>NC_092130.1:141182657-142432657 GCF_043159975.1 Macaca nemestrina | reverse complement strand
GGTCTTGAACTCCTGACCTCGTGATCCACCCGCCTCTGCCTCCCAAAGTGCTGGGATTACAGGTGTGAGCCACCACACCCAGTCAATACTTAACTTTTAAGAATTGGTGGAAGCTCTTTAATTAGCAACATCTAAAACCAGAAGAGATTCCACATCATAAGGAAATAATAACAATTTTGAAATATTAACAGTTTATGCTTCTACAAGTCCTTTCACAGTGCTCAAAGGACTTTATGGGCATGCCCACATTTATTCTTTAAATTTAAAAAGTCTTTAATTATGGTAATTTTCAAACACACACAAAATACAGCGGTATCATGAATCCTTATGAACCTAACAACCAGTTTCAACAATTATCCGTTCACAGTCAATCTCATTGACTGTCCTAGCATCACTGAGTTTTTTGAAGCAAATCTTAGCTATTATATCATTTCATCCACAAATATTTCAGTATATATCTTTCAAGGGTAAGCATTCTAAAAATTACATCTGAAAACATTTGAAATAATTCCTTGATGTTATAAAATACACAAGTAATGCTCAAATTTCCCCCAATAATTTCATAAAATTGTTTCCATGGCTACTTTGTTGCAATCAGAACCCAAAAATTTCACTCATTCCATTTTGTTGCTGTCTCAAGTCTAGTAATCTATAGTTACCTTCCTCTTTTCTTTTGTCTTTTCAATTTATGACTTGAAGACACCATGTTATTTATTCTGCAGAATTTCCCACTGTCTGGATTTTGCTAATCTCATTTCCATACTGTTGTATATGTTGTTTCTCTGTCTCCTATTTTCTGTAAACTGAAGATGGATCTAGAGGTGTGCCTGGTCTAATTCCGGTTCCATTTTTTGTTGTGGTTGTGAATACTTTGTAGACGGTGTTGATGGTGTTGTGTGCTTTCTTCAGGAGGCACATCATTGTTGTTTCTCTTTTTGTGATGTTGGTAGCTACTGTCTATTTTATTTATTTATTTTTTGAGACAGAGTCTCACTCTGTCACCCAGGCTGGAGTGCAGTGGCTCAATCTTGGCTCACTGCAACCTCTGCCTCCTGGGCTCAAGCAATTCTCATGCCTCAGCCTCCCGAGTAGCTGGGATTACAGGCATGCGCCACCACCCCAGGATAATTTTTGTAGTTTTAGTGCCGACGGGGTTTCATCATGTTGGCCAGCTGGTCTTGAACTCCTGGCCTCAAGTGATCCTCCCACCTCAACCTCCCAAAGTACTGGGATTACAGGTGTGAGCCACCACATTCAGCCAATTGTTTATTCTTAAAAACTACATACACTCAATTTTTTTTTTCTGAGATGGCATTGTATGGATTTTAAAATATCTTTTAAAAACACTTCCATGTTTATGTGGTCTTAGCCTATTTTCATTCCCATTAGTTATATAACATTCTTTCTTCTAAGCGTCAGCTTCCCAAATTTCCATCAATTACGCTAGTGTACCGTTTTCTCTAAAATTAGATGGCTCCTTTTGCTCCATTCTTCCTTCCTCCACCCCCTGCCCAACCCCTACTTCCCCAAGGAAAGGAATATGAATATCTTTTGTGTATTTTATGTATTTCTTTTAGAGTATTGTCTTGTTTTTACATAATTTCCCTCTACCTGTCTCATGGAGCCTTATTTTCCAGACCATTAAACTTGCCTTCCTTATCTTTCTCATTTTATTTTTTATTTCTCATTTTTATTTTTATTTTTTCCTGCTCCCAGCATTCACAATATATGTGTGTGCTTCACTTTCAGCTGCAGGTGTCTACTGTTTCACAGATTAGAGGTCTTGACTCAGCCCTTTCTTTTGTTTATCTCCAGTTTCTGGTATAATCCAGGCAATGTTGACCAATCCCTCCTTACTGAGGCCAACTTCATTTTCTAGGCAGTTCCTTCTCCTGGTTTCCCTCCTCCCTCACAAATCTCTCCTTCCTGGTCTCCTGCAGGGTCACCTGTCCCTCAGCCCATTCTTGTAACGCTATCAGTGCCCAAGTCTTTGTCTGTGGCCCGCTTCTCCTTTCACATGATGCTGAGTGATCTCATCTACCCCCTTGGCTTCAACCACCAACATAGGATGATGCCTCCCAATAACAGACCTTTAGCCAAGTCTTCTCTTCTTAGATCTAGGATATTGTATCTAACTGTTTGTTAGAATTAACTCCCAGACCTTTTCTCCTCAGTAGGTACAAATAGAACCCATCATGTCTCATTACCTTCCACCTTCCTCCCCTCCCTCATCCTCTAGCTCTGTGAAGTACATCATTATCAACCACAGTAATCAAATCAGAAACTGGGCTCCTTCTGGATTCTTTCCTCTTCTATCAAGACTGACCAATCACCTTTCATGCTGACTGCCTCCTATTCATGCTTTCTCATACAGTCCCCTGATATGATTTGTCTCTGTGTCCCCACCCAAATTTCATGTTGAATTGTAATCCTCAGTGTTGGTGGAGGAACCTGGTGGGAGGTGATTGAATCATGGGGGTGGATTTTTTTCTTGCTGTTTTCATGATAGTGAGTTATAATGAGATCTGATTGTTTCAAAGTATGTGGCACTTCCCCCTTAACTTTCTCTCTCTCCTGCCACCATATGAAGATGTGCTTGCTTCCCCTTTGCCCTTCTGCCATGATTGTAAGTTTCCTGGGGCCTCCCCTGCCATGCTTCCTGTACAGCATGTGGAATCGTGAGTCAATTAAACCCCTTTTCTTTATAAATTTCCCAGTCTCAGGTAGTTGTTTATAGCAGTGTAGACTTATACATCCCCCTTTGCCATGTCTATTATCTCATTATTGCCTAACTTATTTTCCTGCTTCCTAAATTATGCCCTTTCCATCCATTCTTTACACTGCTGCCAGAATAATCTTTCTAAAATCACGTATCTGAGTTACATAGATTTTCCATATAAAATCCAACCTCCTTGATAGGGCACTCATCATCCAACCTTTGGCCACTGTGTCTCTAGTCCACACTATGCATGCCCCAAAGATCCTGTGCAGTAACACATGTCAAATTGCTAATAGAGGGCCTGACTCAACATTTAGAAGCTGTGTTCAATTTTCAGCCTGGAGATTTGGTCTTCCTCTTATTTCATATGCCACTTCATGCTGCTATGTATTTGTCTCCTATCCTTCCACTCCTCTTGGCCCCTTATTCCCCTTTTCCACCTTAGTAGTGCCTATTTATCTTTAAGCTTCAACCTAACTAACCTATTTCCTTGAAACCTTATATAGTTAAACATCTCTTCTTGGTGCTCCTGAGGGTCCCTTTTTCGGCACTGTCACGGCCCCTGTGTTTAGTATTTGTATTAGTTTGTCCTTGCACTGCTATAAAGAAATACCTGAAACTGTGTAATTTATTAAAAAAACAAGTTGAACTGGCTCATGGTTCCACAGGCTCTACGGCAAGCACGGCTGGGGAGACCTCAGAAAACTTAGAATCCTGGCAGAAGGTGAAGGGGAAG
This sequence comes from Macaca nemestrina, assembly GCF_043159975.1. Taxonomy (NCBI): domain Eukaryota; kingdom Metazoa; phylum Chordata; class Mammalia; order Primates; family Cercopithecidae; genus Macaca; species Macaca nemestrina. The sequence goes on along the minus strand of NC_092130.1, from coordinate 142,429,202 downwards.
TAGGCACGTGTTGCATGGCTGTAGTAAGAGGAAGAGAGAAGGGGGAAGGGCTGCTACACAATTTTGTTGGTTTTTGAGACAGAGTTTCGCTCTTGTTGTCCTGGCTGGAGTGCAAGGGCACAATCTCGGCTCACTGCAACCTCCACCTCCTGTATTTAATCGATTCTCCTGCCTCAGCCTCATGAGTAGCTGGGATTACAGGCATGTGCCACCATACCCGGCTAATTTTGCACTGTTTTTTTTTTTTAGTAGAGACGGGGTTTCTCCATGTTGGTCAGGCTGGTCTCAAACTCCCGAACTCAGGTGATCTGCCTGCCTTGGCCTCCCAAAGTGCTGGGATTACAGGCATGAGCCACCGTGCCTGGCCTGGTGCTACACACTTTTAAACAATCAGATCTCATGAGAACTCACTATCACAAGAATACGAAGGGGAAAGTCTGCCCCCATGATCTAATCACCTCCCATCAGGCCCTCCTCCAACATTGAGGATTACAATTCAACATGAGATTTGGGTGGGAACACAAATCCAAACCATGTCAGTATTGGCTTACTTGGTTCATCTATAGGAAGCCATGGGTGGTAGGTCATGAGCTTAAATTTTTGTATCTCCAATAACAAACAGGGCTTGGCCCACTGTGAGTATTCAATAAAGGCAAAAACGAATAAAGCCCAGTCATTTCTACTGCTCCACATTCATGGTGAGTTCAGTCCTTTATCATCTCTACCTGGACAAATTGAATTGCTTCCACACTGGTTTTCCTGACTTCAGTCTCCATTCTGGTAATTTATCTACTAGCTCTGATCCTGTCCTTTTGCCTCTGAAAGATCCAGCACTCCACAGTTCTGATAAGACTCCTCAGCAGGGCCTGTGTCTGTTGAGAGCTGAGACTGTTGTATTGCGCATATCAATGGTACGGAGGCAGAAAATTGGTCGAGAAACACTAGCCTATAAAATAAAATCCAGATTTCCCATTGTGACCTCTATAACGTCACATCATTTTGTTTCCCTTATAGCTTCCAAATAGCCTTGGATGCAGCCATTCCAGACTTTCACGTTATCACCTCAACCAAAATGCCCTCAGCTGTCCTGCATTCATACACTTTGCTAAGAAGGCACTTTAGGAAGCCTTGAATTCCATCCTCAGTTCTTCCTTCAAGATCTGGCCAAAAACCACCTCCTCTCTGAAACCTTCCTTGACACTCCCCATGGTCCCCTAGCATGATACAAATCCCATCACTCCTCTATTTAAAATCCAGACCCTGGCAGGGTGCAATGACTCATGTCTGTAATCCCAGCACTTTGGGAGGCCAAGGTGGGTGGACCACTTAAGGTCAGGAGTTTGAGACCAGCCTGGCCAACATGGTGAAACCCCGTCTCTACTAAAAATACAAAAATTAGTTGGGTATAGGGTGCATGCCTGTAATCCCAGCTACTCTGGAGGCTGAGGCATGAGAATCGCTTGAACCTGGGAGGTGGTAGTTGCAATGAGCCGAGGTCACACCAATGTACTCTAGCCTGGGTGACAGAGTGAGACTCCATCTTAAATAAATAAATAAATTAATTAATTAATTAATTAATTTAATCCAAACTCCTATTTTAGTGAATAAAATCCAAACTCTTATTTTAGTGACTACATTTTAAGTTTATTCAACTCTGTATCTTATAATAAAGAGTGGTGTTGCTATCACTCTCTCCCTCACTGGGGTATAACATCCTTAACCACGATGGAAGACATTTATCTGAATCACTTTTGCAGTGTTGCCCATGCCCAATCACTCCTCTAGGCCCAAGCGCCCAGCACTGTTACTGGAATTCATGATTCCCCTTATCTGTGAATGTGAATCCCAAACATATCTTGCTTCTCCTCTCCTTCCCACAGTGGGCCCTTGCCCTTATCTTGCTTTGAATTCCTGAATTCTTTACATTTTCTTGCACCAGAATTTTCCTCTGCTGGCAAAGAAACATTCTACTCTAATCCTTTTGGAGGCATTGTCATCATAGCATGGTCAAGATTTCTTCCATCTCATTCCCCTATGTGCTTCAGATGCCACGTTGGTTTCCTCTAAGAAGCCAAGCGTACCCTGCTTATATTTTGAGCTGTTAATATCTCTCCATGTTTGTCTCTCACCCCCATCCCAACACCTTCATCATCCTTTTTAGATCTTGACTCTTTAAAAATTTCTATCTTCCATCCATTCCTGTATTGTCTCCCCAACACAAGAATGGGAAACAAGTTTCTCTTCTCTGATTAAAACACCCTGTTCCAGATAAAGCCCTGGCAACAGCATTCCTATCTTCTTCACCAGGATGCAAATGTTATCATTGCCTTTAATCACATTTGTTTTATTGCATTCATAAAGCAATAAAACGCTTCAATCCACACACTATGCAAACAGTCGGCTGCAGCCAGCTATAACTTATGAAGATAAAAACTTGTTCCAGAGCTATTGGATGGGGCCAGTTTGGGCTGCAGAGGACATTACTCCTATCGTTTTCTTTTTGTCTCACCTTCTTCCAAAGTGTTCCTCTCTTGCCTTGGCTTTTTCCAAGTTTGCTTTTGCATCATGCTTCCTGTCCATTTGGATTTTAATTGGGCCTTGCTTTTCCTTTCATTCTCCTTAAATTTGCTTCTGCTTTGCACATCTCAGACTGTGCTGGGGTTACTCGGCTCAGGTCTCTTGCTGCGTATTCACTGTAGATTTGGTGTGGCCCATTAACTGCCATTATGTCTGCAGAGGGAGGACAGCATGCAGGTTAAGTGTCCTGGTTCGGGCAGCAGCCTATGTTGGGATGTTCTTCCCCTTTCTAGTTGTGTAATCACAGGCCAGTCATTTAACATCTCTGAGACCCAATTTCCTTATCTGTAAAGCAGGTATAATAGTAGTATTTAGTGCATAACGAACATTAATGGTAGCTGTCATTTGTATCAACTCTTTGGACTCCAGCTAGGCTTACGGAACATGGATCTTTCCTCTCGTATTTGTGTAACTATATAGGTCTTTATTCATTCCCTCTGCTGCCATTTTTTAAACAGGCGCATGTGTGTGTATGTGTGTGTGTGTATGTGTGTGTGTGTGTGTATGTGTGTGTGTGTGTGTGTGTGTATGGGGGTATGGGGTGTCCCTGGCAATGCAAAAAAAGAGTGGATTGTATATCTATTCCTGCCTTGAGTATTTGAGCCATGGACCCAGGGCTTTGTGAGGTTTGGGGGCATATCCATAAGCCCTAAAACCACCCAGGAAGCCTTTGGAATATTTGTGATTGGTCAGTGAGATCCCCTGAGAGTGTGCCGGGCTAACCCAGCTGGGTTAGCAATAGGGGAAACTCAAAGCCATCGTTTCCCAAGCCCGTGGACTTTTCACATGGTCTGCTCTAATGGCACATTTTCCTACAGAAGCTCGGAAGCCTGACGCCGCAGAGCCCATGTGCATTTCACCTGGAGCTAGGTGACGAGTTGGTCCAAACCACAGGCCTGGGCTCTGGAGACAGGCGAGGGAGGGAAATCTGTGTGTACTGAAGGCAGTAATTCCCTCAAGCTGGCCTTGAGCTTGGGGACGAGGATCAAAATTGGTGCCAGCCAGAGCCAGGTCTCAGCTAAATCTAAATAAGAGGCATTAAATACCTGCCTTGGAAAAAATTCTTGAAACTAGGAACTTGAGAGAAGTAATTCCTGGTTTCACCCCGAGTCTGAGGGTAAGGCTGGTCTAGACGGTCACTACTGGTTTACACAGGTGACCTCTGCAGCCCCAACCCACCATGTGCAGAGGCTTCCAGCCTTGCTGCTACTCACTTCAAGCCCTGCTTAACTCTATTGACTTCAATGAATTTGTGAGCTTCTGAATGGGAGCAGTATCTCCTTTTTAGTAAAAAATAAACAAACAAAATAAACAGGTCCTGCTGGCTTAGAGGAATCCCTGTGAGCTTCCAGGAACCAACGTTCCCTGACTTCATTTCATTTTCAGGAGGGAGGCCGAGCCTGTGTGAAATAGAGGTGACTTGTTTGGACACCATCTGGTTTGTGTAAAGTTAGCAGGAGTGGGCCCACTGGGTCAGCAAGGGCTACTGAGAAACTGTCGTGGCCAAGGAGGAAGAAAAACACCACCACTTCTATATTAAAGGGAGAGAAAGTATGGGCTGCAAGTGAGAAATGTAGAGTCAGCATTATTGAATCCCCAAATATTTTTATAGGGGGGTTGAAAGCAAAAAATTTACCAAAAACTCCCCACAGGCCCAAACAAAGCCACAGTGTGTTCCCATTTACCGCCAGCCTGATAATCACACCCTTCGCATCTTTTACAGTTAGGCTGTGAACTCAGTGAGTGCAAGGCGCTTCCTATAAACAAAGGCTACCAGAGATCGCATTACCTTCTTCCTCCTCTTCCCCCATCTGCAGAACGAAGGGGTCAAGCAATGGCTTAACCTTTTGTGTTCATTAACATTTTGGCTGCCTGTTGCAAACTTAAGAGCCAGCGATAAACGACAAATGAACTGGTAATTAGAAGTCAGGAAGGGAAGTTTCCAAGCAGGCTATGGGCGGGTCTGTGTCAGACCCAATCATCCCCAAAGCTGGATTTGTAAACTGAAGCTGGGGTTGCTATCGTCTCCGAGACAGCGAAGCTTGACTCTCCATAGAACACAGCACTACTCTGCCCACTGAGCCCAAAGCAAGGGGGCGATGATTTCTGGAAGATGGGGTTTGGTGTGTAAGATGGTGGAAACTTAGAATTCTAACTCAGAGTCAACTGTGAAAAAAGAATCTCATGCCGCTCAGGACCCTTGCCTCCTTGCCTGATCTTTGCTCGAGAGCAAACCTTTTCATTTCATTCTCTTTCCTATTCCTTTTATGAACCTTCCTCCTACCCCTCAGAGTTCAGCTCAGTTTTCCCCGGTCTCCCTACTTTTTCATTCTCCAGTGTTCTCACTCACCTTTGAACTTGAAACCCCGAGTGAAGTGGCTCTTGCTTGTGATCATCTTAGTGTTTCTGGGGGTCTTGTTTGTTACCTACATTTTACCATAAGGGAAAGCCATCTGTTTCCAAATTCCCTGCCCTCCTTTTCCACCCCACTTGCCAAGGTCCATGAAGGCAGCTACTTAACTGAATGTCTCAGTACATCTGCCTTAGCCTATAAGATATTAAACATTTGAAAAACAGCTGAGTATCTTCTCAACAAAATGTTAGCTTTCTGTATTCTTTCCCTCTCTCAAGGTCAAGCATGGGTTCTGTTGCATCCATTAATTTCTCTGCCACTATCCAACCAGCACCTGTCTCTCACTTTTCTGTCCACATTATTCTTTGCCTCTTTGATGCATCTTGTCTCATAGGTTCTAGCAGGTGTTGGGATCCTAAGAGGTCTTCTAGCCACCTCTCCAGCAACTCCACAGAAGCTGGCCATCTGGCTGCTGCTTTGCTATTTGTGACTCCATAAGGTATAGAATTATGGTGTGATAACTGTTTTCTGTGGGCATACAAATTTTGGGTTTTTAGAAAACTGCATGACTGGGGTTATCAGTTTACATCACGCATAAGGATCACCAGGACAGTCATTAAAATATATAGATTCCCACCATCACTCACAGAAATGTTCCTTCCTTGGAGTCAGGCCTAGGAACCTGGAGATTGGAGGACTGCATTTTGAAAAAGTTACTCTCAAGCTATTGATGTAGACAGGTCTTAAAACGTTTCTGTGTCATCCATGGTGGTTGACAGACCTGAGCTTGGGGAAGATGGCTGCCTTACAAAGACTCATCAGATCATTGATTACAATAAAGTAGGATCCTCCACTAAGCTAGTCATCTGGGCCAATCTATCTTCCACTGCAGAGTCCCAAACATTCACCTGGAATCCAGACATTAAATGACCTCCACAAAGCACATCAGGAAAATCCCTTAAATTCCAAGCTAATTGACAGAGATTCCAGGGATAGTTAGCAAATACTTTTCTCTTCTCTACTGAGAAATAGCAAGAACAATAGTTTGGCTTTCAGCCTAGCCAGCAAATATCACTCCACCAAGGTTCCCTGTAACTTTTCAGCCTCTTAATACAACATCTAGGAGAATAGAGTTTCTTTAGAATAAAATTCCAAGCATAAAAGAGAAAATTTTATGTTACTTGGAGGCAGACCATTCAGATGTTTTGAGTTAATTTGGCACAGCTGAAAGAATTCTCACACTTGCAAAAATATCAAAGTTCATTTTTGGCCTCCAAAGAGCTGAAATATAGCTCTGTTTTCAAACTCTAATGAATTTGGCATGAACACCATTACTTGTAATTATTGTGTTTTTGGAAGACTAAAAAAATGAAATTTGATCTAATGTAATAACAGATTTCAGAATTCTGGAATTAAAACAGTGCTAGACATTACCTAGCCCAGTTCTAACTTGTAAAGTTAAGGAAGATAATCCTTTGTCTTATATTTCTAATTAACAAAGTAATATTGGAAACCACAGTTCCCAAAGGCTACTTTACTCCAGGTATGAGATTTAAGCAAACTACACATGAAGTAGACATAGGATAACATAATTTAATGTACCTTTAGCACAGTCAGATATTCTATGAACACAAGTTGATACAGAATATAATAGAGCAGAAAGAATGTTAGATTGGGAGACAGAAGGCATGGGGGTCAATGTCCTATCTTGGCCGTGTAGAAACGTCAAGATGTTTGGCATGCCATGACTCAGCTTTAGTGTCTTCTGCAAAATTGAGGTGATAATGTGGGCTGTTTTAAGTATGAAGTCGAGCGATGTATGTGAAAGTACATATTGTCCTAGTCTGTTTTCTGTTGCTATAACAGACTACCTGAGACTGGATAATTTATAAAGAAAAGGGATTTATTTAGCTCATAGCTCTGGAGGCTGGGAAGTTCAAGATTGAGCAGCCATATTTGGTGGCTTCTGGTGAGAGCTTTGTGCTGTATCAAAAACATGGCAGAGAAACAGAAAGGGAACTGGGTGTATATGAAAAAAGGCAAAACACAGGAACCAACCTCACTTTGTAACAACCTACTCTTGAGGGAACTCATCCACTCTTTCGTACAAGAACTAACACATTCCCAGGAGAACTAATCCAGTCTGGAGAGAAAGACATTAATTCAGCTTAATGACCTAATCATCTTTTAAAGGCATGACATCTTAACACTGCCACATTAGGGTTCAGGCCTCAATATGAGTTTTGATGGGGACAAACCATATTCAAACCATAAGAATCATTAACTCTCAAATTCTATTATCTCATTGATAAAACAACATGCATGGGGATTACATTCAGTTGGTCTGGTTAGAGTTAAATCTTCGTATCTCCTTGCTTTAGTTTCTTCTGCCTAGATACCAGTCTGAATCTTTTTTTGATCCTGCTTTTTTTGATGGCTTTTTCATCTTCTTTGGTCTCACCCTGTCCAAAAGAGAACTCCTTGGTCAAGTGATGCCCATCTCCAATCTGGATTCAGAAGAGGAGAGCACAACCCTGCCTCTTCCCATTCTGTCTCCCAGCACCTATATGTGTCTCCAACTAATAGCACTTCCCTGGGTGTTTATCGAATTGTATTGAAGGAAATAGAATAGAATAAAAAATAAATTGAAATGAATTCCTGAAAAGTGAATTCGACTCTTCCCTTCCTGAACTCTGGGCTGCCTTGAGGGAAGACCAGCTAAGAGGGTCTCATCTGAGTTTTACCCACTGCTGAAGTAAACTGGGAAATAAATTTTCTTTTTTAAAAGAAAACTGAACTCTTCCCAGGTCTGCTGTCTACTTGGGTGATGGTACTGATTTGCCACAATTTTTTTTTTTTTTCAAACTCTCTTTATGGGCAGAAAAAAAATCTTTATTATTATTATTATTTTACTTTGGTGGCTCTGAGGTTTTTCTAACAACCATGATGAGGAGGCTCCTAGAAAAAGAAGACAGCAACTTGGAGTAATTGTTTTTCTGGTTTGCTTTTGTTGTCCAGTCTAGAAACTGTGGCTCTTGTCACATTCCTAGCTGCTAGTCTGGGTCAACTCTCCCCAAAAGGAGGCTCTGATTTAAGCATTACCACAGTACAAACAGAGCTCAGCCAAACCTCCAGTGGCAGGTATAAAACATCGACTGTCTGAGTCAAAAATGGTGCAAAATGTATAAATGCCACCAAGATGTATCAGCTTTTCCAACTGGACTGGGTTTACCAAAACATGGGTTGGGTATCAGGTTGTGATCTCTCCTTTGAGATCTCAAGTCTTGACCTGTGTCAAGTGAATTCCTCCACCTTTTGCCATACATGGAATATTCTGAAATGTTATAAGATGTCCTACGTGCTGGCAATTCTCATAGCCTCCTTAAGATAAAGTCTTCCCACTGAGCTAGCTGCAGGTTTCCCCCCCCCCCGTGGCGCCTGTAACACCAGCAAAACAGAACCGTTTACTCCTCTGGGAAGGGGGCTGAAGCCAGGGAGCCAAGTGGTCTTGCTCAGTGGATCCCATCCCCATGGAGCCCAACAAACTAAGATCCACTGGCTTGAAATTCTTGCTGCCAGCATAGCAGTCTGAAGTTGACCTGGGATGCTCAAGTTTGGTGAGGGTAGGGGCATCCACCATTACAGAGGCTTGAGTAGGCAGTTTTCTCCTCACAGTATAAACAAAGCTGCCAGGAAGTTCAAACTGGGTGCGGAACCCACCGTAGTGCTGCAAAGCCACTGTAGTCAGACTGCCTCTCTAGATTCCTTCTCTCTGGGCAAGGCATCTCTGAAAGAAAGGCAGCAGCCCCAGTCAGGGGCTTATAGATAAAACTCCCATCTCCCTAGAATAGAGCACCTAAAGGAAGGAGCAACTGTGGGTGCCGCTTCAGCAGACTTAAACGTTCCTGCCTGCTGGCTCTGAAGAGAGCAGTGGATCTCCCAGCACAGTGCTCGAGCCCTGCTAAGGGACAGACTGCCTCCTCAAGTAGGTCCCTGAACTCCGTGCCACCTGTCTGGGAGACACCACCCAGCAGGGGTCGACAGACACCTCACACAGGAGAGCTCCAGTTGGCATCTGGTGGGTGCCCCTCTGGGATGAAGCTTCCAGAGGAAGAAGCAGACAGCAATCTTTGCTGTTCTGCAGCCTCTACTGGTGATACCCAGGCAAACAGGGTCTGGAGTGGACGTCCCACAAACCCCAGTAGACCTGCAGCAGAGGGGACTGACTGTTAGAAGGAAAACAAACAGAAAGCAATAGCATCAACATCAACAAAAAGGATGCCCAGACACAGAAACCCCATCTGAAGGTCTCCAACATCAAAGACTAAATATAGATAAATCCACAAAGATGAGGAAAAACCAGCTCAAAAAGGCTGAAAATTCCAAAAACCAGAATGCCTCTTCTCCTCCAAAGGATCACAACTCCTCACCAGCAAGGGAACAAAACTGGACAGAGAATGAGTTTGACGAATTGACAAAAGTAGGCTTCAGAAGGTAGATAATAAGAAACTCCTCCAAGCTAAAGAAGCATGTTCTAAGCCAATGCAAGGAAGCTAAGAACCTTGATAAAAGGTTACAGGAAATGCTAACTAGAATAACCAGTTTAGAGAAGAACATAAATGACCCGATGGAGCTGAAAAACACAGCACAAGAACTTCATGAAGCATACACAAGTAGCAATAGCCAAATCAATCAAGCAGAAGAAAGGATATCAGAGATTGAAGATCAACTTAATGAAATCAAGTGTGAAGACAAGATTAGAGAAAAAAGAATGCAAAGGAACAAACAAAGCCTCCAAGAAGTATGGGACTATGTGAAAAGACCAAACCTACGTTTGATTGGTGTACCTGAAAGTGATGGGGAAAATGGAACCAAGTTGGAAAACACACATCAGGATATTATCCAGGAGAAATTCCCCAACATAGCAAGACAGGCCAACATTCAAATTCAGGAAATACAGAGAACACTACAAAGATACTCCTTAAGAAGAGCAACCTCAAGACACATAATCATCAGATTCACCAAGGTTGAAATGAAGGAAAAAATGTTAAGGGCAGCCAGAGAGCAAGGTTGGGTTACTCACAAAGGGAAGCCCATCAGACTAACAGCGGATCTCTCAGCAGAAACCCTACAAGCCAGAAGAGAGTGGGGGCCAATATTCAACATTCTTAAAGAAAAGAATTTTCAACCCAGAATTTCATATCCAGCCAAACCAAGTTTCATAAGTGAAGGAGAAATAAAATCCTTTACAGACAAGTAAATGTGGAGAGATTTTGTCACCACCAGGCCTGCCTTACAAGAGCTCCTGAAGGAAGCACTTAAGGAAAAACCAGTTCCAGCCACTGCAAAAACATACCAAATGGTAAAGACCATTGTCACTATGAAGAAACTGCATCAACTAATGGGCAAAATAGCCAGCTAGCATCATAATAACAGGATCAAATTCACACATAACAATATTAACCTTAAATGTAAACGGGCTAAATGCCCCAATTAAAAGACACACACTGGCAAACTGAATAAAGAGTTAAGACCCATTAGTATGCTGTATTCAGGAGACCCATGTCACATGCAAAGACACACATAGGCTCAAAATAAAGGGATGGAGGAATATTTACCAAACAAATGGAAAGCAAAACAAAAGCAGGGGTTGCAATTCTAGTCTCTGATAAAACAGACTTTAAACCAACACAGATCAAAAAAGACAAGGAAGGGCATTACATAATGGTAAAGGGATCAATGTAACAAGAAGTGCTAATTATCTTAAATACACATGCATCCAATACAGGAGCACCCAGATTCATAAAGCAAATTCTTAGAGACCTACAAAGAGACTCAGACTCCCACACCATACTAGTGGGAGACTTTTAACACCCCACTATCAATATTAGACAGGTCAACGAGACAGAAAATTAACAAGGATATTCAGGACTTAAACTCAGCATGGGACCAAGTGGACCTAATAGACGTTTACAGAACTCTCCAACCTAAATCAACAGAATGTACATTCTTCTCAGCACCACATAGCACTTATTCTAAATTTGATCACATTATTGGAAGTAAAACACTCCTCAGCAAATGCAAAAGAATGGAAATCATGCTTCTTTAGCTTGGAGGAGCACAGTGCAATCAAATTAGAACTCAGGGTTAAGAAACTCACTCGGCTGGGTTCAGTGGCTCACGCCTGTAATCCCAGCACTTTGGGAGAGCTGAGGTGAGTGGATCAGGAAGTCAGGAGATCAAGACCATGCTGGCCAACATGGTGAAACTCCATCTCTACTGAAAATACAAAAATTAGCTGGGCATGGTGGCACATGCCTGTAGTCCCAGCTACTCGGGAGGCTGAGGCAGGAGAATCACTTGAACCCAGGAGGTGGAGTTTGCAGTGAGCCAAAATCATGCCACTGCAGTCCAGCCTGGTGACAGAGCGAGACTCTGTAAAAAAAAAAAAAAAAAAAAAAAAAAAATTCCTTACTCAAAACCACACAACTACATGAAAACTGAACAACCTGCTCCTGAATGACTACTGGGTAAATAACTAAATTAAGGCAGAAATAAATAATTCTTTGAAGAATAAAGACACAATGTACCAGAATCTCTGGCACACAGCTAAAGCAGTGTTTAGAGAGAAATTTATAGCACTAAATGCCCACATGAGAAAGCCGAAAAGATCTAAAATTAACACCCTAACATCACAATTAAAAGAACTAGAGAAGCAAGAGCAAACAAATTCAAAAGCTAACAGAAGACAAGAAATAACTAAGGTCAGAGCAGAACTGAAGGAGGCAGAGACATGAAAAACCCTTCAAAAAAATCAGTGACTCCAGGAGCTGGTGTTTTGAAAAGATTAACAAAATAGATAGACTGCTAGCCAGACTAATAAAGAAGAAAAGAGAGAAGAATCAAATAGGCTCTATAAAAAGTGATAAAGGGGATGTCGCCACGGATCCCACAGAAATACAAACTACCATCAGAGAAAGCTACAAACACCTCTATGCAAATAAAGTAGAAAATCTAGAAGAAATGGATAAATTCCTGGACCCATACATTCTCTCAAGACTAAACAAGGAAGAAGTCAAATCCCTGAATAGATCAATAACAAGTTCTGAAATTGAGGCAGTAATTAATAGCCTAACAACTAAAAAAAAGCCCAGAACCATACGGAGTCACAGCCAAATTCTACCAGAGGTACAAAAACGAGCTGGTATCATTCCTTCTGAAACTATTCCAAACAACAGAAAAAAAGGGACTCTTCCCTAACTCATTTTGTGAGGCCACCATCATCCTGATAGCAAAACCTGGCAGAGACACAACAAACAAAGAAAATTTCAGGCTGATATCCCTGATGAACATCAATGCAAAAATCCTCAATAAAATACTGACAAACTGAATCTAGCAGCACATTGAAAAGCTTCTCTGCCATGATCAAGTCAGCTTCATCCCTGGGATGCAAAGCTGGTTCAACATACACAAATCAATAAACGTAATCCATCACATAAACAGAACCAATGACAAAAACCACATGATTATCTCAATAGATGCAGAAAAGGCCTTTGACAAAATTAAACACCACTTGATGCTAAAAACACTAAATAAACTAGGTATCGATGGAACATATCTCAAAATAATAAAAGCTATTTATGACAAACCGACAGCCAATATCATACTGAATGGGCAAATGCTGGAAGCATTCCGTTTGAAAACCGGCACAAGACAAGGATGCCCTCTCTCACCACTCCTTTTCAACATAGTATTGGAAGTTCTGGCCAGGGCAATAAGTCAAGAGAAAGAAGTAAAGGGTATTCAAATAGGAAGAGAGGAAGTCAAATTATTTATGTTTGAAGATGACATGATTGTATATTTAGAAAACCCTATTGTGGCAGCCGCAAAACTCCTTAAGCTGATAAGCAACTTCAGCAAAGTCTCAGAATACAAAATCAATATGCAAAAGATCACAAGCATTCCTATACACCAATAATAGACAAAGAGCCAAGTCATGAGTGAACTCCCATTCACCATTGCTACAAAGAGAATAAAATACCTAGGAATACAACTTACAAGGAATGTGAAGGACCTGTTAAAGGAGAACTGCAAACCACTGCTCAAGGAAATAAGAGAGGACACAAACAAATGGAAAAACATTCCATGCTCATGGATAGGAAGAATCAATATCATGAAAATGGCCATAGTGCCCAAAGTAATTTATAGATTCAGTGCTATTCCCAGCGAGCTACCACTGACTTTTTACACAGAATTAGAAAAAACTAGTTTAAATTCCATATGGAACCAAAAAAGACCCCATATAGCCAAGACAATCCTAAGCAAAAAGAACAAAGCTGGAGGCATCATGCTACCTGACTTCAAACTATACTACAAGGCTACAGTAACCAAAACAGCACGCTACTAGTACCAAAACAGAAGAATCAGAAATAATACCACACATCTACAACCATCTGATTTTTGACAAACCTGACAAAAACAAGCAATGGGGAAAGGATTCCCTAATTAATAAATTATGTTGGGAAAACTGGCTAGCCATATGCAGAAAACTGAAACTGGACCCCTTCCTTATACCTTATGCAAAAACTATCTCAAGATGGATTAAAGACTTAAAAGTAAGACCTAAAACCATAAAAACCCTAGAAGAAAACCTAGGCAATACCATTCAGGACATAAGCATGGGCAAAGACTTCATGACTAAAACACCAAAAACAATTGTGTCAAAAGCCAAAATTAACAAATGGGATCTAATTGAACTAAAGAACTTCTGCACAGCAAAAGAAACTGTCATCAGAGTGAACAGGCAATCTACAGAATGGGAGAAAATTTTTGCAATCTAGCCATCTGACAAAGGGCTAATATCCAGAATCTACAAGGAACTTAAACAAATTTACAAGAACAAAACAAACAAGGTCTTCAAAAAGTGGGCAAAGGATATGAACAGACACTTCTCAAAAGAAGAATTTATGTGGTCGATAACCATATGAAAAAAAGCTCATCATCACTGGTCACTAGAGAAATGCAAATCAAATCCACAATGAGGTACCATCTCACGCCAGTTAGAATGGCAATCATTAAAAAGTCAGGAAACAACAGATGCTGGTGAGGATGTGGAGAAATAGGAATGCTTTTACACTGTTGGTGGGAGTGTAAATTAGTTCAACCATTGTGAAAGACAATGTGGCGATTCCTTAAGGATCTAGAACCAGAAATACCATTTGACCCAGCAATCCCATTACTGGGTATATAGTCAGAGGATTATAAATCATTCTACTATAAAGACACATGCACACGTATGTTTATTGCAGCACTATTCACAATAGCAAAGACTTGGAGCCAATCCAAATATCCATCAATGACAGACCACATAAAGAAAATGTGGCATATATAAACCATGGAATACTATGCAGCCATAAAAAAGGATGAGTTAATGTCCTTTTCAGGGACATGGATGAAGCTGGAAACCATCATTCTCAGCAAACTATCACAGGAACAGAAAACCAAACACCATATGTTCTCACTCATAAGTGGGGGTTGAACAATGAGAACATATGGGCACAGGGAGGGGAACATCGCACGCTGGGGCCTGTCAGGGGTTATAGCATTAGGAGAAATACCTATTGTAGATGACGGGTTGATGGGTGCAGCAAACCACCATGGCACATGTATGCCTATGTAACAAACCTGCATATTTTGCATATGTACCCCAGAACTTAAAGTATACACACACACACACACACACACACACACGCGTGCACACACACATATATAAAAAGACAAAGTCTTCCTTCTTTTCCTAAGGTGCAGCCTCAACATTTTCACCTAATTTCCCTCCTTCTCCACCCACAAGAGAACCAGGCCCCTTTAGGAATGAAAGACTAAGCCACTATCTGAAAACACATTAACACATATTCTTATTTCACTCAAGAGACATTCAGGAGTCACTAAAAGACAGGGGAATGACACCTGAAGAGGATATTTTGGGCTGTTCTGTGCAGTGACTGGGCCCATATTCATCTTCATAATCCAGTAGATATTTGTACTAAACACTGTTTATAAAATACTTTTCACAGGCATGATCTCATTTGAACATCACATGCTGTGAGGTAAGGACATTACTGTCCTCATATTAGAGATGAGGAAACTGAGGCTCCAGGTTGTGTCTTCAGATCCAGTGCTCTTTGCCTCCCCCCACCACCCCAATCCTCCAGCAATTATGGTAGAGTTCTACTGGACCAGGCAGCTGATCAATGTGTGCGGTCAGTTGATCACCTCTCAGCAATGCTGGGAAGGAAGGACACAAACCTGAGCCCTGTGTGTCAGGCAGCGGCCAGATATTTCCTGCACATTTTCTCCCCAAATTTCCCCAACTTACACTCCCTGGGTTCAAATCGCAGCTTCAGCACCTGTTAGCGGTGTGGCCTTTTAGGCCAGTTTAACACTCCATCTGTGCCTCGGTTTCCTCAGGTATAAAATGAGAATAATGCTATGTCCTCTTTGTAGTGTGAGGAGGTATAAATGAGCTAACCCACTAAAACATGTAACCCTGAGCTATAAGAACCCTTGCATATGAACTATTATTATCATTGTTATTTCCCCTTGTTTTATACACGGGGAAGAATGTTCATAAAGATTAAGTGGGAACGCTCCTGAGATTGGAACCTAAGTTTGATTCCAAAGACCTTACTTTTTTGCTGCCTTCAGGGACCTTTCCACTTTTTTACTCTCTGCTCTTTTTCCTCCTCCTTAACCCTTCTTGGTACAGAAGGGTTAATACCCTTAATTGCCCATAAGCAGTGTTTCTGATCCTAGGCTGCCTGCATTAGAATGATCTGGAACCTACTCCCTATGGACCAAATCAGAATTTCTGGAGCTGAGACCAAGGAATCTGCATTTTCATAAGGAACACAAGTGATTCTCTTACACCCAGATAGAGGTCAAGAGGCACTGACTCAGACTGTCCACTGGAGCAGCTGTCCTTGCCTGGGCCTGCCCAGCCTTCCCACCTCCCCTTTCACCCAAGAAGTGCCCCTAAGTTTTCTTGCTGCAATCCCTCCCTCCCATGCACATCCCCTATCTGCTATTTCATGATTAGGAATACAAGGCCGATGTCAGCTCACTGTGGGGCTCCTTGTCTTTCCAATCTATTGTGAATAATGGCTTATTAAAGTAATGGCTTATTTTGCCTCAGCATCAGGCCAGCTCAAGTCAGAGCAGGGAAAGGGTGGGGGCAATAGGGGAGGAGAGGCAGTGGATTGGGCAACATACATTCCATGCACAAAACCCACCATGTACAAAGGTGCAACAGTTATTCACCTAGAAACTTGCAAACTGCAGCGGGGTCAAGCCTACAAAAATGAGATAACACGGAGCAGAGCAGGTAAGCACAAAAGAACAGAAACTAAGTCAGTATTTTTATTAGAGCTTTATCTTATCTCTCATGCACAGCAGATTCCTTCCAGAGAGGAGGCTCATATCAGTTACCATTTGCTTTCACTTAATCCAGCTTTGCAAATAATAGCCACTCTCACCTCTAATTCATGAGTCCACCAAAAAACTTTTGCTCGATGCCCTTTGAGGTTGCTATGACTGAATCTCAGAATGTGACCCAAGGCAAACTCCATTTCTGGCTTTCTTATCATGATTTTTTTGTGGCCTAAATTTCTCCTTCAATTGGACTTAATGTCTGGTTATGTAAACAGCTGGAGATATCCTAATTCCTGAGGGGATATCAAAGAGCTGTAATGAGTGCGGAATGGAGTTGAGGGGGTGGGGAAAAATAGAAGAAAAATAAGCATTAATTATTAAATGCGTAGATTTTAAAAATCACATACCATTTGGCACTTTTCCTCTCCACAGTGCTCTACTCCCATTAAATGGAAGGAGAGCCAGGCCTCTCACCATGGCAAATTTGCTTAATTATGTTTTCTCTCTCCTAAAGTGGGAAGGGCTTAAAAACTTGCTTCCTATGGTGGTCACCTTTGCTCTGAATGAGAATGCATTTGCCCTTTCCAGAACATCGATGCCATCTTGTACTTTACAAACTGGATTTGGAACCACTTAACAAAGGCAATATGCAAACACATGTGAATAAGACGAAATCAGCTAAGGAGTCCAGAATCCTGGGTATGATTTTATAATAGGATGCATACACCACTCTTGGCTTTATTTTGCTTGCTGGTGGAGAAGTTCAGGGACTGGATGTCAAAGGAGAAATAGGGTGATACAAATATAGAAGTTCATGAAGTGCCTCACCCTCCACAAGAGAGTGGGTCTGGATTTACCCACCATACCTTCCATATCATTGAATTTCGGGAGTAGGGTTGATGTTACCATTACAACTCGTTGTCACTCAATGATTCAGGTAATGCGTGTTCTGATTGGAGACTTGGAAATCCAGTCACTACAGTCATAGGTGCTGCCTTCTTGCCACTCACATCCCAAGTGGGAA
The DNA here is from genome assembly GCF_043159975.1 of Macaca nemestrina. Lineage (NCBI taxonomy): Eukaryota > Metazoa > Chordata > Mammalia > Primates > Cercopithecidae > Macaca > Macaca nemestrina. Next base: position 142,411,821 of record NC_092130.1, on the reverse strand, counting down.
TAGCCCAGGTGAGTCACGCCCCACACCCTCTCCTAGAAGCTGAGGATTCACTCAATGTCAGAGGCCAAATCATCCTCAGATACCATCTAGTCAAACTTCCTAATTTTACAGATGGGCAAACTGAGAGCCAGTGGCCCAGTGTCACGATAATACAGGGAGTTGGTGGCTACACAGAAATAAGGATTTGGGTCCTTTGAATTTTGGTCCAGGAACTACAATTTTGTTCTTTAAGAGTTTTTAAAGGACACAGAAGCACATTTTCTAAAGTCTTTATAATCTTTGTGTGTATGTGTGTGTGTGTGTGTGTGTCTGTGTGTCTGACAGTCTCGCTCTGTCACCCAGTCTAGAGTGCAATGGCATGATCTCAGCTCACTGCAACCTCTGCCTCCTGTGTTCAACCGATTCTCATGCCTCAGCCTCCTGAGTAGGTGGGATTACAGGCGCCCACCACCACGCCTGACTAATTTTTGTATTTTTAGTAGAGACAGGGTTTCACTATGTTGGTCAATGTGGTCTCGAACTCCTGACCTCAAGTAATCTACCCACTTTGGCCTCCCAAAGAGCTGGAATTATAGGCATAAGCCACTGTGCCGGGCCAAAGTCTTTATAATCTTAAAAAGAGAGAGAGGAAAGAGATAAGCGTAAGAAGGAAGGCATAGCTAATTAATTGGAGGGGGATGGTCTAAGCTCAAGCTTTGAAATGAAACAGCTGGATCGACCACTTAGTTGATGTGTGAACTTGGAAATTCACCTAAAGTTACTGAGTCTTAGCCCTCATCTTTTTTTTTTTTTTTTTTTTTTTTTTTTTTGAGATGGAATCTCGCTCTGTTGCCTGGGCTGGAGTGCAGTGGCATGATCTCGGCTCACTGCAACCTCCGCCTCCCGGGAGAATGGGCACGCCATTCTCCTGCCTCAGCCTCCCGAGTAGCTGGAATTACAGGCGCGTGCCACCACACCCAGTTAATTTTTTTTTTTTTGATATTTTTAGTAGAGATGGGGTTTCACCATGTTAATCAGGCTGGTCTGGATCTCCTGACCTCGTGATCTGCCTGCCTCTGTCTCCCAAAGTGCTGGGATTACAAGCGTGAGCCACCGCGCCCAGCCAGCCCTCATCTTTTAAATTGAGATGGTAATTGTGCCTACTTTGCGGGGTTGTGTAAGGATTAAATAAGATAATGCACAGATCCTGGCACTGACAGAATGCTTAATAAAGATTGGCTATTATTATAACTCCAGTGCAGACACCCAAGGACTTGGATAGACTGCCAAGAAATCAGTCCTGAGGGGGCCTGTCCTTCAGCCAAACTTCCTCCCTGCCAGATCCTCTCTTCCAGCCTGGGCTGCTATGCTGCCCAAGTCCTCCACTCTACCCCTCCAAATAAATGGCAATCATGACATTTTTATTATCCAGCTTCATACACAGATCTTTCCAGCAGAGTAACAGGGTACTGACTAAAAATAAAGATGCAAAAGGATCAGGGATAAAGGGAATTGGTAAGGAAATAAGAATAGAAAAAGGAAGGAGAGCTATTAAGAGATTCCTTCCATCTTTGATCACAATGCTGGATCATGTAGTAAAGCCTGTATAAGTATAGGGAATGTGAAGTACAATCAGCAGTATATCATTCCTCCACGGAAATTACACTGCTAGCAAAATGAATGCTCATCGCTTTTCCCCTACCCTGCCTAAATCATTAAATACTGTAGATTACTGTGCAAGTTTCCCCACCCCCTAAAACCATGAAAACCTTGTCCTATAAAAAGCTGGTTTCAGCGGCATTCTAGTCACTGACTCTCTGCTTGGTACTGTACGAAGGTAATATTTATCAAGATGACTGATTCAACAATGGTCAAATAACATTCAATATAGTTTCAGTGAGAAATACATGTGATCACATTCTGAGTCTGAAAGTCCGCACGACATGTTTAGCACATGTTAACCAGAACATCTTATTTTCTGGCTATATCAGAAAAGACAACTTGCTGTCTCTTCACTCAGATCTGCAGTTTGCCTTTTAACTCTCCATTTGTCTTCTTGTGAAATATAGGCCTGAAAGGACAACAGGGTCACATTTTCCTAAGACAGTATCTGTTTTGCAGAGTGTATGTCTGATGCTGGCACCACCCAGCAGCTGGAGACCTAGGTGCCGGAAGTCTGAAGTTCTGACGTTGCATGTTAAACCCCAAAGCTCAGTGGGTCTTCACCTTAGTTGCAGAGAACTCATCATCTTCATTTTTTTTTTTTTTCTGGATGCAATAGTTGCCCCCTGCCAGACATGAGAACAAACAGAATGTGTTCTGTCTTTTCCAAGATTGCTTCATCAGCACGTATTTTCCACTTAAAGCTTTTCAGTATGTGACTTATACATACATTTATGAACACCCCCCAATGGACTGTTCGGGTTTGGTTTAATCCCCAAGAAAACTGGCATTAAAATAGATCTTTTCCCAGCAATAATAATCTAATTTATGAGAAATTATTCTATTCTCAGTACCTTTGAGACACATGAGAGCTTTTATGTAATAAAAAAGCCATTTATTTCTGAATATTTTAATGCATGTTTCCATATTTTTCTCATTTTTAATGCAAGGGCCATTGACAGTATTGTAAGAGAATGTCTTTGAAAGCAACTTTATGGCAAATGTTCCAGTGAAATGGATGGCAGCGTGCGTCATTGCAGAGCTGTGCTGCTGAAAGGAGCAGGGCAGAGATGTTCTAATTCACATTTATGTGCATAAAAGGGTAACCTCTACAGAGAGAGACAATGGTATTGGGTAAATTGATAAGATATAGTAGACTTGGCTTCAGTTTGAGGCTCCATCCTTTGATTTGCTGTACATACTTAGTTATTGCTGTCTCCTATGCCATGTCTGAAATATAGAAGGAACACATGCTGGAGAAGGCTATGACAACTATTGGGGAAAGAAAGTAAGTCAGAGCCTTAGGTGTTAACTGGAAAGAGAGACTGTTTTAAAAGGACAGAGAATCAAGGAGCAAATAGAATGTCTTTGGACAGAAATTAGACTACATACATATGTGTGTGTGTGTGTGTGTGTGTGTGTGTGTGTGTGTGTGTGTGTGTATTCACTGCAGCCTCAACCTCACAGGCTCTAGCAATCCTTCTGCCTCCTCCTCCCAAGTAGCTGGGACTACAAGTGTGCTCCACCACGAGGGGCTAATTTAAAATTTTTTTTTTTTTTTTTTAGAGACAGGGTCTCACTACGTTGCCCAGGCTGATCAGGAACTCCTGGGTTCAAACAATCCTCCCACACTGGCCTCTCAAAGTGCTGGGATTACAGGCATGAACCACTGGGCCCAGCCTATTTTGATTTTTCAAGCTTTCATTTCCAAAGCTGTTCATTTGGATGGGTGCCCACCATCTAAAAAGCTACTAGGATAGTGGTTGTTGACTGAGAAGGTAGAAGCAGGTTGTGGAAGTGGGAATGGTGTCTGAATCAAAATACACACATCCTTGGTTCTGTGATTTTAAAGCCATCTTGAGAAATCTCAGAAACGTAATTCTGATACTCTCCCTGATCAAGAGCCACTGCAGTAGTATGAGTTTGAGATTTAACCTCAATCATATGTGCTTACAAGAGATACGAAAATGCGTATTTGACATGAACAGAAACACACTTCTGAGATAAGAAGCCGACTCTTCACAAATGTCTTACTGATGCTTTTTGATAAAATACTCTGTGCTTTTTTTTTTTTTTTTTTTGAGATAGGGTCTCACTCTGTTGCCCAGGCTGGAGAGCAGTGGCACAATTATGGCTCACTGCAGCCTCAACTTCCCTGGACTCAGGTGATCCTCCCACCTCAGCCTCCCAAGTAGCTGTGCCTTGGAGAGTTTAGATAACCTGCTAAATGTTCACTCCTTTTGGGTGATGGTGCTGGGGTTTGAAGCTGAGGACTTCAGGTATGTTGTGTGGACTCTCCTCTGCTAGTAGCTGAGGGCTACCGGTGTGGACTCTGCTACTGGGCAGCTCAAAACGCTCCAAGGATTCTGATCTTAGAAAGTCTCCTGGGGGTTTGGGGAGAAGACAAGAGGTTGGGCTGGCTCCCAACCAAAAGCCTTGGAGACACTTTCAGGATAGTCTGGGAGCTGGCACCACAAAGAAGATAGATGAAAACAGGTAGCCGGTGGCTGGGGATCCACAGCCGGGTGATGGGAGAAGAAATCCTGCTACAATATAGCTACTGGGAGCATGGCCTTGGGAGGTCAACTTCCTGGGTTTGAATCTCACCCTAACCACTTCCTAATTGTGAATTCATGGACACAGTTTCTCCAGCTATGAAATGGGCTCATACAAGTAGCTGCCTCAAAGCATTGTGAGAATTAAGTGAGATATATAGAAAGTGCTTAGTAAGTATACACAGTGAGCCCAGCAATAAATATTTGCTGTTATTTCAGTAAAGGAGTTTTCGGATGAAGCTCTGAAGTCTTTCTGTTACCCTCATTGCTGCCTGCTTCCTACAAGTGTGGTGCATTGGCATGTTTGGAGTGTGTGAAGTGTGGACACGCTCATGAGCAAGCCAGCTTTGCCCTATGGGAAAAGGAATACACGTCAAAGGAATAATGCTATGACTTGTGACTTCTTCCTCAGGACGTGAGAGGGTGTTGAGATAATTCACAGCTACTAAGCATCTCCTGGATGCTTGCCAGCACAAAATGTTGGGGTCAGCTGGACCTCCCTTTGCCCATGGTGAAGAAAGAGCACCTTTCTCGAGAGGAGGACTCTCCCCCAAGATACCACCCTGTGGGCATGGCATGAATGGTCTGGCATGGCGGGACGGACGGGCAGTGTACCCACCTGTCCCAGGTGGGCTGGAACGGTACCAAGGGTAGAGGCAGGATTGGAGAGCCACTGTTCATCATGGCCAAAGAGTGGGCTGTCCACTGCAGGTCACAGAGGAAGAACACAGGGAGCTTCTTTGGGTTTCCTAAACAGAAACTAGTTCTATTTGCAATTCATTCATCCTTTTTTTTTTTTAAATTTATTTATTATTATTATGCTTTAAGTTGTAGGGTACATGTGCATAACGTGCAGGTTTGTTACATATGTATACTTGTGCCATGTTGGTGTGCTGCACCCATCAACTCATCATTTACATCAGGTATAACTCCCAATGCAATCCCTCCCCCCTCCCCCCTCCCCATGATAGGCCCCTGTGTGTGATGTTCCCCTTCCTGAGTCCAAGTGATCTCATTGTTCAGTTCCCACCTATGAGTGAGAACATGCGGTGTTTGGTTTTCTGTTCTTGTGATAGTTTGCTAAGAATGATGGTTTCCAGCTGCATCCATGTCCCTACAAAGGACGCAAACTCATCCTTTTTGATGGCTGCATAGTATTCCATGGTGTATATGTGCCACATTTTCTTAATCCAATCTGTCACTGATGGACATTTGGGTTGATTCCAAGTCTTTGCTATTGTGAATAGTGCTGCAATAAACAAACGTGTGCATGTGTCTTTATAGCAGCATAATTTATAATCCTTTGGGTATATACCCAGTAATGGGATGGCTGGGTCATATGGTATTTCTAGTTCTAGATCCTTGAGGAATCGCCATACTGTTTTCCATAATGGTTGAACTAGTTTACAATCCCACCAACAGTGTAAAAGTGTTCCTATTTCTCCACATCCTCTCCAGCACCTGTTGTTTCCTGACTTTTTAATGATCGCCATTCTAACTGGTGTGAGATGGTATCTCGTTGTGGTTTTGATTTGCATTTCTCTGATGGCCAGTGATGATGAGCATTTTTTCATGTGTCTGTTGGCTGTATGAATGTCTTCTTTTGAGAAATGTCTGTTCATATCCTTTGCCCACTTTTTGATGGGGTTGTTTGTTTTTTTCTTGTAAATTTGTTTGAGTTCTTTGTAGGTTCTGGATATTAGCCCTTTGTCAGATGAGTAGATTGCAAAAATTTTCTCCCATTCTGTAGGTTGCCTGTTCACTCTGATGGTAGTTTCTTTTGCTGTGCAGAAGCTCTTTAATTTAATGAGATCCCATTTGTCAATTTTGGCTTTTGCTGCCGTTGCTTTTGGTGTTTTAGACATGAAGTCTTTGCCCATGCCTATGTCCTGAATGGTACTACCTAGGTTTTCCTCTAGGATTTTTATGGTATTAGGTCTAACATTTAAGTCTCTGATCCATCTTGAATTAATTTTCGTATAAGGAGTAAGGAAAGGATCCAGTTTCAGCTTTCTACTTATGGCTAGCCAATTTTCCCAGCACCATTTATTAAATAGGGAATCCTTTCCCCATTTCTTGTTTCTCTCAGGTTTGTCAAAGATCAGGTGGCTGTAGATGTGTGGTATTATTTCTGAGGGCTCTGTTCTGTTCCATTGGTCTATATCTCTGTTTTGGTACCAGTACCATGCTGTTTTGGTTACTGTAGCCTTGTAGTATAGTTTGAAGTCAGGTAGCGTGATGCCTCCAGCTTTGTTCTTTTGACTTAGGATTGTCTTGGAGATGTGGGCTCTTTTTTGGTTCCATATGAACTTTAAAGCAGTTTTTTCCAATTCTGGGAAGAAACTCATTGGTAGCTTGAGGGGGATGGCATTGAATCTATAAATTGCCTTGGGCAGTATGGCCATTTTCACGATATTGATTCTTCCTATCCATGAGCATGGTATGTTCTTCCATTTGTTTGTGTCCTCTTTTATTTCACTGAGCAGTGGTTTGTAGTTCTCCTTGAAGAGGTCCTTTACATCCCTTGTAAGTTGGATTCCTAGGTATTTGATTCTCTTTGAAGCAATTGTGAATGGAAGTTCATTCCTGATTTGGCTCTCTGTTTGTCTGTTACTGGTGTATAAGAATGCTTGTGATTTTTGCACATTAATTTTGTATCCTGAGACTTTGCTGAAGTTGCTTATCAGCTTAAGGAGATTTTGGGCTGAGACAATGGGGTTTTCTAAATATACAATCATGTCATCTGCAAAAAGGGACAGTTTGACTTCTTCTTTTCCTAACTGAATACCCTTGATTTCTTTCTCTTGCCTGATTGCCCTAGCCAGAACTTCCAACACTATGTTGAATAGGAGTGGTGAGAGAGGGCATCCCTGTCTTGTGCCAGTTTTCAAAGGGAATTTTTCCAGTTTTTGCCCATTCAGTATGATATTGGCTGTGGGTTTGTCATAAATAGCTCTTATGATTTTGAGGTACGTTCCATCAATACCGAATTTATTGAGCATTTTTAGCATGAAGGGCTGTTGAATTTTGTCAAAAGCCTTTTCTGCATCTATTGAGATAATCATGTGGTTCTTGTCTTTGGTTCTGTTTATATGCTGGATTATGTTTATTGATTTGCGAATGTTGAACCAGCCTTGCATCCCAGGGATGAAGCCCACTTGATCATGGTGGATAAGCTTTTTGATGTATTGCTGAATCCGGTTTGCCAGTATTTTATTGAGGATTTTTGCATCGATGTTCATCAGGGATATTGGTCTAAAATTCTCTTTTTTTGTTGTGTCTCTGCCAGGCTTTGGTATCAGGATGATGTTGGCCTCATAAAATGAGTTAGGGAGGATTCCCTCTTTTTCTATTGATTGGAATAGTTTCAGAAGGAATGGTACCAACTCCTCCTTGTACCTCTGGTAGAATTCAGCTGTGAATCCATCTGGTCCTGGACTTTTTTTTGGTTGGTAGGCTATTAATTATTGCCTCAATTTCAGAGCCTGCTATTGGTCTATTCAGGGATTCAACTTCTTCCTGGTTTAGTCTTGGAAGAGTGTAAGTGTCCAGGAAACTATCCATTTCTTCTAGATTTTCCAGTTTATTTGCGTAGAGGTGTTTATAGTATTCTCTGATGGTAGTTTGTATTTCTGTAGGGTCGGTGGTGATATCCCCTTTATCATTTTTAATTGCGTCGATTTGATTCTTCTCTCTTTTCTTCTTTATTAGTCTTGCTAGTGGTCTGTCAATTTTGTTGATCTTTTCAAAAAACCAACTCCTGGATTCATTGATTTTTTGGAGAGTTTTTTGTGTCTCTATCTCCTTCAGTTCTGCTCTGATCTTAGTTATTTCTAGCCTTCTGCTAGCTTTCGAATGTGTTTGCTCTTGCTTCTCTAGTTCTTTTAATTGTGATGTTAGAGTGTCAATTTTAGATCTTTCCTGCTTTCTCTTGTGGGCATTTAGTGCTATAAATTTCCCTCTACACACTGCTTTAAATGTGTCCCAGAGATTCTGGTATGTTGTATCTTTGTTCTCATTGGTTTCAAAGAACATCTTGGCCGGGCGCGGTGGCTCACGCCTGTAATCCCAGCACTTTGGGAGGCCGAGGCGGGCAGATCACAAGGTCAGGAGATCGAGACCACGGTGAAACCCCGTCTCTACTAAAAATACAAAAAAAAATTAGCCGGGCGCGGTTGTGGGTGCCTGTAGTCCCAGCTACTCGGGAGGCTGAGGCAGGAGAATGGCATGAACCCGGGAGGCGGAGCTTGCAGTGAGCCGAGATCGCGCCACTGCACTCCAGCCTGGGCAACAGAGTGAGACTCCATCTCAAAAAAAAAAAAAAAAAAAAAAAATCAAAGAACATCTTTATTTCTGCCTTCATTTCGTTATGTACCCGGTAGTCATTCAGGAGCAGGTTGTTCAGTTTCCATGTAGTTGAGCGGTTTTGATTGAGTTTCTTAGTCCTGAGTTCTAGTTTGATTGCACTGTGGTCTGAGAGACAGTTTGTTATAATTTCTGTTCTTGTACATTTGCTGAGGAGTGCTTTACTTCCAATTACGTGGTCGATTTTGGAGTAAGTACGATGTGGTGCTGAGAAGAATGTATATTCTATTGATTTGGGGTGGAGAGTTCTATAGATGTCTATTAGGTCTGCTTGCTGCAGAGATGAGTTCAATTCCTGGATATCCTTGTTAACTTTCTGTCTCGTTGATCTGTCTAATGTTGACAGTGGAGTGTTGAAGTCTCCCATTATTATTGTATGGGAGTCTAAGTCTCTTTGTAAGTCTCTAGGGACTTGCTTTATGAATCTGGGTGCTCCTGTATTGGCTGCATATATATTTAGGATAGTTAGCTCTTCCTGTTGAATTGATCCCTTTACCATTATGTAATGGCCTTCTTTGTCTCTTTTGATTTTTGATGGTTTAAAGTCTGTTTTATCAGAGACTAGTATTGCAACCCCCGCTTTTTTTTGTTCTCCATTTGCTTGGTAAATCTTCCTCCATCCCTTTATTTTGAGCCTATGTATGTCTCTGCGTGTGAGATGGGTCTCCTGAATACAGCAGACTGATGGGTCTTGACTCTTTATCCAGTTTGCCAGTCTGTGTCTTTTAATTGGAGCATTTAGTCCATTTACATTTAAGGTTAAGATTGTTATGTGTGAACTTGATCCTGCCATTATGATATTAACTGGTTATTTTGCTCGTTAGTTGATGCAGTTTCTTCCTAGCCTCGATGGTCTTTACATTTTGGCATGTTTTTGCAATGGCTGGTACCGGTTGTTCCTTTCCATGTTTAGTGCTTCCTTCAGGGTCTCTTGTAAGGCAGGCCTAGTGGTGACAAAATCTCTAAGCATTTGCTTATCTGTAAAGGATTTTATTTCTCCTTCACTTATGAAACTTAGTTTGGCTGGATATGAAATTCTGGGTTTAAAATTCTTTTCTTTAAGAATGTTGAATATTGGCCCCCACTCTCTTCTGGCTTGGAGAGTTTCTGCCGAGAGATCTGCTGTTAGTCTGATGGGCTTCCCTTTGTGGGTAACCCGACCTTTCTCTCTGGCTGCCCTTAAGATTTTTTCCTTCATTTCAACTTTGGTGAATCTGGCAATTATGTGTCTTGGAGTTGCTCTTCTCGAGGAGTATCTTTGTGGCGTTCTCTGTATTTCCTGGATTTGAATGTTGGCCTGCCCTACTAGGTTGGGGAAGTTCTCCTGGATGATATCCTGAAGAGTGTTTTCCAACTTGGTTCCATTTTCCCCCTCACTTTCAGGCACCCCAATCAGACGTAGATTTGGTCTTTTTACATAATCCCATACTTCTTGCAGGCTTTGTTCATTTCTTTTTCTTCTTTTTTCTTTTGGTTTCTCTTCTCGCTTCATTTCATTCATTTGATCCTCAATCACAGATACTCTTTCTTCCAGTTGATCGAGTCGGTTACTGAAGCTTGTGCATTTGTCACGTATTTCTCGTGTCATAGTTTTCATCTCTTTCATTTCGTTTATGACCTTCTCTGCATTAATTACTCTAGCCATCAATTCTTCCACTTTTTTTTCAAGATTTTTAGTTTCTTTGCGCTGGGTACATAATTCCTCTTTTAGCTCTGAGAAATTTGATGGACTGAAGCCTTCTTCTCTCATCTCGTCAAAGTCATTCTCCGTCCAGCTTTGATCCATTGCTGGCGATGAGCTGTGCTCCTTTGCCGGTGGAGATGCGCTCGTATTTTTTGAATTTCCAGCTTTTCTGCCCTGCTTTTTCCCCATCTTTGTGCTTTTATCTGCCTCTGGTCTTTGATGATGGTGATGTACTGATGGGGTTTTGGTGTAGGTGTCCTTCCTGTTTGATAGTTTTCCTTCTAACAGTCAGGACCCTCAGCTGTAGGTCTGTTGGAGATTGCTTGAGGTCCACTCCAGACCCTGTTTGCCTGGGTATCAGCAGCAGAGGCTGCAGAAGATAGAATATTTCTGAACAGCGAGTGTACCTGTCTGATTCTTGCTTTGGAAGCTTCCTCTCAGGGGTGTACTCCACCCTGTGAGGTGTGGGGTGTCAGACTGCCCCTAGTGGGGGATGTCTCCCAGTTAGGCTACTCAGGGGTCAGGGACCCACTTGAGCAGGGAGTCTGTCCCTTCTCAGATCTCAACCTCCGTGTTGGGAGATCCACTGCTCTCTTCAAAGCTGTCAGACAGAGTCGTTTGCGTCTGCAGAGGTTTCGGCTGTGTTTGTTATTGTCCTGTCCCCAGAGGTGGAGTCTACAGAGACAGGCAGGTTTCCTTGAGCTGCTGTGAGCTCCACCCACTTCGAGCTTCCCAGCAGCTTTGTTTACCTACTTAAGCCTCAGCAATGGCGGGCGCCCCTCCCCCAGCCTCGCTGCTGCCTTGCCGGTAGATCACAGACTGCTGTGCTAGCAATGAGGGAGGCTCCGTGGGTGTGGGACCCTCCCGGCCAGGTGTGGGATATGATCTCCTGGTGTGCCTGTTTGCTTAAAGCGCAGTATTGGGGTGGGAGTTACCCGATTTTCCAGGTGTTGTGTGTCTCAGTTCCCCTGGCTAGGAAAAGGGATTCCCTTCCCCCTTGCGCTTCCCAGGTGAGGCAATGCCTCGCCCTGCTTCAGCTCTCGCTGGTCGGGCTGCAGCAGCTGACCAGCACCGATTGTCCAGCACTCCCCAGTGAGATGAACCCAGTACCTCAGTTGAAAATGCAGAAATCACCGGTCTTCTGTGTCGCTCGCGCTGGGAGTTGGAGACTGGAGCTGTTCCTATTTGGCCATCTTGCTCCGCCCCCCGCAATTCATTCATCCTTACTGCTCAGTCTTTGGAATGGACATTTACAAGCCAGAGATACTTGAGGGTGGTTTTCCCAGACTTGGTGCATCTCCTAGGAGGTGATCCTACCTGGAGGTCAGGCCAGAATGACTCCCGGGAAGCCAATTTTATCCTGACCAGTGGGAGCCAAGGGAGCACTTCAGAATGAGAGCACTCTGTTGTTTTGTGGTGTGAGGGAGCAGTCAAGTAGGGTTGATTTGGGGCTGAAACTAAAGAGAAAGGAGGTTTGGGACCAGATCTTGTAAGATGGTCTCCCTTTTTTCCTGTTTCTCAATCATAGATTATGTGTTACAAACAGCCTGGACGCTGAGACTTGGAGCAGAGGAAAGCAGCTCCCTGGATATTCCTGGCGAGAATTTTAATAACTCACAGAGGAAGAGATTTTGTCTCACAACAGGGAGTCCCAAATTAGTCAAAGACTTGGAATGGTTTTCTGATAAATGAAATGTAATCAATTATGGTGCCTTCTTTTGGGAATTTTATTGACTTATTCCTTCCTCCTTGTTTACTTTGGATTGCCACTTGGGTCAAGTGTGAAGTTGTTGATCTTACCCCATCAGCCTGGAATATGTGAGCACATCTGTGGCCATGACACAGAACACAAATGGCCTGATATAAAACGTGGTGCTAAGTAAACCACATAGTCAAAGAGGTACAAACTGACTATCATCTTGAGCCAACAGGAAGTGATTTTTTAAGTGATGGTTTGAAAAAGAATATGGCAGCACTAAATGTTGAAGCAACCGCAACTCTCCTTTATGGCTGGTGGGAATGTAAATAAATAAGAGCACTTTAGAAAACTGTTTGGCCATTTCTCCTAAGGTTGAACATGTGAATACCTTATGTTCCAGCAATTCCAGTCCTACGGCGTGTATCTGACAGAAATATATACGCGTGCACAAGAGAGATGTACAAGAATGTTCATAGTTACACTACTCAAAAAAGCCAATATATAGACACCTGTTTTGCACAGCTTCAAAATCGTCTTGTCCTGATTTTTGCAGGCATTTGTTTCTTGCAAGTATAGTCAGTGATGCCTTGCCTGGGGCCTGCACCATATTGATTTCCTGCAGTGCAGCTTCTTTGACTTGAGATTTTCCAGGACAACTCATGTATGTGTAATCTAGAAGAACAAGAGAATTTTGCTGGTGGCGTCGTCCTTGACCAATGCGGGGCAGGAGCAGATGGACAATGGACCAATGTTTCCATTGTCCATGTTTCCATGGTAACGTGGCTGCTGTAAATGATCCTGCGGCTGATTTCAAGCTACCATTTAACACGTGGCCCACAACATTTCTGAATATTTTATCATTGGCTCTTGTGAGCCGGTATGATCTGGCTCAGCATACTACCTGCTCTAACCAATAGCTTCCATGTGAGAAAGTGGTTCCAGTGTGTCCTGATCTTGGACTTTTTTTCAAGGGGAGCCAGAAATCTGGATTTGCATGTGAAAACTCCTGATTTTTAAATTATATCGACTAGTTCAAATTTTTCAAAAACACTTGACAAACCAAGAAAAAAAAAAAAAAAACTCAACCACATCGGCAAGCTAGATTTAGCCTATAAAATGCCAAAATTATTTTCCCCCCTTCGGTGTACAGACTAAATCTTTTGAGGAGGGTCTGTCAGCCTCAGTGACGAAGCACAGTTTTTTGCATAGACAGAGTTCAGGACTTAATCTGCATGGCCGTATGGTGTTATGAACTCAGTCTTAACTGGGGATTGAGTAACTTGGGTTCTAGTCTCAGTTTTCTATGAAAATTACTTACCTGGACCTCAGTTTCCCCATATGCATTAAGACATCTTCTGAAGAAGTTCTTCTCATATCAGAACACCTAGGATTATATGAGTATAAAATTATGTTAGGTGCTTCTTTGGGACTAAACTCCTCAGTGGTGCAGGGAGAATTGAAGGTTCTTGGTTGTTGGACAGAGATTCCAGGCTTGCAGGCTGCAGCTGTCTCTCCTTCCACTCCCTTCACTCATAAAAGAGAAGTTGTGGCTTTCCCCAAGCCATCGTTCTAACAATATCCACTTGACTGCTGGGGAAGCCCGGGCCTGATGCTTTGTGGTCCTCAGACTTCTTGAGAGAAAGTCCACTTTCTTAAAATAAAACATGATGTGGTAGGGAGACTTCAGCCCTGGCATTTGTTACCCTGGGCTTATGATGTGGCTCTGCCACTTCTTAACTAGGAACTTCATCCTTACTTTTGTCATAGGACTTCCTGCCTCACGGAAATTGTGACAAGAAGCATCCACTGTTTCAAGCGTCTAACATGGCCTCTGGCATATAGTGTGAAATGAACACTAATTACCACCATCCTTGTGATTTATCAAGGCGTTCACCTATGGAGAAGGGCTGGGTGGCCAGCAGCCCAAATATTCATTAAAATTTGATCTTATGTCTCCTTGTGTTTAATTTGGTTCAATTTACTCTGATATTTTAGAGATTCTGCCAACATTAATATTTCTGCAAGATCCGGACAGGTCTGGACACAGAGATTCTGATCTAATCCAAATCTGTGGGCTGAGGAATGCTTCCAGAGAGAGATGCTACTATATATTCTGCTGAAGAAGATTCACATAGCAGGAAGAAGAAGATTTAAACTTTGATTATTTGAAGAGGCAATGAAGTAGTCTAATCTGTGCTATTAATTTGTTTAAAGATAACATGTGCAAGTTCCCTAAAGACAGCCTAAGTAACTATATATCAGAGTCTGAGACAAAGGGAAAAATCAGTAATACTGATCTTGCATTTATTTAAAATTTTGATATTTTGTGCATCATGGATTCTTCATTAATTTTGATTTATAAAATGTTGCATTCAACTCTTTTTTTCTTTTTCTTTTCTTTTCTTTCTTTTTTTTTTTTTTTTAAGACAGAGTCTCACTCTGTTCCCTAGGCTGGAGTGCAGTGGTGCAATCTTGGCTCACTGCAACCTCTGCTTCCTGGGTTCAAGTGATTCTCATGTTTCGGCCTCCTAAGTAGCTGAGATTACAGACATGCACCCACCATGCACAGCTGATTTTTGTATTTTTAGTAGAGACAGGGTTTCCCATGTTGGCCGGGCTGATCTTGAACTCCTGACCTTAGGTGAGCCGCCTGCCTCGGCCTCCCAAAGTGTTGGGATTACAGGCGTGAGCCACCACGCCTGGCCCCTAATTCTCACTTTAATCTTACTGTGCTAAGCAGCTTGATATATGACTAGGCTTCTCTGGGATTCTGTTTCTTTGATTTTAAAATAACGTAGAAATATATTTATACTTTTTGCAAAATTATTTTTGAATACCTAAATGCTTTCTAAAATTATTACATTAAAATTTCATTTTAATCACTGATTTTTTTTTTTTCTTTTTGCATCGCCTGTAAGTACAAGGACAATTAGTAAGAGTGTTTGGTTGCAAACAACAGAATTCTCTGTAGCTACATCAGTTGTAGTGACTGAACTGTATTGGTTTTTACACAGAGTACCTAGGACAGTTGGACAATCAGGCTTGGAGGCTACTGAGCTGGATACCTTAATTATTGCTCCAGGAGAGTCTCTGCTGTTATAGCACAGCAGGGGAACTACCACTGGAACCACCACAACCTTGGACTCTGCAAACTAAGTGTCTCTCTGTCACCCTCATCAGAATTCCTCCACTCTGCACTTTTTCTTACGCAACGCTCTCCTACAATCAAAGTCTGGCACGGTCTATCTGAAGAGGCCAGGGCCCTGCTTGTGTCCAGCTATAGACAACTTAGGAAAGTGAGTTTCTGGCTTCTTCCTGGAGAAGTGGGATTCATAAATCTGGACATCTTCAAACCAAGGAAGGGTACTGAGAAATTGCTAGGCAGCCGGATGACTAGAGCTCATATGAGTGCATTTTTTTCTGGATAACTTTGCAGGGTGCCACGTGTAATTGTGCAAGTGGTACAATATATACAGGCCCCACTGCCATGGGGTCATTTCTGCTGGTTCAGGCAGTATCATGGGCGTGTGTGCAAATATGAGGACAAGGGACTAAATGCACATGTGGAGAATCACTCTCCTCTTCCCTGAAACCACATTCATACTTCAAGCCACCCCTTTCCCCTGCCCCTCCTGGGAGAAAGGTTGGAAGCAAAAGTGTTTGTGAAGATTCAGGCTGAGATACTTACTTCTGGTGTCCCCATCGCTCACTTGAACCCGTAGATTTCCCCCATTTCCTTGCCGTAATCTGCTAATAACGTGACTGTCCTGCCCCACGGGATGCTCTCTGGACTCATTAAGTCTGAAAATGCTTGGGAAATGCATCTGCCAAAGCCTACAGCCAACTGTCATTATTATCATCTGCTTACAGACGCTCTCCCAGGCAGCAAAATATTTTCAAGCTCTAAAATCCTGGCCCTAGCCCATCCCTTTATTTTCATCTTACCTAGCCTGGGTAGATTCTCTGTAGGACACACAGACTCAAAATCAATGTCCCGTCTGTCTCTTGTTTACAGATTATCAGGTGCCCAGGGCACCAACACAAGGAGGTGTGTTGTGAAATGAAACAGTGAATTCCCTGGGAGCATTTCCTCTTCTGAACTGATTTAACTTTAGCTCTCTGAAGCTTTCTCCTCCTTTGGCTTCTGAGAATGGTGTGCTGGTTTGAGAAGCAAGAACTTTTCATTGGCATAGCTATTAATATTGACTAATATGGACTTCTTGTACCTTGCTCCAGTTTGAAATTTATAAAGATGGCTGCCTCATTGCATGTGTGTGTGTCTGTGTGTGTGTGCATGTGTGCGTGTGTAATTGCTTTGCTCCTTCTTTTGCATGGGAGTAGATCGAGCTTAAGGATCAGGACTCATCTCTGTCTCCCCACAACAATGCCTCAAAAAGGGGAGGGGGTCATGAATGTTTCAAAAATAACTTACATTTTTTATGCATAAATCTTCTTTTGCTCCTTCTTTCCTTTCTTCCTTCCTTACTTCTTTCCTTCCTTCCTTTCTCTTCCCTCTCTCCAATCTGTTTCCTCTTCGTCTCCCTTTGCCTCATCCATGCCTCATTCTTTCTCCCTCAACTCCAGGACTGTGTGACTTTTCTCTTTGACCTTTTATCCTCACTGTTTCTTTGGCTATGATTTGAATCTGGGTCACTGGAATAAGTGTGTCCTTCCTTTCGTGTAGACTACACAGGTTGACTGCTTTGTAGATTTTGGCATTTTGTAGGGCATCATATGGATGCAATTTTTCTGGATAACTTAGCAGGGTCCCACATATAGTTGTGCAAATTGTACACTGCACACAGACCCCTGCCGAGTGAGCAAATGGGGTAAAAATCTAACCCATGCTACTGTCTCCAAACTGTGTATCCTGGGCAAGTGCTACATCCATTGAAGGAAAAGTCATGCTTTTGTAATTTGGTGACTAATCATGGCTCAGTCCTAGCAACCAATTATGCACACACAAATAGGCACTGCATAATTGTTTACCACACCACATTCCCTCAAGTCATCTGAATTTACATACTCTCAAAACTCACATGGCTTCCAGCGGTGCACATCCCCAAATTCCCTTCCAAGGCAACTTGGTGGTCGAAAATCACACTGCTGTTATTTCACCCCCATCACATTTCATCATATGTGAGTTGGTTTTTCTACAGAAACGATGTGACAAGCAGTGATTATATCCTAAGGGTGACATCACAATCACCTATTTAAGCTATTATATTGTTGAAAATTGTTTATTGCGAAGGAAAGATATAAGAAAACCCTATTTTTCTATATTACTATTTAAACAATCATAAAAACAATAATCCTAAGTAAGATGTTATTTTGGAAAGATTGTATAATTTGAGAGGCTGGCCTTCAAAAGAATAGCAGGTTTAATTAGGAGAGCAGAAGGAGGCAATTGAAACCTCTGTGGGGATGCTGATATACTCCACAGGTGTAAGATTCTGACAAATTTCAGAGGATGCCAACTAGGTTCTTTGTTTAATTTAATTTCATTGCAAACCCCAGGGTACTTAAATCTGTAGAACTGTTCTTAGATTTATTAAACTTAATACAGCTTATTTCTTGGCTTACAAAAGGGACCAAGAAAGGAGAGGGAATAACACTTTTCAAATGAGGTAAATAGGCAAGAGTTGGAAGAAACTAGGAAGATAATTGAAATGCATGTCTCACCATGCATGAGAAGGAAATTAGCTAGCATGGAAATAGCTGAAGTTGAAGCAGTGAGTGTACACGCTCCTCATGAAGTTAGCAGGGCATATTAGTCCTTCTCACACTGCTATCAAGAACTACCTGAGACTGGGTAATTTATGAAGAAAAGAGTTTAATTGACTCACGGTTCCACAGGCTGTGCAGGAGGCATGGCTGGGGAGGCCTCAGGAAACTCACAGTCATGGCAGAAGGTGAAGGGGAAGCAAGCACCTTCTTCACATGGCAAAGAAAGAAAGACAGAGACAGAGAGAGAGAGAGAGAGAGAGAGAGAGAGAGACAGTAAATAAGGAAGTGCTGCACACTTTCAAACAACCAGATCTCGTGAGAGCTCACTCACTATCATGAGAGCAGCAAGGGGGAAATCCACCTCCGTGATCCAGTAACCTCCCTCCAGGTCCCTCCCCCAACACTGAGGACTACAATTCAACATGAGATTTGGGTGTGAACACGGAGCCAAATCATATCACAGAGGAGACCATGTAAGGCCCTGGAGAACATGTGGGGCTGGGAAGGGCACAGGTGTAATGTGCTGGGACTGATGTTTCTGAAAGGACCAGTCTGGCTGCTGTGTTTGTCAGGGATCAAGGTGGAATGTGAGCAATGTACTTGATTATAGCAGAACCCAGAATAGGAACTGGGTTATATTCTGGACAAATTTTAAAGGTAGAACCATCAACATTAGCTCATGGTTAGTGGTACCTTTGACCCAATGGATTGGTTGACTACGGAGGAGTAGAAGGGAAAGTAAGGAGGAAGCTCCCTGGCTGGGCTTCATGGAAAATGCTGAGGAGTAGAGTTCTTCGCTCAGGGCTCTGTCTCCCTGTCTTGACATAACTGCAGCAGTGTGGGCAGGAGGGAGTGATTGCGCTCTGAACTAGACTCATTCACTCATCTCTCTAGTCTTTCATTCACAAATACTCAGTGAGGGCCTACTATGTACCAGGTGCAGTGCTGAATTCTGGGAAGAGAGACAGCTAGTGAACAGGTTCCTCACCCATGGAGCTCACAATCTAACCAGAGTCATGCACTAAAAATGACATTTTGGTCAATGACAGATCACTTATACAGTGGTGGTCCCACGAGATTACAGTACTGTATTTGGACTGTACCTTTTCTATGTTTAGACCTGTTTATATATATGCAAATATTTATATTGCATTACAGTTGCCTATGGTATTCAGTACAGTAACCTGCTGCACAGGTTTGCAGCCTGGGAGCAAGAGGCTACCCTATATAGCCTGGGTGTGTAGTAAGCTATACCATCTAGGCTTGTGTAAGTGCACTCTATGATGTTCACACAATGTCAAAATAGCCTAAGAACAAATTTCTCAGGGCATATATCCATCATGAAGTGATGCACACAGCATACTGGATTGTTTTATGGATGTGAGTAGGATTTCCCCACGTGCCCTATACCTTTTTACTTCCATTCAATTCTCATGTTATTTCCTCCTGTTAAAATGTTTTCCTTTCCCTGAGGCCTGTTTTCACCTATCAAAGTCCTCACTGATTCAACTCCCAAGCTGTCTTCTTCATGAAGCCTCCTTCATTTTCTACCTTCCATTTTCTACTGTCCATTTTCAAAGCCCTTTATGCCTACCTTCCCTAGAATGCTCATTGCACTGGAAAGTGCCTTTTCTGTAACTGACTTGCCTCTCTTAGAAGAATCTTGCAGCTTATCTTCACCTGGGCCATAGCTCCTAGCACATAGTAGATAATCAGAATTAACAAAAGAAAGCATGAATGTATTTTCCCAAGAGACAGAATGCAAAGTTAGAAGTGTAGAAGGCCAAGAACTTAGGCAGTTTGATAGAGGTAGGAAAAAAGATAATTCAGAGAAAAGGAGAAGGTAGTCACAGAAAGGTCAGATACAGGAAGAAACCATATTAAGGAAGGGAGGGGCAACAAATTAGCAGAGAGGTCACTAAGGGGTCTCTCTGCAAGGATGGGGTCGCAGGATATCTCAGATAGGGTCTTTCCCTTAGGGTGGTGGAACAGAGGCCAATTTGCAGGAGGCTAACAAATGGATGCAGTGATCATGGCCAGGTCCAAATTAGCTGTCATTTTCTCTATATTACTACTTATCTGTAGGAGTCATTAATTAGTCATCTAAAGCATCTTTATTTCTCAGAGTAAAGTGTGGAAAACAGAAACCATTCTAGGTATTCCAAGCAGGAGGTGCTAGGGGGGCAGAAGTCAGGAGGCTGCTGATCGAATGTAGGTTTCAAGTACAAACCATGGGTAGCATCCAAAGAACAGACTGCTGCTGCTTTTGCAATTACTAGGGCTGCTGCCTCAACCACCTCACCCCTTGAAGCAGAAGCTGGAGGTCAGCTGTCGAAACACACGCATCTGTTGGCGCTCACTCATCAGCCGCTACAGCTATGGAGAATGGTCTCTGCCTCTTGTCTGCCTCCCAGATCTCTGGCAAGGGCAGCTCTCTGGCTAAACCAAGCTCTCCTGTAGAGAGAGGTAGCCTCGGAAGGCTTTCAGCTTTCCAACTGTTCCAGATAGAAAGGGGGTAAAATGGAGGTTGGGGGACGCCCCCCCAAATGTGTGCCATGGCCTCCCATGTGGCCGGCAGGGGTGAGGGCCTCTGCCTTGTTACCGTCCCTCTGGTTGAAGGTTGGGTGTGCTGGGGGACAGGCGCTGCGATACAAATAGATTTCTCCAGGAAACCTTTCCTGTCTCTCTCCTCCAACTGGAAAATATTGTTCTCCAGCTCCCTCCTTTGCAATTTCATAGCTCTTTTCTTAAATATACTGTGTATTACATTAGCCTGAGTTTATTGTTAATTAGATATATGCTGTTGCTCTTCTCCCCCTGATGATTCATTTCTCAAAATATGTAGACTCAAAATAGTTTAGTCACAGAAAGTGTTCTATTATCATTATTGCTATTGTCTCCATTTATCTCTTTCCTAAATCCTAGCCATTCTGTGAGTGCTTGATCTCTGCTTGCTACATTGAGTGGATCCTCAATTCGCCATCTTAATAGGTGGTAACTCCTTCTAAGGCCCCCCTCCCCCTACCACCCCAATTGTCCTAGTCCGTTCAGGCTGCTATCACAAAATACCATAGACTGAGTAGTTTATGAACAACAGAGATTTATTTTTCATAGTTCTGGAGGCTGGAAGCCTATGATTAGGGTGCCAGCATGGTCAGGATCTGGTGAGGACTCACTTCTGGACTGCAGACCGCCGTCTTCTCACTGCCTCCTCACGAGGCAGAAGGAGGATGAGAGGCGTCTTTGGGGCCTCTTTCATAAGGGCACTAATCCCCTGAGGACTCTGCCCTCATGACTTCATTAGCTGCCAAAGCCCACCTCCTAATAGCATCACACTGGGGGTTAGGATTTCAACATATCAATTTTGGGGGGACACACTCAGTCTGTTGCACCAATTCACACATCCACAACACCCTCAACCGCACACACACAAACACAGTGACTTCCCTGGTATCATGCCTGCTACCCGCAGGTACATGGTTTTGGGAAAATAAAAGGGAGTACTCCTTTACAAAGAAGTGGGGACATCTGTTGTAATAAAATAATATGTGTACTTTTCCCTGGGTGGCCAGAGATTTCTCAGTCCACACTGACTCCAAGGAGTGACTAACTCTAAGTCAGCAGGGGGGGTTTGGCTCAGCTCACTGAGTAGGATTTGCACTCCCTGCTGCTGTTGCCTTACTCTGTGTTTTGGGGAATGCTGCTGAAGATGAATGAGAGATTTATTGAGATCAACCTCCACTCCCTTGTCTCATGCAAGACCTGGATTTGGTTGCCAGTATTTCCTAAATGAGTTTATGACTGAGTTGCTGTAACACATTTTTATCAAACTAAATATTTTATACTGAAACCTATATGAATACCATGAATATTATATTATATTATACTCTGAAGGCTTCACTGACAGCAGGCAGTAGTGAGGATGAGTTAGGTCCCTGGGATTCCCCAGCCAGGCAGCCTACTTTCTTTACCTCTTTTCTTTTCTTTAGCAAGACCCCTCTATTTGTCCTCTTAGTACAATGCAAATACCCAAGAGAGAGTCACATGGCCTCTCCAACCATTCTTGTTTCTGCCTGAGTTTGGAAGTTCCTCCAGGGCCTTTCTGTAGCAGGCATTCATCCCCTTGGCTGAAAAGGAGTTCCCTGGGAGCTGTGTGGGATCAGTGCCAGGGACACTAAGGAATATATAAGACGAACAGGGGGTCTTTTCTTTGAGAACACAGTCCCATGGCAACCCGCCGGGAGGTCCCTGCTCAGAGCCAGCCTGCCTGGCAGAACTCACTTACTTAGCATTGCCTTGAATTATTAATCAGCTCTTGCAGAGGAACGAAATGCAGAGTCATTTTGTCTCCTCCAGAACTGACTGTCCTACTCTTTGACCTCAGCAAATCTTCAGATTCACAGTGAGCATCCTAAACTCTCCAGCACACTTTGGACAGGGACAGGAAAGGGCCTTATCATCTTCCTCTTTGAGGTAAAGTTGAGTCCTGCTGAGCAGGTGTCTCTGGATACTGGGACCTTTGGGCTGTGCCTTGTTTCTCTTCTCGCTGTTCATTAGGACAGGCTGTATCTCAGGTCTTCCACTGGATGGTCTTGATATCTTGACAGGGTACTAGAGGTTGGAACACATTCCCCGTCATGACCCTGGGGCCATGCTTAGCCTCCGTAGGCCTCCCTTCCTACAAGCTCCATGCTCCTGGGCCTGGGCAACCCTTCTTCACGTGAGAACATACATGGGAAACACAGAAGGGACTTTCTCCCCATTACCTCTGAACTTAAGACTGCACCAACCCCACCACCTTTACTTTCAATCCAAGCCCTTGAATTCTACTTCTCCAAGGAAATATGATCCACCAGGCTGAAGCTCTGATTTCCTCCCTCTGCCTCTAAACTTACCTACAGTGATACCCTCTGTCTTCATACCTTTCTCTGTCTCCCTTTTTGACTGAAAGAAATCTTTTCTCTTAAAACATTGCTGCCTCTAGCTATGCCCTGGAACACCTCCCTTTGCCTGAAAACCCTGCTCCTTCACTCATGCCCTGATCGCTTCTGTTCAATCCCCTTCCAGAGAGGCAGTGTGGCATGCTAATTAGGGCGCTGGTGGCCTGAGAGTGAGTGCTGGTGCTGCCACCTGCCAGATGTGTGACCTGGGGCAGTTGCAGACTGCCTTCGGCAATGTAGTAGATATTAGTAACCTCTGGTGATCAGAGGTAGAGCAGTCCTTCACAACCTCTAACAAGCCTATGTTACCATGACAGCAAGTCTGAGGTCAAATTCTGCTAAAAGTACAAATATTCACTGGCAAGCAGGCACCAAACTACCACAAATCTGTTATTGCAAAATTGGTTTATGCTTGCTCTGTCCTCAAGCACTCTGACAAGCACCTTGCACATAGATGGAACGATACTTTGACAGCAGGACCAGTGTATTAGTCTATTTTCGCACTGCTGTGAAGAACTACCTGAGACTGGGTAACTTATAAATAAAAGAGGTTTAATTGACTCACGGTTCCAAATGGCTGGGGAGGCCTCAGGAAACTTACGGTCATGGCGGAAGGCAAAGGGGAAGCAAGGCACGTAAGTCTTACATGGCGGCAAGAGAGAGAGTGAAAAGGGAAGTGCCTTGCTTTTAAACCTTCAGATCTCATGAGAACTGTATTATGAGAACAGCAAGGGGAAGGCCACCCCCATGACCTAATGACTTCCCACCAGGCTCCTCCTCTGACACGTGGGGATTACAATAGGAAATAAGATTTAGATGGGGACACAGAGCCAAACTATATCAACCAGCCAGGCAAGACTGGGTAGAAGGGGCCTGGCAGACATGGCCACCTCTGGAGTATAGATTCCTGATTAGTAGACTTCAAATGCTAACTACCTACCCCAAGGGCTAAAGTTATATATACAAATGTCGCACTGCAGTTTACGTTGAAATTATTTATTTATTTATTTATTTATTTGAGATGGAGTCTTGCTCTGTCACCCAGGCTGTAATGTAGTGGCATGATCTGGCTCACTGCAACCTCCAGCTCCCAGGTTCAAGTGATTCTCCTGCCTCAATCTCGCAAGTAGCTGGGATTACAGGTGCCCACCATCACGCCTGGCTAATTTTTGTGTTTTTGGTAGAGACAGGATTCACCATGTTGGCTTGGCTAGTCTTGAACTCCTGACCTTAGGTGATCCGCCCGCCTCGGCCTCCCAAAGTGCTGGGATTACAGGCGTGCACCACCATGCCCGGTGCACACTGAAATAATTTAAAGTAAATTATCATACAAACAGTATAGCGGTAAAGGACTTAACCTTTCTGTGCCTCAGTTTCTTCATTCTGTAAAAGGGCAATAATAATGGTGTCTACCCTACAGAAATGTTAGGAGGATTAAATGAGTTAGTTAATACATATAAAACATTTGAAATTGAGCTTGGCAAATAGTAATTACACACTCAGTGCCTTTGTTATTATTTTTTTTCTCTGACTCACTTATTCCCAGCAACCCACAGAATTCTTCCTTAGACCTTACGTATCTTTACATCGACTTTGCTGCTAAATTTCTTCAAAGCCTAAGCTTCACTCTGTGCCTCTATTCAATCAACTTGACACCAATTTTCCACTTGATTGTACATTTTTATCATAATACCTTATTTAATTCATCAAACATTGCTAAGTTGACAAATACACTGGGCATCCTGTGCTAGGTGCTGAGAAGGATTTCAAGTGATCTATTTGGTGAATGTAACTCTTTAAAGAGCTTAAGGTAGAGTTAGAGAAAAGAATGCACAACTAAATTCCTTGAAGACCGGGGCTTCAAATTAAAATGTGATTATAGGGAGTGGAGTGGAAGGGGTCAAAATATAAATATAAAGTACAAGTAGGACTGTTCATTTCTCACATATGGAAAAGAGTCATTACCCTTAGCACAACAGACACCACATGTTAACATTATTAAGAGTTATGAAGTTCTACAAATAGGGGGAATAGAAGAATACAGGCTTTCCTCAATTCAAGGGTGTTTTATGTTTGACATAAGATACTTTCACGTATCTTAAGATCCAAAGAAAAGCAACATCTAATTAAATGGCCATTTTGAGCAGAAGTTGAAATTTTGCTTGAGCAGCAAAAGAATAAGTTATTGTCACCTGACTGTAAAGACCATGGCTGAGGGGCACCACTTTTGAGTGTTCTCAAGATTGAGGCAACAAGTAAGAATCTAACAAAGATCTAGGCTGATATCTTTGATTGCTGTGCAACTTCCAATAAGTTGAGAAAGTAAAGCAAAAATTTCCATGGGAAAGTGATGCCCAGAGTTGGACAGAATGACCCAGATTATTCCCCAGCTAAGTCTTATTTCAGAAGGAGGTAGAATTGGATATAGAAATGTTTGAGAGTATCAACTCCACAATATTAATACTTTTGTGTTAGGAATCGGTGCACATTTGGTATTTTAGGCATGTGCGTTATAAATAGGTCAGTCTTGACATTTCAATTAAAATGTTAATTGAGTAACTAACTTAGACTTTTAATTTTAAGTGAAAATATTGCTAAGTTTTACCTAATATTGAAAAGTAAAAAAAAAAAAAGCAAAAAACTAGAAACTTAAGCTTAACCATACTTACAAGGTTGTGACTTGTTAACTTTTAAGAGGTTATTTAAGTAATCAGGATAATCGGATAATTTTGTTAAGTCAGGCAATTGAATTACTTAAAAAGGAAATAAAATATATTAAATTTGTACATGCAGCTTAAAATGTTTAAAGGTGTTTAACTGAATTTATAAGCGACACAAAATATTAATTTAAGGACTTCAAATGTAATTTTAAAATTTGCTGGGCTTACAGATCTTGTTCTATTTATAGGCAGAACTTAAAACCTCACAATTAGGAGCTTGAGTTTCAAATGTGTAATTTGGTAAATTGAATCTTTTTCTAAAAAAAAAAACATGGTCTCATTCTATGGCCCAGGCTGGGGTACAGTGGTGTATTCATGGCTCACTACAGCCTTTACCTCCTGGGTTCAAGTGATCCTCCCATCTCAGCCTCCTAAGTAGCTCAAACTACAAGTGAGTGCCACTTTCCCCAGCTAATATTTGCATTTTTTGTAGAGATAAAGTTTCTTCGTGTTGCCCAGGCTGGTCTGGAACCCCTGGGCTCATGCAATCCTCTTGCTTCAGCCTCTCAAAGTGCTGGGATTACACTTAAAAGCCTAAGCTTCACTCTATGTCTCTAGTCAATCAATTCTACACCAATTTTCCATTTGATTATACATATCCATCATAATTTCTTATTTAATTCCTCCATACATGGCCAATAAACTGAATATTAAATAAATGAAAATAATCAAAAAACCCTATCCCCCTTAATGATTCCCCCCCCCGCAAAAAAAACTGCCCTTAAAGTAGTTAAAGCAGTTAAACAATTGTTTTATTATTCCACTGTGGAATACTTATGATTTGCCATCCAAATCTTTATATCATTTTGAATATAAATCTCATTTCTTTGAGAAGACCATAAGATCATTTGGGGCCATAAATGTGCCACCTATTTCTGTTGTATCCCCAGAGGACATATACACAGGAGATGCTTCTTTTTCAACTGCTGTGTGGCTTTGGGCAGGTCACATTATCACTCCAGCCTCTGGCATCTGAAATGGAGGAGATGGGCCATCCCGGTAGAGAGAAGGACCCGCATCTATCTTATGGCTGCTGTATTTCTGGGGCTCACACCTGTCTGAGGCACACAGCAGGTACTGTACATACATCATTGAATGAATGGACAAATGCACTAGATACTTCTAAGACTTCTTTTATGTGTACCCCAACTGTTATGTCCCTCAATGTCCGCAAAGACTGTAGGAGCAGTCCCTTAGCAGAAAGAAGGGAATCTTAGCCATGACAGATTAGATTATAATTGGAATCCAGGAGATGAGGCAAATTTTTCCTTGACTGTTCCCATGTGATCACCTTGAAGCCCTGAGTGATTCTCCTGCTGGCTTCCATCGGATCTGCTCCTGTCCCAGAGGGTCCTGCTCCTGTCTTCGTTCAGGGAAATCTAACATTCTTCAGAGTGGAGCACGGTAGGCATGAACACTAATGGCATCCCATTCATTAAAGTTGAAGCAAACCTGGGCAGTGTGGTGTGGTACAGAGTTTTCTTCCTGACTCTGCCTCAAGTTCAGTGCTATTTTAAGCAATTCCTATCCTCTTTTTGGAAGCTTATTCCGGAACATAAGAGCTGTGGCAGCAGTTCTTAAACTTTTTGTTCTTAGGACTCTTTTATACATTTAAAAATTACTGAAAACAACCAAAGAGATTTTGTGATATCTACTGAGTCATGTCTATTGATATTTACTGTAGTAGAAATTAGAACTGAGAAATCTTTAAAACGGAAGAACACACAAGCACAGCTTCTGTTTGTCATCAGAGTGAGGATGTCACCATATATCATGGAGCCTCTGAAAAATCCCATGATCCTCTTGAGGGAGAGTGGTCATGAAAAAACATCTGAGTGTCATGGTGGAAATAGCTTCCACCTTGCTGACTTCAGACTCCACCTTCAGGACCCCTGGTCTAAAGGGCTGTGCTGCAGTGATACCTGCCCATCATGAAGGCGACTTTAGGTTTCATGAAGAAAAGGAAGACTGAAGAGGTTATTGTTTTAACTCCAAGATGCAGAAGCCACCTCACACTCTCACATGTTTCCTTTGGCCTTCAGAGCCATGGGGACCACAGGGCTGTGGCTGCCTAACAACTCCCTTCATTTCCATGTGTCCTGTTTGTTGTTGCCAACGGGGTGTGTCAGTGGGTCTGACTCTCTCTCCCAATTGCCTCATTCCTCCCAATCCTGACCCCAAGTCAACATCCAGGGACACAGCCTGACTTTATGAGAACTGGGCATACCATGGAAATAACTTCTGGAGCAGCTGGAAAACTGACATGGGATGGGACTGGCCTTTTTTTTTAACCCAGAAAACCCAGTGCACCTTCTGCCAAGTCAGCATTTGCTGGCAAAAATCCTAAGCGAGCGGCCAGACTCTGGGGAGCCACGGGAGACGAGATGGCAATGAATGGAGCATGCAGCACTGGCAGAGGGTTGATGAGGTCAAGGAGAGGGCTGGGCAGGCACCACCAACAGGGATAGTTAGAGGCCCATCTGTGTCTGGGAGGCTGAGGCATGGAGAAACCTGAATTCGGTGCTCAGAGTCTCCTAGGGCTCTAGACAGCGAAGGACGAGAAGGTCATCCATGTGTCTTATCCATTCCATCATGCAGTATTTTTTTTTTTTTTTTTTTTTTTGAGACGGAGTCTCGCTGTGTCGCCCAGGCTGGAGTGCAGTGGCCGGATCTCAGCTCACTGCAAGCTCTGCCTCCCGGGTTTTTACGCCATTCTCCTGCCTCAGCCTCCCGAGTAGCCGGGACTACAGGCGCCCGCCACCTCGCCCGGCTAGTTTTTTGTATTTTTTAGTAGAGACGGGGTTTCACCGTGTTAGCCAGGATGGTCTCGAACTCCTGACCTCATGATCCGCCCGTCTCGGCCTCCCAAAGTGCTGGGATTACAGGCTTGAGCCACCACGCCCGGCCCCATCATGCAGTTTTATAACACTACATGTTTTCATCTGTCTGGCAGTTTTGCCAAGATTTTAGCATTCTGGGGCATCTGATTAGCTGCTCCCCTGCCATATCCCACTCCACCAGCGTTTTCCTGTAGGGTATTGACCACTCCAGGATGAACTGCACGGTACCATACAGAGTCAAGGACATACCACTGCAGTCCATTGGGATGCCAATTTGAGCAAATACCATGCAGAATGAAGTGTCTGCACAGGAGGTTCATCTGCTTCATACTCTCTTAGAAAGCCAGACAAGATCCCCTCACCACAAGGCAGAGGCACCCCAGAGAGCCCAGGGGACACAGGTATGTTCCCTGCCTCTGGGCAAAATTCCAGAGTGGGATTTTTTCCTCCCCCACCCTGTTCCCTTTCCACATTCATCTCCTTTTTGCTAGGGCAGGGCTGGACACGATGCTTTGTTCTGGGACCTCCTAATATTTTTGGAAAAATTATGTATCCCCATCACACATTTTTAAATTAACATATAAAATGTTTATTGCAGGTTTAAATAATTAAAGAGGATATAATTTCTGGCACATTGACTTTTAAAACTGTTAAATCATTCAATTAAATGTATTGAATACCCACCTTCTTATATTCAAAAAGCACATGAATAAGCTCTTTTGTAACAGTCAGAAATTTTCCATCATTTATTTTTTTCTCCTTGAACTCATATTTCTATCTTATGTTACCCACAGAATTTTATCTTAGTGTAAGCTGCTTTTAAACTTGATAATCTTTTATTGAGCACCACATCATAATTCTTGGCAGCAAAATAAGTTAATAAGTTAAAATTTAACATATTTAATTTTTTCTAGATTGAATATTTATTATTAATACAAAATTAGTTGAAATTGTCTGTCGCCAGAAGACTATGCTTGTTAATAAATATTCTACATTGGTTTATCATTACAATTTATATTAGTGCATACTTGCATAAAATAAAGCCATTATAATATAACATTTTCAAATAACCATTAAACATACAAAGGAAATTAGACTTTAAATAAAAAGATAAGTTGGTGTATCATGAATGAATGCTGCTTACTGCTAGAATAAGATGATATTTTGTGGAAATTATTAGCAAAAAAAGAGGAGCCGTTGTGCCACTAAATCTACAGAGAAGTTGAAGCAAACAGGAGACTTGTATCCAAATTTAAAAATAAACATGAAGTTACAGTACACAATATTTTGGCAAAAGTTGAAAGAAATGGTTCACCCATGAGTTTGAGTAAATGTTTAAGAAAATATGTCCATCTAGCTTGCTTCAATTTGAAACTATAATGTTAATCTTTCACCTCCTCCTACTTAAAATCAATTCAAAGTATGTATGTGAGACACAGGCATCGATATTTCAGGTTGACCCTCTCTGGCACCATCCAGGGCTTTCCTCTGGGGGACAGTACACCCTAGTGAGATTTGGCATGCACGACAGGTAGACTTTCCTTTTAAAAAGTGCCACTGAGGCCATTGCACAAAAGGAATCAAGTATGAGAACTAGCATGACAGCCAAGGGATGTCCAAACGTGATCAGCTTTGAGAAAGAGTATATATGGAAACTAGGATTTGGAATGTAATTCTCTAAATTACCCGTGCCCATGTGCCCCTTGAGACCTAGTAACCCCTACCAGTGGGCTGCTCTGGGGCACCC
This sequence comes from Macaca nemestrina, assembly GCF_043159975.1. Lineage (NCBI taxonomy): Eukaryota > Metazoa > Chordata > Mammalia > Primates > Cercopithecidae > Macaca > Macaca nemestrina. Next base: position 142,381,903 of record NC_092130.1, on the reverse strand, counting down.
TCTCTCAATCATCAGTTCTTTGACTGCACTTATCCCAATGTCCATTTCCTTCAAGCCAAAGATCTAGGGTCCCCCATTTCAACAACCCCACTATAGCAGTCTTCCTCTCTCCCTACCCTCAATCTTCTAGGCACAACTCTCATTTTTGGGACTTCAGGCCTTGGTTTCTCATTTGTCACACAATGACCTGAGTTCATCCAAATATATCATTTGCAACTGAGAGGTAGACAGTTTCTAAAGGCCTTGCCTCTTGTTGCTGCAGTAGGTGGGGGCAGGGGGGACACTCCTATGCTCTTGCCCACTGCGTCCTTTCTGCCTTTTTTCCCACCTACCCCAGTCTTCTTCAGTATCTCAAGGTTGCTATACACAATAAGTTCCAAATACCTAAGGCACCAACTAGAAAAGTGCCCCAAATATAACTTTTTGTTTGCTGGGTAGTTAATCTGGGTCCATAGCTCAGAAGCACCTTTAAAGCCCAGTTTCTGCAAGGAGAGATGGAGGAACAGAGTGTCTCAAGTGTGGTCATGACAGAAGTGCAGAATTGGAGGGTGCTAGATTGTCCAGATGAGCAGCTCAGATGCTAGAACCAAGGTATCCTGCTGGTATTCACCTCCACCCCCACTACGCTCCCTTCCCATTGTTCCTGCAGCATCAGAATTCCCAAAGTGGAGCAGAAAGAACTAGATGTAGAAAAGGGAAGGAAGAAGGTAGTGATTCCTCAGTCTTTAGCTATACTTCCCAGGATAAAGGGAGAAGGAAAAGGATTGACCTTAGACACTATCTCTAGGCCAAACACGGTTTCCTTGGCATTCTCTCACCTTCTTTTCCCAATTTCTCATCCTGTCTACCCACAATGGCTTCTTCCCTACTCCCTTCCCTGGCTGCCAATAGAGGTAATTTCAGGTCTGGGGGCCTCCTCTAGTGGCAACCAGGGAAGAGGAACGCCCAAGCACCTGGGTTTCCTGTGGTTACCTTGACTCCGGAATTCAGGGGTTCCCTCTTCTTCAAGCCTCAGCCTGACAATTCAAGAAATGCCAAGAACTTTCTGGAAGTGAAGCAAGCTGACCCATTTGATCTGGAATGCGTGATCTGTTGAATAATTCTGTAGCTATAAAAGAATGTATTCATTTATAATTGTATCAAGTTGTAGTTTATAGCCTGCTTAATAAGGCCATTAGCTATATTACAGCATGTTGTGCCTAGCAGAATCTTTAATGACTTCTGCGGACTAACAAGACAGGTATTGAGGGTGATATCAGTGTTATTATCCTCATTTTACAGAAGAGAAATAAGTACTGTGCCTAAATTCCCACAGTCTATAGACTGAGAGGTGACTCAGCGGCTAAAGTCAAGGTCTGCTTTCAGTCATTCTTAGTTTACCTGTTTGTGCTTGATCAACCTATGGCAAGGTTTTCCCTCTGCCACTGGGGTTCTTCCACCTTCTAACAGTGAAAGGAACAATTAAAGGGTTATGTGCTAGCATATATGTATGTGTTTCTCACCTAGAAGACTAAAACCTTCTTGAGAGCAGAGTCCTGGTCTGGCCTGATTCATCTTTGGGTCCCCCATATTATCTGACATGATGTGAACTGGCATTGTGCCTTGTAGATAGCGGATACTTAGTATGTATTACATATTTGTGAAAAAATGAGTAAATACCCCTTTTTCCTGAAGTAGGTTATTGCATCTTGATTATCAAGCATCATTTCACAATTTTCCATATACATAATGTGTTCTAATAGATAATTTCAAGCCACACACAGTGATTTTCAGAAATACACAATTTGGCAACTGTGGGTTATCTAAAAAGCAGGTCTGTGGAAATGAAGACAAAACAACCAAATGAAAATCATGTCATATTACTAAGTTCCAAGTGTTCTTATCCTAGTGACATATTGTCTGTTTACCAACTACAAGTCCACAAAAGCTGATGGTGTAAATAAACACCCGCTACCTTCTTAGGAAAATTACATTAACTGAACTTTAAAATCCTGGATTCCTAACAAATGGAATATTTGGGAAGAGCTAGGGATGACTAAATTGAGATAAGAGAACATAGAAAGCTACATTGGTAGGGGATGGTGGCCACTGAAAAATGCAAGGTACTATGTCTGTTTGCAATGTATTTGTAATCTCTTGGGGTCAGTTAAACTTACAGAAGTGATATTCAAGAAGACTCAGCTTGGTGTCTAAGTTCAAATGACTGTTTGGTCTGGTCCTGGTCAGGGAAGATTTGAGATCTGAGCTGGGCATTAAAAACTGTTTAAAATTTGGGGAGGACATGGAAGGTCTATCGGAGAGGGCTGAGGGTGAAGCAGCCAAGAGTCTAGAACCAGGGAGAAGCTGACTTCACACAGGTGGTATTTTCCCACCTCTGCACACCTGTCTCTCTTTGCTTGTCTAAGTCTTGGCTGTCTTCTCACATTTACTTCTTCTGCTAAACTGCACCACCTTTTCCTCCCATGCTGGTAATTTCTCAGCTGTAGTGAAAGGTGAAGATTAGCTGTGTGTGACAGAGACTGCTGGTCAACATGATATCTGTTCTCCTTTTTCTTCTTGGAAATAAATCTAAGTGCTGGCCAATGGGATAAAAACAGAAGTGGCATTCACCTTCTGGAAAATGTCCTTCAAGGGAAGTGGCTTATCACATTCCCACCCCATCTCCTTCCCGCTGACTGGAATGCAGATCATAAGGTAGAAGCTGTCACCTAGGATAACAGAGTGATGAGATTAATAAAGCACAAGTTGCTGACAATACAGAGTTCCTGGCAGCCCTGGGCTATCCCCAGAATTCTTTTATGTGAGAAAGAAAAAAGAAAAAAGCCACCGTTAATTTTTTTATTGTTTGATTTTTTTTTTTTTCATTTCTATCTTTTGCAGCTGGGCCTTTTATCTTTTACACTCTAGGACTAGAGCTAACTTTACACAAGGAAAATTAGTTTTGTAAATAGTACAAAAGAAAAAATGATTGTACTATTTATATATTTTAAAAATGCAAGTAGGAATCAGGAGATGCCATTGTGTCTGCCAAATTCTTGAAAAACAGAAAGAAAAGTGATAAAACTCTATGGTGCTAAGGCTTCAGGGAAACAGGCAGGTTAAAGTGGACTTTAGCAGGTAGATTAAAGGGTTGAGAGTTGGTGTAAGTCTTCTAGAAAACACTGGCCACTTAAGTCACTTGCCTTAAATATGTTACCCAGTGATCTAATTCTTGAAAGATTGGAAAATGCATTATAATCAATGACTTAAAAATAAAAATGTATAAAGATGATCATAGCAGTTATTTAAACAGCAGAAAACCAAAACTGCCTAAATGTAGTACTGTAGGGGAATAGTAAATGATGATATATTAAATTGATGGAGAACCATCCAGCCATTTCAAATAATATATGATAAATACCATGCAATAATTTGCAAATACTTGTAAAATAATGTTAAATTAAGAAAAACTTTCCTGGATGCTAAATATACCTTGGGATGGTAGCTGCCAAATTCTGGCTGTTGACTCAACCTTGTTCCTTTCATCTCATTTCACCCATCCACATAGCATCCAGCAAGAACTGAGTGTCCCAGATGTGTTCACTACAAATTCCTGGCCTCTCCCTATATTGCTACCTTTGCAGAAACGTTCCCTTCTTCTTTTTTTGAACCTTGCTTATTCTTGAATTTTGGGTTTTGTGTTTTACAAAGTGATTCCCAATGGAACATCTCAGGTAGACAAAAAGGCTTTTAAGAATCATCAGGTGTTCCACAGCAGCCAGACAGGCCCAAAGCAGTGAGAGGCCACTCACAAAAAGAATTTTGGATGTGGCTTTGGAGCACGTGGTGGACTTAAGTGAAAATAATAGAAGACCTATATTTTAAAGAGAATTTTACTGGGCAGGGAGCGGTGCGGAACCTAGCCAGATTGGAGTAAAAGGCTGTGAGATTTCACAAGTTGAAAAATGACTTTGGGTCCCACAATTTTTTTGAGTAAGGAGTAGGCTCAGAAGGCTATTCAGCTGCCAACACAGGCTATTTCTATGGAAAAGGAAGGTTGTCTCAGGAGGAAAGGCCCAGAGCCCAGGTGGAGGAGTCAAGAGTAATGGAGAACAATGGACTGGGAGCTACTCCCCTAGAGCAGAGTGGATCCTGCTGTCAGAATAGGGGGACCTGGCAACATGTGCCCAGCAGGATTATGAATTGGAATTGGTGACTGCTATGTGTCTTCTTTTAATTCCCCTTTTTAAAGGACGTATTTACTGCCATTGTCCTATCCCTGTCTCACTATTGTTTGTTGAATGTGTGCAGAGCATATAACTTATCTCTTTAATTTACAGGTCTCTGGATCCAGGGAAGTCACAGTCAAGGAAATGCATGTGAGAAGCCTACCCCTCATTTGGACTTGACAGAAATCACAGGATCCTAGACTTTGCCATAATTGATGCTATAATTGAATGCAGTTCATGGGGGTCCTGGCGGGAATCAGAATATTTTTGCGGGTGAATGGACCATGAATAATTGGAATTACAGGGAAGGTGATTGTCTACTTTTGTAGTAATGGCCACCAGTGATTCATGCCCTCAGTCTACAAGTAGCCCCTTCCCACATTGACTCTGGGCTTGGCCATGTGAATGACTGTGGCTGCCAATGGGACATCAGCACATGCAATGCATGCAGAGGCCTGGAGAAACACTCGCTCCCTAGGGCTTGTCCTCTCTTGCTGCTTCCATGGAGCCCTGCCGTCACCACGTGAATGAGCCCAGGTTGACCAACCAGAGGATGAGAGACTATGCAGAGAAGAGCCCCAAACTTCCCAGCCAGTCCAGCTGAGGGTCTCAAAGATGTCACTGAGTTCCACTCCAGCCCAACTGGCTCAGACTAGAAGAAATACTAGTTATTCCATAGGATCATTTGATTGTGTTCAACCATTATGTTTTAAGGGGTTTTTTTTTTAATGCGGAGAAAGCTAACCAATACGGGAAGGCTCAAATATAGATAAATCCAGCAGCAGATGGAAGATGGGGGAGGTGACATTGAGGTAGCAAAATCTCTGGACCCAGGTGTGTGGGCAGTTTCCTAAGAAAACCTAAAGCAGGTCACAGAGGGTGACCCTACTATGGCCAATGGAGAGCCACAAAAGAGAAAATGCCGGAAGTCAAGTTCAATGAGAAAATTGAAGATGGACACTGAAGCATGAACAGTTAGATCAATTATCCTAATGATCTTTTTTCCTGCTTCAGGACTTAATCCAGGATCACACTTTGCATTTGGTTGTTACGTTTCCTTTAATCTGGAAGAGGTTTTTTTGTGTGTGTTATTGGTAACCTTAATATTTTCAAAGAATTTTGGTCAGTTATTTCATGAAATGGCACTGAAGTTGGGTTTGGAAGTCTGTGGGATTAAGAAGAGACCAAGCGGTGGGAGAAATGAATTCAGCAATTCAGAAATAAAACTTTGGGCAAGAGGAAGCCATAGGTCCTCCTTTTATGAAACAACTAATAATGCCTATACCCCACTGCACAGCAATTCAATCTGAATCTCTGAGAGTAGGGTCTAGGTATTTTTTAAGCATTGGAAGAAAGCTTTGAAAGAATATCTAAAAAGCTTCCCACGTGATTGGATTATGGAGTAGGAGAAGACTCTGGAAGAGATGATGCAATCCCTAGAGCAAGGCCCATCAGGTTTCTGAGAAATGAGTAAACACAGAATCTCTCTGAATCTCCTCATTTTCATATACTTTGTGATTGATCTAAACTGCTATTAACCTCAAAGATCAGTGTTAGGACTTGATGACTAATGGCTATTTCTGAGTCAAAAATGAAATAGCACTTATTTTCATAATGTAATAAAATTCAAGTGCACAGTAACTCAGATCCCATGAATCAGCGAATATGATCATTTGAACAGAGCCTGAAGTTATTTATGGAAATACATTTTGCATAAGTTATCACACAAGATTTCAAGATTTTGGTAGAAAGGTTTAAACTAACAAAAAAGAAATATCTTAAATGAGTAACCCAGCCTGATAACTGAGACAATAAGGAGTAGTGGGGAGCTATGACAAATAGGATTTAGGGAGGAGGCTTTGTGCCAGCCAAAAGAAAAGAACTGAAGGCCAATTTAGCCCACAGGCTGCCAGTTTATGGAATTCTGAGTCATAATAGAAACCATTATAATATAGAAGTAAACATAAGTATAGAATTACAATAAATGAGGGGTCAGGAAAGGATTTGAAGAAGGGATAAGCATGGAAATATTTTAAAGGTTGAGCAGTTTTTTTGACGTCTTTAAATCTAATTTTTAAATTTAAAAAACTTTTCATTTTGAAATGATTTTATTGACAAACATGCTTCAAAAATTGTACAAAGGCTTTCTCCATATTCTTCACCAAGATTCTCCAAATGTTGTTGTCTAACAAGACTACGTACAATGATTAAGATCAGGAGATTTTCTCTGATATAATACTATTATCTAATCTATAGACCTTATTCAAATATCACCAATTATCCTAATGATCTCTTTTTACTGCTTCAGGACATAATCCAGGATCACACTTTGCATTTGGTTGTTATGTTTCCTTTAATCTGGAAGAGGTTTTTGTGTGTGTGTTATTGGTAACCTTAATATTTTCAAAGAATTTTGGTCAGTTATTTCATGAAATGACACTGAAGTTGGGTTTGTCTGATGTTTGCTCACAATTTAAATTTGGGTTATACATTTTTGGAATAAATATTACAGAGTGATGCTGTATCCATCTTAGTGCATCGTAATTAGACATATGATGCCAATTTGGAACACTATAGGTCATGAAAATTTTGATCACTAAATTAACATGGTGCCTGCCATGTTTCCCTACTATAATGTCACTATTTTTTCTTTGTAATTAGTATGAAACTTATGAAGTGAAAGCTAACCAATACAGGGAGGCTCAAATAGGGATAAATCCAGCAGATAGAAGATGCGGGAGGTGACATATTTTGACATATGTAAATATCTTGTTAGTCATCATAGTTTTGTTCACTAATTTTAAAATTTATATTTATTAGTTGGAATTCTACTGTACTTCTTCTCTCCCATTTATTCGTTTGTTAATATCAGTATAGTCTCATGCATTCTTATTTTATTCCTTGGATTATAATTCATTACTAGCATTATTTTATTTGCTCAAATAGTCCCAGATTTGACTGTTGCGAGTTTCTTCAAGTAGGCTCCTGTGTTCTTTTGACATATTCCCAACCTTTTTGTGTGTGTGTGTTTTCTTATTTCTGGCATTACAAGACAATTCGTGGCCATCTTATACTTTCCCTGTCTCAGACCTAGAATCAGCCACTTTCTCCAAGAAACCTGGTAACTTTTATTGGTAAATGGTATTAAGAAACCAAAATCTGGGCAATTGGTATGTTAATTGGTATTGGGTGTCATTGCTTCTAGGCTCTCTTTGCAGACAGAAATAGGAAATACATGTGTGAACACACATGCATATATCAGTGTCTATTTCTATATGTATCTATAAGTTAAAAACCATGAGTTCATGCTGATACCTCCAATTCTAATTCAACACTACAGAGTTCATTCTAGCTTCCCATCTTTATTTGTAACTCCTTTCTCTGACTGTCGGAAACACGACCCTAATATTTTAATAATATATTATTTGCTAAATCCTTGTATACATAGAAGTGGTTTTAGAAAGTTCAACTCTTTGACTATTGAACACCTACATACACTCATCTTCCCATACATTCATTTTCAAAAATGTCCATATTTAAATAAAACATTCTCACTCTGTCTTTTAAAAATACACAACCAAAGTATTATCCAATTACAGCATCTGTCTCCAAGTCCAGGACTTCTGGGTGGTATGAAATCTTATTTCATTTTGAATGTAGTTCTTTGTGGTTAGACAAAACTATGGCTAAAGCAAATTTATCAATCACCAACACATTCAATACACAATCAAGAGAAGAACAAGAATGACTTCAATAAAAAATGTTAATTACAAAGAGAATTGAGAACACACACACATATGCACACACTGGACACTAGTACATACAAGACATAATCCCCTAGGATGGGTATGTGACTTGGGATAAGAACGTGACTTAAACAATCCAATCAGTCAGGGTGAATCTTGAGCTTCTGACTTAGAGATGCTGATACTGAGGACAATCTTTCTTTCTTTCAGCATTATGGTCTGATAATGCTCTGACAGTGGGGGAGTATCTTAGTCAATCAGTCTGGCAGCCTCCGGTTTTCACTTCTGGGAGACTCTTCTCTGTTCATTGACCTCCACAGCCATATCTAGAGAAGTTTTCCTTCCCAGGGGTTGCATAACTTTAGCATCCCTTTTTCCTTTTCTGTGTGTGTAACTTTACAGAGCCTGAGATTGCCTTAGGGCTTAGGCAGACATGGACTATGGTTGTCCAGCATTGGGATTTCTTTAGCAATGCAGCTGATATAGTTTGACTGTGTCCCCACCCAAATCTGATCTGGAATTGTAGTTCCCATAATCCCCATGTGTTATGGGAGGGACCAGGTGGAGATAATTGAATAATGGGGGCAGTTCCCCCATCCTGTTGTGGTGATAGTGAGTTTGTTCTCACGAGTTCTGATGGTTTTATAAGGGGCTTCCCCCTTTGCTGGGCACTCATTTTTCTTCTCTCTGCTGCCATGTGAAGAAGGACATGTTTACCTCCCCTTCTGCCAAGATTGTAAGTTTCCTGAGGCCTTTCCAGCCATGATGAACTGTGAGTCCATTAAAACTCTTTCCTTTGGCCAGGTGCGGTGGCTCATGCCTGTAATCCCAGCACTTTGGGAGGCCGAGGCAGCTGGATCATGAGGTCAGGAGATCGAGACCATCCTGGCTAACACAGTGAAACCCCATCTCGACTAAAAATACAAAAAAATTAGCCGGAAGTGGTGTGGGTGCCTGTAATCCCAGCTACTCGGAAGGCTGAGGCAGGAGAATGGCGTGAACCCGGGAGGCAGAGCTTGCAGGGAGCCGAGATTGTGCCACTGCACTCTAGCCTGGGCAACAGAGCCAGACTCTGTTTCAAAAAAACAAAAACAAAAAAAACTCTTTCCTTTATAAATCACCCAGTCTTGGTTATGTCTTCATAGCAGCGTGAAAACAGACTAATACAATAGCTCTTTACAAAACTTAGTTATCATCAGTATATTTCACAAATCACTTCCATGGGCTAGAAACCATAGACAGAGAGCCTGTCTCTGCTCATTCTATTTGAGTCAGGAATTTCCACTGTCTAAAAAGAGGCCTCTGTTATATCATCATCCCGTCAGGCTTTAGTGTAATTGCTACTTTTATCTTGGCTCTTCTTCTGGAAGTTTCTGACAATAACTTGGAGTATAATGACTTGCTCCCTGCCCGCAGGTTCTGATATGGTTTGGATGTTTTGTCCCCTCCAAATTTCATGTTGAAATGCGATCCTTAATATTGGAGGTGGAGCCTAGGAGCAGGTGTTTGGGTCATGGGAGTGGATTCCTCATGAATGACTTGGTGCCTTCCTCATGGAAATGAGTGAGTTCTCACTCTGAGTTCATGGGATATCTGGTTGTTTAAAAGAATGTGGCACTTTCCCCCACCTCCTGCTTGCTTCCTGTCTCACCGTGTGAAACACTGGTTCCCCTTCACCTTCTGCCATGACCGTGAGCTTCCTGACACCCTCACCAGAGGTGCCGGCACCATGCTTCCTGTACAGCCTGCAGAAAATGTGAGCCAGAAGAAATGTGTTTTCTTTATAAATTACCCAGCCTCAGGTATTCCTTTATAGCAATGCAGAAAAGACTAATACAGGTTCTATCACAACTGTACTTGTTTGCTTTGTCAGATGGAGACTTTTCAGTAGGAAGTATTTGGGAGTAGCCTGAAGGGTTAGTGTTATCTGTTGCACCCATCTTACCTCCTGTTTTTACATGTATGAACCTTAATTTGGAGTGGAGTATTTAGTCTTTGCAACACCACTAGATTCTAGTCATTTTGGATTGTAGTTCATACTCAGAGAGGGTCTTCCTAAGTAAGGCCATATTTTTTCCTTCTCTACTTTTAGATAGGCCACTTCATCTTAAGATTGTCTCTTTATTATAAGACATTACTGTAATCCAAAATCCTGAATGTTTCCTACCATTTCGCCGATGTACCTTGCAGACATATGGCCTGAGTCTCAACAGGCTTTTCACCTAGTTATCTGTTCAGACAAGTCTATGTTTTAGAGTTTATATTTAATTGCATCCCACTCCTGGAACCAAATTCTGTATCAGTTAGAGAATTCTTTGGTTGCAAGAAACAGAAGATCTGGTTCAAATTGGCTTAAATGATAAAGAAATCTATTTGCTTTTATGACTTGAAATTCAGAGATAAGGCAAGCTTAAGAGAAAGTCCACTTTTGAATGGAATTCATTTACCTGCACCTTTGTAATGTCAGCTTCATCCTTAAACTATTTCCATCCTGGTGGCAAAATGGCTCTAAAAGTTTTTGTTTTACATCCCCATCCTCTGGTTCTGAGCAGAAAGGCAGAACAACAACAACAACAAAAAACTTTAATACCAACACTACACACCAGAATACCAGAGTCTTGAGATTTACCCTGATTAAACTATTTAGGTTACATGGCCATCCTAAACCAATGAGAAGCTGAATATCTCTGGTATGAGCCAACCAGACCCATTCCATAGGTAGACTGTAGGAATGGTAGATACCTAATTGAAAACAAGGTACTATTAGAAAGGAAAAAGTGTACTCTGGTTGTCAACTATCAGCATTCATTAATCAATGTTATCAGGCTTTTAAAATAGTTTCATATTATCATTTGAAAAAATAACATTAATCTGTACTTGAAATTATTTTATTTATATGTCTCCTTTTGAAGAATCTAAAGCTCCATGAGAACAGAAATTTTCCCTGTCTTATTCATTTCACTTGTGAGACAATGCCTGACATTCAGTAAGTATTTGCTTAGTGAATGCATGAATGAATGAATCATGTTTACCCTGAATCTGTGAGACCTTCCACCGTAATGTCCCAAACCTCTAGGCCAGGAATACTTCATTTGAGATGCTTGGGCTTAAAGCTTCACAGCTGGTAAGTAGATGGCCAAAACCTGAACTCAGGCTGGCTGACTCCACTTATTGTGTATTTCCAACTATTCCAAGCTGTTCTAATGTGTTAAAATAAGCCCACAGAGTTTTAACACAGCTGTGTTCAGAATCCATGTAGGAAATGCATAAAACATTCTGACAGTCAGTATCCAAATAGTAATTTGGAAGATTAACAAGAGTTTAAAACTGGGCATGAACCAATATTTTCTTTTCTTTTCTTTTCTTTTTTTTTTTGAGACAGAGTCTAGCTCTGTCGCCCAGACTGGAGTGCAGTGGTGTGATCTTGGCTCACTGCAACCTCCGTCTCCTAGGTTCAAGTGATTCTCCTGCCTCAGCCTCCTGAGTAGCTGGAATTACAAGCATGAGCCACCATGCTCAGCTGATTTTTGTGTTTTTAGTAGAGACAGGGTTTCACCATATCAGCCAGACTGGTCTCGAACTCCTGACCTCAAGTGATTCACCCACCTCGGCCTCCCAAAGTGCCCGGATTACAGGCATGAGCCACCACATCTGGCCAAGTATTTGCTTTTCTTATCTGGAGCTATCAACATACTCCAAGTTAAAATCATATCCCGCCTAATAGTATACGAAAGAATGGGATTGATTTGTTGCAAGTCTAGTTTCACATTTTGCAACAGCAATAATATAAGGTATGTTATAATTTCCCTTATTGGATGCTGCCTCTGATGAAAATAAACCCTTTTTATGCGATAGACTAATGGAGAGATTTAATCAATAGAGAAGAGAACTAACGTTACCTGTCTACCATGACCTAGGTGTTTCATTCATTAATTTACATCTTTTCATTTGTATCCATTTGTTGCATGTTATTAAGTACCTTTCACACGGCAGGCATCGTGCTAGGGGCTAATGATGCAGCATTTAGCACAGGCTAGGGAGACATTGTAGTGCATCAATTAAAATAATGAACTCTCAAGTCAGAAAAATGGAAGTCCAAATCCTAGCTTTGCTGTAGCCTGTGAGATCCTGGGCATCCACAGTGGACTTCTCTGTATCTTATTTTCTTCATCTCACAGAATTGTTCTTTATTTCACATATAGTTGTCTTGTGAGGCTTAAGTGAGATAGTATAATCGCTGCCTTTGCTGTGTCTAGTATAGCATCTGACACATCACAGTTATTCAATTAAATGTTATATATATTACCAGAAGGTCCCTATCCTCAAGTTGCTTACAATAAATAGACATAAGTCTTGACACTTAATTTTTCTAAAAATGCTCTGAGATAAGTGTTATTCCATTTTAGAAACAAGGAAACTGAGAATTTCAATAGTTCATTCAAGCACTGAATTAATGAACAAATAAGTCAGAATTCTACATACAAAGATGTCTGAGTCTGAAGCCCATATTTTCACCAATTATCTGAATGAGAAATTGAGAGACAGGGCTTCTAGTCCTGATTTTAGACCAGTGATTCTCAACCCTAGAGAGCTTTATAAAGCTCCAAGTACCAACACCCTGTTCCAATTCACTTAAATCAGAATATCAGGATCAAGGCCCGGACATTGGGTATTTTCAAAATCCGTCCCAAAGATTCTAATGGGCAGCCAGGGCTGAGAATCACCACTCAAGACTCTACCAGCTTCACACTCTGTATAGCATCAATTGTCAGAAGGAGACCACTGCTGGTAGAAGGAGGGATGTTCCAGGTCTTTCCTCCACTGGGACTCCATGGTCTCCACTGTGTGTTTTGGGGAAAGCTAGTGCAGGTAATGCTTTACTGAACAGCATTGCTATGGGGTCATAAGACACCCTAGAGTATCCATGTGGCATACCCGGTTCTGCACGAGTGTTTGTGAAGGAGAGTGGTAGGAACTCAGTCTCTCTCCTCATTGTTAGGTCAATAGATCAACAGCATCTTTCACACATAGGGGAAGGAGCAGCTTGGGAAATGTCCCAGACAAATGCAGCTGTTCTTTGTTTCTGCAGAGGATGCCAATAACATTTTGTTCCTTGGGGTTCTCAAGAATGAAAATGTGTGCATAGCTATAAAAACAAACAAACCCATAGGGATAGTTCTCTTACTAACCAATATGTTGCATATACACTTATTTAAGCTCATTCAACAATAACACGTATTCTGGTGTATACTGTACCATGGACTATTTAAGCTCATTCAACAATAACACGTTTTCTGGTGTATACTGTACCATGGACTTTGTGTTGAGTCACAAAGAGAAGTCAACAGAGAGAAGAAGAACAGTTCATCAGCCACTGGATGCTCTCTGGGATATTTCAATTATTCAGAAGTCAAATCTTCTGCAGCTCCTTCAACTACTATCATTTTAAGAACTCATCCTAGGGTCTAGTCCACATAAATCTAAGGTGCCCACTCTCTGATTTGCTCCTTGTAGTAATTCTGTGCAATACACAGTCAAGTATCACTATCCCTGTTTCACAGAGTTGGAAACCAAGGTTTAGGAAGGTAAAATAACTTGCTCAAGGGCTAGAAAATGCATGGCCTACACTCAAGCATGTCTCTGGATTCCAAATTCTCAAATTATTCAATTGAGTCAAGAGGAAATTATACTATTTAGGCACACCACATGCCAGAAATCAGCCAATCAACCAAATTAAAGTAGAGTCATTTGAACAAAGACACAGGTATTGGATTCCTATGATTTGTTACTGATATATTATGGCTTTAACTACTTCACTCCCTCTCTGGGATCCAATACAAATGTGCACAAGACCAACAGGTAGGACACGGGCTCTCATTGTATTTGCTCTTCCTCATGGCATGTTGCCCCTAGCCCAGCCTCAAGCAGCAGGCAGTATCCAACCTTCAGGTATCTAGCCTCTGGGACAGGCCCATGGGCCATACAATGTTCAGTCAGAGGCTAAGAAAACTGCCATGCATGAAAGGCAGTTGAGAAGAGTGATCCTTGATAGGTATGGGTGTGAGAACTCTCTAGACCAGCACTGTCCCATAGAAATATAATGTAACCACATGGGTAATTTTATATTTTCTAGTAGTCACATTAAAAAGAGTCAAAATAAATAAGTGAAATAAATTTTAATAAGGTATTTTATTTAACCCAATATCTCAAAAATATTTCAGCATGTAATATATTTAAAAAAATAGCAATAAAGTAGCTTACATTCTTTTTTTGGTACTAAGTCTTTAAAATCTTGGGTACACTTTATTTTTGGGGCATATCACAAGTGCTCAGTAGCCACAGGTGTTTCATACTTTATTGGACAGCACAGGTCCAGACCATCTCAACACAATTATTAGACTGACGTATTTGATAGACATTAATGTGTAATATATAAAGTTTGCTGATGCTTTCTCATTATTTGGAGCTTAATTTGTAACAAGTTAGTTTTCAATGTAATGTAAAGAATAAGGCTATGGTTGGTAAGGCAGTAGAGTTTGTTTGTTTGTTTGTTTGTTTTTGAATATTAGTATTGCCAGATACTGGGTTTTGCTCTAGGAGCACAGGATGAGCAAAAACAACCCTTTTTAGGGTCCTGGAGTGCTTTGAGTAGGAATCTTAAAAAAAGGATAATTATGCATCCATCTGAAGTTCTGTGGATAGAGTTCTAATTACAAGCTTGTGGAGATGCAGGGAGAGATACTGAATAACAGAGATCTAGATTTAAAAATCAACAAGTGGCCAGGTGCGGTGTCTCACACCTGTAATCCTAGCACTTTAGGAGGCCAACGTGAATGGATCATTTGAGTTCAGGAGTTCAAGACCAGCCTGACCAACATGGTGAAAACCTGCCTCTACTAAAAATACAAAAATTAGCTGAGCGTGCTGGCGGGCACCTGTAATCCCAGCTACTCGGGAGGCTGAGGCAGGAGAATCGCTGGGACCCAGGAGGTGCAGGTTGTAGTGAGCCAAGATTATACACCCCTGCACTCCAGCCTAGGCAACAGAGTGAGACTCTGTCTCAAAAAATAAATAAATAAAAATAGAAAATAAAAATCAACAAGTATTTGAGCTCTATTTGTGAATTCCACAATTCTTATATATTGTAGGTGGTATGAAAAATGTATAAAATAGAATTTTAAGAACTTAGCAGACTTACCTAAAAAAGGGCTGTCTTAGGTTTGGTTCCCTCAAGGTTCCCCACTAAGTTGGGTTTAAGTTGTTTATTTGAGAGGCAATCTCAGGAGACATGACAAGGGAGTGGAGATGCGAGGCCTCGAGGTGATGTAAGTGGATACAGGACGCATGATGAATGCGTTACTGTCATGGGCAACTGGAATGGAGGGGATTCCCTGAGAGACTGGGTGGAATATGGCTCAGAATCCACTCAATGAAAGGTAGGGGATCTGGGGCATTTATCTTCCACCTCCCATCCCTCATTGATTAGAAGTCTCATCTGCGGTGGTAACGCCCAGCACTCTGACTGCCTTGTACTTGAACTGAGCTCACTCCTGCTGCCAGAGAACACCCTTAGGAAGAGAAGGAAGAGGCAGGAAGCTATAGATGTGCATGGGAATGATCACAGGCTATTCTGGTGTAGGCCAAGAAGATATGACGTAGGTTCCTACAGTGTCTACAATGATAGTTAACAGTCCTAAGTCCTTACCAAGTCACCAGACACTGTCTTTACCACTGTCCATGTATTCACTCATTTAGTCCTCCTGACTATAAGGTGAGTACCTATTACTATTATTAAAAAAGAGGAAATAGGGTGAGGAGAGGTTGTGTAATTTTTTCAAGGTTGTACAATTAAAAAGGACAGAACCAGACTCAGTTTGGTGTCTTAGTCACTGTTCCGTTAGTTATCAAATAGTATGAATTCTATAAAAACTGAATCTGCTTTTCTGAGAAAGCCTTCCTGGTTATATTTTACAAATTCTAAATATGTATTTCAACAGAAAGCTAACTTTAAAAGTCTCAGTTTTACATTCTGGACTATCTAGACAGTTCTTACCATCAAATTCTGTCTGGTAAGTGGGATAGAAAAGTTCTTCAGATTCAGAAATATTAATAGCCGAGGCAAGGTTATCACAGCCAGAGGCTTGCAAAAAAGAGAGAAGGCGAGTATTATAGAAATTAAAAGAGTATTTCTATAGGTCAAGTCCCAAGACTGCACACCTCCAAAAATTTCACAAAATCATGGCATACAAAGGCCTCTCTTCCTGCAATCTTTGCTCAGGTAAATGAAATATTGTGAGGCTGGCCTGGTAGCTCCTGAAACTAATTTTTCTCTCATCCATGGACTTCTGTTTGACTTCTCCATCAGATCTCTCTTCCCCACACCTGAAGAGTATCTCAGGCAGCCATACCCTTCTGGTTACTGTCACATCCCAAGCAGGTCTTATTTTCAGGTATCACAAAGTCTAGTTCCTCTAAACCCAAACTTCAGTTTCTCATGTGCTTCAAAGCTCCTCTCCTCTGCCATTTCGGGCCTGACCCACGCTCAGATACTTGCATTAGGGAAGAGCAGAGGGTATTGATTGGTTCTTTATTCACCTGTGACACCCTCCCCCAACTTCCTCTGCTGCATCGAACTCCTCCAGAACCAGGGCAAGGGGACGGAGAGAGGAGAAGAGGCAGAAAGTCTTACGTGAGGAGCACTGCTGCAGTACGGACTTGGTGCCACCTACATGGCAAACCCTGGCTTTTACTTTCATCCTCCCAGTTTTGTTGGTTTGTTGGAGACCTCCTTGCAGGGGACATCTCCCCGAAACCTCTTCAGCTCCTACATGACAGTTTACCCACCAGTCTCTCTGCTGGGCTGGCCAGTCTCTGCAAGTGGGACTGGACTGGTGGGGCCTGTGTCCTTTCAAGGCAGCCAGAGTCTGGCTGTCATTTGAGGAGTCCTTCCTGCCCCATGAATGACACCCATCTCTCCCACCTCCGGTGAAAATGCTATTTGCTTTCCCTTTAGCTCTCTCTATTACCCACTATTGAGGCTAGTTTCATCAGCCTCCCGCTTTGGATTTTTGCAGGCTCTGTGCCCTCCCAACCCTGGGGAACATCTGCTGAATTTTCCTAAGCATTCTCTCTGATCCCATAACAGCCTTGGGTTTCTGCAGTCTGCAAGCAACTTGCTTTGGGATAGGTGGGCAAGATTAAGAGATATTCTCCTGCTGACCAGCGCCTTCACTTCCCCTCCCCTCCCATCATACACTTACTTTGAGTAAGAGGAGGGGAGGAAACATTCTGTGTTCAGAGAAATTCTCCCTCCCTAACCTTCTAGCATCGTTATTGCCTTTTTTCTTTCCTTTTCTTCTCTTTTTTTGTGAGGAGTTTTGCTCTTGTTGCCCAGGCTGGAGTGCAACGGCACGATCCCGGCTCACTGCAACCTCCACCTCCCGGGTTCAAGCAATTCTCCTGCCTCAGCCTCCTGAGTAGCTGGGATTATAGGCACTCGCCATTATACCTGGCTAAATTTTTTTGGCATTTTTAGTAGAGACAGAGTTTCACCATGTTGGCCAGGTTGGTCTTGAACTCCTGACCTCAGGTGATCCACCCGCCTTGGCCTCCCAAAGTGCTGGGATTACAGGTGTGAGCCACCGCACCTGGCCCATTATTGCCTTCTTTCTATGTAGGTGAAGGTGTGTGGTGCTCTATGAGTGACAAAAGTGGTTCCAGCCTCTTAGCAAGTCCTGAACATGTTCTAATATCTATTGCCCTCAGCTTTGGATGCTGAATCAAGACCAGCACCCATCCTATAGATATCCTGTGACAGAGAAAGAGAGACAGCAACCTCTCCAGGTTGGCTTGAACACAGTCCTGCTTACACTCACTGAGAATCATCAAATTACCCCAAGATATCTTCTAACATTCAGGGTTTGTTTTTGTTTTTGTTTGTTGATTTTTTTTTTCTTTTTCTGAGACAGAGTCTCACTCTATCGCCCAGGCTGGAGTGCAGTGGTGCCATCTTGGCTCACTGCAACCTCTGCCTCCTGGGTTCAAGCGATTCTCGTGCCTCGGCCACCCGAGTAGCTGGGATTACAGGCGCGCACAATCACGCCTGGCTAATTTTTGTATTTTTAGTAGAGACAGGGTTTCTTCATGTTGCCCAGGCAGGTCTCGAACTCCTGACCTCAAGCGATCTGTCCATCTTAGCCTCCCAAAGTGCTAGGATCACAGGCGTGAGCCACCACCCCCAGCCCCAATGTTTAGTTTTCAATATTCACAAACTTAACCTCTGTTTGTTTCCTCTAACCCTAGGATCATTCCTAAATTGCTTAAGAAGTGGGGAAACTACTTTTTCTTTCTTTTAGACATATGGAAAAACATAAACCAGGTACAATACTGAAAAGTGATTCAAGCACCCTCAGTTCCACCAATATATGAGTCATTTAACAATAGAAAAACTTAACAAAAGTGTGATCAGAATAGAAGCATTTGAAAGAAGCCCTCCCCTCCTCCACTAGTGTTCAGCCACAGAACCCTTGAAATGAGTTCAGTTCCCACACTAAATGATTCCCATTTCTACCCCCGAGGAGGGAATAGGGGGCAGCACCTCCCTAATAATATATTTTTAAATGCCCGGCGGAACTTCAAATTCAAAGAAATAAATCTCTCGCCTTCTGTGATGCATGTAGCTATATATCAGAGAGATCTATAAGCTGTTATCTCTGTGTCGTTTTTTTTTTCTTACAGAGAATCTGTGTGAATCATCAGAGTCATAAAATTATATGACTGAACATTGATAATTGCATGACTTTTAACTGGAAGCGAACAATAGCTTTAGTTCCCCTGATGGAACCGTCTCAGCCATAGATTTTCTGTCCATGTGCGGCCAAGAGGGTCTGATTTTCTACCTTTGTGGAAGATTTGGGCATGGTGACCAGCAAGACTCAGAGGCACAGTGGCGCAGCATTCCCAGAATTCCTGTTCACACCAGACCACGACAGAGACAAAGGGAGAAACCATGCTACAGTGGGCAGTGCCTGGCTTCCTGTGCCCCCAAGGACCCTTGGCCTTCCCAGTGCCACCTCCTCGGATGGTGGCAAGATACCCAGGCATATAAGGACAAACCTTTTTCCCTTGTGCTCTCACATGATGTCAGTTGGCACAAGAAATGCCAAAGTACAGGAGATTGGTTTAATAGCTGTGATTTAGTCTGTTTCCTTAAAATAAAAATAAAGTGCTTTCAAATTGCAACATGTTGCTTTAATAATATTTAACAGAATATTTATGGGACAGCAGTTCTAGTTGTGGAATGCAGTTTTGTATCTTCTTTCCAAATGCTTTCCCATGCATTAGCTCATCAGGGCTGACACTGATGAGGGGATAGATTGCACTGATATCATTACCCCTGTTTAAAGCCATGGAAATGGATCATTCTGAATGGATTTGCCTCAGCTCACAGAGCCAATTACTTTCAGGGTCAGGACGAAGCCAGGTTTCCTCACCCTCCGAGTCCTACTGACTTAATCAAGGAGAGAAAGTTATGCAGGATTTTTTAAAGAACAGTTTATATTTTTCCGATTACAGAAGTAATTTGCATTTATCACAGAAAACTGGAAAAACACAGAAAGCATGAAGAAGAAAAGAAAAATCACCCATATTTTCAGACAGACCTGCTGACTGCCTGCTGCAAACATTTGGATGCATAGTCTCACATGTACTTGTTTCTTTAAAAATGGTTTCATACTATGCATGCTGTTTGTTAATAGTTTCTTGCATTTTCTTCCCAATTATAAAAGTAACACATGCTTACTATGGAAAAAACAGAACATACAATCATAAAGAGCATCAAAACCATCCCACAATCCCACCCACCAAGAGGTAACCATTGTAAAGCAATTTCATTGAATCTGACATTTACAAAGCCAGTTAAGTTGCCACGTGCCTCTAAGGCAAGGGTAAGAAACCAACACTCTGCCATTATCTTCAGTTAGAATCTAGGCTGATTTATCCAGAATGTCTCTGGGTTTCCAGTTTCCTTATTCTTCATATATATATATATATATATTCTTCATATATATATATATATATATATATATATAGAGAGAGAGAGAGAGAGAGAGAGAGAGAGAGAGAGAGAGAGTCTCACTCTGTTGCCCAGGCTGGAGTGCAGTGGTGCTTTCTCGGCTCACTGCAAGGTCCGCCTCCCAGGTTCATGCCATTCTCCTGCCTCAGCCTCCAGAACAGCTGGGACTACAGGCACCCACCACCACACCCAGCTAATTTTTGTATTTTTAGTAGAGACAGGGTTTCATCGTGTTAGCCAGGATGGTCTTGACCTCCTGACCTCATGATCAGCCCACCTTGGCCTCCTAAAGTGCTGGGATTACAGGTGTGAGCCATCACGCCTGGCCCCTTATTCTTAAATATAAGCAAGAGTTTCCAATTAACTTCACAAAAATATTTTCAGGATCAATAATATGACATTGGTTGGGAATTGTCAATGTTCTGAGAGAAATCTACAGTCTCCAGGAGCCACACTCGTTCACTCTGGGTTCCTCCTTGCCAGGCCAGACCACAAGGAATTGGGGCCACATGAAAATAGTAGAAGGTGGTTTGGCTGCATTTGCACAATCCAGCTTTATCTGGGCCAGAGAATAAAAGGAGCTGACAAAGCAGAGGGGAGTGTGGAGGTTTGTCGTTCCTCTGTAGAGTCAAAACTCCCCAAGCCACACCAAGTGCAGGTGCTAAAGACTCTGGGAGGGTAGACAGACAGATCTCTTTACTAGGGCATTTGTACAGATACAGGAAAAAAAATGCCTTGAAATTAGGGATGGACCTGAGGAATGGTCCACCATCTGACTTAATAACTGTCCTAATGATGTGGCTGGACCTGCACAAATTGAGCTGACACCATGGCTTGATCACCCACATGAGCAGCGCTGAGTTTGGAAGATGAGGGTGAGAGTGTACAGAAGGCGAAATTACAAGGACAACTAATAAGACAGGTGGATTTTATGGCTGCAAAGAGGCCCTTAGAAGTGAGCACTCAGGCATGTGCTACTTCGCTACTTAGCTAAATAAGACTGAACAACCCCAATCCAGCAGTGACAACATTAAGTACACCTCTGACGTGTACCTGACTGCTGTTATCTCACTTTATCCTCATACCATGTGCTTGCCAGAGCCTGTTCCTCCTCCTCCTGTATGCTCCGTGGCACCAGTACTTTCCCGGATGCCCCCAAGCCAAATTCCTCAGCATAATTCTTGACTCCTCCCTCTTTCTCATTTCCCACATCTAATTAATTGCGAATTCCTGTCAATTCTACTTCCTAAATATTTCTCAAGTCCTCTACTCCTTAGATCTCCTATTTTTTTTTTTTTTGGAAAATAACTTTTTATTTTATTATTTATTTATTTTTTTATTATACTTTAAGTTCTAGGGTACATGTGCACAACGTGCAGGTTTGTTACATATGTATACATGTGCCATGTTGGTGTGTGTGCTGCACCCATTAACTCATCATTTACATTAGGTATATCTCCTAATGCTGTCCCTCCCCGTTACCCCCTCCCCACAATAGGATGGTGTGTGATGTTCCCCTTCCTGTGTCCAAGTGATCTCATTGTTCAATTCCCACCTATGAGTGAGAACATGCGGTGTTTGGTTTTCTGTTCTTGCGATAGTTTGCTGAGAATGATGGTTTCCAGCTTCATCCATGTCCCTACAAAGGACACGAACTCATTCTTTTTTATGGCTGCATAGTATACAATGGTGTATATGTGCCACATTTTCTTAATCCAGTCTGTCACTGATGGACATTTGGGTTGATTCCAAGTCATTGCTATTGTGAATAGTGCCGCAATAAACATACGTGTGCATGTGTCTTTACAGCAGCATGACTTATAATCCTTTGGGTATATACCCAGTAATGGGATGGCTGGGTCAAATGGTATTTCTAGTTCTAGATCCTTGAGGAATCGCCAGACTGTTTTCTACAATGGTTGAACTAGTTTACAGTCGCACCAACAGTGTAAAAGTGTTCCTATTTCTCCACATCTTCTCCAGCACTTGTTGTTTCCTGATTTTTTAATGATTGCCATTCTAACTGGTGTGAGATGGTATCTCATTGTGGTTTTGATTTGCATTTCTCTGATGGCGAGTGATGATGAGCATTTTTTCATGTGTCTGTTGGCTGTATGAATATCTTCTTTTGATAAGTGTCTGTTCATATCCTTTGCCCACTTTTGGATGGGGTTGTTTGTTTTTTTCTTGTAAATTTGATTGAGTTATTTGTGGGTTCTGGATATTAGCCCTTTGTCAGATGAGTAGATTGCAAAAATTTTCTCCCATTCTGTAGGTTGCTGTTTACTCTGATGGTAGTTTCTTTTGCTGTGCAGAAGCTCTTTAGTTTGATTAGATCCCATTTGTCAATTTTGGCTTTTGTTGCCATTGCTTTTCGTGTTTTAGACATGAAGTCCTTGCCCATGCCTATGTCCTGAATGGTATTACCTAGGTTTTCTTTTAGGGTTTTTATGGTTTTAGGTCTAACATTTAGGTCTCTAATCCATCTTGAATTAATTTTCATATAAGGAGTAAGGAAAAGATCCAGTTTCAGCTTTCTACTTATGGCTAGCCAATTTTCCGAGCACCATTTATTAAATAGGGAATCCTTTCCCCATTTCTTGTTTTTCTCAGGTTTGTCAAAGATCAGGTGGCTGTAGATGTGTGGTATTATTTCTGAGGACTCTGTTCTGTTCCATTGGTCTATATCTCTGTTTTGGTACCAGTACCATGCTGCTTTGGTTACTGTAACCTTGTAGTATAGTTTGCAGTCAGGTAGCATGATGCCTCCAGCTTTGTTCTTTTGGCTTAGGATTGTCTTGGCAATGCGGGGTCTTTTTTGGTTCCATATGAACTTTAAAGCAGTTTTTTCCAATTCTGTGGAGAAAGTCATTGGTAGCTTGATGGGGATGGCATTGAATCTATAAATTACCTTGGGCAGTATGGCCATTTTCACGATATTGATTCTTCCTATCCATGAGCATGGTATGTTCTTCCATTTGTTTGTGTCCTCTTTCATTTCACTGAGCAGTGGTTTGTAGTTCTCCTTGAAGAGGTCCTTTACATCCCTTGTAAATTGGATTCCTAGGTATTTTATTCTCTTTGAAGCTATTGTGAATGGGAGTTCATTCATGATTTGGCTCTCTGTTTGTCTGTTACTGGTGTATAAGAATGCTTGGGATTTTTGCACATTGATTTTGTATCCTGAGACTTTGCTGAAGTTGTTTATCAGCTTAAGGAGATTTTGGGCTGAGACAATGGGGTTTTCTAAATATACAATCATGTCATCTGCAAACAGGGACAGTTTGACTTCTTCTTTTCCTAACTGAATACCCTTGATTTCTTTCTCTTGCCTGATTGCCCTAGCCAGAACTTCCAACACTATGTTGAATAGGAGTGGTGAGAGAGGGCATCCCTGTCTTGTGCCAGTTTTCAAAGGGAATACTTCCAGTTTTTGCCCATTCAGTATGATATTGGCTGTGGGTTTGTCATAAATAGCTCTTATTATTTTGAGATATGTTCCATCAATACTGAATTTATTGAGAATTTTTATCATGAAGGGCTGTTGAATTTTGTCAAAGGCCTTTTCTGCATCTATTGAGATAATCATGTGGTTTTTGTCTTTGGTTCTGTTTATATGCTGGATTACGTTTATTGATTTGCGTATGTTGAACCAGCCTTGCATCCCAGGGATGAAGCCCACTTGATCATGGTGGATAAGCTTTTTGATGTGCTGCTGGATTTGGTTTGCCAGTGTTTTATTGAGCATTTTTGCCTCAATGTTCATCAGGGATATTGGTCTAGAATTATCTTTTTTTGTTGTATCTCTGTCAGACTTTGGTATCAGGATGATTTTGGCCTCGTAAAATGAGTTAGGGAGGATTCCCTCTTTTTCTATTGATTGGAATAGTCTCAGAAGGAATGGTACCAACTCCTCCTTGTACCTCTGGTAGGATTCAGCTGTGAATCCATCTGGTCCTGGACTTTTATTGGTTGGTAGGCTATTAATTATTGCCTCAATTTCAGAGCCTGCTATTGGTTTATTTAGGGATTCAACTTCTTCCTGGTTTAGTCTTAGGAGAGTGTAAGTGTCCAGGAAATTGTCCATTTCTCCTAGGTTTTCTAGTTTATTTGCATAGAGGTGTTTATAGTATTCTCTAATGGTAGTTTGTATTTCTGTGTGGTCAGTGGTGATATCCCCTTTATCATTTTTTATTGCATCTATTTGATTCTTCTCTCTTTTCTTCTTTATTAGTCTTGCTAGTAGTCTGTCAATTTTGTTGATCTTTTCAAAAAACCAGCTCCTGGATTCATTGATTTTTTAGAGAGGTTTTTGTGTCTCTATCTCCTTCAGTTCTGCTCTGATCTTCATTATTTCTTGCCTTCTGCTAGCTTTTGAATGTGTTTGCTCTTGCTTCTCTAGTTCATTTAATTGTGATGTTAGGGTGTCAATTTTAGATCTTTCCTGCTTTCTCTTGTGGGCATTTAGTGCTATAAATTTCCCTCTACACACTGCTTTAAATATGTCCCAGAGATTCTGATATGTTGTATCTTTGTTCTCATTGGTTTCAAAGAACATCTTTATTTCTGCCTTCATTTTGTTATGTACCCAGTAGTCATTCAGGAGCAGGTTGTTCAGTTTCCATGTAGTTGAGCAGTTTTGATTGAGTTTCTTAGTCCTGAGTTCTAGTTTGATTGCACTGTGGTCTGAGAGACAGCTTGTTATAATTTCTGTTCTTTTACATTTGCTGAGGAGTGTTTTACTTCCAACTATGTGGTCAATTTTGGAATAAGTGTGATGTGGTACTGAGAAGAATGTATATTCTGTTGATTTGTGGTGGAAATTTCTGTAGATGTCTATTAGGTCTGCTTGGTGCAAAATTGAGTTCAAATCCTGGATATCCTTGTTAACTTTCTGTCTCATTGATCTGTCTAATATTGACAGTGGGGTGTTGAAATCTCCCATTATTATTGTATGGGAGTCTAAGTCTCTTCGTAAGTCTCTAAGGACTTGCTTTATGAATCTGGGTGCTCCTGTATTGGGTGCATATGTATTTAGGATAGTTAGCTCTTCCTGATGAATTGATCCCTTTACCATTATGTAATGACCTTCTTTGTCTCTTTTGATCTTTGATGGCTTAAAGTCTGTTTTATCAGAGACCGGGATTGCAACTCTTGCTTTTTTTTTGTTTTCCATTTGCTTGGTAGATCTTCCTCCATCCCTTTATTTTGAGCCTATGTATGTCTCTGCGTGTGAGATGGGTCTCCTGAACACAGCAAACTGATGGGTCTTAACTCTTTATCCAATTTGCCAGTCTGTGTCTTTTAATTGGACCATTTAGTCCATTTACATTTAAGGTTAATATTGTTATGTGTGAACTTGATCCTGTCATTATGATATTAGTTGGTTATTTTGCTCGTTAGTTGATGCAGTTACTTCCTAGCATCGATGGACTTTACATTTTGGCATGTTTTTGTGATGGCTAGTACCTGTTGTTCCTTTCCATGTTTAGTGCTTCCTTCAGGATCTCTTGTAGGGCAGGCCTGGTGGTGACAAAATCTCTGAGCATTTGCTTGTCTGTAAAGGATTTTATTTCTCCTTCACTTACGAAACTTAGTTTGGCTGGATATGAAATTCTGGGTTGAAAATTCTTTTCTTTAAGAATGTTGAATATTGGCCCCCACTCTCTTCTGGCTTGTAGGGTTTCTGCCAAGAGATCTGCTGTTAGTCTGATGGGCTTCCCTTTGTGGGTAACCCAACCTTTTTCTCTGGCTGCCCTTAACATTTTTTTCTTCATTTCAACTTTGGTGAATCTGACAATTACGTGTCTTGGAGTTGCTCTTCTCGAGGAATATCTTTGTGGTGTTCTCTGTATTTCCTGAATTTGAATGTTGGCCTGCCTTACTGGGTTGGGGAAGTTCTCCTGGATGATATCCTGCAGAGTGTTTTCCAACTTGGTTCCATTTTCCCCGTCACTTTCAGGCACACCAATCAGATGTAGATTTGGTCGTTTCACATAATCCCATATTTCTTGGAGGCTTTGTTCATTTCTTTTTACTCTTTTTTCTCTACACTTCTCTTCTCACTTCATTTCATTCATTTGATCTTCAATCTCTGATACTCTTTCTTCCAGTTGATTGAGTCAGTTGCTGAAGCTTGTGCATTTGTCACGTAGTTCTCGTGTTATGGTTTTCATCTATTTCAGTTCTTTTAAGGACTTCTCTACATTGGTTATTCTAGTTAGCCATTCATCAAATCTTTTTTCAAAGTTTTTAGTTTCTTTGCGCTAGTTACATAGTTCCTCCTTTAGTTCTGAGAAGTTTGATCGACTGAAGCCTTCTTCTCTCAACTCGTCAAAGTCATTCTCTATCCAGCTTTGTTCCGTTGCTGGCGATAAGCTGCATTCCTTTGGGGGGGAGATGCGCTCTGATTTTTTGAATTTCCAGCTTTTCTGCACTGCTTTTTCCCCATCTTTGTGGTTTTATCTGCCTTTGGTCTTTGGTGATGGTGACGTACTGATGGGGTTTTGGTGTGGGTGTCCTTTCTGTTTGTTAGTTTTCCTTCTAACAGTCAGGACCCTCAGCTGCAGGTCTGTTGGAGTTTGCTTGAGGTCCACTCCAGACCCTGTTTGCCTGGGTATCAGCAGCAGAGGCTGCAGAAGATAGAATATTGCTGAACAGTGAGTGTTGTTGTCTGATTCTTGCTCTGGAAGCTTCCTCTCAGGGATGTACCCAGCCATGTGAGGTGTGAGGTGTTGGTCTGCACCTAGTGGGGGAAGTCTCCCAGATAGGCTGCTCAGGGTCAGGGACCCACTTGAGCAGGCAGTCTGTCCGTTCTTAGATCTCAATCTCCGTGCTGGGAGATCCACTGCTCTCTTTAAAGCTGTCAGACAGGGACATTTACCTCTGCCGAGGTTTCTGCTGCTTTTTGTTTAGCTATGCCCTGTCCCCAGAGGTGGAGTCTACAGAGGCAGGCAG
Source organism: Macaca nemestrina (assembly GCF_043159975.1). Lineage (NCBI taxonomy): Eukaryota > Metazoa > Chordata > Mammalia > Primates > Cercopithecidae > Macaca > Macaca nemestrina. The sequence goes on along the minus strand of NC_092130.1, from coordinate 142,354,919 downwards.
ACCTCCTTGAGCTGTGGTGGGCTCCACCCAATTCGAGCTTCCCAGAGGCTTTGTTTACCTACTTAAGCCTTGGCAATGGTGGACGCCCCTGCCCTAGCCTCACTGCCGCCTTGCAGTTAGATCTCAGACTGCTGTGCAAGCAATGAGGGAGGCTCCGTGGGCGTGGGACCCTCTGGGCCATGTGTGGGATATAATCTCCTGGTGTGCCGTTTGCTAAGACCCTTGGTAAAGTGCAGTATTAGGGTGGGAGTTACCTGATTTTCCAGGTGTTGTGGGTCTCACTTTCCTTTGGCTAGGAAAAGGAATTCCCTTCCCCCTTTGCACTTCCCAGGTGAGGCGATGCCTCACCCTGCTTCAGCAGTTGCTGGTCGGGCTGCACCCGTGGACCAGCACCAACTGTCCAACACACCCCAGTGAGATGCACCCGGTACCTCGGTTGAAAATGCAGAAATCACCCATCTTCTGTGTCACTCACACTGGGAGCTGGAGGCTGGAGCTGTTCCTATTTGGCCATCTTGGGTGCGCTCCCTGCATCTCCACTTTTACCAGCATAGTGGGAGCCACCGTTATCTCTTGCCTCCTCCACTGTTATAGACATCTCTTTGGTTTTTCTGTTTCTATTCTTGTTGTCCTCCAGACAAGGTGATATTTTGGAAACACAAACCTGACAGAGCTACTTCTCCATGGAAAACCTTCTAATAATTTCCCATGCTTTTTTCTCAAAAATTAAAGAGTAGTATCCATATCCCATGTTTTTTTCTTTAAAGAGTAATATCCACGCAGTGAAAATAACTCTTTTGAATGCATAATTGTGTAAATTTTGACAAACACACAGTCAGGTAATCACAGCATTAAAAATATAGAACTATTCTTTTTGGTGATTAAGAATAGAGCTTTTTAAAACATTCTCATAGAATGTTTTGTGGAATGTAAGTTAACATTTCACTTAAGTAAATACCTAGGAGTGGTATTTCTAGTTGTATGGTAAAGGCAGATTTAACTTGATAAGGAAATGCAGAAATGTTTTCCAACATAGCTGTACCATTTTGCATCCCTCTGCTGGTGGAATAAAGTTCAAACTCCTTCTCAGGTCTTCCAGGGCTCTCTACTCCAGCCCTCTGGCTCCCCACTCACAGCCCTCTCCCTTACTCCACCCTTTCCACACTTTGTCACCGACCACACTCAACTTCTTTCGCTGCTGTGAACAAGCTCTTACTCGTCTCCAGGACTCCCCACATGCTGTGTTTTCTGCCCAAAATACTTTCGTATTCCCTTCTTTGCCTAAATAACTTCTTTATCTGGCCAATTCATTGGCTTAAACATCTCCTTTGCTAGGAAACTTTCCCTGAACCTAAATTAGGTTCCCCTGTGTGTTTCCTTCCTTCATTCATTCTGCAAATGTTTGATGAATAAAACCAGGATCTAGGCTCTGATCTGGCACTGGATTTGGGGCAGTGAACAAAGTAGACAAAAGTACAGGCTCTCATGGGGCTTACAGTTCAGTGGAGCAGTTAGACAATGAACAATAACAACAACAAAACAAATATGCACCAGAATGTCAGGTGGTGGCGAGTGCTATAAAAATATAAAGCAGAGTCACAGGGCAGACTAGCAAAGGACTTGGGGCTGCTATTTTTGATTAGGACTGTTGGAGGACATCGTAAAGGAGCAGCCCTGCAAATATCTGGTGAAAGGTTATTTCAGCAGAGTAAACAACAAAGACAAAAAAGAGATTGGCATGAAGAGGATGGTGTGCTCAGGAGGTAGCTCGGAGTCCAGTGTGGCAAGAACACCATAAGCCATGGGAGAGGGGAAGAAGACAAGGCCAGCAACGGTCCAAGGTCCAATTGCAAGTGGCTTCCGTGGTACTCTCCACCCCCAACACCACTCTTTCACCCTGCATGCTTACTGCTTTCTAAATTGTCTTCCCCTCTCCATGGTGTTCTCTTTGAGACCTAGGGCTGTGTTTATTCTGCTCATTACTGATTTCAAGCATGCAACATGGTAGATTCTTAGTAAAGATTTGAATGAGTAAGTGACCAAATGGAGTAACTCAACAACCCTGAGTTAATTGATTCAATGACAAATCTCTGAGAAGATGGCATGAGCCCATATCACCAATAGAGAAGAAGAGGCTCAGATTGCGTAAATTACTTTCCCAAAGGGAGAGGTGAGTTGTGTGGCTGGAATTCAGCTTCTTTGTGATCAAAGCTCTCACAATATCAATATCAGCATTGTCTGTCCTAAACCAAGAGGTAAGGTACAGACTCTAGCATCCAAACATCTCTCAGCCCATTCTCATTCTCTGTCCCTCTGCTGACTTTGAATTTGAAATAGTATCTGTCATGGACTGAATGTTGTATCCCCACCAAATTCACATGCGGAAACTCTACCCCCAAATGTGATGGCATTAAGGAAGTTGGGACTATGGGACATAATTTGAATTAGATGAGGTCATGAGAATGGGGCCCTTATGAATTGGATCAGAGTCTTTATAGGAGTCCTAAGGGAGCTTGCCATGGGAGCATACGAGAAGTCAGCAGCCTGCACCCCAGAAGAGGGCCCTCACCAGACCCCACACCTGGCTGGCTCCCTGAACTCAGACTTCCAGCCTCCAGAATGGATGGAAATAAATTTCTGTTATTTTACAAGCCATCCTGTCTATGGTACTTGGTTGTGGCAGCCAGAATGGTCTAAGACACCATCTCTGAGCCATCCCTTAGGGAAGTAGTTGATGGGGGGAGGCAACCCAGGAGCCCACAGGTGTTTTTATACTTGACACACAGAGTGATTTTTAAAAACTGGGAAACATCATCTTAAGAAAATCAACATTTGTGGCCTATCTGAAATATCTGAATATGTGGCAATGCAGAGTTCACTGTGTCTCATGGAAAAACCCAATGAGTAGAGTATTTACTGTCCCCTGATGGAGGGTAGATCTCTCTAATTGCCTTTGACGCTTTTTCCTGGTCCACTTCACTTGTTTAGGTCTCTTGCCTGTAGAGTGATAAAGTGTGCTTTAATGCCCTGCAGCAAATGGACTCAGTGTCTCCGATTTGGGGCTTTGGAGACCGGGGCCAATCTACTTGTGTATTTCATTTCCGTTTCCTGCACACTTAAGTACTTGAATTAGGAACAGAATGACTGTCTAGAGAAGCCTTGAAATCAGGAAATCAGGAAACAAAGGTGATGCCCCAAAGAGTTGTATGCAGCAGAGGAGATCATAAGCGGAAAACAGGCAAGGCAGTGGTGAAGGCTGTGTTCCCTCCACCCAGCTCAGTGTGTGGGCCTTAGGTTCTCACCTGGGCAAGAGGCCCACATGGTTTCAGTGCCAGCTGGCTGAGCCCCTGCTTCTCCCTTGATGACTTAACTCAGCACTCCAGCCATCCTACACTGTTTAGGCTATTGTTCTATTCAAGTTGCTTATTACAGATATTTATGCATATCAGGCAGTACTGATTCAAGTGTAGTCTGGTTTGGGGGACCTCTGGAAGAGAACTGGAAGAAATTCTCCATGCCAGGTTATGTAATCCAGGGTCTACCACAAATCCTGGCACACAGTTGCTGAATACTTTCTGAAAATGAATGAACTTTGGGGAAATTACTTGTCCTGCTTCATCTGTAAAGCAAGAGGTTTTCACTTAGTTAATTTTCAAGACCTCACAGAGCTCCAAAATTCTGTGGTTCTATGGGTTTCTAGGTAGTTACATACAAAGTAGAGGTCAGCAATGAATACCAGGGACCCATTTGTTTCCTGGAGAGTGATCACAACAACACAGTAAAACAGATGTTAATGGTGGTCGACAGAGAATCAGAAAACCTTGAATTTTTCACTGCTGAATTGAGATAATGCCATTAGTCATAGCACTGATGTTAGAGTGGATAGATCAAGAGTTTATATTTTGCCTGTGAATGGAGTTATTTTTGCCAAAAATGAATTCATCAAAAATGTGCCTCCACGACTCCAGAAACGTGGCTGTAATGAGTGTGAAATCCAGGTGGTGCCAGCCTGTGTGGAAGGGCTAGGCAACTGGGGCTGCCTGGCTGGTATAATTTAAAAAGCACCCAGAAGCCCCTGGCTCAATAATTTTCACCTGTTAACCTGTCCTGGTGCCTTAGACACCCACTTAGTCATACCTCTGAGCTAAGGCCTCGAAGCGTGGTCTCCAGATGCTCCAATATGCTAAGAGGGATTTTAAATCAAAGAAGCTGCAATCACTACCATGCTCAGAGATTACTATTCTCAAAATATAATAATGATACTTGCAATCTATTGTTGAGTAGAAACCCTATACCCAGCATGTCAGACGTGGCAGAGTGCTTTTTGTTTCCTTTCATCTACACAAACACCTGTGTGGCAGGTACTATATTTATTCATGGTTGTAGAGGTCACACAACCCTAAGTGGATTCAAACCCAGATCTACTGGTTTCAGACCCTCTTATTTTTTTTAAGAAGTAACTTACCTGCTGTGAAGTGCATGATCTTAAATATATAGCCAGATGAATGTTTACCTACACAAACCCCCTCACACAACCACCACTCCAGTCAATATATGAACATTTCCATCATCCCAGGTGACTCCCTCCTGTCCCCTCCCAGTCAGTCCCCCAACACTCCTCTCCTACAAAAGGAACAGAGCCCTAATGCTTAACTTTTTGGCCATGTGAAGGGAAGAGGTGGCTCAGGCAAATTCAGGATGAAAGAAAACAGTCCAAGGCAAAGAATATTGGGAATGTGCAGGGAGGGGAGGCACCACGAGGGAACTGCCTCTTGGAAGAGACAAGGGCTTGTTCTCAGATGCCACCCAGGTAGCTGGGACAACCCGCAGCATCTCCTGCAGCATCAGCATGAGGATCCAAGCATGCAGAGATCCATGCAGAAACACAGGTCCTGCATATCAAGCAGTGCTGGTCTCTTCCACTGCCGGGAATCCCGGTCTCTAACAAGAAACAGAATGCTGACAAATGAAAAGGAGATGTGTTTGCTGGCACAGAGTCCACAGAGTGGGAAGACAGGCCAAGCCTGGGATCCCACAGGAAGTTTCGAACCCACTTTCTAATTCTTAGTTTAGCTATCATCAACTCTTCCCAGATCCAATGTTGTGTTTTTACTTTGCTAAGTTTAAATCAAGCTGCTTCTATTGTCTCTCCTCCTGCCTGGCAGCTGAGGCTGTCAGTTTGAAATTTTAAGAGCTCCTCATGCTGCTGCACTGCATTAATTCTGTTTTCTTTAGGAGAGCGTTTTTGCAAGCTGTCAAGTTTTGACTGGCAGTTTGTATTTGATTATTTTTATCAGTTCTTCTTTAAATCTGTACCATTCTATCTCCAGATCTGAAGTCCTAAATGGTTGGCAGGCTTAAGAGACACACCTTAAGGAAATCCTGTGACTTAAACTACCATTTGATCCAGCAATCCCATTACTGGGTATCTACCCAGAGGAAAAGAAGCCATTATTTAAAAAAAACAAAAAGCTTGCACACACATGTATAGCAGTACAATTCACAACTGCAAAATCGTGGAACCAACCCAAATCCCCATCAATCAATGAGTGATAAAGAAACTGTGATCTATATCACAGTTTCATATATATCACATGTCTATCATATATATCACATATCTCTCCCTCTCTGCTCCCTTATCTTTTCTCTATCTCCCTCTCATACTCATACATTTAAGAGACAACAAATATAGTGCAGTGTATACTGCTTGAGTGATGGGTGCACCAGGATCTCACAAGTCACCACTAAAGAATTTACTTATGAAATCAAATACCACCTGTACCCCAATAACTTATGAAAAAATAAAATAAAATACAAGCAAAAAAGGCCAGGACAACTGTAGACAAAGATCCAAAGCTACTATGTAGGTTTCTGCTGATGGGGAAAGAGGAGTGAGTGTGGGTAAAAGGGAGGGAAGGTGGAAAAAAGGGGAAAGGAGAATGAGTAGTGGAAAGAGATAGGGAGAAGGTAAAGGAAGAAGAAGAACAAGAACAAGAAGGAGAAGGAGAAGGAGAAGGAGAGAAAAAGAGTATGAGGGGCAGATAGAGAAAAGATAAGGGAGCAGAGAGGGAGACAGGAAGGAAAATGGAATAAGTAAAGAGTGAGGAGATGTATTAATAGTTCAGACTTTCAAAGGACAACAGAGGAGTCTACAACACAAGCAAAATGGACTTTTGAAGGCTTAATCATCTATATTAATTCTTGATAATAACCAAATAGCAAAGTGCTGCCAAATATCTGCATCAAGGGGTGCCTATAAAAAAACTAAGCACCAAAGATCTCAAATGTTAAATATTCTGCCCTGTAATGTCCATAAAAGCATGTATACTTAGCAGATAATGGATCTTGATTTGGCCTTGATTTGGGGTAACTATATGTCTGGAACCAGAAATATGTTTGCTTATTGTCAGTCATGTCATATTTTACACATCTCAGAAATTATTAAGCATGGGAGAAATAGGAACAAACAGAGATTGACTGGGGCCACTCTTTTCTTTACAACTCCAGTTAGGGAGGATTTTTAAGCTATAATTGACTATGCTACAACTGGACACTGAATTTTCAGAACATTCTATTTAAGAAGTCAGGAGAACATATAGTGCATCTTGAAAAAGCTTTATTGGCATCATTACATCTTTTTTCACTGTTTTTTGGGGTAAACTTTCAGTTTGAACTGAGCTACCTAGACTTGCACATCCCTCCCCCATTTCCTCCAGGAGCTCCAGAGAGCCCCGGCTTTCCTTCATGTGTTTGCCATCAGCGTTAGAGAAGGCGCCAGAGATCTGCTAAATGGTGGGTCTGTTTGGTTAGGTTCTGGGGGCAGTAGAACATTTCACCTTTCAGTGTTTACTTATCTTTCAGAAACATCCCTTGCTAGTCAAAAGATTCATATAATAATAAAAAAAAAAACACTACAAATGCAGAAACTCATTTTGAAGCACATAAAAGTCATGGTTCGAATGTATAATAATATTCTATTGATATTTTTCCAAAGTTTATAAACATAAATGTACTAATACTTATCATATAAAAGTTAGAATTCTGGATCTACTACTCTAAGTTCAAACCTTAAAAAAGCTATTTAAAGAAGGCATTTTAGTGAACTGGAAACACTAGATTAGATAACTTTACTTTTCGTTCATCTTATCTATTAAATAAGTATTATTTTGGGGCAAGTTATATGCTTATTTGTTAATTCCAGACATATTTTAATGAGCACTTAGTATATGCCATACTCTGTACTAAAATGAGGAAACAGAGGTGAAAGCCTCCTTCATGCCACCCTGTAATTCCCGACAGAATGTAACTAAATTGTAACAAATTATTTCAAAGCTTACTGCCAATTTTCTGTCTCTGAACATTCAACCATGAACTCCAGGAGGGAAGTGACAATACATGGCACATGGTATTTATTCAACAAATATTCATCAGATGAATAAATTTATCATAATAAATTAATATTTACATAACACTTTCATCCATTATCTTACTTAATCCTCACAATAACCCCATGAGATAGGTCCTATTCTCACCATTTTATAGTTGAGGAAAGCGAGAAAAAGAAACATTAAGAAACTTGCTGAAGGTCACAAGCAGAACTGGGATCAAAACCCAGGCAATCGGGTGTCAGAACCACATTCTTATCCACTATACTCCACTGCCTATGAATGTACCACTAAATAAATGGATGAGTGAATAAATGAATTTAAATAATTTACAGCCTCTAAGCTTTAGGACCGTTAATTGCAATATAAGAGTGTTGGACTAGAATCAGTGCTCCTAAACTTTTCCACCAAAGTTTCGTCCAATTTCTTTTAATTTAATCACTTTACCAGATTATCATCAAGTGCTCCCTACTTACTAGTTCCTGATGTGCAAGCATGGTTCAGGCTAGTGGCCCATATGCTACTGATATGCCCTTGCATTTCTCTTCCTGCTATTTGAGTTATATTATCCCCCAAACTGTTTGTGTCTTTTGTACTTACATAACATGACTTAATTAAATATTATTTAAACGTACAGAATATGAGTACAAAAAGAAGTAGAGCTGGTATTTCTATGAAAGCTGAACTAACAACGTGGTTGATATGCAAGGATAGATTCTTGTCTGTTAAAATATTTAAAAATGAATAGTGAATGTAGAAACACTAAATTAAATGGCTTGGAAATTTATGATTAATGCAAGTCATTAAAAATTGCTTCCAGTAACGTGTTGATGAGATGACTTTTAAAGAATTGTAGAACATTTTGAGGGACTTTTCAGACCATTTGCTTTTCTAGTGGCTTGAATTTCTCACATGGGCAATGCACTTAGAGCTATTATGAGCAAGAAAGACAATGGGAAATGACAATTGATGAACCCATTCACATAGAAATCCCCTTAGACAGACATCAAAAGATAAGGGGATGAAAATAATTTATGTATTTTAAGATAAAACATTTCAGGCAAGTACATGTCATTTTCTATAATTCCCTTATTTATTCAATATTTTAGTGGCAACATGTGTGTAAGAAACTTTGAAGTTTTATGTTTAAACTTTGAAGTTTAAAAAACCCTGAAGTTTTTTAACTTTGCACCCTACTCTGTGGTAGCCATTAATACTGTTCACCAAATCTTTCTCACTACCATTTTATTTGTGTACATATTGTTTAAAATCAGCGACTTTCTAGGCCAGGTTCTGGTAACTGAAGGGCCTTTATAAGTACCATATATAGTCTATACAAAAGGTATGCTGCAAACGCAGTCTGGAGCAAAATGTGAACCAACATGTAAGAGATAATACTGGGTGTCAACTTGATTGGATGGAAGGATGCAAGGTATTTGTTCCTGGGTGTGTCTGGGAGGATGCTGCCAGAGGAATTCACATTTGGGTCAGTGGACTGGGAAAGGCAGACCCACCCTCATCCTCAATCTGGGTGGGCACCATCTAATCAGCTGCCAGCGAGGCTATAGTAAAGCAGGCAGAAGAGCGTAGAGGGACTTGAGCTGCTGACTCTTCCGGCCTCCATCTTTCTCCCGTGCTGGATGCTTCCGGCCCTCAAACATCAGACTCCAAGTTCTTCAGCTTTTGGACTCTTGGACTCCACCAGTGGTTTGCCAGGGAGTCTTGGACTTTTGGCCACAGACTGAAGACTGCACTGTCGGCTTCCCCACTTTTGAGGTTTTGGGATTCTGACTGGTTTCTTGCTCCTCAGCTTGCAGACGGCCTATTGTGGGATTTACCTTGTGACTGTGTTAGTCAGTACTCCTTAATCAACTCCCCTTCATATATACATCTATCCTATTAGTTCTGTCCATTTAGAGAACCCTGACTAATATACAACATCTTTCTAAAGTCAGGCTTAGAAATTCTAATCCAGTAACTAAAGATGTTCCCTTTCTCTGATAACAGAGTTGATTCATATCTGGCTTCTAAGTTACCATTCACAGGTATAGTCAAGAAAAGACCACCAAAAACAAGACCAACCAATTCACCTCATGTTATGGTACAGGTTTCAAATTCCAATCACCTCAATTCAAAGATAAATTTACAAAACTCCTGTAAAATACATGTACTATCAGAAATGGGATCTCTGCCACTGGTAAGCCGGCAGGTATATGAACCTGTGTCATGTTCAAGATGCATAGAAAAAGACTGTTCGCTATTAGGCCTGGGAGAACAGCATTAAGTTCAACATAAATTGATCCATGTTCGAGTAGCTTCCTTTCTGCTTCTGGAAGCTGGTTAATTTTTCTAGTTATGATACCTAAAATTGTTACATTTTCCTTGAAAGTGGTATCTGGCTCCTGATTTTCCATCTTGAGCCTTATATCCCTCTTCCCCCAGGTTCCAGTGCCTGCCCAAGTCTTCCTCAGACATGCCAGGGCTCACTGCAACTTTTGTTCAACTCACCTGAGGGCAGCCTTCTTTGGCTGACAGGTGACTCTACTGTTTACTAAATATTTCTAGTTCTTCTGGACACATCGTAGGATTGCCCTTCCCTGCCCCTCTTTGAAAACAGGTGGGTCAAACATGACATGCTTTGGCCAATGAAGTGTGTGTGGAAGTGACATGTTCTACTTCCAGGTGGGAGTATTAAGATCTAGCCCATTATTTCCTCTAGATTTACTGCTGTCTTTTTTTTTTCTTTTTTTTTTTTTTTTTGAGATGGAGTCTCACTCTGTCCCCCAGGCCAGAGTGCAGTGGCGCAATCTCTGTTCACTGCAAGCTCCACCTCCCAGGTTCACACCATTCTCCTGCCTCAGCCTCCCAAGTGGCTGGGACTACAGGTGCCCACCACCATGCCTGGCTAATTTTTGTAATTTTTTTTTATTAGAGAGGGGGTTTCACTGTGTTAGCCAGGATGGTCTTGACCTCCTGACCTCGTGATCTGCCCATTTTGGCCTCCCAAAGTGCTGGGATTACAGGCGTGAGCCACCACGCCTGGCCTACTGTAGTCTTTTCTTCCACTAAGGCAATAGGCAGAGTTCTAGATAAAGGCTGCTCCATTCATCTGAATCATGGAGTGAAGAATGCTAGGAACTCAGCCCCCAGTTGACCCTGATGGATGTGTAGCGTAAACGAGAAATAAGTTTTGTTGTTTTAAATCACTGAGATTGAGATTTTTGTTATTGTTGTCAGAGTATACATAATCCATGACATATGTGTAATTGTTTACATATATAAACGTATCCTCCCCTTTCCCATCAAATTTTAAGATACATTTAGCAATCCAGAAAGACACACCACATTTATCTGGTGACTGTGTACACTGCCCACGCTTTTTTCCCCATTTGAAAAGCATAGAACCAGATGTTCTTCAGGATGCCTTCAAAACCTAGCATTATGTCATGCTATGTATGAGGAGAGAACAGGCACCATGTCACTTAACTAATCCAAATACAATTAAATTAATTTGATCGGAAATCTGCTCTATCTGATTGTGGAGTAATTGATTCAATTGCTATAGAGTCCATTGGATTTTGTTGTTAGTGTTTAACTTGTCTTAACAAGGGGATCGGATTGCACAGTGATCCCACTGATTGTTTTGGCAGTTGGCCTACCAACTGTTGGCCATTTAGCCAGAGCCACAGTTTGACCCCAGGACAGGATGTAAAATTAATTTGCTTGAATGCAATGTTCAAGCATTTTTTTTGGTAAGCTGCTATGTGTCAAGTACTGTCATATAATGAATTATACTTATCAGCTGTAAATATTTAAAATTTACATTCTTCCCTGTATACATGCCACCAAGAGCTCTAAATATTTTACAGTGTTATGCACTGTGGGCCGAGCTTAAGTTTTAAACTCTGTGCAGACCTCCACTTCTGTGAAGAGCTTCATTCCAACATTCCTTAGGGTCAAAAACTGACCATTCCTTGCCATTAATAACAACTGACTCTGATTCCATCATTTAAAATGAAACTATTTATGCAATGGTAGAAGAATGAACTCTACACTCCAGGAGACCAATAATTTGTCTATTCTATTCACTATTGTGTGCACTCAAACAATGCCTGGGCTTGCTGTAGGTGCTGGATACCTATAGTACCTGAAGATATTGAGTGAATAAGTGAATAAACAATTGACTAATAATTGAGAAGCACCAAGATTTCTTAATTTCAGCTATTTTCCAGAAGTGAGGAAAGTGCTCTTCTGAATATGTGAAGCAGTATAACAATGATTAAGTGTTTTGGCTTGGAAGTTAGTTGAGTCTGAATTTGATTTCTGATTGTGATGTTGTTGCAGATTGCACTTCACAAAGATGCTTACAATGACATTTCCCATTCCACACAGTCTTTCACAATATGGACCTGCTACTCACCCATCCAAAGATAGGCAGTTTCTCTACTCTTGGTAACCTGAATCTGGCTAAACCTTGTGACTGGTTTGAGCAACTTAATTCAGCAAAAGTGATGATGCACCTTCAGCAGAAGTGATGATGCACCAGTTACAGACATAGCTCTTAATTGACCTGGCAACTTCTGCTTCCTGCCTTTTGGAAGCTAGCCACCAGATAAAAATTAGAATCCTCTGATTTTTCAAGCTTCTGGTCGGATTGTTGGATGGATAATGAAAACACAGAGAAAAGAAATGTTTTAAGGGAAAATAGGATGGATTCATACCAAACATGTTGAATCTGCTTAGTTTTGGGGACACACAGTTTTAGTAGGGAGTTGGCTACATAGGTTTACAATTTAGGAGAGCCAAATGTACTGCAGATGTAGATGTGGGAGTTGACAGCAAATAGATCATAATTGGACACATGTGAGATGACCTAGAAAAAGCACATAGGATGAGAAAGAAAGTGGGCCTGGGGCATAAGTACAAGGAACTTCATCATTTTAGGAAAGGGCAGAGGAAGAAAAACCATAAAATGGTAGGTAGAAACTCAGGAGAGTTCTATATTACAGAAGTCAAGAGAAGAAGGGACTTCAAGAAAGATGTCAAATGCTGCTGAGATGACAAGTGAGTTGAGGACAGATCTACTTGGAAAAGTCAAAAAGCTCTAGTCTGTTTTCAGACTCCCTTGCAGCTAGGTTTTAGATTTGAATGAAGTCTCCCCAGTTAGATGAACTTACTTGACATCTGGAAAGTAAAACAGAGCAATCTTCCTGGAGCTCTGGCTTTTTCTACACCCACTGATGATACGTTTATAGAAGTGGTAACTCAGTTCTACTTCTAGAGAACATACTAGCCATTAAGGTCCTGATTACCAAGGACATTAAAAGTAAAATCAAAAATTCTAAAATGACTTTTAAGAAGACAGCATGGAACTTAATGTACCAAAAAGTGCTATCAAGTTGAAGTTTTTAGATCTGGACATGAAATGTGAAGATCAGACCCAGAGTATCATCTTCATTAAATTTAAATAACAAGACCTATTTAAGTCATACAAACATCAGTTTGCATTAACCCATACACTGCATAAAGAGCTGAAATATGGAGAATCAAAGTGGATAAGATGTGCTTGAAGGACGGGGCATGCAGAAACCCTGCTCCAACTGATGTAGGGCTTTGGACTGTCCAGATGCTAAAACAGCAGACAGACTCAAGTTGACTTCTGCTGTGCATCCAAGAAGTCAAAAAGATAACTGCAAAGGAACCACGTTCAGCAGATAGTGGTGGCTGTCGGGCACTAAAGGACTATGCTTACTTGCATGATATGTAAATTACTTTGGACTAATATCAACCTTTTCAACTGCTATAATTGGTGACAATTTCATAAAGAAATCTGGAATTTACAAAGTCTTTCCCATTTTATATCTCTGTTGTGTGACTTTCTTCTGAGAGGGTTAGGAAAAAGAATTGAAGAACCTTCATTTCATGGGCTAAATTATGGCAAGGCAGGGTTAGAAAATTTTCTCTAAGATCATAGCAGAAGCTACTTATCATTTATCCAAGTTGCTAAATAATCCTGAGGACACCTCCTTAAAACATAGTTGTTTGCAGATTTAAAGGACCTTTATCTCATGTCATTCTTGCCACAACCCTATAGTGAAAACAAGGCTAGAGTTCACTCCTAATTCCATGTTACAAATGGAGCAACTGAGAGTCTGGTGAGTTGATTTAACCAGGTTAGATTTCTGGAAGCAGCAGAGCAAACATATAACTCTGGTCTTCTCTCTGCTGGTCTTCTGGTGAATTCAGTAAGTTGAGATACAGCTTGACCTTTAAAAGTTGGGGCTTTCACAGTTACTGGGCAACTCCTAATTCATGGAGGAAAAACCAAGAAACACATTCTGGGATAGCCTGGGACTTCAGGGTCAAGAGACAGCTAATTTGGTATGCTAGAGAAAATGATAGTATGCAAATATAGTGCTGTAGTCAGTGATTCAGCATCGATTATTACCAAATGCCAATTCCAACTATTAAATTTCTTTGTACCTTAAGTTTTCCCAGTCTAGTGTGAAGGTGGCCTGGGGGCTTAAATCACAAGTGTCCATAAGAAAATGGCCAATACTATCATATTTCCCACTCTGTGGGTCCACTTTCACCTCCTCCCTTGGAACTGAAACACAATGCTCCACAGCTACAAAGTATGTGCAATCATTTTTCATTACTTTTTCTTTTGCCTCTATCAGAGACCAGAGTTTTGGCATCTTTATTGTGTCATTAATTTCAGTTATGTTCTGAGCATGGAGTGAGGAGGTCTTCAAGGCTCTGGATGACTGAGAGTATTTAGACAAGTCAAATTAAATTTCTCCTGTTTGGAGAATCTTGGAAAGATAAATAAATCACTGAAACTTTCATTACGAAAACCACCATTTGGCAGTGGAGACGTTTCTCCTGAGAAAGCAATGAAGATTTATGTCAGGAGGAAGGGAACAGCGAGTTGATCAGACCCTTCCAGGAAGACCATTCCTATCTGAAATGAACTGAACGAAGGACCCAATTCAGCTGTCTCTGCATTCCACTGCTCTTCCTGTCCCTGACCCTCTTTTCCAGGTTTTTTTCTGGATAAAGATGTGAATTCAAGATGTTTCCTTCACTTATGTTTTTCAGATAGGGCTGTGGTGAGGAGGCAGTGCCCAAAGGCGATAACGTTCTGGCCAACACTCCAAATCAGCTGTTTGATACACAGGCCCTCCCGCTACCCCCTGTACTCATTCTTCCAAGGTCAGGCTTCTCCCAAGGCTCCTTTTCACCCTGGGTGCAGCCCTAATACAAGTGAAAATCCCAGGGGTTTTCTGGCTCTTTGGAATTCTCACCTGGGGCAGTCACTATCCTTCTATGGTCCTTGCTCCTGTTTCCTCCCTGCAGCCGAAGAACTCTGGGAATGTTTACGATGATCTCACAATCATTAGGAAAAGCAAATAAATTTGTATGCAAACTAATTATTAAATGGCATTAAGAAGCTACTGTTAATTTTGTTAGGTTTGTTAATGCCATGGTGGTTAAGTAAATTATAAAGAATTTCAAAGAAGTGGGCAATGCCTTCTGAAGCATTTAGGTGAAATGTCATAATGTCTGAATGTGCTTTAAAAATACTTTAGAGGCCAAGGGCAGTGACTCATGCCTGTAATCCCAGCGTTTTGGGAGGCTGAGGCGGGAGGATCACTTGAGGCCAGCAGTTTGAGACCGGCCTGGCCAATATGGTGAAACCCCATCTCTACTAAAAATACAAAAATTATCCAGGCATGATGGTGGGTGCCTGTAATCCCAGCTACTGGGGAGATTGAGGCAGGAGAGTCACTTGAGCCTGGGAGGCAGAGGTTGCAGTGAACCAAGATCAGGCCATTACGTTTCAGCCTGGGTGACAGAGCCAGACTCTGTCTCAAAACGAAACAAAACAAAACAAAAAACTTTAGAAAATAAAAGGGGGGGAAGGAGGAGGGGTATATTAGTCAGGGTCCTGTCAGGAAACAGAAACCACATCATTTATTTTAACAGAGAATTTAATAGAAAGGATTATTAACAAGATTACTGAAAGGCAAAAAAAGAAAACTAAGATATCATGGAAGTAGCAGCTGTAGGAAGCCCTAGGATTCGGGACAAAGCAAAGAGGTTGTAATCATTAAAATGTAGCGGCTTGACGGAGAGGACCCCACCCAGCTAAAACACAGACCCGTGAGAAGAACCCTGTGCCTCTGAGCTCAGAGGGGGGAGCCCAAAGGCTGGGACTCCCAGAATGCTCCAGCTCCCTGCAGCTGGTGTCTTCAAGGAGGGAAATGAAGTTGGTTATGTGAGTATTATAAAAACTGCCAACTGGGCCGGGTGCAGTAGGTCACGCCTGTAATCTCAGCACTTTGGCAGGCCAATCAAAACACTTCTGGGAGGTGGAGGGATCAACTGAGCCCAGGAGTTCGAGACCAGCCTGGCCAACATGGCGAAACCCCATCTCTACCAAAAATACAAAAATTAGCCAGGCATAGTGGCACATGCCTGTAATCTCAGCTACTCCGAATTGCTTGAACCCGGGAAGTGGAGTTTGCAGTGAGCTGAGATCACGCCACTGCACTCCAGCCTGGGCAACAGCGTGAGACTCCATCTCAAAAAAAAAAACTGCAAACTGGAAATTACCTGGTAAAGAAGCATAAAGAAGCATCGCTGGGTGGTGTTAACAGGAAGCCAGTAGGAAGAAGCAAGTCCCCTTTGCTTTCCTAGCCTAGAGCCTCCCTCTTGCAGAGTCCAACAAGCAGCCAGTGGGCAAGGCAGAAGTGAGCGTTGGAGAGCCCCAGTCCCAGCATGGAGGGAGAGCAGAGGAGGGTGGGTTTGGAACTGAGATTATAGCTCACCAACCGGCACGCAGGGGATAGTCCTGAGGTTGAGGAACAGAGGTGAATTGTTGAAACTGGGTAATGGGTACATGAGGATTCATTATATACTATTCTCTTTGAGTACGTTTGAAAATTTTTCATATCAAGTTAAAAAGGGAGTGGATAGGCTCACTTTAAAAAGAACATATTTTAAACTGTTAGTGTTATTAGTATTATATTTTTTGGAGACAGAGTCTCTGTCGCCCAGGCTGGAGTGCAGTGGTACCATTATAACTCACTACAACCTCAACCTCCTGGGCTCAAGCAATCCTCCCACCTCAGCCTCCCAAGCCGCTGGGACCGCAGACATGTGCCACTACACCTGCCGAATTCGAAAAATTTTTTTTTTGTACAGACAGTATCTTCAACTCCTGATCTCAAGATATCCTTCTTCCTAGGCCTGCCAAAGCACTGGGATTACAGGTGTGAGCTACAATGGCCAGCCTATTATTAGTATTAATCTATTAAAAAATCAAAATAATTTTAATGGAAATTTGAAACATTTTTTCAAGATCTATCTACAATCCTGTCATTCAAAACAAAATCAAATTTTCTTCCTTTTTTGTTTAGACAACATTTTACAGATTCGCTTTATCAAAAATCTCAAATCCCAGGTGTAGCTGGCCCATTTCAGTAGCCTGAGTTCAGTTTTACTCTTCTCTTCCACCCTTTCTTTGTAGACAGTTTTCTACTTAGAGACAGAATGAGTTCTCAGTCTTCAGCTACATATAAGGATACGACATAGCTCATATATACATTGCTTTTATGTATATGTATTCCTTATACATTTCTTATACATATATTCCTAATATAGACATGTCTTTAATATATTCTTAATATATATATTACTTTAACATATACATATATATTTCTTTAATCTTTCTCCATATATCTTTTTTCCATTCTTTTCATCATGCTTACTCTCTTTTTGAACTCCCTCCAGTAAGTCCATGAACACAACATAATCCACAGAGTTTAACTGAATCTTAAAGAAAGACTGTTGCTGGAAATGACTAGTTAGCTGAAACGGTGCTGTCTGTCTTGGAGGCCAAGGTGGGGCATTGAGTTCTTCTTTCCCAGCTACAGGCTGCCTCTCAGCCCCAACATGGAAATGTTATATGACACGTTGAATGGCAGCTGGAAGGACATGAGTGATTCCATGCAAACTGCAGCCCCGCTGCAAAGACAAAGCAAAAATCCCAGAGGCAGTAGCTTGGCAAAGTCTTTATTAAGAAAGAACAGCCTTGGCCGGGCATGGTGGCTCAAGCCTGTAATCCCAGCACTTTGGGAGGCCGAGATGGGCAGATCACGAGGTCAGGAGATCGAGACCATCCTGGCTAACACGGTGAAACCTCATCTCTACTAAAAAATACAAAAAACTAGCCAGGTGAGGTGGCGGGCGCCTGTAGTCCCAGCTACTCGGGAGGCTGAGGCAGGAGAATGGCGGGAACCCGGGAGGCGGAGCTTGCAGTGAGCTGAGACCTGGCCACTGCACTCCAGCCTGGGCGACAGAGTGAGACTCCGTCTCAAAACAAAAGAAAGAAAGAAAGAAAGAAAGAAAGAAAGAGAGAGAGAGAGAGAGAGAGAGAGAGAGAGAGAAAGAAAGAAAGAAAGAAAGAAAGAAAGAAAGAAAGAAAGAAAGAAAGAAAGAAAGAAAGAAAGAAAGAAAGAAAGAAAGAAAGAACAGCCTTAAAATAAAGACAGATTTACTGGTATGTGGCCTGGTTTAACATTTTCCTCATTTGTGTATATATAAACTGTTCTTCCATTCAACATATCTGGGGAAATAAACGGTTACTTTCAAAGGTAGCTGCAGTTTGAGCAATGACCCTAAAGCATGTTAGAATTCATCTTAAGTAGAAATTTCTCTTTATTTGAGATAAGACTTTATTAGATTTTTAAAGTTAATCAAGCATAAAATCCAGGCAATTTCATATGGAAAAAGCAAAAGATAAATGGATCCTTATGAGAGACTGGTGGCAAATGTGGATGTGTGAGGGGCTGGCCGTGGAGCCGGAGTGTTTGGCAGGGTCAGGATGCTGAGGAGAAGGGACAGGGGAGTGGCAGTGGCAGGGAGAGGGGTAGGCAAGGCAGGCAAAGAATGGCTTCCAGAAAGACAGAGAAGAAAAATGGCAATATGTGGCATCCCAAGCCCTCATTAGGGGGTAGTCAGTAAGAAATGTTTTGTGTTAGGGAAAAGGGGATCAATGTCTAGGTCACTCCTCTCTGGTAGTCAGTTTGGATTTCTTTTCTGCTCCTCATTGTAATTGCCTACCCTTTCCATCCAGTTCTACAAAAGATTATTCCAGCCTAAAGGACATCTTAGGCCAAATTAGAAAAAAGATACTACTTCCTCTAAACAAAAGTAACCCTGTGCCATGGTTCCTGGCTTGGCAAGGGGTGTGCAACTAGATTTCAACCCCTACTGGGGCCCTAGGCTGGATGTCCTTGAGCTGTGAATGATCTCTACAAATATAGGAAGTGGCCTTATGCCAGCTACCTTCCAGGGTCCCAAATCTCCACTAGGGTATATTAGACACAATGGCCCTTTGTCAGCAGAGCTTCGATGGAAGGAAAGGAAAGGAAGAATATTCGTTCCTGGAGCGAATCAGTGAAGACACCAGCATCAAGAGGGAAGAAAGAGGGAAAAATTGACCTGAAACCAGGAATTCAGACCAAAAGTTACAAGGAACCATAACTTATTTTTCTTGACACAAACCCAGTCACTAGCCTGGGGAACCGTTGGAAACATTAGGAATTTGTGCCCCTCCACCATATAGGAATTTTTGACTTTTAAAGAAATGTGGAACGTAGAGGACTGGAGTGTTTGGATATATTTGGGATACACACATTTTACTGAATGTCGACTTTCTGCCAGGCACTGTGTTAGTAGGACTGACAGATAAGATGTAATATAGCTAGTTAAATTTGAATTTTAGAGAAATAACAAATATTCACCTTTACTAAAAGTGTGCCCCCAAATATTGCATGAGAAATACTTATTCTAGAAAATTATTTGCTGTTTATCTGAAATTCAAATTTAACTGGGTGTCATGTATTTTTCTTTGCTAAGTCAGGCAAATCAACATGTTTGATGTTGAGTATAAAAAGGTCAAAGAGGCAGTAAAACAACAAGGAACTCATAGTTCAGTGAGGGTCTCAGACAACCAGCCAAGAGCAATGCAATGTGATGAATGCCATGGTGGGACTGGAACGAGATGCTCTGGTTGCACAGAAGAAGGGCACCTATCTTGATCTTGGGAAGAAGAAACCTAATTGAGTCCTAAAGGTTTAACAGGGTTATCCAGTAAATTATGGAGAGATAGGTTGGTAGGATATTGATTCTGGCAGAAGGAACAGATGGTGGAAGGCTCTAGAGTTAAGAGAATACCTAAATACAAATCAGTGTGCTGTGTACAAGTAAAAGAGCAAACAAACAGTGTGCAAGTCAGAGGCACAGTGTGGCTGGGAGATATAATACTGGCTGAATAGGGTCTTAACATGCCACGCTGGGAACTTTAGAATCTCCTAAAGACAATAGGTCCCCATCAAAGAGGAGTGCTTTGAACAGCTTAATTATTTGGAAAGGGTGTCATTGCTGGAATGTGAAGAATGGATTACAGAGGAGCAAGACCGAAGACAAGCAGAAAAGTCAAGATTCTGGAACAATAATCCCATCAAAAGTGGATGCTAGCCTAAAATAAGATAATGACCAAGGATGTAAAGAATTTAAGGAGTCTGGCTGGGCACAGTGGCTCATGCCTGTGATAGCAGTACTTTGGGAGGCAGAGGCAGGTGGATCACCTGAGGTCGGGAGTTCGAGACCAGCCTAGCCAACATGGTGAAATCCCGTCTGTACTAAAAAAAAAAAAAAAAAAAATTAGCTGGATGTGGTGGCGCATGCCTGTAATCCCCGCTACTTGTGAGGTTGAGGCAGGAGAATCACTTGAACCTGGGAGACAGATGTTGCAATGAGCTGAGATCGTGCCATTGCACGTCTCAAGGAAAAAAAAAAAAAATTCAAGGAGTCTGAGAGATAATGAGAAGATGGAATAACCAGGACTTGAACATGGGTTGGAAGTGGAGCAGTGAGGGAAAAAGGAAAAGTACAAAACGACTCTGACATTCCTTGTTTGTGCAATCAGCTAAGTGGGTGATGTTCTCATTCACCAAGAGAGAAAATACGTGAAAAAAACTGGAGGCAGGAGATGTTGAGTTTGTGTTGAGATGCATGAGGGTGAAAATTCTGAGGGCCGCCTGAGTGGGAGTGCACACTAATCAGTTGGGTATATGGTCCTAGAGCTCAGGCTTTGAAAGATCTGGGATGAAGACATGGCTTGAAAGTTATCTTTTGTTTTTTATAATTGTATTTGTTTTCAATTCCAAAAAGATACATAAATATATTTGAGTCATAACAAATTTAAGCAGCAAACATAAATTAAAGTATCTCTTGCATACCCTCCACCCTCCTACCTCCTCGCTAAAGGTAACTGCTATTGTTTTCACCTATACTCTTCCAGAACTTTTCCCATGCCTTTACATGCATAGAAGTACTTACAGAAGCATGTTTTGTTTGTGAGTTTGTTTGTTTACCTGAAAGGCCTTGAGCTGCCTTAAGTCAGGTTGCCCAGTAAATAGCTTCTGAGATTGGAAATTTGTGTGTAGAAGGTTTTTGTTCTTTTTGAGACGGAGTTTTGCTCTTTCGCCCAGGCTGGAATGAAGTGGCGCAATCTCGGCTCACTTCAACCTCCACCTCCCGGGGTTCAAGCAATTCTCCTGCCTCAGCCTCCAGAGTAGCTGGGATTATAGGTGCCCACCACCATGCCCAGCTAATTTTTGTATTTTTAGGGTCTTGCCATGTTGACCAGGCTGGTCTCAAACTCCTGATCTCAGGTGATCCACCCGCCTCAGCCTCCCAAAGTGCTAGGATTGCAGGCGTGAGCCATCACGCCTGGTCTGCATGCAGAAGGTTTTATAAAAAAAATTATTTTATTTAAGTTCTGGGATACATGTGCAGGATGTGCAGGTTTGTTACTTAGGTAAATGTGTGCCATGGTAGTTTGCTGCACCTGTCAACCCAATAACCCCCAAATGCCCTGCCCATCAATGATAGGCTGGACAAAGAAAATGTGGTACATATACACCATGGAATACTATGGAGGCATAAAAGGGAATGAGATCATGTCCTTTGCAGGGACATGGATCAAGCTGGAAGCCATTATCCTCAGCAAACTAACATAGGAGCAGAAAAACAAACACTGCATGTTCTCACTTATAAGTGGGAGTTGAACAATGAAACATATGCAGAAGATTGAAGGGGAGGAAGTGAATTGCTGGAACAGCACCTGTAGGGGAGTGAGGGAAGCAGCTGGGCTGAAGAGCAAGTTGAACTGTGACACAAATACAGAGGATATTCCAGCTAATCTCATGGGCGCTAAAACTGGGATAGGCTTTCAGAGTTGACCCAAATTGAAGCAAGGGGGCTGGACTATTATATCTTCACATTAACCAATCATTGAATGTGAGCTAGCCCTGAGGAGGAGGCATAATTTAGAAAATATCACTCCCTTCAGCCGAGGACAATTCCTAGAGAGGGACTCTGCAGTGATCCTTCAGTAGCCAATGCTCCTGGCAGCGGGAGAAATGTGCATTGATCCTGAAGGGAGGACCTAGGAGGCACATCACAGCATCCACTATGCAGGCTATACAAACAGTTTTGAAACTTGCTTTTAAGCCTAAGTCTATGCCCTAGAGATCTACCCCTTTTAGTAGTTAGATTGGCTTTACTCTTTTAAATTGTTCCATAGTATTTCAGAGAATGATGACCCACAGTCTCTTTAATCACTCTTTTCTTGATGTACTTTCAGTTGTTTCCAACTTTTACTGCTAGAAACAATACTGCAGGACAAATGGACTTCCAGCTTCTGGTGGCCACAGAATGAGTCCCTCCCAGAGGATGCCCATTCTCCCCTTCTCCTAGAAACAATGGCAAACCCTGGATGTATTCACAATAATATGAAAACAACCACCTGACATGACTGGACCGTGAACAGAAGCAGATTGACTCTTGCAGAGAGTCAATGCTTGAAGAAGAGGAGCAGAAGAAGTTCTGCATTTCGGCAACTCTTGGTCAGATTCATGAGGTCTATTAGGCATTTGGCAGCCCAGTAGCAAAAGCACTGATGGAAAACCTTCAGCCTTTCTGGTCAGCAGAATCAGAAAAGTAAAGCTGAAAAGCTGCTACTGAAGCAAGTAGAAGAATCCTGGAAGGAAAGAGAAAGGAGATAGAAAAAAGGATCCCTAAACTGTGTCTGCTCATGTCTTAGGCTGACCTCTGAACCGTGCATGCCTGGGACAGAATGAAGCAAATGATTTGAATCAAGACCAGAGCTGCTGCTCACAGAAACAGAGTTTGCACTTCAAGCCCAGCCAAGAAAATTTCCTGAGAAAGCAAAGGGAACAACACGTGTTAGAGAAAAATAGCAGAAATCAGACTCTTCACAATCTCACATTCATAATATACAGGATACAATCCAAAGTAATTTGACATATGAAGTATCAAGAAAATGGAGCCAACTCTCAGGGGAAAAGAAAGCCAACCACATCTGACCCTGAGATGAACCAGATGTTGAAACCAACAGACAACCATGCTAAAGCCGTTCTTTTAACCATCCTTAATGCAGTAAAGCAAAATACGCTTTTGATGAATAAAATATAGGAAAATTCAGCAAATATATTTAAACAAAAAAAAGAACCAAAAGGAAATTCTAGAACTAAAAAAATATAATATCTGAAATTTAAAAATTATTGGATATATTTAGTAACCAAATGGAGATGTTCAAAAACAAAACAAAGAGTAAATGAACTTGGAAATAAGTCAATAAAATTATCTAAGGAAATGAAGAGGAAAGAAAAAAGATTTTTAAAAATGAACAAGGGACCTCTTAAATAGCACAAATGGTTCGACAGACAGTCAGCCACAGGAGAAAGAGGTAGAAGAAAATTTAAAGTAATAATGGAGGAAAGTTTTCCTAATTTGTTGAAAGACAGAAATTTACAGGTTCAAGACGCTTTGTCAACACCAATTAGAAGAAACATGAAGATTCTCACATTGAAACACATCATAGTTAAGTTATTGAGCCAAAGATAAACAAGAAACCTTGAAAGCAGTAAAAGAAAAATGAATCATTACATACAGAAGAACAGAATTTGATTAAGAACGGAATTCTCATCAGAAACCATGGAAGCCAGAAGAGAGTGGAATAGCATCTATAAAGTGCTGAAAGAAAAAATGCCTCTCACTCTAGAATGCCTAATCCAACAAAAAATATCCTTCAAAGATAAAGACAAAATAAAAAAACAATTTCAGACAAAAGAGAACGAAGAGAAGTTGTTGCCAGCAGATCTGCACTATAAGAAATACCAATGGAAGTTGACTGAAAGAAAAAGAATCCAGATAGAAATGTGGACCCTCAGAAAAGAATAAAGAGCATCAGAAATGGTGAAAAAAAAGTAGCTGGAGGAATGCAAAAGGTTATTTTTTCTTGTTTCTCTTAATTTTTAAGATAAATCTGTTTAAAGCAAAAATCATGACAGGAATCTATAACATAGGTATATGTAATTCATAAAACAACTATAACACAAAGAGGGGCAAAGGGTGGAGACGACCCTGTGTGTTTGCAAATTTTTCATATTTTAAGCAGTGATATTATGTTACCCTGTTAAATATGAAAAGTTAAGGATATATTTTGTAATCACTACTCAGCTGCTGAAAGAAAATGTGGGTGCTGGGTACGATGGCACACACCTATAATCCTAGCACTTGGGAGGCCAAGGCAGGCGGATTGCTTGAGCCCAGGAGTTCAAGACCAGCATGAACAACATAGCAAAACCCTATCTCTACAAAAAGTACAAAAATTAGCTGAGCATTGTGGCACAAGCACCTGTAGTCTCAGCTACTCGGGAGGCTGAGGTAAGAGGATCGCCTGAGCCCGGGAGGTCAAGGTTGCATTGAGCCAAGACTGTGTCACTGCACTCCAGCCTGGGCAACAGCCTGTCTCAAAAAAAAAAAAAAAAAAAAAAAAAAAAGCAAAGATGCATAGCTGAAAAGTCAATAAGAAAATATAAATGAAATTTAGAATATTCAAATTATTTGTAAAGGCAATAAATGAAGAACACAGGCTAAAAACACCACCATAAATATATGCAACTATTATTTATTCAACTAACATATATATAGACACATACACTACATGTATATATAGTACAAATATATACTGTCCACATACACACACACAACTAAAAAAAAAGTGCAAAAAGCTCAGAGGAGACAAGTAAAAAACAAATAATAAAATGGTAGACTTACCCAAACATATCAATAATTAAATTAGATATTAATGGATTAAACAATTCAATCAGAAGGCAGCAATAGTCAGAAAAGAGTTTATAAACTAAAAAGAGACATACTTTAATTCTTAAGACACAGATATGCTCAAGGTAAATGAATGAAAAGAATATATACCATTCAAATGGAAAGCATAAAATGGTTGGTATGGCTATGTGATCCTCAGACAAAATGGATTTCAAAATTTCAAAGCTGTGTCTCCTAAAATGATATCCTAACCCCTGGTGACCATGAATGTGACCTTATTTAGAAATGAGATCTTTACTGAGGTAATCAGATTTTGCTGAGGTCATAGTGGATGGGGTGGGCCCTAATCCAATGATTGCTGTCTTTATAAGAAAGGAGAAATACATACACAAAGACACAGAGGTCCACAGGGTGAGGAAGGTTATGTGATGATGGAGGTGGAGATTAGATTGATATATCTACAAGCCAAGTAGCACCAAGGATTACAGGTAACCACTGAATTCTGGAAGAGGTGAAGAAGGATTTTTCCCCAGAGCCTTCAGAGGGAGAATGGTCTTGTTGATACCCAGATTTCTGTCCTCCAGACTAAAAGAGAATTTCTTTTGACTAAACCACCCTCTATGTACTTTTTAATAGAAGCCCTAGGAAACAAATACACGAGACAAAAAAATTTATCAGAAATAGAGTGATATTATAATATTATATTATAATGAAAGGGCTAATTCATCAGGAAGACATAACAATCATAAAATTTATGCAACTCACAGAGGAATTTCAAAATACAGGAGGTAAAAACAGACATAATTACAGGAAGAAATCAACAACGCCATAGTCTTGGTGATTTTATGAGTCTTTTCTCAGTAATTAATTGGATAACTAGACAAAAAAAAAAAATCAGCAAAGACATAGAAGATCTGAGAAAAACACTACCAACCACATAAATATATAGAGGAAATAACAGTTGTTACTCTTGGAACATTCTTTTCTGCTTTCCTCAGTTTTCCTGATGTCCTCAATTACAGTCTTGGTCTTTCTTCTGATATGCAACATATTTACCTTCTTTCCCCCTCAAATTGTGGTTGCAAATGTTTTTAATTTGCTTTTTAAAATACATATCTTACATCATTTATGTGGTTTTTTAAAAATTCTTTCTTCTTGGCTAATCATTTTAAAGTCCTTTTTTCTTATCAATATATACCTTTCAGCTATTTCTTTTTTCTGTTTTTTAAGAAATTCACACTTCTTTTGTAGATTCTGGTTTTCTTAAAATGGTAATAGCAAACACTTCTACGAGTTCTTAATATGTTGTCATTTAATCACTTACCACAATGCTCTGAAGTAAGCACTATTATTATCCCCACTTTAAAGATGAAAACATTGAAGCACAGAAAACTTAAGTAACTTGCCCCAAGTTACACAGCCAGAGTATGGTGAAGCCAGACTCTAACTGGGAGTTGGATTCCAGTGCTTATACTCTTAACTATTGGGTTATGGAGTCTGCCTCTTTAGATTGTCAAGTGAAATATTTTGGTTCCTGTTTTTGTAACTTCTTTTTAATTTTCCCTTTCAAAGTCTTTTTCATTTTCAAAGGTTTTGAGCGTTCTGTCAGTTATACAGTCATGCATCACTCTCTGAAGGGAATATGTTCTGAGAAACATTGTTAGGTGATATTGTATGAGCATCATGGAGTGTACTTACACAAACCTGGACGGTAGAGTCTACCACAAGCCTACTCTACCTGGTATAGCCTATTGCTCCCAGGCTACAAAGCTGTACAGCATTTTGCTATACAGAATACTGGAGGCAATGTAACATAATGGTAAGTACGTGTGTATCTAAATATAGAAAGGTACAGTAAAAATACAGTATAAGAGATAAAGAGTGCTACATCTCTATAGGGCACTTGACATGCATGGAGCTTGTAGGACTGGAAGTTGCTCTGGGTGAGTCAGTGAGTGAGTGGTGAATAAATGTAAAGGCTTAGGATGTTATTGCACACTACTGGAGACTTTATAAACATGATACACTTAGCCTTCACTAAATTCATGAAAAAGAAAGTAATTGTGGTATGATGTTATGATGCCTATAACATGGCTAGGCATTAGGAAATTTTCAGCTCCATTATAATCTTATAGGACCACCCTTGTATATGTGGTCTATCATTTAATGAAACATTGATATGCAGTGCATGAATGTATTATTCTTTATCAAATTACTTCTTGCTAACTCCTTTATCATCATGAAAATGTTTTTTCTTTCTAAGCCTCCTGGAACTTGTGAATGGGATTTTATAAGGCAGTCTTTGCAGATTGCTCAACTTCAGGGTCTTGAGACAGGAAGATTATCCTATATTATCTGAGTGGATCCTAAATACAATCATGTGTATCCTTAAAAGAGAGGAAGAGGGAGATTTGACACATACATGCAGGGCAAAGCAATGTGAAGACAGAGCAGAGAGAGATTTGGAGATGCTGACTTTGCAGTTTGGAGTGAATCGGCCACAAGCCAAGGAATGTTGGCAGCTACCAGAAGCTGGAAGAGGCAAGAAATAGATTCTCCCCTAGAGCATCCAGAGGCAGGGAAGCCCTGTGGACACCACCTAGCGTTGGTATTGATTCTACCCAGGGATACTGATTTCAGACTCCTGGACTCCAGAACTGTGAGAAAATACATTTCTGATCTTTTAAGCCACACAGTTTGTAGTAATTTGTTATACCAGCCACAGGAAATGAATTCGCCCCTCCTCTATTAGTTGCAGTATTAAAACCTTCTTCCTGTTGCCTTCTTTTCATGAAGAAGAGAGATAATTTTTTTCTTTCATTTAAAAAATATTGATTATAAGCCTACTGTGTGCTAGTCTCTGGGCATAAACATGTGAAATAGACAATGTCTTTATTCTGACAGAGCTTGGGTCAATGTTGAGCAGTGCTGAGTAGGGTAATTTCAAACAAAATGCAGTAAATTATGTTATGAGACTGAGAAAGGATATGGGGTCACACAAGAGGGGTATGAACTTGAAAGGACTAAAGGTGGCTTCCTCAGGGAGGTGGCATTTAAGCTGAAACCTACACCAAAAGTAATGGTGAGCCAGGCAAAGAGTGGTGGTGTTCCAGACACAGGCAATAGCAGGTGCAAAGGGAGTGATGAGTTCATCTCTTAGGTCCTTTGCACCTCAAGACACCCTTTTTTCCTTCAGTTAACTCATAAAGCTTATAACATATTTTCTTCTGCACCATGTACTTGGTAGCACAGGTTAAGCTACATTAGCTATTTTCAGGTCCCTAATCTGAAAATTTGAAATTCAAAGTGTTTCAAAATCCACAACTTTTTGAGCATCGACACGATGCTACAAGTGGAAAATTTCACATGTAAATAATACAAACTTTGTATTGTGCATAAAATTAATATAAATTTTATATAAAATTACCTTCAGGCTATGTTTACCAGGTGTAAATAAAACTTAAGTGAATTTTATGTTTAGACTTGGATTCCTTCCGCAAAGCATCTCATTAGGTACAGGAAAATATTCCAAATTCTGAAAAAAAGCCAAAGTCTGAAATAACTTCTAGTCTTGAACATTTTGGATGAGGAATATTCACCTGTACTTTACTCATGTTTACTAATAATCCAATGATGAAACGTAATTTAAAAATAACCAGTTTCCTTGCATTTTCTTCTTACATCTTTCAGTAGATCAACAGCTGAGAGTTGCAGATGGGAGATTTAGTTCCCGTTTCCTTCTCACACACACCCACATTCATAAAGCGGCCTCCCCACAGTTGATGAGTTTCCTGATATAATACATGGGGCATAACAAACATGAACATACTTGCAGAAGTATAAAGTGTGACCATAATGAACGTCACACTTATTTTCACCCAACCCCTAAATATGACTTTCAGAAACTGACTTAATTTTCAATGTTTCTAAAGACCCAGGAAAGCCACTGGGTAATTTTTCTGTCTCAGTGTAAAAGGTATCAGCCATCTCTCAAACTCAGGACTTCACCATTCTGCTAGATTGTTAACTCATTGTGGGCAGGAATTGACTTACTCAATTTCCTTCATATCAGGCTCCGGCTCTTGGGCCAGAAACTGCACATAGAAGGTGAAGAAAAACTGTGTATCAACAATGTTTTTTTCTTGTCTTTATCAAAAGAGAAGCTCATGCTTGGCTCTATGTCCTGCAAAGCTCTTAGCTAATAGGGGTCCTTTATCAATGTCAGCTAAGATATTTGAAAGTTTGTTCACTATCTTCATCAACATCCACTATGATTAGCTATATGTTTAAATAGCAACATCAAAAATGTGGATACTAAACCTTGTGTGAGCTTTGAACTTGCCAATCAGCTTTGAAGGTCAGAGGAAGTAGTTTGATAATAATGAGATCAAGAATTAAAATATATTTTTAAGCTTTCTCTCAGAATTGAAGGCAGCAGGGGAGCGATACAGAAGTTCAGGAGATGGCTGACTCTGTAGACAAGATGGTGTGGTTTCAGAGTACAACTGAATATATACAGCCAACCCCTTTTTTCTTCCTCCATTTAACAAACATTTGGTTGGCTGAGTTATAGAGCTTCCAGCTCTGCTTCAGAAGGTCCTTGTTTATCTTTGCAAGGACAATTAAGTGGCAGGAATGTGTAATATAGTGAAGCACTGCCAAAACAAACAGTTCTCTTAAAACGTTATGTAGAAGTGGCTATTGTTGCTGGTGCTGCTGCAAGAGGCAGAAACCACTTGCTAATAGCTTAATTCCATTTCTCTGCAGACAAGCTGATCCTATTGCAGAAGAGGGACTATGTGGTCTGCTGGTCAGAGAGATGTACTGGAACCCAGAATGGGCCCATATTTTACAACATAGCTGAGCAACTGACTCACTCTGTAACCCAGGGTTACATCTCTTAACCTCATGGGGCTTGTTGTCCATCCAGCTGGAAAATTTGGTAAGATGTGAGGCTGGACTGAAAACCATTTGTGGTGCAGCTGAGTTGCTTTTCCACAGGGACAGGATGAGACTGACAGGCCTGACTGAAAAACAAAGCCCTGTGGACTGTGATTGGTAAAGGTAAGCCTCACAAGATGCAAAGGGAGTCCAGGATGGTGAGAATGTTCTATGAAGGACAGAGAGTCTGCTCTGCTGAATCAACAGATGAGTACTTCTAGTCTCTGTCCCCATTCAGCCTCACTCAGTAATCATATTTCTCTGTGAAACAGATCTTTCCTGGATCAAGATCCCCAGCTCACCACTACACAGTGACTATGCTTAGGAAGGAGAGTATTCTTCAGTTTCTGATATCTTCTTTCTACAAGAATCTGCAAAGTTGGCAAATTTTAGGGTCAGGCTAGCTATGCTGATACAGGGATGAGCTGAGGAGAAGAGGAGCAAGCCATTCGCCTGCTTTCCAAAAGGGAAAGAGTTTACAAAACACACATGTGCCTAAACGTAAATAAAGATGATTGATTGAAAACTGGTAGGTTCAAAGAGAAAATAATTTGAGGAAGGGAACGTTTATCCTTATAGGAAATTGACAATTGGTGTTGCCTTTGGGTTTGTAAAGACACTAGAAGGTCTTCTAAGGATGGTGGCTTCCGATCCAGGGTCTCGAATTTGTAATATTTTGGTGGGGCAGGATTGGCCTTTCAAGGTGAGACTTCAGTTAAAACCTACAAAAGTCCCAATAGGTGACATGTAGTTTACTCTTCACCATCAAGGGAATTTCCAAAGAGCCTGGGAAACTGATAATTTTGCTTGAATTGGCTCTTGCATTCATAAGGCCAATAATAGTTGCTTTGTGTTTAAAGTACCTTTTGGCTAGGCTAGCCAATTTAGGCTAGCTAAATAGGTCAAAGGAGAATTGTTCTGGAGAAAATACAACATTAAGTGGGGACCAAAAATCATAGGACATCTGTGGATATTTGTTGTGAGAACTGTTGTTTACAATCTGCAGGCACCCACTGACAGAGTTGTGCATATTTATCTCATCTCATCACAGATGAAAACTGTCATCTCTGTAAGAGTGCCTAAAAAGGCACTGTGTACCCATGTGAAATCTGGCCTCTGGTTGCAGGACCTAGTTCAATGTTTGAAGCCCTTGATGTCCACCATAGGAAGGGTATTTGGTTCTGCCATCACTTTTAAAGAATCAAGAGGAAAACATTGCCAGCATCTTGGAATAATAAGAATTAAGAATGAGAATAAGAGGATAAGTTCAGAGGAAGCCAAAGGAATAAATCCTTAAAAGTAGAATTTCGAGCCTAACTTACTTTATTAGAGAGATTGGGATGGCATTGAAGGACTTCCTAAGAACCCTGCACTCACATGATTGACAGCCATCTGACACTCACTCATTGATTTAGCAAGTATTCATTTATTGCCATCTACTTGAATAGCACTGCCATAGGCACTGCACAGGATTTGAAGATGACAGACAGCATGGCAATCTGAAATGCAGAAGGTTTGAACACATGCATAAAATATCTATGATGCATTATTATATATACAAATATAATATTATATATAACTTAGTGTATATAGAGATAAGGAATTCAGAGCAATATGTTATGAGCATTTTGTTCTTAAAAAGAGAGATTTAAATGAGATATTTTTAAAAAGATTTATTTAAATAATATTAAATTGGAAAGAAGAAAGAAATAACATTCATGACAAAAAGAATAGCATAAATAAATAAGAGGCCAGAGGGCTGGGAATGCAAGATACGTTGGATAGATAGTTGGTTCTATATACAGAAGGGTCCATTAGGGAAATGTGAGACATAGGATTTGTAAGAAGCTTTGAACAATAGACTTCCTCCTATAGGCAATGGGAATAATTGAGTGTTTGAGTCATTCATCGATTAATTCAACTACCACTGGAGTACCTTAGATGTCTCGGATCCTTTGCTAGGCTTTGGACATTTTTTTTTTAAAAGCAAAAATGTGTCTCTGCCTTCAAGGCACTTACATTTTAGAGGAAAAACATTTTGTAAACAAAAAATTGGTTAAAAGTGGTATAATAGAGGTTTACCCTTGACATGGTTTGGCTGTGTCCCCACCCAAATCTTAACTTGAACTGTAGCTCCCGTAATTCCCACAAGTCATGGGAGGGACCTGGTCGGGGGTTATTGAATCATGGGGATGGGTCTTTTCCATGCTGTTCTTGGGATAGTGAATAAGATCTGATTGTTTTATAATGGTTGTCTGATGGTTTTCTTCATCTTCTACCCATGATTGTGAGGCCATCCCAGCCATATGGAACTGTGAGACCATTAAACCTCTTTCCTTTATAAATTACCAAGTCTCGGGTATGTCTTTATTAGTAGCATGAGAACAGACTAATACAGTAAATTGGCACCGGGTAGTGGGGTGCTCCTGTAAAGATACCTGAAAATGTGAAAGTGGGTTTGGAACTCAGTTACAGGCAGAGGTTGGAACAGTTTGGAGGGCTCAGAAGACAGAGAGATGTGGGAAAGTTTGGAACTTCCTAGTGACTTGTTGAATGACTTTGACCAAAATGCTAATAGTGACATGGACAATAAAGTCCAGGTTGAGGTGGTCTCAGATGAAGATGAGGAACTTTTTGGGAACTAGAACAAAGGTGACTCTTGCTATGGTTTAGCAAAGAGACTGGTGGTATTCTGCCCCTGCCCTAGAGATTTGTGGAACTTTGAACTTGAGGGAGATGATTTAGGGCAACTGGTGGAAGAAATTTCTAAGCAGCAAAGCACTCAAGAGGTGACTTGTGTGCTGTTAAAAGCATTCCATTTTATGTATTCACCAAGATATGGTTTGGAATTGGAATTTATGTTTAAAAGGGAAGCAGAGCATAAAAGTTCAGAAAATTTGCAGCCTGACAATACTATAGAAAAGAATAACCCATTTTCTGTGGAGAAATTCAAGTTGGCTGCAGAAATTTGCATAAATAATGAGGAACCAAATGTTAATTACCAAGACAATGGGGAAAATGTCTCCAGGGAGTCAAAGACCTTCATAGCAGCCCCTCCCATTACAGGCCCAGAGGCCTACGAGGGAAAAATGGTTTCATAGGCCAGGCCCAAGGCCCTCCTACTCTTGCAGCCTAGGGATTTGAGGCCCTGCCTTCCAGGTGCTCCAGCTATGGCAAAAAGGGGCCAAGGTACAGCTTGAGCCATGGCTTCAGAGGGTGCAAGACCCAAGCCTTGATAGCTTCCACATGGTGTTGAGATTGTGAGTGTGCAGAAGTCAAGAACTGAGGTTTGGGAACACCTGCCTAGATTTCAGAGGATGCATGGAAATGTCTGGATGTCCAGGCGTATGTTGGCTGCAGGGATGGGGCCCTCATGGAGAACCTCTGCAGGGCAATGCAGAAGGGAAATGTGGGGTGGAAGCCCTCACAGTGAGTCCCCACTGGGGCACTGCCTAGTGGAGCTGTGAGAATAGGGCCTTCATCCTCCAGACCCAAGAAAGGTAGATCCACCAACAGTTTGCACCATGTGACTGAAAAAGCCACACAGGTTCAATGCCAGCCCCTGAAAGCAGCTGGGAGGAGGCTGTACCCTGAAAATCCATCAGGGGCAGAGCTGCCCAAGACCATGGGAACCCACCTCTTGCATCAATGTGACCTGGATGTAAGACACGGAGTCAAAGGAGATCATTTTGGAGATTTAAGATTTGACTGCTCTGTTGGATTTCAGACTTGCATGGGGCCTGTAGCCCCTTTTTTTTTGGCCAATTTCTCCCATTTGGAATGGGTGTATTTACGCAATGCCTGTCTCCCCATTTATCTAGCAACTAACTAACTTGCTTTCAATTTTACAGGCTCATAGGTGGAAGGGAATTGCCTTGTCTCAGATTATACTTTGGACTGTGGACTTTTGAGTTAATGTTGAAATGGGTTAAGCCTTTGGGGGATTGCTGGGAAGGCATGATTGGTTTTGAAACATGAGGACATGAGATTTGGGAGGGACCAGGTGTGGAACGTTATGGTTTGGCTGTGCCCCACCCAAATCTCATCTTGACTTATAGCTCCTACGGTTCCCACATGTTGTGGGAGGGACCCAGTGAGAGGTAATTGAATGATGGCAGTGGGTCTTTCCTGTGCTGTTCTCATGATCGTGAATAAGTCTCACGAGATCTGATTATTTTATAAAGGGGAGTTCCCCTGCAGAAGCTCTCTCTTGCCTGCCACCATGTAAGATGTCCCTTTGCTCTTCTTTCATCTTCCATCATTATTGTGAGGCCTCCCCAGCCATGTGGAACTGTGAATCCATTAAACCTGTTTCCTTTATAAATTACCCAGTCTTGGGAATGTCTTAATAGCAGCATGAGAACAGACTAATACAACCCTTAAACTGAAGATAAGAATGATGAATAAATATTAAAGTCTAGTTAGTTGAGTTGTTTATCACAGTTGTATGGATCAGCAATTATGAAACTGCTTTCAGTATATTCTAGGATTAAACAGGTAAATATATTGAGGATAACAGGGCCAGATTTCTCACTGTCAAAGAATAGTATGTTGAATTAGAATTGGAAGCATCAGTATAAATTCATGATTTATTTTATATCTACATAAACAGATATGTATCTATCTGTTTTATAGATAGTGGAGTTTTCTTTTTTTTTTTCTGTTTTTTGAGATGGGGTTTCACTCTTGTTGCCCAGGCTGGAGTGCAATGACTCAATCTTGGCTCACCGTAACCTCCACCTCCTGGGTTCAAGCGATTCTCCTGCCTCAGCCTCTCAAGTAGCTGGGATTACAGGCATGGGCCACCATGCCCAGCTAATTTTGTATTTTTAGTAGAGATGGGGTTTCTCCATATTGGTCAGGCTGGTCTCGAGCACCCAACCTCAAATGATCCACCTGCCTTGGCCTCCCAAAGCGCTGGGATTACAGGCATGAGCCACCACGCCCGGCTAATGCTTGGGTTTTCTAACTAAAGCAAAGGACCAATAGATATTATTTTACTTCTATATCTATATATCAACAGGTATATAGACATGTGATATCTACATCCACATGGATATAGATGTATGTATAGAAGTGTATATACATATGTCTATTTCTTACGTCCCTAAGAAGGCCTCATAGCAATTTACAGTTCAGTAGTAATGAGCACATATAGTGCACAGGTTTTTTTGTTCGTAAATATCACACTATTCTCCACCGAAAGAAAGCAGGGTCACTTGAAGATACAGCTTATTTCATGGCTAGGACAGGAAAAGTTCAGACCAGCCTGGAATATCATCTTGTGAAATAAATAAATTCTCAAAGAATAGAGACACAGGAAGACATTTGAAGGAGCTCTCACTGACGAACTTGGGATAATTCAAGCATCCAAATAAATAATATTCACAGATTACCTACCAAAGAAAATGGAAACCCGTAAGTTCATACTGACTTAAATGAGTCAATGAATGAAAAAATAAATGAGAGATGAGGAAAAGCTTCTCCCTTTGTAGAATGCCATGAAATAAATATAGAAAGAATGAAAGTTTCAAAATCACTTTACAAAATTTTTGCAATGATTGATTCATGAAGAATCATCAACAGATGCTACAACTAGTGAACAAAAGTTTGACATGCAACAAGTTATCTCCATAGTCTCAAAATATCTTCTCACAAAATACTTATTAATGAAAAAGGCAAATGGCAAATTTAACAAGGAGAATCTGGCAAATACCTCTGGTCCTTCATAATCTAATTTAACATTACCAGTAGTGGGACAAACTGACACCATATTTCCACCAATGTGATGCACTAAGAGGGACACCACGTGACATCTGTGATGCTCCTGCAAAAATACTTCTGCTCGCTGTCATCATAAGCAAACACTGCAGATACCTGAGTCAGACTTTCCTCTTTGATATTCTCATATTACTCTGTATAAAATAGCAGCATTGTATTGTATTTGTTATCTGTACAATATATAGTATTGTATGTATTATATGTACAACAAAACCTGCACTAATTGGGTCTGCTTCCTCCTAGACTGTGGTTGTTAGGGTCAGGGAGAGAATACTATTTATGTTTGTACACCTCTAAATATACTGCCTTCCTATGCATAACTCTATAATCACATTTATTATACTGTATTTAAAATACCTATTTTCATGGCTTCCTACCTTGCTTCACTTAGAAAACCCTATAGTGGCTTCAACAGTAAAGGCATTTGATTACCTCATTAAAAGTAAGTCTGGACATAGGCAATTGCAAAGTTGGATCACCATGGCAATGATGTCATGGCACTGGTGAGCATCTCTATGACAGGCCTTTCTCTCAATTTCAAGAGGGCTGCCAGAGCTCCAAACATCATGGTCTCATACAACAGGGTCACAACAAGTAAGGAAGTAGGTAGTTGGCTCCCATCTTTTATCAGAAGGGGAATCCTTCCCAAAATCCCCAGTAGTCTTTCCCTTAGGTTTCATTCACATGCTCACTCCTAGACAAATTTCATGGCATCCCTTCTGGCTGGACATATTATTGTCCAAACAACATTGAGGTTCTGTTAACAAGAAAGGAGGGAGCATCTACTGAGAGGGCAGCCTTTGTGCCCGCTGTACTCTGCTACTAGGTTGTAACTTCTTTGATGGCAGGAACTGATTCTTACTCATTTTCCTTTTGTACCTCCAGAGTATAGCATAACACTGACAATAGGTGCTTAATTAGTGTTTGTTGAATGAATGAAAATGACTAAACATGGCATAATATTTTAAAAATAAGAATGGGGAACTAACAAAGTTACAACATGGTACAGATCTTACAACCTTGAATCCTGGCTGTGCATTTTCAATTCCCTTCACTCAAGGTAACTAGAAGAGAAGTTGAAGTCATAAAGACTTTTCATGTTTGGAGTGGTTAATCTGGCATGAGGAAGATGAAAAGTGAGACATTTACAGGCAGAGGGGCTGGTGTGTCTGTTGGGATGCTATGTACTTTAAAATGGAAATGGTTGCAATTGCACATAATAAGGAATGCAGGAGAAGGGCAGGCTTGTTTGCTGCATAGGAGGAAGGGACATAAGAGTCTGCTATCACACCAGATGCTGCACATCCAGAGGAGGCAAAGGACCTGATGCCTACATTTTAGAAGCAAGGAAATCATTCCCTAGAGGCTGATAGTAAATGTCCGCTCACATCTCTTTGGGCAGAACTGGGTCATCTGCCCATTCTTAGGCCAGTCACTGGAAAGG
The DNA here is from genome assembly GCF_043159975.1 of Macaca nemestrina. NCBI lineage: Eukaryota > Metazoa > Chordata > Mammalia > Primates > Cercopithecidae > Macaca > Macaca nemestrina. Next base: position 142,318,142 of record NC_092130.1, on the reverse strand, counting down.
GGAGTGGGATTCGTGTGACTGGTTTAGACTCACCATTCAGATGGGATGGGTTCTGGGGAGATAATCTGTACGGCTACGAGTCCAGTTTAGGAGTTAATGCCACACTATAGGTCAAGCATTTCAAAGCCTGAACTTGTTTTATTTACTGTGGTAAAAATGGTTATAAAAGTGGGAAGTAAGAGATATTTTGCAAAGAGAAGAGTCATTAATTGAATATGGAGGAGGGAGAAACAAGTGAGATAGAGGAATCAAAGAAGATTTTGAGGTTGGGTTTCTCTTTAAAATTGATCTATAGCAACATCAGAAGGACGGCAGAGCCACTTACTGACTATTTCCAGAAACTTGGAAACTATTCCCAGACTTAAAGTTCAGTTGTGGTTAACAATGAACAAACAAACAAAACCCAAAGTAACCAGCAGAATGCAGGACTCAAAGCATTTTATTATGTGGTAAAATCAGGGTAAGGTCAGCTAAGAACAAAAATGCAATAAATTCTTCATGTGGCTTCATCTCCCAGAAGTTTGAAAAAATATAACTGTCCTTCTTATCAAAAGCCCTTAATTTTGATCCATCACAACAAACTAGTTAGTTAAGGAAATAGCAACTAAAAGACAGTGGCAGCTTAAGCTTTTGGGAAAATGGAGGAATATCATTAGCTCAGTTAGACATGGGCTTGCAATATTTGGAGGTAGATTTTCAAAGTTCAAAGGAAAAACAGAAGGTTGGGAGACTCCTGTGAAGACATTCTGACAACAGCTCTGATGGTCCAAAACTGGGAGGGGTGGTCATACGAGTCAAGTGACTGCCCAAGGTGCTCTCTGGATATCCGTCAAAAGAGGGAAGGAGTCGTCACATGGTGGCCAAAACCTATAAAACTGGAGGTACATTCTGGCATTGATTCTTAGTAGCCGTGTAGCCTTAGACAAGTTGAATAACTGCTCTGTGCCTTCATTTCCTCATCCTTAAACTGTTTGTGAGAAGTCTTCCTCCATTGGGTTGTTGTAGAATCAAAAAGATAATGTATGCAGAGCACATTAGCATCGTGCCTGGTGCAGAGTAAGCATTCCATGTATACACAGTATTTGTTGCTGCTGTAGAAACAACAGTAAGTATTTCACTTGTAAAAATATTTTTTAATAAAGGGAGGGAAATTAGGGGAAAAACCAAAAACATTTTCCATAATTCCATTTTCTATATAAGTCTCCTTGGCATGTTTAGAGAATTCAATCAACAGAGAAAAACACCAAAGGAAAATCTGAAATCTCCTGCCTCCATGAAACCTGCCCCCCTCCTCTTCCCAAATGTAACCACTACTAAAAGTTTCTTATGATTACTTACAGAATAACATTCCAAAGTTTCATGTTTAATTAAGTGCTAAATAAGATTTAAAAAAAATAGTGGTAAGTAAAATAGGGTGTGTGGTGCAATATAAATTGATGACAGAATCAAAAGAGAAACATATTTAATTCTCCTCTCTTTCTCTCCCTTTATTTCTGCCTCCCTTTTTTCTTCCCTCCCTTTCTCCCCATCTCTTTTTCTTTGTCCCACTGTCAAGTAGAAGACTGAGGTTCCCTGGCCTGAGAGAAGTGAAGATCCAGCCATGAGAGGAGCTAGCCAGTGAATCTGGCCCATCTCAATGATAGTAAGTTTGAGGGCCATTGTGAATTTCATCTCTGGGAACTGAGAGGACCCTGGATGAAGCAACTCATTGTGTTTAAGGAACTTTGGTGATGGCTGAAAACTGGATCCCAATTTTCACAAAGTGGATCAATGTGGATGCCTCAGATAATAGTCACTGCAGTATAGAACTTGAGCAACCTTCTAGAATGGGTTACTAAAGAAGATGTCAGTGCCTGGAAAGGGAGATTTTGAGAGCCAAGTTGGACTGGACCATCCTCACTCTCTTTCCTCACAGGTTCAATTGACTTGACCACGAATCAATAAGGAATGTTGTAGACATACTGGGTCTGGATTTCATAAGGCAGTTGACAAAGTTTCCCATGAGATCCTCATGGGAACTAAACAATATGGCCTGAGGGATAAGGAGATTTATGTGACTTTCTAGTTAGCTGAACTGCCAGGGGTAAGGGGTGCTGGGAAATGGTCCATGTCAACCTGCCCAAGATCTGGAAGGTGGTGTCCAGAAAACATCATCTGCCTCATCTTATTCAACAAGAACATGGCTGGCAGGAGATTTTAACCTTATTTGACATACTTTTTTTTTTTTTAATGGAGAGCGTGTTTTAATGTTAATGTGTAAATGAAAATTAACTGTTAAGAAATTTAATATCCTTTTGATCTCTCCCCATTCCTGCCAAGATAAACTCCAATCATGTAAGGTTCTTATGCTTCATTGATTGCAAAATGGCTACAATTATTCATCCCTTCCTATATAGAGAGGCTTTGCAATAAGACTTTGCAGCACCTGCCATCAAGAGGTAGTCTATGCCCTTGTCCTTTGAATCTGAAGTGCTCTTGTGACTTGCCGTGGTCAATAAAATGTGGCAGAAGTTATGATATACCAGTTCCAAGCCTAGGTCTGAAGTGGCCTGTGTGTTTCCACTCTTCCTGGCAGCACTGTATGAACCAGCTCAGGCTAGCCTGCTGCACAGTGGGAAACACATTGCCTTCTCACCCAGCCAACAGCCAGCCGACTGCCAGCCTGTGAGTGAGGCCACTCAAAACCTGCCAGCCCCCAATCTGCCACTCCACCCCTGACACATGAGTGAGCCCAGTGGTGATCACACAGGCCCCAGCCAGTTCACCAGAGCTTTGCAGCTGACTGGTTGACTCATGAACAGTAATAAAGGCTTATTGTCTGAAGTCACTAGGTTTTGAAGGTGTGTTGTTAGGTAGCAAAAAGCCAATTATTATAGGCCCGCACATATCTGTCCTACTTTAGCTCTTGTCTTGCTACTCGGGCTCTCGTATTCCATGCGCCGGCCATGCTGTGAACAGACTGTATGTCAGCTCCTCCACAGTTTTGCAAACACAAACCTCTGCCTGTCTATCTTCCCACCTCCCATACCCATCCTTCTTCATGTGGCTAATTCCTGCTCATCTTCTGAGACTCATCTCAGGCACCACTTTTGGTAATCTAGGCAGCATTCCCTGAGATCCCTGTTCTCCGACCTCTTCCCACCCTGGTTGAGTGCCTCTCCTCCTGCACACTGCTGATGGTCCTAATCTATGCCTTTGACATGCACTTACCCTAGCTTAAAATCATCTGTTTACTCAGCTTCCTATTTTCATTTCACTATGAATTGTTTGAAGGTAGCAATCATGTCCTTTATCTGTTATTGCAACAACTAGTACAATTCCTCAAAAATAGTTGGTGCTCTGTAAATGTTTGTTAAATGATATGAATTAAATTTTTTTTTTTTTTTTTTTTGAGACGGAGTCTCACTCTGTCGCCCAGGCTGGAGTGCAGTGGCGTGATCTCGGCTCACTGCAAGCTCCGCCTCCCGGGTTCACGCCATTCTCCTGCCTCAGCCTCCCGAGTAGCTGGGACTACAGGCGCCCACAACCACGCCCGGCTAATTTTTTGTATTTTTTAGTAGAGACGGGGTTTCACCGTGGTCTCGATCTCCTGACCTTGTGATCCGCCCGCCTCGGCCTCCCAAAGTGCTGGGATTACAGGCGTGAGCCACCGCGCCCGGCGAATTAAATTTTTAAAAATTGAGTACATTTAGTCTTGAAAAGAGAAGTGCGTTAGTCCGTTTTCATGCTGCTGATAAAGACATACCCGAGATTGAGTAATTTATAAAGTAAAAGAGGTTTAATGGACTCACAGTTCCACATGGCTAGGGAGGCAGAAGGCAAAAGGCACATTCACATGGTGGCAAACATGTGAGAATGAAAGAACCACGCAAAAGGGGTTTCCCCTTATAAAACCATCAGATCTTGTGAGACTTATTCATTATCATGAGAAGAGTACGGTGGAAACTGCCCCCATGATTCAATTATCTCCCACCAGGTCCCTCCCACAACATGTGGGAATTATGGGAGCTACAATTCAAGATGAATTTGGGTGGAGAAGCAGCCAAACCATATCAAGAAGGTATAAACGGGCTGATAGAGTTAATAAATATACCATTAGGCTTGAGAATAGCCAAAGGTTACCAATTAGATCTTCCTTGCTCCAGAGGAACCAGTTGGTAAGTTTTAATTCCTTTAGCCATTTATTTCCAGCAGGTAACATGTATTCCTCAAAACAGATGTCACCACTGACCAACACCATTGTCTGTAAAGGAAGGCTGAATAAAACCTTGAGCACCCCCATTAAGTCTTTCTTTTACATGGGAACAAAGATCATGCAGTATAAAGTCTCCAAGGCCCATCTTCCACCCACAACTGAGTTATTGATTCTATCATTTTAAAGAAATCAGAAAGAGGCAATCCTAAATATAATGAATTCATGGACAGCATTTATTGATGACCTCAAGGAAAAGACTTCAAAGCAACATAATCATGTTCTTCAAATAACTTTTTTAGGAGCTGTCATATGGGAGAAACTTACTGTCTATGGCTCCCAAAGGCAGAGTCTGGACCAATGAAGGTAAAATTCAGAGAGATGCATGTATGGATTTCCTAATAATTAGATGTGTTTTAAAAAATGGAGTGAGCAGGTCTTGAGAAACAGTGCTTTCTTTGTCCCTAGAGATGTCCAAAGAAAGGTTGTTCGATAATATACCTGCAAAGCTGCAACAAAGTTTCATGCTATGGGAACAGGTGGAGTTCCTTCTAGTTTGCTATTAATCAAAAGATGGCTCTATTTGGGGATTGCCACAAACCTTTTCCCACAAGCTATTTGCTAGAAAACTACATCCCCTGACCAGAGGTGACCAACTAGGACTGGGGGTGGACACTTGACATCATCCTGAACTTCAAAGATAGAAATTTGGGTATGGAGGGGACTGCCTTCTGGCGTGCCCAGAGAGGAATGTAGGAAGCTTCTCTGCAGAGAAATACAGTAATAAATGCTGATTGAGCAGCTACTGTGTGCCAGGCACTGTGCTAAGCATGGGCAAGCCTGAGGGAAACAAACCAAACAAAATCTTTGCATTCATGAAACTTACATGTAGTAAAAGCCATGAAATAAAAATGAGAGGCAAGGAGAAAGCAAAAGAGCATGGCCCCTGAATGCTGCCTTTGGGCTCTGTGAGAAACTCTAATGATTCTCCAATAAATTTCCTGCGTTGCTCACACCGACTGGAGCTGGTTTCTGTTTGCAACCCCACTGGTCTTAACTGAGACCCCATACTAAGTATATTGACTCAGTATCCATTCTGTTCATAAACATTTAGGGGCGGGAAAAGAAAGGGACCTTTTTTAAGATCAATAGGTCAGAAACTAGTGAAAAAGGAAAAAGATTTTTTCTCACCATCATTCCGTATATCAGTTCTTTAATTTAGGGTCTTGGGGATTTTAGTTGCCATAATAAGGAAGACCGAGGGAAGCTGTTTCCCCAGATACTCAGGATGGCAGAGCAAAGGTTATATGATAGGCAGAGTTTTATGTTCTCTACTGCATCCAGGTATTATTATTATTTTATATTTCTACATAACTGCATGATAAGCAAGGAAGTACATTCTCCACCCAGGCTTATAATAATAAATAAAATCATTCCAAAACAAGAAAAGAAAAAAAAAGCTGTTCCCCCCAAGAGCTTAGTGGAGAGAGGCAAGTGAAACAATACAAGACAGAAATGTGGTCTGAGATGAGTCCAGGGAGTTTTAAATAGACCGTGTTAGAGCATGGTCGGGTTTCCAGGGGCTTTTTGCGAGAGCAGAGAGAGTTATTTGGATGGCGACCAGGCAGGCGTGCTCAGCAGAGGGGTACAGGTTTCTAGGACAGTGTGTACCCTATTCTCCAAGGAGCCTCTGTTCCTTAGACTTTTAGTTTTGGAATCTTCAACTTATTAAGTAACATGGTAAGAGAGAGATTTAAAAAGAAAAAACTCACCATGCCATTTTGCCAAATCTGCTTTTATTTTAATGACTCCTGCAGTGAGATGCAGATCTTCTTTCAATTTTCTACTTGCTGATTAATTTCCTGTTGACTCTGAACATCACTGAAAGCCTTCTGAAGCAGAAATAGCCTTAATGCAAGTGATTCTTGGTTATGGGGTTGAGTCATTTGGGGCCAGGCTTTGGGGGCTTCCTCTGAGCTATGGGTGGGTGGGTGGTTTTTGGCACTTGTTAATTTAATATGTGTCCATTTGTAAACATGTTCACCAGAGTCATTCTTCTCCTGCTTCCCATGTCCCGGGAGGGTTGGCCTCATGTTCATCTCTGGAGGCCCAGTACTAGCCTACGCTATAGAATCTCTCTGCCCTCATTCTCCTGCCCAGCTACCCTTCTTTGACTTTTTCCATTAGTGTTGACATTTTCCTCTCTCCCCTTGTTACGGTTCCTAAGTTTGAGGCCTTCCACCCAGTTATCATTACCTCCTGGAAAGAAAACATTTTATGTTAGTCATGGACATTTGAGTGTGAATTTAGGTCAGGTTACTGCTCCTAAGGGCACTTGAGTATCAACCCTTGCATCTGAAGGGTAGGGAGGTAATAGACCAGTTGTTCAAAGATTCCACCCTACTTCTGGTTCTGCAGCTAAATGGCTGGGTTTCCTGGGTCAGATACTTTACTTCATGGAGTCTCAGTTGTAAAAAAATCTATTAACGTAAGTTTAACTAGATGATTTTTAAAGCTCTTTCCTGCTCTTAAAGCTATGAACTTCTAGTCCCAATATTAGAGGGGGATATCTGAGGAGAGTTGGAGCCCCCCCGCCCCGACCTCTCAGCCAATCATATTGTTCTCTGCCTCCATCATCCAGACGCCAAGAGATCCTAAGGCACCTTCTGACAACTGTGATCCAATGTCCCCCGCTTTTCTCTTGGAGTTTTTGCTAGGATTTTATGCAAGAAAAGGCCCACTCTTTATTCTGGGTAACATTCTTAGTACTGAAATGAGAAAAGTTCCTCGTTCCCCTCACAGGGTGTGCGATGGGGGTGTTGCTCACTTCTTCAGTGTCCCACTGCTCAAACCCCTAGGGGAGCGTACAGAAGGGGAGGCTGTGGTGCTCCGACCCCATGGCAGTGTCTAGGGGTGAATGTTTACAGCTCCTGAAGCCCCAGTGGGCATGTGTTACAGGGTGCTCTTTTAGTTTAGCCATCTGTAGGCGGCTTGCGTTAGCTCAACTAGACCCCCTTCCTTATCACAAGGACAGAGGGGCTTCTGTATCCCGGGGTTTCTTGCCTTGGTGTACCAGAGGAATCGGATCACACCTGGGCTTGGAGAATGAGAGCAAGGTTTTATTGAGTACAAGTAGCCAGCAGCAGATGGGGGAGCCAGAAGGGAGTTGGTTTTCCCCTGGAGTCAGCTGTGGTGGCCCAGGCTCTCCTCCAACTGCCCCGGCCAAACTCCACCTCATTCCACCTGTGAATGGCCTGCCGGTGGACGGCCTGTGGTGTGCAGCCGGCATGCTCCCCTAGACTTCCTCTCGCCCTCCAGCCACATGTGTCTTCTTCCACTGATGTGCTCCTCTCAATGTCTGGCCGCCTGTGTCTGCCTGCTAGGGTCTTGGGATTTTTATAGGCACAGGATGGGGGTGTCGCCGGCCAGGGCAGTCCTGGGAAATGCAAAATTTCAGCAGGAAGGCAGGAGTGCCTGTCCTCACCTAGGTCCCTGGGGATAGAGCCCTAGCCAGAGACCACGCCTTCCTCTACCCAGCACTTCCCTTCCCCCGTTCCAGATCATTTAAAAGGACCACAGTCTTCCCTTCCCGGCACTCCCGTATAGTATGAATATTATAACTAATATTAGTATCCCTATTACTAACTTCCTCACACTCACCTAATACAATGTGACCAACAAATAAGTTTAAAACTAAGAAATGTGAAAACACACATTTAGTTGAAGCTTAAAGCCTGTAAACCAACAAGTATCTGAGACAAGCCTCAGTCAATTTAGGAAGTTAATTTTGCTGGGGTTAAGGACATGCCTATGACACAGCAGCCTCAGGAGGTCCTCAGGACATGTACCCAAGGTGGTCGGGGCACATCTGGGTTTTATACATTTTAGAGAGACACGAGACATAAAAAAATATATATGTAAGATGTACATTGGTTTGGTCCGGAAAGGCAGGACACCTCGAAGTGGGAAGGGTCCAGGTCTTAGGTAGATAAAAGACAAATGGTTGCATTAAACATCAGGGCAAAGGAAGCAATCAGACATGCATTTGTCTCACTTGAGCAGAGGGATAACTTTGAGTTTAATTTCCTTGTGGGCAAAGTGTGAGGGAGGTGTGTAACTTTTTTTATCTTAGTAGCTGTTTTAGGAATAGAATGGGAGGTAGTTTTGCTCTAAGCAGTTCCCAGCTTGACTTTTCCTTTTGGTTTAGTGATTTGGGGTTCCCAAGATTTATTTTCTTTTCGCAAGCCTTTCTGTAGAATTGCCATCCGCCTCTTGTCTCCTGGTGTGCGTTCGTTGGATAGCGCTCTGGGCAGTGGGTTCCAACCTTGGCTGCACAGTAAATTTCCTGAGAAGCTTTTATTTCTTTTTGTTGTTGTTATTGTTTGTTTGCTTTTTTTATTAGAGATAGGGTCTCACTCTCACTCAGGCTGGATTGCAGTGGGCGATCCTAGCTCACCTCAGCCTCGAATTCCTGGGTTTAAGAGATCCTCCTACCTCAGCCTCCCAAGTAGCTAGGGACTACAGTCCCACACCACTACACCCAGCTAGTTTGTTTGTTTTTTTAAAAAAATAAGGTCTTGCTATGTTGCCCAGGCTGGTCTCAAGTCAAACTCCTGGCCTCAAGCAGTCCTCCCACCTTGGCCTCCCAAAGTGCCGAGATAACAGGCATGAGCCACTGTACCCAGCCCTGAGGAGCTTTTAAAAGCCCCACGCACAGGCCACCTGCTGACCCAAAGACATCAGCCTCTTTTCCTGCAGTGGGACCAGACAGTAGTGTTCTGAAAAGTCCCCGTAATTCCAATCTTCACCAGAATTGGAGATCTCTTTAGGGCATACACAGGACTTGAGGAACATCTGAGGTGGAGCTATGTCATCAAACCCCTGTGTGGATGAAGGCATTACCTTGGCTTTTTTCTTTGTCTTAAAACCTACATAGATTAAGAAGTGTCCTTTTTATTACTCTGTGTTTCACTGGGGAAATCATACTTTATACCTTTTCTCTCAATTTCTTCTTTTACGTTGAGTAACCCACATGTTGGCCTCCTGGGAGTCCCAGGTGCCTCAGACTTGAGGATCTTCCTGTTCTCTCGTATGTTCAATTAACTTTCGTTAAGCCTTGTGTTCAGCCAACACATCTGAGGATTCCTGAGGGACACATGTTTCCACTGACACCTCTTCCTGCTTCCCCTAAACGTTCTCTCTGTGCTCTCTGTGCTATCCCCTGTAAGCATCATCTGTCTTCCTCATTATTTTTCTCCGTTACCAGTACCATTCCTATTACTTCATTCCCTCAAAGCACCACTAACAAAAGACTGTACGTGCAACAGACTTTCACGGATAGTTTAGTGATAATGCAGGATTATTACCACACAGAACAGTGCAGGCATCAACTTAAAACTGAACGTCAGACATCGCCAGCCTAACATCCAGCGGCTGCGGAAAATTCCAGTCATGTAGAATTATTTTTTACTTTTTCGGTCACATCCACTCCAGAGGCTTTTTCATCTTTTCTCTAGCTCTTAGGCTCAATTTGCCCAAATTCCTGATACTTATTTTATGCAGGGATAGTCAGCTTTCCACATCCTCAGTGAAAGTAGCCTTTGGCTGACTTTGACACATCCCTCTGAACATTCACTCAGCTAACCCAAGTGCCAAAAGCACAAAGCGATGCACAAACGTTCCTCTTACATCATCCCTTTAACCTGGTCATCTTTCCACGCAGAGCCACCCTCCCAGGTCATGGCTTCCAACTGCCTGCCCTCTTTGTTCTGTTGTGCTCATTGTAGTCTGAAATCAATTCCTTGATTTAACAATCAGTCCCCGAGAAAATAGCGCCAGACCAATCACTATGTGATGTGTCTGCTAGGTACTGGCGGGGGCAGCAGAACCGTAAACATTAGAGCTGGGAGGGACTCAAGGACCATCTAGCTCCTCACTGGAGATGAGTAGAGTTGAGATCAGCTTCATGTCAGGCCGAGGGTGGAGTGGGTCGTGGTGGGAACTCAGGCTTCCTGCACTCACAGTCAGAAGCACAGTGGTGTGACCCTGGGCAAGTTACTTAACTTCTCTGTGTTATTAGTAGCTCTGAGGCTAAAAATAGAACCAGTTCATCGGGCGGATGGAATAAATGAACTGACGCAGGCAAAGTACTTGGAGAAGTGTCTGGTGCATGGCACATGCTCAATCAGATCATGACCCTGGCCATGGGCCCCACAGCCAGTTAGGAAAAACCAGATGGAGAACTCAGGCTCTTTGGCTTCTGGTTCCCTGTTCCCTATGCCTCTTTCTCTGCCAGCCCACAAAGGATAACACACAGGCGAGCCCACAGGGACTTGCCATCTAGCTGGATAAACAAAACAAAGACACCTGAAACAATCAGGGGCCACCATTAAGAAATAGATAAAGGGTCAAAGCAGTGATTCTCAAGCTTGATTGCACATTAGCATCACCTGGGGAATTTTTCAAAGTCCTGATGCCCAAGCTATACTCAGACCAATTAAATCAGAATTTCCAGAGGCAGGGCCCAAGCATCAGGATATTCTAAATCATCCCAGGTAATTTTAGTATGCAGCCAGGGAAGAGAATCACTGGCTCGAACAATCCTGACAGCTTGATGGGCAATCTCAATTCAAAGAGTTAATTTGCTCCCAATTTTTTCCCAAACACAAGTACTTGGAAAGCCTCATCTTGTCCACATTTTTCTTTTTTTTTTACTCCTCATCCAATCATTACTTTTTAAAAGCTCTCATTGATTAGACCTTCACTGTGTGCTAGGCTAGACACTTCTCATGCATTACCTCATTGTCCTAACACAATAATCCTATTAACCTGTACCATAATTAACCCTACTTTACAGATGTGGAAACTAAGATCTGGAGAGATGCAGTCATTTGGCCAAGATGACACAGTTAATGTGCAATAGATCTGGGACTTGAGCACAGGCCTTCTGACACAGAGCCCACAAGCTCTGGCCTGTGAGGCATCCTGGTGTCTCACGTGCCACCCACAAATTTGAGGGCAGAAATTTCTCTAACATCTCACCACCAGCACCACAGCCTCCACCTCCTCTAGCATCATGATTCAAATCCATGCTGGTCATTTTTATAAAATATAGATTTTTGTTTTGCTTCAATGCCCCTACTCTAAGAGATTGACTATCCCCTTTCTCTGCCTTTTCTCACTTAAAAATTGTTAGCACAGCATACGGCAAAGCGTGGTTCTCACTTGCCATGTATCCATCCTAGTCTTCCAGAGCACATTTATTTTGCTCTCAAAAGTCTTCATCAAACAAATTTGCGTTTTCTTTTCCTTTCTAAGGCCAAAGTCCCTATTATGGATGTATTAATTATCTACTGCTGTGTAGCAATATCACCAGAACTTTACTAGCTTAAAACAGCACACATTTATTATCTCACAGTTTCTATTGGTCAGGGATCCTCCACCTAGGATCTCATAAGGCTGTAATCAAAGTGTTAGTTGGGGTGGGTCTTAACTGAGAAAGAACCCAGTTCCGAGCTCATTCGGGTTGCTGGCAGCATTCAATTCCTTGCAGTTATAGGACTGAGGGCTCCCATTTCTTGTTGACTGTTGGTCAGAGACAGACTCTCAGCTCCTTGCCACACCGTACTCTCTGTGGGCAGCTCACGATGCTGCAGCTTTCTTCTTCAGAGGCGGCAGAGGAGGGTCTCCTCATGAGGCAGTAATTACAATTGTACAAACGGTGGTCACCTACATATAATTACTTTTGCTGTATTGTGTTGATTAGAAGTAAGCCACAGGGCCCACCCACACTCAAGGGAAAGGATAAGGGCACGATAAGGGTGCGAAGATCATGAGGCCACCTTAGAGACTGTCCTCCACAATAGGTTATGGATGCCTTTCTGCCACTCTGTCTGAATGTTTTCTCTTTTTTTTCTATCTCCACTCTCCCCGGTTCTCAGTCTTCGCCCAGGTTGCCCCCGGGTTTGGAATGCAAAGGAAAGTGACATTTATTCCATCCCCAACCCTTACTCTAAGGACAGGGAAAGCCATTTGGGTGGAAAACCTTCATTGTCAGTGAAGGTAACACAATATGACAATGTAACCCAGAGCAGGGAGAAGCCAAGTCCCTCCCAAAAAGTTTACAGCACTAAAAACAGGTTTCAATACTATTAAAGGGTTTCAGCACTAGTTTGCATGAAATAGAGCCAAATGTATGCAAATAGAAGGAATATGAGTTTTTCATGCAAATCAAACAGGTATATTTAGAAGGAAAATAATCCTTGTTATAATGAGGTGACTTTAAATTTGGAGATTCAGAGAGAGAACTAGTCACAGACCAGAGTAAAAGCCCTTTCATTCTTTCCCACGGGTCAAAGCTGTGTCCTATACGTATACAAACCCTCTCCAAGCCAGTGGTCTCAGAGGCCGGAGTAATAGACATGGGCCAAGCAGAAAGATCACTGGAGATGATGACTGAGGTTTCAAGACACTAGAAAGAACCAAACGGTGTAGGACTTGATTATTTTCCTATGCAGTGGTGGGCTTTATCTTAGCAAGAGAAGTAGAGGAAGAATGATCAGATAATACAGATGCTCCTTGACTTACAGTGGGGTTACATCCTGATAAAACCATCATTAAGTTGAAAATATCATAAGTCAAAATGCATTTGATACACCTATTGAACATCTTAGCTTAGTCTCATTTACGTTAAACGTGTTCAGAACACTTAATTAGTCTAGAGTTGGGCAAAATCTTCCGACACAAAGCCTATTTTATAATGAAGTGTTGAATATCTCATGTAACTTACTAAAGACGGTACACAGCAGAGCATTGGTTGTTTACTCTTGTGATCACATGGTTGACTAGGAGCTGCAGTTCACTGGCACCACTCAGCATCGAACGAGAGTACCCTGTTGCTTTCTACTGAATGTGTATCACTTTCATACCCTCTTGAGGTCCAAAGATTGTAAGTCAGACCATCATAAGTCAGGGACTATCTTTATATCCGAATTGGTTTCAGCTGTAAGAAACAGAAATTCCTGAGTGCAAGTGACTTAAATAAGAAAGATTATGTCTATCTCATGTTTAAGAGGTCTGGAAGCAGCCAGAGCTGGGCTGGTAAACAATCCATGGGGCAGAGAGTCTTCTTTAACTTTATGCCACATACACTTTTCATTTCCAAGGTAACTTCATGGTCCAAGTGGCTGCTGGAGCCCCAGTCATTACATCTGTCTCCCAGTCAGTGAGAAGGAAAAGGAGAGAAGAAAAACACCTACTCTTCCACTTAAGGATACACTGTGGAAGCTGCACATACACTTCTGTTAATATCCCATTGCCCAAAAGGGAGTCACAGAACCGCACCTAGCTGCAAGAGAGGTTGGGAAGTGTTGTCTTTATTGGGGGCAGCTAAGCATCCAGATAATCATCAGGGACTTAAAAGTGGGGTAAATGTCTACGGGTGGACGACAGTCTCCAGCTAAGGTGTGGTGGACATAAAGACGCACCACCCAGCTTCCACATGCAGGAAGGCCCCATTGCCCCACCCGTCAAGGGTGCAGGTGGTGGACAGCCTTCGCCTCTAGCCCTTCAGGTCTGCCTCAGCTGCAGAGAGACGCCTGGCCCAAGGGTTTGCTGTCCCGCAGGCAGCCCACACTCAATGGCTGATCGAGGTCGCCGCGTAGGGGCCTCCCTTTTAGCCCAGCATGGAACAGTTCAAGTAGGCCATGTAAGCTCCACAGCGCCCCTTGCGGTTGACTGAGGTTGCTATTGGTCACTTTGAAGTTCTTCATCCCAATCCTACTCTGTTCCATCCTTTTTCCAGATGTTGACCCCAAGGACACTGCCTGATAAACATCCTGTGCTCTTAACTCTGTCTCAGAGTCTGCTTCCCAGGGAACCCCACCTGCAATAACAGGGGGAATGAAGACTTAAGAGAAACAACTGTAAGATGTAAAGAGAGAAGAGTGAGGAAATAGGGAAGTTCATAAAAGACTCTGGAGTAGTCAGAGTTCTCCAGAGAAACAGACCTATTGGATGGGGATATACCGATGGGATGGAGATCCATGTACATATATAAAGAGAATTACTATAAGGAATTGGCTCACGCAGTTATGCAGGCTGTTACAGTGTGGACTGGTAGGCTCGGGACTCGAGTTACCTACCATCCCTTCTTCAACTATCCTTACCCATATTTGACCTCCCAGAACTCCTTTTTGTTCTGTGTAGATCTAAGTTAGATGTAGGTTAGTGTTATTTCTATCAGATTACTGGCAGCACAACTTCAGTGATGATTTCTATTCTTTGAGATGAACCTACAAGGGCCAAGGCTGGTTCTGCAGCCTATGTACGTTCAAAAAAGTTGAGACATTTTCATATCATTAAAAGTACATTTTTACCATAAAAATGTAGGTGATACAGTAACTTCCCCGTCCAAAAAATATCTACTGTATATACTCTGTAAACGATAGTGGGAGATCTGGAAAATCAATTGCTTGCCCTGCATTTCCAGGATGTATCCAAAATACAATAAAAGAAACTTAGAAGACTTGAAAGATGGTTTAGAGCTGAGCAGGCTTGCACTGATTAAAAAGCCCAGTCCCCCTGGGAAACTGAGACTCCAAGAAATAACATGATATGTCCACACCCAAACAGCTAGTTAGTTGTGGAGCCGGGTTTTGAGCATAAGCCTCGACTCCTGTGATAGAATGTAAACAGTACTCAGGTTTTCTTGACTTCTTATTTCCATTCAGTGAAGGCATCATTTTTACAAAAACAATGTCACATGCAAATGGGACTTTCCAGTGTTTGCTGATGGATTGGCAAACAGTACTTAGATTCTCACTGAAACCCAAGTTTTCTTCTCACTACATGCACAATGGGATCATCAGTTCCCTTTCCCAGGCACAGAGCAGGGAAGAGAGTTCTGCTAATGGGTCCCAGTTCCTTGGGGTCAGCCCAAATTGCCCCAAGCTTTAGGGATTTGCAGTACCAGACATTTGATTGGATTATTCAGTAGTCATCTCCTCTCCACCCCCAAACCCCTGTCAAAAGCGCAATAAGGCACATCAAAAAGGCATCTTTAGAAAGAAGTTTTAGTATACCTTCTGGAGACAAAGCTAAGCTTCCGGTGTTGCAAACCAACAGTGGCTCTCGTAGTCCCTCCCTCCAGGAAAATTAATAATACATGAGGATTTTCAGGAATTGCTAGAAGTATGCTACCCACTCTTTCCAGATTTCCTGGAAGAAGACTGATTTCTGTCTGACAAATAAGTTCATTAAGCATGTAATGAAAATTTAATTTGATTTTCAGACCTTTGCGAATGTATCCTATTCATCAACCCATTCGTGAGAAAAAAGAATCCTTTGATGGACCTTGTGTCCTGATGCTTTGTTTGGAAATGCAGGGGCTGCAACCCAATGTAAAGAATGAGCTGAAGACAAGAAAGCAACCTGAGCACCTCCATGCTGGCCTGGTCTCGGCTCCTCCCACCTCCACCCAGCCCCCACGTCCTGGACGGCAGGCAGGGCAAACTTCTGTGCTTCACTCAACACACATGCATGGGGAGCATTCTTTCTTCCCACAAGGCAAATTTCATTTTTGCAGAAAATGTGTCTGACTCACTTTCTCCTCTGAGGGTTACGAGATGTCCTGCTATAGGTCACAAGGTCAGCTGAGTCATGAATGCCAAATTGCCGGCTGTGCTCATCCAATCATATTTAACATTCAGAAGTGCCATGAAACCCCCATACCCACAAAAACAGCTTAACTGCAGGGCCCAGACCAAATCAGTAGCGGGGGTGGTTTCAATGCTGTTCTCTCAGACATTTTCCCCTGAACCCCAATCTTCACCCCCCAACCCTCTGGTCATCATCTCCTATCATCCTTCCCTCCTCTCCTTCTTCTGTCTCTCTGTCCCTGCATTTCCAGTCTGGTTAAATCTGAGTTTCGACCGGGAACGGTGGCTCACGCCTGTAATCCTGGCACTTTGGGAGGCCGAGGCACGTGGATTATGAGGTCAGGAGTTCAAGACCAGCCTGGCCAACATGGTGAAACCCCGTTTCTATTAAAAATACAAAAATTAGCCGGGCATGGTGGTGGGTGCCTGTAATCCCAGCTACTCAGGGAGGCTGAGGCAGGAGAATTGCTTGAACCCAGGAGGCGGAGGTTGCAGTGAGCGGAGATCGTGCCACTGCACTCTAGCTTAGGCGAGAGTGTGAGACTCTGTCTCAAAAAAAACCCCAAAAAACTGAGTTTCAATGTGCAGCGTGATTTATTCTCTTTCTCATGATTGCTGTCAATTCCTGGCTGCATGAACAAGGATCTCGCCAACAATCCTGAGCCAGAGCGTTCTGAGCTCCCCACCCTTTCTTCCTGTCACCTTCCGATTCATTTCCTGTAAGCTGTGACCCTTTCTTGGGAACATTAATTAGCCATGATGCTTTTTTATCAGAATTCTAGGAAAACGATACCGGTATGACTCACACTTCTGCTGTTTAAACAGTATTTACTATATTTGAGTGCGGCAGATGAGCTTTTTGCAGCGTGCTTACTATATAGATTTATGACCTTCTATAACCATTCTGGGAAAGAAAGAAAAAAACATGCATCAGCACCACTTAATGAGGCTTTACCATATCATTCAAACTCTTAGAGTGAAAACATATGGGATGCAATATCTTTAGATGATCTCATAAAAGCCTTTATTTAGGAATATAACACGTTTCTTTTGTGACGCTAGTTTTAAGGATAAAGTTAACACCACCCCCAGAAATTATATTCTACCACTCCTTGCTTGATAAGAGGGTGATTTTACAATCTACACTGTAGCTATCTAAGGATTTTACAAACTATGCAATCATGAGCTGTATTAAATAAACTATGTAAATCTATGTGGACCAGGGTCTAAATTAATTCAGGCCAAAATAAATCAAACCTTAGCTAGACCATTATTTAATTAAAAATTGAAAATATGACTCATGGCACTTAAGTTTACTGATGTTTACTGCCAAAAGAAGCATTGTTCCTGGGACAGAGATAAATGCAGGAAGGGCTGATAGATTCCTCAAGGTTGAAACAGAGATATTGAGATGGACATGGCATCATACACATTCCTACAATTGCTCAAATAAATATCTTTTCGATGAGTATTAGAAGTGAACTCAAAATAGAGTCACGAAGATCCATAGATATATGTTTTTATTCCCAGCTTCTTCTCTCTCTAATTTTGGAGTTTTGTGTTTTTCCTTGCCTTCTTGTGACTATATATGTCATATATACGTTAATATATAATCTCTATATATGAACTTTTTGGTCAATTTTTAAAAGCTGTTCTCCTTCCCATTTTGACTTTTAGGTATTACTTATATATTTTCTCCCTTCTATCTGCTTTCTGGAATCTGTCCTCTGACTTGCAATGTTAAGAGCATTCCTACTTGTGTCTCCTGTGCTGTGCAGGTCTGCATGTTTATGAAACTTCCTTCTTGGAATATATGGATGATCTTTCACCTGGCTGAGGCTCCTCCTCCTCTTGTGTCCTCAACAAGGACCTGGGGCCACTGTCAGGGCTGCCCTCAGTATGATGCTAATTTCAGGGAATGCTGGGTGGGGTAGGAATACGTTTGAACCCCAACCAGGACCCATGGGAGGACTAATATGTGGGTGTTTAGGCAGCTATCAGGACAGTATTTGAAATCCAGATTTTCCGGGTCATGAGGCCTTGGCCATCATGGATCTGGGTCGGATTCCCAGGCTGCAGACACTGCAGGCGGAAGGAAGCCGTGGTTCCTCTTGCAGGCGCCAAGGCAGTGAAGTCGCCTCCTCTATTCTTGCTCCCTGCAGCCCTCGCCACCCCGCCCAGTCCACGACCAGCTCCTCCCTGGGGATCTCTCCGAGCAGCGCCATTTTGCAATGGATTGATCCTCCAACATTTCCAAGTAAAGCTTTTCTGTCATATTTGTGTTTGGGGAGTCTCTAATGTTTTAAGGCCAAGAAATCGGTAATTTGGCGCTTCAGGCCTCTAGCTGGGTGGGAAAGGGGATTCTCTTGCTAAGTCAGTAGGTGCCTGGGTGTCCTCCAAACCCCATAGGGTTTGTGGGACCTGTGCCACCCCTCCTACAACAGGGCCTCCCGTTCCTCCACAACAAGCTGGCTCTGAGAGCTGCAGGATGGAGAAAGGTTGTCCTGGCCCCTGCCAAGGCTGGGAAACATCGGGGCTCTAAGGAAGCACAGGGATTGGGATTTCCCCACACATTAACCTTGTGCGGGGGATGGGGATGGAGTTGGTGCAAACCTTTGAATTATTGTCCCTTTCTTTCACTCTTCAATATGAGCGTGAGCCTCCCTCCCCAAATACATGAACAATTTTTAGGAGACTTAGAGAGAAACGCAATATTTAGGATCAAGTTTAAGATTCCCCAGAATTTCCCTCAAGAACGGCTAAAGCACATGGCCAAGAATCCCCTCACTACCAGCTGTGATCAATCAGGAAAGGGGAGGGGGCATCTCCTAACATGACAGAGGCGAGTCTTGGCAAACGGATCTCACCTCCTGTGGGCTGGTCTGATCCTAAACTCCAAGGGAACCGCAGAAGCCTTTCTTCCTGCCTCACAGGAGGAGGCCGCCGGGGAAGTCAAGGAAGACCCATGCATTAGCCTATGGCGCCACCTAGCAAAACCAGGGGGTACTTAAGAAAGATGGAGCTGGGAGGTTGTGAGGTTTGTTTTGGTTTGGTTTTTTTCCACAACCAGAAAAGGGGGTTTCCATTTCATTCACAGAGTTCTGGGAAATGGAATTTGTATAAAACATTTTTTGGTCATGATGGAAAACATTTATTTGACTCTAATGAGAGAATCTGACCCAAAGGCAATAGTAATCAAAATCTACAAGGACAAGTGCTTGATTCTCTAAACTTGTTTTTTTTTGGTTTTGTTTTTTTTCTTCTAGTAACAGCTGTGACTATGCAGTTTTTGCTTCAAAAAGAACTTGATTCTATCTTAAGTTAAAGATTTTTTTAAACTGGTGAAAGAGCTACGGTTCCCTGGTTTTCTTTTCTTCTGTTTCTTTTCTTCTCCAAGTCAGAGTTACTTCTGGGCGATGTCTTCATGTCCAGAAGGGAAGAGGGGCTCACCAAGGACACGATGCTACAGACAAACAGGTACGGTTGTGTCAAGGGACATTCTGACAATTTTATGATGTCACTTTGCCCCTTTGGGTTCTGGAAAGTGAACGGTGGCTTCCCTGCTCCGACACGTCAGCCCCATGAGGAGACACTTGGTGTACGTGCTGAAAATGCAGCACACGCAGCCGGACACGGTGCCTCATACCTGTAATACCAGCACTTTAGGAGGCCAAGGCGGGCGGATCACCTGAGGTCAGGAGTTCGAGACCAACCTGGCCAACATGGTGCAACCCCATCTCTATGAAAAAAATATAAAAATTAGCTGGGCGTGGTAGCGGGCACCTGTAATCCCAGCTACTCAGGAGGCCGAGGCAGGAGAATCGCTTGAACCCAGGAGGCAGAGGTTGCAGTGAGCCGAGATTGTGCCAGTGCACTCCAGCCTGGGCGACAGAGTGAGACTCTGTCTCAAAAGGAAGGGAGGAAGGGAGGAAGGGAGGAAGGGAAGGAAAAGAAAGAAAAGAAAGAAAAGAAAATGCAGCACACCCAAAACATCCTTGGAGACCACATCCAGAACACTGGAGCAGCCCTTCCCATCTGAAACACACAAATCTTTGTGGAAACAGAGACACAAGAATGCCTCTAGGTTCCAGGCGAAAAGTGTTTTGATAACCGCACTGAGAAGAGACAGTCTTTGCCTTTTAAAGGGTTAGGGGAATACAATGGTTGTCAATATGGGCTCTGGAGACAAACGCCTGGGGTTGATGCTTGCTTCCCTATTACTTAAACTTCAATAACCTTAGTTCTCTATGAAATGAGGATAATTCATAGGGTTTTTGTGAAGTTTAAATGACATAAACCATATAAAGTGCTTACAATAAGACCTGGCACATGCAGGCACTTAATTTAAATGTTAACTAGTATTTAACCTTACTAGAATTTAAAGGAACAAACCCGAGTTTTCTCGCATCCTAATAAACCAGTCATGTTTTTTGATCCTACCTGAAACGGTCTTCGTTAATTAGCGTAGCGTACGTATTGTGCCTGTGTAGCAACCCTCAATGGCAGTTTCTTTTTGATATCCCCACATTGGCAGCAGAAGCAGGAGCAGGTATCCAGCTTTTAAAAATTCTTTTAGGAGAAAAGCATTCAAAAAAGTTTGAAGACCACTGCTCTATCTCAAATGGATGCTGAATTAATGCAGTTGACCGATTGATAATCAAGGTTATTTTTGTTCACTTGCTTTTTCATGTATTACATTTTAAATTTCTTAAGTGCAAGGATCCTGCCTGGCTACCCTATAACCCCGAGCAGCAAAAAACTGTTATGTAATTTTATATGAAACACCTAGACTAAACACCTAGACTATTTGAAAAGTGGTGCCTTTTCTTAATCATATTAATGTGACCAAGAGTCACCTACTATTAGTCAATTGAATTGACACTATAGGCAAACAAAAACAAGGATTAATTTTTGGAACCATCTTTTAAGGGCTAGACACTGTGTATCATCATTGACTCTGGTCTGTTACTGTGTTCAACCAATGCCTCACAAGAATCAAGTTACAACACAACATTATGAACAGCCCATTTCTTATGATGTGGCAAACTGATACCTTTTCCCACAAGGCGAGTGCCTAAAGAATTTACCGGAAAGCCTTTGACAGTGATTAATGCCAGTGAAATAGCACTTTATTGTTAGAAGACATGGGATACATATCAACATACAAAACTTAAAGCCGGAGCCAAAGTGCAATGCTTCCTTGAGCTTCAATGACCAAGATAAATGAGGTCGTGCTCAGGCATTGGTGGTGGGAAAAATGGCTTGACAAATCTCCTATGTCCAGTATCTCCAGACTTCAAGTGGCTTTTTATTTAGGCCTAATTAAACTGCAAAAAAAGGAATATTAATTTGATCTAAGAGCAGAGTAGTCTACATTCTTCCTATTTTTTATGTTCATCCTGCACCCATATTTGTATAATCACACATTCTCATCTGAATTGGATCAAGAGTCTTTGTTCTGAAAAATTATTACAAATTCTTTATGGATAGGAAGACATGGATAGACGTACTGAAGACAAAAGACTTTTTTTGACTGCTATATTCTATTGTATTTGCTTTCAGGTCTAGTTGCAATGTTTTGTACTGAGCACACCAGAAATACAAACTTCACTGAAATTGCAATAGCAATTCATTGTACTTGTGTAATAGTAATAGCAATTCCTGAGATCTTCTGATTTTGGGTACAACCCTTTGTAGGTGAAAACTCTGTTCATGGCAATTTGAGCATAAACTCTCCTTCCATATTGTTATTAAATTCTGATGCACTGGAGCTGGGAAAGAAGCACCAGCTTCATGCAACTCCGTACCAAATCAACCCCCTGCCTCTGATATGCCACAATGATCTAATGAATTATAATGCTCTACGTATGATCTATTTAGCTGCAAAATGTTATCAGGTATATAAGCACATAACCTTGAAGACACATGACTTTATATATTTAATATAATCCTAATAAAAATTTCCATGAGCTTCTTGGGAACCCTGGCAACCAATCCCAAAATGAATATGAAAGAGCCAAGGACCAAGAAAATACATGACACTCAAAAAGAAGAACCCTACAGGAGATCTTGTCCTCCAGATACTACAATTGTTCTAGGGCTATAGCAATTAAGATAGTGTGGTATTGGGAAAAAACATATAGATGGACCAGGGCAACAGAATATAGAATCCAGAAACATAACACACATGCATAGAATTTTTTTTTTCCTTAGAGCTGGCTTTGCAGACACTTGGAGGAAATACTAATTATTTCAATATGTGGTTATGGGGAAAACATATTACTCATGTGTTAAAAAAATAAAATTGGACCTCTTATATCACACAAAAAGCCAATTTCTGGTGTATTAAAGACTTAAATTTGAAAAGCAAAATTATAAAATTTATCAAAAATTAATACACATTGATAATTTTATAGCTTCCTAGTTTATAAAGACTTTCTAAATATATATATTATAAATAGAATGATTCTTAAAATGAGATCAACCACATTAAAATTAAGAGTTTACATTCCCAAAAATACAATGTAATGACCAACCTGGGAAACAGTAGGATGCTGTCTCTACAAAAAATTAAAAATTAGCTGGGCATGGTAGTACACACCTATAGTCCCAGCTGCTTGGGAGGCTGAGGTGTGAGGATCACTTGAGCCTGGTAGGTCAAGGTTGCAGTGAGCCATAATTGTGCCACTACATTCCAGCCTGGGCAAGAGTGAGAGCCTGTCTCAACAAATAAAAAATAAAAATAAAAGACACTGTAATGAAAGTAAAAAATAAGTGTCAGAAACTGGGAGAAGGTATTTATAACATAAAGAATTAAGTTCCAGAATATACAAGGAACTCTATAAACCTGTAAGAAAAAAATGAACAATACAACTGATGAATGAGCAGAAATGTTACATATGTGTTTCACAGAAGAGAAAGAAATGGCAAAAAATACATGGAAAATGCTCAATCTTACTAGAAATTGGGGAAAAAATTAGAACCGCAATGATCCCATGCCATTTTACACTTACCACACACATAAGAAGTAAGAATCCTGACAATACCTGATGCGAATGAGAATATGCAGCAGTGGTTACACCACTTTGGAAAATAAGTCAGCATCATTTAGTAAATACAAAAGGTAGCTGAACTCTCTGACCCAGAAATTTCACCCCTAGGTATATTCCCTAGAGGAATTCTTGCATTATTTACCAGGAGGCATGTAAAAGGATGTTTATACCAGCACTGTTTGTAATTGAAAAAAAAAAAAAAACAAACTGAAAACAGACCAAATGTTGATAAACAAAGGAATAAACTAGCTGTGTTCACAATGAATACATAAATGAAGAAATCAAAAAGCTACAGATGGCTGGATGTAGTGGCCCATGCCTGTAATCCCAGCACTTTGGGACGCCAAGGCAGGCAGATCACCTGAGGTCAGGAGTTCAAGAGCAGCCTGACCAAGATGGTGAAACCCCGTCTCTACTAAAAACACAAAAATTAGCCAGGCATGCTGGTGGGCACCCTGTAATCCCAGCTACTTGGGAGGCTGAGGCAGGGAGAATTGCTTGAACTCAGGAGGCAGAGGTTGCAGTGAGCTGAGATTGTGCTGCTGCACTGCAGTCTGGGCAACAGAGCAAGACTCCATCTCCAAAAAAAAAAAAAAAAAGAAAGCTACACAGATGAGGTTTAGAAAGGAAATGTTGAGTAAAAAAGCCAGTAGTAGAAGAATATATGCAGAATGACTCCATTTACATAGCATTCAAAACACACAAAATTAAACAATATATTTGGAAGGATATAAATACATGAATTTAAAACTATAGAGAAAAGCAAAGAGATAATGAATACAAAAATCTAGTTCGTAGTTGTCTCTGATGGGAGAGGGAGAGGGGAGAGGTTGGGAAAGAGTGCTTTAAAGCTTTCTAAAGTAATGGTAATGCACTCCTCAAGTGGGTGGTTGGTAATGAATGTCTGTCATATTCTTATTATTTAACACCCCACCAAGTGTTTTAAGCTCTTTATTTTGAAATAATTTCATACTCATATCGAAATTTCAAATAGAAATTTGAGTTCAGTAAGTTCATTGAACACAATGAGTTCCTATGAGCCCTTCATCCAGCTTCCCCCAATGATATAATCTTACATAAGAACAGTTCAATTCACAACACCAGGAAACTGACATTGAACTAAATGGCAGACTTTATTCAGATATCACTAGTTTTTACATGTACAATTTTTGACAGTGTGTATGTAGTTCTTTGACATTTTATTGCATGTATAGATTCCTGTAATTGCCATCACAATCAGAATCGAGAACTGATCCAATTAACACTAAGAAACAATTTCCTTTCTCTTGAGTGTCCTACCCTCCTCCCAGCCCTAAGCCCTGGCAACAACTTATCGGCTTTTAACACTATAATTTTGTTACCCTACATTATATTTTAATGTTTTTTAGTATCTATTTACATTTTTTTTTTTTTTTTTTTTTTGAGATGGACTCTCACTCTGTCACCCAGGCTGGAGCGCA
Source organism: Macaca nemestrina (assembly GCF_043159975.1). NCBI lineage: Eukaryota > Metazoa > Chordata > Mammalia > Primates > Cercopithecidae > Macaca > Macaca nemestrina. Next base: position 142,293,781 of record NC_092130.1, on the reverse strand, counting down.
GTGGCGCGATCTCGGCTCACTGCAAGCTCCGCCTCCCGGGTTCACGTCATTATCCTGCCTCAGCCTCCCGAGTAGCTGGGACTACAGGCGTGTGTTACCATGCCCAGATAATTTTTTTGTATTTTTAGTAGAGACGGTGTTTCACCGTGTTAGCCAGGATGGTCTTGAACTCTTGACCTCAGGTGATCTGAGGTCAATCCCTCCCACACACACACACACACACACACACACACTCAGTTTCAGAAGAGAAAAATGCTTAGGACCTGTGAAGATGATCCTTACATCCACCATTAGCTCTCTTGGTGAAATTTTCCCAGGCTTACTCAATTACAAGTAATTTCATGTTCACCCAGTTCACTTCCTTCACCCGCTCCTATAAGACCAAAGATAAAGGTGTGCACACATTTTTTTTATTCTCTGGGGGGTCATCTTAGAATCAAAAGACCACTCTGTTTTCCCAAACCTCCCCGTAGCCAGGAGTTTGTCATTTTTTTTTTCATATTTTCAAAGAATCAAAGTTTGACTATATTGATACTTTCTATAGTACATCTGTTTTCTATTTCCTTAATCTTCAATCTTATCATTGGTATATCCTACCTCCTTAATAAATTTAATTTACTGTTCTTTATCTCAGACCTCTGCAATGGGGAAGACATTTATTATGTCTCTGTTTCAGAGGATAAAGCTAGCCCAGCCTGGGGAAGTTTTACCAAATAGATTAGACACAGGTGGAAAAATCACAGACACAATCACAGACACACCAAGAGTCACTGATCTTGACTGATCGAGCCTGACACTCAAGTCATGCTCTGCACTTTTCATTCCTTTCCCCTTAGGCTGGTTTGCTCCTGTTTTTGCAGAGTCCCTGGCAGATCTCAGGCTCCCTGACGTCTGGCTGCTCCAGACACAGCCAGTTTAGGTTGAAACTAAATGATCTCATTCACCTGAAGCTCAATGTAGTTGCCTGCCTTTCCTGGAATCCAACCCACCTCTTCCTTAATAAGATCCTTTTCCTCCATCCAGCATCCTGGGGAGAAAGCCTTCCCCTCCTCTAAACTTTTATTTAAAAACAAGCAAACAAAACGGCTTCCCATTTGGGCCCTTATGATTCCCCTTGATGCTTACTGCATTTTTCAAACCTGGTTCTAAACAGCCTCCACTCCTCACCACTATTTTTATTCTTTCCCCTGGTTCTCCTCTTTTGCCTGAGGTGTGCTTTGTTTGTTTTGTTTCCATTTTCAGTGCTCACCCAGGCATGTATAGGCAGACTCTGTTTTCACCACAATCAACCAGTTCTTGGAATCTTCCTTCTAAAGACAGTTATGTTTCCTTCTAAGAACAATGACAACATTGGGGATTGCATTCTTGAAGAAAGCTCAACAACAATTAAATGAGTTTATTAGTGTATTCCTTAGGATAACATCATGTGATTTGAAAACGGGTCTGTGGACAAATAAATCTGAGTGACAATGGATTTAACAGAGTGCTCCCCAAACTCTGACATGCAAGAATACTCAGATCTTTTTTGTATTACCACATACCTCCTTTTTTTTTGGAAGGGAGGTTTCTATGGGAGGCATCTTGAGTGTAGAACAACCATTGAATTAAGATATGTATATGACAATAACATATCGTTTTTTAAGAAAGCAAAGTGAAGAGAGCTGAAAGTTCTGTTCTCCAACTTCTATGACATGAGCACAAACACATTCCATGTAATGAATATACTATTTGCTCTTAGATCCACCGTCCACCCTGCCACCTCCCCAAAGGGGCTTACCTATAAGGAACAGGCTCCCTTGTTCTTCATTCCCGTCTCTTCCTTGATCCCAAGAATACTCCCCACTAAACCTCCTGGATCCATCTCAGAATCTACTTTCCAGAGAATCAACCTATGACAAGAGTCAAACAAGTCTATATATTTTATGAGAAAGAGCAGCCTTTCTTTTTCCTCTCATTACCAGTTTTCCAGAGGCAATTAGTTTCAGCTCCTCTGATGTATTATTTGTGTATCTCTGGAAAAAATGTTTATATTGCTACTTTTTTTCTGTTTTAGGCATTACCATCAACTTAACTCTATGGAAACTGAAGATATTGCTCTCTTACACATACACACACACAGGGATCAAGAGAGAGAGAGAGAGAAAAAACACTTCCCATCTACCCACCCTCCCAGTAAACTTAAAATCAGTACCCAGTAAACATGTTATTATGACAATACATAAATGAAAAAGAAAGCTCAACAATACAATATGATTGCTTTTCCCCCTTACATTTTCTTTCCCTAAAGTGAATGTTTGTCTTGTTTTTCCATTTGCTTAGTTTTCTATGTATTTATCACTAATTTCCAAACACTCCCCCTATAAATCTCCTCTTTATATATTCAAACAAATTAAGTACACTATCACTTTTACTTTTTGGAAGATGTCTCTTCTAGAACCTTCTGGACCACGTTAATTGAACGATCGATACCTAGGATTGCCTACTGTTTTCTTGGAATTTCCTTTCCCGTTAATTTGGAGACTTCCTTTACATCTTTCTTGCATTGAATCTCTTGTTTTGCTCTTTCTTGGTCTACTTCCTTGTTCTGGTGGAGCACATCCATTGGTACTTTCCTTAGAAAGGGTGCATGGTAGGTAAATTTTTTGAGATCTTGTTTATCTGAAAAATAGTTTATTTTACCTTTATACTTGGTTGATGTAGGAAGATAGTAGATCTAATGACTTCTCCTCCTTTAAGCAGATGTCATTTTAAAAAAAACCTCTTTTTCCTTTTATTGTATCTCTCTAGCTCCTAAGGTCTCCAGAGTTAAAAAAAAAAAAAAAAAGGCCATGAATAGAGACTTTAATTCACAGGTTACAGATGTCCTCGGTTTAGAAATGTCTTCAGACAATATAGCTAAGTATCAATTTAGGTAATATGAGGAATTACTTTTGAAAGCCAACTTAATTTTTCAATTATTTTTTAAAGCTGAGTTCAATTTTACTTCATGATTTAATTTTAGATGTCTAGTTTTAAATATTTTTATTCCTAAAAAAATTATATTATGTAGATACTAATGAAGAATTCCAAATCTCCTCCTAAAATACAGAAGTAATCCTATAAAAAGTACAAAAGTCTAAAGATGTGCCACAGTAAAAGTTTTCATGTTATGGAATACTGTGCAGGCATAAAAAAGAATGATATCATGTGCTCTGTAGGAGCATGAATGGAGCTGGAGACCGTTATTCTTAGCAAACCAGTGCAAAAGCCAAAGACTGCATGTTCTCAGCTTGGCCAACATGGTAAAACCCCATCTTTACTAAAAACACAAAAATTAGACAGGCATGGTGGCACATGCCTGTAATCCCAGCTACTCAGGAGGCTGAGGTGGGAAGATCATCTGAGCTCAGGAGGCGGAGGATGCAGTGAGCCGAGATCATGCCACTGAACTTCAGCCTCAGGGACACAGCGAGACTCTGTCTCACTGCCCCTCTCCACCCTCTCCCCCCGACAAAAAAAACAAAAAAACCCGAAAAAAACCCGCATGTTCTCACTTATAGGTGGGAGCTCAGTGATGAGAACACATGGACACATAGAGGAGAACAACACACACTGGGGCCTATGGGAGGATGGAAGGTGGGAGGAAGGAGAGGATCAGGAAAAATAACCAATGGGTACTAGGCTTAACACCTGGGTGATGAAATAATCTGTACAAGAAACCCCCATGACACAAGTTTATTCATATAACAAACCTGCACATGTACCCCTGAATGTAAAATAAAAGTTAAAAAAAGTTTTCATGTTAGAATCAATATATAGAAAAATAGTTATATTAGATATTGCTGCATTTTATTTATTTATATACATCTACATACACATTTGTGTATATTTGTGTATATAGTATGCATGCACATATATAGCTAATGCATCCACATTATTCAAAAATAAGAATTGTAAAAGTATACAATGAAAAGTCTTTTTCCCCACCCAGTTTCCTAGCTCATAGAAAATGATTACTTGTTTTTTTGTGTTTCCTTCTAGAGATATTTAATGCACATACGACCAATTATTAGGAAACACATTGGTAATCTGAAAGGAGTTTAAGGAATAAATTATTCGAAATGGTTTGGACAGAGCAGAAGGAAATGACATGGAATGGTAAGGCATCATGCTACCTGATTTCAAATTTTATTACAAAGCTATAGTCGTCAAAACAGTATGGTATTGCCATAAAAACAGAGACAGAGACCAATGGGACAGAATAGAGAGCCCAGAGGCCAAGCTAAGAATTTAGTCAATTCATTTTCAACAAAGTTGCCAAGAACACACAATAGGGAAAGGACAGTCTCTTCAGTAAATGGTGCTGGAAAAACTGGATATTTACTTGTCATAGGATGAAACTGGACTCTTATTTCACACCATATACAAAAATCAACTCACAGTGGATTGAAGACTTAAACATAAGTCCTAACGCTGTAAAAATCCTGGAAGAAAAGAGAGAAGAAAGGTTTTTGACATTGGGTTTGCCAATAATTTTGGGGGGTATGACACTAAAAGCACAGACAACAAAGTCAAACATAAATAAGTAGGACTACATCAAACTAAAAAATTCCTGCACAGGAAACCATATATCTGATAGGGGCTTAATATCCAAAATACATAAGGAACTCATGCAACTCATAACGTGATTAAAAGTTGGGTAAAGGACCTGAAGAGACATTTTTCCAAAGAAGACATACAGATTGCCAACAGGTATATGAAAAGGTGCTCAACATCACTAGTCATCAGGGAACTGCAAATCAAAACCACAATGAGATACAACCTCAAACCTATTAGGATGGACATTATCACAAAATCAAAAAATAATTAAGTGCTGGTAAGGATGTGAAGAAAACGATACAATTGTAAATTGGCACAACCATTACGGAAAACAGTATGGAGTTTCCTCCAAAAACTAAAAATAGAACTACTAAATGATTTAGCAATCCCACTTCTGGGTATATATCCAAATGAAATGAAATCAGTATCTCAGATATATCTGCACCACCATGTTCACTGAGGCATTATTCCCAATAGCCAAGATAATGAAACCAACTGTGTTCATCAATGGAAGAATGGTTAAAGAAAATGTGTGAATATGTGTATGTGTGTATATGTGTGTATATATGTATATGTATATATGAATATACATATATGTATATATTATGTGTATATACACACAGGAATGTGTGTACATGCACATATACATGCATGTAAACTATATATACATACACATGCATGTATATATACGTTATATACATGCATACATCTATATCCCTATATGCATGTATATACATACACGTGTATACATATGTATATATGCATGTATATGTATACACATGTATATACGTATATATGTATCCATATACATATGTACATGTACATGTGAGTATATGCATATGGATATATGTGTAGATATACATATGTATACGTACATATGTATACACATGTATATATACATATGTGTATATGTATATACATGTGTGTATACATATGCGTACATATGTGTGCACATGTATACATGTGTATGCACGTGTGCATGTACATGTGCACACGTACATATACATGCACATGTATACATGTGTATGTATAAATACACACTTGCGTATATATGTATATGTATGTATACATGTATGTGTACATACATTGATATCTATGTATATGTATGTATACATGTATGTATACATGCATTGGTATAGATGTATACATATGTATACATACTTACATGCATAAGTGTGTATAATATACACGTGTATATATACACACACACACACACACAGGAATAATATTCAACTTTAAAAAAGGAGAGCCTGCCATTTGCAACAACTTGGATGAAATTGGAAGACATTATGCTAAGTGAAATAACCCAGGCACAGAAAGACAAACGCTGCATAATCTTACTCATATATGTTATCTAAAAAAGTCTAACTCGTAGAAACAGAAAGCAGAACGGTGTTTGCTAGGGGGCAGGGGTTGGAGGAAAATGGGGAAATGTTGATCAAAGGGTACAACCTCACAGTCTGAAAATGCACAAGTTCTGGAAATCTAATGTATTGCATCGTAACCATAGAATAATAATATATTGGATATTTGAATTTTGCCAAAAGTGTAGATCAGCAAAAAACAGATATGTGAAGTGATAAATAGGTTACATAGCTTTATTTGGGGAATCATTTTACAGTATGTATATGTATCAAAACACCACGTTGTACATCTTAAATACATACAGTGTTTGTCAGTTATATCTCAATTAAAAATAAATAAAATAATATAATATAAAAAATTGACTAATAAATTACCACTAATGGCTGGGCAAGGTGGCTCATGACTGTAACCCTAGTACTTTGGGAGGTCGAGGCAGGCGGAACACTTGAGGCCAGGAGTTCCAGGCCAGCCTGGCCAACATGGCAAGACCCTGTCTCTACTAAAAACACATACACACACACACACACACACACACACACACACACACACACACACATTAGCCAAGTGTGGTGGTGTATGCCTGTAATCGCAGCTATTTGGGAAGCTGAGGCATGAAAATTGCTTGAGCCCAGGAGGTGGAGGTTGCAGTGAGCTGAGAATTGTGCCACTGCACTCTAGTCTGGGCGACAGAGTGAGACACTGTCTCAAAAAAAAAAAACCCAAAAAACAAACAAACAAACAAAAAAAAACAGGACAAGTAATTTTTAGGAAAACAAGAAAGAAGTATCATATGGCAGTGAAAATTCGTAGTGATAATGAATTTTTTAAACTAGTAGGCAAGCCAGCAATGCTTAGAGCTAACATGAGAGTTGTTTTTATCATCCCTAAACTTCCCTCAGTACACACAGGCCGCCACCACCACCACCACCACCACCTTATTTTCAGTAAGTCACTTGGGAAATGCTGATGATAACAATATTAAATGTCTTGGAATTTAAGCACCTGGAACCTGGTGAGGAGGTGATGATAGAATGCTAATACCTTTTAAAGTTTGATAACTGGGTAGGCAAACTGTGACAGTGTGTGTTACAATACAAGTAGGAAAAAGAAGCTGATTTGAAGGAACATGTAAAGTTTAAAGTTCAAACTCCTTGATTATTAATAGATATTGGGGAAAAATATGATTTTGCAAAGATAATTAATTCCCTAGAAAATCACTCAAGAGCAATCACGGGAAGAATTAAAAAAACTGGCAGCTAAGCAGAATGTAGAAAACTCTTTTTGAATTTATTTAAAATAAATACAATGAAAATATTCCAATTACAGTTGGCTATTGAAGTGATATGTTCCGTGCCAAGTTTGATAAATTAATGCCTCTGTGGTTTACACGTTCTGACATTCACTGAAGATGATTCATCATGGTGATTTCAGTTGTGAATTGTGTCTAATCAAGAAACAACTGAATTTTCTCTTTAACAGCAATTTATACCCTATGTTTATTTACAATATAATATTCATCCTGAAAATGATATTGAATTTTGTGAAGTAATCATGAACTTTCAGAGATGCAAACTAAACTATTTACAGATGAAATGACAAGATGTTTCAGATTTGCTTTCAAATTACCCAGTGGAATGAAGGAAAGTGGGTCAGCATTTAGATGGCATAAGATTGGCTGGGACTAAATAATTCTTTAAGCAGGTTGATAACCACACGAGGTTCCTTATAGTATTTTTCATTACTTCTGCATATGTTTGAAATTTTCCATAATAAAAAGTTTTTGAAAAATACAATTAGACTCCTGAGATAAGAAGTTGGAATTGTGGTGGTATTGATTGTCATCATTTGAAGAGGACTGATAAAATTCAGAGATAAAATTCATCTCTCTGGTATGTGGCACAATAAACCCCTTGAAAAAAAATAAAGAAATCAAACTCGGGCAGAAACTAAGGGGATTTCAACCTACCCATCTTTATCCTCTGTTCACAGTAAGTTCTAAGATGTGGCTTCTACTGGTAGTTTCAGTTACATGTTAGGTGCAGTGTGTGTATATATATATATATATGTGTGTGTATATGTGTATATATATACACTCTTACCTCTGAGTCGTATGTTTTCCTAACTCAGCTTAAGTGGTAAGACCAATTTGGGAGAAGTATTGTGTAAGAAGGAACATATCAATTTTTAAAATACTTTATTTAAAAAGAGCTTATTTCAAAGGTTTCCTGTTTTTGTCTGAAGCAATTATATACTTCAGCTGAAGCCGGGGTTCAAGGTTGGTGAGAGGCTTCTGAAAGTCCTTATTCATCTACACTTTGAAAAAAAAAATGCTCAAAATCAAATGTGTTTGTAGATGAAAAATTCAACAAAATGGTACTTTCACGTTTAATTTGGATGATTGAAAACCTGGTAATATAATAAAAGTTATTTCAGGCTGTGTGTCAATTTTATGTCTTTTTAAATGGTAAATGAGATTGAATGTATTCTCCCATGCCGGGAAATGTCGGTATTCAAACAAGACCTTTCTTTCATTTATTTTAGGTTTGTTTTTGTTTGTTGTAGTTTGAATAAAACAGAATTTTCAAAAGAAGAAACTGTGCAAGATAAAAACTGAAAAATTAGAAAGGGACTAGATCATCAAAGGCTTTAAATGATAAATTTTCATCTATATTTAAAGGAACTTTTAGTTGCATACACACGAGTGCCCAGCCTCTCTCCTATGTTTTTTCTCTGCAGGAGCCAAGTCAATCTCCTGAAAGAGACTTCCTGCTTTATTCTGTGAATTGGCCGTTATTAATATCCACTCCCACCTGCTGTGGGTAGGTCACAGTCATCTCTGACGACAGCCTTAGAAGCAGCATGAACACAGAGAAGATGTCTCACAGGCAGGATCTGGAGCCCAAGAAAAATATTCTCAGCTTGAGATTTCTATCGGAAGTTGGAATAGACCTGGTCATCTTTTTTTTTTTTTGAAACGGAGTCTTGCTCTGTCGCCAGGCTGGAGTGCAATGGCACGATCTTGGCTCACTGCAACCTCCGACGCCCCGCTTCAAACGATTCTCCTGCCTCAGCCTACCGAGTAGCTGGGATTACAGGCACGCACCACCATGCCCAGCTAATTTTTGTATTTTTAGTAGAGACAGGGTTTCACCATGTTGGCCAGGATGGTCTCGATCTCCTGACCTCGTGATCTACCCGCCTCAGCCTCCCAAAGTGCTGGGATTACAGGCATGAGCCACTGCACCCAGCTGATCTGGTCAACTTTTTACAAAATATTAATTCCCTTCCTTTTTCCCCTGGAGGATAAGTATACTTGCCTATTCCATTGACTTTGGGCTTGGCCAGGTATTTTACTTTGGACAACAAAACAGGAGCAGACATAAGAGCAGAAGCTTTCGATGTGGTGTGTGACATGGCTTCTCTCCTAAGCTTCTTTGATCTGTCATGGGAAGAACATGTCATGGATAACCATCAATCATGGACAATGTGGAGATCAGAACCCAATCTGAAGCTTGAAGAAAGCCCAGGTGACCTGCAGCCTGAAGCAGAGCTCCCCCAAATATCCCATAAAACTGTGAGCAAAAAACTATAAAGGCTTGTTGCAAGCCTCTGAATTTGGCAGTGGTGCTACAGTTTGAATATTTTTTGTCCTCTCTAAGATTTACATGTAAGAAACCCAACCTCAATGCCACCATGTTGGGAAGTGGGGCCCTTGGGGAGCTGTTTAAGTCATGAGAGCTCTGCCCTCATGAATGGATTAATGCCATCATGAAAAGAGCTTGTGGGAATGGGCTGTCTCTCTCTTCTGCTCTTCAGTCCTGTGAGGACACAGCAAGGCATCATCTTGAAACCAGAGACCAAACCTGCAGGTGCCTTGATCTTGGATATCCCAGCCTCCAGAACTGTGAAAAATAAATTTCTGTTTTTTTATAAATTACCCAGTCTCCAGTAATTCTGTTACGGCAGCACAGGACAGACTAAGATAGCTGATTTGTTATGCAGCATTATTGCATTAACAGCTGACTAACATAGAAATCATCCACGCACACAAGAAATGTAAACATGAGAGCAGACGCATTTCCTAGAAAGAAGGCATAAAGCAGTGACTCAACCTGTTTATGGCTTATAGACTGTTTGTGGCTTGTGGCTTATAGACTGTGGTGGAGTAAATGTTTGTGTTCCCCCCACCAAATTCATCTGTTGAAATCCTAGCCCTCAAGATGATAGGATTAGTGGGTGGGGTCTTTGAGAGGAAATTAGGTCATGACAGAGGAACTCTCCTGGATGGGATTAGTGCCCTTATTAGAGAGAGAGCTCCCTCCATCCCTCCTGCATGTGAAGACATAACATGATGGCCATAGATGGCCATCTATGAACCAGGATGCAGGCTTTCACCAGACACCAAATCTGCTGGTACCTTGATCTCAGACTCCTCAGCCTCCAGAACTCTAAGAAATAAATGTTTGTTGTTTAGGCAGCCAAAATGGACTAAGACATGGATTTTATTGAAAATCTAATAAATGCCTTGATCAGATTCTTCCCCAAAATAGCTTCCTTGCATCCACCAGTCTCTTTTCAGATCTCCATACTATATGAGTCCATCTGATTGGCAGAATCTAAAATATGTCTGGAACTCAAGACGCAAAGGAATTTAGGATATGTAGCTTTTTAGCTTTCCAGCCCCTAAAACTCAGGAGGAGGTTATGATCAACTCGAGTGAGCCAATCTACTCTTTCTAACAAACTGCCCTGTAAGTAGACAAGCAGTTTAGGGAGGAGAATGAGAAGATGAAGCTGGAGAGAATTAGGAGAAACTGATGTCATAGAAATCATGACAAGAAATAATATGAGGAAGAAGGAAATGGTTAATTATTTAAAATAAGTGACGCAGAGAAACACCAAGTAAGAATGTAAAGTACTGCTGAATAATGTCAAAAGACAAGACATAGGAGAGAGGCTGGGCACTTGTGTGTATACAACTAAACGTTCCTTTAAATATAGATGAAAATTTATCATTTAAAGCCTTTGATGATCTAGTCCCTTTCTAATTTTTCAGTTTTTATCTTGCACAGTTTCCTCTTTTGAAACTTCTCTTTTACTCAAACTACAACAAACAATAAGAGCAATAACAATGTCCCTCAACACCAAAACAGGAGCTGCTTCATTGGTCGAAAGACGAGAAGGTAGAGACAATGACTCCTAGAATACTCTTTCCAGACGTTGGTTGAGGAAGGAAGGGAACGATGTGATTACCATCCATGAGACCTTGTGTGATAGTGAATCGCTCCTCAGTAAGGGGTTGATAAACTCTGCTGTGGATGGACTAGAAAAGTTGCAATCTTTCTCCTTTGTGTCATTTAAAAAAAAAAATCCTCTCCCTGTTCTCTAAGCTAACAGGTCTTCTTCTTGGGTCTCGTAAATCATCTTGTGAGTGAACAGAAGTGATTCTCAGATTTGCTTTGCATCTTCTTGCTGTGGAATTATCCTCATCCACAGCACAGGAAAGTTCTCTGAAGCGGCTCTCTCTGTGCTCCACTTTTCTTCTTGCCTCATGATGCAACCTGTATCCCATTACCCCCAGGGAAGGCTGTCTCTATTATTCATCTTCTTTGTCCTAAAATCCACATTCATTTTTACATCATACTCACAGTCCTCAACCCCTACAGCTCTCTAAGTCAAATCATTCTTGGCTTCATGACTTTGGTAGATACTGCCAATAATCTCCCAATATCCATCTTCCCTTCTATTTTTTTCGTAAAAGAATCCCCAAGTTTTACATGAGCCCAGCTAGAGACTAATTTCTTGTCTTCTTAAGCAGCTAGATGTGACCATGTGATTCTGTGTGAACCAAAGGGACTCTCACTCGTGCCTTAGGTGATGGCTGGCTGAAGAAATCTTGGGGGCCATATATTGAGCATAATGAAGCTGTCCTACTGACCCAGGTTACTTATTCTGGACTGTTAAATGGGAGGGAGATAAATCCACATTTTAGGTAAGCCACGGTGTGTGTGTGTGTGTGTGTGTGTGTGTGTGTGTGTGTTTAACTTGAAGGGGATCAGGATATGCTACCCCAAAATATGCCACTTTAACAAAAGGTTTATTTTGTTCTGAAGGCAACTGAAAATCAACAGATGTAGAAGAGTTCTCCACCCTCCCTTTATCTGCCTAGAAGCTGGGCATGAGTTTCCCTTTGTTACGGTGTCTATCTCCTGTACCAGGAAGAGGAGAGCAACTTATATCACCAGAGATGGAGAGTTGGCACCAAGATAAATCTGCATAACAGACCTTAGGAAAAGGACCTTTATCTTCCATTAGTTTTCCCCATATATTTCCTACTTATGTCCCCATGATTTATCATCCCTTGAAGTTCAAACTTTCCTTTATTAAAAGTATGTGTAAACTAGAAGTCTAACTACTTCTTTTCGGTGAACTCCTGTGCATATAAATATTAGCAAAAATGACATGCTTTTTCTCTCATTAATCTATCTTTTGTTAGTTTAATTCATAGGCCCCCAGATACTGAACGTAAGAGGACAGAGGAAAAGTTGTTTCTGACTCTACCCTAAACAATATAACGGTCACAAGACATATTGCTCTCCTTGATAACAGTGGCTGTGTGGTCCAGCTGCCACACAATGTCCAAGACTGGTTTCACAATGACAACTGCATCTTTCACGAACAACTTCCATAACTTGTTGTCTGCCTATTAGAAGTCTCCTCTGACTAGAACGACATCGAAAGATGTTTCTCTTTTATATCTCATGACATCTGAAGAATTTGGGGCAAGAATGAACAGCACCTTGTAGGATGCTCTTGGAAACTCTGTCTTCTTGGAAACTGCACATATTCCCCATGATCTTCTGCCCTTGGAGTCAGCCAGCTTGCAACAAATTCAAGCTCTACCTACCACTCGATAGCAATGCTACTGAACTGTTCTGTGTCTCAGTTGTAAAATGGGGTAATAATTGTACTTGTCTTCAAAAGTTGCTATGACAATATTTTTAACGGAAATTGTTATGCAAGTTCACATTATTATAATTACGCGGTTAAATTATCTTGCTTTTGAAAGTTTTAGGACAAAACATGACCATGTAAACCAATCCTTGGGCCTCTCTCTGGGTCTTGGAAAAGTCTGTGTCATTAGCTTCACAGTAAATCCACTCTGACTACCTCACAGGGGAACTAGAGGATGACACAACATACAGACAGGGCGGGCCACTGGCACAAAGGTAACTTTGTGCTTATTACACAAGGGTGACCCCTCCAGATTGACACAGGGCTCAGGGCCAGGAGAGCAAGGGCTGGATTTTAACCCTCACTATTTTTCTTGGTTGGGGGCCTTTGGCATTGGAAAAACTGGAGATTGCTGATATAGCTGGGGGTTGATGCATTCTACCAAGGTCCTTGGCCAACAGGGTGGAGGTAAGCAGGAACCACATTCAAGTCCCCTTTTCTTGCCAAGTTGTATGTCTCAACATGCAGCTGCATAGACCCAAGAATAGGGCATGTTTGGCTTCACACAAAGTCTCTGTCTTTCTGCTAAGCTCTGCGCCTACTTTTTGCTAATGTGTGCAGAGATGCCTTAGAGCTGGTGGGTGGGCCAGCATATTACACCAGTACAGGCAGCAGCCCTGATCTCTGGCACGCAATAAGCACTTTACAAACCTAAATGTTCCTTTGTGTCCCTATCCCACTCCCCTTCTTTCCTACCGATGTAAGTTTTCCTTACTTGCTCAATCTGTATAACTCAAGGTCATTAAAAAAGTTAGTTTGCATATTCTCAAGGAAGCAATTGGAAACCTAAGTTGCTCCAGGGAATTGCCGGTAAGTGTGTCCCTGTGCTTCCAGGGGATTCCACATAAGATAACATCTTTGGGGATTTTGCCAGATTCCTTGTCTATATGCACTGGTGCACTGTGACAAAGATCCTTTGCTTGGCCAAACTTTAGTCAGAGTCCTGAACCCTCTCATAGGTTCATATGTGTATTTCCTTGTAAAATCTAATTTTAGCAAGAACCCTGTTAAGTCAGTTTAGCAAGACCATCCCCACCCCACCCACCCTCAATATCTGATCAGGTTCTTCATCGTTCACCATCTCCCAGGTGATGTCTTATCACCCTGGCCTGTCTTCAGCAAGAGTCTTGTGAGGTTGCCTTACACAGAATCCCCCATACTCCTCATGTTTTCTCTTAGTAATTTTCCATCCACTGACCACCATCCTGCTCCTTGGTTATAAATTTCTACTTGCCCATGCTGTATTTGGAGTTGAGCCCAATCTCTCTCTCTCCCACTGCAAAATCCCATTGCTGTGATCCCTATACCTATGAGATGGTCCTGAATAAAGTCCTTCTTACCAGGCTTTATTACTTATCCATGAACAATTTTTTCTTTAACTAGCAGGGAAGGAATTTTCAGTTGTACCACTCTGGGAATGCCCAGAGCTCATATTAGGCAAAGTCAAGCCAGAGGACTGTGCCTGGCCAGTCTCAGGTGGTGATGGTGGGATCAGGTAGCCAAGCATCAAAGTCCTCTAATTAGTCAGTCTTGCCTTTTGCACCTTGGTGGGAAGACGTGAAGCAAATTCCTCAAATGGCCCGTTCTCTACAAAGCAGCCACTAGAGGGCTCTATAGGGTCTCTCTCTCTCTCTCTCTCTCTCTCTCTCTCTCTCTCTCTCTCTCTCTTTCTCTCTCTCTCTCTCTCTCTGAGGCTGTAGATTTAGTTCTGTCTGCTTTCTAAGACCTTCTGAAGGGGCAAAGCTGGTTTACTTAGTTGCTTTCTTCAGCAAAATGTATACTGTTCAATAAATGTTGCAACTGACAGATATGTTTCAGCCTTGGCTTCTCCTTCCCAGGGAATAAATCTGATAGGTGATTATGACCACAGCGAATGTGTAAAACAGGGAATGTGGCTAACATATGCTACCAGGAAAAATAAGCACTAAAGAGCTGCCCTCTGCTGATAAAAAAAGCTTACTGGCATAACTTCAGATTCCTAGTCTGTAACAGCTTATACTTTCGATGGTCTGAGGATTTCTTTTTCACTTAAAAAAAAAAAAAAAAGCATTGACTTTCAAGTTACCCACAGTTTTTTTTTTTTTTTTTAATGTGATCAATTAAGAAAACTTAGCAATTTCTTTGAAGGTGTAAAAAATAAAGTAACTTATAACTCTACTATTTAGAGATAACACAAATAACATATTTTCTATACCTCTCAGTCTATAAGTACGTATATACATGTATGATTTTTTTTTCCCAAATTAGAATCCTGAGTCTACATTCTTTTCACTTACCATTGGCATTTTCCTGTCATTAAATACTCTTCACAATCTGATTTTTAAAGGCTAAATGATATTCCACTATAAAGATATATCATAATTTATTAACAAAGTTCCTCCTGTGCCCAGTGTGCTCGCTCATTCTGCCCACTGCTTTCTCTCCTTGGGCACATAGGATGCTCACATTTCCCTGCCTCACCTGCAGTTCTGCTGGGGCCATGTGACTGGGTTCCAGCTGATAGAGTGTGGGTGAAAATGACTGGCCCGGGGCTGAAAAATTCATGTCTCCCTCTGGCTCTCTTGTCTGATGCTGCAGTAACTTTGGAGGTGCTAGTTGACATGACTGTAATACTGAAGCAGCCTGGATTGCTGAGTTATCACTTGGCAGAGAAAAGACCATCTAATTGGCATCAGACTGTACGATCTGAGTGAGAAACAAGCCTCTGTGAGTTACTGCACTTACTGAAATAGGCCTTAAGTAAACCGACCTAAGGGAAGACCTGCAAGTGGCTTCCAACTTTCCATTATTGTAAGTAAATAGCAATATTTTGGTTATTTCCAATTATGTTGTTGTCATAAATGAGAAATATTTGGGTTATTTTTTCCTATTTTAAGTAAGTGGATAGTTACTATTTTCTTCTTTATATTTTTGTATAATTTTGTAGTTTTATACAGAAAGCTATTTTTTTTTTTTTTTTTTTAAGATGGAGTTTCACTCTTGTTGCCCCGGCTAGCGTGCAGTGGTGTGATGGTGTGATCTTGGCTCACTGCAACTTCCACCTCCTCTGTTCAAGTGATTCTCATGCCTCAGCCTCCCGAGTAGCTGGGATTACAGGCATGCACCACCACGCCCAGCTAATTTTTTTGTATTTTTAGTAGAGACAGGATTTCACTGTGTTGGTCAGGTTGGTCTCGAACTCCTGACCTCAGGTGATCCACCCACTTTGGCCTCCCAAAGTGCTGGGATTACAGGGGTGAGCCACCATGCCCAGCCCACAAAGCTATTCTTTAAACAAACAAATACTAAAAGAGTGTGGGCCGGTGCACGGGCTCATGCCTGTAATCCTAACACTTTGGGAGGCTGAGGCAGGAGGACTGCTCGGGCCCACAAGTTCAAGACCAGCCTGGGCAACATGGCAAAACCCTGTCTCTACAAAAAACACAAAAATTAGCTGGGCATGGTGGCACATGCCTGTAGTGCCAGCTACTCTGGGGGCCTGGGGCAGGGGGAATTGTTTGGGCTGGGGGTTTAAGGTTGCAGTGAGCCCAGATCGCACGACTCCACTTCAGCCTGGGCAACAATGTTAGGCTCTGTCTCAAAAAAAAAAAAAAAGGAGAGAGAGTGTGTGGAGAGAGACAAGTTGAATTGTCTGCTGAATGACCCTGAAGTTGCCATCTGGTGATGGGCTGACCTAGAACAAGGGTTACCTCTTCCCCATGGGAAGGTCTGTGCCCCAACCCGGTGCTGTATGGGTTGAGGCATCTCCAGCTCTACGAATCTAATTTCTAAAACTGTTGTCAGGTGCTAGGAGCCAGTATTCTCAGACAATTGCTGCACAGCTTACATCTAATCACAGGCTATTTGGCACCGAAGGTCTGCCTAGCTTACATAAAGCCCATTTGTTAATAATCTCCGCTCATACATACAACACTTTAATTTAGTCTCTCTTTCTCTGTTAATCATCATTTTATTAATTTTAATTTTTAAATAATATATTTATGTAAGTAAAAATTCAAAAGATAGAAAAAGGGAGAGTTAAGACACTCCTCTCTGTCCCTTAGCCACCTGGAGACTTTCCTAGAGGAAACTAATTTTTTTTTTTTTTTTCCTGAGATGGAGTTTCACTCTTGTTGCCCAGGCCGGAGTGCAATGCCGCAATCTCGGCTCACTGCAAACTCCGCCTCTCGGGTTCAAGTGATCCTCCTGCCTCAGCCTACCAAGTAACTGGGATTACAGGCACGTGTCACCACACCCAGCTAATTTTTGTATTTTTAGTAGAGATGGGGTTTCACCACATTGGCCAGGCTGGTCTCGAACTCCTGACCTCGTTATTCGCCCGCCTCGTCCTCCCAAAGAGCTGGGATTACGGGCGTGAGCCACCGTGCCCGGGCTGTTTTTTGTTTTTTAAAATATATCTTAAGACATATTTAATTCTTTTCTATCCTCTTTTTCTTTTTAAAAAAATGCATGCTTTATGAACTGTCAAACTTTTAATCATTGCCTATTTCAATGCAAAAATTATCATGTGACATTCAACATCTTTCTTTATATCTGGCTCCAAACCTTCCTTATGAAGAATGTTTTACTTCCTTCCAATAGACACCTCTCTTTCCATTCAGCAGGCCTGGGAATTGCCTCTTCAATAAAGCCTGTTTCCTTTGTTCAGATCTTTGTCCCAGCCTGGAATGTCTGCCTCACTACCTGACAGTCAGTCAGAAATCTCTGGGTCTTCTTTGGTTCCAGCAAGCAATTTAGTTTCCTCTTCTCTTTAAACTGGGAAGTACCACCTTCCTTTCAGCTCTGACAAGGCTATACTGTAGAAAATGGGTCTCCCCTCCCTCCAGTTTCCCTGCAACTCAGAAACCCATTCAGAGCTTAATCAGGCCAGCACTGTCCCTGGAGACATGCAGAGCTGGATAGTACTAATGAAATAGTTGGTAAAAGGATGCCTTCACCAACAAAGTATGCTAGCAAACAATCTTGCTGTTCCCATGAGAAAAATCAGCCCCCCTTGTCAGGAAGAAGATCCCCTTTCAGACACACCCTCTTGCTAAGTTCCTATAAATCTGTTGTTATCTCTATTATCTCTCCTAGGCTTGTACTTTTTCTTTTTCATTCTTAACCCCATCTCCTCTACAGTCAAAAGTCATCACTCCTCTGGACTCCTGAAAGGCTACTGCCTGTGCTTCTCAATCGGTGCTTATCACAAATAGCGTTTATTGTCATAGTTCACAACTGGACAGTAAAATTCTTGAGGACAGGGACCAAAGCACAAGTTGTTCTCTGGATTATCCAAAGAACCTAGTGCAATACCCTGTATATAAGCATTTCTAAATATTTATTGATTATAAATTGAATATAACATTCAAAAAATAACAAATGACGCTTCTTCTCCAGCAAGGCATTCTTTGATTTCAAAAATTATTTTTAAGAAATAAAAATACCAATGATAAAAAGTTGATCTGCACAGACAGCTCTGAAATGAAAAGCACAAGCTTCTCTTACCCCTCATCCTTCATCTTTAGAGCTTCTCCATAAGAATAACCTGCTACCAATTTCTTGTAATCCTATCCAGAACATTCTTATGTATCTACTCCATAAATATTAAGAAATTAAATAGATGAATTGGATATACTATATACATATTTCTGACTTCTGCTTTTTCACTGAGTTGTGCATGATGGATATATGTCCATAGGCACATACATGTATAATCTTCCTTCTTTTGAAGGGATGAATCATAGTTTTCAGTCTTCTATTGGCAGATTTTTAGGTTGTTACAAGTCGTTTGTTACTACAATGTTCTTCTAATGAGCATTTGTGTGTTTGTGTGTGTATGTATTATAATTTTGCAAGTATGGATGTTTGTAAGCATAAATATCCAGTCAAGTAGAATATTCTTTAATTTTTTTTTTCTTTTTAAAAACAGGGAAGATTTTCAGAAGAAATTTCCTATTGTCTTCTTTTTGTGGGGGATGAAGTCTCACTCTGTCGCCCAGGCTGGAGTGCACTGGCACCATCTCAGCTCACTGCAACCTCCAGCTCCCGGGTTCCAGCAATTCTCCTGCCTCAGCCCCCAGAGTAGCTGGGACTACAGGCATGCACCACCACGCCTGCTAATTATTGTATTTTTAGTCGAGATGGGGTTTCACCATGTTGACCAGGCTGGTCTTGAACTCCTGACCTCAGGTGATCTGCCCGCCTCGGCCTCCCAAAGTACTGGGATTACAGGGGTGAGCCACCGTGCCCGGCCTGTCTTCTTTTTCAAAACATTTACAATTTTATCTTTAGGCATCATGTTCCATGATCTTATGATAGGAAGATAAGTTCTTAAGATTATTTGCGGTTCGAGAGCTAAGAAAGTTGATATAATAACATTTCTTTCTTTCTTGGGTGTGCCATCTTTTTCTCTCTTAGCTTGATTGCTTCGTATTAAATTTAATAAACATGTTTCCCTAGTCTGTTCCCCACATACTTCCCGTGGGAGTATGAAAACTATCTGAGCATTATTCCAAAGTGACTAAACATCATAAGCCACAGTTTTATAATGGATAAAATAATTGTCATTGCATTATAATTGGACAAAAGGAGCTACATTTAAGTAGCTGATAAAACTGGGTATAAAAGTGAGTGTCTTTAGGAAGTTTTTGTTTCAGTGTACATGGAGTTAAGCACAAATAAGATAACAAAGATAAAGGTATAGCTTACTGTAACTCACTCAAATGAATTTTGTGTCTAGCATTTGAACAAAGTTCAGAGGAAATCCAAGAATACATTTAACTATTCTCCTTTTTTGATTAAAATTCTTTCCTTTGTATTATTGTGGTTTGAATATTTATTTAAGCCTTCATTCTAAACTGATATTCAGCCATAATAGATTAACCATACATGATTTCAGAAGGTTTTTACTCAATTTCCAGATTTAGGTCTATGGCAAATGTATTTCAATCTTTTGAAAAACTGCGTTGCATCCAAAAGAATGTTCTATTGGAGAGAAATCTAATTTAGCAGAGAAAACAGTTCATACTAGCTCCTCCCAATAACCTAGTCACTTAGCAGATATAGCTACAATTGCAGGGAGTGCTACTTCTAACCGCTGCTGAATAGCTCCATTGAATTGACTGCCCCTCCCCCACATATAACAATATAAAACACTAGAAAAAATATTGTTAAAAATTAAAAACAATTATCGACAGTGGAGAGTGACCAACACCAGGCAGATCATGGAGGAAAGTCAACACTTGGCAGAGGAAAGGCACGGAGCAACTTTCCCAAATTTTATGACCCTCAGCCCAAGACTAGTGCATGTCTGTGCAATATGAGGTAGCTAAAACTCTGTTAGAAAATATGCAATATTCCTGGTTTGAAGAACCAGGGGTCAGAGTTCACAGCAACAACATTCTTTGGAAAGTGTGTGTGGGGCGGGGGGACATAAAGGAGGGAGCAAGAGAGGAAGAAGCCCAAATTCTGTATTTAAAGTAAATACCAATTATTGGATAATCTCTGAACCATGCTTGTGCAAGGCAAACTCAAAACAGTCTGGTTAACATTAAAAAATGAATTCAGATTTGAGCTTCTACTTACTGTAAGCAATATCAGGTTTGCAGTTTGAGCTTAACCACACTGCTTGCCATTTTAAAAGATAATCAGTGTCATTGGAGGAATACAACAGAATCTTCATCACATAATATTTATAATGCACAGGTTGCACTCCAAAATTACTTGACAATCCAAAAATAGGTAAATTTAAAAACCAGGAAAATGTAATCCATTCTTAGAAAAAAAATCAGTGGAGATTGACTCCAAGATGATGTAAATATTGGAATAATCAAGCAATGTTTTAAAAGCAGCATTTATAATAACTATGCTCAATAAAGCAAAGGAAAATATGCTCATAATAATAAAAAGAATAGGGACAACCAGTGTAGAAATAGACAATATATTTTAAAAGAACAGATTGAAATTCTAGAACTGAAATATACCATATATATGACACAAAATTTACTAGATGGATTTAATAGCCCAATGGAAATAACACAAAAGGAATTTGTAAGCTTAAAGATAGTTCAATAGAAATTATTGAATCTGAAGAGCACAGAAAAAAAAGTTGAAAAACAATAGAGGCTCATGGGCATTTAGGACTATATTAAGGGGTCTAACATACTTGTAACTGGATTTTCAAAAAGATAAGAAAGATAATGGTGCAGAAAAGATATTATAAAGATACACAGGCTGAAAAATTCTCCAATTTGGTAAAAGACATAAATTTATAAATTCAAGAAGCTTAGCAAATGCCAGCCAGGGTAAATAATAATTTTAAAACTTTTAAGCACCTAATTGATAAACTATTGACAATCAAAGATAATGAGAAAATACTTAAACCAGAGAAAAAATGACACATATTAACAGGGGAAAGAAGAATCAAATAATGCCTAACTTCTCATCAGAAGCAATGAAAGGCAGTAAAATGTAGAACAGTATCTTTAAATAGTTGAAAGAAAACAGAATTCCATATCCAACAAAAATATTCCTTGAGGATGAAGTGAAATAAGGATATTGTCAAATAAAATAAGACTAATACTATGTTTCTCCAATAGACTTGCAATAAAAAATATACTAAAGTAAGTTTATTAGGCATACAGAAATACTACCAGAGAGGAGTTTAGATCTTTGGGAAGGATTTGAGAACATTAAAGGTAAATATATGTATAAATATAAAAGAGTAGTTTTCCTCTTAATTTCTTTAAAATACATATTACATTGTGGGTTTTATCTTGTCTGTAGATGTAATACACTTTACAATTATAGTGTAAAGGATGGGGTGTGTGGTTAAATGGACCTATTAAGTGAAAAGGTACAATACTATTTCAAGTACGCAGTGAAAATTAAGAATGTATACTGTAATCCATAGAGAAAAGGTTAAGACATCATGCAAAGAGGAATAACAAAAAAACAAAGGCAAATACAAATGGAATTTAAAATGTGTTCAAAGCCAGATATGGTGGCTCATGTAATATCAGCTACTTGGGAGGCTGAGGTGGAACAATCGCTTAAGGTCAGGAGTTTGAGACCCGCCTGGGCAACACAGTGAGATTCCAACTCTAAAAAAATTAAAATGGAAATATAAAAAGGTAAAAAGTATTTATATAGTCCAGAAAAAAAAAAAGAAGAAAAGGAGGAATAGAAAAACAAAACCAGAGAGAACAAAACAGAAAACCTATAGTAAAATGGTAGGCGAAACACAAGCATATCGATAACTGCCTTAACTATAAGTCTACTAAACACTCTCTATCAAATGAAAATGCAGAGATTATCAGCCAACTTTAAAAAAAAAAGTCTCAACTATGTGTTTTCTGTAAGTGATTCAGTTTAAATATAAATACAACTATAGACTTATTTAGGATCAACCTTAAGCCAATAGTTTTCAAAAATCCCGAAAGTTCCCATCTAATTCTCTCCAAAGTATTTCTCTCTCACTGTATTAATGTTCTAACCTTTAGCATTAACAACTGCACTCAAATTTAGTAAGTGCCATAACCATAGGCCAAGAGAATAAAAGTAGCTATCTAAACAAACACATATTCAATATTTTCCCTAAAGTCCCTGAGGGAAAAAAATTAAAAGATCCAGGAAGGTTCTCCTCATTGTCTGGTTTCTGATGACTTCTGGAAGAAGGTGTGAGCACAATTACAACATCCAGAAGAGGGTGGAATGTGCAAAATCAATCAATCAATTTTCAGATAATATGTAGTCTAATTAAGGAATTCCTGCAGAATTATTGTGGATGATATTATTCATCATTTAAATTAACTTAAGAGATTTTGAAAGAAAAACAATTCATCATTAAGTAATTATAGGGAATTCCTAAAATGACAAAATGAGAAAGTCCCACGTAGTCTTCTTACACTCAACATCTTGCTTTGCCATTGCAGAGTCACTTTTAAGGATATTCAGAAGTGTTAGATGTGTAACTGCACCAGACCAGTCTGGTTTAACTTTTTTTTTTTTTTCAAATTTTTATTTTAGGTTCAGGGGGTACATGTGCAGTTTGTTATGTGGGTACATTGTGTGTTGTGGGGGGTTTGGTGTACAGATTATTTCATCACCCAGGTAATAAGCATAGTACCTGATAGGCAGTTTTTCAATCCTTACCCTCCTCCTCCCTCCAGTAGGCTCTGGTGTCTATTGTTCCATCTTTGTGTCCATATGTATTCAATGTTTAGCTTCCACTAATAAGAATATGCAGTGTTTGGTTTTCTGCTCCTGTGTTAATTTGCTGGTTCAACTTTGTGGTTCAACATTTATGTAGCGAAGCTGTGAGTTGTTTTTTAGTTGCCATGGACCCCCAGGTTGAAGGTCATGTAACTTGCAGAGGCCCAGATGAACTAAGAATGCAACCATGGGCAGAACCTAAATGCTTGGACCACTAAATTAAGAAGTGGACAGCACATGGCAGGATCCAGGATTCAATGAGATTGCGCCCTTGTGTCACCTCATGGCAGGATCCAGTCAGATTATGCCTCCCAGCCTCACCTTACTGCAAGATCTAATCAGGTCACGGCCTCATTACCCTCTGACTATAGAACCTGAGACAAGCGCCGGGTGAGGACACAGATTTGAGCCAGACCCCTGTCTCCTTGCTCGGCAGCCTTGCAATAAATTTTTCTTGCTACAAAAACCGAGTGTTTCG
This sequence comes from Macaca nemestrina, assembly GCF_043159975.1. NCBI lineage: Eukaryota > Metazoa > Chordata > Mammalia > Primates > Cercopithecidae > Macaca > Macaca nemestrina. The sequence goes on along the minus strand of NC_092130.1, from coordinate 142,270,153 downwards.
GTGTTTGGCTTTCCACTGCACAGTGGGCAGAAGGACCCAGTTCCATTCAGTAACAGATGTCCTTTAATTAATCAAGCTTTATGGTAAATTTCAGATTAAATTTTTTTTGGAAGACCTGTTTAGCTTTCCACAAAATAATTATTTCCACAAAATAATTTTAGCTTCCAATAAGCTTTTTTTTTTTTTTTTTTTTAGAAATAAGGCCAATATCACCACCAATAATAATCACAGAGGCATGCATTAAGGCCTAAAAGTGAATCTTTAAGATGTCAATGTCAGCTGGGCACCGTGGCTCACATCTATAATCCCAGAAATTTGGGAGTCTGAGGCGGGTAAATCACTTGAGCCTAGGAGTTCGAGACCAACCTGGACAACATGGCAAAACCCTGTCTCTATAAAACATACAAAAATTAGCCAGGCATGGTGGTGCATGCCTGTAGTCCCAGCTGCTTGGGAGACTGAGGTGGGAGGATCACTTGAGCCCAGGAGGCGGAGGTTGCAGTGAGCCAAGTTTGCACCACTGCATTCCAGTCTGGGTGACAGAGACCCTGTCTCATTTTTAAAAAGTCAAATGTGATAATATGCTAACAAAATACGGAATTCTACAGAACTACAGAACTTGTCAATGAGGGTAATTGTAAACCATCGTCCACTGCTTAGGTGATGAAGCCACTTTCTTCACAAAATCCCCAATACCTTCAAATTCCATCAGTTGGTAACAAAATGCTGTCAAACTTGTAATTATAGCTATTTATAGTAGTGGAATAAATAGAATCACAATTATATTTCACAATTTACATAGCTGATTTCATAGATGTACGTATATATAGAGATATAGATAAATATAATGTTCCTGACAGTTATAGAACTATTTTTCCTCTGAGAAGTTAGATAGGGTAGCAATACATTCCACTAATCCCTCCTCCGTAATAGTTACACATATGAGACTTTCTGATGGAAGACGGATGAAAGAGGATGGATCGAGAATCATTCTCAGGGTTTTGACTTCACTGTCCAGAGGACACTAAATGAAGGCTGGCCCATTAACTTAGTAAAGATAAAAGGCTGAACCATTCACTTAGTATAATAAAATCAAGTGAGCACAACTGAATTTTGAATTTGGGCATACTAATTTCGAAGTACAAAGAAATTGGTCTGGAGTGCAGATGAAATCATTGCAATGGAAAGGAAGAGCTGAGAGCCATCAAGGCACAAGTGATCATTGAAATCCTGGATGTGAATGTGATCATTCAGGAGGCCCTGAGGCCCTGGGAAACACCAACATGTAGGGGGCAAGTGGAGGACAAGAAGCCCAAAAATATGAGGGAGGAGGAAGTCAGGTAAATGAAGGAAGAATGGAGAGAGTATTGCTTTTGAAATCAAAAGGAAGACAGAACGTCCAGAAAGAGTGTTTAGTGGGCCGGGTGCGGTGGCTCATGCCTGTAATCCCTTGGGAGGCCGAGGAGGGTGGGTCACAAGGTCAGGAGATCGAGACCATCCTGGCTAACATGGTGAAACCCCGTCTCTACTAAAAATACAAAAAAATTAGCCGGGCGTCGTGGTGGGCACCTGTAGTTCCAGCTACTCAGGAGGCTGAGGCAGGAGAATGGCATGAATCCGGGAGGCAGAGCTTGCAGTGAGCCGGGATCGCACCACTGTACTCCAGCCTGGGCAACAGAGCGAGACTCTGTCTCAAAATAAATAAATAAATAAATAAATAAAAACAGACAGACACACACATTAAAAAAATAAAAAGTGTTTAATGAAGCAGAGTAATATGTGCCTTGGCCACACACTCTTATCAAAACTAAGCGAGGATGGATATTTTAGCTCTTAGCTTAATAAGCTATTGGTATTTTTCATCCGTTTCCTATTAGCTGTTTTCAGGATAATTGTTTAAAACTAACTTATGGAACATAACCTATGTATCAGTTTCCTAAGACTGCCATAACACATTACCACAAACTTGGTGGTTTAAAACAACAGAAACATATTCTCTTAGTCTGGAGGCCAGAATTATGAAATTAAGATGTTGGCAGGGTTGGCTGCTTCTTAGGGGTTCAAAGGGAGCCTGTTCCATTCCTCTCTCCTAGCTTCTGGCGGTGTCCGGCAACCTTGCCATTCCTTGGCTTGAGTCAGCATAAGCAGGATCTCTGTCTCAGTGGTCACACAGTGTTCTTTCTGGGTGTCTGTGTCCAAATTCCCCTCTTTTTAGAAGCACAGCAGACACCGGATTAATCTCATATGACCTCAGGTTAACTTGATTAAATCTGCAAAAAACGTGATTTCCAAATAAAGTGATATTTGGAGGCTTTGGGTATATCTGACTTTATGGACCCAGTGCACTCACTGTTAAGGGTATGATCGCGAATTTATAGGTCCTACTGCAACTAGATTCTAAACTTAAGTATAAATTTAAGAAATTAGAATGGTGCAAAAACAGATAAATTATATGTGGGCACCAAATTTTTACACTTCAGTCTCCTTCAATTGCAATAGGAGCCCAAAATAAGACTCACTTTTTAGAAATTCATACTGGGCTGAATATTTTTATTTGACGTCTCATTTGGTAGAAGAGAGATCCCTTTCAACTGTTTCTATAAACCAGAATTTTTTTTCTCAGTAAAATATAAAATCATAAAGCCTTTCCAACTCTTGGGCTTGGCAGTTTCCATAACCATGCAGATGGCTAAACTAATGGACTCTTTAAAACTCTTCAAGTAATAAGAGGTGCGGCAAAGGACCATACATTTATTGAGACAAAACTACCTTTTATTATCATCAAATATTTACTATGCATCATGGTCTTTGTGGCACCATTAGGTATTAAGTGTATTAGGGCCTTTAGGCCTTTGTTTTAGGAAAAATAAAAAAACAAAAAGATTCCCAGCTTTCCTTGGGATGACATTGGGGAAGAGCCAGATATGTGAACAAACATAAAAGTAACATTTTAAAATAATCCTGACATTATTTTGAGTCATCCAGTCAATTCAATATAGGATTCTAAGATATGTTTATGGTCGATACTTGCTGATAACTCTTGGTTCCCTCCCCCACCCTCCTCCTACAACCTTCCTTTTGTGACACTTTCCAGGGTCCCCAAACTCAAACCAAACTGGGCTCAGCTGATCTGGAGCAAGTCCCCTTGCCTGCTGATCTGTCAGGCATCCAGACAGGTGAGGCTATGGGATCCCCCAGTCCGAGGCTGCCTCGGAAGGCTCCTGTTATCCTCTAAGAGAGGTCAAATGCACCTTTCAAAGGCCCAGACACGGTAAAGATTGAATGGCATTTTTGGCCAGGTGCGGTGGCTCAGGCCTGTAATCCCAGCACTTTGGGAGGCTGAGGCGGGCGGATCACGAGGTCAGGAGATGGAGACCATCCTGGCTAACACGGTGAAACCCCGTCTCGACTAAAAATGCAAAAATTAGCCGGTTGTGGTGGCGGGCGCCTGTAGTCTCAGCTACTAGGGAGGCTGAGGCAGGAGAGTGGCGTGAACCCGGGAGGCGGAGCTTGCAGTTAGCCGAGATTGCGCCACTGCACTTCAGCCTGGGCGACAGAGTGAGGCTCCCTCTCAAAAAAAAAAAAAAAAAAAAAAAAAAGTTTGGATGACATTTTTAAGGGGAAAAGTAAATCATGTGTAGCATGTCGTTGCAATGGGAAATAAAGGCTTCGGGACTGTTGCAGCCGAAGAAACTTTGTCGGACAGGGCCTTTCTAGATAGGACGCAAGTAGGGAAAATATGGGGACCCTATGATTCGGTTCAAACACGTTTTCATTGCTCTGGACGCGAAATGGAAACACGGTCAGAAGTTTGGTTAAAGGACTTCTCTTGCCTGAAGATTTTCAGCCGGGGATCTCACGGGTTTGGCCTCTGGGTTGGGATGACAAGTGTCCCTGTGGGATACACAGCCCCAGGCCTCATCGGTCACTCGGCTTCCCTCTGGTTCCGCCGGCTGGCCCGGGCGTCCTCGGCCCGGGCAGCAGCAGCGCTGCGCGCAGGGCGCGGAGCCTCGGCCGCGGAGTTTTGGGTTTCCATGTTTCCTTCCCAGGCCTCTCCCACTTCCTCTTCTTACCCGTGCCCGCCCGCCCGCGAAGTCCGGGTTGTGAGGCCGCGCCTCCCGCAGGATCGCGGCCGCCTACCCCCGGGACCGAAGGGAGGGAATTCCTGTGGGTCCCAGGAGTGCCAAGAGTGCGCAGCAAGACGGGAAATTGCAAAAGACCTCACCCCTCTGCCCTCCCCCGCGGTTTTCCCGTAACTCCCGCCCCTCGGCGCTTGCCCCGCAGCTGATTCATAGCCCCGGCCCGGGCCGCCTCTGCACGTCCGCCCCGGCGCCCGCACCCGCGCCCCACGCGCCGCCGAGGACTCGGCCCGGCTGGTGGAGCCCTTCGCCCGCGGCGTGAGTACCCCCGACACCCCGGCCCCACTCGGCTCGCGCCCTGCCGCAGCGCCGCCCTCGGTGGCTTTTCCGACGGGCGAGCCCGGTGCTGCGCGGGAAAGAATCCGACAACTTCGCAGCCCGTGCCGGCTGGACGCGACCGGGAGTGCAGCAGCCCGTTCCCCTCGGTGCCGCTTCTGCCCAGCGTTTGCTTTGGCTGGGCTTCCACCTGCGCGGGGACGGCGCTCGGAGGGTCCTCGCCCTTGGCCCGCCTACCTGATGGGTAAACACTAAACGATTCATTCCTTACAGGCCGCACACTGCCGAGTCGCCCATTTCCCAGCCTGTTTGAAATTCACCATCCCAGCGCCTCTTTCTCAAATGATGGGGGAATGTTTGTTGAGTGAAAATTACCACTTGAACCCCTCTTGCCTCTCTCCCAACACATCGTGTGGGGGAGTTCATTGCTTCCCCTCTCTCTCCTCTCGTAACCCTTAACTCCCACCCGACAGAGCCGTTTCTCTGGGAATCCGTGTCTCTCTTCAACCTGGTCCCTAGAGAAGCGGGAGGAGCTCACGCACAGGTGGAGAGAGGAACCCCCGGGCGACGCTGCAGTAGTGTCCGTCCGAGGCGCTTACTTTCTTCTCCAGCTACGTGAGTGGAAGTGGTCCTCTACATTCTGGAAACCTAGGCACAGAGGGGTTCAGGAACTTGTCCAAGGCCATATAGCTAGCTGTGAGGGCACTGAAATCCGAGCCCGGCTTTCGCAGGCCAGGGCTTTACCCCTGACACTGCGATTCCTTTCTCGATAGTTCTTCATCTGCCCGTCATCCACCCACCCATGCATGCCTGCATCCGTCCATCCATCCTGCCTGCCCTGCTGCGGGAGGCACAGTGCTAGGTGCTGCTGATGGAGTGGCTTGGTAACAGACCTGCCTTGAAAACACTTTGGGAACAAGATATTCAAGAGAAGTAAATGGAAGGGTCTATGTAGGCAGAGAAGATAGAATTGAATGTGGGATACTTAGTTTGAGCTAGAAGGAATTCTGATGGAGGAGAAAGAAATTTTTGGGTCTTATTCCCAAGATTGAAACTGACTTTGGAACACGGGTCAAACTACTTATCACCTCTTAGATTCCTTGTCTGCAAATAATAATGGTTCATACTTACTGTGGACCAGCCCCTATTCTAAGCACTTGACATATGCTAGCTCATTTAAGCTTCATGAGTGAGGCGGGTACTAGTTTTTTATTCTTATTTTATTGAGGAAACTGAGGCCCAAAGAGGTTTGTAACTTGGCTAGGGTCACACAGCTAGCAGGTGACAGTATCGGGATTTGGGTTTGGAGTCTGCTCATGATCCCTGTGCTGCAGCTGAAACTCTAAGACTGGGTAGTGTGTTTCATTATGATTCCTGCTTTGTCTCTCTCCTGGACTGCTATAAAATGCACTCAGAGCCCTCGATGTTCCCAAACTCTGCCGTGTCTGCGAATTATTTCTGGAGCTTTCAAAGCATCAAACTCCAACCACAGCCTCCTATTCAAAATCTTCAGGAAATCATCAGTTGCATGATTCCCACATAGCATTTGTTCAGTGCCTTCAGTGGCAGGAAGCTCACCACCTCACATTTTATTGTGGGAAGAGCTAGTTCTCTGCTGTAAATTGCCTCCATGTGACTTATATCTTGGTCTCAGTTCCCGTTTGTCCCAGCAGGTGTGGCTAAGCCTTTTGTATGAAAGGTTGCTTTGAGAGAAAAGGCTGGTTTTGGGTGTTTCTTCCGCAGGGACTCGAGCCACATTGGGGAGAACACATAAACACTGGATATTTCCCCCTCTACCCTTTTCTTTAACCTGAACAGACCAGGAACACATGCAGAGGTGTTCCTGGATCTCTCATATTTTTGTAACCCTTTTGTCCTGAGGACAAAACCGAATCAGAACTATTACGGTTTTGAAAGAGGAATCAGTGGTACTGTATTTGACAAGAAGAAGGAGTATGTTTTCCTTGTGGAAAAGGTCTGGGGCGTTCGTTGGCTGCAATAGAAGGGAATCTTAGTGAGTGTGGTCTCGCTCACTTATAGGAACGGTGAGCCTTGGCCCTCCTTTCCCTGGGAGAGGAAATCCTTAAAAATCCTTAACTTTCTTAAAAAATGTGCCACATGGGGGGAAAAAACCCAAACCAAAACAAATAGAATATCACGGCCTTGCTGGAGAAACCCCCTCCTCCAAGCAGGATTCTTTGTAGCTACATGAAGGGAGAATTTTTTTCCAACAGCTGTGTCGGTGGCTTCATAGCCTTCCTTCCCTCCTCATTTTAGTTCTTCTGGTCGCTCTGCATTTGTGCACTCCATGTTGTATTCTATTTTTATGTTTTAAAAATAATACAAATAATAACTCATTCTCAAACAATATAGAAGTGAAGTGAAATGTAGACGTGCCATCACCATCCTCCCTACTGCCACTCAGAAGAGGGAAGGTTAAGTTTGATAATACCATTCTAAGGTTTGTTTCTCTTTTCTATAGATTTACATAATACTACATATACATATGTTTTAAATATGCAAATGATCTTATTATACTTATTGTGCAGCTTACTTTTTCACTTTCCAAGTCTTAGACACCTTTCCCTTGTCTCTCTTTTGTTAATGGCTATGTGTTGTTCTTCTTTTGTGTGTGTGAGATGGTCTAACTCTGTCACACAGGCAGAAGTGCAGTGTCATGATCATGGTTCACTGCAACCTCGACCTTCTGGGCTCAAGTGATCCACCTCAGCCTCCTGAGAAGCTAGGACTACAGGCACATGCCACCACACCTGACTTTTTTTCTTTTTTCTTTTTTTTTTGTACTTTTTGTAAAGATTGGGTCTCTCCATGATGCCCAGACTGGTCTTGAACTTCTGGGCCCAAGCAGTCCATCTGCCTTGGCCTCCCAAAGTGCTGGGACTATAGGCGTGAGCCACTGTGCCTGGCCAGCTACATGTTATTCTAAAGTAGAAACAGAATGTAATTTATCCATCCTTTCCTGTATTGATGGACACTCAGCATTAGCAACATTGCTTCAGGGCAGATCACATATTCATCTTCCTGCTCAAGTGTGAATATTTCTGTGGAAGAGAATCCGAGGAGAGGTATTCTTGTTGTTTCAAAGGGTTTGCCCATTTTTCCACTTGATAGATACAAAGTGAAAGGTAAAGATGTAACTTAATTTTTTTGTAAAGTTTAAGACAGTTGATCCAATAGCATTTATTTAATAATTCGTCTTTTTTTCCAACTCATTTGAAATTCTGTTTTTATCATTAAATAAATTCCTGTTTGTAAAAGGGTCTGTGTCAGGACTCTATTCTGTTTCATTGATCTTTTTTTTTTTTTTTTTTTTTGGTCTTTTCCTATACCAGTATCACTCTAAGTTAACTACCGTAGCTTTATAGTGTTTTTAAAACTCTTGTAGCATATATTTGTACTTTGAAAAATAACTTTTTTACAAATCACATACATTTTCTATTTACAAATAGCCTGTCAAGTTTAATACAATCCTATTTTTCATTAAGATTTTATTGAGTGTATAATTGTTAGCAATTTTTAATGCTTTAATGTCAACTTTAGTATGAGCTCCAAGCTTTAAGGAAGCTGTGTCATGTGAACTTTGGTTAATGACTTATCTGATTTCAAATACTGGCTTCACATCAGATTAACTGGGTCGCTTTGGATAAGTTACTTTTAAACTTTCTTATCCTTAATTTCCTCCTTTGTGAATGGGAATAATAATATAATCCTTTTCTTAGCACTGTTGCGAGGATTCAATTAATAAATGCATGTAAGTCACTTAGCAAAGCACCTTGTAGAGAGTTAGTATCTAATACATGCTAGCTGGGATCTTTTTCATATTTATATCTTACTCATAGTTTTGCAGAGTGCCCTACTGGTAATAGGAACCAGTAAATAATTTCCTTTATTTATTGATAGTATCCTAAGAGACAAAAATATATCATATATTTTAAATATAGTAGTGTTTCTCAAACTTCACTGTGCATATGAATCACCTGAGGAGACTGTCTAAATGCAGATTCAAGAGGTCTAAGGTCTGGCCTGAGATTTTGCATTTCTAACAAGCTACCAGGTAGTCTTTATACTGCTGGTCTTTTGTCCACACTTTGGGTATACAGTCTTGCACTACTATTTAAAGTTATGCTGCTAGTGATAGTACTTCTTATTTGTAATGAATGTGATTGACAGGGTTTGTAAATTTATTCTTTTAAAATTACATGCTAAAGAACTAAATTACAGTTGTTTTCTTTTCTTCCTTCTTCCCTCCCTCCCTTCATTTTTGTTGAAAGAAAGAGGGTTGGTGAGATCGCTAAATAGAATACCTGGCTGTGTTCTTAGATCTGGAATCATTGAGGCAATTAACCATCTGAATTATTTTAAACTGTTGACTTAAGATGAAGACAGTCACATAAAATATATGCAGCCTGAATATGACATTTAATGTCAACTAAAGAAAAGCACAATTGTAAGTGGTTCTGCAAATAGAAAATGTAAGACATGAAGAACACTTGGGAAAATGTAAGACAAAATAATTCTCAGAAAACAGTGATTGAGGTTCCATTGTTCATGTGTATGCCAGCTTTTGAGAAGATGTGTATCGACAGAAGTTATGCTTTCTCGTGAGTAAATTTTTCATACACCATGTTATTTCTTGGTCACCTCTTTCTACTTTCAGCCTCCCTAATGGGGGATTTTGAGCAAGTTTACTTCATATATATACTTCAGGGTGTCCGTCTGTCAGCAGGGGATGGTAGTATGATTTTTCTACTCAGGACATTGGCTACTTTTTGCATTTGGAAATGGATCATTAAAGTATCTACACTCTCTCAGAACCTAAGAGGTTACATTTTCTGTACAGAAACACACGGCATCCTCCCAGGTTGATCTAGTATGTAAAAACTGTCAGCCTTTTTCAAGTCTGTTCAATACCATGGGTTGGATTGGAAACATAAACACTGTCAACTAGTTTATTCGTGTTGCGGTATATGGTTTCAAGTGTGGAAATAAGGAAATTGTCACTTGCACAAGACTGAGCTTAATACGTTTAAAACATGCACACACACACGTTTTAAGGAATGCTTAATGTTGCAGAATTGTATAACTTGAAATGAGTTGTCTATAATTTCTCTTATTCTGGCCACCTCCCTCCCTCCATCTCAGCTCTAAATTTATAACTTAGTAAGTAGGTGTGTCTTTTGGGGCCAGTGTGGATCCCTCAAGTAGAAGACAGCAAGACAGAAACACATGTGCAGGAGATTTACTGGGGGAAGGACTTGTAAGGGGAAGGGGAGTAATGGTAGGCACAGAGCCTTCAGACCCAGTGCAGATGTGATGCCTGTGGAGGGAGAGGGAGAGGAAGGAAGGTGGGAAGGAGTTGCTTCCAGCAGCAGCTATTGACTGGGAGCAGCCTGGGGTGTGTGAATGTTCAGCAGATCTGAAGGGGCAGTGTCTGAAGGCTGGCAGTCATCTGTGCTCTCTTGAAGGGAGCACTGAGGGGCACAGCTGCATACTGCCACACTTCTCTTTCAGAGATGTTATTAGGTGTATACTGTTTTGAAACTGACTTATTCACTGATGTGGTTTGGCTGTGTCCCCACCCAAATCTCATCTTGAATTGTAGCTCCCATAATTCCCTCATGTTGTGGGAGGAACCCAGTATGAAATAACTTAATCATGGGGCAGTTTCCCCCATACTGTTCTCATGGTAGTGAATAAGCCTCACAAGATCTGATGGTTTTTAAGGGGAAACCACTTTCACTTGGCTCTCATTCTTCTCTTGTCTGCCGCCATGTGAAATGTGCCTTTCCCCTTCCACCATGACTGTGAGGCCTCCCCAACCACGTGGAACTGTGAGTCCGTTAAACCTCTTTCTTTTGTAAATTGCCCAGTCTCTGGTATGTCTTTATCAGCAGTGTGAAAATGAACTAATACATTCACTCAGTATTTTAGAATATTTTTCCATGTCAGCATATGGATCTAGTTCATTCTTTTTAACAGTTGCAGATTGTTCCTTTGTAGAAATGCACCATAATTATTTTTCAGTTCCTTTTTAAAGGCTCTTGAATTTTCATTTTTTCCCTCATGTACACAGTGCTATAAGAGTCTTTAAATACATGTGCATACAATATATAAGGTGACTCTATCTGTCTTATCTATCATCTGTAGGGCAAAATTTCAGCAATACAATTATAGAATTATTTCTGGATCAACAGAAATACACATAGAATTTTAGTAGATGTGGTCAAATGGACCTCTGTAAAGTTGTATGCTTTGATCATTAGTGAGTCACAATGCTTACTTCTGTAAACTCTTACCAGTGTGAGGCATTAAGACTTTTTTAAACATTACCAATTGGATACTACATAGACATCCACAGACATATACACACACAATTGTCTTTAATTCTTAGTGATCTTGCCAAGTTTTTTGTGGGGGAGGGTGATATTGTATTTCCCTTTTTTCATGAATTATGTATTCATGTTTTTCTAGAGTTGTTTACCTGTTTTTACTTATTTCTAAGAACTCTTTGTATATGAGGGATAACTCTTTGTGATACACATTGAAACTATTGTTTTCATTTAAAGCACTAAAATGTTTCAGTGTTTATTAATCAGTATAGCTATCTTTATCTTTCTTCACCCTCCCCCTACAATCCTTATCTTTTTTGCTTATGGGTTTCATATCATGCCTAACAGATTATAAAACTGTTTACCTAGGATTTATTCAAGTAATTTTAACGGCTTTATTTCTTGCATAAAGAATTTATTTTGCTGAAGGAAATGAGGCAATAGCCATAATAATAAAATTAACATTAACTGGATTTGCTATATGTAGGTTCTCATAAGCCTGTTTAATCCTCATGCCAATGCTATAAGGTAAGTTATTTTATTTTTCTCTTCTGTAGAAAAGGAAATTGAAACCTAGAAGGGTTAAATGACTTGTCGTTGGCCATATCATTTTTAAGTACCGAAACAGGAATTTGACCCTAAGCATTTTATGTCAGAGTCCATGGTACTTAATTATTAATATTCCAGCTTCCTTTTCCCACAAGTCTCCAGGCTATTGTTCTAGTACCATTTTGGGGAATGATTTATGTTTTCTCAAAAGTGATTTAAAATATCACCTTTAGCATATGTACATATATTTTGGATTCAGAATACCCTTGGATTCATGTTTTTCATTTTTTTATTTGGCTTCATTTACCTCTTAGAGACACAGCTTTCATCCTAGCTGATGTCACAAATTCCAGAAATCTTGAACTGAACATTGCTTTTTAAAAAAATCAGTTTTTCATGAGCTAATTCAATTTTATAAATCAGGATTTGCCTTATAACTCTGGTGGAAACACTTAACCATTCTCCAGTGGACAGATTCAAGAGGTGGGGTGTGGGGGATGGATGTGAAAGGAGAAATGCTCAAAGCTTCCCGTGACTGTAGCGTCTGACTGTGGAGCTTTGAGGAGGAAGGGAGTTGGAGTGAACACTTGTAAGTAATCAACCCTATGCTGTAAGCTAGAGGCCTCTTCAAAGCGGCTCTCAAATATAACTGGCAGTACTCTAAAAAAAAAAAAAAAACAAAGATAACTGAGCTTGAGAATCATAGAGAACCTGCAAGAAGTAGCATTCAACTCTTTGTGCTGCTGCACAGGACTCTTTCATAAATGCATACACCCAGGCACAAGACTTCCAAGAACAGCTTCTTCCTTTAAAATGGCGTTTGCATAAGACATCATCAGGTCACCCAGCCAGTTTTGAAGAGTTTGGCAATACACCCCTGTTCTTCGGAAGTGAATAACTCGGAAGTGAATAACTCTTATCACGCTGCTTCTCATGGGCGTTATTTGTGGTGAGGAAACTTCGCAGGAATATTTGACAGAACAAGAAGTGTGGTGAGGAAGGGCAGACTAAAATCCATTTAAAAAGTTGTGTTTCATTAGGCGTGTGATATTTTTCTGAGGGATTTTCATAAGCATCTTTATTGAGAATGAGATTTTGCAAAAGACAAGATTTGAATAAGAAGTTTTACAAAATCAATGGGTAATTTTTCTTCCCTTCTTTTGCCCTGCAGAGAAGGAAAGTCAATGCAAGATTTATAAATTAGGCAATATTTGACAATAGTAAAAGTAGAAAGGCCTGAACAGGAATCTGTTTTCATTAAAACAAGATTTAAAGCAAAGAAGAGAGAACGTGAGAAAATTAGTACCTATTTTTATTCATTTACCAAATACTTACTGAATAGCAACTGTGTTCTGGGACTGATAGACAATGGGGAATAAGATCCAGGCCTGCCTGCAAGTGGCTCATAGTCTGGTTGGGAATGATGGAGACCTGAAAAGGAGAGAGAAATGAAGAACAGATTTGGGGAAAGGACCAAGTAGTGGGGATGAAGCAGGAAGTATTTTTTCCCTTTCTAAATTCTGCTGCTGCACACTTCCCTGACTTCCTTTTCTCACTGGAAGTTGGAAGGAGCAATGCTCCTCACTGACAGTTGTGGAGAAAGCCGACCGGGTGGCTGAGAGGGCCGACTGCCTTTCCTGTGCCAGAAGCAGAGCTGCAGAGGAGACACCACCAAGGTGGTGTCCCGGCCAGAGCAGCAGTGAGACTGTGCCGGGGCTGCAGGGCTGTGCAGATTGCTCACCCCCACCATACAGCCCTCATCCTTGAGGCGAACTAGGAAAGCCTGGCCCCATCTTGGATTTTCACTTGATCTGCAGGAGAGGCCACAGTAGAGGGTGTGGAGCAGCCCAGAGCTTCGTGCGCAGACCTCCTCTCTTTTCTGTCTGTACTTCCGGTTTGGTGATGGTCTAGTCCCATGGGTTTAAGTACTATGTGTAAGGACGGAGGATGCGCCTGAATGTATATGCCTAGCCAGGACCACTCCCAGACCTCCAAACTGTGTATCCAGCTAGCTGCCTGACATCTTTTCCTGGAGATGAAATAAGCATCTTGAACTTAACATGTGACAAATTGAACTCTTGATACAGACCACGAGGTCTGTTCCTCCCACACTCCTTTGCTTCTCCATAAACGGTAATTACATTCTTCAAGGGGCTCTGGTCAAAACTCCTGTAGCCATCCATGATGTGTCACCACCCCTGTCCTGTCAGCTCTATCTTTAAAATCACTCCCAAATTCCACCCACTGCTCACTGCTTCCATGACTGTCACCTGCTCTGAGACCCTCATCATTCTTGTCTGGACCATTGCACTAACCTCCCTAACCTCCACTGCCAGCACCACACACCCCACCCCCACCCCCCACCTGTTGTCTGTCACTTCACTGTCGTCTTTTCAGTCTCTCATCCTTGCTGGCTTCTGTTCAATGTAAGCCAGACCACGTTACTCCTCTGCTTAAAATCTACGGTGGCTCCCATCTGGCTCAGAGCAGAAGCCCAGGTTCTTCCCACGTTTGCCTGCTCTGTTCTGCCTGTCTGCATGCCCTCTGTTGTCTTCTTTGGCTCTCACCAGCTTGCTTGCTCACTCCTCTCTAGCCACACCTGGCTCCCCCTTGTTCCCTGAATCCTCCAAGCAGCCCCTCCACCTCAGGATCTTTGCAGCGTTTTCTCCCTCACTTGTGGGCTTTTTGTTGTGTTAGTCAGGGTCCCATCAGGAAACATTTGGCACACTTGGAACAGGATAACTTGAGGAGGATTTATTTACAAGGTATGGAGTTGGGGACTTCTTGGGTCTTGGAAGCAGTGTTTTTTCACACAGCGTCAGCCATGAGGAAGACTGTTCCTCTGGCATTTACTAAAGAAGCTCCACAGTGTCTCTGCAATGTTCTTCCTGGTGTTGACTCCTGTTCTGCACTTTTTGATAAACTTTATTGATTTTAGCAGAAAGTTTTTGGATAGTAGGTAGGACTCATCTTCCTTCTGTCTGTGGTCCTCAGGTGGCCTGGGGCCTGAAACACGGGGGGTGGCCTTGTCCAGTCCCACTACTGGAAATAATAATCACTTTGCTCCTGCATAGGCAGTGACTACTGTGTCCTGCTCGCCCCTGCCCAACATGTGTCAACTGATGACAGAAAAAACAGGGAATCTGAGCGATGAAGCTAAGCTTCTAGGAGTCATAGCCCGACATATGTGAGAAACAGTACAAAGGGCAGGAATTCCAGACAAGACTATCCTGTGATCTTTTATTTTTGGTTTTAGAGATAGGCTTGGACACCCAGGCTGGAATGTAGTGGTGTGATCATGGCTCACTGCACCCTTGAACTCCCAGATACAAGGGATGCACCTGACTCAGCCTCCCTTGAAACTGGGACTGTGGGCACATGCCACCATGCCCAGGTAATCTTAATTTTTATTTGTAGAGATGGATCTTGCTATGTTGCCCAGTCTGGTCTGGAACTCCTGGCCTGAAGCAATCCTCCAGCCTCAGCCTCCCAAAATGCTGGGATTACAGGCATAAGCCATCATGCCTGGCTCAGAAAAGACTATCTTGATGGTTCTCAAAGGCTCTTCTGTGGTACCCAAACCATAGAAATACATCTTTTGTAAATACTCATGTCTTTCCATTGTGTTGCTTGACAGCTTTTATTCTCTAATTTCTGCTTACCCTTAAATGGCAAGTGGCTTCTAATTTTTAGTCTTAAGTTTTTCTGCCCCATAACCTGAATTTTTTGTGACATGTAAAATACTCGATATTCTAGGAAAATGTCAAAATTTTAGAAACATTTTAAATAGTCCTTTTCAAAAACATTTGGCAACATGCACATCACTCTCTGAATCATCTGCCTTTAAATTTATGAGGGATATTTTAAATTGCAAAGTGAGTGTCAGACATTTTGGTGGATTTTGCTTTGACTTCCCCTTGGTTATGATTAGAAATTATTTCCTCTAGAATTAGTTTTCCTCCTGGCTTTAATATTCAGTTGTAATACAAACTCATTTGAAGTTTTATTTAAAATTGACATAATAATTATACATATTTATGGAGTACAGTTGTGATGTTTCAGTGTATGTATACATTGTATAATCAAAGTAATTAGCATATTGAAAGTTTAAACATTTATCATTTCTTTCTGATAACATTTAAAATTCTCTCTTCTAGCTATCTTATTTTTATTTTTATTCTTTTCTTGAGATGGAGTCTCGCTCTGTCACCCAGGCTGGAGTGCAATGGCGCCATCTTGGCTTACTGCAACTGCTGCCTCCTAGATTCAAGCAATTCTCCTGCTTCAGCCTCCTGAGTAGCTGGGACTATGGATGCGTGCCACCATGCCTGGCTAATTTTTGTGTTTTTAGTAGAGATGGGGTTTTACCATGTTGCCCAGGCTGGTCTCGAACTCCTGACCTCAGGTGATCCACCCACCTCAGCCTCCCAAAGTGCTGGGATTACAGGCATGAGCCACCATGCCCAGCATCTTCTAGTTATCTTTTTAAAAATTGTATATATAATAATTGTACATATTTAGGAGGTCTATGTGATATTTTGATACATACATAAAATGCATAGTAATTAAATCAGGGTCTTTAGGGTATCTATCACCTGAAACATTTATCATTTCTTTGTGTTGGGGAAATTTTTTCCTTTAGCAATTTTGAAATACACAATATGTTGTCGTTAGCTATAATCACTCTGTGGTGCTATGGAACACTAGCCCTTGTTCCTCCAGTCTAACTGCATGTTTGTGCCTGTTGACTGCCCCCTTCCTAACCCTTTTCAGCCTCAGGTAACCATCATTCTAACTTCTATTTCCATGAGATCCACCTTTTTTTTTTTTTTTTTTTTAAACTCCCACATAGGAGTGAGAACATGTGATATTTTGCTTTCTGTGCCTGGCTTATTTCACTTAACATAATGACCTTGAGTTCTTTCCATGTTGCTGCAAATGACAGGATTATATTCCTTTTTATGGCTGAATTTTATTCCACTGTGTATATATACCACATTTTCTTTATCACTCGTCCATTGAACGACACATGTTAATTCCATCTTTCCTATTGTGAATAGTGCTGCAATAAACATGGGGGTGCAGGTATCCCTTTGATATACTTATTTCTTTTTCTTTGAATAAATACCTAGTAGTGGGATTGCTAGATTGTATAGTAGTTCTATTTTTAGTTTTTTGAGAGACCTCCATACTGTTTTCTATAATGACTATTCTAATTTACATTCCCAGCAACAGTGTATGAGTTCCCTTTTCTCTGCATCATTGCCAGCATTTGTTATTTTTGCCTTTTTGATACTAGCCATTCTAACGAGTAAGATGACATCTCACTGTGGTTTTGATTTGCATTTCCTTGATGATTATTGATGTTGGGCATTTTTGCCATATACATGTAGGCCATTTGTATGCCTTCTTTTGATAAAAGTCTGTTTGGAACATTTGTCCACTTTTTAATGGGATTTTTGTTGTTATTGTTGAGCTGTTTGAGTTCCTTGCATATTCTGGATATTAGTTCCTAGTCAGATGAATAGTTTGCAAATATTTGCTCTCATTCTGCAGGTTTTCTCTTCACTCTGTTGATTGTTTCCTTTGCTAGGGAGAAACATTTTAGTTTGATATAGTTCTATTTATCTGTGTTTGTTTTTGTTTCCTGTGCTTTTGAAGTCTTAGTGATAAAACTGTTGCCTTGACCAATGTTCTGAAGTGTTTCTGCTATGTTTTTTTCTAGTATTTTTATAGTTTAGGTATTATGTTTAAGTGTATAATCCATTTGGAGTTTTTGTCTATGATGAGAAATAGGGATCTAGTTTCACTCTACTGCATTGCTATCCAGTTTTCCCAGCACCATTTATCGAAGAGTGTGTCCTTTCCCCAATGTATGTTCTTGTAACCTTGGTTGAAAATCATTTGGCTGTAAAAATGTGAATTTATTTCTGGGTTCTCTGTTCTCATAAATTGGTCTATGTGTCTGTTTTTATACCAATATCATGCTGTTTGGGTTACTGTAGTTTTGTAGTGTATTTTGAAGGCAGGTGTTGTGAGGTCTCAGTGTTGTTCTTTTTGCTCAGGATTGCTTTGTCTATTTGAGATCTTTTGTGGTTTCATATGAATTTTAGAATGGTTTTTCCTATGTCTATGAAAAATGTCATTGAGGTTTTGATAGGGATTGCATTGAATCTGTAGATTGCTTTGGGTGATATGGTCATTTTAACAATACTATTTCTTCCAATTTATGAGAATGGATTTGTTTGTGTTTTCTCCAGTTTCTTTGATTAGTGTTTTGTAGCTTTCCTTCAGCGTCTTTCACCTCCATGGTTAAATTTATTTTTAGGTTTTTTGGTGTATCTATTGTAAATGGAATTGCTTTCTTGATTTCTTTTTTGATCAGTTTGTTCTTAGTGTAGAGAAACACTGCTAGTTTTTCTATGTTGATTTTGTATTCTGCAACTTTACTGAATTCATTTATCAGTTCTAATAATTTTTTGTGGAGTCTTTAGGTTTTTTATATACAAGATCATGACGTCTGCGAATGGGGACATTTTTTCTTTCTCAATTCGGCTGCCTCTTATTTTTCTCTTGCCTGATTGCTTTAGCTAAGACTTCCAGTACTATGTTGAATAAGAGTTGTAAAATTGGGCATCCTTTTCTCATTCCAATTCTGAGAGAAAATATTTTGCTTTTCGCCATTCAGTATGATGTTAGCTGTGGGTTTGTCATATGTGGCCTTTATTATGTTGAGGGTCGTTTCTTCTATGCCTAGTTTGTTGAGAGTTTTTATCATGAAGGAATGTTGAATTTTATCAAATGCCTTTTCTGCATCTATTGAGATGATCATATGGTTTTTGTCCTTCATTTTTTTTTTTTTTTGATGTAATGTACCACATTTTTTGATTTGCATAGGTTGAACCATTCCTGCATCCCTGGGATAAATCCGACTTGATCATGGTGTATTATCTTTTTGATGTGTTGTTGGATACTATTTGCCTAGTATTTTATTGAGGATTTTTGCATCTATGTTCGTCAGGGATATTGGCCTATATTTTTCTTTTTTTGTGTGTCCTTGTCTGGCTTTGGTGTCAGGGTAATGTGAGCCTTGTAGAATTAGAGAGAATTCCCTCTTCTTTAATTTTTTTTAATACTTTGTGGAGAATTGGTGTTACTTCTTCTCAGTAAGTTTGGTAGAATTAAGCAGTACAGCCATCTGGTCCTGGACTTTCTTTATTGGGAGACTTTTATTACTGATCCTATCTCACTACTTCTCATTGGTCTGTTCAGATTTTCTATTTATTTCTGGTTCAATCTTGGTAGATTGTGTGTGTCCAGGAATTTGTCCATTTCCTCTATGTTTTCTAATTTTTTAGCATACGGTTGTTCATAATAGTCTCTGATGATTCTTTGTATTTTTGTGTTATCAGTTGTTATGTCTGCTTTCCCTTTTCTGATTTTGTTTATTTGGATCTTCTTTTTTTCTTGGCTAGTCTAGCTAGAGGTTTACCAATTTCGTTTACCTTTTAAAAAAAAACAGCTTTTGTTTCATTGATCTTTTATGTTATGTTTTTAGTCTCTATTTCATTTAGTTCTTCTCTTTATTTTGTTCTACTAATATTGGGTTTGCTTTTTTTTTTGCCTTTCAGGTTCCTTGAGATGCATCATTTGGTTATTTATTTGAATTTTTTCACTTTTTTGATATAGATATTTAATGCCGTAAACCCCTCATAACACTTTTTGCATTATCTTGTAGGTTTTGACATGATGTGTTTCCATTTTCATTTGTTTCAGGATTTTTTTTTTTTTTTTTTTTTTTTTTTTTTGAGATGGAGTCTCGCTCTTGTCCCCCAGGCTGGAGTGCAATGTTGCGATCTCGGCTCACTGCAACCTCCGCCTTCTGGGATCAAGTGATTCTCCTGCCTCAGCCTCCTGAGTAGCCTCCGGAGTAGTCGCCCACCACCACGCTTGGCTACTTTTTGTATTTTTAGTAGAGATGGGGTTTCACCATGTTGGCCAGGCTAGTCTCGAACTCCTGACTTTGGGTGATCTGCCCACCTCAGCCTCCCAGAGTACTGGGATTACAGGCGTGATCAGGAATTTTTTATGTCCTTAACTAATTCATTGACCCATTGGTCCTTCAGGAGCCATTTTTCCAAAGAAAATTTCCAAAGTTTATCCTGTTACTGAATTCTAGTTTTATTCTGTTGTGGTTTGAGGAAACACTTGATATGATTTTGGTTTTTAAAAAGTTGAGATGGCCAGACCTGGTGGCTCATGCCTGTAATCCCAGCAGTTTGGGAGGCCGAGGTGGGCAGATCATGGGGTGAAGAAATTGAAACCATCTTGAGAACATGGTGACACTCCGTCTCTACTAAAAATACAAAAATTAGCTTTACATGGTGGCATGTGACTGTAGTCCCAGCTACTTGGGAGGCTGAGGCAAGAGAATCGTGTGAATCCAGGAGGCAGAGGTTGCAGTGAGCTGAGATCGCGCCACTGCACTCCAGCCTGGTGGCAGAGCGAGACTGTCTCAAAAAAAAAAAAAAAAAAAAATTAGTTGAGACTTGTTTTGTGGTCTAAAATATGGTCTATTTTTGACAATATTCCATGTGCTGATGAGAAGAATGTGTATTTTGCAGCTGTTGGATAAAATGATCTGTAAATGTCTGTTAGGTCCATTAGGTCTAAAGTACAGTTTAAAATCAGTGTTTCTTTGTTAATTTTCTATCTAGATGATCTGTCCAATGCTGAGAGAGGGACATTGAAATCCCCAAATATGGCCGGGTGCGGTGGCTCACTCCTGTAATCCCAGCACTTTGGGAGGCCGAGGCGGGCGGATCACGAGGTCAGGAGATTGAGACCATCCTGGCTAACAAGGTGAAACCCCGCCTCTACTAAAAATACAAAAAATTAGCAGGGCGTGGTGGCAGGCGCCTGTGGTCCCAGCTACTCCAGAGGCTAAGGCAGGAGAATGGCGTGACCCCATTAACGCAGGGGAGGCGGGGCTTGCAGTGAACCGAGATCCCGCCACTGCACTCCAGTCTGGGCGACAGAGGGAGACTCCATCCCCCCTAAAAAAAAAAAAAAAAAAGAAATCCCCAGATATTATTGTATTAGAGTCTATCTTTCCCTTTAGATTTAGTAATGTTTGCTTTATTATAAATCTGGATACTCTGGTGTTGGGTTCACATATAGTTGGTATTTTTTATATCTTCTTGCTGAATTGAGCCCTTTATTATTATTATAACAACTTTCTTTTTGTCTTTCTCTGGTTCTTAACATCTATTTTATCTAAATATAGATACTCTCACTTGCTTTTGATTTCAATTTGCATAGAATATCTTTTCCTATCCCTTCACTTTCAGTCTATATGTGTCTGTACTGGTAAAGTTTGTTTGTTGTAAGCAGCCTGTAGTTGGGTCATTTTTTAAATCCTTTCAGCCTGCATCTTTCGAATGGGGAATGTAATCCATTTACATTACATTCGAGGTTATTACTGATTCGTGAAAACTTATTCCTGTATTTTGTTAACTGTTTTTTGGTTGTTTTTTATATCCTTTGTTCTTTTCTTTCTCTCTTATTGTTCATCATTGCAGTTTGGTGGTTTTCTGCAGTGGATATGTCTGAGTCATTGCTCTTTCTCATTTGCATGTCTGTTCTGCCAATTAGTTTTATATTTTCATGTGTTTTCATGATGGTAGATATCCTTTCACTTCCAGATATACGATTCCCTTAAGCATTTCTTGTAGGGCTAGTGTAGAGGTGATAAATTCCTTTAGTTTTTGCTTATCTTGGAAAGACTATTTCTCCTTCATTTTTGAAGGGTAGCTTTGCTGAATACAGTATTCTTGCCTGAAGTTTTTTTTTTCTTTCAGCATTTAGAATATATCAGCCTATTCTCTCCTGACCTTTAAGTTTTCTGCTAAGAAACCTATTGTTAGTTTGATGGAGGTTTCCTTATATATATGACTTGATGGTTTTCTCTTTCTTTTTAAAAAATTATCTCCCTGTCTTTGACTTTTGACTGACTTTTTTGGGGCTGAATATCTTTCGGGATCTCTGAGCTTTGTGTATCAGATGTCTATATCTCTTGCAAGACTTGGGAAGTTTTCAGTTATTATTTTGTTAAATCGATTTTCAATGCCATTGCCCATGTCTTTTCCTCATGGAACACCAGAAATTTGAGTATTTGGTCACCTTGTGATGTTCCATATCTCATGTAGGCATTCTTCCTTCATTTAAGTTCTCTCTGTCTGTCTGTATCTCTCTCTTTCTCTCTCTCTCTCTGTCTCTTTTATGACTGAGTTATTTCAAAAGACTTGTATACAAGTTCAGAAATTCTAGTCTGCTGATGAAGCTCTTGATTGTATTTTTTTATTTTAATTATTGAATTATTCAAGTACAGGGCTTCTGTTTGGTTCCTTTTAATGATATCTCTTTTCTTGATTTTCTCATTCAGATATTAATTGTCCTGATTTCTTTGAATTGTTTATGTTATATTGTATCTCTCTGAGTTTCCTTAATATCATTACTTTGAATTCTTTTTCAGACATTTCATAGATTTCTGTTTCATTGGAATCTGTTGCTGGAGAATTATTATGTTCCTTTGGAGGTATCACGTTTCCTTGCTTTTTCATGTTTCTTGCGTCCTTACATTACTATCTGAGCATCTGGTGAAAGAGTTGCTGTTTGTAATTTTATGGATTTGCTTTCATAGGGAAAAATTTTTTTCCTATAGCTGTATCAATAGTGTTGGTTGGGTAGAGAGAGTGCTTAGGTTTTGATTCTGGCTGGACACAGTAGTGTAGTCTCTGTATGACATATTTTGCTGTAATCAGCATTAGTAGTGTCTGTGAGTTCCTTGGTGGCTTAGTCTGCTGTTGTTAGTGGAAGCTGTGGTGAGACAGGCTGGTTGTTGAGCCCCACTGGTGGTGGTGGCACCGGGCCTAGTGTGTCAGTCCTTGGGCCCCCACATGCCCACCTGATGTACACAAGCACCAGTGGTAGTGGGGTTGGATGGGCCAGTCCTTGGGCCTCCATGTGGCTTTCTTGGGTGCCAGCAGTGGCAGTGGTAGGCCAGGCAGGCAGACAGATCTTCTGGCCCTTGGGCAGTATGTGTGGTGTTGGTAATGGTAGTTGTGGCAGGTCAGCCCTCAGGGCCCCAGTCAGCACATGAGTGCTGGTGGTGGCTGTGATGGGCTGTGGCAGGCCGGTTCCCAGACTCCAGGTAGTGTATGCAGGTGGGTTCTGGTGGCAGTGATGATGGCAGGCTCATGCTCAGGCTTCCAGGAGGCAGGTGCAGATGCTGGTGGTGTTAGACTGGGCATGTTAATCCCCAGGCTCCTGGATGATGTATGTGGGCACCGCAGGCTGGGTGGGGTGCGGGGGAGCTGTCATCAGGACTCCAGAAAGTGTGAGTGGCTGCCACAGGTGGTGGGCAAGGCAGATCAATTCCCAGGCCCCCGCTTCATGTGTGCAGGCACTAGTGAGGGTGGTGCTGGGCGTGGCAAACCTGTCCTCAGACCTCCGGATGTTGTGCATGAATGCTAGCTGTGGTAGATGGGGCAAGTTGATCCCCAGGGCCCCGGACAATGCACTCAGGCAGTGCTGGTGACAGTGGTTGGTGGGGTGGACTGGTCCCCAGACCCCCTAAAAGTACATGCAGGTGGGTGGCAGCCCTGATGCTGGAGGTGGGGGACGGGTTAGAGTTGCTGTCAGTGACAGTGATCCCAAGTAACAGACTCTCAGGCTTTTGGGAGCACATACTTTGGCTTCTTTTGTTCTGAGGGTAGCTTCCCCAGTGTGCTGTACCAGTTGTTCCCCAGGGTGTAGACTCAGTGAGGTAGAGTTCTGGGGACACAGCCACACTGCTGGGTTCAGTCAGCATTACAACACCACAGCCCTCTGAATGGATATTGGATGATGTCAGCAGGGCTGCAGGAATGTGGAGAGCAGGGTCTGTTGGCCCCAGCACAGGATCTAATGGGGGCTGGGCTCTCAACATGGTCCTGTGCTGTTGAGAGGAAGGGGGCGGGGACCCCACATGTACTCCCTCTCTGGAGCAATGCCATCACACAGACTCCAGACAGCTCCCTATGCTAGTCTCAGGGCTGGCAAGGGTGGAGGGACTATCTTGTGGCTAGGATTACAGGAGTGCACAGTACTGATATAAACCACTGGGGATCTCTCACTTAACTTTTCCTGGCGCGGGGGAGTTTCTTCTGGCTCTGAGCCAATCCTGTTTGGGTCATCTGCTTTACCTCTCTCTCCTCAGGGGTTCTCCGTCACTTCCCTGCTGAATTCCAGTGGTCTCTCTTCGATGCTCTATTCAACATGTGATTATCTACTCACTGTACTGGTCCTTTTAAGAGGAGGTAAGTGCCATGTGCCTCTAGCCAGCCATCTTGAAGCCCCTCCCTCAGTGTATTGTATTTGAAGTTTTAAGTAGAGATTTTGGAGAAGTATGAATGATATGTTTGCCAAAAATAGAAAGTAGTGGAAAGAGGTGCTTAAAAGAATATAAACA
Organism: Macaca nemestrina; assembly: GCF_043159975.1. Taxonomy (NCBI): domain Eukaryota; kingdom Metazoa; phylum Chordata; class Mammalia; order Primates; family Cercopithecidae; genus Macaca; species Macaca nemestrina. The sequence continues at coordinate 142,246,328 of NC_092130.1, read as the reverse complement.
AAACGTGTTCTTTGCAGATTTTTTCCTCTGTTTGCAATTGGGCTTACCTATAGACCGGTCTGACCACCCTAGAATACTTTGTTGATGTGGTTTCACCCTCTTCTAGTTTTCACGGTTATTCCCACTTACCTGTAAAATATTATTTTTAAAATAGAGGACATAGGCAGTAAGAGTTGATTATCTGGTTTACTGAATTGCTGGCTTTTGATAAAATCCAGGTGGCTGGACAGAGGCAAAAATTGTTTTCAAATTAATTGTTTCATTGTTGACCTCTGCTGAGTCAGAGTTTGAAGGAGAAAAGTGAAATTCAGTGCTTCCCCTGACTAACACATTTGTTATTAAATTAAGAACGTATTAACCTTTTTGAGGTCATCCAGCCTTATTCTTGATGTCCACAGATTTTCCCGTGGTCAAAGTACCTGATGAATCACTGAAGCTCTTTGGGTCTTTACAATTCTTTTCTAAGGAAAGGAAAACCGGAAATTATTTGGAATAATGAAAAACTGACTGTCTCTTGGGAGAATATGCTAACCTAGGTTAAATTTTAATGAGGGAGATAGGGAAGAATGGAGATGCTCTCAGCTCCAAGTAATTAATTTAAATTTAGCTCTCTTGAGACTATTGTATTTGGAGATAGGGAAGAATGGAGATGCCCTCACCTCCAAGTAATTAATTTAAATTTAGCTGTCTTGAGACTATTGTAGTTGTTCTCTTTCTAATCAGAGTTTGTTGTCCATATTTAACTCTTGTTTCTCTGCTTGACCTTTCTTTACCAATCTCTGCTTGGTCTGAATGAATTGGTTGATCAGTTATCCATTGCCACCAAGCATCAGTGGCACACGGCAATAAGCATTTATTGCTCTTTATGGACCTAAGAAGGTCCCATGGGGCAGGGAAATACGCTCTTCCTGTTTTGGGGGGGACTCTAATGTAACATGACAAGAGACATGGATACAGGGAAGGGAGAAATATGGGAGCCTTTAATGCCTCATCTACCACAGTTGGCTCAAAGAAACTTACCAGGATTGAAAATTAAATAAAATTTTCCTTCTTTATAATTTATATTTTTCAGAAAACCAGAACTGATGGCTCTATTTGTAGTCTTTCAGACAACATTCTTCTTAACATTGCTGTCCTTGAGGACTTACCAGAGTGAAGGTAAGAAGTGGAAGGAACAGTAAAGACAAAAATCATGTCGGGAACAATTGAAGTCATTGGTGCTTTGAGAAAAAGTTAAACAGTTCTTTTTTCTTTGAGAATTACTTAAAATTGATGAGTATCTCCCATGAGAAGATTTGTCAATCTCTTTAAGCAGTGGTTGCTTTAGTCTTGGCCTCTCTCATCTTGATGGCTCTCTTAATAAGCCACCCCTTGACCCTGACTTCCTGGTCGATGCACTGGTCCTTAGGGCAGTTGTAAATAGACTTAATCCCTTACAAATTCATGATGGATATATTTTATCAGACCATCATCAAAGCAGTTCTTTCTGTACCTTGCTGAGAAAAGACACTGGATATACCACATCAGTGCTGACCACTAGGTTAGTACAAGTTTCTATGTCTCTCAACTGTGTTCACTGAGAAGCTGTTAGCTTAGTAAAATATGAGTAAAAGCAATGAAATACGAACCAATAGAAACTCTTTCAAGTCTCTGCAAGACAATATGCTAAATGCTGAAATGTTGTTTATAGATAAATAATATTTGTCACTTAGCTACTCCCCAAGGGAAGGTATTTTGAGATAAATTAACTTTATAAATAAAGTCAATAAGAATTTAATACCTCTAAAATATTTATTGATACCCTATTACTTTGAACTCGTTTAGAAGTAGATCTTAGACTTGAGAGAGTTTCTATTGGTTCATACTTTTTTGTACCTTTCATCTGTATTTTACAAAGCTTTACATTTTCCTCTTCCTGTATTTATTCTTTGCTGTGCTCTTCTTTTATTTTATTTATTTATTTTTTTTGTCTTTTTTTTTTTCTTCCTTTTGGTGGAGAACAGGGTCTCGCTATATTACCCAGGCAGGTCTCGAACTCCTGGGCTCAAGCTATCCTCCCGCCTCTGCCTCCCTGAGAGCTGGGATTACAGGCGTGAGCCACCGCACCCGGCTTTTTTTTTTTTTTTTTTTTGAAATGGTCTCGCTCCGTCGCCCAGGCTGGAGTGCAGTGGCCGGATCTCAGCTCACTGGAAGCTCCGCCTCCCGGGTTCGCTTCTACCTCAGCCTCCCAAGTAGCTGGGACTACAGGCGCCCGCCACCGCGCCCGGCTAGTTTTTTGTATTTTTTTAGTAGAGACGGGGTTTCACCGTGCTAGCCAGGATGGTCTCGATCTCCTGACCTGGTGATCCGCCCGTCTCGGCTTCCCAAAGTGCTGGGATTACAGGCTTGAGCCACTGCGCCCGGCCTGCTGGACTTCTCTTTTAAAGGAGAGTACAGGTGTTTGCTCCTAGTAATTACTCATGCAGTCCTGTCCATGGATTCATGAAAATGATCTTTGCAGGGAATATGCATAGAATTTCTCATCTTCCTTGAAACTCCATGAAAGATATTTGAAAAAGAAAAGGAAACATTGTTCTGATAATTGCTCAATTCTCTGTCTGGCATTCCTTTCATCTGGATTTATTTATATTAGGTCCAGGGTACATGGTCAAACCATATAATAAGAATAATTTTCAAACAGACCCACTGCCCCACCTCCAGGTGTAACCGAAATGCAGGTTCAGTTGCTTGCAGCTTGCAGAGTCCAGTTAAAATGAGCGAGGTCTGGTATAAAAAAAGAAAAACGACTTTTTATTCCAAAGCTAACTTAGGGTATTAAGTACATGCTTTCCTCCTTAAGGGGACTGCTTTGTTTTTGGAGTAGAGAGTGGGCACTTTTCAAGCAGGGGGCCTATGCAGTGGCAGAAGTGAGCAGATAGGGATCTGCATACTCACTTTAGTACCTTATCTATTGGTTAGTTGAGTTGGCATCCTTTTTTTTTTTATGTTTTTATTTTTTTGATTTTTATTATTATACTTTAAGTTCTAGGGTACATGTGCATAATGTGCAGGTTTGTTACATATGTATACTTGTGCCATGTTGGTGTGCTGCACCCATCAACCCATCAGCACCCATCAACTCGTCATTTACATCAGGTATAACTCCCAATGCAATCCCTCCCCCTCCCTCCCCATAATAGGCCCCGGTGTGTGATGTTCCCCTTCCCGAGTCCAAGTGATCTCGTTGTTCAGTTCCCACCTATGAGTGAGAACATGCGGTGTTTGGTTTTCTGTTCTTGCGATAGTTTGCTGAGAATGATGGTTTCCAGCTACATCCATGTCCCTACAAAGGACACAAACTCATCCTTTTTTATGGCTGCATAATATTTCATGGTGTATATGTGCCACATTTTCTTAATCCAGTCTGTCACTGATGGACATTTGGGTTGATTCCAAGTCTTTGCTATTGTAAATAGTGCCACAATGAACATACGTGTGCATGTGTCTTTATAGCAGCATGATTTATAATCCTTTGGGTATATACCCAGTAATGGGATGGCTGGGTCATATGGTACTTCTAGTTCTAGATCCTTGAGGAATCACCACACTGTTTTCCATAATGGTTGAACTAGTTTACAGTCCCACCAACAGTGTAAAAGTGTTCCTATTTCTCCACATCCTCTCCAGCACCTATTGTTTCCTGACTTTTTAATGATTGCCATTCTAACTGGTGTGAGATGGTATCTCATTGTGGTTTTGATTTGTATTTCTCTGATGGCCAGTGATGACGAGCATTTTTTCATGTGTCTGTTGGCTGTATGCATGTCTTCTTTTGAGAAATGTCTGTTCATATCCCTTGCCCACTTTTCGATGGGGTTGTTTGTTTTTTTCTTGTAAATTTGTTTGAGTTCTTTGTAGGTTCTGGATATTAGCCCTTTGTCAGATAAGTAGATTGCAAAAATTTTCTCCCATTCTGTAGGTTGCCTGTTCACTCTGATGGTAGTTTCTTTTGCTGTGCAGAAGCTCTTTAGTTTAATTAGATCCCATTTGTCAATTTTAGCTTTTGTTGCCATTGCTTTTGGTGTTTTAGACATGAAGTCTTTGCCCATGCCTATGTCCTAAATGGCATTACCTAGGTTTTCTTCTAGGGTTTTTATGGCATTAGGCCTAACATTTAAGTCTCTAATCCATCTTGAATTAATTTTCGTATAAGGAGTAAGGAAAGGATCCAGTTTCAGCTTTCTACTCATGGCTAGCCAATTTTCCCAGCACCATTTATTAAATAGGGAATCTTTTCCCCATTTCCTGTTTTTGTCAAGTTTGTCAAAGATCAGATGGCTGTAGTAGATGTGTGGTATTATTTCTGAGTTGGCATCCTTATGGGCAGAAATAGACTGTAAGGTGGCTGAAAATTCTCCAGGTGGGGGAGAGTTTCACAGTGGGCATACTTTGGTTTGTAAATCAACTGTTATCTCTCAAGGCAGTCTCCTGGTGGGTGAGAGTTCCTCTCTGGAGCTTCTAAGCATGTCATTATTAATAGATGAACTTGCCCTGTAGGGAGTGTCTGGTGAAGGGGAGATAAAAGGTTATAATTGCATTTCCAAAGGGCTAAGTAGGAAGTGGGGAACAGAGGGAAATGGGGAAAAGAGAAAATAATAAAACAATAATAACTCCTTCTCTTTTTTTCCTGAAAAATGGGTTACTCGGTTATACAGGGTCTCCAGGAAATCCCAGGCATCTAACTCTAAGCTTTCAGCCCAGCTCATTTCTCTAGTAAAGTTTCATTTTCTGATCCAGCACTATTTACTATGTGCCTTTTATGTACAAGCCACTCTGCTCTCAGAGTAAGCTCTGCTGCTCATGCTTTCAGCTTCTTTTATTTAGATCAGATAGGCATTTCCCTGTTTTTCTATCAACCAATCTTCACTTCTGCTTCCAGCTTTCTCTGACAAGCATGCTTTCTTTGGTAATTAATCCTGTCTTTGCTCTGACCTGTACTGTTCGGATTTCTAGTCTCAATTTCTGCTGAGGATTTATTCCAAATAACCTGGCTTTATTTCTCCAATCAACAAGGCAGAGCCAAGACTTTCTTCAGTTAACCCTCGGTACATGTTTCCATCAGCCAGAGATTATGACTGCAGCAATATATTCCTCTGTTGTGTATATGTACATACAGACAGAGATAGGGAGATAAACACATAGTGTGTTTTAAAATAAAAGTTAAATTATAGTATATATATACTCAGGATTTTTTTATTACTTAAAACAATTACTACAACATATGATGAGTTTTTTTCTTTGATATTAAATGTTCTTCTAGAAACAACATTATTTTTAATTGCTGCATGATAAACCTTCTTATGAATGGACAATGGTTTATTTCCTTGAGTAGTGTTATGGATGGTCAGAGAAACAGGGTGGGGAAAGTGGGAGGAGAGTATGTGGTTAAGTCCTGGTCTGATTCCCAAACCTGGCCTTCTTGGCCACACTCCAGCATTATAAAAAGAGAACTGGACAGAGACCCAGGAGCCCTAGCTTCTGGTCTGATTGTGCAGCTGTGGCAAAGTCACTTCCCTTTTTTTAACCTCAGTTTCCTTGTCTGAAAAATAATGGGATTGGATTTAATAATCTTTATGATTATTTGATCTCTCTAACTTAACCTTGGCATTTTCCACTATTTCCCAAGGAAGTCCTAGGTCGCTTTTAACCAGATTATTTTTGACTGACGTCACTCGAGCACCTGAGTCATTCAGCACTCACTGATAGCGTGTGTTAATATAAAGAGTTCTTCTTTTGTCTAGAGCTTCCAGAAGTAAAGTTTAGACTGATAGTTGACTCATTCATTCAGCAACCAATCACTGAATGTCTTTCCCATAACTGGTATGTTCTTAGTCTTGGTTTCTCTAAGCTGAGTAAGGCTGAGTCCCAACCTTGTTTCACTCACAGTCTACAGGGAGACAGACATAGAAACAAACTCTTACAGCATGTTGCAATCAGTGCTCCAAACAAGGACTTAGGAAATCTAAGGAGGGATTCTGAGGTATGATTACAGTGGAGTGAATCGGATAGCTTAACGAAGTATTTCTTTTAAAATATAACTTATTATTTGATTCTCAAACTAATATGTGTTTCTGAAGAACGTTTACAAAATACCAAAAAGTATAAAGAAGAAAATTAAAATCACTCAACCTCATCAACCAGAAATAATTGCTGTTATAATGACTGTTAACATTTTATTTGTACTTTCCTTTATTGGTTTAAAAAAAAAAACCATGTCCTTTAAAAATCGTAAAATGGAGTACATATTCTAATACATTTTTTAAAAGTGTATGGGAAAATCCAATGAAAATACATATGATTTAAATTTGGCAATAGAATAAAAGAGTAGGATTATGGGAACTAAATTTCTGTATTATGCAAGCATTTTTATCATGAGTAATTAGTGACATTGATTCATGATACTCATTTGGTGCGTAAATTAGCAATTAGTACATTCGCAATGTTACGCAACCATCACCCGATTCAGTTGCAAAACATTTTCATCACACGGAAAGGAAACCACTGCTTAAGCAGTTAGTCTTGATTCCCCTCTCTCTCAGCCCCTGGCAGCTACCAGTCTACTTTCTGTCTCTATGGTACTTACTATTCTGGCAATTTCATACAAATGGAATCACAGTATAAAACCTTTTGTATCTGGCTTCTTTCACTTGGCATGATGTTTGTGAGGTTAATCCAATTGTAGCATGTATCAGTATTCAATTTCTTATGGCTGAGTAATAGTCCTTCGTATGTATATGGCACAGTTTGTTCATCTGGTCATCCACTGATGAAAGTCTCAGTTGTTTCCACCTCTTGGCTGTTGTGAATAATGCTGCTACAAATTTGTGGACAATTATTTGTTTCAATTCCTGCTTTCAATTCTTTGGGATATCTACCTACAAATGGAATTGCTGGGTTATATGGTGATTCTATTTTAACTTGTTTGTCTTGGAGACAGGGTCTTACTCTGTCACTCAGGCTGGAGTTAACTTTTTGAAGAACTGTCAAAATGTTTTCAACAAGGCGGAGCCATTTTACATTCCTACAGGGGCTGTAATTTCTCCACATCCTCACCAACACTTATTATTTCCATTTTAAAAATTATTATAGCAATTTTCATGGATGTGACTTGATTATTTTGACTTGAATTTCCTTAGTGACTAATGATATTGAACATCTTTTCATGTGCTTTTTAGCCATTTGTATATCTTCCTTGGATAAATGTTCATTCAAGTCTTTTGACTTATTTTATTTTATTTTATTTTGTTGTGACAGGGTCTCACTCTGTTGCCCACGTGGAGTGTGGTGGCATGATCACGGTTCACTGCAACCTCTGTCTTCCCGGCTCAAGCCATCCTCTTATGTCAGATTCTTGAGTAGCTGAGACTACATGTGCCATGACACCCAGCTAATTTTTATATTTTTTTGGTAGAGACAGGGTTTTTCCATGTTGCCCAGACTCTTTTGCCTATTTTTAAAGTGTGTTCTTTGTCTTTTTGTTGCTGGTTTGTAAGAGTTCTTTATATAGTATGGATACTGGAACCTTATCAGATATATGATTTGCAAATATTTTCTCACATTCTATAGGTTGTCTTTTCACTTTTTTGATATTGTCATTTGGTGCACAAAATTGTTTATTTTATTGGCTATTTGTTGTTGTTGTTGTTGTTGCTCATACTCTGGATTCAGATCTAAGGACCCACTGCCAAAGTCATGGTCGTGGAATTCCCACTGAGATTATAGTTATCACCCTAACCCTTCCCAGCATCACATTTACAAAATATCACAAGGTAACTTTCTGGGAAGGTAACCATTGTGGCTCCCTTTCCTTTTATGGGCATTCTTGTTCATCTCGCTTTCATAGAATGAGTTGTCTGAGGTGTTCTTCCAAATTCTGTGGTTATGTCCCATTTGAATCTGAAGCTTTCTACTGTGTGGACCAATCACATGAAAAACATCATGTTTGTCTTGTATCCACCAGGGATGCTCGTCAGTTTATCTGGCTCCATACAGAGCCCCATCCTGTCACCTGTGTCCTGACCATGGCAGGACTTTGCTGTTGGCGCCATGCAAAATACTTCTCAGACATTCCATTCCATGCAAACTTCGATTGGGCCAATGCTCCTGTCTTAACAGTTGGAGGACAATAAAGGGGGACACAGGTGTTGGTATTAGAGAGATTCCTATTTAATTTCACATCGCTTTGTATATGTTATTTACCCTAATTGAGCTTGAGTTTCCTTATCTAAAAAATTGCTGTTTAACAGTTTTATAGCAGGCATTGCATGAGACAATGTAAGTAAAGGCCCTAGCACTGTGCCTGGTCAATAACATGTGCTCAATTTCGTTGTTATTTTTACTTCCCTATGAGAAAAATAGCATGTGCAGAATGGCAGTTTGGGGACATTTTTTCAGTATTGAAGATTGTTTCCATTTTTTGTTGTCAAAATGAGATAGTCTCTTACCATTTAAACTTAATGTTAGAGGGATTCAAATGAGGAGGGGAAATCCCCCTGAAACTAGAAAACTGAATGCTTAAAAGATGATATCTGTTATGCCATGGGTCATCAGATAACAGCTGATTTTATCGATGCAGGCTTTATCTGTTCAATACCTTTGTACCACTCCCAGTTTACTTCTGATACCCTCACAGTTGAAATAGTTGAATCAGCAATACACAATTATTTTCCAATCTATATGGTGTTTTTCTCCTCTTAAGTGGAAAGTCATGATTTGTTTTTCTCTAAGAATTAGCAGTGACTTAACTCACTCAGTCAGGACACATTCTGTCTCTAGTGGCAGATATATCTGCTTAAACCTCTGTGTGCAACCATTTGCAGTGGCGCCATTGGTGGTTTATGCAGTCAGCCTAAGAGATAGGCTGCTGCTTCCCAGGGCCACCAACTTCAGCAAACCTGTTTCATGTTTGAATTCCTATTCTTTTACAGACTGTGTCATACCACTAACTGGTCTAAAATTCCAATCTCTTGGACTATTTTGTGAGTTCATCATGTCTCTCCAACTAACTTCCTTCTTTGAGCTAGGAACCTTGTCACAATTGTTTCACATCAAATGTCTGGTATCTTGCTGGTCTCATCGAAAGAGTTCAGTTAATTCTTGCTGATCTTTATCTTTTAAGTTAAATACATTGAGACATAAATGACCATGTCTACAGATAAGACATGCTCCCACATTGTAGTCTTTTACCAAACTATAAAATATTGACTTTCAAAAAGGAAACTTTCATTTCTGATTTTCAGAAATACATTTCCATCAAAAAGTCCTCTTTCTTTTTTTCAGACTTGTTATAAATTTCCAAACCAGTTAGATTGTCCAATAAAGAATTCTTCTCTTTCGTTTACCTGTTTATCAGTGTATGAACTTGCTGTATACTATTGAGCAAGTTACTTCATTCATCTAGATCTTAATTTCTGTGTCTGCTAAGTGATTTCCAAATTCTCTTCCACATTTCCAAAGTGTCTGATTCCAGGATGCACATATGAGCAATATTTTCCAGAGCTAAATAATGATGATATTAAAGTTTAATTATTTCTGACTCTTCAATCATGCTCCTATTAAATATTATTTCATGCTTCATTTTGATCTTTTCAGTCTTGGCTGAACGTTTACCATTGACTCCTGTGTCACTTAAAGTTTCCACCAATTCTATACATCAGAGTTTGCATTTACAATGGACTGTCCACAACCTTCCTTATCATCAGGAATTGAAAATGGTATTTCAGATCCAGATCAGTAGGATTGAAACATCCAATGTCGTCTGGGTGGTAAGTAATTTTTTTTGGCTCAATATTTTAAAAAGTCATCTTTAAAAAAAAGACACCATGGCTTTCTTTCATAACATCTGAAAAATTCTCGTTTTGGAAACATTAGCAGCTCAAAACAGTTTGTCTAAACAATTACATTTCTGTGTTTTCAGTTAAGGATAGGTAGGTAGGATGGAATGCACTAAGAAAATAGGTTTTCTCAGTTTTGGTCTGTTTTCTAAGAAGACTGTTGAGTCTGCCCTCATGAATACTGGATTCCAGAGAGCCAGGAAGATTAACCATTTCATTCCTCCTACCTCTTTCTTCTCTGTCCCCCAGAGATTTTCCTAAATAAGATGTAATCATTTGGCAACATTTTTCTTTTGAATGTAGCGTCCTGACAGTTTCTTGGCCTGTACCCAGTTGAAATGCAAGGAAGAGTAAGTTCTAGCACTTAATGTTCCATCCAACAAGGAGCCATGTTGTTGAGTAATTTCCTGTGTCCTTTGTTGCCTCACATGTGGCTTTTTCCACAACAAATGAAATTAAGAAAATACTGAATTTCACACTCTTTTTGTCTTTGAATTCTTTGGGGTGGATTTTTCACTTAGTTCAAACAATTATTAGGTCAGTTTTGCCTGAGGTGTCCCCATCTAGGGCACTGGGACACATTAGTGGTTAATGATTTCCGTTTCTCATCTGGGAACTATAGTAATCTATATGCACATAATGTTCAGTCATTTTCATGGGATATTTAAGGACAGTGGAATGTTTTCACATTGAAAGGAACTGAGAATTTTCCTGCAGATAAGAGAAGCCTAAGACTGTACTTGGGCCCTCTGTCAGCTCAACCAGGCTCCACGCTTCACCCAGGCAGTGGAGGCTTTGGGTACACAGACACAGCATGGATAGTTCCTTTGGTAAAGCACACAAGTCACTAATTTTAACATTTTCAGTTTCTTTCCATATTCATTATTGAAATTTGAGATCTGAGCAAGTTTAATAAAATTTTGACTCTGTCCATTTAGGATTCATATCAAGTCTATACTTCTACCTCTCAAAGGACAGTTTCCCACAATGAGACTTGGTATGGTGATTTTCAACAACAGCGATGCTTGTGTGTAGCTGTTTACTCCCTTCTATCAACACATCTTTCCACTATCCCACCTTACATTAGTGAGTCTGATTTTTGTATTTTTAATGGGTACACTCGTTGGTAATTTGGGACGAGTAAAACATAGAAGCAAAGGTCATATTGAGACTAAGGATTATCCACAAAAAGAAAAATTGAGGTGGATGTGCTCGAGGAATTGTGGAAGACTAGCACTTAGCACCATTAGCAAAAATAACATTAACTGTAGACTACATGGATCCCATTCTTTATTTTTCCAAAAGGTAACTCATATCTATTGTTTTGTTAGAAAAAGTAATATTAGCCATAGACCAAGTGGATCTTTTTCTTTATTTTCCTAAAAAGCGATTGTTCATACCTGTTTTCATATTTGATTCCCGTAAGAGTCCTCTTTTCAAGGGAAAGCAGCTAGTATAGACTATTTCTGTAACCTTCTAGGGCTCAAGACCCTTCAGGGTAGAGTTTTGCCTTGTCTATCGTGTTGTCCTCACAATACTCAACCCAACCTGACTACAACAGTGGAGAAACCACAGCACAGAGAGGTTTGTTGTGTTGCTCCAGGTGACAGAGGCAGGGTGGCAATCATCCTTCACCCCTGTGCCCAGAAAGGGATGACAGTCACATGCAGCCCCAGGCCATCTGTGGGCACATGTCCTGTGGAATAGAGGATGCCTTGAGAAACGCTGTCTGAATCACTCATACCTGAAGTTGAGGAGAAATGTAAGATCCTCCTCCAGTTAAGGAGGAGGATGCTGCTTCTATTTAGACCAAAATCTCCCTTATACAGGGAAGCTCCCTGTAGTGCAAGTCTGAGAGGGTACCCTCATTCGTGCTGGGGGATGGGGTGAAGCTTCTGGACTCAATGTCTCAGACACCTCTGTTCCCAAAAAAGCCAAAGGAAGAGCGCCTTGACTTAGTTACTTGTAGCTGGACCAGAGGCACTGAGCTGTCTCCTGGATGGCACTGGCCATTTGGAACCCTGAACTGCATGGTCCTGCCCTCCTGGGTCATGGTCCTCCCCTTCCCTTTGCTTTATGATTTTGTCAATGGCATAGGAAGACAAAGTAGAGTAAGAGCTCAAGCTTGGAAGGAAGCCAGGTGTGGGAGTCAAACGTCTCAGTAACAAATCAGTGACCTCTGTTAGACTTTTGCGTAAATGTGTATGCCAATTTCTTGTGACTTGCTGATGTCTGCAAGGGTCAAATTAAACTTACCGCTTCAATGAATGAAATGACCCAAAGACAATTCATCATATTTAAAGGAAAAAAAAAATCACTGAATTGGGGAAAAGTTTTATCTCCTCCATTAACAGGACTGTAAAGACCACAAAGCAGAAGTTGAGGTTAAACAGGTTCCACACATAAATAGTGTCTGGGGGAAATACAACTCATTGCCTAGTAATGAAATGATTAAATCATTCAGTCCAGAGTTTTAGACTGTGCCCCCAGATCAGGCATTGTGCGCAGTGTGGGAATGTCAGCGCTGAGCCCGCTGGAAAGAATGAGGAGGTGAACACACAAATAGGCTATTCTACACATGGGCTGTGTGTGCAGATCACTGATGAGATGCTATGAGGTTGGGGTTAGGCCTCATCTTCTCCCACAATTTGGACAAAGGGCTGTTTGAGACAATATCCAAGAGGATTGAAGTTAATTTCGCAAGTAGAATAGAAAAGAGTGCTCTGAGCAGACCCAACAGGCATGAGCAGAGGCCCTGAGAGAAGGGGCTGGGGAATTTCCAGGCCTGTAAGCCGGCTGTGGTGCTGGATCCCTGAGCACATGGGGATGGGGGTGCAGGCCTTGATGCACAGGACCATGAGGTGCATGCTCAGGTTTTGTTTTTTTATCCCAAGGGCAATAAGAACAAAGGAAGTGGCAAGCTCTGATTTGAATAGCTGCACAGCAGAGTGTGGTGGGGAACTGGGGAAAGGGATGTGTGGCCACTAGGAAGCGAGCTGTGGGTCCAGCCAAAGCAGAGATGCAGGTAAGAGAAGCGACTGTGGGGTCCAGCCAAAGCAGAGATGCAGGTGAGAGAAGCAGCTGCGTTTGAGGGAGAGAAGGGAGGTAAAATTCAGTCTGTGACCTGTTGGCATTAGAGTGAGGTTGCCATTATTGATGTATTTCCTTCTGACAGGGGTCGGGGGAAGAGAGGAAATATTTGCTCTTTTTTTTGAGATGGAGTCTCACTCTGTTGCCTAGGCTGGAGTGCAGTGGCGCAATCCCAGCTCACTGCAATCTCCGCCTCCCAGGTTCAAGCGATTCTCCTGCCTCAGCATCCTGAGTTGCTGGGATTCTAGATGCGCACTACCACACCTGGCTAATTTTTGTATTTTTAGTAGAGATGGGGTTTCACCATGTTGGTCAGACCGGTCTCAAACTCCTGACCTCATGATCTGCCTGCCTTGGCCTCCCAAAGTCCTGGGATATTTGCTCTTGAACTTTAAAAGTATTTAAGCAAAATGTACTTGACATTGCTCATGTTAAATAGTGAGAGTTTCATGGATCAGGACCTCAGAACTTGTTAAAGGAACATATTTTGTGATCTAGGAATAAAGTAATGCAATAAATGGAAATCAAATATAAACATTTATAAAACCACAGTCTGCAGAGAGTGAAAAAGGAAGCCCACAATTAAATGCCCCCTGGGTGGGATGTTCTCAGCCCAGGGCTGGGTTTAATTCCGTCAGGGGCACTGGTTCAAGTTTGTGACCTGAACAGGGGGCAGACATAAATAGAAGAAGGCCTCCGAGTTGCTAACTCCAAGCAGTGTGTGACATGTGACTTGTCCCATCCCCTTCACTGAGGACTTATTATTCTCCCTTAGAAACATGGATGCAGACTCGAACTCAGGTTCCCCCAGGAAGTGTCAAGTGTGTGTCGCCTCCACCTTGCAGCTGTGGGGCAGGAAACAGGGGTCTTGGAGGAGGCACACTGAGGAGAAAGCATGCCTGGAGCTATGGGGCACATGAAGAAGACAGCGTGGTTCCTGCTCCCTCAGGACCATGCTGGAGTCACAGCTGATATACCAACAGCTAGCCACAGTATATAGGAGGACCTCAGAAGGGGTGGAGACAAGAGGAATGCAGAGGAAAGAGCAAGAAAGGCTTCATGAAGGAGAAGGGGCATAACCTGGGCTTGAAGAACGGGGCAGATCCCCATACAGCAGGGAGTGGAAGATACCAAACCAAAGACACTGCCTGAGCAAAGACAGGTCTGAAATCATAAGGCATATCCAGAATTGTAGAGGAAGCACTATGTTTGGAGAGATGATTCCTGCAAGGGACTGCTGGGTTGGAGCCAGATTATAGAAGGCTTTGCATGACAGGGCAAGGTGTAAAGGAACCATTGAAGCCTGTGGAATTAGAGAATGGAAACACCAGCATCGCAGAAAGATGAAGGCTAAAGGCTGTGTCAGAAGCCCAAATTACAGTTCAACTTAGACAAACTTCCTAGAGAACCGTGTAAAACATTTTGTGTCATTGACATCTTTAGGACCTAAGAGTCTGACAGATGGAGCCCAAGAGATGGAGTGTGGTCCATGTGGCCACCATATCTGAAAGGACAAGAGACAGAAAACCAAGGGAGACTCAGAGAGCCATCTGTCAACTTCCGAGAGAAAATGGAACTTCTGCTGTGCCATGAAAGACTGCTTTCTTGACTGAGATCTGACCATCCTAATCCAAACCTTACCAAAGACGAATATTTTTAAAAAACAATCAGTTTTTTTTAAAAAGGATGACTGTGTTAGTTCTCTACTTTTCAAGAACTTTCTTAGCAGATTCTCTGGGACCGGCATAGTGAACACCTTCTGTCTCTGATCTGTTCCCCCAAGACCTGAGTAGCCTCTGTCTTCTCTCCCAGTTGTTCCACATGAGTCCCCTGGAACTGGAAGACCATAGGGATTAGAAGCTGAGTTTTCAAAAGGCAGGAGGTCATAGCTGGCTCCCATGTGAGGCATCAGAGCATGGGGAATTGACTAGCAGAAATGGACTTCACTGGTACATATTGTAGACCTGCATTGGGGTCTTAGGTTTGTGCTTTGGGATAAGTCAAGTCAAGCTATTTTATAGGATAAGATGGCTATGTGTTTCCAATTTTTTCCTCTTTGCTTTTAGGGGAATTACAGCACCACTGTGAAGTGGAACCAGGTTCTGCATTGGAGCTGGGAATCGGAACTCCCTTTGGAATGTGCCACACACTTTGTAAGAATCAAGAGTGTGATAGACGATGCCAGTTTCCCTGAGCCAAATTTCTGGAGCAACTGGAGTTCCTGGGAGGAAGTCAGTGGTAAGAAGTGAGGTGGTTACAAGAGCGAAAAGGGTTAATATATTTTTTAATGAGGAGCAATAGTCAAATAGTGGAAATCTCCTTTGAGGAACCCTGGGTAGACGCTGACATTATTTTCCTTTGGCTCCTATGGGAACTAAAAAACACAGGTGTGAAACTTGGCACTGGAAGATATAGTCTGAAGTCTTACTTCTGAGCTTACTCATTGACGTAGTTGTGCAGATTGAGGCAATTTTGTATTTGTTTTCAAAACATGTAAAGTGTGTGTATTATAAATGTTAAGTGAACAAAGCAAGACATAAATTGTAAATATGTATTTATTTGAACAACACAAAATGTGTATGCATCTAGAGTAGAGTTTGGGAACCTTTTTCTGTGAAGGGACAGGTAAGAGATACTGTAGGCTTTTCAGAGCATACAGTCTCCGTTTTGACTATTCAACTCTGCTACTGCAGTGTGAAAGCAGCCGTAGACAGTGTGTAAACCAACGAGAGGGCTTTGTTGATAGAACTTTATTTTGCAAAAACAGGGCTGGGCATGGTGGCTCATGCCTGTAATCCCAGCACTTTGGGAGGCCAAGGCGGGCGGATCACTTGAGGTCAGAATTTCAAGACCAGCCTGGGAAACATGGTGAAATCCTGTCTCTACTAAAAATACAAAAATTAGCTGGGCATGGTGATGGGCACCTGTAGTCCCAGCTATTCTGGAGACGGAGGCAGGAGAATTGCTTGAACTCATGAGGCAGAGGTTGCAGTGAGCCTAGGTCACACCACTACACTCCAGCCTGGGCCACAGAGCCAGATTCTGTCTCTCACACACACACACCAAAAAACAACAGATGGTGGACTCAAATTGTAGTCCCCACCAATCTAGTCGGGACTTGAAGGGCGGAGAGGTGGAATATGGATAAATGAAAGTGGTGAAGATGAGATTATGGATAAATATATTTTAAATATTCTTTAATACTGATAATTTTGTTGTAATTAAAATTTAGAGTGGGTTTTGTCAGTTTCTTTTGCTCCCATTAAACTAATAATAATGACATAATAATAATTGAATTAAATCTATGACCTAGTCACTTTTTAAAATACTATATGTATTTAGTTCTCATATCAGTCCTATAAAAGGACTTCTTATCCTCGCTTCACAGAAAAGGAAACTGAGGCACTGAGAGGTTAAAGAAGCCATGTAAAGTCACCATGCCACTAAGTGTTGGAGCTGGAATTCCAACCCAGACAGTCTGACTCCAGAGGTCATGTGCTTAACCATTGTATCCTACTACGGAAAGGAGTACACATCCACAGGGAAAGATATTAAAAAGATAGTAAGAGGTTGGGTGCCATGGCTCACATCTGTAATCCTAGTACTTTGGGAGGCCGAGGCGGGCAGATTGCCTGAGCTCAGGAGTTCGAGACCAGCCTGCACAACATGACGAAGCCCCAGCTCTACTAAAAATACACAAAATCAACCGGGTGTGGTGGCACATGCCTGTAGTCCCAGCTACTCAGGAGGCTGAGGCACGAGAATCGCTTGAACGTTGGATTTTTAAAAAGCTTTAAAAAAACGAACTTTTAAAAGACCCCTTACACTTGAGGGACTGGCATTTCAGAGAAGGTAGGAAGAGATATGATCTCCAGTATAATGAAGAGATTATGAGGGATTTGGGAGCCGTATAGACCTTGCCATTCTGAATGTGGCTTCGCCACTTTCTAACTGAGCAAACTCTGGCTAAGTCCTACCTGACCCCTTGTTGTAAGGTACTAAGAACGACATGAGATACTGTACATAAACACTTAACATGGCCTCGGGCAGGGCTGGGACTTGCTAGAAAGCAGTTACAATAACCCAGCAATAGCAATCATGCAATCTTCAGGTGGTAATAGTAATGTGCTGTCTGTGGCGGTAAGAGCAACAGCAGTGGTATCAGTGTAACAATAGGAGCAATGGTGGAAAGGATCGTCTTGCATTCACCAAAGGGTAGAGGTTTGGCAGAGAAATTTAGGTTGCTATTTTCTCCAGAAGGAAGAAAAAGCTAAAGTTATCTGCTGAAGGCAAATGGATAACTTGTTTTAAGAGGCTTGAATTTTGAGTGCGATTCTAACTTGGCTATTTTTTTTTTTTTCTTGCAGTACAAGATTCTCTTGGACGGGGCACATTGTTCGTTTTCCCTAAAGATAAGCTGGTGGAAGAAGGCTCCAATGTTACCATTTGTTATGTTTCTAGGAACATTCAAAATAATGTATCCTGTTATTTGGAAGGGAAACAGATTCACGGAGAACAACTTGATCCACATGTAACTGCATTCAACTTGAATAGTGTGCCTTTCATTAGGAATAGAGGGACAAATATCTATTGTGAGGCGAGTCAAGGAAATGTCAGTAAAGGCATAGAAGGCATCGTTCTCTTTGTCTCAAGTAAGTATGCAAATTCTCTGTGGCCCTTTCTTCTCATTTCCTGGGGAATAGATTAAATCTCCTTTACTAGAAGACAAACACTTCCACCCACGATCTTAATTTTCTTTTGTTTCCCAAGTTTTCTAGGAGAGGCTCTGAAGTTGATGACCTTTAGTAATGTTTCCAGGATGTCCTGTTGTTTTCTTGTCCTTACTGAGAGTTGTATTCCTAGAGATCAATAGTATTAAATAGAGACAGTTCAGGTCATGACCTGGACCACTGGGAAAATACCTTTTTTTGCCCCACCCATGCTGGAATTACTTTGGGATCACAGAGGGAGGGTAGGGGCTGTAGATTGGACAACCACGGAGTCAGCCAGGGTTGTAGCCCAGGAGATCTGGGTTTTAATCTTCTTTCCCTGGCTGAGTGTGTCATGTTGGCCAAGTTTCCTAGCCTCTCTGAGCCAGTTTCCTCCTTTGTAAAATGGGGACAGTGATGGTGATTGTGAGGATTAATGAATGTGGGTAGCGCCTGGCCACAGTAATAGCTGTGTGCAGTAGGAGATCAGCAAATGGAGGCCATTACTGTTCTTAACTGTGCAGTAAATTGGTTCCATTGGATATATTAGTGGAGTGGGAACATTGTGATTTTTTTTTTTTTTTTTTTTTTTTTTTTGAGAAGGAGTGTCGCTCTGCTGCCCAGGCTGGAGTGCAGTGGCCAGATCTCAGCTCACTGCAAGCTCTGCCTCCCGGGTTTACGCCATTCTCCTGCCTCAGCCTCCCAAGTAGCATGTGCCACCTTGCCCGGCTAGTTTTTTGTACTTTTTAGTAGAGACGGGGTTTCACCGTGTTAGCCAGGATGGTCTCGATCTCCTGACCTCGTGATCCGCCCGCCTCGGCCTCCCAAAGTGCTGGGATTACAGGCTTGAGCCACCGCGCCTGGCCTTGATTTTTATATAGATCTGTGTGTGCACAACTAGTGACCTCCTGTATTTTGTTTTGAGCATCTCCTTCCCCGGCACAGTAGGGAACATCTCCCTCCCTGCCTCCCTTGCCAAAGGAAGTCTCCAGTCTCCTGGATGCCTGGTTCATCTATGTCCCCTTAGCATGGCCACAAGAGGCAGCAGTAACTCTGGGGATTCGGAGGTGCTTCGCCATTCCCCAAACACGCAGCTCCCGCCTGTTGAATTTAGCAGGTTCACAAATCTGACTGATTCTCTCGCATCCCCAAAGCATTCTGTGAGCCACGGCAACCAAAATGAAACACTGGCAGGCACTGGGGATACAACCCTTGTCAAATGGATACAGCATCAGCCACTTGCATGACATGGACCATCCATGCCCTTGACATCTCAGAAAATCACAAGGGCAGGAAGGGGAAGGGGCCAATTTGAGGTGACCCCTGAAAAGTGACTTTTGGAGGCTGTTGATAGGTAGCCTTCCTCTTCAGTCACCCCTTCATTGTTCAGAGTAACTCTGTGGCTTCAGACTCTAAACAGAGCTTTCCATTTGGCTTATCTTCCAATAAAAAGATTTAACTAGGTATGTTTTCCTTTGTATGGACAGAAGTACTTGAGGAGCCCAAGGACTTTTCTTGTGAATCCCAGGACTTCAAGACTTTGCACTGTACTTGGGATCCTGGGACGGACACTGCCTTGGGGTGGTCTAAACAACCTTCCCAAAGCTACACTTTATTTGAATCGTAAGTTGGCTCTGGTTCCATTATTGAAAAGTTCTTCCTTGTTTGAGGTGCTTGTGACAACATGGCAAAATCTACACTTAGATGTTGCAGGAAATTTGAACAGGTATTTCAGAACCACCTGCCAAGGTCAAGAGGAAACCTTTAAGTGGTGACAAGTGTCTAATACTTTCTACCTGAGGTTTTTTAAAAAGGACCATTTAGCATAGCATGGTAAGAAAGACAGTTAATGTGTACCTTGACGTGAAAATAGTCATATCTGATAATCTGGGTCTACCCAATTTCTGACTTTTTAGGAATATTCCAAGTAAATTAAGGGATGTTCTCGCCACCCATGGGAAGTCAGTGATTCATGTTAAGACATTTCAGCACATATATCAAATTTGTAGAAACAATATTTTCATTATTGGTATTTGTTGGTGATGGATCAATGCCGTTATGGGGAACATAGTTTGACAGTCACTGAGTATGCCCTGGGGGATAAGGGATACATTTGCTTTGATGGAAGTAAAAACCTTGTAATGTATTATTTTGTTTTGTTTTTTAAGATTTTCTGGGGAAAAGAAACTTTGTACGCACAAAAACTGGTGTAATTGGCAAATAACTCAAGACTCACAAGAAATGTATAACTTCACACTCATAGCTGAAAATTACTTAAGGAAGAGAAGTGTCAATATCCTTTTTAACCTGACTCATCGAGGTGAGACTAGAGTTGTCACAGCCCACCGTGGCTACTAACATGTCTTTGTTTGACAGACTGTGTCATCAAGTAAATGTGCTGTAGATCTTTGCCTCATTCACAGCCGATGTGAGAGTTAGAATTTATACCTGTTGTTGTTGCCACGTTTCTCCTCATGGATGCACGCATCCGCTATTATTTGTTTGTTTTAATAATGTCACGAGCACCAATGAGCTTACTACCCGACTTCAAAACTAGCACTCTAACAATAACTTCTATCATATCTCATCCTATCATGCCCTCACCCCCGCTCCTTCCACCAAGATAATTATCACTTTAAATTGTGTGCATGTGTATTCTCATTTCTTATGTAATGGTAAAAATGCCTTTATTTTGTTTGGTTTTAATGCATAGAAAGAATATCAAGCTGTGTGTAATAATTCAGTAATTATGTTTATATAATATTAAATTGCTAATATTTGCCCATATTGTTTAGTGTTGCTATAGTCCATTCACTTTTACTGCTGTGTAGTATTTCATTGTGTAAATATTAAATATTTTATATGTGCATCTCCTTTGATGGATTTGCAGGTTGTATCAAGGTTTTTGCTCTTGGGTACATGTTAATATGAACATTTTTACACATGTGTCCAGTACACATTTACAATTGATTTTCTTGCATATATGCTTAAGCATTGGATCAGATGTAGAATATGTTCAACTTATAGGATAAGGTCAAATTATTTTTCAAGGGAGTAGTACCAGTTATACTCCCACCCTATAGATTCACATATTCTTACCAAGTTGGTATTGGCACATTTTTTTTTATTTTTGCCAATTAAATGGCTATAAAATGGTATTTCATGATAGTCTTGAGATTGAATCTCATGAGTGTTTTGGCCACATCTGTTTTCTCTTTTATGAAAAGCTTACGCATGCAATTTACACATTTTTTGTTGGTAAGAGTATTCATATATTCCTGATACTGATTTGTTGTTCATTTCTATACTGCTAATATCTTATCCCAATTTGTAACTCACTTTCTTTTATATGTCTGTTGATGAACAAAAGTTTATCATTTTTAAAGCAGATAATTTTATAAAAATATTTTAAAGAGATCATTTCCTACCCCAAGATCAGAAGGGCAGTCACCTATAAGTTTTTAGTAAGAAGTTTAAAGGTTTTTAAGAAGACAAATTCCAAATCCATCTGGGATTGATTTTTTTTTATATTAAGTGAGATAGGGTTATGACACTGAATTTTTCTGTTTGGTAACCATTTTTCCATAACTGTTTATCAAATAACTCTTCCTTCGCTAATGATCTGACATGCTACCTCTTTCACTGTTAGGAAAGCATAAGAGAGTTCTGGATTCTTAATTCCACTGGTTGGTCTGTTTATTCCTGCACTAGTATTACACTAACTTACTTAAAGTTTCAGATGAGTCTTGACATCAGGTAGGATAAGTCTCTCACCCTGTTCTTTTTCAGAAATATCCTCACTATTCTTGGTGCCATACTCTTTTATGTAAAATTGATAACTAATTTACCAAATTCTATGAAAAGCCCTACTGGGCTTTTCATTGGAATTGCACTTAATCTATAAATACAATTTGGAGAGATCAATATCTCTATGTTACTAAATCTTCCTGTGCCTGGACACAGTATATTTTTATATTTCTTTAGGCCTCTGTTAAAATCATTTCATAAAGTTTTAAATGTTTCCCTTGTATACTTTTTTTCCTTGTATATTTTTTGTACTACTAATATGGCTCCAATGACTGGAGGAACATCCCAGTTCTTCATTTCGAGCCGGTTTGCATAAAACCACACAGACACATGTGGAGTGGTTTTACGGAGAGAAAAGTTTAATAGGCAAGAAAGAAGGAAGAAGGAAACAACTCCCCCATACAGAGACAGAGGGAGGAGGGATTTGAACAAAGAGAAAACCCCCTGTGCAGCAAAGTGGCTGTTTATGTGAGGAGGCTGGAGGAGTTGGTTTCTGATTTGCATAGGGCTGAGGGGATTGGCTTGACCAGGCATGTCATTCACCTACCCTGGGAAAAAAAATGGCCCTCCCACCCTACCCTTTTAATATGCAAATGCAGGGCACCTTGATGTTCTACGCACAGCACATAGATATTACCTGTTATATCATCTCCCTTTTAAATCTTGCTGCATCTTGTAAGTCCACAAGTAACTATATATGTTTAATGTTCACCATTAGAGCTTATGCAAATATTTCTCTGGTCATTTTGATAATCTGAAATTTATTCCCTAGTACTTTCTTCAGAAAGTGCTTATGGAAACAACAGTTCCCTGAATTTTTGAATGTCTATAAAAGTTTTACTCTGGTCTTTGTATTTAATGGTCAGTTTGAATAGATATAAAATTTTTAGCTTACATTTTCTTCCTTGAGTATCATAAATTTTATTGTTGCATTTTTTTTTTCTGGCATACAGCAAGGCTCATGAAAAGCCTAGTAGTAATGGTAATCTATTTTTTCCCCATTAGAAGTCACTTGGTTTTTTTGCCTAGATGCCCAAAAGATTTTTTTCTTTTTCTTTAAAACCTTTGTCTTGGTGTTGGCTATGCTAGGTTGATGTGTTCAGTAATATGGTACATTCTTTCAATATGTATTATCACATATTTTTTTAATTCAGGAAATTTTTTGAATTATCATTTTTGGTATTTGGCCACCTTCCTTTGGTTTTCTTTTTCAGGAATTCTTGCTAACTCTATATTGAACCTTTTTTTCCGATCTTTAATATTTGTTACTTTCTCTTGCATTACTTTTATCCCTTCATTTATTTTATTTAAAAATTTTTTTTCTCCTTTTACCTCCTATTTGCTTAAGAAATTATCTGTTGTGTTTTTTTTCCTGTGGTAACTACTTCCAGTTTAGTCTTCAATTTTGAATTTATTTTTTGTTTTATATCTATTTCTTTCCTGAGTTCTGTTACCTCATCCATGACATTTGCTAAATCTGATTTATATTGTTCGCTAATATCTTTTATCACTTTTACAATGTCTTTTAGTCTATTTTGAAGTAGTTGTCTTATCATCATATTCATTTCTGCTGTATCTGTGGTTGTGTCTTTTTCATTCACAATATTATCTATATGTACCTTTGCTCTTATTATTTGGTAATCTTGCTGGAAGTTTACTTTGATTTCTTTTTTAAAAGAAACCAATTTTGCTTTGAAAATTGTTCTTTTTATTGTGTTTTGTTGTTGTTGAATTTCCACCGTAATTTTTATTACCCATTTTCTTCTACTTTCTTGGATTTTTTTCTGTTGTTCCTTTTACTTTTCTAAGTTGAGTATTAGTTCACAAATAAAATATTTAAAGCTATATATTTCCATTGAAATACCAGTTTTATGGCATCCACAACAGTCCAGTAAGTTTTAACTTAACATTGCAGTGCTTTCATTATAATGAACTATATATGATACCATTTCTAATCCATGAATTAATTTGTTTCAAATTTTCTAATATGAAATTTTTATTTTTTTGTTATTAATTTTTAACAGAAATTCACTGTGGTCATAGGAAGTGTCTATGTGATACGTATTCATTGAAATTGTCGAGGTTTGTTTTATGGGCTTGTACCTTGCTGAAAGTGTGGTCTATGGACCAGAAGCATCAGTATCACCTAGGAGCTTTGTAGAAGTGCAGAATCTCAGGCCTCAGTCCTACTGAACCTGAATCTGTATTTTAACAAGATCATCAGGTGATTTCCTATCTGTATCAAAGTTCGAGAAGCATTGATCTAGTCTCTGATGAAGTAGGTTAAATTTGTTCATTGTTTTGTTCAGATCTTCTATATCTTTCTTGGTTTTGCTGACCGGCCTATCAGTAATTGAGAAGGGTATGTTAAAATTACTCACTATTTTGGTACAATTGTTTATTTCTCCCTGAAGTTCTATAAATTTTTACTTTACATATTTTGAGGGTATTTTATCAGATTCATCGTTTAGAGTCACTGTATCTTCTTTATGCTAATCCATAGATTTCTTGCATGTCTTTTTAAATGTTTCTTTTGTTAATTTTAAACTCATCATTTGTTTATTCTCATACCACTGCTACACTGCAGTCTGTAAATCACTTTGTCATGTTTCTCGTCATAGTCATGCTGCTCAGATGTCTCACTGTCATGGTTTCTGAGCTTGAATTCCCCCGTAAGTGTCTTCTGTGCTGTTAGCCGGTAAATATCAGAGAAAGGCTAAGCAGAGCATGGCCTAGGGATGAGCTGAGGATAGAGAGATATAGGCCCCCCCAAAACCATAATTAATCACTCTTCATTGTACCCAACAACCCTTCAGGTCAGGGTTTCACCTTCAGCCGTGCCCCTCACTTTCATCCCTCAAGAAGCAGCATTAAGAGGTTAGATTGGAATCTACCAGACCTGTGTGTCTGGAGGAGAGAGAGGAAGAAAAAGAGGATTTCCTCATTTTCCTCAGCTCCTTGCCTTGCAGGACTTCTGTTCTTTCCTGTTGTTACTCCTGGGAACCCCTGCTCCCGTGGTCTGAGTTTGAGTTTGATTACTTAAGCTTTTTTTTTTTTTTTTTTTTTTTTTTTTTTTTGAGATACAGACAGCATTGCTTCATGTGACCTCCATGTTCTGGCACAGGTTGGTTGCTACCTTCTGCAATCTTCTGTCCAAGATTGGCATTTGTATTGGCCAGATGCGACCTATATTTTGTATCATACCTGAAAGCTTTCCACTATAGCAGAATCATTACAGAATCTTGTATACGTTTGGTTACTTAGGAATCATTCTTGGTGGTACTTTTCACCCTTTTATCTTTCAGATTCACTCCATCTGCAACTACTATTTGATTTTTTATTTCTAAACATTTTAAAAACATACTCACTTCTTTCCGTCTCCACAATTACTCCCTTAGCCCAATTTACTTCCCTTCTGACTTGGGCCACAAATATAGCTTCCCACCAGATTTACAAGTATCTTCATATTCTCTATACCCCAGCATAGGTGATCATCTCAAAAGCAAATTTGATCATATTACCACTGCTTCAAAATTAGTAAAGCATTTTTAAAGATATAGACAATATCACTTGATATAACCCTCATGGTCAAGCACAGGTTGGCTGCCACCTTCTTCTTTGTCTGCCCCTTGTTTTTTCAGTGTGAGGCCAGGTGCCTTCTCTGTCTCCTACAGGTTTGTTGCAATCTCTTTTGATGCAGGATCTTTGTACATGTTGTTCACTTTTACTGGGATGCCCCCCTCTTCTCCTTTTACCTGCTTAATTACTATATATCTTTAGATTTCAGCTTAATCCTCACTTCACCCTCCAACAGAGCAGGCACTGGGGACCCAGCAATGAACAAAATTGAGTGACTGCCTCTAGTGAACTCATATGCTAGTGTGTGTTGAGAGGGCTGGATTGGGGGCAGGATTGAGGACTGCAGACATAACAACGTGTTAACATGTAAAGAAGTCAGTACAATAACTTCAAGTGCAGGTAAATCCTACAAAGAAGGTAAAATTCAAGTAATAGGGTAGAGAACGCCCAGGATGTTGCTGCCATTAGGATAGTTATGGAAAGCCTCTAAGAGAGCAGTCTTAAAGGATGAGAGGGAGGCCTCCAGCCCCGCCCAGCTCAGTGTTTCCCAGCATGCACTGCAGTGACATGTTTTCCTTGTGCTGGAAAGCAGCGTTTAGTGTCCACACTGTCCTAGTCAGATGAGAGTACTACCCCACCAGTAGGCTGTCTTGATGTCCTTTCTTCAGTTGCTGTGTGAGTTGGCTGTTCTTTAGTATCATTCAATGGCTCCCTTGGCTTGCAAAGGACAGGGTTCATGGAAAGCCCACCATATTCTATGAGAATGCATTCATTATTGTGTTGCTTGGGCTGTGAAGGATGTTACTTGCTCAGTTTAAAGTCTCATGGGATACTCAAAATGATGACAACTTTCTCATAAGGGCTGCTGTAGTAGTCTGAGCATTCACATGAGTGACACATATTTCACCTTTTTAGCTAGCTGTCATTACATAATGAAGAGAGAGGGAGATTCTCTGAAAGAGAATGTTCGGGAATAGACATTGCAATGGGAATACGTGTGCCATAGTAAACTGTGTATATTCAGGAATGTAAAGGAATACAAAGGTTTTTAAAGGAAAAAATGAGGAGGATTATATCATTGTTTTGAGATAGTTATTCTTAGCTACAAGGATCAATAACAAGGGCGGTATCAGTCCAAGTTTGGACAAGCAGTTGCTGGGCAGATGTCCTTGCAGACATTTTTTGTGTGTGTGAGATTGTGATGGCCTTTATGCAAGATTATGGTTTTTGCAGTCTTTTGTGAGAATTTTTTATTCAGATATTCATGCATGAGAACCCTCCTTCCCTTCATGGCCTTCCCTGGCTTCATTATTCAGGGTTTTAAAAAATCATGTGACTCCATTTTTATTCTGACAACTTTCACATTTCCCCCTTTGGATCAAGATCTCTCTCTGAAATCATTGCTGATCATCCTTTAACCAGGATGGACCTGTCCTGGGTTACTGATCTGGTCCCACATTGGAGGGAGTGATTGGCAACTAGGGGTCAGTGTCAAAACCCTTGTAGCCATATTTGAACAACAAAGGGAGGTCTGGAGGGAGTTACTCTCAGGATAAACCTTCCTGGAGTCCATTGTTAAGTTTAATTTTATCTGTTCTGTAGTCTTTTGGCCATCCTCTCAAAGTGCTGGGCCAGCATTGTTCTGTTAGGAATAGTACTTCAGCAGAAATTTGACAAGGAAGAAGTACAAAAGTTTAAAAGGAAAATGGAAAATAAAGTTAATAGTAATATGATAATCCCAGTTTGCATAATAGTTTTGAGCTTTGAGCCTCACCTTAAGGGCAGACAATTGAATAAATCAAATGACATGGGACTTAGGTGAGACCTGTTGTAATTATGTGACCTGTTTTTTTAAAAAATTGTATGTATACAGGCCTCAACTTCCCCAGAGGAATTTATCTGTATACAACATGTAGTATTAGCAGTAGCACAGATATTTCCTTATTTCATGACTTAAGGGAGCTCTGGAGTCAGGTTCTATCAAGTTATCAACAGAAACTACTGATTGTGAAATTTCGATTACACTATTATCCTGTAAAGAAAAAGATACGCATAAGAAAGGAAAAAGTAAGAGGGGCAAGAGTCTCATTATGATGGGGAATCTTGTCCCATCATCTTGGAAAAAGTTGTTCACTACATAAAGCCATCAACCTCGTGTCCTCGTTTGCAGCTTGAAGGTCACTGCGTGTGGAATCAGTAGGTTCCATGACCTTTCTGTGCAGCTCGTACATCAGGCATGAGACTTGTCCCTTGAAAGTTAAGTTGTCCAGCTTCAGTTTAAGGGCTTTAGGAACAGAGCAGGTTTTAGAGAGTTATAGCCAAATATTGGAGGAAATTAAGAGAATACAGGATCTAGTCCAACCTACAGGCAGATAGCAAGAATTCAAAATCAGTGCACTGGTTTATGGAAGGAGAGTTGGGTTCAAATGATATGTCTGACAAAATGGGACCTGTTCATGTGGCTATGTTATATTTGCCCTGATGGGTAATTTTATGAAGGCTGGGTACCAAATTTTGGGTAAAGCAATTTCTGCGGCAGATTTTTTTAAAAACATCCTCCCTTTTTGTGTTTCAACTGAATTTAGGGGTTAAACATTCAAATATTTGCATTTTAGCTAGGACTAGCTAAATTGTATCACAAGACCAAAATCTACAAGTGGCCTTCAATTTTAGCAATAATTTATCTTTTTGTTTGCCGGTCTCATTGGCTCAATTAGTCAACCTAAGTGGGGAAATGTTTTAGAGAAAGGTACTTACAGTCTCCGACTCCCTTGGCTTTTTCTGGCTTATGCATGAAAGACAAAGCAAAATTTTTATGCCAGGCAGAGATAACTTATATTATTGCTCTGAACTCAAGATTTTGACTTGTTTAATCTGAGAGCCTAACTTTTTATAAACATTTATCTAGTCCTTTTCTTTTTAGATTATCAGTCTTTTAATTAGGTATGATATCACCCTAAGCAACTGCTAGCAAGGCAAACCTAATTTTACATTTCCGAAAGGATGACTCTTAGGTGTACAAGGCTAGGTTATTGGTTGCCACAGACCTGTTGTAGTTTGAAAGCCCTCTTTTTGTTTTTCTTATCTTGGCTGAAATGCTTTGAGGAAAACTTCTACTTGGCTTTTGAAATTAGTAACAGTAGAATATCCTAATTCAAGTGAAAAAGTCAATAGATTCAGAGTAAGCAGAGAGGAAGAAGAGAAAAAAAAAACAGATAAAGAAGTTGGGAGCCTCTATATACCAGCATTTAAAAAAAATCTATAGTTGTAGTTTCTTAATTTGGTACTGAGAAAAACAAGTCTGGGGACATTGAATGATGCTTAAGATGACCATTGACTGAAAAGTGTTCATGAGGAAAAGTCACGTAGCCAACCAGAATACTTGGCATGCCTGAATACTGGGGAATCCCATTCTATTTGCTATTAATCTCTCCAGACCAAATAAATCCTATAAATCCTGTCAGGGAATGTCAGGAGTTTAGACCAGTATTTTAGAAGGTGAGTAGCCACCTTAGTGGATTTTAATTGGCCATTGCCTGGCCACCATTTACAATATTTTTGTTCTCAGAAGACATTGAAAATCAAGCAAGAGAAAAAGAGCCAACTTGTTTACAGATACACATAACCAAATCAAAATGAAACCAAGATCAGAGTACTTGCGAAAATTGTAACTCAGATGTGCAGAGCAAACAGAATATTAAATCAGGTGTACAGACCAAACAGCACTCTGATTTTGTAGAAATCAGGAAGGATGCAAGGTCCTCCCAGGAAGGATGCAAGGTCCTTTCTTAAGATGGCCTTGTTTCTAGTTGAAGAGGACTGACTAGAAGCAGCTAGTGTGCACTGCTCTCACAGAGAGGAAACAAAGTGGTCTGTAAATACTAGCTCTTCAAGTAGATTGTCTAAGACGTCACATCAGGATTCACAAAGGAGGCAGCAGGCCCCATGGAGAACAGAGATGAGCAAAGCCAGGCAGCTCCTACGGGGACTGGTGTGGAGCCAGGGGAGGCTCCTTAACGTGGGGAAAGGGTGAACAAGTGAGAGTTTTTGGGAAATCCACACTTACACCATGGACCTTTGTAATCCTGGGCACATGAGAACCCACATGCCCCTGCCCCAGGCCTCTGGACTAACAGAGAGCTGCCTGGAGTCTTTAGAGAGGTACTACTCAAGCGCACATGGAGCTCCACAGGCCTTGGATCCCTGAGCAGCCTGGTACAAGCTGCTGTAACCCCAATAGAGGCCATTGCCTGGGTGCTGAGGAGTGGCCAGACTGCCCCACTGCTCCTCACTGAGGCTCATTGGTTTGGGCTTCTAGTGCAGCAACTGCACCCCTGCCTGAACACTGTGGGTAGTGTGGCTCTGTGTTCCTCCAGGAAGCACCCAGACTGCAGATCACACGATCCACCACCCCTGCCTCCCTTCTCCAGGCGAGGCTCATGGCTTGGGCTCCAGCACAATAGCCACACCCCCACCTGAACACTGTGGACAGTCACGGCTCTGAGTTCCTCTGGGGCAAAACTCCCAGAGGTAGTAAACAAGGTGTGGCACCCTTGTGAGCCCCCAAAAGTGAAGTCCAGCATCGGTTGGGTGGGAGGAAGTAGGAGCATGTCACGCACCCCAGAGCCATGTGTCTTCATTGCTTCAGCTGAGAAATGCTGCCCTCCCCAGTGAAGGACCCACAGCCTAGCTTCCCTGCCACTACCTGAACATTTCAGCTGTGGCCCAGAGCCCTTCTGAAAACCCAGCCCCCACTGGCCTGGGATATTCCCTTTGGCTAGCGGCCTGGAACTGTGGAAATACCTACCTCACTCCAACCACTTTCCCTGGGGCCTGAGATTGGGCTGATTCAACTAGCCAATACCGCTGCAACCAACATCCACTCGCGTGGGCCCAAGAGTGGAGTCCCCCCATACAAGAAGCAGTAGTACTGCCACATCCGAGAACGGACAAGCCATAAAGCTATCTGTATTGGGTTGAGTAACGAGATTATGCTGTGAAATCACTCCCACAGAGTCACAAAACAGACATTTCCCATGGCTTTCAACCACATTGTGGACTGCAGATAGACTACAAGGTACACCTGAACTAGGAGTCACAAGTCCTGCAACAGGGGAGTGACAGGGAAACAGCTCAAGTTCCTGCCTATCTAGGATGGGGAGCTGGTGAAGCCATTTATCCCCCATCCCTGCAGAGACCTAAGTGCGTTTACAGGAGCTTATCCTAGTCACCCTTGCCAGGGCTAGTGCCTGTGCTCACCGTTGGGGTATTTGTGGGCAAGCCAGGGAGCTCCAGCTCTGCCCACATTTGTCACCCTACCTCTGTAGAACAGGAACCCCAGGGAACTGGGCACTCCACTGTCCTGGCCTTCACCTGCAAAAACAGAACACTTCACAGTAAACATAGACAGGATACTTACCCACCTGCTTGTGTAGCAGCTGACACTTACCCACAAGTGCCATCTGCTGGCCTGTAGTCCAAGCCACGCAGCCCACAATGAAACCTGCTGACAGAAGTACGTAGGGCTGTAGGGCTATAGGTGCAAAGCCAAAAGACCTTACCCTCTCCAGATGAGAAGGAAAAAGCATTCTGGCATCATGAAAATCGAAATGCTGAACAACATCAAAGGATCTCTCTGGCTCCTGAACCAAAATGGAAACTCAGAAATGACAGATAATGAATTTAAGGCATCAATTGTAAGGAAGCTCAAAGAGATCCAAGACAAAGTTGAAAATCAACATGAAGAAACGTCTAAATCAGTCCAGGAAATGAAGAAAGAGATAAACATCTTAAAAAGAAATCAATTAGAACTACTGGAACTGAAAAACTCACTTAAGGAATTTCAAAATACAATTTAAAGCTTTGTTAATAGACTGAACAAAGCAGAAGAAAGAATTTCAGAGCTTGAAGAATGTGTTTTCAAACTAACCTAGTCAGACAAAAATGAAGAAAAGATAATTTTAAAAAATGAACGAAGTCTTTAAGAAATATGGCATTATGTAAAGCCACTAAACATACAAATTATTGGCATTCTTGAGAGAGTAGGAGAAAAAGTAATCGATCTGGGAAACAAATTTGAGGGAATAATAGAATAAAATCTCTGTAATCTTGCTAGAGAGGTAGACACCCAGATACAAGAAATCCAGAGAACACCTGCTAGGTTCTACACAAAATGAACATCAATATGGCATATAGTCACCAGATTGTTTAAGGCCAGCACTAAAGAAAAAATCTTAAATACAGCTAGAGGAAAAGGTCAGATCATCTACAAAGAAACCCCCATCAGGCTAACAGTAGACTTCTCAGTAGAAACCTTCAAGCCAGAAGAGATTGGGGGTCTATTTTCAGCATTCTCGAAGAAAAGACATTCCAACCAACAATTTCATGTCCAAATTGAGCTTTATACGTGAAGGTAAAATAAAATAAGGTAAAGTAAAATCTTTTTTCAGATAGGCATTGCTAAGGGAATTTGTTACCATTAGATCAACCTTACAAGAAATCTTTAAGGAAGTTCTAAATGTGGAAACAAAAGAACAATACCTGTTACCACAAAATCACACTTAAGTATCTATCCCACAGACCCTATAAAGGAACCACAGAATAGAAACTACAAGTCAACCAGCTAACAGCTTCACAATAGGATCAAAACCTCCTATATATATATTAATCTGGAATGTAAACAGTCTTAACACCCCCACTTAAAAGGCACAGTGGCAAGTTGAATTAAAAAGAAAAAAACAAAAACAAAAACAAGACCCATCTGTCTGCTATGTTCAAGAGATCCATCTTACATGTAATGACATCCATAGGCTTAAAGTAAAGGGTTGGAGAAAGATCTGTCATAAAAATGGAAAACCATAAAGAGTAAGGGTCACTGTTGTTATATCAGGTAAAACAGACTTTAAACCAAAAACAGTTAAAAGAGACAAAAACAAAAACAAAAAAAACAGACACTACATAATGATAAAGGGCTCAATTCAGTAAGAAAACTGTTGACTCTAAATGTATATGTACCCAAATGGAAGCACCCAGATTCATAAAACAAGTACTTCCTATTTTATGACTTACAAAGAAACTTAGATAATAACCACACAACCACACAAAAATAGTGGGGGGATTTCAACACCACACTGACAGCGTTAGATCATCGAGGGATAAAACTAACAAATTCTGGACTTATATTCAACACTGTACTAATTGGGCTTAATAGACATCTACAGAACACCCATCAACCACAGAATATACATTCTTCTCATCTGCACACAGAACATACTCCAAGATTAGCCAGATGCTTGGCCATAAATCAAGTCTCAATAAATGCAAAAAAATCAAAACTTTTGGGTAAACAACAAAACGAAGGAAGAAATAAAAAAAATTTTTGGAAATAAACAAAAACAGAGACATAACATACCAAAATCTCTGTGATGCAGCAAAAGCACTAAAGAATAAAGAATAAAGAATATAATGCAGTAAAGAATAAAGTTTATAATGCTAAATGCCTGCATCAAGAAGTTAGAAAGATCTCAAATTAACGATCTCATATAACACCTAGAGAAACTAGAAAAACAAGAACAAACTGACCCCAAAGCTAGAGAAGAAAATGAATAACTAAAATTGAGCAGAACTGAATGAAACTGAGACCCCAAAACCCATACAAAGGCTCAGTGAAACCAAACACTGGTTTTTTGAAAGGATAAACAGGATTGATAGACCTAGCTAGATTGTAGTTTTGATTTGTGTTTCTCTGATGATCCGTGATGTTGAGCACTTTTTCATATGCCTGTTTGCAAATTGTATTTCTCCTTTTGAGAAATGTCTATTCAGATCTTTTGACTATTTTAAAATCAGATTATTAGTTTTTTTTTCCTATAGAGTTGTTTGAGCTTCTTATGTATTCTAGTTACTTAATCCCTTATCAGATGGAGAGTTTGGAAAAAATTTATTTCCATTCTGTGGTTTGTCTCTTCACTTGGTTGATTGTTTCCTTTGTTGTGCAGAAGCTTTTTAACTTGATGAGATTCTATTTGTCCATTTTTGCTTTGGTTGCCTGTGGTTGTTGGGTATTACTCAATGGATTTTACTTGCATAAATTATTCCAGTGTCTTAGAGAGTTTCCCCAATGTTTTCTTGTAGTAGTTTCATAGTTTAAGGTCTTAAATTTAGGTCTTTAACCCATTTTGATTTGATTTTTGTATGTGGTTAGAAATAGATGTCTAGTTTGATTTTTCTGCATATGGATATCCAGTTTTCCCAGCACTATTTGTTGAAGAGACTGTCCTCTCCCCAATGTATGTGTTTTGCCACCTTTGTAAAAAATGAGTTTACTATAGATGTATGGATTTATTTGGGGTTCTCTAGTCTGTTCTACTGGTCTATGTATCTGTTTTTATGCCATTACCATACTGTTTTGGTTACTATAGCTCTATAGTATAATTTGTAGTCAGCTAATGTGATTCCTGCAGTTTAGTTCTTTTTATTTAGGATAGCTTTGGCAATTCTAGGTCTTTATTGGTTCCATATAAATTTTCAGATTGTTTTTTCTATTTTTGTAAGGAATATCTTTGGTATTTTGATATGGATTGCAATAACTATGCAGATTGCTTTGAGTAGAATGGATATTTTAACAATATTGATTCTTCCAATCCATGAACATAGAATATGTTTCCTTTTTTGAGTCTTCTTCAATTTCTTTCATCAATATTTTGTAGTTTTCATTGTAGAGATACTTCACTGCTTTGGTTAAGTTAATTCCTAGGTATTTAGTTTTATTTGTAGCTATTGTAAATGGGATTACTTTCTTGATTTCTTTTTCAGATTTTTTGCTGTTGGCATATAGGAATGCTACTGATATTTGTATATTGATTCTGTATCCTGCAACTTTACTGAATTTGTTTATCAGTTCTAATAGTTTATTGATGAAGTCTTTAAGTTTTAACAAATATAAGATAATATCATCTGCAAACAAGGAAAATTTGACTTCTTCCTTTCCAATTTGGATGCCCTTCCCTTCTTTATCTTGTCTGATTGCTCTAGCAAGGACTTCTAGTACTATGTCAAATAACAGTGGGGAAAGTGGACATCTTTGTCCTGTTCCCAATCTTTGAGGATAGGATTTCAGTTTTTCCCCATTCAGTATGATACTAGCTATGGGTCTGTCATATATGACTTTTATTGTGTTGACATATATTCCTTCTATACCCAGTTATTTTAGTACTTTTATCATGAAAGGGATGTTGAATTTCATCAAATGCTTTTTTAGCATCAATTGAAATGATCTTTTTTTTAAGTGATCATGCTTTAATTATGGGCTAAAAATGACTAATACAGTAAGCTTGAATTTAGAAAATTAAGTCTAAATAAATTGCTAGGGAATTCCACAATGGGAGTCAATGAAAATTCTTCTCTACATACAATATGATCATTAACAGACTAGTTCTTATTTGGAATGATAAGGCAAAAATATAGTAAAACCACACTTTTCCTATAAAAAGTTACACATTATCTTCAGTAGGGATAGCTATTGTACATGAAGAAACAAAGATATGATCACTTTATTGCACACGCAGAAACATTAGAGAATCTGGTCTTAGAATGATCTAGTCATCTTCTTCCTTTCCATCATCCTCAGCATCTCATTTCCTCTTCTCCCCTCAAAGACCTTTTTCTTCCTCTTCTTCCCCTTCTTCAACATAGTCATCATCATCTTCTTCATCCTGAATTTCTTCTTTCATTAAGTATTAGAGGCCCACTTCCTCTTCTCCCTCTCCCAACTCTGAACCTGCTTCATCTTCATCTTCATCCTCATCCTCATCTTCATCCTTCTCTTCCTCTTCCTCCTCCTCTTCCTCATATCCTTCCAGTGGACCAGCTTCATTTTCCTCTTTCTCTTCATCATCTTCATCTCCATCCTCGTCATCCTCCTCTTCAGAGTCCGGTGCTTCATTATCCTCCTGATCAAATCCATCTAATATGTGATTTGCTGCAGCAGTTCAAAAATACTTTATAATCTTCCAGGTTTGTGATCTCACAGTTAAACAGGTCAAGACTTTTCAAGTTTTTAAGATTTTGCAGAGCTTCTACTGTACTGAGATCTTTTATTTTGTTTCCACTCAGATTGAGGTAGGTAAGATGTGGACATTTCTCTGCCAGGACTTCCAAGCCTCCAGAAATTATATTGTCACTAAGCTCCCATTTTCGAAGTTCATTTAAGCTGGGAAACTGGGCCAGTGAACTTAGTTCCACATTAGCCATACTCATTCTAGTTCTTTAAAAGTATCTTTCAGACCTTTAATTTCCCCATTGACACACAGGCAGTTATCAAGGACTAACTCTGTCACTTCCTCTGGGGCTCTGTTCCCTAACTCCAGGCTAATCTTCTTCATCTCCATGTCCTCCTCTTCCTCTTCAGCTACTACTCTCCTTCTTTTCCCTTTCCTGCCTTTCCCAATACCCCCAACCCAAAACTTTTAAGAGATTTAGAAATGAATGAAAAGGAATGCAAATATAAACGCCCACTACCACCAGATAGGTGTGGGGGAGAAAGAAGAGAGTAGCAAATGGAGTCCAAGAGTTGGGACTCTAACTCAGCTGCCCCCACCTCCTTGTCCACACACTAGTGCATGTACACACATGCACGCATGTGCGCACATACATACACACCCCCCCCCGCAGTTCCTTCCCCTTCAATGGCTGCTCAGAGACGGATCATATGGTTTTTGTCCTTCATTCTGTTGATATGATGTAACGCATTTATTGATTTGCATATGTTTGCATCCCTGGGATAAATTCTACTTGGTCATGATGAGTGATCTTTTTGGCATGTTGTTGAATTTGGTTTGGGAGTATTTTGTTGAGGATTTTTGTATCAATATTCATCAGTGATATTGGCCTATAGTTTTCATCTTTTTATCTGTCTCTGGTTTTGGTGTCATTGTAATACTGGCCTAGTAGAATGATTTTGGACATATTCCCTCCTCCTCTGTTTTTCAGAGTAGTTTGAGTAGAATTGGTATTAGTTCTTCTTTAAATGTTTGGTAGAGTTTAGCGGTAAAGCCACTGGGTCCCAGGCTTTTCTTTGCTGAGAGACTTTTTATTACAAGTTCAAATTTGTTACTTGTTATTGAATCTGTTCAGGTTTTGGATTTCTTCACGGTTCAATATTGTTAGATTTATGTGTCTAGGAATTTTTCTGTTTCTTCTAGATTTTCCAATTTATTGTCATATAGTTCCTCATAGTAGCCTCTAATGATCCTTTGAATTTCTGCAATATCAGTTGTGATATCTCCCTTCTTATCTCTGATTTTATTTATTTGGGTCTTCTCTCTTTTTTTTTTTTTTCTTGGTCTGGCTAATGGTTTGTCAATTTTGTTTATCTTTTCAAAGAACCCACTTTTGTTGGTCTTTTGTATTGTTTTCTTAATTTCAATTTCATTTATTTCATCTCTGATCTTTATTATTTATTCTACTAACTTTAGGTTTGGTTTGCTCTTGCTTTTCTAGTTCTGTATTAGGTTGTGTATTTGAAGTTTTTCTTCTGTTTTGATGTGGGCACTTATAGCTATAAAATTCTTTCTTGGTACTGTTTTTGCTGCATCCTATGGGTTTTGGTGCATTGTGTTTCTATTATCATTTGTTTCAAGAATGTTTTCAGTTTCCTTCTTAATTTCTTGATTTGGGAGCGTATTGTTTAATTTCTATGTAGTTTATAGTTTCCAAAATTCCTCTTGTTATTGATTTCTAGTTTTATTCCATTATGATCAGAGAAGATGCCTGCTATTATTTCAATTTTTAAAACTGTTTGAGACTTGTTTTATGACCTAACATATAATCTGTCCTTGAGAGTGATCAATGTGCTGAGGAGAAGAATGTGTATTCTCTCGCCGTTGTAAAATATTTCTGTAAATGTCTATTAGGCCCATTTGTTCTATAGTGAAGATTAAATCAGATATTTCTTTGTTGATTTTCTGTCTGGAAGATCAGTCTAATGCTGAAAATGGGGTGTTAAAGTCTGCAGCTGTTGTATTAGGGTCTATCATTCTCTGTAGCTCTGATATTTCTCTGTATATCTGGCTGCTCCAGTGTTGGTTGTGTATATATTTCTAATTGTCATATCCTCTTGCTGAATTGACCCCTTTATCATTACATGATGACCTACTTTGTGTCTCCTTATAGGTTTTGTCTTGAAATCTATTTTGTCTGGCATAAGTAAAGCTACTCCTGTTTCTTTTTGGTTTCCATTGCCATGGAATATCTTTTTCTATCCCTTTATCTTCAGTCTATACATGCCTTTAGAGGTTAAGTGTGTTTCTCATAGGCAACAGATCATTGGGTCTTTTGTTTTTAAATCCATTCAGCCACTCTCTGTCTTTTGATTGGAAAGTTTAGTCCATTTACATTCAATATTATTGATAAGTAAGGTCTTACTCTGGCCCTTTTTTATTTTGTTTTCTGGTTGTTTTCTGTTCTTCTCTTTCTTCTTTCTTTTCTTCATGTCTTTCTTTTAGTGCAGGTGATTTTCTCTGGTGGTATGATTTAATTTTCTGCTTTTTCCTTGTTGCATATTCATTATACATATATATTTTTTTAAATTTGAGGTTACCATGAGGCTTGCAAATACTACCTTATAACTCATTATTTTAAGCTGATAACATAATACTGCTTACATTAAACAAACAGGCAAAAAGAAAACTAATAAAAACTATACCCTTTAACTTTGTCTCTCTACTTTTTAACTTTTTCTTGTTTCTATTTATATAATTTTTTTTTTTTTTTTGGAGACGGAGTCTCACGCGCTCTGTCTCCCAGGCTGGAGTGCAGTGGTGTGATTTTGGCTCACTGCAACCTCTGCCTCCCAGGTTCAAGCAATTCTCTGCCTCAGCCTCCTGGATAGCTGGAATTGCAGGCACCTGCCACCATGCCTGGCTAATTTTTGTATTTCTAGTAGAGACGGGCTTTCACCATGTTGGCCAGGCTGGTGTTGAACTCCCAACCTCATGATCTACCCCCTTGGCCTCCCAAAGTGCTAGGATTATAGGCGTGAGCCACCGCGCCTGGCCTGAGGCCCAAGGACTCTTTAGTCAGCTTGTGGTGAATGCTGCCAGGTCTGGGATTCGCCTTTTAGGGCAGTGGGCTCCTCTGTGCACCAGGTCAGATCCAGAAATGCCAGCCAAGAGCCAAGGCCTGGAATCAGAGACCCCAAGAGCCCACTTGGTGTTCTACTCCCCTGTGTCCCAATTGGTACCTCAGGTGCAAGACAAAATCCCTTTTACTTTTCTCAGGCAGAGGGTGTCTCTCACTGTAGGCATGATAGTGGGTCTCACCTGAAGCCAGCAAGTCTCAGAGTTTCACCCAAGGCCCATGGTGTACTACCTGGGTATTGCTCCTGGTTATTCAGCGCCCAAGAGCTCTTTAGTCAGCAGGTTATGGGTCCTGCTTGGATGGGGTACTTCCCTTCAAGGCAACAGGTTCTCTTCTGGCCCAGGGTGTGTCTTCAGAAATGTCATCTGAGAGATAGGGCCTGGAGTGGGGGCCTCATGACTCTGACTGGTGCCTTGTCCTACTTTGGATGAGCTGGTATCCGAGATGCAAGACAAAGTCCTCTTGACTCCTCCCTCTCCTCTCCTCATGTGGAAAGAAAGGGTTTCTTTTGGAGCCACGAGCTGTGCTGCCTGGGGTTGGAGCAGGGGTGGCACAAACACTCCGTTAGCCTTCCCAGCTAGTGTCTCAGTAGGTCATCTTTCCCCGAAGTCTGCTTGCTCTAAGCCTGGCTCAACACTATGATTCACCTAAGAATTGCAGTTCTTGTTGCCTAGACTGACTTTCTAGTTTATTTAGGGCCTCAGAGCACTTTAGCCTACAGTGGTGAGCCTTGACAGAACCATTGGGTTCTGACTGCTGGGATGGGTGATTCCTGTCTGGCTAGGGCTCATATGAATGCTCCCTCTGTAGGCGGACATCAGCTGAGTTCAACCCAGTTTTGCTTGCTTTGCCAGTGACTGGGCAGCACTGAATTCCATGCAAAGTCTCTCAGTCACTGAGCTCTCCCTGTCCTAAGTGCACAGAGGTTCTGTCCATGACACAGGGCTGCTGCCAGGGAATAGGGGAGGGGTGGCATCGGTGATTTAAGAATATCTTTCTTCACCTTTTCAGTGCCTCTTCCAGTGATACGATGTTGAAGCCAGGTACTGTGAGTGCCTACTTGATTTTTCAGTCTTATGAAAGTGCTTTTTTCATATAATTGTTAAATCTGGTGATCCCGCAGGTGGGACAATCGCTGGAGCCTTTTCTTTAGCCATCTTAGTCTTGCTTCTGAGATACCAGTATGCCAATCTAAATAACAGAGAGGGAGACTCTAAAAGAAAATGATATTTATTCAGGAATAGGCATTGCAATGGGAATACATGTGCCATAGAAGACTATGTGTACACTCAGGAAGGTAAACAGAGACAAAGGTTTTTAAAGAAAAAATGAGAAGGATTACTTAATGTTTTCAGATAATTATTTTTGACTACAAGGATCAATAACAAGGGTGGTGTCAGTGTGAGGTTGGATAATCCTGTTGCTGGACAGATATCCTTGTAGAAGTATTTTTTTGTATAAGGTTGTGTTGACCTTTGTGCATGGTTGTGGCTTTTACAGGTTGTTTCAGGGTAGTTTTGTTTTCAGGTATTGGTGTAAGAGAGCCCTTCCTGTATGACCTTACCTGGCTTCATTTTTCAGGATTTTGTTTTTTAACACAAATGACCCCATTTTGATTCTGACAACTTTTATGTTGCAAGCTCTTGCCATAATTCTTGTCCCACACAGGGGATTCCTTAATCAGTCCAG
Organism: Macaca nemestrina; assembly: GCF_043159975.1. Taxonomy (NCBI): domain Eukaryota; kingdom Metazoa; phylum Chordata; class Mammalia; order Primates; family Cercopithecidae; genus Macaca; species Macaca nemestrina. Next base: position 142,206,445 of record NC_092130.1, on the reverse strand, counting down.
TCACTCAGTTGTTTTTCTTCTGACAACGTGGCTAGGCTATTGGCAATGGCCCATGAGTCTGTGAAAATACAGCACGATATGGTGAGAAAGGTGGCTGGCATGGCCATTGCCACTGCATGTAATTTGGCCTATTGGATAGAATGTCCATGTCCAGTCTCTGTCAAAAGTTGGCTATCTATTGGCCAGATGGTGGTGGCAGCCCAATGAAACCCATCTGCTTTTAGTTTGGCAGAACTGTTAGTAAACCATGCCAGACCATTGGTAGGCATATTTTTTAATCCATAGGAGGAGCCAAAACATCCTCAACAGGTTACTTGGTCACTTTTCGTTAGCTAGCCCTTTGTTCATGGAACCTACTCGTCCTGTGGGGCCTGGGTGGACATGATGTTAAATGTGCCAGTTTCATTTAATAATTGAGCTCTGTTGAGCCTGTCTAATTTGATTGGTGGAGTTTGCATGAACCCAAGTAAGAATGGGCATTTCATGTTGTAGTGTCATGTGTGGTGCTCTGGCCATAAGATGCTCAGTGTCCAGAGACTAGTGCCTAGTAGCAAGCAAGGAGTTGCTGTTTAAAAGGGGTGTATCTGGGGGCTGCTTCAAGCAACTTTTGTATCCAAAATGTGAGAGGCTGGTACATCCTGGTGGTGGTTTTTTCTTTCCAGAGACTCCAATCAGCATGCATGGAGGTTTTGGACATCTGTAATTTTATTGAGCTAACAGGGATTAAGGGTTCTAAAAGCAGTGCCTGGACCACAACTTGCTGAAGGGCTTCCAAGGCCTGTTGTTGCAAAGGACTTCATTTAAAATTGGTGGGTTTGCCGGTCACCTTGACTAAGGAGAGCAAAAGGACACTCAGGTTGGGTATATGTGGTCTCCAGTACTCAAAGAGACCTACCAGCTGCTGGGTCTCATTTTTATTAGAGGATGCCACAAGGGGCAACACTTTTGTTTGCTATATCAGGGATTCTTCTTTGGTGTTCAGCTTAAGTGGCCTTGGCGTTTAGCCTGTGATAGTCCATGGTTAGTCTCCATGCCCTGGGGAGCCTTTTGTGACCAGCCAAACTGGGCTGTTATATTGTGAGAGGGTGGTTTATAACATATATAACATATAATCCAGTTGCTGGACAGATGTCCTTGTAGAAGTACTTTTTGTGTGTAAGGTTGTGTTGACTTTTGTGCATGGTTGTGGCTTTTGCGGGTTAACTCGATTAACAAGTACTGTCCTATTCTCCACTCAGTATGTATAATAGTAGTACTTTTGTTGAATAAGCCATTGGAACTTGGGGAGCTTAGGTGGCAGGCAGAAGTGGATATGCCCCACTGTGATGGCTCAAATTCTTAGCTGTGTTGGGGGAACATACCCCTTCAGATGGAGGTGACCTTCTGTGCCCCAAGCAGCCAAAATGCCAATGCCTGTGATGCACTGAGTGGTAGGAACCATAGTTACTGGCACCTGAAGTGGCCCAATGGGCCCTGGCCACAACCAGATAAGCATCTTGGGGGTCACTATGTTTGTCTGAAAACCTCCCAATGTTGCCAGTTTAATTTTTCACCTAAAAGAACAAGGAAATATTGTCATGTGGGCTCCAGGATCCAAGAACCCCAGAAAAGTCTAAATTTTCTTCTTTTTCTCTTTTCTCTTAACAAGAGTATTAGGCCAGTGGCCTTCGGTAGGCACCTAGAGACTTGGGCCGCAACCCCAACTCCACCATTTGGGTCCGCAGTGTCCCTTTATCCAACAAACACACCAACCAGGTTGCTTGAGAGCTTACTGCTTATGTCTATATGTGTCCTTTGGATCTTGAGTCTCCTTCTCTGTGAAAGCCTGCATTGTGCATGCTGGTTCCCTCTCAGATGTCTCAAGGACCATCAGAGGACCTCTTTTTAATTCCCTCTCAGATACCTTCAGATGCATCTAAATACCCAGGAAGGAGCAATCACTTATGTGCACTAAGCTCCCCTGTTTCCATGCTTCTTTCCTCTGCCACAATCCATGCGCCACCTCACCCACATTCTCGGGGGGTATGTGTGGCCTGTGTCTCTCTTATGACTGCTTCTTCCTCATAAAACATCTAGCTGGTCTGATGTCTCCGCCGTGGACCAGGTATGAGATAGGGTATTGCCCCTTCTACTTCACCAATGAGCCATTGTTCTGTCAAATTGAATCCTGCTTGCTGTGCCAGTTTTGTGAAGCAGGTGCTCTCTGTACACTGGTTGTCAACTGTCCGAATCCAGTTTGACAGAATACACTCATACACAACAAGTTACATGAAGTGGACTTATTACCATCAGATGGGCAGCAAGGGACAGCACAAGCCTGGGATGTATTGCTGCTGGTCCACGAGGTTGCAGAGAGCTGCCCAGGGCAAACAGAATCTTATGTCTGAGTTCTTCACTTGTTCTTCACCATAGCTGAGAGACCTCAGAAGCATCCATCCTGGATTTTATATCCTGACAACACATGACTTGCTGCACTAAAGTGTTAAAGGACATCCTGTTTCTAGGGAGGACTGGAACAGAGCCTGGGCTGTTCTGGCCAGTCTCCCTCTCATCTAAAGATGTTGCATTCCTAGCACATTCTATATATTTTGGATTATATCCTTGACATTGTTAATGTTGTTTTGGTTAGACTCTGAGTTCTGTTACAATTCTCCCCTGTGGGCCACCTTCTCCAAGTTTTGACTCCCCTTCCCAATTTGCCTACTTGTGTTTAATTTTAAGAGTCCTCAAGTAGTTTCTTTCTGTATTTTGTTCAATGTGTGTAGTAGAATCGCTGAGAGAGAAAGGCTGTAGTTGGTTCATTCTAGCTTCTCTGTAAGTTCTTGTTTGTCATGTTCTCAAAAGTGAACAAAAAAATACTTGTTGAACAAATGAATGAAGAAATAAACTATTACCAATGTCTTTTTGGATCTATGCTTGAATTTTTTTCTTTGTTTCTTTTTCTTTTTCTTTTTTTGACAGTTTATTTAATGAATCCTTTTAGTGTCAACTTTGAAAATGTAAATGCCACAAACGCCATCATGACCTGGAAGGTGCACTCCATGAGGAATAATTTCACATATTTGTGTCAGATTGAACTCCATGGTGAAGGAAAAATGATGCAAGTAAGAACCCTGCTTAATTTTCTACTTTCAAAAATTCCTTTTTGTCCTGAACAGAGACACTGATGAATAAAATCACTTTAAACTCTTATTTCTATGTAGGTTCAAATGGTGTGGGTCATCTGTTTGAAAAGGTCCATGAAATTAATCGTAGACTTTTATGGTTAGGAAATGGGCCTTGGAGATTTTTTTCCCCCCAAAAGAGGAACCGATCCTGACCTCCGGGTCAGGATTTGCTGTGTCCTGGTTCGCCTTTGTAATTGGGATATACTCACCGATGCTTCTGTCTTGTTCTTTTCTCCTTTTTCCTTTCATCTCTTTTTTGATCAAGCAGTACGATGTTTCTATCAACGTGAACGGTGAGTACTTCTTAAGTGAACTGGAACCTGCCACAGAATATATGGCCCGAGTACGCTGTGCTGATGCCAGCCACTTCTGGAAATGGACTGAATGGAGTGGTCAGAACTTCACCACACTTGAAGCTGGTATGTTCAGGCCCCTGGCATTTAACCCAAAGAAGCAGGTCTTAGGAGTTAGGCTGGTTTCCCTGAGAGATTTTGGTTGTACCAAAAACTAAGAAAAAAGTATTTAAACATAGGTGGAGCAGCATTTAAAAAATTAGATTAGATGCCTAATGAGAAGTGAGTGGGAAGCCATCCACCTCAGACAGTTGACAATAGTATTGTTTATACTGCCTATCTTCTCTCTTACCTTTCATTTTTCCAAAATGGTTTCTAAACCTTCACAGTAGATCTGGAGCTATATAAATTAATATACACCTTTAATTCAGGACTGGGAACAAATGGAAGTGTTAATGACAAGGAAAGCATTGGTCTCATCCTAAACAACTTCAGGCCACATTTGAAATTTAATGACATTTGGAACCTTAATGGTTATTTGTGAGTCATTTGTCCCGGTGATGGCACACCATGTGTCCTCTCCAGCATGCTCTGTGGCGGGGTTTCCTCAGTGTTGATTGCAAAATTTTTCTGCTAAATAACTATGTCTCAGAACTCAAATGGGCCTCAGGAGATTCAGTGGCCCAATCCTGCTTCCATCTCCCACCAACTCAATGTCATAAAAGATAACTGTTGCCCATTTTACAGATGAGGCGACTTGTACCCATAACTGAGGAGATTTGCCCCGATTGCAGAGTTACTGAACGGTACAGACATCATAATAATCATAGGAGTTGGCCGGGTGTGGTGGCTCACACTTGTAATCCCAGCACTTTGGGAGGCCGAGGAGGGCAGATCACGTACGTAGTCAGGAGTTCAAGACCAGCCTGACCAACATGGTGAAACCCCATCTGTACTAAAAATACAAAAATTAGTGAGACGTGGTGGCATGCGCCTCTAATCCCAGCTACTCAGGAGGCTGAGGCAGGAGATCGCTTGAACCTGGGAGGCAGAGGTTGCAGTGAGCCAAGATCGTGCCACTGCACTCCAGCCTGGGTGATAGAGCAAGACTCCATCTCAAAAAAAAAAAAAAAAAAAAAAAAAAATCATAGGAGTTAACATTTACTGTGAGCCATACACAGCTCGAAGGGCCCTCTGTGCTCCTCTCTTTTCATCCTGACGACATGCAGTAGGTGCTCTTATTATCCTCATTTTGTGCCGGAGGATATCAGTGCACAGAAAGATTAAGTAATTTAACCGGCCCAGCCAGGCACTGACTGAGCTGCGACTCATGTCCAGGCAGCCTGACACCAGAGCTCCACCCTTACCCAGAGCTCAGTTCCGTGTGTTCTCTCTCTTGGTGTTATTACAACCTCCGAATCTTGTTGATTCAAGTCCTGGCTATTTTACTGCCAAAGGAAGGATTATACATATGTATTTTATTATTATTCTTATTTGTGTATGGCAGCTGGCAGAACTTTTTCTGTTTCATTCTGGGAGGACCATTTTAAAGCAGTAACTCTAATTTGGGGGTGGTGGGCGCAGCTAATCAGAATCCACACATGAGGATGGTCATTAGTCAAGTTCTGCAGGCCTCCCCACTTCCCTGGTGGTGCCTGCCCGTCCTCAAGCCCATTGAGACTCCAGTAGTTTTTCCTAGGGGTACAGGGTCCTCAATAATCTTTGTTCTGGAAGGCCCTGTTCCTGAGATGAATGGTGCATTTTCCTCAGTGTGTTTTAGAAAAGAATTTTTATTATTTTGCTTTACGTTTTCTGTTTTTTTTTTTTAAATTTATTCCAACATAACTAAAATTATGTAAAAAGGGAAGATGGCACAAGAATAGAGTTTCTTTTGGATTACAGTAATAATCCAGCATCTTGAAAACACTTAACTTTGCTTTTGATGATGACAAGAAAATGATAGGAATCTACTGAAGGTGAACGTATAGGAATTTTTTATTATTTCTGATCGCGCTTTGCTTAATGCTGGAAAACTCCCATGTTTATATGTATTATAATCATGCGTAAGTATAATAGTGAGCAGACATTGAGTTAAATGATATGATGGTACAAACGATGTTGTTTATAAAATGTAGTGCTATTAACTGTATTGTAGCACTTTTTTGTTATAAATAGTAATTTACAAGCCAGCTGAAGATTTTGCATTGAGCTTAGATATTGTCCCTGAGTATTTCAATAAAGTTTTAAATTTAATATTGGCTTCTCCAATGGCTTATTTAGCTAATTCAAATCTGCTTTAATAAATTTAAATACATACGGTCACCTTTAACTTAAGCATAAAGTGTTGAGTCAGCAACTAAAATAAAAAACTTAAATGTCAGTTATTAGGCAAAAAAGACTAAATTTTTATAAGATGGAGAGATACATTTTTATGTTATGTTCCAAAACAGTTCTTCTTTCAAAGACATGTTCTGAATCAGATAAAAAATTACTTGTCCTCTCACAAACCAAAAACTAAAAAAAATAGAAAATTTATTTTTTAATATTAGAAACACCTTAGTTTTGTTAAATTTTGTTAATTTCATGACACTTGCTATTTAACACTTTCACACTTAGCAGCCCAATTTTTTTAAACCATTTTAGTATGCAGAAATCATATTTAAGAAATAGAAGTTGGAGGTTCTAGCCAGAGGAATCGGGCAAGAGATACACATCCCAAAAGGAAAAGAAGTCAAACTGTCTCTCTTTGCTGACGATATGATTCCATACCTAGAAAACCCTACATTAAGAATGGACACAGGGAGAACGCAGATGCTGGGCTGAAGGGTCAGGAAGCTGCACACCCTGCGCAGGGCTACAAAGCATCCATGCTCGTTCTTGACTCCCCAGGAACTCCTGAGGAAGGGGTTGAACAGGCAGCCTGCCCCTGCCGTGGACCTTTGGAATCCAGGCAGCAGGAAACTCCACAACCCTCATAGACAATTGGGCTGGCAGGAAGAGCTTCTTAGAGAGGTAGTAGGAATAGAGCTGCATTCTGGGCAGAGCCCAGAGGGTTTGGTGCAGAAATGTTTGCAGTCGAGCATGGCCAGGGATACAAATCCCCCAAGCCTTGCCGTGCTCCTCTAGGAGACTTTGGCCGTAGGGTGACCATGAGACCTAGACAGAGGAGAAGGGTCTTACCCATGAGATGGGACCAGTCCAATCTGAGTGGTCCCCTGTCTGCTGGCCTCTCCTGAGGCTCCAGCCTGGCCACGCTAGCTGGAGTTTCAGCCTCAGATGCCCAACCAGGGTGCTTCCTCGGGGACCATATCATAGCTGCTTTGCTGGCTGATGGCACTTGACCATTGGAGAGCTCCAGCAGAGCAACTCCTACTGTCATGCATCAGCCCACCTGCAGCCTCCCCTGACCACAGCCTCCCCAACTCCACCTTGCCAGCATGCACTTGTCCATGGCCACCCCACCACCACTTTGCCAGTGCACACGTGTGGGTGGACCTTGCCTCTTCTCCTCCAATGGCTCGTATGTGCACATATCCCACTGCTGCTGCTGGCATAAGTGCAACGTGTGGCCCTGCCTCCCCCTGGTGCTGCCATTTCTGTTGTGAAAGAGTGCATGGACACCAGCAACCCCACCGCCACTCCTGCTGACACTGCCGCCAGTGTGAATGTGTGCATGGCCCCATGCGCCCCCCCACACCATCACTGGCACAAATGCATACACAGACACCAGCAACTCTGCCCCCACCTCTGTGCTGCCACTGTGGCTGCTGCAAACCAGCACACAGACAACCACAGCCCTGCCTTCCCAGTGCCAGCACAACTGTCGGTGTGAATGCATGCATGGATGCTGGCAACTCTACCCACCCCTACACTACCACTGCTGCCTGTGCAGACTCATGCACAAAGACTGGTAGCCTCCTGCCCCTATGACTGCCAGCACCAGTGCGAGCACTGTCACTGGCACTTCTGCCCCTGCCTGCATCCCACCACCAGGGCAACTGCATGCAGGAACCCTGCAGCCCTACTCTCAGAGGTACCCTACCCCAGCTGATGCACGTACAACCCACTGCACTGCCCTGGCTGCTGGCACATGTGAATGAGCATGGATCCTGCTGCCATTACCCTGATGAAGTGCTTTGGCCTGCACCACTCATCGGAGTTTTGTGGCCAGCAGACTGAGAATACTTCAGTCCCTCCAGTGCAGCAGGTTCCTAGCCTTGAGGGGCAAGAGAACAAAGGGCCTGATACCAGTCCTGCAGAGTTAGAGCATGCAGACCAGGAGTGCTAAGCTGAGCCTTGACCCCTTAAAATCTTCCAGATGGGAACCCAGTCAACTGAACCCACCTTGTACCAAAATCAGATGTCCCCCAAGGACATCAAAGAACATAAAACATAAAACAAAACAAAAACTCATCCGAAGGACAGCAACTTCAAAGATTAAAGGAGCATCAGCCCACACAGATGAGAAAGAAACAATGCAAGAACTCTGGCAACTCAAAAAGCCAGAGTATCTTCTTACCTCCAAAGACCACACTAGCATCCTAGGAATGGTTCTTAACCTGTTCAAAATGACAGAATTAGAATTCAGAATATGCATAGAAACAAAGATCATCAACATCCAAGAGAAAGTCAAAACCCAATCCAAGGAATCTAAGGAATACAGCAAAATGATGCAAGAGATAAAAGACAAAATGGCCATTTAAAGAAATAATCAAACTGATCTGATAGAGCTGAATCATTCATTTTAAGAATTTCATAATACAAATGCAAGCTGAGGAAAGAGTCTCAGCTCAAAGACCAGTTCTTCAATAAAATTCAGTCAGACAAAAATAAAGAAAAAACAATAAAGAAAAATTATTATGTAAAAAGAACAAATCAACTACTCATTGGTGTTCTTGAAAGAGAGGGAGAGAAGGCAAGCAACTTGGAAAACATATTTGAGGATATTATTCACAAAAATTTCCCCAGCCTCACTGGGGAAGACAACATTCAAATTCAGGAAATGCAGAGAACCCCTGCGAGATACTATATGAAGTGACCATCCCAAAGACACCATATCTCCAAGACATAGTCATCAGATTCTTCAAGGTTGAAATGAAAGAAAAAATGTTAAAGCCAGCTAGGGAGACAGGGCAGGTCACCCACAAGGGGAACCCCATCAAGCTAACAGTGGACCTTTCATCAGAAATGCTATAAGCCACAAGAGACTGGGGGCCTATATTGAGCATTCTTAAAAGAAATTCCAACCAAGAATTTCATATCTAGCCAAACTAAGCTTCATAAGTGAATGAGAAATAAGATCCTTTTCAGACAAGCAAATGCTAAGGGAATTCACTGCCATCAGAGCTGCCTTAGAAGAGATCCTTAAGGAAGTGCTAAATATGAAAAAGGAAGTTCATTACCAACCACCACAAAAACAGACTTAAGTAATAGACCATTGAGAGTATAAAGCAACCACACAATCAAATCTCCATAATAACCAGCTAACAAGACAATGACAGGATCAAATTCACACATACCAGTATTAAACTTGAATGTACACAGGTTGCTTGCCCCAATTAAAAGGCACAGAGTGGCAAGTTGGAGAAAGAAGCAAGATCCAACTGTATGCTGTCTACAGGAGATGTATATCACATGCAGTGACAGCAGTAGGCTAAAAAGTAAAGGGATGCAGAAAAATGTACCAACCAAACAAAAAAGAAAAAAGCAAGGGTTGCTATTCCAGTTTCTATCCAAATATATCAATAATGATCAGAAAAGACAAAGAAGGGCATAACATAATGGTAAAGAGTTCAATTCAACAAGAGGACTTAACTATCCTAAATATATATGCACCTAACACAGGAGCACCCAGATTCATAAAGTAAGTTCTTAGAGACCTACAAAGAGACTTAGATAACCACATAATAATAGTGGGAGACTTCAACATTTTGCTGACAGTATTACATGGATTATCAAGGCAGAAAACTAACAAAGATATTAAGGACCTCAACTTGACACTTGACCAAATGGGCTTACAGAACTCTGCACCCCAAAACAAATATACATTATTCTCATCTGCACATGGCATATACTCTAAAACTGAACACACAATTAGACATAAAACAATCCTCAGCAAATTCAAAAAACCTGAAATAATACCAAACACACTCTCAGGCAACAGCAGAATAAAAACAGAAACGAGTACTAAGAAAATCACTCAAAACCACCCGATTACATGGAAATTAAACAACCTGCTCCTGAATGACTTTTGAGTAAACAATGAAATTAAGGCAGAAATTAAGAAATTCTTTGAAACTAATGAGAAGAAAGATAACAATATACCAGGATCTCTGAGACACAGCAAAGCCATGTTAAGAGTAAAGTTTCAGCCGGGTGCAGTGGCTCATGCCTGTAATCCCAGCGCTTTGGGAGGCCAAGGCGGGCAGATCACAAGGTCAGGAGTTTGAGACCAGCTTGGCCAGTATGGTGAAACCCCATCTCTACTGAAAACTACAAAAATTAGCCAGACGTGGTGGCACGTGCCTGTAGTCCCAGCTACTTGGGAGGCTGAGGCAGGAGAATTGCTGGAACCCAGGAGGTGGAGGTTGCAGTGAGCCAAGATTGCATCACTGCACTCCAGCCTGGGCAACAAAGATCTCAAATTAACAATCCAACATCACACCTTGAAGAACTAGAGAAACAAGAGCAAACCAAAACCAAATCTATCAGAAGACAAGAAATAACCAAAATTAGAGCTGAGCTGAACGAAATTGAGATGCAAAAAACTATACAAAAGATCAATGATCAAGGAGTTATTAAAAAGAATAGGTTTCATAGATCACAACCTAGACTAATAAAGAATAAAGAGAGAAGATCCAAATAAACACAATCAGAAATATCAAAGAGGATGTTACCACTTGACCCCATAGAAATACAAAAACTCTCAGAGATTACTATGAACACCTTTTTGGACACAAACTAGAAAACATACAGCCTGGAAACATACAGCCTCTCAAGATTGAACCAGGAAGAAATTGAATCCCTGGACAGACCAATAATGAGATCTGAAATTGAATCAGTAACAAAAAGCCTAGGAACCAGAAAAAGCCCAGGACCACATGCATTCATAGCCGAATTCTATCAGAGGTATAAAGAGCTGGTACCATTCCTACAGAAACTATTCCAAAAAAATCTGAGGAGGGGGGACTCCTCCCAAACTCATTCTATGAGGCCAGCATCATTCTGACACCAAAACCTGGTAGAGACACAACAAAAAGAGAAAACTTCAGGTCAATATCCTTGATGAACACAGATGCAAAAATCCTCAACAAAATACTAGCAATCCAGATCCAGCAGCACATCAAAAAGCTAATCCACCTCAATCAAGTAGGCTTTATCCCTGGGATTCAAGGTTGTGTCAGCATACACAAATCACTAAATGTGATTCGTCACATAAACCGAACTGAAAACAAAAGCCACACAATCATCTCAATATATGCAGAAAAAGCTTTTGATAAAATTCAGCATCCATTCATGTTAAAAGCTCCAACAAACCAGGTGTTGAAGGAACGTACCTCAAAATAAGAACCATCTATGACAAATCCACAGCCAACATCATACTAAATGGGCAGAAGCTGGAAGCATTCCCTTTGAGAACTGGAATAAGACAAGGATGCCCACTTTCACCACTCCTATTCTATATAATACTGGAAGTCCTAGCCAGAGCAATCAGGCAAGAGAAAGAAATAAAAGGCATCCAAATAGAAGAAGAGGAAGTCAGAAGTCAAAATATCTCTGTTTGCAGGTGATATGATTGTATATCTAGAAAACCCCCTAGTCTCTGCATAAAAGCTCCTAGATCTGATTGAAAAAAAAAAAAACTTCAGCAAAGTTTCAGGATACAAGATCAATGTATAAAAATCAGTAGTATTTCTATACACCAATAAGATTCAAGCTGAGACCCAAGTCAGGAACGCAATCCCACTTCCAATACTCACATACACAAAAACACCTAGTAATACATTTAACCAAGGAGGTGAAGGATCTTTACAAGGAGAACTAGAAAACACTGCTGAAAGAAATCATAGATGACACAAAGAAATAGAAAAATATTCCATGCTCACAGATTGGAAGAATCAATATCATTAAAATGACCAGACTCCCCAAAGAAATCTACTGATTCAATGCTATTTCTATGAAACTATCAATGTTATTTTTCACAGAAATAGAAAAAAACTATTCAAAAACTTGATATGGAAACAAAAAAGAGCCTGTATAGCCAAAGCATTTCTAAGCAAAAAGGACAAAGCAATAGGCAGCACATTACCCAACTTCAAACTATGCTACAAGATTACAGTAACCAAAACATCATGGTACCGGTACAAAAACAGTCACATAGACCAATCCAGCAGAATAGAGAACCCAGAAACAAAACTACACACCTACAGCCATCTGATCTACAAAGTCAACAAAAATAATCAATGAGGAAAGGACTCCTAATTCAATAGATGATGCTGGGATAGCTGGCTAGCTTTATATAGAAGAATGAAACTAGACCTCTGCCTTTCACTATGTACAAAAAATTAACTTGAGATGAATGCAGATTTAAATGTCAGACATCAAACTATAGGAATCCTAGAAGAAAACCTAGGAAACACCATTCTGGACATTGGCCTTGGGAAATAATTTATGACTAAGTCTTCAAAAGAAATTGCAACAAAAACAAAAATTGACATGTGGGACTTAATTAAACTAAAGAGCTACTGAACCACAAAAGAAGCTATCAAAAGAGTAAGCAATAACCTACAGAATGTGAGAAATTATTTGTAAACTATGCATCTAACAAACATCTAATTTCTTTCTTTCTTTTTTTTTTTGAGAGGGAGTCTCGCTCTGTCGCCCAGGCTGGAGTGCAGTGGCCGGATCTCAGCTCACTGCAAGCTCCGCCTCCTGGGTTTACGCCATTCTCCTGGCTCAGCCTCCCGAGTAACTGGGACTACAGGCGCCCGCCACTGCGCCCGGCTAGTTTTTTTTTTTTTTTTTTTTTTGTATTTTTTAGTAGAGATGGGGTTTCACCGTGTTAGCCAGGATGGTCTCGATCTCCTGACCTCGTGATCCGCCCGTCTCGGCCTCCCAAAGTGCTGGGATTACAGGCTTGAGCCACCGCGCCTGGCCCAAACATCTAATTTCTAGAATCTATAAGGAACTTAATTCAACAAGCAAAAAGCAAACAACCCCATTAAAAAGAGGGCATAAGGGCTGGGTGCGGTCCCCAGCACTTCAGGAGACTGAGGTGGGTGGATCACGAGGTCAGGAGATCGAGACCATCCTGGCTAACACGGAGAAACCCCGTCTCTACAAAAAATTAGCTGGCCGTGGTGGCGGGCGCCTGTAGTCCCAGCTACTTGGGAGGTTGAGGCAGGAAAATGGCGTGAACCTGGGAGGCGGTGCTTGCAGTGAGCGGAGATGGCGCCACTGCACTCCAGCCTGGGTGACAGAGCGAGACCCTATCTAAAAATGTAAAAAAAAGTGGAGAAAAGACATGAACGGAGAGTTCTGAAGACATACGAGCAGCCAAAAAAAAAAACAAAAAAGAAAAAATGCTCAACATCACCAATCATCAGAAAAAGGCAAATTAAAATCACAATGAGACAACATCTTACATCAATCAGAAAGGCTATTTTTAAAAATCTTTGCACGTTGTTACTGTTTTTATTCTTTAACAACCCCAGGTAGCTTCTGTAGCAGTCAGCACCACTGCCCTGCTAGACCTTCTCTAAGTATTAATAGCCAATGTTCTTACAAGAAAGTTTTTACACAAAAGGAGGTGATACACAAAAAAGGGGAAGCTTAAGCTACTGTATGCATTTGCTTGCAATGTGTCATCTCACAGAAGTCATCCCTGTAGCCCCATCAGGGCAGGAGCCTTCTTCACGTGTCTTCATAATATTTCTTAAGGGAGGCCACTTTCCACAGTGCTTCAGCTCTCAAATGCAAGTGGAGCCTGACATAATAAAACTCTGTTTTCATTTCAACCATGCTGCAGGGAATATAGTCCATGTGTATTAATAGGTTGTAACAGTTTTCTAGGGCTTTAATAACACAGTACCACAGAGAGAAGAACTTTAACAAGAGAAATGTAGTGTCTCATAATTATGGAGGTTAGAAATCTGACATCAAGTTGTTGGCTGAAGTTGTTTCTCAGAGGCCACTTTCTTTGGCTGATAGATGGTCATCTTCTATGTCTGTGCTCACAAGTATTCTCTTGAGCTTCTCTGTGCACCTATTGCCTTTTCTAATGAGGATACCCGTCAAAATGGCTATTATTAAAAAGTCAAAAAGCAACAGATGCTGGGGAAGCCGCAGGGAAAAGGGAACACTTATACACTGTTGGTGGGAATATAAATTAGTTCAACCTTCGTAAAAAGCAATTTGGAGATTTCTCAAAACAGGGCTACTGTTCCACCCAAAAATCCCATTACTGGGTATATATCCAAAAGAAAATAAATCATTCTACCAACACGTATATGTTCATCACAGCACTATTCACCATAGCAAAGACATGGCATCTACCTAGGTGCCCATCAATGGTGGATTGGATACAGAAAATATGGTACATATACACCATGGAATACTACACAGCCATAAAAAATAATGAAATAATGTTCCTCCCAGCAACATGGATGTAGCTGGAGGCCATTATCCTAAGTGAATTAATGCAGGAACAGAAAACGAAATACTGCATGTTCTCACTTTTAAGTGGGAACTAAATATTGGGTATTCATGAAAATAAAGATAGAAATAATAGACACTGGGGACTGGGAAGGAAGGGAGGGGGCAAGGGTTGAAAAAGTAACTGTTGGGTTCTATGCCCACAATTGGGTGATGGGATCATTCGTATTCCAAACCTCAGCATTGCACAATATATCCATGTAACAAACATGCACATGTACTCCCTGACTCTAAAATAAAACTTTAAATTATAAAAAGTTTCTAGGAAGTTTTTAAAAAGTATTTCAAAGGAAAATAAAATGTAATAGGGAGGGATATGATTCACTGAAGTTTGATTATTAACTACTGAATAATGAAGTATTGACTATGGTTTCACATGAATGAGTTATATGGAAATATGCTAAATTACTTTCAAGAACATAATAGCATGCACAAAGAAGTCTGAAAGTTAAAGTAGCACTCAGGTGACGGACTTTGAAGTTATGTTTTGATAACCAAACTGTAATTTAATGAAATCACAATTTCTCAAAACTTTGACAGCACTGGGCTATATACTGAAATGTAGTAAACCCTATCAATGATAGTAGACTGGTAAACATTTAGTAAATACTGATTTGCACCTTCCAAAAAGGATGTTTTTCTCTGATTAAAATCAAATTTGTGATTTGGCAAACTGAGAGTTGGAAGAAAAGTTGGAAGAGTTGGAAGAAAAATAATTCATATAAAGTTAAGGAACCTATTAATAAGTAATTTGGATTTTATATCATTACTCTAAAATGGAATCTGGACTATTAAACCATTAGATTTTAAACTAACAACTCTGTACCACATCTTATATTTAAATTGATTTTTGTTATCACAAGAGTTTTTTAGGTTTGTAGCCATTACTATTAACTCTCTTACTTAGATACTTGAATTTAATTCAATTATTTTTATTAGGGGCTATGCTAAAATATTCAAGCTATCTTTAAGAATTAAAGGGAAGTTTCAAAGTAAACATTAAAAATAAAAGTCATAGGAGACATGCTATAGTTGTATTTTCAAATTCAGAAAGCTGAAGCAGTACATTCACAAAATGTGATTGAGTAGAGAGATGAAGATGTTTTTTAAGTCTGGATTTAAAAATGATATATGCTGTTAGGGCTCAGTTGCAGAATGACATCAACACCTGTGAGTCCCTTTCTTGTTTGTCTCCATGGATGTGCTATTATTGGGTCATCTATATCTTCAGCAGTTAAAGCCTGATATTTCTTGTGGCTTGTGAATGTTTTAAATTCTCTTTTGACTACTTTTTGTTGTACTATTCTTGTGAATGTCATACCATGACAAAATTGTATCAGTAGAAAATTTGATTCTGTGTGGAATACAGAGTATTACATAAATCCAGCAAAACAATTTACAAACTAAAAGATGTACTCATCTTAATGGGACTTTCATAATATTTTTATCAATCAGTGATTAAAATGTGTTCCTTTTTTAAGATTTTAAAATAAATTGCACTGATGTCATTATTTTTCCATTGCTGAGTTTTTTTTTAAAGAGAATTTTGTTGAACTTGTCATGCAAGCTGAGTCTTCAATTGACCATCTGTTTTCTAAAGGTGAATAGTGGAATGACCAGACCCTAACTACCTTGAGTTCAAATCTTGGCTTCACTTTTACTTTCACCTGAGTGATTTAAGAAATTAACTTACCTTCTCTGGGTCTTAGTTTCCTTATCTGGAGAATGGGGTAAATAATCATACCTGCCCCATAGAAGTGTTATGAGGATTAAATGAGTTAATATATGCAAAACATTTGGAACTTGGCTGGCATCTGTAGCCCCTCTGTAAATATTAGCTATAATTATGTGTAAAAGAGATCCCCTAAATGGTTTTATACATAGGTACCCAGAGTTGCCTTGGATTTAAAGACCTTTCCTCATGATAAGTTGATTGAGCAAATGCGGATTTAGATGCAAAATCACTCAGTCAATCTGTTTACAAAGATTTCTGAGTGAGGGATGGAGACAAGAAAAGATTGGGACATTGAAGCAGATTGTTTTCTGAGTTCCTTTGAAGTTTGGTTTTTATTCAAACAGTTTGTAGAAGTTTCACAAAGTGCCAGGCCCTGAGGCAGATGCTGGAGTTTCAAAGCCCTTGGCCCCAGGGATCCTATGGTTTATTGACAGAGAGACAAGGAAGCACATTATTCTAAAACAGCATGGTGAGAGCCACGATAGAAGAAATGCTGGGTGCTGCAGGTGCCTCAAGTGTCCACAGCAAGCAGGTGACCCAGCCACAGGCAGGGTGCTGGGAGGAGGAGTGGAATGAGAATGAGGCCTTCCCAGTGGAGGGAGACCAGCATTCCAGTGAGCGGACCAGCCGTGGGTGTCATGAACGTGAGAAAGAACGCTTCCTGCCCCTAGCGGGCTCCCCATCAATGTGTCTCTGTCCATCACAAATGAGGCAAGTAAGTAGCAAAGGTCTGCTGCCTAGAAAGTCAGAAAAGGGGAAATTTACCTAACTCATCTGGAATTGGTCTAATGGATGAATTATTCCAAAATTCTTTGGTAGTTCTATGGCTTGATGTTTATAAAGGCTTTCAGAGGCAGCTGACCTTTTGATAAAGCCCTGTACTATGTGCACCTAGTGAGGAGTGAGCAGTGTGGCTGTGGACCAGTGGGTAGAAGTCACAGAGAGCAAAAAGGGGAGAGGCAAGCCTCAGGTTAGACAGGTAATTGTCATGTCCTTGACCAACCTAGAAAAAGGTTGAGCGTATTGCGTTACATACATATTATGACCCAAGGGCTTTTCTTTGGTTAATTTCAGCTCCGTCAGAGGCCCCTGATGTCTGGAGAAGTGTGAACTCAGAGCCAGGAAATCATACTGTGACCTTATTCTGGAAGGTAAGATGTGCAGATTCCAAAAGTGTGATTGTTTCTAAAAGCCACATTTGTGGAAACAAATGTGTCTTCCTCTGGAGAACTGTTGATTGGTCCAGTGTCCCAACTGGGAGGGATCTTCGCATTCATCCGATCGAATTTCTTACCTAGTAGAGGAATCCCACTCCACCCCTTTGACAGCTCATGCAACCGACAGCCAGTTCTGATTGGTAGAACCTTCTCCGCAACTTCAACTCAGGCCAGCCCTGACTCTTGCAGGGCCCAGGGCAAAGATGTAAGTAAACAACGACATAAGATAGTTAAAAGTTACACATATTTAAACATTCATACTATTTATGTTTTAAAATTATAAATCAAGCTTAAAAATTGTAATATAAAATAAATTTTATCCTTCTATCTTGCCTAATACACCTTCATGACAACCTGGAAGGCCAGGTTTGTATTCTGAACTCAGTGATGCGTCAATTTCACACCGAAACATGGTGATGCTGGGAGAGTTGACTCTGGTCTCAACCTACCCCACTTTTTTTTTTTCACCTTTAGTTTTGCACACTCTGCAAGAATCTCTGTGCACAGACATGTGGGCATGCCAGTCTGCATGTCTGGGTTCTGTCCACACCCCAAGCAGATAGCCACTCCCAGCCCACTCTCAGGTCTGGTGGTACACATGCCAGGGGAGAGGAGGCCTGAGGAACAGACCCTGAGAATGGGCTTGGGACTGTGTGAGCAAGAATTTCTCTGCAAACTGAGCCTTCCAGAGGAGGACTCTGGGTATGGAGAGCAGCTCATCCCTGTACAGCTGCATGGGGACAATACAGCTGGAGGTGGAATGAGGCCAGTACCCAGGCTCCTCCTGCAGGGTCCCAGGGTGGTGCTGTTTGTTCTCATTGCTTTTCTGCCCTTGACTACCCCTCACATTCTTTTTTCCACCAGGTTAAAGAGTCTATTCCTTGTGATTCTGATCTGAGCCCTCTTCTCAGGACACATAATGCTCTTGAGGCTTTTATCTCCAAATGGTCCCCTTCTCTACTCACCTTCAGTTAGATTTGAATGTCTGATTTCAGACTTGGTTGAGAGAGTTATTTTCTCTATTAAGCTGTTTGAATTTTCTGGTGGGTGTGCGTATATAAAGGAGTTGAGGGACAGAAAAGATGAAAAAGGAGTTGTACAAATTCCTTTCAATTAAAATCCATTTAAAAATGTTTATCAATATTTTTTTCAGCCATTATCAAAACTGCATGCCAATGGAAAGATCCTGTTCTATAATGTAGTTGTAGAAAACCTAGACAAACCGTCCAGGTCAGAGCTCCGTTCCATTCCGGCACCAGCCAACAGCACAAAACTAATCCTCGACAGGTGTTCCTACCAAATCTGCGTCACAGCTAACAACAGTGTGGGCACTTCTCCTGCTTCTATAATAGTCATCTCTGCGGACCCTGAAAACAGTGAGTTTGTTTTGCGTTTTGTTTTGTTTTTATTCTCTAGGAAAATGTTGATGACGTTATTAAGTGGTGATGGATACATTGAGAAAACAGTAACTTGGGAAGACAAAATGTCTAGTCACCAAATAGCCATTTACTTTTGGGCCAGGTGTGTCAACATGTTTCAGTGGGACAGTCCACTCAGTGTGGGGAGACTTCAGCCATGGGTCAGGATATTTCTGTCCAGGGGATTCTTCAACATACTTGGGAAATTCTCTGAAGTTTATTCAAGTAAATGCAACCCCAACCACAGTTACCACTGAAAATTGGAGTTACTATTTATGATCTTTGTGGCTTGTGAAATAGGAATTGCATTTACTATTTTGTAAAAAGTGTTGTCAGTCTTTGCACCAGGAAAGAGCCCATGAATATTTCCAGAGATCATCAGAACTGGCATCAGCTTTCACCAGGGGCTCTGCCAACTTTGTAGAATAAAAGATAATAACTGGCTAATCTCTTGCCTATGAAAGAGCAAACAAGGTGGAATGCCCTTGCCCTACATGCCAAATCAATAGTGATATTAATTTCCTTCTTAGAGAGCCATAAAAAGAGTCAACCCCACAGTTACACACTATGAGATGATACACACATGGGCACACATAATGCAGTCGGGCAGTGGCATGCTAGGATCATTCATGAACCTTGTAATAATATCACCCTTTGGCTCCTGCTATTAAAATTTCCAGACCCTGCTTATGATGTTATGGTAGGTTCTATGATATTTATTTATTCAAGTTCAGCTTAAATTTGGGTTAACTGAGTTGGATTAGAGGATGTTGTTGTTTTATTTTTATGTTTTCAAAAGAACTATCCAGTATGTATCACATGAGGAAAATAAATTATATTGTGCCATAGAAGAAAAACTCTAGGAGTTGGTTTAGGAGTTGTTTAGTGTAACCTCTGTTTTCTGAAGAACTATATTAGAGAAAGAAGTTATATTCTGACTTCATTAGGATCTGAACAGGAAAAGGGGGCATTTCATTCAGCCTTGGGTAGCTGGTACTGGCCTCTCCTGAGGAAGGCAGAGACCAGTTCAAAGCAACACTGCTGAGAGCAATTATATATTTTGGGGTCTCCTACCATACCCTTCATCCCCATGCCCTGCCTTCAGATGCCTAGACCTTCTGGTGTGAGGCTCCAGCTAGCTATCCTTAAGTGCTCCTTGTTTCTACATCACCAGCATGTATAAAGTCACTCATGTACTATGAGAAAATCAATAAGCTTAAGCTAATTCACACTAGGGTGCGAATGACTGACAAAAAGATTCCCCTACTCTTTGATCTGCCTCTATCTCTCAAAATGTATTTTCAGTTTAAAGAAGCAGCTTTCTAAGAGTTTCAACCCTGGGTTTGGAGTTAAATTTTACTAAGTATTAATAAGTCAAGTGAAAAATGTCAAGCCTTAATATGTGTGGGGCATTTGTCTGCTTGATGGAGGAAAGCAGGGAAGCCATGTGGATGGGATCTATAAAGCCCTCATGGGCTTTTACCTTATACCTAGAGCTACACATTCCTTTGGGTGCCCCCAGCTGGATGATATTTTGATGCCCTATAAAAGTGAATCAGTGGTTTTCGCACCACTATTCAGTTGTAATTAGGATTGCCAGATAAAATACAGGAGGCCCAGCTAAATGTGAATTACAGACAGACAATAAACCAGTTCTTAGTGTAAGTCTGTAGAAAGAGGAGAAATTCTCATGCCTCAAGGATAAGGTATATCCCTGTTGGAACTCAGTAGAACTGGTAGTCCCCTGAGGCCATGTTACCCTTTTTCCAATTGTCAGACATCAGGAAACCTACTTTAACATATAAAATCTATTGAGATGGCAGCGTTAGTCATAAACTGTGTGCATATCCTTATATAACCCAACTTTTTATATACCTGAATATTTTCTTCTTTTTTGTCTTCTACTCAATTCCTACCCGTAACACATCTCAGAAGCAGTATTTAGTTTAGGAGCAACTGATATTACTGTGGGAGAATTAACCTGCATTAGTTATTCATTCAACAGGTAATTTTTGAAGCAGATCCAGTACCCAATACCAGATTCTAGATCAAGGATCAACAAATTTTGTGGTAAAGGGGCAGATGGCAAACATTTTTGCAGGTCATATAGTCTCCATTACATATTTTATTATATGCCTTCTTTTTTGGTTTATTTGTATTTTTACAACTCTTAAAATGTCTTAGAACCATTCTTAGCTCAAGGGTCATATGAAAGCAACCCTCAGAGGCTGGAATCATCCTGGTGGTAGTTTGCTGGCCCCTGTCCTAGGTGCTGAAGTCTGGTTGGACTTCAGAAGGCCAACATGATGGGCATCTGAAGGGCAGGTGTGAATGTTTGCCGGGAAGTAAGAGGCAGGAACTCACCCATGAAAACATCCCCCACCCAAGCACCTGTAACTATTGAAGTGGAGGTCTGTTACCTACTAGATATCGTGCATGTATGTATCTACTTTCTACCTTACATACTTAAAACAATTTACAGTTAATTAAGTCTGGAGCATTGCTCTATTTGTTTATATACAGAAGAGGTTGAGGAAGAAAGAATTGCAGGCACAGAGGGTGGATTCTCTCTGTCTTGGAAACCCCAGCCTGGAGATGTTATAGGCTATGTTGTGGACTGGTGTGACCATCCCCAGGATGTGCTCCAGTGGAAGAATGTAGGTCCCAATACCACAAGCACAGTCATTAGCACAGGTAAGAAGAACCTTCCATATCATCGCATTGCTATATTCACCTTGAAGCAAGTTCAAGTGGGATTTCTGGACTACTTCACAGACTTTGACTGTGCTCAGCTAATAATTTTGAAACGACAAATCCAGCATGGGTGTTAGGAGTTCAGATGTTACAAGAATATGTTCTAAAACTCAACCTTTAAATCTCCTTTTGCAGAGAATATCTGCACATGAGATGGGAATTGATTTTCATGGTTTTCCTAAACTTGTTTCTCTAAATTAGTGCATAGTCTCGAATGGCAGAGGGATATTGTAACAGTTGTCCAGAGAGCTTTTACAAAAGCAGAGAATTGCATGGATTTGGAAGATGTTTAGGACATATAGTTGATGAGAATCGATCATCAACCTTCAGTTTCAATAGAACATGTAGAACTTGTTCTCTTACCTCCCACATTGGATTTGTAATGTGAAGATTTGCTAGTTTAGCAGACACAAGAGTGCCCATTTGTGTGGCTTGAGCTGGAGGGGTGGGTGGCGCCATCTGCTGGGCTCATGGAAAGGTGTGGGAAATGTCCCTGTTCAGAGGATGATCAAAGCTTCGCCAATTTCAGTGGTGTGGTGGGTTCTGGAAGGAGATTGCAGAGGTATAAGTGTAATGGGGAAATGAGGAAGTGGAAGCAAAGCTTTCAAGACTATTGGCTTTAATGGGAAGAAGGAAGACAAGTAACCAGAGGGGGATTTGGAGTCAAAGAAGGGCTTGAATGGTTTTCTGTGTCTGGTCTGATTCTGCACCCAGTTGTGTGCACATGGATACACAGGCATGTTTGAGAGCTCTTGCTTCAAAGAACACTGCAGAGGCTAATCCCTGCAGGCTTTGCTGGAGACAAGACAGTGGGGCCAGGTGTTTGCAGCATGGAGGACTCCAAGGCTTCATGGAAGGAGGGAATATGGTGGGGATAAAATGCAAAATTCCTGAAAGGCAATTATTAGGGGAACACAAATTTATTTTTCATTCTTTTGTAGGGGGGAGGGGGAAGGGTTGGAAGACAGACTGTCGCTCTGTTACCCAGGCTGGAGTGCAGTGGCTTGATATCAGCTCACTGCAACCTCTGCCTCTTGAGTTCAAGCGATTCTCCTGCCTCAGCCTCCCCAGTAGCTGGGATTACAGGTGCCCACCATTACATCTGGCTAATAATTTTTCTGTTTTTAGTAGAGATAGGGTTTCACCATGTTGGCCAGGCTGGTCTCCAACTCCTGGCCTCAAGTGATCTGCCTACCTCAGCCTCTCAAAGTGCTGGGATTACAGGTGTGAGCCACCGTGCCACGCCTTTTCATCATTTTTCTTTTCAGAATTAGGAAATGTCATTCTGTTATTAAAAATCTGTTGACTTTTCTTCCCTAGATGCTTTTAGGCCAGGAGTTCGATACGACTTCAGAATCTATGGGTTATCTACAAAAAGGATTGCTTGTTTATTAGAGAAAAAAACAGGATACTCTCAGGAACTGGGTAAGTTTAAAGCATTTCATGTGCCCCATGTGCACACTTGTTCAGAACAATTCATAGATTCCTAGCTTTGGGTTTAGGAAGGTGTCGGCATCATACCCGCTTTTTGATATCCCATTTACTCTGGCTACTGGGTTTTTTAAATTATTTTTTAATCATACAAACATAAAACATTTTCATTCTCATTGCTAAGTCTCTCTTTCTTCCTTTGTTTAGTCTCTTATACCCTATGTGAATAATCACTGTTTTAGCTCATCTTTGTCCAAATCCATAACAATGGTTTGTAAATGATGTCTTAAAGATAGGATGCTGGAATCAAAGGGTTTCAACTTTTAAAATATTTTTTTCATTTCTGTCATAATTTTTAAGACTTTACATACATGTTGTGAAATCACCCCCTAGAAATGTCACCACTGTCCCACCAGCAGTGGAGGGGATTTTTGATCCTCCCATGGGGTTGCTTATTCTCCTTCTTCAGGTGGGTGCTTAATTGTTCACACAAATCAGACCAGTTCTCAGGGGTTCTTCCTTTAGCAGGAGTGGATCCACAGTTTACAGTTGGCTCAGAGTGGGCAGGAGGTGTGTGACTTCGTGTGCACAGTCCAACTGTGCATAAGCGTGTGTGGGAAAACAGCCTCAGCAAAGCCTTCAAAGTAAACATTCTTGGATTGTTTTTCAGTGACACTTGGATAACTGGGCACTGCCACAACCTGGGAACTAGATCTAGTTCATCAAATCGCCCCACTTGCCTCTTTGAACATAATCCTTCCACTTTCACTTCCTCCCTTCTTCCTCACTTTAGTAGGTTCTGTGGTTGAGTCTTTTTTCAAACACCGTTTCGAATTTAAGAACAGAATTAAGTCTCTTTTTTTTTTTAGACTTTAGTTTCTTTCTTTTTTTGGGGGGGCTATGTGAGCTTGTGCAAGTTATTTAGTCTCTGCGTGTCCATTCTTCATCTGTGAAAGGCAAGACTTGAACAAGATTGCTCAACTCCTTCACAGCTCACATAAACTATGTCAAGGCACAAATCCTCTAGAGAAACAGATAAAACTCCTTAACTCGGCATAAGCTCTTACAACCTCTGGAGCTGGCTACGGTTCTTCTATTAGTTGACATGAATATTCTGAGACTGTTTCCAAATCATGACTTTTCTCTTATCCCAACTTCTTTTCCTAGCTCCTTCAGACAACCCTCACGTGCTGGTAGATATGTTGACATCCCACTCCTTCACTCTGAGTTGGAAAGATTACTCTACTGAATCTCAACCTGGTTTTATACAAGGGTACCATGTCTATCTGAAATCCAAGGCGAGGCAGTGCCACCCACGATTTCAAAAGGCAGTTCTTTCAGGTGACATCTATTTTTGATTTGTTTATTTATTCTTTCAAGATCTCATTATTTGAAATCATTGAAAATAATGGCTGCCATCTTAGACTGTGGCCAGGCTGAATTCCCTTCTTGCATGACTTTATACTGAAAGGTGTTCTTAAGCAAATTAGTAGGGTGAGCAAGATGGTGGGGGTGGGACAGCATTTTCACTTACTTAAAAAACAATGTGACCTGGTATTTTTAGAAGCATCTGAAGCACCACCAGCTCCTTAAGAAAACCTGCTCTTTATGAAACTTTCCTCTTTTTTTTCACTTCATTGAGCATTGTTCCAATTTATTTTTAAGCCCCTTGCAAACTCTTACTGTTTCGTGCAGATTTGTATGCTTTGGCTGGATCACTAGTACCCCTTGTTCAGTGGATTTTCTGCTTTTTGTGCCATCTCCTGAACATTTTACCTGGTGTGCCTATGGTGATGAAATTATGATTTGATTTTTGTTTGGTTTAAACATGTTGATGGTGCTGAGTTAACAAGAGTATTAGTGTCCAACTCTCTCACAAGATGTTTACCACACTTTTAATACAGTATTTTTTTCCTTAAAAAAAAAAAAACATTTAAAAATCACAGATGGTTCAGAATGTTGCAAATACAAAATTGACAACCCAGAAGAAAAGGCATTGATTGTGGACAACCTAAAGCCAGAATCCTTCTATGAGTTTTTCGTTACTCCATTCACTAGTGCTGGCGAGGGCCCCAATGCTACGTTCACGAAGGTCACGACTCCGGATGAACACTGTGAGTTTTCCCAAATCAAAGGTCTTCCCTTAGGAGTTTCTGGGAAACTAACAAATTACAGAAGTGTTGACTTAGGCTTTGTCTAGATCAGGAATTTTCAAACCTTTCTTCTCTCCATCACACCTCCCTCTTTCTCTCGATGAAACCCTTTGTGTCACAAAAAAAGAGTTGCACAGACTCTCACTATATAAAATAGATACAAATGGAGGTAATCTGTCTGATTAAGGCCTAAAATCTTCCCTCTGCCTCCCTCAGTGGCCCTTGAGACAATTCTCTGGAACTCAGTCTCACAATCCTGTATGTAGTTTGAAAATCACAGATAGCATATTTTAGTGTTGACATCAGAAGAGCCACAAGGCTTCTGTCTAGAGAAGAGGGGTGCTGGTTTTCTCAGCAGAATTGTTCTCTGCAGCTAGCTTTCCTCTGGATTGTTTCCCTCAGCAGCAAACAAATTGCTTCTTGACTCTGCTAGGGCCTCCGGGGCAATTAGAAATGGGTACAGTGGTGTGGGAATTGGGCAGGGGCATGGAATACTTGCTCAAAAACTCCCTGTTTGCATATTTGGATGGGAAATGGTGAGGTGGAGAGAGAGAGATCTTTTCAAAAATACATTTGGCTTGAAAGATGGAGAAGTAAGAGGGAAGGGAGAAAAACAGTAAGAACTGGTTGATGGAAAAATTTATTCTCATGGCAAACCCTGACAACCAATAAACAGGAATGTGGTGAGAGAAAATAGATGCTGATGGAAGAAAGAGGAGAAAAGAGTATCTTTAATGAGGGGATCATAGAAGGTCCTGGAAGGCACCCATGTAACGCAAATAGATTCAAAAGGCTTGCCTGAAGTTACCAACTTTCCTTAGTGCAGGGTGCCCTCACCGAAGCTGCAGCTGTAGAGATGGGCACGTCCTGTTAGACTGCTGACCCTGGAGTGCCCTGACGGGTGATTCAGATACACGTGGCTTCAGTGGTAGTGTATTAGTCCGTTCTCACACTACTATAAAGAACTGCCTGAGAGTGGGTAATTTATAAAGGAAAGAGGTTTAATTGACTCACAGTTCCACATGGCTGGGAAGGCCTCAGGAAATTTACAATCATGGCAGAAGGGAAAGCAAACACGTCCTTCTTAACATGGCGGAAGGAGAGAGAAGTGCCGAGCAAAGGAGAAAAGCCACTTATAAAACCATCACATCTTGTGAGAACTCACTCACTATCATGAGAACAGCATGGGGGTAACCGCCCCCATGATTCAATTACATCCCACTGGATCCGTCCTAGGACACATGGGGATTATAGGAGCTAAAATATAAGATGAGATTTTGGTGGGGACACTGCCAAATCATATCATTCCACTCCTGGCCCCTTCCAAATCTCATGCCCTCATATTTCAAAACGCAATTATGCCTTTCCAACAGTCCCCCAAGGTCTTAGCTCATTCCAGCATTAACCCAAAAGACCAAGTCGAAAGTCTAATCTGAGACAAGGCAAGTCTCTTTCACCTATGAGCCTGTAAAATTAAAAGCAAGTTAGTTGTTTCCTAGATACAATGGTAGTACATGCATTGGGTACATACACCCATTCTAAATGGGAGAAATTGCCCAAAACAAAGGAACTGCAGGTCCCATGCAAGTTCGAATTCCAATAGGGCAGTCATTAAACCTTAAAGTTCCAAAATGATCTCCTTTGACTCCATGTCTCACATTCAGGTCATGCTGATGCAAGAGATAGGCTCCTGTGGTCTTGGGCAGTTCCACCCCTGTGGCTTTGCAGGGTACAGACTCCTTCTGGCTGCTTTCATGGGCTGGCATTGAGTTTCTTGGCTTTTCTAGGCACATGGTGCAAGCTGTTGGTGGATCTACCATTCTGGGGTCTGGAGGATGGTGGCCGTCTTCTCACAGCTCCACTAGGCAGTGCCCCAGTGCAGACTCTCTGCGGGGGCTCCAGCCCCGTATTTGCCTTCCACACTGCCCTAGCAGAGGTTCTCCATGAGGGCTCTGCCCCTGCAGCAAACTTCTGCTTGGACATGCAGGCATTTCCTTATGTCCTCTGAAATCTAGGTGGAGGTTCCCAAACCTCAATTCTTGACTTCTGTGCACCCACAGACTTAACATCACATGGAAGCTGCCAAGGCTTGGTGCTTGCACCCTCTGAAGCAATGACCTCTTTTAGTCACAGCTAGAGCTGAATTAACTGGGATGTAGGGTACCATGTCCTGAGGCTGCACAGAGCAGGGGTCCCTGAGCCTAGCCCAGGAAACCATTTTTCCCTGCTAGGCTTTTGTGCCTGTGATGGGAGGGGTGGCCGTGAAGACCTCTGACATGGCCTAGAGACATTTTCTCCATTGCCTTAATGATTAACATTTGGCATCCTGTTCAGATACGCGTGGCTGTATATATGCATTATTTATGAATATTTCTGCAGCTGGCTTGAATTTCTCTTCAAAAAATGGGTTTTTCTTTAGTATTGCATTATCAGGCTGCAAATTTTCTAAACTTTTTTGCTCTGCTTCCTCTTGAATGTTTTGCTGCATAGAAATTTCTTCTGCCAGATACCCTAAATCATCTGTCTCAAGTTCAACGTTCCACAGAGCTCTAGGGCAGGGGCAAAATGCCACCAGTCTCTTTGCTAAAGCATAACAAGAATCACCTTTGCTCCAGTTCCTAACAAGTTCCTCATCTCCATCTGAGCCTGGACTTCCACCTCAACCTGGACTTCATTGTCCTTATCATTATCAGCATTTTGGTCATATCCATTCAACAAACCTCTAAGAAGTTCCAAACTTTCCATCATCTTCCTGTCTTCTGATCCCTCCAAGTCTCTAAGAAGTTCCAAACTTTCCCACATCGTCCTCTCTTCTTCTGAGCCCTCCAAACTGTTCCAGTCTCTGCCTGATACCCAGTTCCAAAGTTGCTTCCACATTTTCAGATACCTTATAAGGTATCTCAGTACCAATTTACTGCATCAGTCCATTCTCCACTGCCTTAAAGAACTGCCTGAGACTGGGTAATTTATAAAGGAAAGAGGTTTAAGTGGCTCATGGTTCTGCATGGCTGAGGAAGCCTCAGGAAACTTATAATTATGGCAGAAGGGGAAGCAAACACATCCTTCTTCACATGGCAGCAGGAGAGAGAAGTGCCGAGCAAAGGGGGAAAAGCCCCTTATAAAACCATCAGATCTTGTGAGAACTCACTCACTATCACAAGAACAGCAGCATGGGGCAGCCACCCCCATGATTCAATTACCTCCCACCAGGTCCCTCCCATGACACGTGGGGATTATGGGAGCTACAGTTCAAGATGAAATTTGGGTGGGGACACAGCCAAACAGTATCAGACAGGTTGTGGTGCTGACTGCATGTTGACTACTACACTGAAACATGTCCCTAGGTCTCCAAGCCAAAATCCAGAACCCCTTATCTGATTAAGATGTGTCAATGATTTACATTACTTGAGCACTCTTGGCATTTTGGAGTTAATTTTAAATTTATTTTCAGGTTAGTTTTATTCTACCTTTGTAATTTACTTGGTTGGTACACACACACACACACACACACACACACACACACACACACACACACTTATCTTTAAATATTTATTTTCTAAGTTTCATTCATCTCCCTTATGTTAAACTTCATTAGCCCTGGCTTGGCTTGTGACTACTGATTATATTATTATTTGAAATAAAATATTTGAAATAGAAAGTAGAAAATATTTCAAACTTTTTTCTACTTTCCTGAGATTTTACTTAAAAAAAAAAAATAGGTAGAATATTATGTGACTAGCATCCAATTAACTGTACCTCAGATCTTGTTAGATGGGAATAAAAAATACCTGTATCTGCTGCAATGAGGCTAGAATGATTAAACAGCAAAAACAAAAAATAGAAATGCAAAAAATTAATGTAATACTGAAATTGCAAAGTAGTGAATAAATGTTTATTCTGTTGGTATTTTTCAAAATAATCCTTTCTCTTTGTAAATTGGTTAACTTTTTCTCTGATCAGGAGACTAGGTTACTAAATAGAGATAATGAGGCACAGAGAGGGTAAGCAGTTTGTTTAAACATACAGGGTGTCCAAACCAACTGTAATTTGTGTTTTTATATTTGGACATTTGGCACTACATTTCCTTCTGAATTTAATAGGCACTACTGAATCATTTTTAAATCCTGAGTATGGAAGTAGATTATGTTCCGAAAGTTTCTGTTTAAAATTAGCCTGAAAATAGCTGAAATGTAAAAGATGAAAAATACCAAGTGTTGATGAGGATGTAGAAGAACTGGAACTTCCATACCTTGCTGATGGGAGTAAATTGGTACAAGCAGTTTTGGAAAGTTCCTTGGTAGTATCTCCTAAAATGAGTATATATATACCTTAGATGTGAGAACCTTCATTCCTAGGTATATATGCCCCCAAAATGCCTACATAAACCCTAAAGAAATACCTAAAGACGTGTACTAGTGCAGTGATTGTGAACAGAACATAAAATTCACTATGCAAGGGAAAAAAATACGCTGAAAGCTGGTTCATGCAAGAAGCTGCCTTTCCTTTTCCTTCTAAGCAGACAGGTACAGTAAAAGCTTAAATATCTCCACAGGTAGCTACTCTGTGTTTGCCTTATCTTATCGTAGCCTCTCCTGGGAGATGAATACATAATTAACTATTCTTCTGTCTCCTCCTTTTCTCTTGTGACATGTGGATAATCATACCCTCCCTCCTCCAGCCCACTTTTCCTCCAGCCCTTTCTCATTCCAGCCCACTTTTCCCCTTTAAATTGAAGCCCTCAGCATTATTGAAGCCCTCAACATTATCGTTGGAGGAAGACACAGACTACATAATGTTTCTGTGATTCTGTTTATTTCTTCCAGTCATGTCCTTCACCTTGGCAAAAGAAACTTCTAAATTGATGGAGACCTGTCTCAGATACTTTTTGGTTTACATCATCAAAAGTACTGTTCTTGAGAGCAAAGTTTACCATAGTAAGATTCATAAAGAGAGTTTCCTTCCCCTTTTTCTGGGGTCAGGGTTAATTTTAGGTCAGTTGTTTTGGCCCTCTCTTACCTTTCTGGGTCCTTTTCCCTGGAACCTTATGTTGCCTCCTAGCACAGGCTTATGCATCTACCCAGGGCCACCTTTCTTTACAAAACTCCAACATTATCTGCCACACCACTGTCCCCAAATCAAGCCCCATTTCTTCCAGGGCAGCTAGGTGTGGGGTGGAGCATGGGGAGGGCAGAGGGGGCAAATGGATTGAACAGAATCCTATGTTCAGTAACTTAACCCCCTAGATCCTCCCTGAGCAATTTACTTTTGTGAAAAGGGATGTTTACCAACCCAGCTGAATGATTATTTGGTGGAAATTGCAAGCAATGGGAACAGGAAGATGGTGTCAGTCTAATAAGAGAGAGACACTCTCTAAAAGAAAAGATGTTTATTTGGGACTGAGAATTTCCGTGGAAATACTTATGCCAAAATAAACTATAGTAAACTATGTGCATATTCAGGGAGGTAAAGGAAGACAAAAGTTTTTAAAGGGGAAAAAAAAAAAGGAGGAGGATTATATAATTGCTTTGAAATAATTATCCTTGACTACAAAGATGAATAACAAGGGTGATGCCAGTTCGAGGTTTAATGGGAAGATGTCCTCGTGTGTGTGTGTGTGAGGTTGTGATGGCCTTTGTGCAAGGCTGTGGTTTTCGTACTGGTTTTTGTTATCTGCATGACCTTCCCAGCTCTATTTGTCAGGGTTTCCTACCATTAGCGATTCCATTTTTATTCTAACAGATTTCACAATGGTCATTTGAAATAAATGAAGCACCAGTTGACATATTGGAGAAATAAACATAATCATTTTCCCAGATTAAGACATACTTAGGTAATCTGAGGCTAACTAGAAGGAGTGCACTAGGCAATTTTTGATGTGTAACAAACACCCTCAAAAGCTCCGTGGCGTACAAGAACAAATATTTCTTTTTATGCTCATGGGTTTACAGGTCAGCTGAGACTTGGCTGATCTAGGCCGTGGTAAGCTGGACTCTAAGCTTCAGTCATGTTCAGGTTTGTTTCACGCATCTTCATTCTAGGGCTAAGGCTAAAGTCGCAGCAGCTACCTGAGGCACACGCTTCTCATGGTGAGGAACACAAGAGCGCAAGCCAATGTGTACATGCACATGTAAAACACTTAGTTACATTACAATTACCAACAGCCCATTGGCCAAGCCAGTGCACATGGCTGAGCCCCAAGTCAAGGGGCAGGAAAGCGTTCTCACCTACTATGAAGTTTTGGCAGGAGTGGAAAAGCATAATTTTAATACAGCAAGTCACGATGCAATCTATCAGAAGAGGTAACAAATGTGAGTCACACACTGTTGATGGCAAATGGCTTCCTGTGTCGGTTGGCTAGTTGGTTGGTTGGCTTTTCCCCTGAAGTCAGGCAGAACTCATATTACAACTTGCATACATAATTTGAGAAATAATAAACATGTAAAATTACTCTCAGTCATGAACTTAATTTTATTCCTTTGAGGAAGGGAAAAGTACTTATTAAAAATGTCCCTTTGTTTTTCCTTGTTCAGCCTCCATGTTGATTCGTATCCTACTGCCCATGGTTTTCTGCGTCTTGCTCATCATGATCGTGTGCTACTTGAAAAGTCAGTGGTAAGTGCGTGAGGAAGGTTTTATCCAAGAAGAGGGTAAGAGAAAAATCTGGAAAGAGATTTAGTAAGATAGAAATGACATTGAATAATACGAAACAACATACAGAAAATGAAAAGGACAAAAGAGGCTGGGGTGAGAATATGTACTTTATTTCACTGTTTTGCTCTCCAGGTGACTATATGAGGAAACTAATCACCATTTAACATAGACCACAGAATTTTTTCAACAGCAGTAGCTAATATTTATATCTTACTTACTAGATGTTTGGCAGTGTTCTAAGTGCTTTATCAGTTAATTCATTTAATCTTCATGAGGACACTCTAAGTACCATAATTATCTCCATTTAGCCAATAAGAAATTAAAGCATGGAAGAACCAAGTAACTTGCTTAGTAAGTTACAATGCAAGGATTAGAAGCCAGGAATCTGACTCCAGAGTTCTTGCTCTTAACTAGTCCACTGTACCGTGAAATTCAGTCTCATTTTCCATTTTTTTTTTTCTAGGATCAAGGAGACGTGTTATCCTGACATCCCTGACCCTTACAAGAGCAGCATCCTGTCGTTAATAAAATTCAAGGTAAATGTTGGCAAATTGTATGTATATCATACACCTATTAAGGACTAACCCAGAGTGGGGGCTGTCAGAATCCTACTTTCCTAGAGCTCCTCAGGAAAATATAGCACAGTAAAAGCCGCCTTTATACCCATAGCCATGAAATAGGTGATTGGAGCTTTGATTTCTTCTGTCAGGGGACGTCTTTTGGTTTTTAACTTCACCTCCAGGTTACTTGTGACCAGGAAGGAACATAAACAACATTGAAGCTCTAAGTGTATTTCACACGCTTAATCTACTTTGATGCATGTATGCATGCACACAAATGTCTATATTTACATATTTTTGTTTCCTTTCTAGGAGAACCCTCACCTAACAATAATGAATGTCAGTGACTGTATCCCAGATGCTATTGAAGTTGTAAGCAAGCCAGAAGGGACAAAGATACAGCTCCTAGGCACTAGGAAGTCACTCACAGAAACTGAGTTAACTAAGCCTAACTACCTTTATCTCCTTCCAACAGAAAAGAATCACTCTGGCTCTGGCCCCTGCATCTGTTTTGAGAACTTTACCTACAACCAGGCAGCTTCTGACGCTGGCTCTTGTGGCCATGTTCCAGTACCCCCCAAAGCCCCACCAAGTATGCTAGGACTAATGACCTCACCTGAAAATGTACTAAAGGCGCTAGAAAAAAACTACATGAACTCCCTGGGAGAAGTCCCAGCTGGAGAAACAAGTTTGAATTATGTGTCCCAGTTGGCTTCACCCATGTCTGGAGACAAGGACAGTCTCCCAACAAACCCAGTGGAGCCACCACACTGTTCAGAGTATAAAATGCAAATGGCAGTCCCCCTGCGTCTTGCCCTGCCTCCCCCGACCGAGAATAGCAGCCTTTCCTCAATTACCCTTTTAGATCCAGGTGAACACTACCGCTAACCAGCATGCTGATTTCATACCTTATGCTACACAGACATTACGAAGAGCAGAGCTGGCACCCTCTCATCACCAGTGGCCTTGGTCCTTAATCCCAGTATGATTTGCAGGTCTGGTTTATGTAAGACCACTACAATCTGGCTAGGTTAAAGGCCAGAAGCTATGGAACTTAACGCTCCCCATTGGTGCAGGCTTGCCCTAGAAATGGCAGGATCATGGGAGCATGCTTACCTTGCTGCTGTTTGTTCCAGGCTCACCTTTAGAACAGGAGACTTGAGCTTGACACAAGGATATGCATTAACCACTCTACAGACTCCCACTCAGTACTGTACAGGGTGGCCGTGGTCCTAGAAGTTCATTTTTTACTGAGGAAATATTTCCATTAAAAGCAATTCTTAGATTGAAGGCTTTAATAAAGGCCACAGGAGACTTATTACTACAGCATAAATTGTCAATGTAAATTTACTGAGCGTATTGAATGAAAAAAACTCAGGTGTCTGAGGCCAGGACAGATTTTAGACTTACCTTGAACGGATAAGAATCTATAGTTCACGGACACAGTAAAATTAACTCTGTGGGTGGGGCGGGGGGTATAGATCTAATCTAATATGTAAAATGTGTGATCAATCAACAAGATTTCCACAATTCTTCTGTCAAGCTTACTACAGTGAAAGAATGGGATTGGCAAGTAACTTCTGACTTACTGTCAGTTGTACATCTGCTCCATAGACATCAGTATTCTACCGTAATTTTTGATGACTACCTCAGAACATAAAAAGGAAAGTATATCACGTAATTCCATTCAGTGTTTGGTTCCTTTCCTTTCAAGAACTGGCTATAAACAGCCTGTTTTCACTTGGCATGCTTTGGACTCTGCACTACGTTGTCTGGGCCAAAATAACTCTGTCACAGTTACATTCATATTATGCTAAAATGGTAAAATGAAACCCATTGTTGGACATAATTCAGATATAACTAAAAAGTTCTATGGAGTGGGAAATTCCATGTTGGCTTTGGAGCAACTTTGTCTCCTCTGAACCAATATATTCCAAACTAATATATGCAAAGCACCTGGTACACAACTGGTATTTTAGTACATGTTGGTTCTCTTGGTGCAATCTCAGCTCACTGCAGCTTCCGCCTCCCGGATTCAAACAGTTCTCCTGCCCAGCCTCCGGAGCACCTAGGACTCCGGGTGCACACTACCTAGTTTTCATATTTTTAGTAGAGACAGGGTTTTATCATGTTGGCCAGGCTGGTCTCGAACTCCTGACCTCAGGTGATCCACCTGCCTCAGCTTCCCCAAGTGCTAGGATTATAGGTGTGAGCCACCATGCCCAGCCTATTTGTCACATTATTGGTCACATTTGTTTTTTATTTTTTGAGATGGAATTTTGCTTTTGTTGCCCAGGCTGGAGTGCAATGATGCAACTTTGGCTCACTGCAACCTCCGCCTCCCAGGTTCAAGCAGTTCTCGTGCCTCAGCCTCCCGAGTAGTTCTGATTACAGGCATGCACCACCACACCCAGCTAATTTTGTATCTTTAGTAGAGATGGGGTTTCACCATGTTGGTCAGGCTGGTCTGGAACTCCTGACCTCAGGTGATCCGCCCACCTCAGCCTCCCAAAGTGCTGGGATTATAGGCGTGAGCCACTGCACCTAGCCGTCACATTTCCAAACAAGCACGAAAGGGGTTCCTTTTTGTCTTCCTGCCTGCCGTCAGCATGGTAGAAATGGCTCTGCCTATGCTTATGCCTCTGGTGCCCAATGCCTTGCACTGTGCCCTTCAACACTATGAAGAGAAACAAGTAGCCACACCTCAAAATAATGTGGCTGTCAACTGACCTAAATAAACCTACACAAACCAGTACTTGCCTTTTGCTGGAAACATTGATTATGTGCTCCTCATGTAGTAGAAAGTGGTATCCTGATTAGTCTAACAGTTGTGTTAGACTTTAGGGCCAGTATTGTCAGCATTTATTTATTTATGTACCTTTGTTATGATGGGATTACATTTTTCATTTGAAACTTGTTCACAAAAATGTCAATGACATTGGTGACTGATTTGTACATATTTTTCATATAGTTTTGTTTAAAAAATAATTCACACAAAACCTTGAAGTCATTTTTAATACTGAAATAAACCTTAATTAAAATATTTCATCATCACATTGTTTTACCTCCCTCAATGAAATGAAAATCTAGTAATTAGATACATCACCTCATGAACTTACTAAATAAAAATGTAAATTCCTGGGTATGACTACAAACCTCTTAATCAGAATCTTTGGGGCATGGACCTGGAATCTATTTTTCATCAGTTCCCAGGCATTCATCTACACACTAAACTTTGAGAATCACTGGCCTAAATCAAATGAAGTCTTTCTGAAATACAACAACATGCCAATAGGAAATGCTGGGCTATGTAACGTTTGTCTTCATAATATCACTATGACCTATAGTCTTGACTGTAAACATTTCTTCTCCAATGGTCATAACCAAATAAATTCATGTTCAAAACCTTAGTTTTCAATACTATATGCCATCTTAACATGGCTTTAGGAAGTGTTATTCAGAAACTTTGAAATACATATTCATGTGTCAGAAAAATGGAGAATTTCAAATATACACAAAAGTAGAAGTTTAATAAACCACTATGTATCACCACCAGTCCCAATGGCCACTACCCATGACTGTTTCAGCTCCATCCATACCTCTGTTCACTCTTTCTCCTCACGTTTTGACGCAAATCATGATATCATGATTATGATTTCATGTAAATATCT
Organism: Macaca nemestrina; assembly: GCF_043159975.1. NCBI lineage: Eukaryota > Metazoa > Chordata > Mammalia > Primates > Cercopithecidae > Macaca > Macaca nemestrina. Next base: position 142,170,682 of record NC_092130.1, on the reverse strand, counting down.
GAGTTTTCTAAGCTCTACTTTTTCTAATATAGTCATACTAATTGTTAAAAATTGCACCTAAAATCACAGTAGTAATTCCTTAAAAACAGGATATTTGAGTGGTGGACGGCACTGGCATTAATGGCCTTTAAATCCTGCATCAGCCTGTGCACGGTCCTCACCTGTGTGCGGGGGACCTCAACAATTCAGGATGGGAGTTGGGACCTCTTCACACAACAGTACGACTTCTGAAACGCTTCCTACATTCAAACACCTAACCCAAACTAATTAGGGTCAACCTTGTTACCTACTAGAGTGTGTACTGATTAAGAACATCAAGACTTAATATCTTATTAACACTTCTAAGAGTTCTGTTGAAAGATAAGCTTTCATCTCGAATTTACAAAGCATGTTAAAGCACTCTGCATAAAGTAGAAATTTTAAAACTCTGGAAGAGAGAAACAGTAGAAGAGAGTTTTCAGAACTTTCAGTTAAAATGTTTACAACACAATAGGTATATTCAATTTGAAAGCATAGTTGTTTTATTCCTCTAAGCATTAAGGGAAGTTTTAGTATATTTTAGTTTCTTAAAATCAATACCGAACTAGTACTGTATTTTTGAGTATTTTATATACTAAAGAGTTTTAAAAATGAAACAGTCTTTTCCAAGTTCCGCTGCATTAGGACTTTTTTAAAAGATCAGCGGCATGATGAATTTGTAAGTATGCTTTTTAGTTTATTTTGGGGCCAACTATATTTTCAATGACATATACAGTGGAAGACATTGGGAAAAATGTACAGAAATTTGCCAAACTGTCCAAAATGTTTCTTGAAGTGAGATATATATTTTACCATATTTTATTAACAGACCCTAACTTTGACACTCAACTTTATCCTCCAGAATTCGTAATTTCTGTGGTATTCTCTTTTGCCAGTAGGTAGCTGTAGGTAAGCTTATTCAATCAGGGCAGTTTATGTGTGAGACACCAAATACCTTCCACAGAGATGTCACCATTGTCATACCATCAGCACTCATATTGTACATTATTTCCTCAAAAAATTCAGAGCTGTTCTATCTAAAGACCTATTTTCCAAATCCCTATAGATATTTTAAAAAACTACAAAGATGTTTAATTATGAAGTGTTTAAGAAGAATATTACTTTAAAATATTGTAACAGCCACTCTACATGTCTGTGGTACCTAAAAGTCACTTTTGCTTGGAGTCACATGTGTCAGCATCAGCATTACAGGACTCAAATCAAGGCCATATGACCACTGATTATTTTAATATTTCAAATAAAACAATGACAAAGTTTAAGAATTTTAAGTACATTTTATTAACAATGTATCCCTTTGATAAGATTATGCTTCAGGAGGCTTTTAATGCCCTTGACATAAACTGTACACATTATACAAAAACAAGAGAATCACAACAAAAAAAATCAAGGTGAGCAAAACCATTTGGGGACAAATCTTATTTAAATTATACACAACTCAATGAAATATTCTTACAGAAAAAATATAAATACTTTTTCTTTCTATGTTACAGTTATACAATATAAATCAGATTTCAATGTCTGTTCAGTGACCTACAAACACCAGAACCTCCAAATATGTAGCAGCGTATTACTAAATAAAAAAGAAGAAAATCATGTGGTTAGAGAGCATTAAGTCTGACACTTTTTTCACAATTCCTTACCACTTTTCAAAACTAATTTACACCATTTGTTTTACAATGCAGCTTTAGGGTTTCTGACAGGCATTTTTGTAACAATTACCTACAAATTTTTTTTCACTCCCCGTCTCTGCCCCAAGACTTTGCATTTTGTGCTAAATCAACCAAGTAGCAAAATTGAAAGGTATGCTTTTTTTTTGGCATAAATTATATTTTTGAAATTAAATATTCTATAAAGAAAGTAAAACAAAATGTGCAATTTATGCATGCTGTGGTGTAGCTATCCGATATTACATTACAAAAATACTTCAAACAGGAAAAAAGTCCACATTCTGTGAGTCATATAAACCTACTAGGAATGAAAAATACCCTGGAACTTGGAACTGAAAGAAAAACACAATGCTCCTAGAAAGATTCTCACAGATTTGTGTTCTTTGATAAGCACTGCTATTAATTTCACTGGTATGCTTTTACATGAGAGTCTCACTGTAATGACACTTTTGAGATTAAGATAGTAACAGTGTATTTTGTTAATGCAGAGACAATGGAGACTTTTCCTAACTTATGTTTTGGAAAATCTGAAATGTAGGTTCATTCCAAACAGCTCTTCTAATAAAAGTCTCTCAATTTTACTTTTTCTTTTTCGTTTTAATGGATTGTGAATCTGAGACAAAACTGGAAACATAAGACTAAAGGGGAAAAAATCTTACTTCCAAAGAACATTTCCCAAAGTAGTTTACAAAGTTCATCTCACACAAAATTAGCACCTCACTCTTACCATGCAAAAATAACTGCAGTTAGAATTTGAATGACAGACAATTTGGTTTTTATTGCTTAATGATCTGTGCTTTAATGTGGGGATAAAAGGCATCCTCTGAACGGAATGAAATAACATTTTATATAAATAGCAGTAGGAAAATCTAAGCATTGATATCCCACTGTTGAACACTTTGCCGTTGTGATAGATATGCCCTGAAAAACTCAGCTTTAATTATCTCGAGCTCTAGATAAAAGAGCTGAAACCCATTAAAGTTGTCATTTCAAAGGACTTGTACACATTATTACATTATAATAATGTATATACTTCCAAAGAGCCTCTTTTAATGTCACTGTCATATAGAATGTCCTTATTCTGCTAATTGTTATTAGAAAAATTTTAATTAGGGAGAACAGACTGTTTCCCCCCTCCAATCTACCTAAGAATAAACAGGAAATAGAATTATAATAAATTTTAGAGCATATTTAATTATGAATACTAAATTTCTAATTTCCTTATTTATCAGTATTTACTTAGTATGTGAGGCTGAAATCTGTTCTTGAAAAAAAGTTCAATTAGAAATAACAATTCACTTTACGATTAGAAATTCACAGTTTACAACCAGCACAACTGCCCAAATTCCTCCAAATTATTCAATAATTACCAATAGTACAAATTTATATGGACTAAGATTAATCCTAAAATCTTTAAAAACTACAGTATTGACATTATTTTGGTATTCTATAGTCTGTAATATCTATTATTTATAGATGATTTTCTCAATTATTTCTATTACTGCTGATATCATTCCTAACCTCTTCTGCTATAATATTTTTAAACACCTAAGTTAATCACTTGGCACTGCATGTATTTTTCACCATAAAGTCTACTTTTTACAAACAAGTACTCAAAGAAAATGTATTAGACCTGTCAGTGAATCAGTGAAATCATAGAGAAACCAAATAGCACTATAAATTTAAGCATAGACTTTTTTTTTTTTTTAGTATACTGATAACCACAAAGCTCTGAGTATCTCCCCAAAGTAAGTGATATAGGCAAATATGATAATGTATACATACATATTTTTCAAAGTAACAGTAAAAAAAACCCACAAAACATTCAGGCCAATACTAACTAAGCCTTATTTCAGGATAGATGACCAAGGTGGGGGTACAGGGATAGTGATGGTGGGGGAGGGGGTGTGTATGTGTGTAAGACAAAAAAAAAATCACTGTTAACTTTTGAGGGATTAAACCACAGATTTTATACTCTATATTAACTGAGGTAGTGTTTAAAACGAATGTCTAAAATACGTTAATCCCATTATGAATAAGATTACTACATTACTTCCTTTGGAGGTTTTAACCACTATTTGGTCTAGTAACTCTGACATTTGGTTCTCTGGAAAGGCAGTTTAGTTATCCAAGACCAAAGACCACGATGACAGGCAACGTTCTTAGAAGTACTGTCGACATTTAAATAAACACTTGGGTTCAGTGATAAAGTATAAAAAAATTATCTTCAATTGGATTTTATGAGAGGAAATCTGAAGAACCACTTTTCAACATAAGCAGCAGCTTACAGCCCTTATCTGCTTTGTTATAATGTAAGTTGCTACACAGTGCACATAAGAACAATTCACTGAAGTGCAGTCAAAGAGGTGTTATGTAGTGAGACGAAATGCTTCATCCCAACTGGAACTTTCAGTGCCAGTAAATAAATTTTTTAAAAAAGTATCTCTGTGAGTTATGTTTTCTAGTTCACAGGGTTCTTTACAGAGATCTCAAAGAACAAGCCCATTACAAAAAGGATCTGCATCATGGGAAAATATTAATGTTGCTATGACTGTGTCAAAACTGATGTGTAATTGTAATAAAAATGTTATACACAAATGAATTAAAAAAGAATCCTAATCAGTCCAGCTGGATTTTCTATTTCTATTTATATATAGATCTCAAAAAAGATAATCCTTTCATTTACAAGCATTCAAATGATGATGGCCATGCTATTTTTATATACAAATTTGCATATATGTTTAAATCCTGTAAAAATTTCCAAATATCTTTAGACATATACAAATTAAACAAACAAAAACCTTGCCCTCATCAACTTAACTTCACAAATGGAAAAAGGCAATTAATATACTCATAAACCCACCTATCACTGCATTTAGTTTGTGCAAAACAAAAACACTGATATAAAAATTAAGTTACTGCTGCTTTAAAATTTGGTACTTAAGGCTTTTCACTACAATTTTTCTTAATAACAAGCTTTATTAATGATTTTCTTAAAGGAAATATGGCTCTTCTTTCCTCCATGGAATGTGTAAATTGCAAGCAAACTTATCTTTTCCTCAGGAGATCCAAAGTAGTATTTAATGCTTTCCTATCCTTTAGGTCTAAACTAACAGTGCTTGTTCAAGTTCCTGTTTAAAGCGATGAGATGGAAAGTTGATGAAAGTGGAAGTCCATTGCAAATATATGCACTCTATAAATGGGAAATATTTTTAATTAAAATAAAAATGATTTTTAAATTTTATTCAAGAACTGTAGTGAAAAACCTTAATTGGTTCATATATCCTGTAATAACACATTGCAACAAAATGAAGAGTTGGAAAACAAGAATCTTTATGCAAGTCTAGTAACATAAAAATAACTTATACGTCCCAGGTTGTTGAGGCTCTTCTTTTGCTTTGAGGTTATAAACCTCTGAAGTAGTGTTACAAACATTAAGAAAAACGTGAAAGGGCCAAAGTTCCCTCTCTAATACCAGCAGTTATAGCACACCCCATTGTGGTAACAGGATGCAGCCTTAGAGACACTGATTCCTGCTTTCCACAAATTAGTTAACAAACAAGGCATCTGTGTATTTACCCTAAAAATAATTCAGATATAACTTGTGAAGGGTGATTCTGCATATCCCATTATTGTTCCACTGTCATTATGTTTTTAAAATGAAAAAAATAGAAAACCTATGTAGGTATTCAGTGCTTGGCTCTTGCTACAATGGTAACTAAAACTCTTAAAACTGTGGTAATGAATCATGAACACCTCAAAAGGCTCAACAAAGGAGAGAAGGAAGTTGTTTTGGTTAGGAAAGTCAGCAGTTCCAACTGTTCATGTACCAGTAACTGCGGAACAGTGTACAGAAGATACTCCTGTCTTTGCTGCCTAGTCAGTTGTATTCTCTGAGGCTTTTAGGAAATCCACAAATATGAATATATATAGTATATATCTATATCCATCATAAATATGAGGTCAGGATTCAGCAGATGTATCAACTATAGGTTGCTTTGGTGGTGTTGCCAACACAGCCTCTGCTTCTTCATGCATCTAGGGAAAAAATGGTGTATCATTAATGACTTTTATAAAAATATATAACATGTTTATATAAATATATAATTTTTTTTGAGACAGGGTCTTGCTCAGTCTTCCCAGGATGGAGTGCAGTGTTGCCATCTTTGCTCACTGCAACCTCTGACTCCTGGACTCAAATGATCCACCCACCTCAGCCTCCCAAGTAGCTGGGAATACAGGCACATGCCACCACCCTTGGCTAATTAAAAAAAAAAAAAAAATTGTAGTGACTCAGTCTCACTATGTTGCCCAGGCTGGTCTTGAACTCCTGGGCTCAAGCAATTCTCCCGCATTGACCCCACAAAGTGCTGGGATTGTAGGCATGAGTCACCACACCCAACTATAATGTGTATTTTAATTCAATTCAAACACTGAATTATTCTTGAATGATAAATTTGAGAAGTACTAATCATACTTACTTGTAGAAACTGTACATCTTGAAATAATTCTTGTATGAACCTCCGACACGGAAGTCTGAATGTGCAGTGTGACAGCAAATGGGAAACCTCAGAGTAAAGGCATATGTCATCAAATGTTTGAGGATACTTCTCCTTAATTCTAAAATAAAAGATTATGGTGTGATGAAAACTGTAATCATGATGTATCTATTTTTCCTCCAAGGTATCACTTACTTTAAAAATATATTTCCCTACAAATATGGATTAGACAGCATACTTGGGGTGATGACTTGAGAATATAAAATATTAAATATTCCTCTCACACACTTAGATATTCTGAGTTTGGGTTTAAAAAAAAAAAAAGATTATCAAAACCTGAATACTTCTCGTAAAGTTGAAGCATTCTTTTTCATTGGCGTGAGAAACTGCAAAATGTATTTATCAGCCTAGGATGATTAAAATATGCTCAAAATTAAATTTTAAAATAGAAATACATCTTTAAAGTTAAGTTGTTAACATCCCTGACCAGGCTATTTCTTCAGATACTTCAAATAACAGCTTTTAGCTAGGAGAGCACCTCAGAATCACCTGTGGGTTGGGTGGGCGACCAGTTAAGGGCCCACTCCCAGAGCTCCTGGCCTAGAGGTCTGCTGTGGGACCCTGATACCTATGTGGGACCCCAATACCTATATCACTCTTTAAAAAAGCCCTACAGCTGGCCGGGCATGGTGGCTCCTGCCTGTTATCCCAGCACTTTGGGAGGCTGAGGCAGGTGGATCACCTGAGGTCAGGAGTTTGAGACCAGCCTGGCTAACATGGTGAAACTATGTTTCTACTAAAAATACAAAAATTAGCCGGGTGTGGTGGCGCACACTTGTAATCTCAGCTACTCGGGAGGCTGAGGCAGGAGGATCGCTTGAACCTGGGAGGCGGAGGTTGCAGTAAGCCAAGATTGTGCCCCACTGCACTCCAGCGTGGGCAACAGAGCAAGACTGTCTAGGCCCGAACCCGGGATGCGGAGTTTGCAGTGAGCTGAGATCCAGCCACTGCACTCCAGCCTGGGCGACAGAGCGAGACTCCGTCTCAAAAAAAAAAAAAAAAACAAAAAAAAGCCCTACAGGAGACCCTGAGGTGCATTCCTTTTGAGAATCACTGCTTTAAATAATAAGAAAAAAATTAAACCAAGAAATTATGACTTGTTACAAGAAATTATTACTTGTTACATGTAAGCCCACTTTCCTCAAACTTTTTGGTCTCAGGACTTTCTTAAAAATTACTGAGTACCCAAAAAAGCTTATTTTTGTGTGGGTTATAGTGACCATTAACTACTATATTAGAAGTTAAAATTGAGAGAATTTCCTAACATGAATTATTTAAAAAATAAATCCACTACATGTTAACATAAATAACATATATTTTAATAAAAATAACTATTTTCCAAAAGTAAAAAAGTGAGAAGAGTGGCATTATTTTACATTTTTTGCAGATCTCTTCAAAAGTGTGGCTTAATAGAAGATAGCTGGATTCTCATACTCACTTCTGCATTCGATCTGTTGCCATATGTTGTTTTGGTTGAAGTATTAAAGAAAATCTAGCCTCACACAGGTATGCAATGCAGTTTAGAACTACTGATGAACTACTGATGTAAGTTAACTAGCCTAACTTTTGAAGTATTTCAAGAATCTTTTCTCAACTTAAAAAACAGAATAAACAAATAATACTTATGCACATAGTTTACTCACGTTAAAAGCCCAGTCTCATGACATTTAGTTGAAACTGAACTACTCAAATTAATGACTAATCTTAGAACTTCTTTGCGAAGGAGTATACGGCACATTGGTGTATCATCTGGAATTGTTTTAACACCTAAAAGATTTCAGGGAGAAGTTAAATATTATCTATATCACAACAAAAATGATTAAAAATAATGAAATTTATTTTTAAACTTCACCTGAAGACCTAGAACTGAGATCAATTACACATGATCTGCCTATCATTTTGGGAGCAAAACTCTAATAAAAGTAGATAGCTAAGAGGCTCTATATCAGTGGGTGATATAGGTGCAATATTTAACAGTGTTAAATTGCTTCACTAAAATGGACGTATTATTGTTTTGAGACAACTTTAATTTACAGTATTTACGAAAAACAAAACCAACTAATAACAGTTTTACTAATAATGATTGGATCTGAATCTGAAGACTCACCTAGTAACAATTCCGTGCTTTTGGTGCTGCTAGCTGAGCCTTCTTGAGACACCCCATCACTGCATCCAGAAATCCCCGAAAACTTAGAGGGAACCACTTCTAAGGGATTATGGATGGTCTGCTCACACCAATCAGAATATGGAATATCTTGAAAGTCTGAAGAAAAAAAATAATTATTTCAATTAAAGCACCATAACGGCTTAATTCCTGTGCTTACATTGCACACTGAAATGAAAGAATATAAAATAATATCTTCTCTAATTGTATGCAATACATCAAACACTCCAAAACTTTTTTCCTCATAGAAAAGGATTATAGCATGAAAAGGGCCCGGACAGGGCTGTTCACAGTGGAAAAGGCCTACTCCAGGGATCTGTCAGACTCAGGCCCCACTGTGACCTAGAACCATGAGAGCATCAGCATCTCAGCATAACATAATTTGGCATATCAATGTGCTGCAACTCACCTGCTGGGAAACTCTGAATTAGAATACCAAAAAGAAATTTGGAAAAGTAAACCAGAGAACTTTAGTCATCACCAGGTTTTTCTGAAGGTGGTTAAGTGATATTCACCAAGAAAAGGTAATACTTTAAACACACATATACTTATTTAAAATTGCTAATATATGTCACTTGTTGATTAAAAAAAAAAAAAGCTCAATGTAGGTCTACTTTATTTACTTACCAAATACATATTATGGGCCTGCTGTACAAAGCAGTACATACATAGGTATCAGAAATATAAAAATGTAAAGACTGACAGACCATACCCTAACTGAACTTAACTGAGTGGAAGAACAAAAATAACCAAGTTGTAAATAGTTATAATTGTCATAAGAGATCTATGTGCAAAGGGCAATGAGAGGAAACAGGAAGGAGTGTCAACACCTGCCTCAGAGAGTCAGAGAAGACTTCACAGGCCAAATAATGCTGACATGTAGGATGAGGTGGACTTGCCAAATAGACCACGTATGTGTAGGCAGGGTAAAGAGCAAAGAGAGGACAGCAGGGAAAATATGTTTTTCATGCCTAAAAATTTGTTCAAAAACTTCAGGTCAGTTAGTAAAGATATGTCAACTGCAGGAAAGGAGGAAGGTGAAAAAGACCACTAGACAGATGACACAGTGTCTTGTGTGTTAAGAATGAATAGCCATTAAAGAATTGCACACAGATTAATTCCAGGATATAGTATGAAAGATGAATTGGAAGAGACCAAAATTAGAGGCTAAAATACTAACACTCCAATAGGGAGAAGCTAAGTGACTGAACTAAGGCTGAGATAGTGAGAATGGAGCAAGAGGGTATATATGATTAATAGGGCTGGGAGATGACTTGTGGCAAATTCAAGTGGATTTACCTCAAAGGACATGATCACTTACCTGAATGACTACATATTGCACTTAGTTGGTTGCTGGGCTGGAAACCCAGAATTTCAATACAGACACAATAAAGGCAGTTATCATCTGTATGTTCCTGTAGTCCAGTGTCTTCTGTACTTTCTAAAAACAGAGAGGCATCTGAATGGATTGAATTCATTATTTCCGTAAGACTCATCTGCTGTCGTAGCAAGTGAAAAGAATTTTTTACAAGACCTCCAGTTCCAGATGGAAGACCTGTGCATAAGTAGATATAAAACATAATCCAATAAGGATAGTACTTTTCAAGGTACCTTAAATTATGTGAAATTTTTAAAAAAGCTAAAGCACATTTTATGACTAAAAATCTAACTGGAAAGAAAAAAAGAATAATTTGCCTTAAATTATAAAAATAAGGAAAGCCAGCAGATGTTTGTTATTTTAATATAGAGTTTTAAATACAAAATGGAAAAACTGAGATTATATAATGCATCATTTCAACTATCTTCAATATTTGCCTAAAGATATGTAATAATTCTAAGTATAAAGAGGCATCTGTTTAAAAAGTCATCAAAATCATAAAGCTATAAAACCTGTGGCTTATATTTACATATTAAAATATAACAGTTCATAACAAAGATCATGTATTTTATAAGTACATTTCTATCTCTCCTTACTCTAAACAAACAGCTATTTCCTGGATCTATGAGGATTTGTGTTACACATTGTTCATGTGCTACTTTTAAAAAACAGAAACAACTAATTTGGTTTTTATTTCCTTGAAAGGTTGAGTACTTCACTGAAAACAATGTTAAGTCCCTCACACACACACACAAATGTGGTTTAATTTTAAGCTGACTTTAACAATTGTTTTGGTATAATTTTAAAGTTGATCCAAAAGAGAGTCTTCCTAAATTTTTAGTGTTATCCTACTAGAAAGAACTAAGAGTTTTCTTTTTAATATAAAGAGGCATCTCACAAGTACAAAGCACAATGCATTACCTCCTGCATCATGGGCAAATGCTCTTGCACCTCGATCATCATGTGGCGGTATGTTTTTTGTCTGAAAATAGGGAATATCCTTTACCTAAAAAAGATATAAACCATGGTAAGTCCTGCTATAAAAATAAGCCCACTTTATGAAAATCAGCAAAATTAAACAAAATACAATTAAAATAGATATAGCATATGAACCTATAATCAAATTTACTGAAGGTTCAACTACCAAAATTTAACAAAGTAACCCAAAAAGTCTCTATTATATTCTTAGTGAGTAAATGGACATTAAAATAATTATTTTAGTGTTTATCTAAAATGTCTTTAAACTTCTAAGAAAATGTGTTCTTTAGTACTATATACCATCTAGAGATCTGTGGGCATCTCCTGGGATTAGGGTCACCTTAAATTACTGGGTACCACATGTGGCTACCTTTCATGGGATAAATAGGAAGGAGGATTTTAAAATGAAGTATAAGTTAAAAGTGACTAAAAAACAAGTTAGAAATTTCACAAATTTCTACATAAATTTCTATGGATAAAGAAATCAAATGAGATACTGATTTAATATGGAAAGAGAGGGAAGGATAATGTTCTAAGGACTAAATAAAAGAGTACAGAGTAGTTGAAAAAGGTAAAATAATTTTAATCTTAAAGTTTCTTTAAACAAAACGGTCTTAAAAATCATGCTGCCCCAAACTAGTGCCCACTCTAAATTATGACTTCTAGTAAGCAGTTATAGAACATGAAAAAACAGGAAACCAACTCATAGGAAAACAATAAAATGTATGATGATACCTGGAATATATCATTTATATCCACCGGGAGAGCAAGACCGATGTAATCATCTGAACCCCCGTATGTGGCACTGGACACCATGGACCGCACTGAGGAGGATCGTTGCAGGGTATTTTGATTAATAGGACTCAATAAATCTTCTTTATCCAATGATGCATAACTTAAGGCTTTCATGAACCTATAAAACCATGAAAAAAACCACTTGTATTAGTTTCTTGACCTTTATTTTAATCATGTGAAGAAATAACATATATTCCTACCTTCATAAAAGACAAGCAGCTAGTCATGTATTAAGCAGTGTCATCTTGTTTACTGGGAACACATAAACACTTTAAAATATTAGCTGTTATAGACTGCTATGTAAAAGGTCACCAGTAATGTTGACTGTTACCAAAAACAATTGTTACGGTCGCTCAGGTAAAGGTGAAAAGGTGGGCAATTAGAATAACTTTCAACATCTAGAAGTAAAAAAAGAAACTGACCTCAGTAGTCAAGAGCATGGTCCAAGGACTATCTTCATAATCACTTGAGACTACTAGATTTGGCATTTATGTAATTAAGGATATGTGTATTAACTCTATTTAATATTATATTTATAAAAAATAAGATCAATTATATATCATTATTTGTGTGATAATTACCTTAATGCCTTCATTATCAACATAAGATTTATGTAGCACACAAGACAGACACAAGAGAAAAATGGTCATTTATGACAAGAGATATCCTGGTATAAAGCACTGATATTTCCACAATGTACTGATATTTCCACAACATACTCCTTACTACTAGAGATTCCATAACAAATATGATACACTGATATTTCCATAAGATACATCTTTCTCATACAGATTCTTATGCAACAGACACGCTAAAATATTTACTTGGCATCTGCTGTATACATACAAGGCACTATGCAAGGTTCCACATTTATATACATTTATATGAAGATATTTTTATTTGGAAAACCAAGTCTTTAAAATGTATGAATGCAGCCTAATATTAAATCAAAGCCTAATATTAAATCAAAGAATTATTTTGTAAAACACACAAAATAAATGCTTTCTAAATAGTAGCTATTAAGATTATCATAGCAAAAACCAAGCTCCTAATTTTCACCCCAAAAAACAGTCTTTCAAACTGTAATCTGTTACATTTCTTTGATTCCATAAAACTCTTCAAAGATTACTGGAGTGGGAGGAAAACAATTATTGGATAATTCCCCTTCCCAATTCCTATTTCAACCAGTATAGCTCCCTTTTTATCTGTTCTACCTATTGGGTTTCCATATAAATCTTTATGTGGAAAAGGAATTTCTCTGCTTAAAAAACAACAATACAAAAGCTTAAAACCACTGATCTAATGCAATCTCCACCAGATAAGGTAACTGAGGCTTAGGAATTTTTGAAATTCATGACCTTTACTGCATAAATTTACTGCAGTGAGCTGTTGAGAAGTTTCCCTGGCTTTGTCCTGGACAAGGCTGTGAAAGCTAGTGAGTTCCAGATAGATGAGACATTGCTGCACCATTTCTTAAATCCTACAAGGGTACATAATTTGTCGTCTGCTACCAGGAAACCCTCTATTAAATGTGTTAAGTATTATTAAAACAAAACTGCTTAATGTTATTAAGAAATAATGTAAGGGCTAGATGGATTACATTAAATAACAACCAATGATGATAAAAATAATAGCTAACTTTTATTGAGTGCTTAATATGTGCTACAGTATTCTAACATACATTGTTGACATATAAGTAGTTGACATATATTAATCCACTTAAATAAATGTAAATGAATAAAACTAAGGAAAGCTGTTGAGAAGCATTTGGTCCAATCACAAAAATTATAGGTACAAAACTTTTTTGCAACAAATAATGTGTATCTTTTAAAAGTAAAATCTAAACTATTCACTTTGACTAGCTTGATATAATCTAAATATGGTATAGAAATCCCTGCTGAGTCATGAGGATCAAGTAATTCATTTAGTGTTTATTAGGTTCCTATTTAATAATCACAGCTACTTAAAGTGAAAATAATTTGACTGCAATTTTCAGTTATCTTTTTAAAAAAATAATAAAGAGGTCAACTTGTGGAGCCTTAAATTGACCTACCTGAAAAGGTTGTTTGTTATTGTAGGTCTTAAGCTCCTGATTCCCCCGACATGCTTCTTTTTAAAATCGATCCTTGCAGAAGCGAGAAATAAATAAAAAAAAGCTTGTGACTTGTATGTCCTTTGCAAAGCATGTGTGTTTATTTTCAGGGCCTATAGGATTTTCTTCCCCCCTCGCAGCTGCAAGAATCTATTTCAAGTCATATCGGGTAACAAGGAGCTTATAGCCTACCATAGTAAACAATTATAATAGGTCAGTTATGAGGCTTATGTAGTGTTAAAAAAACCTGGCTAACGTTTTGTATTTAAATCTGTTAAAATGCAACCATTATTGGTCACTTCTTTTTTTTTTTGAGACGGAGTCTTGCTCTGTCGCCCAGGCTGGAGTGCAGTGGCGCGATCTTGGCTCACGGCAAGCTCCGCCTCCCAGGGTCACGGCCATTCTCCTGCCTCAGCCTCCCGAGTAGCTGGGACTACAGGCGCCCGCCACCAGGCCCGGCTAATTTTTTGTATTTTTAGTAGAGACAGGGTTGGTCACTTCTAAACATGTATTTGCTCACCTGCTTGGTGTTAATCGGGACTCAAAACTGTTGGCCTTCATGGTGATGGTATCAGTAAATAGCACATCTTTTGCTGGAGATGCCAAAGCTTCAGAGTGAGATAAGGATGGATGCATTCTTTGTTGCTGTAGTCTTTTCAGTGTAGCATAGCCAAAAGCATCTCTAGAGCTTGTGTAACTAAAGTTACAATCTGCTAGACTTTTAATTGTAGCAATAGAGGGTGCTTTAAGGGACTGTGCTCTTCTAGGAAGCGTATGAGAAGAACCTGGAGGCACCAGGGACACCGAATTTGATTTGGAGAGAGACAGATGGTTAGACTGTGGTGTCAAATAGTGGCTTGTCTTAACAGTTTTAGTACTTACCACAGTACTCATGCTTCCACAGTCTGTGTCCATAGTTGTAGCATCTATACCTACTGTCTCTCGTGAAGGACTTGAGCTCATTGAACTTATGCCACTTGTTGTAGTGTCTGTATTAAAACTTTGGCTACGCATCTTCATATGTGAGCTTGTTGAACTTTCTACTACTAACCTCTCTCGGCTTGTATTTTCTCTGTGATTCTCTGTACCAAAGTTCTTGGTGAATTTTAAGTCATTTTCTCCAATGCTTGGTGTACTACCAGTGTCTTCAATGTGCTTATTCCCCATAAATGAAGTCTCTAATTGTAATGTTTTCTGTGCAGTGGATGTGGGTGTAAAATCATCACTATGATTAAAATCAACGCTGGGCTCCGTAAGTGTTCTGATTCGCCTGTTGCTTGTCTTACTTTCAGATGACAGTTTTCCTCCTTTTGGATCACTGCTACTACGATGTTTTTTGTTAGGCAAAGTAAGTGAATTTAAGATACGATTCTTCACAAGTTTACTAGAAGCAAAGAAAGGGAACGAATTTTTATCCTTTATGGGTCCAGATCGGTCATAATATGCTGGCTCTGTATCTTCGTTGATATCAAGGAAAAATGTACTAGTAGAGCTGCTGCCGAACCGGTCATCCTCCAATATGAACATACCTATGATTGAAGGATCAATTAATAAAAACACATAAAAAATAACAAATTCATGGTAACTACTAGTGACATCACATTTCAGGAAATATTTTTTTAGTCATCTAGAGGAAAAAATTTAAAAATAAAGGGTTAAACCATTCAGCTACATGAAAATATCCTTCTTGAAACCCAGAGTTTGGACTTGAATAAAAAGTAAAATTATGTAATTTATAAGAATATTCATGATTAAATTAAAGGGAAACAGGAGACTTGACCAAGGATGCTTACTCAGTTACTACAGATTCCTGGTAGTTCATCTTTAAATTACTATAGGCAGGAGAAATTCATCTTGTAAGAAATGAATTCCCAATCTTAAAATATACTTACAGAGAACCAAGTGATAACATTTTAAATTCATGTTTAAATTATGTTTATTTCCCATTTTACCTTAGATACTAAGAAACTCATTAAATTTAGTGCCCAACTCTACTAGAAGATGCAACCCAAGTGAGTGCCTAATGACATCTAATAGGATTTTTCTTTTATTTTTAACTTCTCTGTTGAATAATTATAAACTCTTTCAAATATATTTTGAAAGAAAGTAAAAGAAAATCCCAAGTGAACTTGCATACTGCATTGCCATTTCTATATTTTGTCAATTGTAAGATGCACACTTTTCACATTTAATCTCTTCTATTTTCACACAGAAGCTGATTCTAAAGTCAGAATGCATCTTGCAATAGTAGTATATCCTAGTTTAACAGGCAGCACTTTTTCTTCTTCTTTTGTGGTACATAAAATATTGGTACATTTCATAATTCATGGCATCTCAGATTTGGTGAAATACAGTCTGATAAATCTGACACTATCTTCTTAAAAGGAAGAACCATGCCTTAAATTTTGTACACCTAACACCACTTAGCACAGGACTTAAAACCACAAATCATTTTATGTATAACTATTTTTGCTACTCTATTAACAATTTCACTATTTTAAAATTTAGTGCTTCTCTCAAAAATGAAGATGTGAATGTAATATCTGTTAAAAATATATTCTGGCTCAACAATCTTGGTATCTGAAAAATGAGTAAAAAGATTAAATAAAGAAGGTAGATAAATAAATACTTATTATATTTGTTTCTTTTCTGCCGAAAAAAGGAGGACTGGTTCTTCTGGCACATGGCTTATTACATAACTTTGTAGGAATTCTCAAAAGCTACTAAGAAGGAGAGAGAACAATGTAAGCTGGTGATTATACTCTGCGTTATGAAAAGATATACATTCTCCAAGAGGCTATTATTGCCAAAAAATTATCTTAGACAAAAGCAAATTAGGAATGTAACAAATACATTTAAATTTTAAAATTCAAATATAAATATTAACATTTGCTAACTTTAAATGAATCTGTCAGGATACTCACTCGATGGCACAGATTCACTTTCACTATTATGTCTAGAGCTGGTTGACTCTGAGTTCAAACTTAGAGTGCTTGGAATAGATGAAAGTTCATTACAGAGTTGTTCCACATCATCTGGAACCACTGGCCACAGATGTTTGCGACTATGTCTCACAGCATCCCAGTTGTGACATTTTAGAATATCACAGCCTTGTTTGGTTTTAGCTATGAGCCCAAGTACATATACACAGGTCCTGTATATAAAAGATGCAGTAAAAACAGTTATAATTCCAAGCTGAGATTTCTTAAAGCAATCACAGATTCATTTGCTATATGTACTTTGAACTTTCTCTAAAACCCACCAAAATGGTTTCGTTCGTGGAAAAAAAAAAAAAAACTTATTAAAACTAGTTAGGAATAAACTAGCAGCAATAAAAAACAAGCAAACCTTCCCAATAAAGATAGTAATTACAACAAAATAAAAAGAACACAATGCAATATGAGCAAAAAAGATATATATTAGCTTTTCTAGTATAAATCTGGAACAGCTGGGCAACTAGACTACTGGAATATCTGTATAACACTATGCCTTACCTGTTACCTACAAGGTAAACTTCAATATCATAATAAAAATCAAATTATAATAGTAAACAAGGAGTTCGTTTATGTTTAACTTAATACAGTTAATAATCTTGTATCATGAGAACTTTCAGTGGATTAACAGTTATGCACTGCACTTAATCATAAAATACTTTTCCCTAACATCCATTTGTGAATAACAATGTCTACATTAGAAAGATTTCTGAGTTAAATGACCTACCCTCTGATAGAGAGAACTTCACACTGTTTTGCAAGTTTTAGTATATCTGGAATCACGTTTTCTTCCTGTAGCAAATTGAGACCCCAATTTGATGAGCCGATATTTCCCTGAAAGAAAAGAAATCACTTACATCAAATATATTTACAAGAGTAACTCTTTCAAAAGATTTGGAAAGCTACCAAGAAACAAATTTAACCTCATCTCTGAGAGGGAAAAAAATGGAAAAGCCTCCTCAAGTAAAAAACATTAGGCATGAATTAATTCTAGTTGTCTTAGCAACAAAACAAAAGTCACGAAACTAATAGTTCAACCATCTATTCTTCAACATAGAGATAATACTTAAATTGGCAGGAACAATCCAGTCTTGAATATTAATCTAAGAAGAAGTTCCAAAGAAAATAATATTTATCTATTTAGTATAAATGAAAAAAAAAAAAACCTGAAAAATCTAAAAATTGCAAAGATCTTACAGAAGTGTTTATTACAAACCAAGGCCCACAGAGATGCTTTCAGTTTTTTAATTTCTTCCCATTTATCCAAATCTGGTGTACGAACATTACGACAGAGTTCTGTAATAATATTCTGGAGAAATAAAAAAAATAGCATGAGTAATAAAATATTTATGTATTTATTTTCTTATTGCATCATAAAACCTATATAAGGTTTGCTTTTTGTCATTTTTGCATACTTAAAATTCTAAATAATTTTATGTAAAATTTCTTGAGAAGCAGCATTAGGGCAGGGGTTTTGAATTCACATTCTAGAATTATCACTTATTAACTGCATGGCCTTGGGCAAGTTACTTCATCTCCCCACCCTTTGATTTCCTAATATTTAGAAGAGTGATAATAACATTTGCATCATAAGGTTTCAGGATTTAATAAATTATTGCACATACAGTGCTTACCAAAGTACTTGGCACTTAGTATTACTAAACAATCATACTTATTCTTTAAAACAGAAAGTAAATTAGTGCTTAGGTTTTATCATACTATGTAAGTAGTAACACTGAGAAAATCATTTAAATTTTTAGTGAAATTTTCAAATGTTAATATGAAAATACCTGTCCCAATAGTTTTCACAGACATAATATAAAAACACACGACACTAGAGAGTACATTTATGTAAAACTTTGTGCTCCTGAGATGAACACTGACACAAAAAGGAACTAAATTGTTAAATAACTATTATTCTGTCTCATAAACAAATATTCCTGTAACTATTTCTAAAATAAGAGAAAAGTTACATTTATTGAAAACAGTTGCATGACGTATTCAGAACCATAAATGCGGTGTACATATTATAACTCAAAGAACTGCTTGCCTATGCTTGTTACATTCCATGAAGTACATGAGAATAAAATGTGCTCACAACCAGCAACTTTCAATTTACTGCTCAACAAGGATAACTTAATCTGTATCAGGTTCAGTTTAATTTCCCAATGAGTGGAAGAAAAACTCAGTTTTTTCAGTAAGTTTTTGGAGATCTGAATTTCTCCAATAAACTGTAAGGAAAGAACTCAGACCTTCATTGGACTGCTTACTCTACATAACAAGTTAGTTATTCAAAAGGTCATACACAAGTCAGTTAATGCACTGCAAGGCCATTAATATTTCTCAGGTTAATAAATATAGAATGCCTAAGTCAATTACAAAATAGATGAATTTAAAAGCAATTACACCACTGATATTAAGGCTACTGAGAACTTTTTGCAAAGGTAATATTTTAGCAATGTTAAGATTTTGTTTTTTTACTATTGTAGCTACTTAAAATAAATGAATTATGTTTTTACCTGTACTTCCAACAAATGGCAACCTGTTTTATGGTGTACTAGTTGTCCATAAAGGTGAATGGGCAGGTAGACATGAGGACGCTGTAATCTAGTATAATAAAAACGATTATTATATCTCCTGGATAATTTAAATATGCTAATCAGAACAAAAGAGTATTAATAAGTATTTGATGAATAAAATTAGATACAACTCTCCAGCATAAATAAAAATATGAAAGTAAGAAGGAATGAGGATTTCTCAGGTAAAATACAGGCTGAGCATCCCTAATCCAAAATGATCCAAAATCCAAAACATTTTAAGTGCTGACGTGACACCATAAGTGGAAAATTCCACACATTAGTATTTAACGCAAACTATTTCACACACAAAATTACTTACTGCATAAAATTATGTTTAGGCTACGTGTATAAGGTGTACATGAAACAGATTAATTTCATGTTTAGACTTGGGTACCATTCCCAAGATACCTCGTTATATATATGCAAATATTCCAAAATCTGAAAAAATCTGAAATGTGAAACATTTCTGGACTCAAGCATTTTGGATAAGTGATGTTCAATCTGTAACAGTTTATCAGAGCTCAAAGTACTGGTAAGAGAATCTAGGGCTAGAGATACATACTGGGGTGCCAGCATGGAGTATATCTGAATGCGTTATCAGTAAGGATATTCAACATGCTATGAATGCCACTGAATTTTTGAGCAATTAATGCTGCACGTTAAGATTCTTCCTATATCATGTAAGAAACAGAATGTACAAAAACTCAGAAATGTTAAAAACAATTTATGATGAACTGGTTTTAAATCTGATAACTGAGAACTAGCACTGGGTACACACCTTTGGTTACTCCGACGAACATAGTTATCACCATCAACAGGCTTCCGATAAGTAGTAAGTGCTTCATTGAGTTGTTCCTCAATCAAGTCAACATATTTTGAGTTATATTCCTAGAAGATAATATTGTTTTAATTGCACGTAGTATCACAATGACAGTCACTAAATTTAAAATATGTCAGATACTTAGCAAAGGGTAGACAGATCAAGGTATTATGAATGCAAATGTTCTATCATACCCATAAGCTTTCGGCTCAGGTTTCAACTACTACCTATATACTAATGACCCCCATATCTGCTATCTTCCTCACAAATCTGAGCTCCAGATCCACATTTTTAAGCCATCACTTGGTCATCGCACAGGCAATGCCAGTTCAACATACTGAAAATTCATTATCCTAATCTTAGCAAACCACTTTTTATAAATGTGATCTCTTAATAGTGATCCATTATATATTCACTCATTAAATTAAAAATCTTATGAGCCAAGTTGGACCTCTTATTTACTGTATTCAATCAGCCCATAAATTCTGTCCATCTTATTTTGAAAATGCCCAGAAAATGTGTCCTTATCTATTCAACCTAACTACCAGTGAAGTTCAGGCACTCATCAATTCTTGTTTCTAAACTCGTGTCAATATTCCTAGACTTTCCCTTCAATGATCAAAATTCCGCCTCTCCACTGCAACCTGTCAGATTACTAAAGTGCAACTCATAACTCCTTAAAAGCTGTTAAGGATTCCCCACTACATATACAATTGAAATCCCTTAGGATGATATAATATGGCTTAAGAGGCCTTTTACAATCTAGCTTTAATTTACCATTCCAGCCTCATCTTGCCACTCCACACTTATCTTAGTTCCAACTACATTGGAATATGACTTTCTTCATAAGTCTATAATGTTCCAATAATCTATACAGCTTTATTCTGCTCCTTCCGTGGATACCCTTCTTGTAATTTATTTGCCTATTTACTCCTCAAGACCATTTCAAGTATCACATCTACTGTGCCTATCCAACATTTCTTTTGATAATCCCTAAAGCTCAATCATTAATCTCTCCTCTGTGTTCCCCCCTTATACCTTGCATATGAGTTTGTTATAGCTCTTAAATACTTTATGCTTACTATTTGTAAGCACTGCACCAATATTCTAAGCAATTTTCTACTGCTATGATTTGTATAATAAATTTTATTATGATGATTTAAATATCTTCTAGGAAACAAACCTATCACATCTTGTCTCAGTTCTATAATTCATCAAATACTAAAAGACTTCATGCCTTAAGTTGTATGCTTCAAAGTTTTAGTCCATTTAGGAGTATCTCTTACGAAATATGGTTCAATACAGACACTATAAAAGAATCTGTAACTATGTTAACAAAAAAGAGAAAATAGGATAACTGATCTGAAATGATGAAAAATCTAAAAATCATTTATATTGGTAAAGATCATTCTGACCATGGGTTTCCAAGATGCTTTGATGACTTATAATACTTCAAACAAAATAATGAAGCCACAGCAATCACCAGCTAAAGAAAAGCTAGAAAAGTTGTTTCATATCTTCAAACTACTCCCTTCTTATCAAGTTTCCCTATAACAGCAAGAAGTTCATTCTCAGATTTAGGTAAAGTAGTATCCTAAAATAAAATTTAATTAAATGATTATATCTCCTTGGTATTTCTATCTCCCTTCATTTAAAAAAATTATTTTAATTTTAGCTTAAAAGGGCACTAGCAAAGTTGTAGGTTATATTAAGGGACCCAAGAATGAAAGAAATGATAAATAGGGCCAACAAATTAATTATAAAATCAAATGAGTTGAAAGTCAAATTTCAATAGAATGAATGCAGTCAACAGTTCAGAATAAAATAAATAACTAGTTTAAAAAAATGTATAACTATAAATACTAGCACTTACGCAGAATTTAGGACTCAACTTGATAACTTGATATGGATGTTTAAATATTTAACCTTATTAATTCCAAAACAGTGATATAAAAAACCATCCTTCTAAATTCACGAATCAATTTCAGAAGATAAAAACACACAAATTCAACCTTATTCAAATAAGAAGTTACCTTGTGCCACTTT
Source organism: Macaca nemestrina (assembly GCF_043159975.1). Lineage (NCBI taxonomy): Eukaryota > Metazoa > Chordata > Mammalia > Primates > Cercopithecidae > Macaca > Macaca nemestrina. The sequence continues at coordinate 142,148,572 of NC_092130.1, read as the reverse complement.
TCCAATTGTTTTGCTACATAACCTCTTTCATTCAGATAGGAAAACCCTTTTGGAATGGAGAGAAATCTGCAAATTAAAACAAGCAATAGTTTTAACATTGAGTCTGGCAAAAAAAGTGTCTTAAGAAGCTAAAATAATTAAAATTTTAAAAAGTATAAGGAGCTAAAAGACTATAGGAACAGTTCCTTCATAAAACTAAAAGGTCAACTATAATTTATTATAACTTCAATTACAAATAAATTTTCACAATCTTTGCAACAACACAAGAATCCAATCACAATAAAGAAAATGTCAGCCAGGCACGGTGGCTCAGGCCTGTAATTCCAGCACTGTGGGAGGCCAAGGTGAGTGGATCACCTGAGGTCAAGAGTTTGAGACCAGCCTGGCCAACATGGTGAAACTCTGTCTCTACTAAAAATACAAGAAATCAGCTGGGTGTGGTGGCGTGAGCCTTTAGTCCCAGTTACTCAGGAGGCTGAGGCAGGAGAATCACTTGAACTTGGGAGGCAGTAAATGTTGCATCGAGCCAAGATTGGACCATTGCACTCTAGCCTGAATGACAAAGTGAGGCTCTGTCTCAAAAAAAAAAAAGGAAAATGTCATGAAAAGTACGAACAGACCAATTAAAAAAAAAAAAACAAAACAAAAAAACCCAAAACAATGAAAAGACAATGTTTCAATATTAAAGGATGTACAAGGTCTAAAATAGGTTTGTTTCAGATGTTAAAAGGTAAACTCTTTAGGGTACTTCCTATTTGGATTTGAATTTATCTTTAATATACACTGCCAAAGAACACAACAAAAAAACATAACTGAAAATTTACTTAAAATTTACCTCAGGAGGAGAAGCAAACCCTTGTCTCCAAGGTGGGATAAAGCTGGTTTCATCTGAATGAGAGCATGAAGATTGGCCTAAAAGAGATTATCATTATTTTTAATAATTGCACAAAAATAGAAAATTTTTTAGTTCCAAAATGCCTATTATATACTTTTACAAAACTGTCAAATGAGTATTTCAAAAAAATTTAAGTATTAAATTATAAAAAATGAACATTTACCTTGTCTTCACATGCTTCATCGAGGATATCAAGAGCTTCAGAAGAAATCGTTTTGTTTTTATCATGTAGCTGGGTCACTAACAACTCAATTCCCCAATTATTAAAGAATTCAACATTAGCTCTCAATAATACCCTTAAATGTTTTGTTGCATAGAGCCTGCAGGCCTATAAAGATAAATGAATACATTTAAAAAAAAAAAAAAATCCTTCACCATAAATAACCTATTTGATTTTATTTTGGGAGAGTCCTGCTACTTGAAAAGGGAAGAATGACTGGAATTGGTGGTCTAGCCCTTGATATGAATACTTTTGTGGTTCTTGTAAAATAAAATACTTCCCTTTCTATCTAGCAGCTTCTCTGTGATATAAAAAAATGAGTACTATATGGAGTTCCTTGGAGAAACTAAAATTTTAAAGTAAACTCAATTTCCATATCATATTCTTAGAATTTAAAATTAATTTTACTTAGCCCAAAATTCATAAAGTAGCAAATTAATTGTTTATAGAAATAGTTTTACTGGCTATATTATACTCACATCAGTAGCTGCAGTTAAAATTTTGGAAAGGATGACTCTAGCCAATCCATCTCTGCTATAGTCCAAGCTGGAAACAGTAAGTTTTAGCAAGTGATCTTGGTTTTTCAAGGAGCAAAGATTAAGGAGACTTAAAAAAAAATAAGAAGAAAGGTTAAAAGAAATTACTATATTGATGCATTAAACAAATATTTTTTCCAGCTTTACTGAAGTATAAATGACAAATAAAAATTGTATTATTCAAGGTGTACAACTTGATTTGATATACACATACATTGTGAAAATTACCACAATCAATGAACATATCAATCATCACACATAGTTACTATTTTGAATGCTGGAGTGGGAAGAGCATAAAGACAGTTCAATGTATATTTTAAAAATTCCTAATATAAACAAGCTTTTTGGAAAGAAAGCATTTAATAACAAGTATCATGTAAAAAAGAATATTAAAGCAAAGATAATGCTAATTTAAAACAAAACTTAACCAAACACATGTACACAGACTAAAAAGCATACCATATCTAACTACATTAAAAATAAAGTTTATGTATATATTGCAACAAAATTTAGGAACGCTCACCATTGAAATACACTGCATTTTTCCAGCATTTTAACTCCATGAGGGTGGCAAGAAAGTGTTCCAATAAATAAAAAGTAGTGTTGACTAAGGGTGGTCAATAAACCATTATTTTGAAGACTTCTTTCAGGTTTCATTCCAGAGGAAGCATTGAGCCACTGAACAATATCCTTTACTAGATCTTCTAAGTAACCTTGCCCATCCTAAAAGTAAATACATTGTGATACTGTGAGAAAAGCATTCAAAATCTGTAATTAGAAAATCGACTTCAATCAAGTACAAAAACTTAATAATGATGAAGTTACCAATAGCAGCTATCAATCAGTGAGTACCTGCTGTTTTTTAATCTGCTTCAACACAATGCTGCATGGAGATGATATTATTCTCCATTTTATGGAAGAGTAAACCAGGTCTTCCAGAGGGCAGATAACTTGCCCAGTCTCACAACTAGTGACTAAGTCCGGATTCAACTCTAGGTCTGGGATCATTTCCTATGTTTCCAAATACAGCTTATGCATATTCAGAAATGAAAGCAAAACAGAAGGTGGAAACAGAGGGAGGGGAAGGGAAGCAAATTCAATAGAAAACATTTGCTCTGGAAAATATTCAGAATGCTCACCTCTTCAGATTCAAGAAGAAATTCTGTAAACTGGCAACCTACAACTGTGAGCTGTTTGGCCTTGGCAAAATCCAGATCCAGGTTGGCATATAATTTACTGCTGGGCTTGTAAAAATAAAGTAGTCTTCGTACAAACCTAAAATCAAAACACAAGTAGCAACAAGGTAAGAAATGAAGCAATTATTTTAGAATCTTAACCTTTGCTCATGACATAATAAGGCTTTCAGAATATGTTTTGGGTCTGACCCATTGGGATAAATGGCAAGAGATGTATCAAAAGTGTTTGGTACATGATATGATTTGGCTGTGCCCCCACCCAAATCTCACCTGAACTGTAGTTCCCATAATCCCCACGTCATGAAAGGGACCTCATGAGAGGAGATAAGATTATGGGGGCGGTTACCCTCAAGCTGTTCTCGTGACAGTGAGTGAGTTCTCACATCTGATGGTTTCATCAGCAGCTTTTCCCCCTATGCTCTGTACTTCCCCTCTCCTGCTGCCATATGAAGAAGGATATGTTTGCTTCCCCTTCTGCTACAATTATGTTTCCTGAGGCCTCCCTAGCCATGTGGAATTGTGAGTCAATTAAATCTCTTTCCTTTATAGAAATTATCCAGTCTCAGGCGTTATTTATAGCAGCATTTCATACCAAAAAAAAAAAAAAACCCAAAAACCAAACAAACAAAAAAACCTTCATTTTAAAAAATATCTCTGTGGAGTAAGAATTTTATGGTGAGATGGTTAGAAGAAATAAAGTAGAAGAAAGATGCTGGCCGGATGAATGAAGATTTAATGTAGCTAGAATATAAAACTGGATAAATGAGGATGTCACCTGAACTTAAATTTTCTTCTATTGTATTCATGAAGAACTTTGTCCCATGGCTCAAAAATGTCCTATTGTTAAGGTAATTGTAAGATACTACACTATGATATTGTTGGTTTTTCACAATTAGGCAAAAGGTCAAGCACAAAAGTTGCAATTTAGGCCAATGAATTTATAAACATAATTTATGATCTTTTAACATTATATCTTTCAACATTATGTTCTAAGTTTCTATTGAATTTAGTTCAGTTCAATGTAGTACACTACAATTCAATCCAATAGAGGTGTCCAATCCAGGAGCTGGGAAAACAAAGTTGAGTAAGACATCATCTGTGTTCTCAAGGAATATAAAAAGTTAGTACTATGCTTTTTTATTTCAGTGCAATTTACAAGTTATCTATATTTCTTAAAACTTTTATAGATATTAGGTTACATATCATGAATAGAGAATGCAATCAAATAATAATGTTAATGACATGAATTTCTTGAACATACTAAGGACCTCTTTCTGAGATCAGTAGTAATAGCTGGTTAGTCTAAACTCAGGAGTAAAAACATACGGGTATAATGAAGAACAGCATAGTAGCTTCAAGTGCTCTTCACACTACAAACATCTGCACGAGTTATGGAAGGTGTGGTTAAGGAGAAAGTAAACAGCAGTTATAATGGATAACTCCAAAGTCAAACAGGAATAAAAGCTGTATATTAAAAATATAAGTCCTTATTATATCATCCTTATATGTTAGGGCTAAGACCCACTACACAGTTGATATTACCCCAATTCAAAAAACTTTTATCTCAACTACTTTATCTATTCCAAAACTAAAAGCAGAATGTAAACAACTAGAAAAAGAATTTGCTAATATGTTTTGGTTATAAAATAAGACTATATTAAAAAATATATGAATGTATCTACTGAAGAGACATTGTTAAAATGTATGTATACGTCTTTAAAATTATTACATATTTTAGCAGGCATTAGGCCTAATATCCATATTTAAGTTCTTTAAATTTAAATGCAAAAATAGTTCTTACATACCTGTGTAACTGTTCATCTTTATAGTTTCTTAGATTTACATTTGGCCACTAGAAAAACATAATATGTTATATTACATATGTACTTATCAATTCTCAAACATGTAATTATGTTATAATTAATAATAAAATTAAAGACAAGCCATTGCCATGAAGTATCTTTTCATACCTTAAGAATGGTCCCTATAAGATTCCAATTCCATTCAAGATTCTCTTTATGTTGAAGAACTTGGCTGTCTCTAAGGTTAATTAAAAGAGCTTCCTCTGTATCCTAAAATCATGAGAAAGTAATAAGAAAAATTAAGGCAAACTGTCCTCATATCAGAAAACTAAGTTCAAATTTGAAAAACTGAAAGGCAGTTTTTCCATTTAAGGATACATCAAGGTTTTTTTTTTAACTTTAAAGTTATAAAAACCCATCTCCAAATTATAAAACTCAGAAGCCATCTGAAAATTCATATGCATGAAGAAAAGTGCAAACTCAAATACATGGATACTAAAATCCAATGGTTAAGGAAGTAAGATGTTGTGTTTAAGCTGAAAATCATGATTTCATGTCAGCACCTTAAGAACAAATATATCTTTCTGAACTCGGAGATACTGATCCCGTTTCTGGTGTGTTGCAATTGCTTTCTGAATAATGTGGTCTAAATGAAGACTATAAGGCTTAGGTCCTCGTTTCTTCATTTCATGGAAGCGTTTTAAACAGTTCAAGGCTGCACTGGCTCGCCTAATGAGAAAAACAATTCAATGAATACAGTAGCAAGACCAACATAATTTAAAAGATTACCTTGGTAAATTATTAAAGCTTACGTAAGTTCAAGGCTAGAAATTATTATTGATAAAGTAAATTATTTCATCAAATTTGGAGAGACAAAGACAAAAAATAAACAACGCTACTGATTTATATAAAGACACACTGATTATTTAGACTCAATTGAACATGTACTTACTACACTTTTCTTCTATGGTGGTAGGTATTTTTTGTATATTGGTTTTAGGAACTCCTACAAGGTCAGAAACCTGGTTTTCTATATTTTCTTACCAAAGTTTTTTTTAAAGCTTTGCTTTTCACATATAAATCCTTAATCCACCTGAAACTTATTTTTGTTTATGACATGAGGTTGAAATAATTTCACTGTACTCCCATATAGATAATCAATGATCCCAGTATCAACTGAACAGTCTCTATTTTCCACCATTGGTCTGTAATTGTAAATGGTGTATTTTTATAAACTATATTTAATTCTTTGTGGTACATAAAAGTGCCATTTTGAAGAATATGGTAGCAACTCTCACCTTCAGAATTTCTAGTAAGTAGAATTTTTAAACATTGGGATGTGCTGACTGGCAAGTATTTATTAATAAAGAAAGCTTATTGAGCTAAAGATAAAACTATTTTAAGATGACTATTCTTACTGGAATTCTGGAGATAAATCTGAATTACTGATGAACCCTGGAATTTGTGGCCATAATCTAACCCAGAGTTTAGGTCTATCAGGTATTGGCAAAGTACATTCTTCCATCATGAAACTACTAATATAAAAGCTAAAAGCTCCGATTACTGATATAAGCCTAGAGACAGAACTGAGACGACTCCTAATGCCCTCAGTTTATAGGACAACTCTGGTCTGTTAAACAGTATTTCCAATGGCAGAATGAAAATTAATAGATTATTCAGTGTACTTTATTATTAAAGCTAAGTAAACTTTTCAAAAATGTACTATAACTCTTAACAAAAATACATAAATTTTGAATAGCTAAAAAACTCCATTCGCTAACATCAAGCAAAAAAACAAAAAAATATGTTTCTGATCATAGTAACAAAATAAAAAAGATAACGACCACAAAAAGACATTCCTAGCCTAGATATAATCTCCGCCAAGTAAAACTAAGTTCCTCCTAGTACTTCCCAATTGAGCCCTTCCATCATTGCCTTTTATATATGTTTTATTATTAGCACTGGAATTCCAGCAGAGCTATAGTTGTATTACCATAATTTTGTTTGTAAATTCTATGTTTGCAATATCTCCTTCAGTAGTAAGAGTTCAGCTTACTGCTATGTGGCCCAGTAGTACTTGTTACTAAATTCCAACATTTTTAACCATGCAAATAAAAGAATATATTAATATTGTAAAGCTTTAATTTGAAATAGTTCATAGACACACAAAAAAAGAGCCAGAATTGCTGCTCACGACGTAAAGGAGTCCAAAAAACTCTTAGCTAACATTTTTAGTAATATGATAACAATTCTATGTCCTTGTCTACAAACATGCTAGAAAAAAAGTGATTTTATTACACTATTAGTATTTTGTAGCCTAAAAAAACAAATTAAATATTTTTAGAACTGTTTTTTCTTTAGCAAATTCCTTAAAATAATTTCCCAGCATAACCTATCCGTACTATTTTTTTTAAAGAGACAATAATCTAATTCAATATTAAATATATTAAACAAAAACTCTGCTAAAGCTCTGATAACTTACAGTCTCTTTTCCTTGGGAATATCAAAGGATGCAGCCATATTCATTAGGGTTGGCAAGCAGTGCAAATGATGGCTATGTGAATGAGGAAGAATTGTGTTTGCCTAAAATGAAGTATAACATTTTACATGAGTTTTCAGAAGTAGAAATAGTTTGTTATAGATTATCTGCACATATAATGCTGTATTCAAGACTATTACAAATTCTGAGGTTTTATTCATAAAATTCTTATTTTCCCCAATACATGCTTATTTATATTTCTATCCTATCTACAATACTTTCAACATGGATGAAATATAAAGATACACATATTATATTAACATAACCATTAAGTTTCATCGATTCTTTATTATAATAATATGGTTTTCAAGTGATACCCAATTAAACTCAATTCTTAAATGACCAGAAGGGATTATATGTCAAAACATTACAGGACTCAACCTAAGTTATGTTTAAAATAACATGTCAAATGCTAGATGCCATATCCAAATTTATGAGTTGACTTTAAGTTTTAAAAACTACTATCACAAAATAGGTTTGTCCCATATGCCATAATCTTTAAAATAAGGAATATTAATTCTACTTTCCAAACAAAAACCTCACCACCCAACCAGCTATCAATGAAGACAAGTACATCAATCAAATGTGGAAGACAGAAAATTTAAGAATAATAAGCAAAATAACCAACTCTTTTATTTCAAGAGAATTACAGAATTCTGGGTATGGGACAAAGGAAAAAGATAAAATGTACAGAGATTCCTTCATATAAATGCAAATAACTCTGAGTATTGGTATTCTTCAATAGGAAATGATATCTTAAGAATTAAAAGACAAATAATCAGACCCGAAAGCCTCTGACACTACATAATTTTTTCACAGATGGGCCAAAAAAGAACAGAGCAAGCAGCTAAATAATTCACTTATTTTAAAAAAGACAGTTAAATTAAATTCTACTTAATGCTCTTTACCTCACTCACATAGCCCAGTTCCTATGAAAGGGGAAAAAGGGTGGGGAGGAGGGGAAGAGATCAAGAAAGAAAAACCTAAACAAAAAACATCTGCTAAAAATAGCAAACTGTGACATAATTTCAAAAGATTTGCCATAGAATCAATTTTTCCTCAATGAGTTTTAAATGGTTCTTTTTATTTTGTATTTTACTAACTAGTAAGTAATCTAAAAATATAAATTCCTACCTTGCAAACTATCAGGGATCTCTCATCGATTGATTTGCTGAGAGTAAAGAATTGTCAAGTCTTTCCTAGCTCCTACTTTCCAAAAGTTACTGTAATCACAAAATCATGGTGAAAAGAAAAAAAAACAACCCATCTTCTGAACCTCAAACTACAAGTTTCTAGAAAAGACTATAATGCTCAACCAAGACTATATTTAAAGCTTCTGCACAAAGCTTTCTAAAATTCAGGCACTGACTACCACATATCAAGTACATTCTTAGCAGACTGAAGTAGTATCCATAGTTTTGCAGTTTCTTGCTTCTTAGGAAGTCTTTCTGAGATCAATTAAGATTTACAGGATGAAAATGGCAACTTTGAAACTGAGTGTAAAAATCAACATTTCAGTACTTTGTATGTTGTATACTTATTCCATTTACAAAACCAATAGAAATATGTGTGTGTGTGCATGTGCACGCGTGCACATATGTATCTATCTCAGGATATAGTACCAAACGCTTTTTGTAATGCAAAGATAAACATTTATAAAAAATGCAAAATTTTTTTTGAGATAATACAAAGCAACACTATTAAAATAACCCGTTTTATAAATTCAAACATTAAAGGTATGAAACATATAATCAGAAGTTGCTAAACTTACCATATGTAAAAGCTCTCCTAAAAGGATGGTAGCTCTAACTGAGATATGATCATCACTGTTTGTTATCACTTCAACTAGGCCCTTTGAAAATAAAAAGATAACATCACTGTTGCAAAATAATACATATGAAAATATTTATGCATCAGATTTATTTTTCAATCTGCAAATTTTTTTTTTTTTTTTTTTTTGTGAGACAAGAGTCTTGCTCTGTTGCCCAGGCTGGAGTGCAATGGCAAGATCTCGGCTCAGTATAACCTCTGCCTCCTGGGTTCAAGCAATTCTCATTCCTCAGTCTCCCGAGTAGCTGGGATTACAGGGGTGTGCCACCATGCGTGGATAATTTTTGTATTTTTAGTTAAGACAGAATTTCACCATGCTGGTCAGGCTGGTCTTGAATTCCTGGCCTCAAGTGATCCACCTGCCTTGGCGTCTCCAAGTGTTGGGATTACAGACGTGAGCCACCATGGCTGGCCTGAAAGAATCTGTTAGAGAAAATAAACCAAATGGAATAAAATAAGGTTTATAAGTCTTACCTCTAAAAGTCCATTACGAATAAATGCAGAGAGTATCAATGCCAAATAGTTATCCATGAGGTCTGGCCTGGAAAAAAACAGCAGAGAAACAATTTAAATAAAGTTTCACAGATTATACAGTCTAACATAAAAACCCTAATTCTAATAAATTGAAATCCTTTTTATATTTAAATTCTACCTGGATCTGGCACGATGAGGAAGAATAGTTTTTGCCTCAGCTGCCACAAAGCCATCTGAAAGCCTCCAACTGTCTTGGAACCTCCCAGGATCTAAAATAGTTAAAATATGGTAAGGAAAAGATTAGATATCACTGAAACATTTCAGATGAGTATAAAATCATCAGCTAGCCAGGCTACAAAGAAGTTTAAAAAGTGCTGGTTAAATACCATACATTCAAAAAGATAAAAACAAAAACTAGTTAAGTAAATATACACAGATCTAATTTCCTTCATTTTGGGACTTCAGTACCTTAAGTCATTTGGCTCAAATAATGTAAGATGAGAATTAGATAATCTGAGGATTACATAGGTTTCTTACTGTCTCCTCTCTTCCTTTGTTGGCCCATTCCTATTAATTTAATTGCTCTAAGAGCCAAGGTGATAAAGAAGAAATTAAAATTTCTCAGTCTTAGGAATTCCAGGTTTTATTTTTATATTAATTTCCTGCCACAATTATGCAGCAAGAAAAGAAAATGGTGTTCAATATTTACTATTTCTCCTTTTAGGAACTTTGTCTCCATTAAATAAAAATTACAATATATGAAAAGATACAAATGTACTTCAATACTTACCTACACTGAGTAATGCTTCTATGAACTCCTCAGTCACAACAGGCAGAGGAAGACGAAAGATATCATAAAGCACTTCAAGTAGACCTCGCTAAATTAGCAAACAAATACACCTCATTTATTTTTATGAAACACTTCAAAATTTTTAAATGTCCTAGTCGCACAATTTTAAAAATGATAAAAACAGAACTGTTAATACAATGACATGCCATATAACAACATTTTAGTCAATGATGGACCATATATACAATGGTGGTTCCCTAAGATTATGATGAAGGTGATAAATTCCTATTGCCTAGTGAAACTGTAGCAGTCATATTGTCTGTCACAGGGCAATATTACTCAACTGTTTGTGGTGATGCTGGAGTAAACAAACTCACTGCACTGCCAGTTGTTTAAAAGTATTATATATAGAATTATGTACAATTACATAATATTTGATAATAAATGACTGTGTTACTGGTTTACCTATTTACTATACCTTTTATCATTATCTTAGAGTGTACTCCTATACTATAAAAAAAAACCAAAAAAGCACTTCGAGAAGCCAAGGTGGGAGGATTGCTGGAGGCCAGAAGTTTGAGAGTAGGAAAATAGTGAAACCCCATCTCTACAAAAAATTTAAAAATTCACTGGGTGTGGTGGCACGTTCCTGTAGTCCTAGCTACTCGGGAGGCTGGGGCAAGAGGATCACTTGATTTGAGAAGTTTGAGGATGCAGTGAGCTATGATCATTCCACTGCACTCTAGCCTGGGTGACAGAGCAAGACACTGTCTCTTAAAAAAAAAAAAAAAAAAAAAGGTTAACTGTAAAACAGCCTCAGGCAGGTATTCCATAACAAGACATGGTTATCACAGAGGATGACAGCTTCATTCATGTATACTGCCCCTGGAGACATTCCAGTGGGACAAGGTATGGAGGTGGAAGACAGTGATACTGATGATCCTAGGCTAGTGTGTGCGCGTGTGTGTGTGTGGTTTTTTTGGTTTTTTTTTTTTGAGACAAAGTCTCACTCTTGTCTCCCAGGCTGGAGTGCAGTGGCGCGATCTCGGCTCACTGCAACCTCCGCCTCCCGGATTCAAGCGATTCTCCTGCCGCAGCCTCCCGAGTAGCTGGGATTACAGGCACCTGCCACCACGCCCGGCTAATTTTTGTATTTTTAGTAGTGATGGGGTTTCATCATGTTGACCATGCTGGTCTCGAACTCCTGATCTCAGGTGATCTGCCTGCCTTGGCGTCCCAAAGTGCTGAGATTACAGTTGTGAGGCACTGCGCCTGGCCTGTGTTTTTGTTTTTAACAAAAAAGTTTAAAAAGAAAAAAAATTAAAAAACAAAAATCTTACAGAATAAGGATATTAAAACCAAAAAAAATTTGTACACCTATACAATGTGTGTTTTAAGGTAAATATTATTGCACAAAAGTCAAAAGTTTAAAAAATTTGAAAGTTATAAAGTAAAAAGGTTACAGTAAGCTAAAGTTAATTATTTTTGAAGAAAATAAATTTTAGTAAAATAAATGTAGCCTAAGTGTACAAGTCTGTAAAGTCTATAGTAGTGTACAGTCATGTCCTAGGTCTTAATATTCACTCACTTCTCATGCATTGACTCATCCAGAGCTACTATTAGTCCCGTAAGCTCCATGCACTGTAAGTACCCTATATAGGTGCTGTGCTCTGTGGCCCAGGTTGAAGTGCAGTGGCGCGATCTCGGCTCACTGCAAGCTCCGCCTCCTGGGTTCATGCCATTCTGCCTCAGCCTCCCAAGTAGCTGGGACTACAGGTGCCCGCCCCCCCGCCCGGCTAAGTTTCTTGTATTTTTAGTAGAGACAGGGTTTCACTGTGTTAGCCAGGATGGTCTCGATCTCCTGACCTCATGATCCACCCGCCTCGGCCTCCAAAAGTGCAGGATTACAGGCATGAGCCACTGTGCCTGGCCAGTATTTTTAATTTTTTATACTGTATTTTTATTGTATCTTTTCTATGTTTAGATGTTTAGATACCCGAATTCCACTGTGTTACAACTGCCTACAGTACTCAGTACAGTAACATGCTATACAGGTTTGCAGCTTACAAGCAATAGGCTATACCACATAACCTAGGTATGTAGTAGACTATACCATCTAGGTCTGTGTAAGTGTACTCTAGGATGTTCACAGGATGAAATCATCTAACAGTGAGTTTCTTAGAACATATTCCTATCATTAACCAATGCATGACTATACCATATTTTGAAACTGTATAAGGGCTATATTAGAGAAGGGATGACTAAATGCTTACTACGACATACACCACTTAATCTAGTCATTAAATTTTTCATTAACCTAATTGTGCAATAAAGCAATTTTCCCAAGGTCATGGAGCTAACAAAAAAATAAATAAAACCAGAGGTTAAACCTCAGTTGGTCAGACTCTCCAAAGACCATGTTCTTTATCCACCTACAGGGTAAGAAGTGAGTTACCTCAACAGTTTGTTACCTGCTTACAAATCATTCCATTTATAATCATATCCTTTCATTTCCATTATCTAAATACTTTTTATTTCACATTTAAACAAGGCACACCTGGCTAATATTTTCTAATAATATTTTTCATCTCCAGGTTTGGTTCATATAAGGAAGGGCAAAAGGAAGAAACAAAATTAAAACAAATAAAAACATTTAAGGAGAAAGGAAAAAAATCACTTTAAGAATTATCTTTTCCTTCAAATTCAATTTTACTGTATATTACAAATTCTTACAAATAATTTAGAAATATATCTAATAAATATAGAAATATTAACAACTCCATTTTAATCAAAACCACCATCATTAAAATAAAATCTCACCACATATTACAAAACATAAGTTAGAAAGCATAAATACATTTACTTTTTGTTAAATGTAGTCTGTAGTGCTTGAACCTTTTATAGTGAGAATGCCCGTGTGTGTTGTTTACATTGTTTTAATGAATAAAGCATAATTAAGTTCATATTTTCAACTCAACTTTTGTTTTTTTGAGATGGAGTTTCGCTCTTGTTGCCCAGAATGGAGTGCAATGCTGCGATCTTGGCTCACTGCAACCTCCACCTCCCAGGTTTAAGCGATTCTCCTTCCTCAGCCTCCTGAGTAGCTGGGATTACAGGCACCCACCACCTGAGTAGCTGGGATTACAGGTGCCTGGCTAATTTTTTGTATTTTTAGTAGAGACGGAGTTTCACCATATTGAGGAGGCTGGTCTAGAACTCCTGATCTCAGGTGATCCACATGCCTTAGCCTCCCAAAGTGCTGGGACTACAGGTGTGAGCCACCATGTCCGGTCTCGACTCAATTTTTAATACAGCCATTATTCCTAACAGCAGCAATATTTTAAATGATTCCTATTATATTTAGGGTTTAACTAAGTAGTAAATATGTACTTGTGTACTTTAAAAATATGATATAGATCAACAACTAATGAGGAAATAGCATCACCTGAAATAATTTTTGTTTTATAATTAATTCCCACTGTTAAAGGTCCAGGAATGAAACAATCCTAGTAACTTTTACCTACCCTTATTTCCATATTTGGTATGCAAAGTACTCCTATTAGAGACTGGATCCCAGAGTTTCCAGGTTTACATAAATTAATAATACCTAAAGAGGATATAAAGAAAAAAAAATCACTGACATGAATTTCAAAAAAATTTCGATAGCAAGGTATAATATAAAATCTGTTATATTTTTCCAGGCAAATTATATGATTATCTATGATAGTTTGGTCATCATAAGAGCTATTATATAACTGAAATATAATTGAAGCATACTCCGTATTTCTCTACTGATTAGAGATTACCAGTAATTTCATCACTTAAATTCCATCTTCAGTATCTGTTTCATATCCAAAAAGTTCATGAGTCTGACTGCCTGATGAACGCTTCTCTGGGAGTAAGAACATGGGAGAAAATAAGACAATGGTCTGTCTCCCCTCTTTTATGCTCCTCACTTTAAAGTGAAAAACTCTACTTGGCATTTATTATTTAGAAGTTCAATTCTAAAATATATTGAATGCACAATAAGCAATAGACTTCAAATAAATTATATGATTCAAAATTTTTAAGTTACAGAACTAAGTTGAACAATTTTAAACATTAAAATCATGTCACAAAAGATGTATGAATAGCCAATAAACACATGCAAAATGCTCAATATCATTAGTCATTGGGGAAATGCAAACTATATTAATAACAAGAAACCAAAATATACCTACTAGAATGGCTAAAATTAAAGCCTTACAACACCAAATACTGACAAGGATGCAGAACAACTGGGACTCACATACACTGACGATGGGAGTATAAAACAGTGTAAGTATTTTGGGAAAAAGTCTGCCAGTTTCTCATGGACACAAACATACATCCACTCTCAGACCCGGCAATTCCATTTAGGTATTTACTCAAGAGAAATAAAAACTCATGTCCACAAAAAAAGCTTGTATAAAATTGCTCAAAGAAGCTTTATCTTTGATAAAGGGGCTTTGAATAGTCAAATCTAGAAACAGGTCAAATGTTCCGTAACAGGAGAAGGGCAAAAAAAAAAAAAAAAACCCAACAAAAACTGAAATGTTCATTGCATATTACTTAGTAAAAAAGGGGAACATATTACTGATATATACAATAACATAAATGAGTATCAAAATCATTATGTCAAGTGAAAGAAGTCTTACAAAAAAGCCTTTGTATCAGTATGATTCCACTAATATTAAGTTTCAGAATAGGCAAAACTAAGCCACAAAAATAATGGTGTTCCTCCTTGGGAGTACTGAGTCAAAAACCTTCTAGGAAAGAGTATAAGAGAACTTTCTAGGGCAATGATAATGTTCTATACATTGAAAAGGGTTTGAATTACAAAGGTGTAAGCATTTGTCAAAATGCATCAAACAGTAGACTAATGATGTGTGCATTTCACTCTACATAAATTTACCTCAAATCTCTCCCCCCGAAAACAAATCAGGACCATAAACAAACATCTAATTCTGTTAATAATGTGCATGCTGCAGTGTTCAGGAGTGAAGAGGACTATGTCTGCAACTTCCTTTGAGATATATTAGAATAACATAGATGGACTGATGAATGCCCAGGGGGATGGACAGATGGACAGATACATAATACAGCAAACACAGTAAAATCTAGGTGGAAGTATATGGGTGCTCACTGTATAGTTTTTTCAATTTTTATGTATGTTTCAAATTTTTCATGACATGTTAGAGAAAACATTCTTTAAAATGTCTTATAGGACTCTAAAGTTCCCTGTACTTCTAGCTAAGCATACAGATTATTTATGAACAGTCTCTATGTTCTCTTTAGATTCAGGATCAAAATTCAAATTAAAACATACTAGATAAGCTTATTTGCTCAAAGTATCAAAATAGTATTTCACAAATTTTGATGTCTGATAGTAGTTTGAGAAATTACAGATAAGATACAGTCTCAAAAGATGGTACTCTGCTAATATGGAAAACAGGCTGTTATTGCATCTCATTAAAAAATGTGTTCTAAAAGATCATTTTTCAGTCAGTTATTTGGAACTGGAAATACATCAAAGAAATAATGTTACAAGTACACAAAAGTTTATTTAACTTATAAACAGTACTACAGAATATAAATATTATTTAGGAAGTTATTTCCATGAGACAAATGCTTTCAAGATTTTAACTTGTAATTATGATATTTCTCTTCTTACTTCAATAGAAAGGTAGAAGACTCCCAACCCTCTAAGTTTCCTTCTTTCTTTTTTTTTTTTTTTTTTGAGATGGAGTCTCGCTCTGTCGCCCAGGCTGGAGTGCACTGGCGCAATCTCGGCTCACTGTAACCTCCACTTCCTGGGTTCAAGCGATACTCCTGCTGCAGCCTCCCAGGTAGCTGGGATTACAGGCGCCCGCCACCACACCCGGCTAATTTTTGTATTTTTAGTAGAGACAGGGTTTTACCATGTTGGCCAGGCTGATCTCGAATCTCTGACCTCAGGTAATCCACCCACCTTGGCTTTCCAAAGTGCTGGGATCACAGGCATGAGCAACCACACCCGGCCCCACCCCTCTAAGTTTCTAATGATGAATCAGTATAAAAGAGCTCCAGGGGAAATTGAAACACAGTAGAAAGAATGTTTAAGAGCAATAAGGAAAGAGACTGGCAGAAACAGAAATCATTACAGGAAGCGTAGAGTCTGTATGTAGGAAGAATAAGGAGATAGTAGCTAGGATGCAGGATAGAATTGATTTTTTTGGTAAGATACAAACAGCTCTAATGACAAGGAAGCTGAAGAGTGGTAAAGGAAGATGACTGTAACTACAGAAAACAAAGTATTGGGGAGCTGATGAAGTATTTTTAAAAAGTATGTATGACTGTTGTATCATCATAGAATCCTATGGTTGTCCATCAGCGTAAGGAAAATAGGCATTTATGAGGTATAGAAGGCAGAGCTTTTTACCAAGCTGCTAAGAGAACAGAGAAAATCCCTGGAAACATACTGGTTAGGGGCCAAGTGGCCCTTCCATACAAATGGCTGGAGTAAACATTTGTATGGAAAAGGTATTTGTAAGTTAGGGTTACCTAGGTTCACAGAAATGTTTAGGTGAATTTCCTTTTTTTTTTTTGGCTTATTGCTACTTCTTTTCCATGCTACCCCTTCACAATAATACAAAATCAAGAAGGAAGAAGATAATCAATATATTCGGTACAAAAGTGATTGTGGTTTTTGCCATTACTCTCAATTACTCTTAACGGCAAAAACCCAATGTTATTAACAACACATTTAATGGTGGTATTATTTTAAAAATAGTATTTACTTTTTATTCCATGGAAAGATAAAACATGTACAATCACTATTCTGAAGAAATTTGGAACTATTAATGACCTATCTTGCTTATTTTGTATTTACGACACTACATTGTACTTTTAAGTAACAAACTTAAGTTACATATACAGCTAACACTCAAGTTTTGTAGGTTATTTTGGTAAAGATCATGCTTAAATTTTTTTTTAATTGCCCAGGTAATCATTAGCACAGTGACTGGCAAATAATTAATAAATATGTGTATACTGATCATAATATTAGCTAATTCCTATTGACTAATATTACAAATTTTCTTCACCATATTTTAATAATTTTATATGAATTCCTTTGGTTCTAATAATAACACACAAAGTAAGACTAGATTAGCATCTGAATTAGATGCTACAATAATAATTTAACATTTGAAAAAGCAGTCTAGTTTTTCTTCTTGAATGTTATAAAGCAATGTAGAGTAACCTACCTGCCCATGATCGGAATGTTGCTATGATTCCCATTTTACTGGCTAGAAATCGTGCTTCTCTGTCTTCTCTGTTGGGGGTGGGGGGGCAGGGGGGAGAATCAATGAAATAAAATGTTAAAATGAGTTTTTTCCTGCTACTAAATCATAAGAGCTATCATTAATGTTTAAACATTTACACATAAAATTAAAACAAGACATTAAAAAACACAAAGATCAGATCTACACTAAAGCAAATCAGCCAATTATAAACTGACTTTGAACTTAAATTCACAACATCGTTTAAGTCATAAATTCTGCTTTTCTACTCAGTTCTACATTCCTGCTCTCTCTGAAAGCTACTCGTAGATAAGATTTAATTAAGCATTAAGTCTGCTTAATAAGCATCTGTGGTACTAGGCTGCCCCTTAGCAAAGAAAATTATCACATAAACCTCTTAATTTTAATCACACGCACTCTTTACTTCACAATCTTTGCTCTAAACTTATTTGAACGTTTCCAACAAGCAAGTTCAACAACATATATAGTCACTGAAATGTTATGAAATAACTACATATTAACATCACCAGCTACTTTCTTCCTTGACAATATGTACCCAACTGTGTCCATTATTCATTCCTCTATAATAGTTTTGACAATTAATTAAGCAATTGAATTTTTTATATCTGTTAAACATTTTTCATGGTTGGCTTATGGCCAGTTTCAATACTTAATAGCAATTTTGTGTCTCTTTATTCATGTCACTCCAACCGTCATGTCTACCCTGTCGATTGTCCCTTTTTTCCTGTGCCACCTTTTTTTTTATCTTTCCTGCTTAAATTCTTAATGGTTGTGAGCATACAGAAAATCACAGAACTGGGAAAAACAGCAACAAAAACTAGAAGGAATAAAGAGCAATGACAGAAAATCTAATTAGATATTAGTGAGCAATTACATAGTCTACAAAAGTGGATTGAAAAGCTCAAAGAAAAAGACCAAGCTATGCAGCACCAGTTAAAATGAGAAAATAACAGAAATGAAAATGGGGGCGGGGGTGGCTTGGAAGGGAGAATCAGACACCTGTGTTAAGCTTTCAGCGCTCTTTCTCTTGAAAAAGCTGGTGACATACATAGACTGTCTGGTAATCCATCTCTAATCTATTAAATTTGTAATATTTTAAAAATCAGTCATTTCCCTGTTCCCTGGTCATAATGTACCCTTATTTACAGGCCTGATATCTACCTGCCTATATACTCCAGAAACTCAGAAGAAAGTATAGAATCAAACAGGAAAGGAAGGATTCTGATAGAATAGCTCCACCTTCCCAACTCTAAAAAATATCTAGGTTTGCCTATTGTCCATCATCATATGCAGAATTCTATAAATGGCCCTATCCCAAGATTCCATGACCTGATCTCTGGGTCCTGTGAACATGATGAGATATCACTGCTATGACTGTGACTGTGTTTATATTATATTGTCTAGTAGAGCATAAGACAGGGTATACATCATATAGCAGGCTTGATCTAATTAGAGAGCTTTCTCTAGCTGTCGGTCAAAGAAAAAGTCAGAGAGGCTGAAGGCACTGGAAAGATTCCAGCATTGTTGCCTTTGCAGAGGGAGGAGACCGCATGCCGAGGAATGTGGGAGGCCTCTAGAAGGTGAAAGTGGCCCCAGCTGACAGCCAGTAAGGAAGAAGGCATAGCAGTTGTACAGTAGCAAGAAACTAAATTTTCTCAACAATCTGAATGACCTTGGAAATGGATTCTTCACCAGAGCCTCCAGGAAAGAGCTGAGCCAGACTTCTGACCTATCAAACTGTAATCTAATAAACTGGTATTGTTTTAAGCCATCATGCTTATTGTTATTTGGTGTGCAGCAACAGAAAACTCATATACTCTCCGTCAATAAGAGAATGTCTGTATTTTAAAGAAGCCAAAAAAGGGCCTTACAAATTCCAATTCATAACTAAAGTTTGCAAGAATAAGTCTGAGAAGTCTTAGAGGATGTCTACTTGGATCTCTTAGCTTAAAGTAGATCATGGTATGTTAGGGTGTGATAATTGAGTTCACAATGACGGATGTGACTAAAGGTATGAAACCACTATTTTTTTTTTTTTTTGAGACAAGAGTGTCGCTCTGTCGCCCAGGATGGAGTGCAGTGGCACGATCTCAGCTCAATGCAACCTCCGCTTCCCGAGTTCAAGTAATTCTCCTGCCTCAGCCTCCAGAGTAGCTGGGACTACAGGCATATGTCACCATGCCCAGCTAATTGTTTTTGTATTGTTTAGTAGAGACGGGGTTTCACCAGATTGGTCAGGCTGGTCTCAAACTCCTGACCTCAGGCTGTCCACCTGCCTTGGCCTCCCAAAGTGCTAGAAATCACTATTTTTAACGCAGGGGAAAAAATGAAAAACATTTCCCTGGCAATGTTATAAAATTTAGGGAGGAATTTAAAAACCTATACTATGTATCACAGTAAGTTTATGCGGACAATAAACTAATTGAAGTGCAATAAAGTCTACCAGAAAAACACTAGATAACACATTTAATGGAAATGTGTCATTTGCAAAATCTTTACAGAGTGCTTTATTTGATCCCTAAATTAGTTTAAAGTTATCTCCAAATACCTAGTGAACATGTGCCTTTCTCTCCAAAAACACCCTGAAAATTATACTCTCATTTCTAGATAATAATCTTTACTCTCATTAATTTCTGTATTAAGCTTACTCTCAGAAGTCTACATATTACATAATTCTGCTGACTCAGTAAGTTAAGGTCACTCTTCATTGTACTACTTACTGTTATTTCATTCTTTTAGTTTTTCAATGTAATTATGCTAAAATATATACAACACAAAAATAATGACCTTGGTTTCTGTCACAGTCTACCATATATTTTTTGAAATAAGAAATTATTCTTTACATTTCTCAAAGCTTTAAATTTTTTAAACCACAGTAAATTATGAGAGAAATGCAACATAATTCTATAAAATAAAAAATTCATTTAAACTCATATTTCTCTGGCTGTACATGCAATCACGCAAACCTAAAAGCTTTAGTATTAACATATACATTATCTAAAAATTATTAGGAACCAATATTACTTACTTGAGCTGTCCTTCAGCTGTATCTGGACTATGTCTGTAGTGAAAATCAGTATAGGGTGCTAAAATTCTCTATTTAAAAAAAAAAAAAAAAAGGAAGAAGAAGAAAAGTCTTTATTTTAAAATGCGTCCTTTCTGTAACAAACTAAAATTCATTCCATTTCTCTCTATCTTTAATGGGTTTACTGCCTGAGGGACTTATTTCTTCTAACTCATCATCGGGGAATATGTTGTGTGATTTTTTTTAATGTACAAATTGAAGTTCTGAACTTTTAAACTGAGGTTTAATATGTATCTAAAACTCATTTTCTCAAACTGAGCACACTCATGTAACTAGTACTAAAGAAAACATTATAGGCATCCTCAAAGCTCTATTATACCTTTGTAGTCACAATCAGTATCTATCCCAAGATAACCATCTTGACTTCTGATGCTATAATTAGTTTTGCCTGTCTTTGAAAATTTAAATAGTTCTATTAATGAACTGCATGTTCCTTTTGTTGCTGGTATAAAGAAAGTCCAAATTATTTTTGTGTGTTGTTGCTTGTATTCAGCAACCTTGCTAAAATAACTCATTACTTTAAAACTTAAGAGACGGGATCATACTCTACTGTGCAGACTAAGGTGTAGTGAGTGGTGTGATCACAGCTTACTGCAACCTTGAATTCCTGGGCTCAAGCAACCCTCCCGCCTTAGGATCCAGAGTAGCTGGGATTACCGGCTACTTTAGAACTACTATATTTTATTAACAACCTTCCCATCTTGTCTTCGGCATTACTGTGGACATGAATTTTAGTTCTAAATATAATTTAAAATATAAGAGATTAATAATTGCTTTTAACAGTCATGACTCTTAAATCGTCATATATTTACTTTTTCTGGTGCTCCTCATTCCTTCCTGCATTTCTCTGTCTTGGGTCATTTTCCTTTCAACTGAGGATTCCCTTTAGCCTTTCTTTATGTCTCCTTTTGACAACAAATAATATTTATTAATGTATACAGTTTCAGTGACTTAAGCATCTAGGAGACGTTTGGCTATATGGTTATGGCTCAAGGTCTCATAAGATTTCAGTCCAAGTGTTAGCCAAGCCTGTAGTCATCTGAAGGCCTGACTGGAGCTAGAGGATCTGCGTCAAGAAGTGTCACTCACAAGGTGCTGATTGTTGGCAAGAGAGCTCAGTTCCTCCCTATGTATTATCTCATTTGTTTTCTGAGCTTTATAACATGAAGCTTTATCAGTTTTAGAAACAAAATTTTGGCCACTGTCTCTTTGGATCTTTGCTTCTGCCAACTTTTGCTCTCCAAAGACTGCAATTATGTTTTATCCCTTTTGTGCTGTTCAATTTTCTTTCTTTTTTCTCTCTGTGCTTTACTGTGTGTGAATTAACATTATTTTTGTTTTACCCTTGGATATTTTTATTGACTTCTCTTTCAGTTTACTAATAATATCTTCCTGTTCAAACTGAATTTTAATTTCATTGTGCTCTGAATTCCAGATATCATATTTTCAGTACTAGAATTTCCATTTGATTCTTTTCACATATCCAATTATATGGTGAAATTCTCCATTATTTCATGTATTTTATTTATCTTCTTGAACAAATTAATCGGAGTTGTTTTAATGTCTTTTTCCTCTATCTGAATTACCTGCAAGCATGTTTCTATGGATTTTTTTTTTTTCTTTTGGGTTTTCAGTCATACAGTCATGTCTTTTTAAATGACTAATTTCTGACTGAATGTGCACTTTATAAAAGGCTCCACATGATGTTATCTCCCACTCAAGATGGTTTATTCTTTCCTCTGCTAGACAGGTAGATTAAGGGGACTGATTACCTTATTCTAATGCCCAACTAAGTTAAATTGAGGCTACAATGCAATTTTGGTAAGACTAAGCAGACCTCTGGTTTTCCTGTGTTTGAGGTTTGTTTCATTTATATAAAGGCTTTGCTAATCCACTGTATGATATATAGGAATAAAAACGCAGCTGGCTGGGCATAATGGCTCATACCTGTAAGCCCAGCAGTTTGGGAGGCTGAAGTGGGTGGATTGCATAAGCTCAGGAGTTTAAGACCAGCCTGAGCAACATGGCAAAGTCCCGTCTCTGCAAAATATGCAAAAATTAGCCAGGGGTGGTGGTACATGCCTATAGTCCCAGCTACTCAGGAGGTTGACATGGAAGGATCGCTTGAGTCTGGGAGGTCTAGGCTGCAGTGAGACACGATCGTGCCACTACACTTAAGCCTGGGCAACAGAGTGAGACCTCATCTCAAAACAAAACAAAAAACAAAACACAGAGCCTATACATATTATCTTTTATTCATCTAATTTTAAAATTATAGTTTTCTTACTTGATAAGAAAAAAAATAAAGCTAAACAAATTATAAAATATCAACAGTGCCAGTTTATTCCCATAGAATTCCAATGAATAATGTACTTGAAATCACTTACTAAGAATATTTTACTAACACTGTTAGTTAATAATATAGGCTGATGTCAATTTTATAACGTGAAGCATTTTTAAAAATAGTCCTGATAAAAACAGAACACTTAAGTTTCAAAAAATGATTTGGAAAAACAAATTAGGGGACAATCAATCATTTATATCACACATGATTTCATACCTAAATACAAACAAATCTTTGATTTAAACTGACTCCAAATATTCAAAAGACAATAATGCAATACATGCACAGGAAGAAACTATAATATAGTGCATAATTCTGTTCCAACCTCCCCTACATACTTTCTTATAAAGAAAAGTATACAGTAGCCTTATTACTTTTGACTAACTGTAATAAACCCTACTTGAATCATAAAAAATTTAAAAGGTATTTACAAAATATACATATACGCTTTCTTTCTAGTAGATATAATTAGTTGCTAACAAAGTGCTTCCAACTTCAGAAATTTTAGTAGGTTTCATATTGTATAATTAGCGGGAGCTATTCACAATGTACTGACGGCCTTAAAAGCAAATGGTAATCTTAAATAGGTAAATTTCTTACATAACTTTCTTTGTACTCTAATTTGGTTCATAAACTTTTCATATATAATACAAAAATAAAATTTACTTTACACATTGATGAAATATTATTAAGAGTAATGTTTTCAATTCAGTCCAAACTGAATGATCTGTAAAATAGAGCTGGGAACAAATCAGTCTCAGCTAATTTAGGTTTGATAATTAATGTGGTACTGCATCTATAGAATTTAATACTTCAAAGTAAAAGTATACATTTATAATCATATTTTAAAACTAGAAAAGAATATTAAAGTTCCTACCTCTAATTCTACATCTGCTCGCACATACTGTCGAGTCTTTGGATGATTAAGAAGGTGCAAAATTGTAGTAATTAGGGCCTCATTTATTCGACTTAATTGGCAATCGATCACATTTTTCAAGATGGTGTTTAGTCCACCTCGAAGGGCCACCACCTCTGGATTCTGAAGTGCTAAAATAAAAGAGAAAAACTTAACATATTATATTTGGGGTAATTATTAAAAGTAATAAAAAATCTGGGCTTTAAAATTTAATTGCCTTTCTGACTTGAAAAACTTTCTAATAACAACATTTATAAGAACAGGTAGATAAAAGGACAAGTGGATAAAGAGTCACTGAATATACTTCCCCAAAAACTGATTTTTAAAATATCTTTGGATTGTCTTTTCATACCCTTTGTCCATATAATACTGGAATGGCTTTTTTTTCCTATCAATTGCAGGGAGTTCTTTATAAGGTAGGGATATTAGCCATTTATCTGTCTCAAATCTTTCATCTGTGATTTAATTTCAGATTTTGTTTAAAATGGTATATTTCATTTCTCTATATTTTTATTAAACACACACACAGAACACACAGTTTAGTAATTTTGAGCTCAGAAATTTCTTGCTCCAAAGATGTCCACTCAACATACAGAACTCTCATTATCCTAGAAAGATCTCTCACATTACTTTGCAGTGAGTCCTCCTCCACTGCACAGGCCACCACCGTTCTCATTTGTACCCTTACAGATTAGTTGTATCTTCTTAAGAATCAATTTGACAAAGTCAAAAGTACTCCCCAAACACACAAACAAGTCATACACAGTTCTTATAAAATTTGTCTTATATATTTTTTCTACTTTAAACATAGTATTGCTTTTTCTAATTAATGATTATTGCTGAAACACAAAAATCTGTCAAATCTGTTTTCACATAGTCCTACTACCTAAAATTAAGTTGGTTTTTACTTCAGAGATTTTTTTATATAGAAGATACTATCTACAAAGTAATACTGTCTCCTTTCCAATATATACACATATTTTATTATTTTGGCTAAGTTACAAGGATGTGGTATTTGTAGAAATTCACCATTAAGAATAGCATTGATTGTTGATTTGAGATAAATATTCTTGAATGCTAACAAAGTAGCCTTCTAATTATCTATCTATCTAAGTATATGTGTATCTGTGTACATGTACATAAAATGCTAGATACATAATAAGAAATTTGTAGGTTTGGCCAGGTGCAGTGGCTCATGCCTGTAATCCCAGCACTTTGGGAGGCTGAGGCGGGTGGATCACAAGGTCAAAAGATGGAGACCATCCTGGCCAACATGGTAAAACCCCATCTCTACTGAAAATACAAAAAAAAAATTAGCTGGGCGTGGTGGCAGGTGCCTGTAGTCCCAGCTACTTGGGAGGCTGAGGCAGGAGAATTGCTTGAACCCGGGAGGCGGAGGTTGCAGTGAGCCTGAGATCGCGCCACTGCACTCCACCCTAGTGGCAGAATGAGATTCCATCTCAAAAACAAAAAAAACAAAAAAAAAAAAAAGAAAAGAAATTTGTATATTTTTAATGCTCTAAATCAGATTACACTACGTAAGAATTACCTGTTTTTTAAAAAAAAAACAAAAGAACCTGGATGAGTTTTCTTGAAGCAATTTTTTCATAAATGTTTTCAAATACTTCTATAGCTTTTGAGCTATTTGTATTTTACAATTTTGAGTAACCGGAAATTAAAATTTATCCTGAAAATCCATTCATTTTATTAAGTTTCCAAATACACATAAAAACTATTTTCTTCATTTCCTTATTAATCTTTTGTATTTCAAACCTTTGGGTTTTCCAAACATTTGTGGATTTTACTTTCTTATTCCAATTAACAATTTAGATTACATCTTGTTCATTAATTAAGACTTCTAGTTTTATTGGTTTTTCTCCATCTGCTTAACATGAAATGGACTTCTTTCTTCTTCTCTTGTTTTCTTGAGTTATACTGGCTCACTCATTTGTTTTCTGTTTAATTATAATGCACTTTATAATGAAAAATTAACTTTGAGTATAGCGTTCCAGGCACCCAGGCAGTCCTACAGATTGGCACACAGTCAAGTTTTACTATTTTTTTTTTTTAATTTCCCTAATCACAGTTTTGACTCTTGTCTCTAAATCAACAAATATTGTGGTCTTTTTAAAAAATCCTCAATGGTAGGTTTTGGTTCTCTCTTTTTTTTTTTTTTTTTTTAGCTTAAACTTTTGTTATCATTTATCATCTCAAGAGGGAATGTAACCAACATCATTCCTACTTTAGGTGGTGGAAAAAATATATTTTCTTGTCACTTAAAATTGTATTTCTTTGATAATAAGTGAGGCTGAACATTTAAAATATGTTGTTGTTGGTTTTTTTTTTTTTTTGGATATACACTCAAGCTCTATCACCCAGGCTGCAGTGCAGTGGCGTGATCTTGGCTTACCACAACCTCCGCCTCCTGGGTTCAAGCGATTCTCCTGCTTCAGCCTCCTGAGTAGCTGGGGCTACAGGCGTGGCTTTTTTTTTTTTTTTTTTTTTTTTTAAAGTAGAGACGGGGTTTCTCCATGTTGGTTGGCCAGGATGGTCTCGATCTCTTGACCTCGCGATCCGCCCACCTTGGCCTCACAAAGGTGCTGGGATTACAGGTGCGAGCCACCACGCCTGGCCTAGAGTTTATTATTATTAGGCATAATGGATTGTTTACTGTTTTTAACCCACATCAAGAATGATATGGTTTGGCTCTGTGTCCCACCCAAATCTCATCTCAAATTGGACCCATGTGTCGAGGAAGGGACCTGGTGGGAGGTGACTAGATTATGGGGCAGTTTTCTCCATGCTACTCTCGTGACAGTGAATCTCACAAGATCTGAAGGTTTAAAAGTGGCACTTCCCCTTCGCTCTTTCTCCTGCTGCTATGTAAGACATGCCTCACTTCCATCGCCTTCTGCCACAATTTCAAGTTTCCTGAGGCCTCCCAAGTCATGCAAAACTGTGAGTCAAATAAACCTTTTTTCTTCATAAATTACCCAGTCTCAGGTAGTTCTTCATAATAGTGTGAAAATGAACTAATACAAACATACAGAAAAACTAATGTTAGACAGCCAGACTACAGATTCTATTATATAATATTACTGGAATTTAGACAATTCCTATGCTAACTTAATGATGAAGAAAAGTTTAAAATTTATAGAATTTTAACGTCACATTGAAATTTTTTGTTAAATCACAAGTTCTCTACTTCCCTACCAGAAATGTGCTTTTTCATATTTTTTGTAACAATAAAGAATTCATGTATTAAAGGCCTTAAAAATGTTATATATCCAATCATGTCATCTGCAAACAGAGACGATTTGACGACTTCTCTTCCTATTTGAATACCCTTTCTTTCTTTCTCTTGCCTGTTTGCCCTGGCCAGAACTTCCAATACTATGTTGTATAGGAGTGGTGACAGAAGGCATCTTTTTTTTTTTTTTTTGAGACGGAGTCTCAGTCGCCCAGGCTGCAGTGCAGTGGCGTGATCTCGGCTCACTGCAAGCTCCGCCTCCCGGGTTCACGCCATTCTCCTGCCTCAGCCTCCCAAGTAGGTGGGACTACAGGCGCCCGCCGCCACGCCCAGCTAATTTTTTGCATTTTTAGTAAAGACGGGGTTTCACCGTGTTAGCCAGGATGGTCTCAATCTCCTGACCTCGTGACCCACCCGCCTCGGCCTCCCAAAGTGCTATGATCACAGGTGTGAGCTACTGCGCCCGGCCGACAGAGGGCATCTTTGTCTTGTGCCAGTTTTCAAAGGGAATGCTTCCAGCTTTTGCCCATTCAGTATGATATTGACTGTGGATTTGTCATAAATAGCTCTTATTATTTTGTAATACATTCGATCAATACATAGTTTACTGAGAGTTTTTAGCATGAAGGGGTGTTGAATATTTTACTGAAGGCCTTTTGTGCATCCATTGAGAAAATCATGTGGATTTTGTCATTGGTTCTGTTTATGTGATGGATTACGTGTACTGATTTGCATATGTTGAACCAGCCTTGCATCCCAGGGATGTGGCCGACTTGATCATGGTGGATAAGCTTTTTGATGTGCTGCTGGATTTGGTTTGCCAGGATTTTACTGAAGATTTTCACATCGATTTTCATCAGGGATATTAGCCTGAAATTTTCTTCTTTTTGTTGTGTCTCTGCCAGGTTTTGGTATCAGGATGGTGCTGGCCTCAAAAAATAATTAGGAAGGAGTTCTACTTTTTCTGTTGTTTGGAATAGTTTCAGAAGGCATGGTACCAGCTCCTCTTTGTACCTGTGGTAGAATTCAGCTGTGAATCCATCTGGTCCTGGGCTTTTATTGGTTGGTAGACTATTAATTACCGCCTCAATTTCAGAACTTGTTATTGGTTTATTCAAGGATTCAGCTTCTTCTTGATTTAGTCTTGGGAGGGTGTATGTGTCCGGAATTTATCCATTTCTTCTAGATTTTCTAGTTTATTTGCGTAGAGGTGTTTATATTGTGGGATTGGTGGTGATATCCCCTTTACCATTTTTTTTTTTTGCATCTATTTGATTCTTCTCTCTTTTCTTCTTTATTAGTCTGGCTAGTGGTCTAGTGGAGTGTTAAAGTCTCCCACTATTGTTGTGTGGGAGTCTAAGTCTCTTTGTGGGTCTCTAAGAACTTGCTTTATGAATCTGGGTGCTCCTATATTGGTTGCATATATATTTAGGATAGTTAGCTCTTCTTGTTGCTTGGATCCCTTTACCATCACGTAAAGCCCTTCTTTGTCGTTTCTGATCTTTGCTGGTTTAAAGTCTATTTTATCAGAGACTAGGACTGCAACCCATGCTTCTTTTGCTTTCCATTTGCTTGGTAAATACTCCCCCATTCCTTTATTTTGAGCTTATGTGTGTCTTTGCACGTGAGATGGGTCTCCTTAGAAAAACCCATCGTCTCAGTGCAAAATCTCCTTAAGCTGATAAGCAACTTCACCAAAGTCTCAGGATATAAAATCAATGTGCAAAAATCACAAGCATTCCTATACACCAATAATAGACAAACAGAGAGCCAAATCATGAGTGAACTCCCATTAACAATTGCTACAAAGAGAATAAAATGCCTAGGAGTACAACTTGCAAGGGAGGTGAAGGACCTCTTCAAGGAGAACTACAAACCACTGCTCAAGGAAATAAGAGAGAACACAAACAAATGGAAGAACATTCCATGTTCATGGATAGGAAGAATCAGTATCGTGAAAATGGCCATACTGCCCAAAGTGATTTATAGATTCAATGCTATCCCCATCAAGCTACCACTGACTTTCTTCACAGAATTGGAAAAAACTACTTTAAATTTCATATGGAACCAAAAAAGACCCCATATAGCCAAGATAATCCTAAACAAAAAGAACAAAGCTGGAGGCATCACGCTACCTGACTTCAAGCTATACTACAGGCTACAGTAACCAAAATAGCATGGTACTGGTACCAAAACAAATATACAAACCAATAGAACAGAACAGAGCCCTCAGGATAACGTCACACATCTACAACCATCTGATTTTTGACAAACCTGACAAAAATAAGCAATGGGGAAAGGATTCCCTATTTAAAATTGGTGTTAGGAAAAATGGTTAGCCATATGCAGAAAAATGAAACTGGACCCCCTTTTCACACCTTACACAAAAATTAACTCGAGATGGATTAAAGACCTAAAACCATAAAAACCCTAGAAGAAAACCTAGGTAATACCATTCAGGACATAGGGATGGGCAAAGACCTCATGACTAAAACACCAAAACCAATAGCAACAAAAGCCAAAATTGACAAATGGGATCTAATTAAACTAAAGAGCTTTTGCACATTAAAAGAAACAATCATCAGAGTCAACAGGCAACCTACAGAATGGGAAAAATTTTTTGCAATCTATCCATCTGACAAAGGACTAATATCCAGAATCTACAAGGAACTTAAATTTACAAGTAAAAGACAACCCCATCAAAAAGTGGGCAAAGGATATGAACGGACACTTCTCAAAAGAAGACATTTATGTGGCCAACAAACGTATGAAAAAAAGCTCATCACCATTGATCATTAAAGAAATGCAAATCAAAACCACAATGAAATACCATCTCACCCCAGTTAGAATGGCAATCATTAAAAAGTCAGGAACCAACAGATGCTACAGAGGATATGAAGAAATAGGAACACTTTCACACTGTTGGTAGGAGTGTAAATTAGTTCAACCATTTGGAAGAAGAGTGTGGCAATTCCTCAAGTATCTAGAACCAGAAATACCATTTGACCCAGCAATCCCATTATTGGGTATATTTACAACTCGTTGTACTATAAAGACACATGCACACATATGTTTATTGTAGCACTGTTCACAATAGAAAAGGCTTGGAACCACCCCAAATGCCCATCAATGACAGACTGGATAAAGAAAATGTGGCACATATACACCATGGAATACTATGCAGCCATTAAAAAAGGATGAGTTCATGTCATTTGCAGGGACATGGATGAAGCTGGAAACTATCATTCTCAGCAAAATAACACAGGGGCAGAAAACTAAACACTGCATGTTCTCACTCATAAGTGGGAGTTGAACAATGAGAACATATGAGCACAGGGAGGGGAACATCACACACCGGGGCCTGTCGGGGGGTTAGGAGAGGGATAGCATTAGAAATACCTAATGTAGATGACAAGTTGATGGGTACAGCAAACCACCATGGCTCATGTATACCTATGTAACAAACCTACACATTCTGCACATGTATCCCAGAACTTAAAGTGTAATAAAATATATACATATCAAATGTTAGATATCCTTTCTAAAATATTACATTTTTGTTACTTGAAGAAAATTCTGACCTAGTTCACAGATAATGGCAATGCATGCTCGGACCATTCTGTCTCTTTCTTGAAGTCCATCATTTCCAACTGCAATTAATGAGTTGGTTACAGAACTAGGAAACAAGGAAGCATTCACAGTAATCATCTGTAACAGAAGGAATCAGAAAAAGAAGTTACTTTAGTAACACATTTCTTAAACCTATTTTGTCCAAACTGAAATAGTTAATAACATAGAATAAGATCCAGAATAAGATCTAGGTACCAATTTTAATCTTCTGCTTCTTATGGATATTTCAAAATATTAATATAACTAATAATTGATGTAACAAATGTTAATAGCCATTACCATGGAAAATGTGTTAGATTTTTTTCTTACAAACTATAAATTCATTGACCAAATGTTTCTGAGATTTTAAATTATTCTAGAATAGGGACTAAATCTTAAACAGCTTTTCAGTACCTAGACAAAGTAAACCAGAGGTGACAATAGTAGTCAATATATTACTGTACTTTTACGATCCTGACCATCTCTCCATATACCATCATCACCAAGTCCTACCAATTTACTTCCATAACATCTTTACCTCTACTCCCCTCTCCTCATCTAATTAACTGACTAACTTGGGCCCGCACTCTCACTCTGACTACTGCAATAGATATCTAATGATCTCCTTACTCTCTAGTCACCTTCCCCATCCATCGCTTGTTGCAGAGTTCATAATCCAAATCTATTTTAAATATTTCAAAAATTCTGATGGAAATATCTTGTAATAAAACTTCAGATGAATCTCACATTAAATGAAAGATCTAACCGGCAATAACATTTGGAATACTGAAAATAGGTAACATATGTCTTTGATTTGGAAAACAGAAAATTATGTAGCTAACTATTGTTTAGTAAATAAAGACTATTTTGCAAATTAATTAAAAATGGCAGGTTCCTGGAGTGGAAATAAAAGAAAATATTTTGTTTGTATGGTAATAAAATATTACAGAAAATTAATCTGACCCAGATGTTACTAGATTTATTGTCCTATTGATAAAATAAAACTTATGTGATGAAACAATCAGAGGATGCAATATAACTAAATGAAAGATACACAATTAAGTCTTATAGAAGATCAAAAGAAAGATCTGTTTGATTAGTAGTTGTAAGTGGTTTGTCATTTAAGCAGCATTTTAAAGACATATTACAAAGTTCACCTGAAATTATACAACAGTTCTACAACCATAAAACAAACATATCTCCAATTAATTGTAGAATCTACAAAAGCTTTCATATTCATTTCTAAGTCAGTTTTTTCAATTAACTGAAAAAGGAGAGAAAGAAAGGGAGAAGGAAGGAGGTATAGGAAGTATAGGAAATCGATCTTCCTGGGTGAAAGAATTCTAACATTTTATGACATTAAGTTATTTTTTAATACTTTCTGATCTATTACTATTCTTATAAGGAGCTTGTAAGAAAATTTCTCCAAATAGCAAAATGCATGTAATATATTCTGCAAAATATTTTGCTGAAAAACCAGGCAAAATGGTTTTTAGACTTAAGTCTGCTATAATAAACTATGCTACCTTGGCTAAACCAAGCCTCTCTGTGCCTCAATTTCCTCATTTGTAAAATGAAGATATGTATGAACAGATAATTTCTAAAGTTTCAAGTATAAAATTCTATATAAATCTTGTGTCTAGTAAACATATACTTACTTAATTCACCAGATTGTGCTATGAAATAGATACATAAAATTTTTACAAATAAAATCACTCTTCTTATTTTTCAGGAAATATATGCAAAGAAACTCTTAAACTGTGTGCAAATCAGAGAATGCTTTCTTCATAAACCAATGAATGCTCAATAAGGGACAAGCCATAGAATGCAGTCACTGTTAAAACTGTAAAAGTTTAATAATCTCTTCTGGCATGACAGGTCAGACATATAAAACAAATTAAAGATCCTGACTAGGTAATAAATTTGTGGAACTGACACAAAGGAATTAGAGAAGCACTGAGTTACCTAAGGGGTATATCTAATATTTGAGCTGAGACTAGAAGATCAATGTAAGGTGAGAAGGGCTGAAAATGAAAAGAGTTGGAAGGAAGTAATAATTGTGGTAGTAGTGGTGGGTAGTTTGCCTACACATGGTGGCATAAGACATGTCAGATAGAAATGGTTGGCTGAACCAAAACTGGGCTCTGAAGGCCAAAGCAGGCAGCTTGAACTTCAAACTCATGGGCCAATGTAGGTTTGGAAATTTTGGAGAAGAGGGTTCTTGCTCTGGCTTTGCCACTATCTTGCTACGTATCAAGGGCATGAGATTCCAGTCAATGAATCTCTTTCAAATGTAAAACGTTTGTGGTATTAATTCCTTATTACATGAATAAAGAAATTATATATGAAAAAAAGACAGTTCAAATTAGGTAGATGGCAAGTAGAATTTCAATAAGATTAAGAAAAGAATAGTAACAACTGACTAGCGGAAAAACTACATTAAAAATGAGAGAAATAAAGCCACAAAAGAGCTGCCTGCATTGGAAGGGGGAAATCAGAGACATGGAAAAGAAAAAAGCAGACAGAATATTTCCAAATGAATGAGATGAATAAAATAAAAGAAAAAGTAACATAAGAATTCCTTAATTATTCATAGTGTAAGTTATCCTAAAGCAAAAAGTGTTTTTCCTTATCTTTTAAAATATAATAGACTAATACTTTTATTACAAATTTTAAGACTTTTGGGAATGCATACAAAAAAATTCAGTGATACAGTAATTATAATATTAAACATTAATTTCTACTGCAGGTTCAGCATCCCTAATCCAAAAATCCAAAATGCTCCAAAATCACAAACTTTCTGAGCACTGACAGGAGCCAGAAGTAGAAAATTCAGCATCTGACAATTTTGCTTTCTGATGGTTCAATGTACATAAACTTTGTTTCATGCACAAAATTCTTAAAAATATTATACAAAATTGGCTGGGTGTAGTGGCTCACACCTATAATCCCAGCACTTTGGGAGGCCGAGGCAGGCAGATCACGAGGTTGGGAGATTGAAACCATCCTGGCTAACATGGTGAAACCCCATCTCTACTAAAAATAAAAATTAAAAAAAAAAATTAGCTGGGTGTGGTGGTGGGCGCCTGTAGTCCCAGCTACTGGGGAGGCTGAGGCAGGATAATGGCGTGAACCCGGGAGGTAGAGCCTGCAGTGAGCCTAGACGGCGCCACTGCACTCCAGCCTGGGCGACAGAGCGAGACCCCGTCTCAAAAAAAAAAAAAAAAAAAAAAATTATACAAAATTAACTTCAGGATATGTGTACAAGGTGTATACGAAGCATAAATAAATTCTGTGTTTAGATTTAAGTCTTCTCATTCACAAGATATCTTCTCATATACACACAACTATTCCAAAACCCAAAAAAATCCAAAATGCGAAATAACTTCAGGTCCCAAGCATTGTGGAAAAGGAATACTCAACCTGTAGTACAGCTGCCAAGGTTTTACTTTAAAAAAAAAAAAAAAAAAAAAAAAAAGGGTGCCTCAGATGCTAAAAGCACTAATGAAATTATAGCTTCTCTGGCCAATAGAGGCCACTGTTCGTTTGGCAAATGTGCTCTCACTCTAATTCTTTTAGCGTAAACCAAGGAAAAGTCCTGTGCCACAATTCTTCCTCTGATTCTATATTCCACCACCAAATATCAGCAATTTTCCTGTTCTAGGATTCACAAATGGTATGTGAGTCAACTACTCTGCATCTCAGAAGACAACCAAATGAAATGATATTTTTGTTATGCTGCTATTAAATTATTTTTGAGCAATTAAAACCTGAGCTACTTTAAATTTTAACTTTTGCAAAAATACAAAATTGAAGTAAAACATTTACTAAAATATCCAAAATTGAATTTAATTGTCTGAATCCATTTGAAATTGTCTTCTCTTCTGACAGCAGTCTCTACAGCGGTGATGCTCAAAGTGTAGACCAGGAAATTCTGAGGGTCCTTAAGATATTTTCAGAGATTCTGCATAGCAATACAAAAATATCATTTGTCCCTTTCACTCTGATCTTCTCAGAAGTGTGTACTAAAGTTTTACAGGGGCTCCACCGCATGTGTTATTAAAACAGACTGAATGCAGAAGCAAATATGATAATCCAAATGACTTGTGTATCAAGATAAAATTAAAGAGAGTTGCAAAACTCTGAAACAACAGCCCTCTTCTCATTATTTTTTGGAAAATATAGTCATTCCAAAGTGCCCATCAACCAATGAGTGGATAAAGAAAATGTGGTATTATACACTATGGAATATTACTCAGCCATAAACAATTGAAATAATGTCTTTTGAAGCAACTTGGATGGAGCCGGAGGCCATTACGCTAAGTCAAATTAACTCAGGAATGGAAAACCAAATATTGTATGTTCCCTGCTTCTAAGTGGGAGCTAAACTATGAGGACGCAAAGGCATATGAATGATATAACAAACTTTGGGGACTGGAGGTGGGGGGAGTTTGGGAGGAGGTGAGGGATAAAAAGATTACATATGGGGTACAGTGTACACTGCTTGGGTGACAGGGGCACAAAAATCTCAATCACCACTAAACGTCTCCATGTAACCAAAAACCACCTGTACCCCAAAAATTATTGAAAAAATAAAATAAAATATGGTTTTCATAAAAATGTTATTTATGTTTGTATTTAATGTGTTTATTATTTTAAATATATTAATATATATTTTAGTTCCTAAGATTACAAATACTGACATACATAACCCAAATAACGAAAAAATTGTTCTAGGTTCTTCAGAAACAAATTTTGTTTCATCCTGAATTCTCAGTCATGGAAGAAGGAAGAATTGTATAAATAAAAACCATACATTTTTAAAATCTGAATTTGAAAAGTCAAATTACAATCCTAGTGTAACAGTTCAAGTCTCCTAATCTATCTCCAGTATCATTCTTAGTAGAATTTCAAACTTCTTTTAAGACTTAATTCATCTATTTACTTGTTCACCTGTGAGTACTATTACTAACCAAAAGGTAGACAATTGTAAGAAAAGTGAAAAAGAGGGAACCCTAGCTAACACAGAAACTGAACAGTACACCATTTTGGAACCTGTATGGAATTGAAAGATAGGAAGAGGGAAAAAAGAACTAAAAAATTCAACTGGTAAATATTTTTAGATTTTTTATGCAAATGAACATATACTTCATGATTCATGAACATTAAGATGAAATATGAGGGATACTTGTCTCACTCAGGCTGTGTCCCAACCAAATTTACTCTCAGTTCACTTTCTTCTTCCACCATTAGGGTTATCAAGTAAAACAACAAAGCATTCCCTGAAGGCCTCTCATGAGAAGCATTATGGATTGTCCTTAACACCCACTCTTGTGGAGTTTAGGCTGTGACCTTTTATCCTGTATAAGGGCCTGAATTGTTTATTGCAACTGCCCACAGACTGTATCCAAATTCACCTTTAAAACAATGAACTTCTAACTATTTGTGACTTCCATTTAATACTATAAACTCTAAGTATGCAATAAAGAGAAAATTAGGATGGGGAGCAAGTAATCCTCTTTCTTCAGTAACTTATCAAAGCGGTAACTACATTTACATGTCTATTAAAGGAAGAAATATTCTTCACAATAAACATTTTATAAGAAATATTGTTCTAGCTATACGCAATCACATAGAATAATTCCACAAAATATTTGTTTACCTCAAAGTTTAATGAATTTATTTAATATATAACTTTAATAAAAATGTTTAATAAAAGTTTAGTCTTTAATCTTAATCAAGATTTCATAAAACAGTCTAATCTAAAAATGTAAATATTAACATAAAAACCATAAATTTGCCTTTTAATCTCACACATAGAGCATACCTTTCTGACTAATCGAAGTGCTTGTGTCCTCTCTACCTCGTTGCTCTGTTGTATGTCAATGCACCTAAACAATACACAAAATATTAATCATTGATAAAATTCTATTAAACAACTTTTTGTATCATAATACTGCTTGATGAAACCCATTTTCACCATGTCAATATGGTATATTAAAGTTTTGGTATATGATTTCTCAGTACCAACATATATTTATTTAATTAACGCATACATCTCTAGTGATAAATATCTGTCAATTAAAAGACCAATTTTTTCTTTTAAAACCTCAGGAAAGAACAGTATAGTAAGTAATTTATAAGATAAGACTACATCTATTTATAGAGAAAGAACAATAAACAAAGTATTAAAAGTCTACTAAAAAAAATTCACTTTTCTCTGATAAAATTCAGACATTTTATAAAAATTGTAAAGGAAAAATAGTTCAAGGCTCTTTTCATTTAATTGCAATTTTGACCGGGGCTTAAACTAAATTAGGCACTATCCATAAAAATTCTATCTCACCAAAATATAATTTGAATTCTGAATTCACTTCAAATATTGATGTCCAAACAAATACCACCAAACTGACATTTCTTTGTAAAATGTGTTAAATTATCCAATTTTGAAAGTCTTTTGTTTATGTAGGAGCATTTTTATTTAGACAGTTCATTATTCTAATCAATGCTTTATATATAGATAGTCTGCGATTCAAAAAGCATTTCTTCTATCTGAATACAATTAATCTAAGGCAATTCTATTAAAATACAAATGGACTTAGAATTCCATTCCTGGTCATGACAGAGATGGGAGGTTCTGACTGTCTTGCCAAAAACAACCATAAAGGTTTAAAAAAAAAAACCAAATACTTTACAGTATAAAACAACTGTTAAAAGGGCAATGAAGAATAATCTCTGAAAAAAGAAGCACAGGGAGCTCCACATTCAACCACATTTGTTCCCTGGGTGCATTTATCAATGTCAATCCCTGGCCTCATGGGCAGAGTTCTAACAGAAAGCAGAAATCAGGCTGTCCTGAAAAGACAGAGGTTTAACATCAGGGCAGCCAAAGTAGCTGGGACTTGAGGGGTAAAATCCCTGAGAGAAGAAAACAGAAGAAAATGAGCTAAAATCTGCATGCAGTGCTCTCTAAAACACTTGTCAACATCTACATTGTGCAAAAGCAGAATTACACTCTAAGAAACAAAGGAACAGAGTATAGATTTCAGCAGAAACACAATACTCTAAGAAATAGGTTAGGGTTAAAGACTGGTTAAGGTGAAAAGATTCTGCTCAATATATCCACTCTGAGATCCTAAATAGCCACTTCTAGGAGCAAAGGCAAATCTAAAACCAAACTTTAACAGAATCAGTGTAATAAGCCAACATTCTAGAACAAAACTTAATTCTCTTAAAATGCAAATAACATGATCCTGAGACAATAATTATTTTTTTTTTGTTTGGATTTTTTGTTTTTGAGACAGAGCTGGTGCCTCGGCCTCCTAAGTAGCCGGGATTACAGGCGCGTGCCACCGTGCCTGGCTAATTTTTGTTTTCTTAATAGAGTCGGGGTTTCGTCACACGTTGGCCAGGCTGGTCTCGAACTCCTGGCCTCAAGTGATCTGCCCCGCCTTGGCCTCCCAAAATGCTGGGATTACAGGCATGAGCCACCAAGCCCAGCCCCAACAATTTTGAATACCGATGTTCACCATTCTATCAGACAATATGAGGCATGGTTTAAAACAAAGGGCCAAGAACCAAAAACTAAGAAAAGAAAATGGCACTACAAATAGAATACAGGTGATTCACATATTGGAGTTGTCAGAGGGGACTTCAAAATAACCGTGGTTAATATGCTAAAGAAAATAGAAGAAAAGATGAAGAAATAAAGCAGAGACCTGAAATCTTTAAATAAAACTAAAATAGGCCAGGCACGGTGGCTCAGGCCTGTGATCCTAGCACTTTGGGAGGGCGAGGCGGGTGGACTGCTGGAGCTCAGGAGTTCGAGATCAGCCTGGGCAACACAGTGCAACCCTGTCTCTACTAAAATAGAAAAAAATTAGCCAGGCGTGGTGGTGCGCACCGGTAGTCCCAGCTACTCGGGAGGCTGAGGCAGGAGAATCACTTGAACCCAGAAGAGGGAGGTTGCAATGAGCTGAGATCAGCGCCACTGCACGCCAGCCTAGGCGACAGAGCAAGACTCCATCTCAAACAAACGGGGGAAAAAAACCCTAAAATAAATAAAATAATAACTGAAATTAAGAATTCATCAGTCATGTACTAGCAGGATGAAAGGTTTTTAATAAACAGGTAAGTAGAAAAGTAAGCACACTGAAATACAAAGATTAACCACAACAAAAGGTTGAAAAATACAGTAACGGCATCAGAAACGTGGGACAGTAAAAAGATCCAACATGTGTATAGATGGAGTACCAGTCAATAGGGCAGAATATACAACAGAGTAAAAAAAAAAATCTTTAAAGCAGCCAGAGGTAAAAAGATACATCTGAAAGAATCTCAAAGACGTCAAGAATTCCTACATAACAAGAAAGAGAAGCTACTTATTGTTCAACTGTTATTAAAAAAAAAAGAGAAAAGAAAAGAAATTAAGTAGAAAAAGAAATCCAGAAGACAATAACCGAAGCACTAAAAAATAAATAAGTGGTAATGAAAACAGCCTTTGAACATGAAGGCAAAATAGAGGGATTTACAGACAAAAGATGACTAGCAGAACTAAATATATCAAGGATCTATGTTCCAATCTCTAGGATAACTACTAAAAAGAAGGAAAGACTTCATAGCCAAGACACTAAAAGAGGAAAAAAACTGTTATTTCAAATGAAGCAAAAAAATGAGAAATACAAGAACAAAGAATATACGTGACAAATAGAATAGAAATACCAAGATAGCAAACAAATTCAAGTATTAGGAAGCTAGTAATGAGACAACAAACTCAAATACACACAAATAATTACATTAGACAAAGTCCATAAATCATGCACATAGCAAACAAATTCAAGTATTAGGAAGCTAGTAATGAGACAACAAACTCATAAATACACACAAATAATTACATTAGACAAAGTCCATAAATCATGCACATAATAAACCACTAGACATAAATAGTCTAAATACTCCAGTAAGAAGACAAAGTTGGTCAAATCAGATATTAAAAAAAAAAAAAACGATATGATATTTACAGGGGAGACACTTAAATGTAAAAACCAAAAAAGAAAGTAAAAGGATGGTAAAAGGTATACCATGCAAACACTAGGCAAAAGAAAGGTGGTAATGTATTATTAGATTACAGGAACACTCATAAAAGAAGTATTACTAGGAATAAAGAGGGTTATTTTATAATTATAAAAGGATTAAGCCCAACATGAAGATTTAGCACTTCTAAACATGAAGTAACAACAAAGCTTCAAA
Organism: Macaca nemestrina; assembly: GCF_043159975.1. Classification (NCBI taxonomy): domain Eukaryota; kingdom Metazoa; phylum Chordata; class Mammalia; order Primates; family Cercopithecidae; genus Macaca; species Macaca nemestrina. The sequence continues at coordinate 142,108,515 of NC_092130.1, read as the reverse complement.
ATCTGAAACAAGAAAAAGAAAAGTCAGAAAGTACTATGTAGGTGAAAAATAATTGAGTCTATATAATTTTATAACAGGCTGAAAAAGAAAACCCAGCCAGAGAGATCCATTAATGAATTATAATCATGTAGGACAAAACAAACAAACAAACATATCTTACATATATTTTCCAAGTAAAATGAAAACAAGGCCACATTTCCCTAGTTGTTTTATAAAACAAACATACATACTCCCAATACTAAAACCAGACAGACTTCAGATGAATGGAAAAATAAAGGTCAATACCTCTCATGAACATAGGTGCAAACATCTATAAAATATTAGCAAAGGATATTAAGTTATATATGAAAAGGGCAATATATCACAAATAGTGGTGTTTATTTAAAGAATGCAAACTAGGAATATAAAGAAAATCTAGTAATAGCTTATAGAAAGTATAAATAATGGTGAAATACTGAATGCTCTTCACCTGAGTTCAAGATCAAAACAAACTTGTCCATTAGTATCATTCCTATTCAGTGCAATATTCTAACTCATGTTGTAAGGTAAGAAAAAGATAAAGATTGGAAAGGAAGATATAAAATGGACATCATCTATAATTAATGCTTATACATATAGAAAATCCAAAGTAATCTAAAAACAACCAGAACTGAAAAGTGAATTTGGCAAGATTGCTAAATAAGAGGTCAATATCTCCCCTCAATTTTTTTGTATATTAGTAACAAAAACAGAAAAGAATAAGTTTTAAATTACATTAATACTATCATAAAAATATCTTAGAATAAACTGAATAAATATGTTCAGGACCTCTGCAAAAAACAAACACACACTACTAAATACTGTTGACAGAAATCAAAGTCTCCAATAAATAAAAGTTTAGAAAATTCAATAATAAGATGTAAATTTACCCCAAATTGATCTACAGCATTAATGCAATCCCTACTAAAATCCCAGCAAGTTGTGTGGATATGGACTATCTTATTCTAAAACTTATGTGAAAATGCAGAACCCAGATTAGTCAAAATAGTCTTGAAGAAACAAAATTAGACTCACATTAACAGGTATCAAGACATATTATAGAACTGCAGTAGTTAAAACAGTTGAGAAACCGGTGCAAGGACAAATATACCAACTAAAGAGGATAGAGAACCCAACAATAGATTGCTACTGAACTACCTGATTTACAACAAAAGGTGACACAAATCTAGACGTGAAATGAAAATGTTTTCAATAAAAGGTGCTAATTTTATTGGATATTCACAAAGATAAAAATGAATCATGACTCGCCATCTATCTCATACCTTACACAACCATCAAATGAGATCAAATCAAGTAAGATGGTTCAAAGACTTAAACACGTATAAAGGAATAAAACCTTTAAAAGAAAACATAGATCTCTTCCAAATAGACCAAAAAGCATTCTGGATTTCACTAATTATGAACTTTTGTTCATCAAAGACCCATTAAAAGAGTGAAGAGGCAAGGCAGAGGCAAAGCAAAGGCAAGGCGAACTGAAAGAAGACATTTTCAATACATACATCTGTAAAGACTCATATCCAGAAGATATCAAGAATTCCTACATAACAAGAAAGATAATCCAATTTACAAATGAGTAAAAGATAGGATACCCAAACTTTCAACCAGCAAATGAAAAGTGCTTAACATCATCACTCATCAGGGAACACAAGTTAAAACCACAATGAGACCCCACAATGAAAACCACACAAGAAACGATATAACCAAAAACTGAAAATATCAAGTGTTGATGAGGATACGGGGAGACTGAAACTCCTATACATAATAGTAGACGTATAATCAGTGCAATCATTTAGCAAACTCTTCAGCAATATCTACTAAAGCTAAACATACACGTATCATATAACCCAGAAATTCTAGTTCTACATATACATAAGAGAAATGAGTGCATTTCTTCTTCTATAAGAATATTCTTGCAGCCTTCTACAAGAATATTCAGGGCAACTTTATTCCATAGTCAAACACTGAAAACAACCCAGAAAAGCTTCAACAGAATGGAATAAATTGTGGTCTATTTATAAAATGAAATGTTACACAGCAAGAAAAAACAAAAACAAAAACAAAACAAAAAAACATAGATGAATCTCAAAGATAATAATGAGAAAAAAAGAGTAATTACTGTATACGTCCAACACAATGCTCAAGAAGAGGAAAAACTAGTGTGCAATGGGAAAATTTAGAATAATGTTTACAACTGATTGCAGTGTATAACAGAGCTTTACTGGGATGCTGAAAATGATCTAAATCTTGTTACTTGGGGGGTGTGTGTGTGTGTGTGTATGCAAAACGCATCAAGGTTATACTAGAGTAAAAATCTGTACACTTTATGGCAGACGTGCTAAAAACTCAACACAAAATTTCAAAAACATATAAACAACTCTAGGAAATTTACCTAGCTATTAAATAGTCCACTTTCAATTTTAGCACCTTCTGGAGAATACTGGAGTCTTGGATGAGATATCGAAGCGCTCGTAGCCCTGCTGCTCGCACTTCTTTTGCTTCATTTAATAAAGCTAACCGCAAACTGTATGAAAACAAACAAAATAGAAGTTTTGCTGCACGGTTTCAAATACACACAAAATTATATTACCAAATTATTCCTCAGCCAAAATATGCAAAAATTCTAGTCATGAACGGAATTCTATCTAAGAGCATTCTACATATATAAAAATTATTCACTCCAACCCATACAATTTCACTTAGTGTTGCTTTTTTAAATCTGTGCCTCCTTAGTACATTCTTGCCAATCAAGAAAATGTTACTGAGTTCTTACCTTCTGTTCTTTATTTTATATAAACAATGGAAAATTAAATACAACTTTTTCAAGCTATACCATTTGTGTCTCTACAATCAAATATCCTCTCTCTGGCTACCTGTTCCATACCTCTCCCAAAAATCATTGGTTTAAATCAATGATAAAAATAATTTACACCAATAGCAGGCACAGACCTTTTATATCAATTTTAATTCCTAAGAGTACCTAAAAGATAGTTATAAAACCATATAACATGCCTCTACTAGTGTGCATGGGCAAATCAAGTCTGTTGTAAGCACCACTTTCTCTTAGGTAAGACCTAGAGTTATAGGTTCCTCTTGTTCCTGGGAATAATATGAGAAATTTAGTCTGCAAATTTCAGATTTAATTTAAAAGTTTAAATTATAGAAGTCCAGGTATTTTTGAACATTCACTTTGGTTCCCCATATTTAGTAATTAGAAAATATCACAAAGACTCACAAAAATAAAACTACTGTAGCTCTTAAATTTTTCTAATGTTCAAGCAACTGTTTCTATGAAATCAAATATGAGGTGCTGTATTATTCTATTTCTAGTTTAAAATTACTAAAATTAAAATTACTAAAATCTGGAAGGGATGGGAGAGGGAAATGAACTACACTTACCAAATTATGATATCCTCATAGTTAAAGCCCAGTTTTTCTTCACTGTGGCCAATATCACAAAGAAGCTGTCAGAAAAACAAAACAAGTATGTATGTGTTGTATATTTTTACATATTTATATACATTATATGTTTACACTGCAAAATAAGGTATTTTTATGGAATATTTTGAAAACTATGATTCTACTGTTCAAATAGGCAGCTTTATTTATATCATCTTACTATTTCTCATTTGCTCTGCCAGTTTTAAGTTTCTTTAATCTTTTATCTTTCCTGCCTTTTAAACTCATTTGTTTTCTATTATTCCATTTTCCTTCTCAATAATTTACTGTTTTAAAAATGGTTCTTTTAGTGGCTACTACTAAGATTACAACATGCATTGTTGACTCATCTAACAAAAAGTATCACTTCACAATGTCCTCAATAATGCCAGAATCTCACACTTTAATTTTACTTTCTCCCCTCACATTTCACTTTACAATTGTTTTTTCTATCTTTTAAAAACTATACTGTATTACTGTTTTTGAACAGTATTTATCAATTGAACAGTCAATATCAATTTATATTTATTCATATATTTGCCCTTTTTATTATTCATCATTTTAATGGTTCCTTAATGGGATATCTTCCTTCTACCTGAAAAACTCTGTTGTTGCTGTTGACTTGTTTTGTTAGTGTTTTGATTTAATTTTAGACCAGGTTGCTGGTAATGATTTTCTTGTTTTTTATTTCTCTGGAAATGATTTTTTTTTTTTTTTACATTCAAGTTTGAAGAATATTTTGCTGGATATTTAGAATTTTAGGTTAGCTGCTATTTTCCTCCAACAGTTTCAAGATGGCTTCCATTGTTTCAGTTGTGAAGTCTGCCATCAGAGTCATTGCTGACTCTTTTGAATGTCATTTATTTCTCAGACTCTTTTTTTTTTTTTTTTTGAGACGGAGTCTCACTCCGTCACCCAAGCTGGAGTGCAGTGGCGCGATATGAGCTCACTGCAAGCTCTGCCTCCCAGGTTCAAGCGATTCTCCTACCTCAGCCTTCGGAGTAGCTGGGATTACAGGTGTCCGCCACCACGCCCAGCTAATTTTTGTATTTTTAGTACAGACGGAGTTTCGCCATGTTGGCCAGGCTGGTCTCGAACTCCTGACCTTAGGTGACCTGCCTGCCTAAGCTTCCCAAAGAGCTGGGACTACAGGCATGAGCCACCGCACTGGGCCTCTCAGACTCCTTTTTTTTTAAGACGGAGTTTCGCTCTTGTTGCCCAGACTGGAGTGCAATGGCGCAATCTCGGCTCACCGCACCCTTCGGCTACCACAACCTCCCTCTCCCTCGTTCACGCGATTCTCCTGCCTCAGCCTCCCTAGTAGCTGGGATTACAGACATGCCACCAAGCCTGGCTAATTTTGTATTATTAGTAGAGACAGGGTTTCTCCATGTTGGTCAGTCTGGTCTCGAACTCCCGACCTCAAGTGATCCGCCTGCCTTGGTCTCCCAAAGTGCTGGGATTATGGGCATGAGTCACAGCGCCCAGCCTCTCAGACTCTATTTTATAAAGACATCTTTCCTTAGCTTTGGTTTCCAGCAATCTTATTACAATGTTTCTAGGTGTGGTTTCCTTTGTAGCTATTCTGCTTAGGGTAAACAAAACTTCCTAAATCTCTGGGCTGATCTATTTCTGCAGTTTTGAAAAATTCTATACAATGTATTTTCAAAACTACTTCTGTCCAAACTCTCCTTCTGGTAATTCAATTAAATGTATGCCAGATCTTTTCATGTGTATCACAAATCTGTAAATCCTCTTTTGTTTTTTTCCGTTTTCTTTTATCTCAATGCTTCAGCTGAATATTTTCTATAACCTGTTTTCTGATGTGTCTAATCTTCTATTACATGTATCTAATGAGTTTTTAAATTTAGATACTGTATTATTCTCTTCTTGAATTTCCATTTAATCTTTTTAGTCATTCCAATGTGCTAATGAAATTCTTCATTTCACATCAATTTCTTCCATACATCCTCTATGTTCATGACATAGTTGTTACTGAAAGTAGGTTTCATCTAATACACCTGAATGATGTGGATCATCTCTGGATCCGTTATTAGCTGTTTTCCCTTTCAGTCACGTAATCCTGTCCTTTGGTGGCTCCTCAGTCTTTGATTGTATCTAAAAACTTGCAAAGATTTGATGGTGTTATCTGTCTCCACAGAAGGTTCAGCCTTCTTTCTGTTAAGCCACTAGATGGTGTTGAGTCCACATTAGGGGGTTGTCCTGGTAAGACCAGGCCTACCTCTGCTTTCTGCTTGCCACCTGAAGTTTCAACTGAAAGCCTATTGTTAAGAAACCTCGTACAAGGCAGATGAAAAATTTAATTTTTGTTTTGCAAACTCCATTCCTGATTTTCAAAGATTTTCCACTTAGGTTTTAAGTTTCTCATCCCAGGTAGCCCCAGGATTAAACAACTGAATTGAGGGGAGAATCTCCTCAAGCTTGATGCACCTAGGACTCCACCAAAACCTCTGTGCTGTTTTCTTTGTCTTTCAGCAACAGTATTCCTGGGCCTAACGCCTGAATCCTGTTTCCTGCCCACACTTAACATCAGCAAGTCTCCCCTGGGAAAAAGTTGTTGAAGCAGCTTACTTGTACAAGATTCTCCCTTTTCTGAAAGGTTGGCATCTGCACTTATTATTGCCCGAGCAGCTGCCTGCTGCCTTCAAACAGGTTTTCCTAGTTTTCATTGAGAGCGGTGGTCTAATACTAGCTATATGGATCCCACCTGGATGAATATATGCCTGTTTAATCTAGGTATGAGTTTGGAGAATTGACTTTTACCTAAAAGTTATGTCTAATGTCCTTAATTGATTTATTGGGGCTAACTGAAATGGATTAAAGAGAAGATAAATCATGTACTTAACACTGAAGACCAAGAAGGGTCTCCAAAGTGCTAATAATATTCTTTCTCAGTATGAAGTTATAAACACTGTAACCATACAGTATAAAGCAACTAAAGTGATCAACATATCACATCACATCTATGAGAAGAATGGACCCTAAGAAAAAGTTGATCATAGAAGTTTACTACCCTGTTGGTAGGATAACTATAAAAATTTCCTGTCCAATTTTTTCTTTACAGGAAAAAAGGGGAGGGGAGGAGGTCCCAAATACAATAGGATAGGAGACAGGACCAGAATAGCTGCTATCAGATATTGCAACACTGCTATTACAATACTGGTATTCCTTAAAATTTTGATATGACGAACAAAGAGGCTTCAGACTTTCAAAGAGTATAAATAATGTTTTTCTTTTGTTTTTACTGTCTTGTACAGTATTGCAAGTAGTTAAAAATTTAAAAGAATGCATTTTATACATACATATTTAAAACAATAACATAAAAATTTCTAAGTTTTGAGATAAAACTTCTATACCTCTAAAAAACCAACCATATACCTAAAATTAAAAGTGACATAATGTGTTAGTAAAAAATATTTACAACAAGTACAGTAAGAAAAAGGTTAAGGCACTGTATGTAGTTTGCTAGGGCTACTATAACATATATCACAGACTGGGTGGCTTAAACAACAGAAATTTACTTCTTCATAACTCTGGAGGCCAGAAGTCTAAGATCAAGGTGTTGGCAGGGTTGTTTTTTTCAAAGTCTCTCTCCTTGCCTTACATATGACTATTTTCTGTATCTTCCTATGTGTATGTCTGTCTCCTAATCTACACTTTTTTAAGAGGTTATACTGGATTAGGCCCACCCACCCATATGACCGCATTTTTCCTTAATTACCTTTTTCAAAGGCCCTATCTCCAAATACAGTCACATTCTGAGGTATTGGAGGTTAGAAATTCAAAACACAAATTTTGACGAGACACAATTCAGCTCATAGCATTCCATCTTCACCTAGCAAACTAATACAGATCCTTATATTGAAACGAATTGAGGAAAGACTTCTCAGGACCGCAAAGAAGGACAGGCAAAGAAAATGTACAAGGATTTTACTGAAGAAATATAATTGACAAATAAATATGACATATATTCATTTATCCTAAAACCCAACTCAAATGAATTGCAAAGTTCTACTTAAAACTCACAAAAATGGCAAAATATTGTTTTAAATATTATTGTATAACATTATTTTATTGTAAATATTTCAAAAAATAGTTTAAAATATTGTATATTACTATAATATTTTTAGATATATTGCAAAATATTATTTTAAATATTATTATATATTGGTAATGGGATTGAAAACTGAAAATATCTTATAAACTAAATTGGAAAGATGCACTAAGATCAAGATCCACTTTTGGAGATTTATGTATTTTAAATTATTTTATTAATATAAAGTAGGTTCAAGTACAAGATGCTTATGACATTATTTACAACATTAAAGAAACCGAAATAAAATGTTTGTAAAGGAGGAACTTTATGAGGCTATCAAAATAATATATAAGAAAAAATATGCATAATCTATTGCTAAGTAGGGAAAAGATTCCGTAAGATACATTTCTTAAAGACACACTTTAAAAAAAAGTGTATACATTAAAATTTAACACCAAATTTTACATTAAAATTTAACACCATAAAATTTAACACCAAAAAAGTGTATACATTAAAATTTAACAACAAAAAAGAAAGCAGAATCACAGATAATTTATTCTCCTCTGCATTTTTGTGTATTTTATAAATGTTCACAATTAAACATGTATCACACCATGTAGGAACAGTTTTATATATAGTATTGATGAATATACACAGAAGTAACAATTATTGACTGTTAATCTTCTCAACCCTAGTAGTATTTCTGTACATGAAAACAACTGAGGCTTAGAGAGGTTAATATGACTTCCTAAGGCCACAAAGGTAATTAAGTGGTAAAGCTGGAAATCAGATCAAACCAGCGTGAGGCCAGAGCCCACTGTGAAAAACATTACTACAATTCTATATTGAAATTATTTACACAGGGTTGGGGATGAGGGGAAGTAAAAAAACAACTGAATATTACCATCTTATTTCATTTCTCCAGCCTCAAATGTGGCATCAAGAGTCTGGAGAACTGCACCCTGGCTATATATATATACATAAAACAAATAAGAAAATTTAACTATTGTTTTCTCCAGAACTGCTAACTAAAAATATACCATTAAAAAACTGCCCATTTCAAAGAATGAAAACATAAACAACTGCACTTTCACTACTTAAAATAAATAATTATTTTTAAAGATTTCTCACATATTTCAGAATACTAGCATTATCACTATGTGGTACCATACATGAATAAGAAAGAAAACTATGGTCACTAGCTATGATTACTTCATCCTTGGGAATATCCAAATATAAATAATATAGAAAAATTAAAGTTAGAATTTGTTTATATCAACATACAAAATATTGTGCTTTTAAACTGGGAAAAAATGTCACTTTCTTAAATTATAATTTACACATATCAACTCAACTGCTTAAAAAGGCAGTATTTCCATTCTTCTGCTACAGGAACAGTGAATGTTAATAAAATGAAAGGTTGTAAAATTCTACCAATATACAAAGTCTTGTCCTTTAAAGGGTTGTTTTTTCCCGTAAGTGTGTACTTGACTCTCATTTCCTGCATTATGTTTCTCATACTTGCCAACCTTGTAGAAAACTATAGATTCAGAGAACACAATTTTCTTTTCTTTTTTTTTTTTTTTTGAGACGGAGTCTCGCTCTGTCGCCCGGGCTGGAGTGCAGTGGCCGGATCTCAGCTCACTGCGAGCTCCGCCTCCCGGGTTTACGCCTTTCTCCTGCCTCAGCCTCCCGAGTAGCTGGGACTACTCGGCGCCCGCCACCTCGCCCGGCTAGTTTTTTGTATTTTTTAGTAGAGACGGGGTTTCACCGTGTTAGCCAGGATGGTCTCGATCTCCTGACGTCGTGATCCGCCCGTCTCGGCCTCCCAAAGTGCTGGGATTACATGCTTGAGCCACCGTGCTCGGCCTAATTTTCAAATTATCTACCTTCTCAGACCAGAAAAATATATGACCATTTACCACTTAACATTTCCTAGAGTTAGCAGTTTTAGTGAAAAAGTTAAACAAAATTCGAAGGTATTATAATCTTAAAAAACAAACATGCACAATTTAAAAAGTGTATAGAGGTGTATCATTTTCTGATTATTAATGTTGATGCATTTCAATTGCAAGAAAAATTTTTGAGAAAGATGCTGAATCAGCTGGAAACTGGAAAATCATAAATAACTAAAAAGAACAATTATGGCAGAAACACAGTATATTTGTTATTAATTAGTGCCTATTTTCCAGAGATAGTAAATGGAATTCAACAATGGTTAAATGCTTTCAGGTTGTTTCCAGGATTGTATAAGAGGGCTTTAATCAGTCTTAAATGAAAAACCTTTTGAATCAGAATTATCCCAAGCAGTGATTAAACTTTCTATGTGTAACTAAATTCACATATATATTGGGAATAAGAAAGAAGATAGTAATAGAATTCTAAATTTTGGATTATCAAAGAAATATACTTTTACTGTTAATCACTAAGAGTTCACATATAGATCTCAAAATATTATAAGAATGACTTTGATACAAATTTCTTGTGATGACTACTTTACTAGTTATCTCCTAATTTACATAACCAAACCCTAAGGTAAACATTAATCTCTTTAGCTTTTTCTGTATGTGATATGGTTTGGCTCTGTGTCCCCACCAAAATCTCACCTTGAATTCTAATAATCCTCACGTGTCAAGGGCAGGACCAGGTGGAGATAACTGAATCATGGGGGCGGTTTCCACCATGCTGTTCACATGATAATGAGTTCCGTCTATGACCATATCACCCTGAACACACCCAATCTCATCTGACAGTGAGTTCTCACGCTATCTGCTGGTTTTATAAAGGGCTTCCCCCTTTGCTTGGCACTCATTTTTCCCTCCTACTGCCATGTGAAGAAGGATGTGTTTGATTCCCCTTCCACCATGATTGTAAGTTCCCTGAGGTCTCCCCAGCCATGCAGAACTGTAAGTCAATTTAACCTCTTTCCTTTATAAATTATCCAATCTCGGGCAGTTCTTTATAGTACTGAGAACAGACTAACACAGTAAACTGGTACCACAGAGAGTGGGGCACTGCTGTAAACATACACGACATGTGGAAGTGACTTTGGAACTGGGTAACAGACAGAGACTGGAATAGTTTAGAGGGCTCAGAAGACAGGAAAATGTGGGAAAGTTAGGAACTTCCTAGAGACTTGTTGAATGGCTTTGATCAAATTGCTGATAGTGATATGAACAATGAAGTCCAGGCTAAGATGGTCTGAGATGGAGATGATGAACTTGTTGGGAAGTGGAATAAAGGTGATTCTTGCTATGCTTTAACAAAGAGACTGACAGCATTTTGCCCCTGCACTAGAGATCTGGGAACTTTGAACTTGAAAGAAATGATTTAGGATATCTGGCGGAAAAAAATTCTAAGCAGCAAAGCATTCAGGAGGTAACTTGGTTGCTCTATAAAGCATTCAGTTTTATATATTCACAAAGATACAATTTGGAATTGGAACTTATGTTTAAAAGTGAAGCAAAGCATAAAAGTTTGAAAACTTTGCAGCCTGATGATGCAACAGAAAAGAAAAATTTCTCCTCCATTTTCTGAGGAGAAATTCAAGCTGGCCACAGAAATTTGCACAAGTAACAAGGATCTGAATGTTAGTTACCAAGACAACAGGGAAAATGTCTCCAAGGCATGTCAGAGATCCTCATGGCAGCCCCTCCCATCACAGACCCAGAGGCCTAGGGGGAAAAAGTGGTTTCCTGGTCAGGGCCCAGGGACTTGCTGCTTTGTGTAGTCTTTAGTGCCCTGTATCCCAGCTGCAGCTAAAAGGGGCAACATAGAGCTCAGGCACTTGCTTCAGATGGTGCAAGCCCCAAGCCTTGGCGATTTACACATGGTGTTGGGCCCATGGGTGCACAGAAGTTAGGAACTGAGGTTTGGGAACCTCCGTCTAGATTTCAGATGGTGTATGAAAATGCATGGATGTCCACACAGAAGTGTGCTGCAGGGGTGGAGCCCTCATGGAGAACCTCTGCTAGGACACTGCGGAAGGGAAATATGGGGTTGGAGCTCCCACACAGAGTCCACACTGGGGTACTGCCTAGTAGAGCTGTGAGAAGAGGGCCACTATTCTCCAGATCCCAGAATGGGAGATCTACCGACAGCTTGCACTGTGCACCTGGAAAAGCCACAGGCACTCAATTCCAGCCCATGAAAGCAGACAGAAGGGGGTGCTGTATCCTGCAAAGCGACAGAGGCAGAGCTGCCCAACGCTGTGGGAGCTCACTTCTTACATCAGCGTGACCTGGATGTGAGACATGGAGTCAAAGGAGAACATTTCGGAACTTGAAGGTTTAATGACTGCCCTATTGAGTTTTGCACTTGCAGGGGGCCTGTAGTAGTTCTTTCGTTTCGGCCAATTTCTCCCCTTTGGAATGGGAGTATTTACCCAATGCCTGTACCCTCACTGTATCTAGGATGTAACTAACTTGCTTTTGATTTAACAGATTCATAGGCAGAAGGGACTTGCCTTGTCTCCAATGAAACTTTGGACTTGGACTTTTGGGTTAATGCTGGAATGAGTTAAGACTTTGGGAAACTGTTGAAAGGGCATATTTGTGTTTTGAAATGTGAGGACATGAGACTTTGGAGGGGCCAGGGAAGAATTAAAAGGTTTGGCTCTGTGTTCCCACCCAAATTTCACCTTGAATTGTAATAATCCTCATGTGTCAAGGGTGGAACCAGGTGAAAATACTTGAATCATGTGGTCATTTCCTCCATGCTGTTCTCATGATAGTGAGTGAGTTCTCATGAGATCTGAGAGAACTCACTATCACTGCTTTTATAAGGGACTTCCCCTTAAAAAGTCCTCTGAGAGAACTCACTATCAGTGGTTTTATAAGGAACTTCCTTCCCCCTTCACTCAGAACTCATTATCTCTCCTGCCACCATGTGAAGAAGGACACGTTTGCTTCCCTTTGCACCATGATTATAAGTTTCCTTAGGTCTCCCCAGCCTTGTGGAACTGTGAGTCAATTAAACATCTTTCCTTTAATTACCCAGTCTCGGGCAGTTCTTCACAGCAGTGTGAGAATGGACTAATATACTATGAAAGACACAAGAAGAAACAGAAGAACACAGAGTGAGTTAAAACATGGGCATCCTGTGAAGCCTCCACTAATAATCGAGTTGCTAATTAATCTTCAACCATTAGGCAGCAGTTTTGTCACTACTATTTTAGCTATTACTGGTGACATCCTATCTCCTATATTAATGTAAGTCATTAAAATGTAATTCGGTCTACCCTATTTCATAGGCTTGTTATTATATATTATGAACAAATCGTTGACTATGTTTAGAAATTGTTAAAGACATTACAAAATGTAAGAATTAGCATTAACAGTCACATAAAATGCTAAATTATTAGACACCACACTTTTCATTGGGTTTGGGACTCCCCATGCCATCCATACATTTTTTTAATTGGCTATCGGTCACAACGCCTAGCTAAACATGACCAAATAACATCAGAGTTCATATACAAAGATGTTAAGAGAGCGTACTCTCTGCTTTTCAAGACTAGAAGTATTAAGGATGATGTATCTTATCTTAGTCCCATGGAAAGTGTTTACCTGAGAACGAAGACAACCTGAAAGAAAATAGGAATGAAAAGTAGAGTGGCAGCATGTAACTGACAGTGTCTCAACCCCTGGGTTGTCTTGCCTGAAATTAGGATCCAACATTTGATATTCCTAATTATGTACACAAGTAACTTCTTTATATTTTAGATAAGATGAATTAGGTTTGCTGAATTTGTTACTTATAATCAAGTTAAACATTCAGTATCTTAAGTTCACAATTATTTTATGAGTATAACATGTTAAACTTAACATTTTTATACAAGCAAAACAAATACTATTATACAAATCTTATTTTAAGATGGGTTAAAGATTTTGATAATGTCACTGGTTTGCCTACTAAAATCCACGTCCATCCTCAGTTAATCAATCTGTTATTTGTTACAATAAATCTATATGACTTTCTTACACAAATACTAAAATATTCAAAAAGGGCTATAAACAATTATATTCTGACAAAGATTACAACAGAACCGTAAATTATCTCCAAGTATTAAAAATTTGTCTGTTTATTAAAATGATCATGTTTTAAAAAATGTAATGACTAGTTAAAACTAGGTAGTTCTAAATGCTACTCCCGTTTTACTTGTATTACTTTGAAGGTTAAATAGCTCTTCCAAATAAGCAAAAGAAATAACAACCCTAATTTTAAAAAACGTTATCTCACATATTAGAATTCCATGGCAGTCTTTCACATGGCAATTTAGACATAAACACACACACACACAGCTACAAAAAAAAGTAGATTGATATGTATAGAAAAGGAAAGCATCCTACGATATATCGGGATGTGGAAAGCAGCAAACTGCAAGTCAATATACGTATACATACACAGATATATATACACATACACATTTATATACACATATATCACATTCTCATTTAAAAAATACCTTTTTGCATATACATCTACAGTCATGCACTGCATAACGACTTTTCAGTCAATGATGGATCACATGTACGACTGTGGTACCATAAGATTATAATACTATATTTTTACTGTATCTTTTCTATGTTTAGACACTTACCATTGTGTTACAACTGCCTACAATATTCAGTACAGTAATATGCTTTACAGATTCATAGCCTAAGAGCAACAGACTATATCATATAGCCTGGACATGTAGTACACTACACCATCAATGATTGTGTAAGTACACTCTATGATGTTCACAAAACGATGAAATCACCTAATGATACATTCCTTGAATATATCCTGGGTAATAATGGTAAATAAATGATGTATAACTGTATAATAAATGGCAAATAAACTGAGCACAATAGTAAACTCTTCATTTTGTTTAGCTCATTTAAATATCACAATTCCCAAGAAAATACACACACACATTTATATTTATAATTATACCAGAAAAGGATAAATATTTTCTAGTGGTTACCGCTGGAGAGTGGTATTTCTGTCAGAACAGGGAGGTGGGTGGGAAGGGTATGAAAGGGAAGAGTTTCACTTTTTATCATATATTCTTCTGTACCATTTTAATTTTTTTATACTCAGCTTATACCTTAAAAGTTTTTAAAAAGCAGAACAAAATAAATATTCCTTTAAAGCTTCTTTTAATGTAAATATATGAGATTAAGTATAGGAAAAGAGAACTTTTAAGATATGAAAGAGTTGAAATATTTTCATCTTTAAAAAGCAGGTCTTTAGATTATGAGCATGTTGTCAGTTTTAAAAATAGAATACTAAGATTATATTCATCAGCAGTCTGTTATACACATTACTTTATCCAGTGAGATGATGTCAGAAGGCAAGCATGGGTGTGTGACATTCACATGGTTAAAGGATCACATCACTAGCTCCCTTTCTTTATACCTTAAAAGGAGGTTTAGTTTTGAAGCTGAAGTTCACCCTATACAACATTTTAATGTCACTGTTCTAGTAAGATAAATTAATCCTAACAGGCTTACACTTAATAACAAAACAAATGCCAGTAAAAACAAAAACTCATATTTAAAATGCATCATCTTCCCAATCTAATACCATTAATTAAACACATATTATGTGACACACTTTGGAGTAGAGAGGGATATGAGGGTGGAAAAATAAACATTATGTTTTTTTTGTGTTTGAGAAACTCGGTTTAATAACAGAGCAACCTACAATAAATAATAAAACAGATAAAATTTAGTAGGCATATCTATCAACTAAATGGAAACACAGAAGAGGGTGGCAAAAAAACTCCACTAGTCCTGGTATCATAATTATTTTTCTTATTTTCTTATTCTATAGAGCTATTCTTAGAAATTTCTGAGAATTCCTAAATTTTACTCAATAAGCAAATGAATGAATTTACAGGTTTTATAGGAATACTAGTTACCTAAATATTTATATACTTAGGTCTCTAACAAATGGAATTCAAGACACAGTACAATTAAATTCAGTGTTTGTTTTGTGCTGCATATTTGAATAAATTTTATAATAAAATCTACACACAATTTATTTACAGAAATGGTCCTTAATGGGGGGCAATTTTGTCTCCCAGGGAACATTTGGCAATATCTGGAGACATTTCTGCTTGTCACAACTGGTTTGGGGCGGGGGTGCTACTGGCATCTAGTAGGTAGAGGCCAGGGACAATGCTGAACACCCTAAAATACACACAGCAGCTTCTCAAAACAAATAATAATCTAGCTCAATTTGTTAGTAATGCCGGCACTGAAGAACCCTGATTTACAGTAATAGTTTACCAATTGACAACTCAAACTATTAAGCAGACTCAACACCTTATAGTCAGCTAAAAAACTAGAGAGGTGACAAAAAGAACAAAAAAACACAAAAACCAAACATGAGGTTGAATCAAGGCACCGCCTATTACAGAGCACATATTATGTGCCAGGCACTAGACTGAGACCTTGCCTCTACAGAAAGCAAGATTACCTCTGAGTAAAGAAATCTGCCTAAGATTGCCCTGACAGTTAATCACAG
Organism: Macaca nemestrina; assembly: GCF_043159975.1. Classification (NCBI taxonomy): domain Eukaryota; kingdom Metazoa; phylum Chordata; class Mammalia; order Primates; family Cercopithecidae; genus Macaca; species Macaca nemestrina. Next base: position 142,092,467 of record NC_092130.1, on the reverse strand, counting down.
TTGTGCTTCAAGTCTCCATCTGTTTGATCTAAAGCTCATGCTTTTCCCAGCACATCACTAAGCAGTCAAAACAGATTTTATCAAGTCCAAAGTTCATGGACTCTATTCAGAGGACAGCCCCTAAGATCGTGACTCAGGGCGTACTCACTCTTAGAATAGACAAATTCTAATAAGTTTGGCTATCAGGATTTTAAAATCATAGCAACATAGCAAAGAAAGGGGCTGCTGCAAAGCTTGCACCAAGGCCAGAGGGATATATGAAAATCATTTTTTAAAGGATATGGTAAAACAAAAAACAAACAAGACTATAAAAAGTACAAAAGTTTAGAGCCTTCATTACAGAGATGTATCACTGCACACTCTACAGTGGTACAACAGAGAAAAGGAAGGAGGGGGGAACAGAAAAGGGGGCAAAGGGACTGAGAAAAGATGGAGGACGAGAAAGGTGACAAGGAAGGGTGAAGAAAGAAGAGTGAGAAGATGAAGAGGGGAAAAAGGAAGAAGTAGAGAAGGGATGAGAAGGAGTAAAGGCAGAAGAGAGTGGGGGAGCACAAATCAAGAAAGAGAGAGGAGGTGGAGTGAATAACTTAGTGAAATACTGTGGGGGAAATTTAGACCGACAGAAAACAAGGAAACTGGAGAGAGAAGAATAAAGAAAAAAGGGAAACTAATCCTCATGCAAGAGAACCTGGGACCCAGACAGAAATAAATGAGAAGGGAGAATAAGAGGTGTTCAACAGATTCCTAGAAATGAAGGCTTTTAAGCCACTCCTGTTCCAAAAAGCTGTGTATCTTCACTGTCCAATGTGGTTACTAGCTACTAGTCGCAAGTGGCTACGAGCACTGGAAATGTGGCTAGTCTTATAAACTTGCTTTCAAAATTTTAGTATGAAAAAACAGCAAAATAACATTTAATAATGTTTTATACTAATTACATCAAATGATAATGTTTTAGATATACTGGCTTAATAAAAATATTAAAAATTAATGTCATGTTTCTTTTTACTGTTTTAGTATGGCTACTAGGAAATTTAAAATTACATATGTGGCTCACATCATATTTCTATTAGGCAACACTATTCTAGATTTTTAAGATTGCTGTAGGGCCCATGCTGGTAACAAAGTAAAATAACAGGAATTACTGCCATTTTCACCTCCATCCCCAACTTTCAGAATCCTAATTGGCAAGAGATGTGGAACTATATATCAAGGTGTCCAAACTTGGTTATAACAGCAATCATAACTGCAAACAGGACACAGACCTCTATTATAATTGTTTTTAATGGTTAAAACTAAGCAAGTGAGGCTTATTTGAATTAAGTGAAGATTGGTGAAATAAAATTGTAAAATTTAATAAAAGACAATGAAACTAGAAGATGCATTTTGCAACCTTGGAACAATGTTGGAGTCTTAAAGATGTGACATTATCTCACCACCATGTTGAAGAAAGATGTTTGAAGATTTTCATTACATTCACTCACACTACAAAATACAGAAACATATTTCTGAAAGCCCATTCTCCAGTACCTATTCAATGTTTTTAAAAGTTTTTTTTTAAAAATGACTTTCTCATCCCTCATACAAAATCATTTTCTCATCTCTTATATATTAAAAAAGAGCCAGAATATTTTAAAACTTCACTAATGAAAAATAAATGCCTATGTGCTCGCTTCCCTAGCTATAGAAAAAAACTCAACCTATATTTATTGCACTATACTACATAAAAAAATTGTATTACACAGTGACTATATTCTCATCCCCTTCTATTTCTATGAAATAAAAATCAAATCCAAGTCACAGTTCAATTACTTAAAGAATATTTGGAAGGATTAAAACAGTGCAGCTCAAACTTGAATGTACCCATACGTTTGCTTGAGACTTTTTATTGAACTGCAGATCCTGATTTAGTAGGTCTGGGGTGGGGCTAAAATAGCACATTTTCAAACAAGCTTCAAGGCGATACCAATACCGATGAACTGTGGATATTTTGAGTAGCAAAGGGTTAAAACATAAAATAATTCTTTCATCAAAAACAATTTATATTTGATATACTAAAAGGTAAGGGGAACGTTATCCCAAAGACCCATTCTGTTTTCTATTTTAGGGTATCTCCCAAAATAGCAGGCATTTTAGTGTTTGCATGAATTGGCTCTCCAGCATTACAAGGCTGAGAAATATACCAATCCACTCATCAAACTCAAGAATTCTGGGCTGCTATTAGAGATCAAATCAATGTTTATTTGGGACCAGGACCCCTACAATTTGGGCTCTAATTTAGATCCAAATAATGGGGATACAACATCAGGAAAAGAGAAAGTTATAATATAGTTCTTTGGGTTTATGGCTATATTTATTAAATATGGCACACATATGTAGTTAAATACGAATACTTACAAGCATACTTCATTTTATTGAGTTTCACAGATGCTGTGTTTTTTACACATTGAAGGTTTGTGGCAAACCTGCATCAAGCAAGTTCATTGGTGCCATTTTTCCAAACGCATGAGCTCACTTTGTGTGTCTGTCACATTTTGGCAATTCTTACAATACTAAAAATGTTTTCATTATTATTACTGTCTGTTAGGGTGATATGATCAGTGATCCTCAATGTAACTATTATCATTGTTTTGGGGCAAGATGAGCTGGACCCATATAGGACGATGAACTTAATAAATACGTGTTCCAACTGCTCCACCAACTGGCTGTTTCTGTCTCTCCCTCTCTCCTTGGGCCTATTTCCTCAGATACAATACTTAGTAAAATTGGGCAAATTAATAACACTATAATGGCCTCTAAGTGTTCAAATAAAAAGGAGAGTCAACCATCTCTCGCTTTAAATCACAAGTTAAAGATTGAGCTTAGTGAAGAAAGTCCAGAGAGGCCTCTTGTGACAAACAGGTAGCCAAGTTGTGAATGCAAAGGAAAAGTTCTTGAAGAAAATTAAAAGTACTACTCCAATAAACACACAAATAATATGAAGGCAAAACAGACTTACTGCTGATAGAAAGTTTTAGTGGTCCAGATAGAAGATTAAACTGGCTGCCAACATTCCTTTAAACTAAAGCCTAACCCAGAGCAAGCAAGGCCCTAACTCTCTTAAATGTTATGAAGGCTGACAGAGGTGAGGAAGCTGCAGAAGAAAAGTGTGAATGGTTCATGAGGTTAAAGGAAAGAACCCATCTCCATAACATAAAATGGCAAGGTAAAGCAGTAGATGCTGATACAAAAGCTGCAACAAGTTATTCAGCAGACACAGCTAAGATCACTGACCAAGGTAGCTACACTAGACAACAGATTTTCAACGCAGATCAAACAATCTTCAACTGGAAGAAGATGCCATCGAGAACTTTCATAGCTAAAGAGAAGTCAATGTCTGGCATCAAAGCTTCAAAAGACAGGCTGACTCATGTCTGGGGCTAATGCAGCTTGTGACTTTAGATTGAACCCAATGATCATTTACTATTCTGAAAATCCTAGAGATATTAAGAATTATGCTAAAGCTGCTTTGTCTCTGCTTTACAAATGGAACAAGGCCTGGATGACAGCACATCTGTTTACAGCATGGTTTACTAAATATTTTAAACGTACTGTTGAGAAAACAGTATTTGCTATCGCTCAGGAAAAAAAAAAAAGATTTCTTTCAAAATATTACTGCTCATTGACAATGCACCTAGTCACCCAAGAGCTGATAGTCACAAGGAGATTAATGTTGTTTTCATGCTTGCTAACACAACATCCATTCTGCAGCCCATGAATCGGGGAATTGGGGAATAATTTTGATTTTCAAGTCTTATTTTAATGAAATACTTTTTGTAACACTACAATAGATAGTAGTAACACTACACAGATAGTGATTCCTCTGATGGATCTGGTCAAAGTAAACTGAAAATCTTCTGGAAAGGATTCATCATTCCAGATGCCATTAAGAACATTCCTGATTCATGGGAGGAAATCAAAATCTCAACACTAACAGGAACTTGGAAGAAGTTTATTCCAATACTCATGGATGACTTTGAGGCATTCAAGGTGTCAGTGGAAGGAGTCACTGCAGACGTGGAAGAAATAGCAAGAGAACTAGAATTAGAGTTGGAGCCTGAAGATGCGACTGAATTGCTGCAATCTCATGAAAAAGCTTTAATAGATAAAGAGTTTCCTCTTATGGATAAGCAAAAACGGGGTTTCATGAAATCTATTCCTGGTGAAGATGCTGTGAACACTGTTGAAACGACAACAAATAATTCAGAATATTACAGAAACTTAGTTGATACAGCAGTGGCAGGGTTTGAGAGGACTAACTCCAATTTTGAAAGAAAAATGCTATCAAACAGCATTGCATGCTACAGAGAAATCTTTCATGAGAGAAAGAGTCAATGTGGCAAACTTCACTGCTGTCTTATTTTAAGAAATCGCTAGTCACCTCAACCTTCAGCAACCACTACTCTGATAAGGCAGCAGCCATCGACATTGAGGCAAGTTCCTCCACCAACAAAAAAACCCCCACAATCTGCTGACGGCTCAGATGACTGTATTTTTTAATCAGTATTTTTAAATTAAGGTACATACATTTTTTTAAACATAATACTATTGTACACTTAACAGACTACACTATAGTATAAACGTAACTTTTTATACTCACCGGGAAACCAAAAAACTCGTGACATCCTTTATTACAGCATTCACTTTATTGCAGTGGTTTAGAATCACACCTACAATATCTCCAATGTATGCCTGTACCATATATTATCAAGTAAAATATGTAGAAGGCAAAAGAAATGCATCCTTATGTGAATAAAAGGTTGAACTGTAAATTTCTCAGTGATTTTATTCTTTTCTGAACCTACCAAATTTTCTATAACAAAGATGTAATGATTCCATTACACAAATACATTTTTAAGTTTAAGATACACAGGACAAAATCCATGAGAAGCAGGAAAGAAAAGCATTAATGCTGAGTGAATACACAAGAATTTGTATTTAATGATAGTCAAGAAACATTTAGTAAGTGTGGTAAGGAACAAAGAATTTTAGATAATAATAAAAATTCAAGTTACTTACCTTAGTAAAGTTATTCAGATGGCCTAGCTTTCTCATATTTGATACTCCTTGCAATCTGGCCACATTATGGAGAATCTCTCTTAAGTTATCAGAAGGTTCTAGAAGGAAAGACAAGACAATTTAACATAATTTTTTGAGTATTTCCCCGCTGAAACACATAAAACATGCAGTATTAAAACTTCACAACTTTGGTTCTTGGTTTGAAGTGTTACCCTCCACCCCAAATCTATTAATTTAAATGACTTCAAAGTCTCTGTGATGAATCAAATTAACTTCACATCTCTACTCCCCTATACCCATGGTCCAGCTCTGTATCACTGCCTGGAATTACTCAACCACAAAATCTTAAATATTGCTATTATTTGAATGTGTTCCCCCAAAGTTGTGTTGGAAACTTAAACCACTAATGCAAAGTGTTGAGAAGTGGGACCTTTAAGAGGTGATTAGGTTATGAAGGCTCTGCCCCCATGAATGGATTGTTGAGGAGGAAGTGGGTTATCATGAGAGTGGGTTTGTTATAAAAGCTTCTGGCTCCCTCTTGCATGTACCACCCCCACCTTGCTTGTGCTCTTGCTCTCACAAGCATGTCTCCTCTCACCCCACCTCCAGTGCTCTCTTGACCTTCCATTCCAGCATGGGATGACATGGCAAGAAGGCACTTACTAGATAAAGGCCCTTTGACCTCAGACTTCCCTGCCTCCAGAACTGTGAGAAATAAATCTCTGTATTTTATAAATTTCCCAGTTTCAGATACTCTGTTACAGCAGCATAAAACAGACTAAGAAAAATCTCAACATCACAACTTTCACTTGATATTTGTTTGATAGCAAGGCTACAATGTAGTAAAAGGGACCAAACAAACTGTCCCCGTTTGAGTAAACCAAAAAATTAGATAAAATATATAGATGGTCCGTGACTTACAACTGTTAGACTTAATTTTTCAACTTTACATGGTGCCAAAGCAATACACATTCAGTAGAAAATATACTTCAAGAACCCATAAAACCACTGTTTTTCAGTATAGTACTCAATATACTGCATGAAATGTACAACATCTTATAATATAGGCTTTGTGTGAGACAGTTTTGCCCAACTATAGGTTAATGTAAGTGTTCTGAGTATATTCAAGGTAGGCTAGGCTAAAGTAAGATGTTTGGTAGGTTAGGCACATTAAATGCATTTTTGACTTAAGACATTTTGAACTTACAATGGATGTATTGGGATGTAACCCCACCAGTGAGCTGTGGAACTTTAAGCTGCTTAACATATGTGTAACTGGAAACCCCAAAGGAAAGAAAGAATTGAGGGAACAGAGCAATTACTTGAAGAAATGATGGATAAAAGCCACCCAGCCTTCCCAGGCCTCTTGCAAACATGGCTCCTGTCCCCTGCCAGGTGCTGCCAGTGGTGTTTCTGCTGTCGTACTGCTCTATCCTGTGCAACTAGAATGCCATCAAAATGCCCTTGCATCAGACCCACGGGGGGAGCTGGAAATTGCTGCTGTTCATTGTTTTGTGTTGCAGCTAAAGGCCTGGCTGCCCCAGAGCAGCACCTTCTGAACCATTCACTATTACCTGGTAGCTGGGGGACAGATGGAGGTGGGGTGCAGCCAGGTGGTGGACTATTTGGAGGGAGACACAAAACTGCTTCTAAGAAATGACACAGGAACATCTTAACTAACAAAAGCATCAGACAAACTTAACCATGAATGGCCGGAAACCCATTCACCCTCAAGATGCTTTCCTGAGCACCCACTGTGGGATAGGGATAAACTTGCTGCAATTGAAGGAAGCAGTGTAATGTCTAGTAATTTGGAGTTTCACTTGGAGCGACCCAAATCCTCATGAGAGAGAGAAAGCACCTAATAAAGTCTTCTTTGCAAAAAAAGAAAAAAGTGATGGATGAAAACTTTCCAAATTTGATGAAAACAATAAACCAGTAAAATGCTCATCAAGCCCCAATCATAAGAAACATGCAGAAAACTTTCAGACCTAGGCAGATTATAATCAAATTGCTCAAAACCACTGATGGAGCTAATTTTAAGAGTAGCCAGATTAAAAAAAAAAAAAAAAAAAAAGAAGTTACACAGAGAAAAGAAAAGCCAAAAAAAAAAAAAAAGATAACGGCGGATTTCTTATCCAAAACAGGACAAAACAGAAGACAGTGAAGCAACATCTTTAAAGTAATGAAAGAAAAAAAATACTTGCTTTACAAAAGCAAGCCAAGAAAACTAGACCTAGGCAGATTACAATCAAATTGCTCAAAACAACTGATAGAGAAAAATCTTAAAAGTAGCCAGATTAACAACAACAAAAAAAGTTACATAAAGCAAAAAAAAAACAAAAAAGGATAACAATGGATTTATGGTCCAAACAGAAGACAGTGAAGCAACATCTTTAAAGTAACGAAAAAAATGCTTTAAAAATATACTTTACAAAAACAAGCCATGGGCCAGATATGGTCTTACAGGCAGTAGTTCGCCACCTCTGGAATACAATGTCAATTTCTTCAGATGGCTATAAACTACTAAAATCTTCGCCATCCTATTTAAATAAAAACAAAAGCACAATTTTTAAAATACATTATCAAGTTTTTGATATTTTAGTTTAAGAGCCATTATGACTTCCTTTGAGACTTATCTGTTAACGCAAACTCAAAGAATTGTTTGTTTTGAATTAGTGTTTTCCTCACCAAATGAAACTGTTTGCATTGTCCTGTTTAAATTTAGCTTGTGTCTGCCTACCTTACTCCATTCTTTTATACAGGGTGTTGTCTATGACAACAAATGTGGTGTCAAAGCACTAAGTACACTACTTAGCTATTTCCAATTGCTTTGAAGTTGCTATATGCTGAGATTAGTCATTTGATTTTCATGACAGACGAAATATTTTTAACGTAAATAAAATTCAATCTTAAGTGATTTAGCATGGCAGTCCCCAACCTTCTGGACACCAGGGACGGGTTCTGTGGAAAACAATTTTTCCATGGACCCGGGGTGGGGATGGTTTTGGGATGAAACTGTTTCACCTCAAATCACCAGACATTAGATTCTCATAAGGAAGGCATAACCTAGCTCCCTCACATGTGCAGTGCACAACAGGGTTTGTGCTCCTATTAATTATCTAATGCTGTTGCTGATCTAACAGGAGATGGAGCTCTGGCAGTAATGCTCACTCCCCCGCTGCTCACCACCTGCTGTGCAGCCCGGTCCCTAGCAAACCACAGACCTGTACCAGTCCAGGCTCAGGGGCTGGAGACTTACGGTTTAGCATATGTCTTTATACTTAGTGATTCTGGGGAGTTATTTTGAAAGTTGAATGATCCATCACTGAGTGAGAATGGATCTATTAAAAAGAATTACAAGGGGCCATGAATAGGTCACTGTTAGTATTTAGTCGTATCTTTTCACTACTATAAATTGTATCTGTTTGAAAAGACTGTAGGCGAAAAATTATAAGCAAGTCAATGGCATTAACATGACTTAACTATATTTGAGAAGTTCATAAAAATTTTATAACAACGCTTTAGATAATTTAGGACCTATGGTAGTTTGCAAAGTCAGGGTGGAGGTTCATAGAAGCTAGTGTGACACGCATCTAATGGAAATGTATAATCTAAACATTTTACTTCAATTTATCATTAGCTTGTCAGGCAGCAAACAGTAAGATTTACTTGTGATAATATAGTTACTGCTATCTAATCTAACAGTTACGATGATTAGTCTGAAAAGATAGATTCCTTACAAAGGTTTGCAAATTTTTAAATACGGCTTATTTTTTGGGTACAAACTGATTGCAGACATTTTTTTAAAACCACAATCTTGTTACAAAGCAAAATCTTGCATCTAAGTGTATTCATTCAACAAGTATTAACTGAATAGCTATTATGATCAGGTACTGTTTTAGGTACTGGAAATATAGCAATAAACAACACAACTCCCTCTCTAATGTATCTAACATAGACGTGGAAGAAAACTGATGACAACAACAAACTGCATGCACATAATTTAAAAACTCACAGGTGGTGGTAACTCAACAATGAGTCAAGTGTTTGCCTAATGAAGATGTTATCCTTCTTAACTCAAACCAAAATGAACCAGCCTTTCTCCTTCCTTCTCCTCCTCAAAGCTTTCTCCTTTATATAATTACCAAGAACCTCCACCTCCCAGACAGTATTTGGCTTCCCAGATCAATTAAAACAGTATTAGGACCATTTTAGACACTGAATTACTATCTAACATTCATGTGGTACAATGCTGCTCTGAGGGACTTTTTAACTTGAAATAACAGGTTAAGTTTTCCTGGTAATAAAATGAGAAATCTCTGCTTTCTTCTTTACCTGCTAGACCAGGGACTGAAAAACATTCTCTGTCAAGAACCAAGTAAAGTATTTTAGGCTTTGCAGGCCATAAGTCTCTGCTGCAGCTATGCAACTCTAAAGTTTTACATCAGAAAGTAAGTATAGAAAATTGACTTTTCAGGTGTATTAGTCAGTTCAGTATACCATAAAACTAAGTAATGGAGACCGAACGGCTTATTCAACAACAGAAGCTTATGTCTCACAGTTCTGGAGGCTCCAAGTCCAAGATGGGGGTGCCAGCATGGTCAGGTCCTGGTTCCTCTTTCAGGTTGTAGACTGCCAATTTCTCACCATCTCCTCACATGGTGGGGAAAGGGGCTAGAGGGCTCCCTGGGGTCCCTTTTATAAGGGCACTAATTCCATTGGTGAGGGCTTCACCCTTATAACCTAATTACCTCCTAGGGGCCCCACCTCCTAATACCAATACATTACGGGTTAGGATTTTGACATATGAATTTTTGAATGACGCAAACATTCAGTTCATTGCACTGCTCCAATAAAACAAACTTGGCTCTCGAGCTGCAGTCTGTCAACCCTTAGAGTGTCAACACTTACACTGGTAAGCAAGCTGATTGACATGGTTTTTATAAGGGAGATAGAATGAATAGATATGGAAATGCAAAAGAAATTTAAAGAGAGGTTTACCTGTCTCTATTTCTTCCTGCTCACAGTGTTTCCAATTTTCCTTCTCTAAAACTGTCTACTGATAACAGCAATATGTGAAAAGTATAAGGTCAGAAGTGAGATAATCTAAGATGATATTCTCTGAAGCCTTAAAGTTTAGAAAACCATGGCTGTATGAGAGAAAAAAGGAAAAAACAACCAGACACAGTTGCTTACACCTGTAGTCCCATCTACTCAGGAGGCTGAGGTGGCAGGACTGCTTAAGCCCAGGAGGTCAAGGCTGCAGTGAGCAGTGATCATGTCACTTGTACTCCAGCCTGGGCAACAGACCGTGTCTCAAAAACAAAACAAAACAAAACAAAAAAAAGGAAAAATTAAATGTAGGTAGCTTGCTATGATAGGCAACTACTCAAATGGAAGGAAGCAAAATACAAAAGAACCACTAGAATTACAGTGGTTGTTTTCTTCATATTGTGTAGACTGTAAATACTACATGTATTCCTGATAAATCTCTCTGGAGGTAATGCAATAACTGCAGGAATTCTAACTATCCAGTGATTTAATATCTTCAGTTGTAGAGCTGAATACAATTGATTTCAACCATCTTTAATTTGATCTGTCTTCTCCTGTCCTTCCATCGAGGAGTGGCCTATTCTGCTTGTGACACTGTAGATACGTTGTGGTATTGTTTTTAATAGACGACTTAAAAATATAATGTATGGCTGGGCGTGGTGGCTCATGCCTGTAATCTTAGCACTCTGAGGGGCAGAGGCGAGTGGATCACCTGAGGTCAGAAGTTTGAGACCAGCCTGACCAACATGGAGAAACCCCGTCTCTCCTAACAATACAAAATAAGCTGGGCGTGGTGGTGCATGCCTATAACTCCAGCTACTTGGGAGGCTGAGGGAGGAGAATCACTTGAACCCGGGAAGCGGAGGTTGTGGTGAGCCGAGATTGCACCACTGCACTCCAGCCTGGGCCACAAGAGCAAAACTCTGTCTCAAAAAATAAAAATAAAAAATAATGTATTACTCTCACATACTAGATACTGCATATTATTAAGAAAAACAAAATACAGATTTAGAAGAGAAACCAAAATGTCAAGAGATTTATTTTCTTAACTTTACACTGCCTTGTATGTTTTTGGAAGGAGGACTGTATAAAACTTTAAGTATAGCTGAAAAGCGATAGGGTTAACACTTAATTTACCCCAAAGGAGATGATGCAAGGCTATTCAAGGATTCTTGCAATTAGGAAAGTATATACATCAAAAATATTTTCAGAGAAGTTAATTTTAGGTGGCAAAAATTACTGATGATTTATTTTTATGTCTTGGACTATATTTTACAACTTCTCTAAATGAGTATTAAAAATATATGTACAAAATGAGAGGAAATGAAAAAAAATGAAGACTTCATGGCTCTGATTAGATTAAAATAATTAATCTCTTTATATTGCTTTTATAAGAAAAAATGGAAAAAGCAGTTTAAAATAAATATAATAAATGTAAGTGTAATGTTTTATATGTGCTTCACTATCATGTATTGTATGACACGTATATAGTATTCACCAGAGTATTACATATTAACGTCACCATAAGTTACACGTATTTATGTTGAAGTTTATTTTTTGGAGTACTTCTGATGTTACATTATTTTATAAACATTTTGAAAAATAAAAGTCAAATAAAATTTTAAAAAATTACTAACACTTCCAATGCAGAAGCATGTTTACATATCAATGTTAAATATTTTTCTAAGTATACAGAATAGAAAGCAGTCTTAATTAGTATAAAGTTAATTATCTGACGTAAGTATCTAATCCTCTGCTCATCAAAAGACTATTAAGAAAATGAAAAGACAATCTACAAAATGGGGAAAAAACATTCACAGCACAAACATCAGACGAGATTTTAATAACCAATATATGACTATCATCTACAAATCAACAATAAAATAACCCATGTAAAAACAGGTAAAAGATTTAAACAGATGTGAAAGCAAAAGAGGGTAAGAGGCCAAAAAGTATGAGAAAAGGTGCCTACCATCATTAATTAACAAGAAAATGAAAATTAAAACCACAGAAGTACCATTACACACATATAAGAATAGCTAAAATCAAGAAGAATGACAACATCAAATGTTGGAGAGGCTATGGAGCAACCGGAATTCTTACACACTATTGGAGGAGCATTAAATGTTACAATCACTTTAAAGAACGGTTGGCAATATACATCTGTCAATATTATGATTCTGTAATTTCACTCTCAGTTAAAAATACATGACAACAAATATACTTGTACAAGAATATTTATAGCAGCCTTATTCATAACAGTCCCAAACTGGAAACAACCCAAATGTCCATCAACAAATGGATAAACAAATTGTAGTATATCTACATACTGGCATATTAATCAAAAATAAAGAAAAAAAATAGAGCTATGTGCAGTGGCTCATGCCTGTAATCTCAACATCTAGGGAGGCTGAGGCAGGAGGATCCCTTGAGGCCAGGTGTTCGAGGCTACAGTGAGCTATGAATGTGCCACTGCACTCCAGCCTGGGTGCCAGAGCAAGACCCAGTCTCTTAAAACAAAAACAAAACAATATTAATAAGAAAAAAACAAACTACTCATACATACAACATAGATGAATTTCAAAAATGTTAAGAAGCCAGATATAAGAGTATATATATATATTGTATCATTCTATTTGTATGCAATGCAAATATAAGCAGAGGTAATCTATGATGATAGAAGTCAGACAGTGATTGTTGGAAGATAAAGTAACCAACTGGAAATAGGCAAGGGGGTTTAGGGAAGGGGATAAAAATATGTTATATCTTGTTTGAAAGTAGTGGATAATTACTGAATGACACTTAAATGCATACTTAAAATATGTACATTTTATTTTGTGTTAATTTCAGCTCAACAAAGATTGCATAAAACTCTTTACATATTTAAACACACACATATACACACAAAGATACATAATACATAGACCACCAAGAGAAAACTAATGTATAAACCATTATTCACTAATTATTCATTTATTTATTTATTGGCTCAATTCTGTGTATGTGCACATGTACACACACAGATGGATATGCTGATATGTGTGTAAACATTAATATAAAATTGACTTCAATATATGCTGCTTTATAACTTGCTGCAATAAACTATATTGTTGTTATCTTTACCTGTCAATAAATACACAACACAAAATTTATTTTTAAATAAATCTGAGTCCATGTACATAAAGTAAATTAATGACCAAAAAATGCTGGCATGCACATGCTACTTGGGAGTAATGGAAAGGAAAAACACCTTTGGAATAAAAAAGAACTGAATTCAAGTCTAGCTTATTCACCCCCAAACCATGTAGCCTTGGCTAAATTACTTAACTTCATGAGCATCCATTTTCTCATAGGTAAAGTGGAAATATATACCTACTTTAAAAATGCTCTTGCAAAATGTGAGATATAACTTCCTTAGCACAATGCCTAGCCCATAACAGCTACTCAATAAATAATAACTATAATTAAAAGTTATTTGTTTAGCATAATCAATTTTCATGGAGCAATCATGTGAAAGTTATACAGCTGGCCCAGGCAAGTGTTTAACACATTAGTCTGTTTAAATTAACTTTTATTATATGCGGGTTTTAGTGGTATATTACTTTCATGATCCAAGATTAATTCGTTTTTAAAGTAGAAACATTAATGACCTTCCAGAGCTATATTAATGATTACATTAGATATTCCATATAGAAATATTCAACCCATAAAGTGCTATACAGATACTAGAAATTATGACCCTCTTTCTTTTAGTTTAGTCTGAATTACCTGAAATCATTTAATATGCAGGTAGAATTTGTTTTGCTTATATAACATATGACATACTTTTTGATACATAATTCTAAAACTATTATTAATGAAACCTCGAACAAATCCCTAAAGAAACTATTTTTTCAGTCATGCAAGAGTAGTAAATTATAATAAATTAAAGGAGTCAGTACAAATTTAATAATGCCAAATATGGTAATAACTCAACAGGCCACTATGTTGTCATAAGTATATTCTCAGAATATATTCCCCGACATCTTACAGTAACTTCAAGGATCCCTCAATTCTTATCCACTATCCCATCACTTACCTAGCCTTTAATTTTCCATCACTCTTACCTAAACTCTCAGTAGTGTGGATGAGATGTCATTTACTCTAGAGCATTATCTGTGTAGCTCTGTAATTTCTAATATTTTCACTCTAAAACAGGACAGTAAAAAAAACAGGTGAACAATTATATAACATGAACCAAGATTCTATGAAGGGTTTTAAGCTTTATGAGGACAAGGACATCTTGCTTACAATTATCTTCAAATGCCTACCACAGTCTCTGCCACACAGTAGGCTTTCAAGAATTATATTTCTATATTAAATAATAAATATGTGAGTAAACATTTTTAAAGACCAGGTTGTTGTTGTTAACAGTACTCAGGAGGAGGAGGGTCCAACCAACATTCACTAAGAATGAAGTACATGTCTGGTCATGTACTAACTCCAGTAAGTATTGCTAATTATCCCTTCCAATAGCCCTGTGAAGCAAAACACCAAGAGGACAGAGAAGAAGGAAAAAGAAACAACTATAAAAGGAGTATGTGAAAGAAGGGTGATATGCATATAATGGCCTATCAGGCAGCATGGACCTAAGGAAGCTTTAGTTCCTCTTATTATCTCTTCCTCTAGGCTTCATACAAGGTTTCTCACACTCATGAGCTCCTTCTAATTAAAATCACTTATAAAATGTTTTCTTGAAGGGCTAGAGGCTGACTAGAATCTTGAAGCAAATGTCTAAATATATTTCCATTTATCATCTATAACTGTTCAGAAACGTAGATTATTACAGTTAATGACTGACCAGGCTTGTTGATAATGGCCTTAAAGAGGCACTGTAAAGAAAAGGTAGTTAGGCAAACTGAGTAATTACTGGTCCTTTAAATTCTTGCCCACCTTAAGGGAAAACTTCCCCTTAAAAGTTATCTTTGACATTTTCCTCTCCCTGATCTCTCACCTTCAACTGGCCAGCAAAGTGCTATTTACTCCTCTCTAAAGTTTCTGACATCTTTTTCCTTTTTTTAATTGTATCAACCATAGCCGCATTTCAATTGCTCTTCTAACTCATACCTAAATTATGGCAAAAGCTGCACAATGAATTAATTCCCTGTGCTTATATTGCCTCTCTTTCTTCTAATCCAGTCTCCAAGCCACTGTGAGATTAACTGTACAAATCCAGCTTTTATCACTGTATCTACCTTCCTGAAAATTTCAAAGAGAAACTGGGACTGGGAGTAGAGTTCAACAATGTATTCTATGATGTATGTGTGAATACACATAAACAAACACTACAATATATCCCACGAGAAAAGTTGGATACATACAGGACTTCAACAGCAGAACAAAACTAAACAATTACACAAATCTAATATGTAATTATATATTTAATATAATCTATGATTATTGTGAGCAGACATGACTAAAAGTATATGAAGATTACTGTAGTTAGCATTACTTTTCCAAAAGCCAGAAGCAAAACTGTCTCCACTAGCAAAGACACTGGAAGTACATCTTCTCACCCTTATCCACAGGTACGAAAGATGAGAAAAGCATAGCTTCAAACAATCTAGCATTTCCTGAAATTCTAACAAATATTAATTTCAAAAAGTTATATAATTTAGTAGAGAAAGGCTGTATCCCAAGGATAGCATCTCCTAAGGGCCTCTAGTTTATGATAAAATAACTACGCAGAGGAAGTCAAAATTTGCCAAGAGAACCTATTCCATCTTTGGATAGCAAAATAGAACATTTTTTCTTTCACTGATGCCAAAATCTGCCCCTTTGTAATTTCTGTCTATTTGTTCTGTGTAACCATCTGGAATGCAGAGAACAAGTATTATCTTCCATTTACATACTTGAAATAACCATGTTTTCTCTCAAGCAACTGAAGCACATAATAATCTTTTGATCATTGGTATATTTTAAATATAAATACAATGGCAAAAATAGTAAAGAAAAACCTGTCAATTACAATGGCAAGTCAATCAGTTTAACTGGGTTATAATGTTCCTAAAATGTTAAGTTTATCATACTAAAAACCGAACACAGACTTCATTTCTGGTTCCACACAAAAGAGGCCTGGAAGTCATGACATCATTCTAACAAGTAAAAATCTGAACGAACTGAAAAATCAACAACTCTTCTTGAATTTGTAAGAGAAGTGAGGACACAGGGCAAGCCACTACCCCCAAGATCATAAAGATAGACACGAGCATACAGGGAATCGCATGTATTAGAAAAGAGGTTCATGAGCAGAAACTGCTGGGAGAACCAGTGCCTAGGTAGGAAAACTGAAGTGCAATCAACCAACTGAACGTTTCATAGCAGTTTCAGAAAAATGACAAACCATGAAGCACTTCTTGAGAGACAATGATATGGACAGAGACAGAGCAACATGGACAGCAAGACGGCACTAGGTCCCTTTAACCTGTCATGCCCTTTGTTTCTCAACCCAACTTGGGGAACAACTTTGTCATTCTTTAGAAATCTAGCTCAGACTAGATTAGCATAGGTTTTTCCTAACCTACAAGCCCCCTTCTCTATGCTCTTATGATACATTCTTCATACTAACATTATAGCTATATATTACACATATCTGACTTATCAGGGTTCCAATATACAGTTAGCGTACCACTGTAATTATTAATACCATCTATTTTCACTTCCCAAAGTATCCCAGGTTGTATTACAAATAACAACCAGAAATAATATGATTGCCTTAAGTGTAAACTTCAACTGCAGTGTCTGTTTTTCTTAGGATTACATCTGCTCTATTATCTCCTTCTCCCAGAGACTAGAATTGTGTTTGTTGGCTTCTTGTACCAGTGTCCTACTCTTTTTTTTGGAACAGACTCTTGCTCTGTTGCCCAGGCTGGAGCACTGGAGTGCAACTGTGGGATCTCAGCTCACTGCAACCTCTGCCTCCCGGTTTCAAGCAATTCTCCTGCTTCAGCCTCCTGAGTAGCTGGGATTACAGGTGTGCCACCACACCAAGCAAATTTTTCTATTTTTAGTAGAGACGGGGTTTCACTATGTTGGTCAGGTTAGTCTGAAACTCTTGACCTCGTGATCCACCCGCCTTGGCCTCCCAAACTGCTGGGATTACAGGAATGAGCCACTGAGCCCGGCCCCCCAGTGTCCTACTCTTACAATAATGATGGCAGGAAGAGTTATGGCAATTTCTGCTGATTTGTAACATATTAAAATTGTGTTCCCTAAAGATGGGAAAAAGAGACACTGGGGACTAACAGGGGAGGAGGAAAGAGGAGTGAGCACTGAAAAACAACCTATTGGGTTCCACGCACACTACCTGGATAACAGGATCATTTGTACACCGAACCTCAGCAACATTCAACTTAACCATGTAACAAACCTGCACATGTACCCCCTGAAACTAAAGGCTGAAAAACAAATAAATACCTATATGCTTTTAACAATAAATAAATAAGTAAATAAATAAATAAATAAATAAACTTTTCTTCTCAAGGACTCCGGGATTCAGATCTACTTTCCTCCCCCTTCAAGTTTGAATTATAAACTTACCTCATTTTATACTTTCCTCTTTCTGTGTACACAAAAACATCTTTCTGTAATTCCAAAGAATTGCTCACTTTGAATGATTTCAAGGAGAAAAAGTTATAATTAATGGAAGAAAAAAAGTCCTTGCTCACAGTTTATCATTCTGTACCTTTGGATAAATTAAACAAGTGACATCTACCAGGTCACTCCTCTGACTGTCTTAAAATTCTATTAACAAAAGCCATGTCTTTAATTGGTTTATTATCAGCATGTTATTATATACTGTAACTCTCAAATATAGATGAGGATCAACCTAGGTATAGAACACTAACAGAAAGTGAGCTAGATGTAGTTAATAATTCATTTGAACATAGCATCTATTAAAAGTTGTATAATTTTAGTAATTAGAAGCTATAATTACTATTTTAATTCATTTACTTAGAATATAAGTTTTATAATATAAACAACTTAAAATATTTTAAAATTAAATTTTAAACAGTGGTCCTTCCAAGGTTATTTTTCAAAAAAGTTGTTAACACCATCAATAGAGTGGAACACAGGTTTTCCCCTAGATTGTATTTAATAATTTTATTACTCACATAATTTTAAAAAATAAATCTATACTATAAAAGACCGTTATGAGCTGACCTAGGAACAGCTCTGTATATCTACACAGGTATTTCAATTTCTACATTTTATTCAGTCATAAATTTCAGTGTTCCTCATCTGCCATATACTGCACTAACTGCTAGGAGAGGAACATTAATAAATATATGATCTCACTCCTGGAGATCAAAATTAAATGGGAAAAAAAGAGGGACATAAATATCTAATAGTAATATAATAGACAGGTAGGTAGTAAATACCATGCGAATAAAATAAAAGGAGAGTGCTTGATAGAGATTTCACTAGAGTATAAAACAAGTGAGAATAGGAAACCTGTCTGTTTACAGATGCTCCCCTGGCCTCTGGCACAATGCCAGGAACATGGTGGACTGTCAATAAACAGTGGTTAAAAGAAATACTGAGCAAAACAGTAAGTGACACAAATGTTATTTGGAGATGCTTAACACAAGTTTATTCTTGACAATAAGCAATACATCTTGTAGGCATATAAAATGTGAAGAGCAATATGCACATTAATATGGAAATGTGAAAAAACATGGTACTTTTCTCAATGAATTCAAGAAATAGCAAGAAATTCTATACCTCCAGAAAACAGCATGATGAGAATAAATGAAAATGGAGCTAGATTCCAACAGCTTTCTAAGATATGTTAACTTTTATCTTTCTAAGTTAACATATCTTATATCCTTGGGCAATGGATAATTATTAAGGAAGGCACGTGCAAGTGAATGGCACGATCAGTTTTTTGTGCTTTAGGAATACAACTTTGGAGAGTGAACTGTAGAAGAGGAGAAAGGCAAGTTTAAGTAAAGGTTAAAAAAATTTTCTAAGCAGACAACTTACTCAATAATGGCTTATAGATGGAAAAAAGATAGAGGGCATAATCAAGGATGAATTCCATATTTCTGGATTGGGTTAATTGATGTATGATTCTATTCACTAACAGGGAATCCTAGAGCAAGTACAGATTTGGGGGAAATTTTCTACCAGCTGTAGTAAGCTTATGCACCAAAAGTAAGTAACAACAAACCTTACAATGTTTTATGTTAATTGGCTATTTGTTCCTACATCAAAAACACTTATATTAGTCAAGAATGGCTACTCTAGAGGCTGATAGTAGGGGGATCCCTACAGCTTGGAAGTTCAAGTCTGCAGTGAGCTATGATCATGCCACTGGACTCCAGTTTGGGTGACAGAGCAAGACCCTGTTTCAAAAAAAAAAAAAAAAATTTTTTTAATTTAATATGTTTAATTAAAAATTATTTTAAACCACATTTATAGGCTATCAGTTTTCAAGCCTATGTTCTTAAAAAAATATGTAGATTATCATAGAAATACCTATTCCAGGGTCAAGTGTGCCTAGAAAGTTGCCCACAGTAATCTGCATTTATAGGAAGTACCCCAGTGATTCTTATGCACACTAAAATATGAAACATGCTATAAAGGCTGCCAGAATGCAATGCAACTAGATTCTGATATCTCTTTCGGTTATTTAATCTGAAATCTAAGACTAGAACCTACTCTATGAAATATTTTTATCACCTTCAAATGTTACAATATAAAACAACACCACTGACACAAAAATAATAATCACTAATACTATACACACACAGAACCTATACACACACAGAATACTATTGTGCTAATATTTTTGCATGAATAATCTCTTTTAATTTCCACACTAATCATATAAGGTAGGTACTATTATTACTGTCCCCCTGTTAGTAAGTGAGGCTTAGAGACATAGTTCACTTGCCTAGAAGTCACACTAATACCAGACGTGGCAATGAGATCTGAACTTAAGCAGTATGATTCCAAAGTCTACCTTTTATTCCTCAATATATAATACAATACAGACTACCTAGTTGTACTGCCTTGCACAGGACAGTGTACCTTCGGTGTTCATACGGTTCATAATTATGCACTTAATGGTATAATCATTTGATGTTTATTTCCCTATACCATAATTCTGCTTTATTTCACCAATGTGATGTCATCCAAATATCTAAAAAATGGTTGGAAACAGTAACCACACTCAAAAAGTATCTGTTGAATAAATGAACTTACTATTCAGTAATAAATACACAGAAACTTTAAAATATACCAAATTCTGTTTCTTGATCTGGGTTCTGGTTTCTTCTCACCTAAATTAGGCTACTATCAAAAAGACAAAAAAAAAAAAAAAAATGCAGGGAGCCATGAACACACCACTGTACTCTAGCCTGGGTGACAGAGCAAGACCCTGTCTCTGAAGAAAAAGACAAAAAGTAACAAACATGGAAAAAGGGGAATTCACATACTGTTGGTGAGAATGTATATTGGTAAATACAACCATTATAGAAAATAGTATAGAGGTGCCTCAAAAAACTAAAAATAGAATTGCCATATGGATGATCCAGCAATTCCACTACTAGGAGTATATATATATATATATATATATATATATATATATATATAGCCAAACGAAATGAAATCAGCATATCAAAGAGAATCAGTAAACCAAAGAGATACCATATTTATTGCAGCACTATTCATAATAGCCAAGATAGAGAAGCAACCTAATTGTCCTTCAATAGATAAATGAAATTTTTAAGTGTGGTATATATGCACAATGGAATATTACTCAGCTATTAAAAAAAAAAAAATCTTATCATTTGCAGCAACATGGACGAACCAGGAGGACATGATCTTAAGTGAAATAAACCAGGCACAGAAAGAAAACACCACACAATCTCTCGTATGTGGAATCTAAAGAAGCTGATCTCATAGAAGTACAGAGTAGAATAGTGGAGGGTAGAGGGGAAACAGAGAAAGACTGGACAATGGGTACAAAGTTACAGTTAGGAGGAATAAGTTCTGGTATTCTCTTGTGCAGTAGGGTGACTATGATTAACAGTATTGCATATTTCAAAATAACTAGGAGAAAGGATTTTGAATGTTCTCACCACAAAGAAATGATAAATGTATGAGGCGACTGCTATGGTCTGAATGTTCCCTCCAAAGCTCATGTTGAAATTTCATGCCTGGTGAAATTGGGCTGTATTGAGAGGTGGGGCCTTGAAGAGGTGACTGGATCATGAAGGCTCTGTCCTCATGAATATGAGTTATCACAGGAAAGGAACTGGTGGCTTTATAAGAAGAGAAGAGACTTGAGCTAGCACATTAGCACACTCAGCCCCCTTGCCATGTGATAACCTGTGCCACCCTGGGACTCTTCAATGACAGCAATAAGGTGTCATCAGATAGCAGTCCCTCAACCTTGGACTTCTCAGCCTTTGTAACAGCAAGAACTAAACTCCTTTTCTTATACATTACCCAATTTCAGGTATTCTTTTATAAGCGACAGAAAACTGATTAATCCATTAATGGATATGCTAAATACCCTGATTTGACTTTTACACAATGTATACACATATCAAAATAGCACACTGTACCCTATAAATATGTAATTATTATGTGTCAATTAAAACCAAAATGTTTAAAAATGTTTAAAATATACCAAGCTCCGTTTCGTGCTGGTTTCACAGGTGTCAATCTGTCAAAGATTTATTGAGCAAATATGTATAATAAATTCATGTCTGTCTATTCAATAAATAGTTAAAAAGAAAGAATGAAAAAAGTTTTGTTATTTTGCCAGATATTAAAGACTATGTTTATTGTCCTTTTATAGTAAACAAGACCATGCTTCTTAAATTGACTTTTAACAATCTGGCATTTATAACAGAATAAGTCTCTAGGACACACCTGTGAATTCTAAAATGTAAGAATTGACAAGGGACTTACTATCTTATGATTAGTTATAATAATGATAGTTATAATATGGACATACATAAAAGAGGGAATTAAAAAGATCACACTGCTTCAAAATGTATCTACTTCCCAAACTCTGAGCAACAAGATATGAAATAATATAATTTTCCAAAAACCCTAACCAAACTTATTTCTATTGCTTTGAAAAGGTAAGAACTTTCTAAGAACAAACCTATTTAAATATAATTAACAATGCAATAGCATTTACCCAAATTTGTCACATACAAAATTTTTAAAATGGCAATGCATAGGAAAACAAAAAGAAAAAGGCAAATAAAAATTTAAGCCTGCTGTGTACCTTCAGAAAACCACATTCTGATCATTTTCTATTCCACCCTCTCAAGCATTATATTCATGCAGTGCTAAAAATCATGTTGCCAGGTTGCACTTGCTAGATAAAGAACTAAAGCCTAACCATTCACCTTACCTAATCTTTTAATCATTTCATCTTTGTCTATTTTTACATGGTAGATAATTAGTGGATTTATAAAGATTTTCTGGCAAAGATGTTTGAAGGAGAAAATGGGTAAGACCTGCTTAATGGAAAAGGGCACCAAGCGCTTTCTGAGACTTCATCTCTTTCCCTTTTTCACAGTAAACTTAGAATTGAGTACTTGGGCTCATAACACCTGTTAAAAGATAATTTGTGGTAGACAACTGAACCAAATTCACAAAGCACTTTTACTTTGTACACAAAGTATATATGAATATATACAAAGAATTCAAAAGGTCTTCACCAGTCTACGGAAATGACTATCATTCTAAGAAATGTTTTCCTAACATTTTAAAGTTATTTTCCTGCAGAAAAGCAGGAAAACTCTGAGCAACAAGATATGAAATAATTTCATTATAGACTGAAAAATGCAATCTGCAACTTGAACAACCTTTTCTAAGACAGTAAAAATAACTAAAAGCAATTATTAAACATTACTGCATGATCTGCTACAATTTATATGCCTTAGTCTGTTATATTTTACAAAGATACTTGTAAAATCATTAGGCTTCCACAGTCCTCTAATTAGGAATCCTTTATTATAAGAGAAAAAAAATCGGTTTGTCTTTGAAACAATGCACTATGTAAATGAACCCTGTGAAATAATGGAACAGCTGTGCCTAAAGGCTGAGACATTAATTTTGATATATATCCAGTCTAGCACAATTATTTAGAAGTCAGTTGTATATTTTCATGCACAGCTACTTTCATGCTTCTGCTTTTCTCTATGAAACATGCCTACAGTTCAGATCATTTGTCAGACAGGTGACTTCTATGAAGGTAGTAGTTAAAAGGGTTTACTTACCTTCTTAGAAAGTAATAAGGGACAGCAAAGGTATAAATAGACCTTGGCTGCAGGACACTAGATTTGAGTATGGATTAGCAACCTGAAAAATGTTGTTACCGTATTATTTTCTAATCTTTCCATTTGTATTGATTCCACATCTTATCTTATTCCAGTATTTTTATCATTAGTTATTCACTATTCTTCACGTATCTTCAGTATCTTTCACTAGCTCTGTCTTTAAAAATAAATAAATAAATAAATAAATGCTAGCCAGGTGCAGAGGCTCATGCACGTAATCCCAAAACTTTGGCAGGCCAAGTTGGGAGGATTTCTTGAGGCCAGGAGTTCAAGACCAGCATAAGAGCACTGTAAGACTTCTGTCTCTACAAAAATTAGGGGAAAAAAAACAAAAAACAAAAAACAGCTGGGCAGAGTGGTGTGTGCCTGTCGTCCCAGCTACTCAGGAGACTGAGATGGGAAGATCACTTGAGCCCAGGTGGCTGAAGCTACAGTGAACCATGATGGTGCCACTGCACTCCAGTCTGGGTAACAGAACAAGACCCTGTCTCTAAAAACAAAATTAAAAAAAAAAAAAAGAAGAAGAAATGCTTTGCCCGTTGTTTCCTATCTTTGAAACATTACTTTTTTTTTTTTTTTTTTTTTTGCCAAATCTGAGACGCAAGTGAATTTATTCTTACCTCATCATCTCCTAAACTTCATCAACTTGGTGTTTAAGGGCATCATTCAAATTAAGCTGTCCTCCTCAAGCTTACCATTTGCCCAGTTCAAAGTTTTTCTCTCAGTTTTTCAAACTTTTTGACTTTTCCATCACACTCCTGACCCATGCTAACCAAATCCACCTTATTTCCTGTAGTTTCTGCAACTACACTGTCTCAGTCCTTTTCATACCTATCCCTCACTGCTCCTTATGTCTTGGTTTAAAGA
The DNA here is from genome assembly GCF_043159975.1 of Macaca nemestrina. Lineage (NCBI taxonomy): Eukaryota > Metazoa > Chordata > Mammalia > Primates > Cercopithecidae > Macaca > Macaca nemestrina. The sequence continues at coordinate 142,068,141 of NC_092130.1, read as the reverse complement.
TCTGTATTCCCTCCTCCTGTTCCATATCCTTTAACATTACCTAAAGTTTTAAGTTAAATGAAGGTTGCCAGGAAAAAAAAAAATGTTTTAAATGTAAACAACAACAAAGACAACAAAAATTACCTAAAGTACTATCTCCTTTTCCTCAGGTTTCTCTTTTCACTGTCTCCATCAACTCTTAACAAATTCAATTTTACCCTTTAAGTCAACAATGCCTCAAAAGTTCAATTCTAAACTTTATCTATAATTAAAAGCAACACACCTCAGTCTGTATGTTTTGTGGTATGTCCACCTCAAATTTAGCATGTCCTATAACCAAAAAATTAATTCATCCTAAAAAAAACTTTTAAAAAATTATATCTTCAAATAATATTACTATTGAAAATAGTAATATGGACTCCATGGAATCTACTCACATCCAGGTAGTCATCAGGTATCACTGAGACACTTCACAACAGTAGTCCCCAAACTTTTTGGCACCAGGGACCAGTTCTGTGGAAGACAGTTTTTCAATGGACAGGGTCAAGTGTGAGGGGATGGTTTCAGATGAAATTGTTCCACCTCAGATCATCAGGCATTAGATTCTCATAAGGAAGGCACAACCTAGATCCCTTGGATGTGCAGTTCACAATGGGGTTCATGCTCCTATGAGAATCGAATGCCATCACTGATCTGACAGAAGGTAGAGTAGGTGGTAATGCATGCTTGCCTGCTGCTCACCTCCTGCTATGTGGCCCTGTTCCTAACAGGCCGTGGACTAGTACCGGTGCACAGCCAGGGGTTTGGGAACCCCTGCTTTAGTTCATGTATCTTAGTAACCTCTTACATAGACTACATTATAAGGTATCCTGTTTTTACACAGAATCAGTGTTTTGTACAACATTACCCATTCAAAAACTATTATTTCTTTTAGGAAAAACATATGACTAGACACACTGAGATAAATATTAAGAAGACAAATTCCAGTCAGGCTTTGCTATATGAAATGAGTTTAGGTCAGGTCAGTTTTAACAGGTCAGGTTATTTACGGAAAAAGCTTCCATTCTCAGAGTTTTTAGGTTTTCAAAGTTGTGGAGAAGAGACTATGGACCTATATAATTAATACTACCAAAGTGAAAATGTTGCACTCTTTTCTATAACTAAGTTATTGAAACTGTTACTTTTTCCATTCTTCCAAGACACAAAATATGTAGTGATGTAAAATTTAGATCTTAAGTTGGAAAAAGTTTAACCAAAAGTAAACCATATTGCCCCAGAAATAGTTTGTCAACACAAAGAATTTAACCACAACAAAGAATTTTCCCACTAATTCAGAATAAAAGACTTTGACCATTTAGGATAAAAACATTAATGAAAAGAAGGGTTTCTGGCCCTAAGAACAACTACCTGGCTACCAAAGTGTAGTTGTGGACAATCAACATAGGTATGACCTGCGAGCATATCATAAATGCAAAATCTTGAGCCCTTCCAGCCCTACTGAACTGGACTCTTCATTATGGTAAAATCCCCAGGTGGTCAACTGTGTATTTGTGCAGGAAAAAAAGTTAACCCAGCAGGCCTAACTGCTTATCTTTAAAAAGGCCTGCTTACAAGGTTGACCCTCAGCTGGCATACAGGAACTTAAATTTTGGGAGGTTCTCTAAACTGGTAAGGTGGCTCTCTAAACTGTTTATACAAACAGTATTTTATACGAAATACTTGCTTTTGTTCTGCAAGTTTGGAATTTTGTTATCTGCCAGGTAGAGGGTACCTACTTGGCAATTCCTCAAATAAAAACCCTGGGCACTGAGTCTCTAACGAGATTCCCTGGTTGACAACATTTCACAGGTTGTCACAATTCATAACTGGAGGGAACTAGCAAGTCCTGTGTGACTCTGCTGGGAAGATTCTAGATGCTTGTGCTGGTTTCCCCCAGACTTTGCCCCATGTATCTTTTCCCTTTGCTGATTTTGTGTCATATCTTTTTGCCATAATCAGTTCTAGTGAATCACTGAATCTAAAGATGGTGTCTGGGACCTCCAACAAAGCATTAAATTTCAGAAGCTCTGCTTTAGAGAACCCACATGAAATCCTATTCTCAAAGCTTAAGAGCAGGCCATGAGGACTGTAGGCTAACCCTTGAGTCAATGTAAGACAAGGAATTCATTATGCATAAAGTTAAGACCTTAAAAAAGTCTACATCCTAAGAAAAAAGGTAAATTAAAAGAACATCCAACAGAGGTAAACAACAAAGAAAAGCAGTTCTGGGTAACCAAACAAAACAAACAAAAGAGACTCTGCTGAGACTCTGAAGCCACCACATGTGACTTTGGAATATCAATGTACTCTTGCATGGTTAAGGGAAAAAAACACCAAGGTGAGAATCTGAATTTAAAGTAGCCCTTGGTCTATAATGCTCCCAGGCAGCAGGCAGAAGCAAACTCAACCACCAATCCAACCAGATAACCATCCTTACTTAGCCTGGGTAACCTAACAAACATAGGGCATAACCAAAAACCAAGAACATACAAGTAAACAGCAAAACAAGCCATTATAAATAGAAACCAGAAAAAAAGATATAAAAAGACTAAAAATCAGAATTATTCAATGAAATAATAATTACGTTTTATATATCTAAAACAGGGGAGCTGGCAAACTTGTTCATAAAGAGTCATACAGTAAACACTTGAAGCTTTAAAGGTCACACAGTCTCTGTTTCAACTACTTAACTCCACAATGATGGCACCAAAGCAGCCACAGATAAAACTTAAAACAAATAAGCATAGCCACGTGCCAATAAAATGTTATTTACATATGCAACAGCAAGCCAGATTTGCAAGCCATAATTTGCAAACCTCTGGCTTAACGGAAAAAAAGAAGTGAGAAGAACACTTAAGAGAGCATTCAAAAAAAAAAAAAAAAAAGATATCGAAAAGATCCATGACAGAATGGAAGGAAGGAAGGAAGGGAGGGAGGGAGGGAGGGAGGGCAGTCCAAGTAGAACTTCTTGAAATAAAAATATCATAACTGAAATAAGTCAGTGGAAGGGATGAACAGCATAAACACTGCTAGCAAAAGAATTAATGAACAAAAGACTTAGCTGAATGTATTATACAGAACTTGGCTTCTCAGAAAAAGAGATGAAACACATAAAGAAGTTTAACAACCAAGAAAGATAATGAGAAAGTCTAACATACATTTAATGAGAGTTCATAAAGGAGGTAACAAGACAAAACGGGGGAAATGCAATACTCAAAAACACGACGACTGACACTTTTCTGGAATTACTCAAAGACTTGAAATACTTAGAATCAGGATGCCCAATGAATCCCAAGGCAGATTAAATAACCATCTAAACACATTTTATTCAAAATGTTTGAAAGAAATGTTTGAAACAAAATGTTTGAAAGAAATATAGACAGAAAAACAGATTACCCAAAAGGAAGGTGATCTAGATGAACAACTTGCTTTTTCACACATATATGTAGTGTATATACATAGTATATATAGTGTATATATAGTATATATAGAGAGTGTGTATATAGTATATATAGCATAGTGTATATATAGTATATATACTATATATAGCATGCTTATGTGAAACTTGCTTTTTCACATATATAGTACATATATATATAGTATATGTGTGTACACACATATATAGTATGCTGACCTTGTATGAATCATTGCTCAAAGTACTCCAAGTATCTGTAAAACAATCAGGAAAATTTGAGCATTGACTGAGTATTAGATAATACAAAGAACTTACTGCTGTTTTTTTTTTTTCTGAGACGGTGTCTCTGTCACCCAGGCTGGAGTGCAGTGACGCGATCTTGGCTCACTGTAACCTCCACCTACTGGGTTCAAGCAATTCTCCTGCCTCAACCTCCCAAGTAGCTGAGACTACAGGCGCACACTGCCATGTTTGGCTAATTTTCTGTATTTTTGTAGGGACAAGGTTTCACCATGTTGCCCAGGCTGGTCTCGAACTCCTGAGCTCAGGCAATCCACCCACCTCGGCCTCCCAAAGTGCTGGATTACAGGAGTGAGCCACTGTGCCTGACCTACAAAGAGCTTACTGTTAATTTACTCAGTTGTATTAATGTCATTGTGGTTATGTATTTTAAAAGTCCTTATCCTTTAGAAATACACACTGATGATCTGAAATAATATATACCTTGGATTTGCTTCAAAATGAATCATGAGGGAAGTGGGAGAATATACAAATGAAGAAAGATGGTCCAATATGTTTATAATGGTTGAAGGTAAAGAATACATGAGGGCTCATTATACTTTTTTTTATATTTTCTTTTCTCGAATTATGTGTATGTTTGAAATTTTTCATAATGAAATATTTTTAATGTCTGATAATCCCAACGGTTGACAAAAGTATGAATCAACAACTCCTATATATTACCACTGTCAGAATAAAGACATATAAATGGATAATCTTTCTCTCTCCCCATACATACATACATACATACATATATGCGGCATATAACCACTAATTTCACACTAAATTATATAATGCAGAGAAACTTACATATAAGTAGCAGGATTCATATACAAGACTATACATAAAATCACTGTATATAATAGCAAGAAACTACAAATAACACAAATGTCCCTGACCAAAAGAATGGATAAATAACTGTTATTTGTTTATTAACACTTGTTCTTAGAGTTTTCATCTAAGCATTTGCCAGACATATGCTGGCGTCTGTAAACAAATAATTTTTCTCACTTAATACTCATAACGACCTTGTAAGATGTACAATATTGTATCCCTTTTCACAAATAAAAAAAGTTAGGCTCAGAAAACTTGACAGCACATCTGGTATTTGCTTGCAAATTATGGAGCAAGAACATGAATTTTGGCTGGGCATGGGGTGGCTCACGCCTGTAATCCCAGCACTTTGGGAGGCCGAGGCAGGTGGATCACCTGAGGTCAGGAGTTGGAGACTAGGCTGGCCAACATAGCGAAATCTCATCTCTACTAAAAATAAAAATAAAAAAATTATCTGGGCATGGTGGCGGGGTGCCTGTAATCCCAGCTGCTTGGAGGCAGGAGAATCGCTTGAACCCAGGAGGCGGAGGTTGCAGTGAGCCGAGATCACGCCATTGCACTCCATCCTGGGCAACGGAGTGAGACTCTGTCTCAAAAAAAAAAAAAAAGAATGTGATTTTCGATTATCCCTTCTACAAACTCAGTTTTCATTTCACAGTAATAATCAGGAATGTATATTTTCAAAAAAGGAGTGATATGCTAATTTTCTAAAATAGCTTAAAATTAATACATAAACAGTCACCTACTCATGATGGTTCAACTTAAAATTTTCTTACTTTAAGATGTTGCAAAGCAACATGCATCCAATAGAAACCGTACTTTGAATTCTGAATTTTGATATTTTCCCGAGCAGCAGTATGTGGTAGGATACTCCTTCATAATGCTGGGCAGAAGTAGTGAGTCAAGATCTCAGTCAGCCACATGATCGCAAGGGTAAACAGGCCAGGCGTGGTGGCTCACACTTGTAATCCCAGCACTTTGGGATGCTAATGTGGGTGGACTACTTGAGAACAAGAATTCAAGACCAGCCTGGCTAACAGCAAGACATCCATCTCTACAAAAAAAAAAATTTTTAATTAGCTGGGCGTGGTGGTGTGCGTGCGTAGTCCTAGCTACTTAGAAGGCTGAGACAGGAGGATCCCTTGAGCTCAGGAGTTTGAGGTTACAGTGAGCTATGATCCCGCCACTGCAATCCAACCGGGGCAACAGAAAGAACCAACCCTCTACAGTGTACCCAGTCATTAGCATTTTTTGGATATTGTTTTTGCAACCCATCGTGTCTACAAATACTCATTTTTCACTTACAATGAGTTTAGGGAGTTCATAAGGATGTAATCCCATCATAAGTCTAGGGTTATCTACATAAAAAAAATCTTTTTACAGTATCACAAAGGCAAACTGTAGTTGATCCAGACCTGTACAAATTACCAGTAAGATCTAAAATAACAAGGTTTCCCATAATTTGCAGTTCGTATTTTACATAGGTACACATAAAATAAAACCAGTGGGGGTCCTGGGGAAGATTACTGACTAGTTTAACTCAGTTTATATATATATGGCATATAACCAGTAATTCCACACTGAATTATATAATGCAGAGAAATTATATAATGCAGGACTAGTTTAACTAATCCTCTTAATACTGTCAGTCTCTTGAAAGTACATTGACAATGGAAACTACCTTTCGTACATAGAGAGCCGCCTTCTTTTGTTAAAAGTCTTTCAAAATTAAGTGATCTCTATAAGTTTCTTCTAGTTCTGAACTCTAAACTCTGCTTACTTGGCTTCTATTTTACAATTCCATACCAATGATCTTCACCTACACTATTTCTGAACCCAAAAAGCCATTCTCTAGTGCAAAGTTTGGCTTACTAAGAATGTCCTGCTCAGACTAAGGGCTAAATATCAAATAAATAACAGTATCAGTTAAGAATCACATCCATGCTACTTTCAGCAATTACATTTGTAAGAGTATTCAATTGATTAGATTACATCCAAACACTTTCATGAACCAATTTTTTAAAAAAGACAAATCACTAGCCAAATTTTTTCATAGTTTTTCTCCAATTTATTTTAGGTTATTTCAATGCCCCTGATGCACCTAACCAATAAAACTTTCTCTGGAAAATGCTAACAGTAAAAAATAATACAATTAAATAAGTACTAAATACTCCTCTATTTGCTAAAAGTACAAAATATCCCTCAGTCAACAAACCAAAACAGACATTATTCAATTATACTTGTTATGGCAAATCAGGTTTAAACTCTAGCGTCGGCCCTAGTGCTTCCAGGAATACTACCCTGAGGATTATGAACCCTCAGTGTCACTCAGGGGAAAGAGTGTGGTGATTGCTGAGCAATCTCCACCACAGCGGCTCTCATGCATCTGCCAACCGCGAACCATGATTTTATTTTAACAAAGACACACATGCTCATGCTATAGCCTCTTTAAAAAATATTTAGGATCTAGCACAGTGCCTAGCACAAAAATAAATAAAATATTTATTAAATAAATGTTTATTAAATCCACAGAATTGGAAAGCAAGAATAGGTCAGGCGCAGTGGCTCACGCCTGTAATCCCAGCACTTTGGGAAGACGAGCTGGGTGGATCACTAGGTTAGGAGTTTAAGACCAGCCTGGCCAACATGGTGAAACCCTGTCTCTACTTAAAATACAAAAAATGAGCTGAGCATGGCGGTGGGTGCCTGTAATCCCAGCTACTCGGAAGGCTGAGGCAGGAGAATCACTTGAACCTGGGAGGTAGAGGTTGCAGTGTGCAGAGATCGTGCCACTGCATTCCAGCCTGGGCGACAGTGCAAGATTCTGTCTCAAAGAAAGAAAATAAAACAAAAGAAAAGAGAAAAAAAAAGAAAAGGGGTTAAAAAGGGTTTTAATTTTAACAACTGGCTGAAAATCTAGATGCTAAAGAACAGACTGCAGGGATCACATTCACTTAAAAAAAAAAAGTACAAAGAACATATGAATAAAAGCTGTGAAATGAAAGACAAGAACTTCCCCCAAATCTGCCTATAAGCCATTCTGATTCAGCTCCAAGAAAAAATGATTGTTTCCAAAGCATTCACAGCCCACATATCTTGGTGCTGGATGGGTGGGACGACAGTGGCAGTTACAGTTGAATAAGGGGAAAGACTGACATAAATGAGAGGAAGGGGAGAGCTCATATCCAGAATGAAAATTTATTTGAAATTAAAGTTAACTTCACTCATTCTGCTATTTTCAGTACTTCTACATATTCCCAAGGATACATTCAACATCTAAATTAAAGCACCTAACTGCAACAGCAGCATGAAAGTAGATCAAATGAACAGAATAATTTTTTACAAAGATTATATAAGGCTAAGAAGTCCCTTCTGGGCCTCCTGATTTGTCAGTCTAGCTCAATCATCCATTCAGTCTACATTTTTTGAATAACATGCAACTAACTGGAGGTTCCTGAAGAGCAAGGTCTGATTATCTTGTAACCTCAACCTTCAACAAAACTGGCAGAATACTCTGTTATATACCCATTAAATACAGCATTTCCACCCACAGTGAAAAGAATTGTTGTTAAAATTAGTAATCAGGCATTACTTGATAACTCAAAAATATTAATTAGGGTTATACATACATCGCTTAATAGGAAATCTATTAATACCACTATCATTTCCACAATGTTTGGTTTTGCTACCTCGTCTTGAAAAACAATACACTACTTCAGTTTCAAGTTATTCAAATGGAATAATCTTGCCTGTCTTGTAACAAAAATGAAAGAATTAATTCATTCACTTATTAATTCAGTTAACATTGATTTAATGACATGTGCTATGGAGTGCCTGCTCCAAGGGCTATAGTCTATTGTCCAAGCAGCAGAGTGATTTTTTGAAATTATCTCACCATATCACACTCCTGCCTAAAACCCTCTAATGATTTCCCTTTGCAGTTGTACCACCTTCTCCAAGTTATTACTTGTCTCCCTCTCTCTCCTAATCTCATATTCCTATACTCTCTCTCTCATTCATCAAGCACTAGCCATACTGGTTCTTTCTGGTCTCTTTGATAGTCACATTTTTTAGGCTAGTTTTTCCTTCTACGTGGAAGACTTTCCTCCTTTACATGGTGCCTCCTTGTTAGTCGGTATCAACTAAACATTACTACTTAAGAGAAGCTTTCTCTGACGACCCCCCCCCCCGGCCATCACTCTTTTTCACATACCTGATTTTACACTATTAAGAGCATTTATCAGTACCTAAAATTCTGCATTCACGTGTTTACTGTCTGTGTTCTCACCACCAGACTATAGGTCTCTCAAAGGTAGGGACTCAACATATTTTTTTCACTGCTGAATCAGTACCCAGCACACAGTAAAGGTCCACAAATATTTGTCTACTGTGATAGAGAGGCAGACATGTGAATAAAATTATACCAATTATAAGAAAGTTAAAATACAATATATTATAAAAGCCCAAATGAAGAAGATGTTCAACTCTGCGAGGGAAGACTGACTTTTTGGAAAACTTTGTTGGTTACAGAGAAGAGAAGAGATTGGAAAAGAACAGAACTAGAATAGGCAGAGTAGTTACGAAGTCAATAGAATCATCGGGAAAGATAATAAGGGCCTGAATAAAGGCACGGCAACAGAAAGGGAAAAAACAAATTTGCAAGTATTTCAGAGATAAAATCATTACCATCTGGTCTCAGATTGGATATGTGGAATAAGGACAAGGAACGAGGTTAAGATGTCTCCTAGGTGTCTTCTTTGGCCCAATTAAAATACTTCTTTTAACCCAGAAAGATTTTTAGAATAATGAGATAATTAGCCAGTTTGAAAGATATTAAGTTTGATGTACTTGACTACATGGTTATGATGTTGAGTAAGCAGCAAAACTGGTCTGGAGTCCTCAAGCTAAAACACAAATTTGATGGTCAATTATTCAGTCAACAAATATTTATCCAGCACTTACTATGTCCCAGGGCTGTTCTAAGCACCAATGATGCAATGGTGAACAAAACAAAGTACTTGTCTCCTCACAAAACTTACATTCCAGGGAGATAAGAAATATGTACCATAATGTCAGTAGTGACAAATGCTATGAAAGAAAAAGCAATAATGCCAGGCACAGTGGCTCATACCCGCAATCCCAGCATTTTGGGGGCCAAGACAGACGGATCACTTGAGTCCAGGATTCAAGACAAGCCTGGGCAATGTGGCAGAACCCTGTCTCTACAAAAAATACCAAAAAAATTTGTCAGGCTTGGTGACATGTGCCTGTACTCCCAACTACCTGGGGGTGCTGAAGTGACAGGATCACTTGAGTCTGGGAGGTCGAGGCTGCGGTGGGCCATGATTGTGCCACTGCCCTCCAGCCTGGGTGACAAAGCAAGACCCTGTCTCAAAAAAGAAAAGGCAATGCGATTAAAAAAGAAAAAAAAAAAAAAAAGACAAGTGACAGAGAGAGGAGCTACTTCAGATAGAGTGATCAGAGAAGGCCTCACTGATGATAAGGTGACATTTGAACAGAGTTAAACAGAGTGAGGGAGTAAGTAATACAAATATAGGAGGAAAAACAATCCATAAAGAATATGATAAAGTACAAATTTGGGTCGAAGAAAATATGATTAGGAATGACCAGCACAGAAATTATTTCACTAAACACAGTGAATCAGGGGAGAGTTAGGAAATGAGAATGGTAGTAGAGGTAGTCAGGGACTAGATTACAATAGCAGTACTACATACAGTGGTAATTTATTTAAAACTAATTACCTACCCTGCAAATACCACCTTCCAGTACGTAAAACAGTGCTGAGAAAAGAGCAGGTACTCAATGTATTATTTTCCAATACATGAGTGAATAAATTAATGAATTAATAACTTCCCAAATTTGAGCCCGATTATATCTGACCATTTCCCAAACCCCAATTCATCCTCGAAGAACAAACCAAACGGCAACTTGAAGGACTAATAATATAAAGGATAACCATAAAGGCCTTACAAACTTTAGCAATCTTCACTAGTAGAATTTTAAAATGTTTTGAACAATAGCAACATCAATGGAACCAATGATGTTGGTTCCATTGATCCTGTCCCTTGCAAGAATGCTTAAAAGAAAACAACAACTACTTAGTAAGTATATAATTTCTGGGATGTCTGCTAAATTAATCTATCACTCCATAAACTACATTTAGTAATATTTTAATAATCAAAATATCACTTTAGACAAAGTTCAGATCATGTGGAACAGTCATCAGGTTACTGCACTACTTCAGCTTTATTCTATGGAAAGTCATTTAAAATGGTTGGAAAAAGGAAAATGATGTGTTGGTGTATATAAGAGCAATAAATAATACAATCCTGGTTAAAAATATACATTTACTGCATTATATCACTCTTAATAGAATCAAGCAATCACTTAAAATTCACCACTAAAAACAAGTATTCTTTTGGTAGCTAATAATCTACACTCAGTTTAAATCTGCTTAGTGAACTAAATAGTCCAGACTCAGAGTCAGCAAGGATCTGTCAAAGTTATATTAAGTGTTCCCATCGTCAGGAAATTCCCAACTCATTGTTTTCCACACTTTCAAAGAGTGTATGCATAAAAATTTAATACACTTCAAGTATTTAAAATAAATTAATACTAATATTTATCAGCATTTAGAAAATGTACTTCATCAGAAACTTCACCTTCTACACTTCAGTATTTTTGTTTCACTTTCATATTTACTTAGTGCTTTTGCATACTAAAATAAGTAAAAATTTTCTTTATTTTAAAAGTCTATGCTAAACAACACACATTGCCAAGTTGCTGTCAGATATTTAATTGATTTCCTACAAAATACTTGGTTTAAATTTCTTGGAGACAAGCACCAAAAGAAAGGCAGTGGAATCTTTTCCTATTCCAACTCTCACGTCACTATTTCTTAGGGGGGAAAAAATCACTGAAAACAACAAAAAAATCTAAATGTTAAAACTTATTTTAAATCAAGGAACATAAAAAAGTATGAAGTACAACAAAAGAAAAATATAATTCATCTATATAGCATGTTCTATTTAAAGGGCTGTCTGAAGAAAGGCTAGAAATAGCAAAACAGAAACAGAAAGCAATGAGAGAAACTGAGAAAAACAAGGTAGAAAGAGAAACAATCACACAGAGATAGGTTGTTAAGTATCAATGGGATGTTAGATACTCTCAGTCTAATAAAGTTCTAACATATCTATTAGAAAATCCAGGACATTACTTTATAACTTCTCTCTTATGTGAAACCTGGAGTCGTACAACACAGTTCTAATGGTTCATTTTGAGCTCTTAAAATAGAGAATCAGAAAAGATATTTATATATGTATGCTCTTTCACATAGAAGCATCTCTATTTTGTATTCTAACTTTTCTACTTTGATGCACAATTACAATTCCATGTTGTAAATCTAACATATTAACAAATATTGGTATTTTCACGTGAGCATATTGTCGAACTGAGGACCAAACAATGTTTATCATCTTCCCTTTTTCTCTGTAGAAATACTAAATTGATTTTGGTAATCATCCCAGAAACACAATTAGGTCAACACAAAACTTCTACTAGATTGCAATTCTAATTTTTTCAACTTTCTAATCTGTGGTTTTGAAGTCTTTATAAGTAATTTGATTATTTTTCATTTAACAGTCATTCAAAAATAAAAATTCACCTATCTAGATATATTATTAACTGGCCAAAACCTGTTCAATGAAAAGGTCAGGCTGAAGACAGAGAAGAGAAATGGAGAAGATTATTTAAAATTTTTAAATTAAGGTGGAATTACTGTAATTACTTCAAACTTTGTCCACTCATATAAACCCACTGCCAATCCTAAGGAATCCATCCACATCATAACATACCTGATACACATGAGCAGACTTAGATTAAAATAACTTTAACTCTCTATATACAACATGGTGATAAGATATAACATCAGATATAAGAAGGCAGATACAAAAGAGTATACACTCTTACTTATCACCATAGATTAGTTTGGCCTGTTTTTGAACTTTATAAAAAGAGTACATCTACTGCATGAGTACATTTTATAAAGTTCGAAAACAGACTAATCTACGGTGATAAATAAGAGTACATACTCTGAGCACTCAAAGATGTACTCATTTAAAAAGTTCAAAAACAGGCTGAACTAATCTATGGCATTAAAGGTCAGGATAGTGCCTTCCTTGGCTGGGGAAGTAGTGCCTGGAAGGAAATAGAATGGGAGCTTCCAGGGTTTTGCAATATTATGTTTCTTGATCTGGGTTCTGATTCCCCATGTGTTCAATTTGTCAAAATTCTCAGAACTGTACATTTATAACAGACTTTTTGGATCTATGCTATCTTTCAATAAAGGAAAATTTTTACATAACATCTACTGTCTTCTCTGTAGTTCTGAAGGTCCTCAACAACTTACCCTTATCCTACAAATCTAATACTAAAATTCTATATTCTTTTTTTTCTGTATTAATAGGTTTTATTTATTTCTTTTCTTTTTTCTTTTTTTTTATTATTATACTTTAAGTTCTAGGGTACATATGCACAACATGCAGGTTTGTTACATATGTATACATGTGCCATGTTGGTGTGGTGTACCCATTAACTCATCATTTACATTAGGTATATTTCCTAACGCTATCCCTCCTCCTGTCCCCTCCCCACATAAAATTCTATATTCTTATGGTTCCTTTCAGGAAAATGTTTCATGTTTTTATTCAAGCCCTATTTTCTCTAGATTTAACTACATTCTACCCATCCAAGGTTGAAACAATCCTCCACTTTCTATGATTTTTTTCTAGCTCATATCAATCTCTCTATTCTCATCTCTTTTGCTTTTATTGACCATACAAATAAGAACACGTATATCTATTTCTTTATATCTATGTGCTAAAACTGTAAAAAATATTTTACAAACATTTCCTTCAATTCTCAAATAAGTGTTATCTCAAAAGGAGATGAAGAAACATGCTCAGAAAAGGCAACTTGTCCAGAGCCCAAAACTTCTCAAAGGCAGGATCAAGATTCAAATCCAGATCTGTCTGGGTCCAATACCATGCTTTTAGTCAATACTAGACTGTCTTCACACCATGCAGTCAGTACCCTATTAGATGTTATTTTGTCCATATTAGCCATATTTTGTAACTTATTAGCTATCTTCATATAATCCTATTATCCATATTACATACATATAAGCCAACTCTCTATCAAGTCATACTTCACCTATTTTGAACTATGCTATGAGGCAATTACCTATTTGGAAAACCAGTACTCAAATGTAAGCACTCCAAAAAATGACAATAAAAATTCGAAGTATGTATCACCACCAAGTTTATTCACATATCTTATGCACAGCAGGGCCTCTTAATTCTTCATAATCACAACCTATTTATCCTATTTTATGTAAATTAGCATAAGTCCACACTTACAGTTGCCATTCTACAGCACAATAAAAGTAAAAAAAAAAAAAATAAAGAATTAAAGCACCACTAAACATAGGGATAATAACTGCATTGTAAAGTGGCAGCCAAAAGTAACGCAGAGGCATATAGGAATCAAAAGAGCAGTGAGGTATTACAGAGGGTAGTAATAAATTGTCTTCAGCCCACCCCCAATACAAAAATCAATATTCATAATGATGACCCTAGCCAAGGAGAAAAAGTTAACATATTTTAACTTTTTCTGAAGTTAATAGCTGGTATTTTCTCAAGTTAGAAAAAAAAAAAACAGGAATCAGCTCTAGAAATAATTGTATCGAAATGGCTACACATTTCAGATCTCAGTTAATAACCTGGTTCCTGGGGGTTCCAAATCAATACTCTACAATACATAGAATACTCATTTAGTCCTAGCCATGTGATTTATCTTCTATGTGATGCTATCTTTGGGAAGACTGCGAAGGGTTAAATGCATGGGTTTTAGAATCAGAAACAAAGAAAGGAGTCTGAACCCCACCTGTCTCTCTCTCATAATACCTATATGACCTTGGGCTAGTTAGGCATCGCCCCATTTTCCTCATCAGTTACACAGGTGTATTAACGCATATTCTCCTAAGTATGCAGGAAGACAATGGGAATTTAAGTAATGTTTTTAACACACTCCCCAACATACATTATTCAAAATATGGAAGCTGCTGCTACTATTTCTTGTGTTCAAAGACAATTAAACATTTACCACTTACAACAATGCTGGACACATAACCAGTACTCAATAAATACTTGGTGAGTGGCATGTGTATAAGAAGAGAAGGGTAACCAGATCTCTTAATAGCATACAGCAGTGTCCAGCCTGATTACATCTACTACTTTTTATTTGCAAAAACTTACCAAATAAAAGAACTAGGACTAACTGCAGAAAGTTATTCTTTCATTAGATTTTTTACTAAATCAATGTAAGAGTTTTATTAACAAACGTAGCTGCTCAACAAAGGAACAAACCATTGTGAATAACCTACCCATGAGTGGAAGGTTTGAGTGATGGTGGATGACAGCTGTCTGATATTGCAGAGAAAATTCCTGCTTTGAGGGGGGTCTACTAATTTCTAAAGTAGCTTCCAAATATTCTTAAAAACAAACATTAGATTTATATATGCACATACGTATCCAAAATTCATACATATTCACACACTCCAGTTGAACACAATATATTTGTTTTAAAGCAGCAATATATTTGTTTTAAAGGTAATTACACTTTTTCTCTGTGGTACTTTTCCAATATAAAAACAATTATTGATGTATGCAAAAAATTCCTCCAGGAATCAAAAATCAAGTAGAGTTTTTTAGTAAAACAAAGTAACTGTTAAAAGAAACAATGCATAGCAAAAGGCAACTGCCACAGTTTACCCGAATCTCTTAATCATCTCCTTTTAATTTTGATATGAAGAACAATCAGAATCCTTTCAAATATATAACTTTTTTCATTCTGCTAGGTAAAACAATAATATATACTTGTGTATTCAAAACAATGTTGAAACATGACCATGAAACAACAAACTTTCCCATGAGAAAAAAGACAATGTTAAGGTTCTTATTAAAATAAGGTGGTTTAATAAATAAATAAATAAAATAAATAAATAAATAAATAAAATAAAATAAGGTGGTTTAAGTATTTTAAAAACTATTCCAACCTAAAATTTAACTCACTACAAATTATTATGTCATGTAAGAATTATTCTTATATAACATATGAAACCTTGTATGACGTAAGAATTAATCTGACCCGCTTTGTACTGTTATGCCATTCGAAAACACCACTGAAAGTTATAGCTAACAGTAATAAGTCACTCTAAATAAACAAGGTAGGAAATAGCTTAGTATTCAAACATCCATTATTATAATTTTATACTAATACATATGATAGATATGATTAAAAACTTACAACACATACACTGAACAAACAGTTTCACAATATTCCACCTGCTACCTGGTTACTTATCCAGAAACTACCACATAGCTAAATGTTAAGAGTTCACAGCTCACCTACCTCAAAAGGTGTTTCCAACCACTGGAGTCTCTCCCTGCAACTCCATTCCTCTCAGAGTTTTTCATTTTTCCTTTTTTTTTCTTCTTGAGGGAGGGGAGTGGTGGTGATGGTAGTGTGGTGAATATTAGAAAGTGCATTATAGAATTATGAGTGGAAAAAAAGTGCAATTAAAAATTTTAGTATATGAGGGTCGAACACTAAGCATGGAAATAATTAGCAATACTATTTTAAGATGTGATTTGAAGTATGAAACTACTGACAAAAATATGTATGTGCACACAGCTAAAACAGCTAAATACACTTTTATCTGACAAGCTGTTGCTTCTTAGTAACTAAATTACTTGGCAACCTTCTTTGTTTATAGCTTCTATGTCTCTTCATTCTCTATTCATTATAAAAAACACATGAAATTTCACTGGATTCAATGCAAGATGACTAAAATCCCTGAAGTCCTGTTTTGCTGCTATAATAATGCAATAATTTCCACAAACACTATTTATCCTGTACCTAAATCACTAGAGAGCTGGGTAGGGTGTCTGAATTTGGCAATGAAACATTCTGTGGTTCTCAGGATAATCTTCATTTCAAATATTCTGACTGTCAGGTTACATGTTTAAATTTTGAGATCAGAAAATCTGGTGATTTTAGTGTAGAACAAAACAAAAACACCACCCACCCCATTTATATCCTCTATTTCCAGACTGCATACTTCTAGAAATAAGTTTGATAAATTTACAAAGGCCTTTGAACATACATACTCCTTCCATTAAACAGTATTACTGAAGGTGCGAGACATATGCACTACAAAACAATGGAAGAAAAATATTACTAATTATTTATGCTGGAGTCTGGAATGAAGACATTTATAGACTCATAGTCACAAGTACACACAAACAATTAGTATTTCACAGTGTGCCCCAAATCTTTCAGTCCAGCAGTACCTTCTAAGGCCAGAAGAGCCTGTCTGTAATGTAATCATTCTTCAACAGTTAAGGAATTTATATACAGGAATACAAAACTTATCGCTAACTTTTTCTCAACATTATCTTGAAATACTAAATAATGTACCAGGAAAATGTTCATTCAAAAAATTAAGTTATAAGTTTTAAAACCCTGGTGCAGAGCTCTACCTATTTGAACGCTACTCTTTTATGCAAAAGTCTTACAAGTGTCATTATATCCTCACTTCTAAGAGATCTTCCTTCTAGGTCATTCCTTACTGATCTCCCATTTTTTCTGAATTCCTCTAGCTATCAGAGTCCCTTACAAAGATAACTGGCATGTGCTTCAAATACTACTGTCTTTTAACTGTACACTGATATAGCTATATCCCAACAGAAACTCCCTGAAGGAAGACATATGCCTTCCTCAATCACAACAGTATTAACTAACCCATGTGATCATAAAATATATATATAAATACAATTAACCCATGTCATCAAAACTATACTGGTTGACATTAATAAAATCATTACAAATCCAAATTAACACAATGGGGTTAAAAAAAAAAAAAAAGGAAAAGTAATTGAAGGAGCCAGATTCTTGAAAATCCAGGTAATTAAGGTTAAAAAAATGTTTTCTGTATTTCTTACCAACATCTTTAACAGGATATGTTTAAAGCGTCAGAATATCCTCAATTTTATATTTTATAAAAATTTCATCATTCCAGGTACATTGCTCAGTTTATGCAATCTGGCTGGAAGCCTCTAAAAGAGGAATATGAAGAATATACTTACATTTATTATCTTTCAACCCTATTACTTTGGGTATATGAATTTTATACATATTAACTAGTTTTACATAATTTTCAATTTACTTTTATGTCTGTGTAATTTTATAACTACATTTGTTGTACAGACATAATTTTTAAGGAGCCATTCACTTTAACCTGGCCACTGTAACAAAAAAACCACAAATAACAGTATCTGTATATGACCCAAAAAGCATTAAGTCAACTTCAATTATTCATACAGATTATCTAACAAATATTTTAATCTGTTTATGTTCTTCCACTAACAGTATTTGCTTAGGAAACAAAAATCTGTGCTAATAATTCAAATAAAATGTAGAAGAAAATATACATCAATCTATTGTGGGAGAGAAGGGAACATAAAATATTTTCTCACCAATATAAATATTTTAGATTATATATTTAGCATTCTTCTACCATTATTCATCTTTTTAAGGCAGGTAATTGAGAATGGACTGTATTTAATAACTTGGTGACAGAGGCACAGATATACAGGCAAGCAAATCATTCGCTCACCCCACTGAGATTTTTGCAGTCTTACTCTTGGTAGCCTGACACCTGGAAGCAGGAGGAGGCAGCAAGTCACTGCAGGTTGATCATTAAAAGGAAATTGAGAGTTGACTGTAATTTAAGTTTAAAGTGCTATGAAATACCACCACTCCTACATGTATTCATTATTGTTTGTGGGAATACTACTCACAGTGATTTAATAAGGCTACAAATGCTTTCTTTTTAACCTTTTCAATATTCCAGGTCTGTAGTGATATGTGAGAATTATAAAGATAAAAGGCTAAAGTGCTACAAGTATAAAGTAGTATGCATTTTAGAGGTGAGGAGATAGAAGCCCAGATAGGTAAAACAGCATGCCACATCTTCCTCAGATTAAAGTAGAACCTCGTTCTCTGGACTTCAACTTCGATACAACAGTCTAGCATCCCCTTCAATTCAAAACTCTTCTTTTGGCTTACGTATCAGGCCATTCTTGCATTCTTACAAAGAAACACCTAAGACTGGGTAATTTATAAGAAATGAGGTTTAATTGGCTATCATTTCTGCAGCCTATACAGGAAGCAAGGCACCAGTACTTGCTTCTGGGGTGGCCTCAGGGAGCTTCTACTCATAGCAAAGACAAAGTGTGTGTAGGCATCTCACATGGCAGAGCAGTAGCAAGAGAGAGCTGGGGGGAGGAGTCACACTCTTTTAAATAACCGGATTTTGTGAAAACTTACTATCACAAAGATAGCACCAAGCCATGAAGGATCCACTCCCATGACCCAAACACCTCCCACCATGCCCCATCTCCAGCATTGGAGATTACAATTCAAGATGAGATTTGGGTGGGGACAAATATCCAAACTATATCATTCTGCCCATGGCCCCTCCCAAATCTCATGTCCTCCTCACACTGCAAAATATACTCATGCCTTCCCAACAGTCTCCCAAAGTCTTAACTCATTCCAGCATCAACTACAAAGTCCACAGTCTCATCTGAAACAAGGCAAGTCCCTTCCACTTATGAGGCTGTAAAGTCACAAACAAGTTATTTACTCCCAAGATACAACGGGGATATAGGCATTGGATAAACACTGCCATTTCAAAAAGGAGAAATCAACCAAAAGAAAGGGGCTACAAGCCCCATGCAAGTTCAAACCCCAGCAGGGCAGTCATTAAATCTTAAAGCTCCAAAATAATCTCTTTTGACTCTGTGTTCTACATTCAAGGCACACTGCTGCAAAGGGTAGGCTCCCAGGGCTTTGGGCAGCTTTGCCCTGTGGCTTTGCAGGCTTGTCCCAGGAATGCTCTCACAAGTTTTAGTTGAACGCCTGTGGCTTCTCCGGGTAGAGCACGCAAACTGCCAGTCAAGCTACCATTCTGTGGTCTGGAGGATGGTAGGCCCCTTCTCACAGCTCCATTAGGCAGTGCCCCACTGGGGACTCTGGGGGGCTCCAACGCCACATTTCCCCTTGGCCCCACCCTAATAGAGATTCTCTGTGACGGCTCCATCCCTGCAGCAGGCTTCTGCCTAGACATCCAGGCTTTCTCATACATCCTCTGAAATCTAGGCAGAGGCTCCCAAGCCTCAATTCTTGCATTCTGTGCACCTGCAGGCTTAATACCATGTGGAAGCCATCAAGTCTTATGCCTTGCACCCTTTGAAGTAGCAGCCCGAACTGTACCTGGGCCCCTTTGAGCAAGGCTGGAAGACTGAGTGGCTGGGATGCAGGGAGCAGTTGTCTTGAGGCTGTGCAAGGCAGCGAGCACCGGCCTGGCCCAGGCACACAAAACCATTCTTTCTTCCTAGGCCTCTGGGCTTACGATGAGAGGGGCTGCTGTCAAGGTCTCTAAAATGCCTTGAAGGCCTTTTCTCCAATGTCATGGGTATCAGCACTTTGGCATCCATTTAATTATGCAAATATCTCTAGCAAGTGGCTGCTCTACAGCCTGCCTGAATTCCTCCCCTGAAAAAGCTTTTTCTTTGCCACATGGCTAGGCTGCAAATTTTCCAAACCTTTATGTACTGCTTCCTGTTTAAAAATAAGTTCCAACTTTAAGTCATTTCTTTGCTCCTACATCTGAGCATGGGCTGTTAGCAGCATCCAGGACACATCTTGAACACTTTGCTGCTTAGACATTTCTTCTGCCAGATACCAGAGGTCATCACTCTTAAGTTCAAACTTCCACAGGTCCCTACAGCATGAAGAGAATGCAGCCAAATGCTTTGCTAAAGCATAATGAGGGTGACCTTTGCTCCAGTTCCTACTAAGTTCTTCATTTCCACCTGACACCTCATCATCATAGACTTCATTGTCCGTACCACTACCAGCATTTTGATCACAACCATTCAACTAGTCTCTAAGAAGTTCCAAACTTTCCCTCATTTTTCTGTCTTCTTCTGAGTCCTCCAAACTCTTCCAACCTCTGCCTGTTACCCAGTTTCAAAGCTGTTTCCATATTTTCAGGTATCTTTAGAGCAGTGTTCCACTCCCACTTACCAATTTTCTGTAATAGGCTGTTCTTGCACTGCTATAAAGAAATATCTGAGACTGGGTAATTTAAAAGAAAAGAAATTTAATTGGCTATTGGTTCTGTAGGCTATACAGGCAGCACGGTGCCAGCATCTGCTTCTAGGGAGGCCTCGGGGCGCTTTTCCTCAAGATGGAAGGTGAAGCACAAGTAGGCATCTGACATGGTAAAGTGGGAGTGAGAAACAGTAAGAGGGCCACACACTTTTAAACAATGAGATCTTGCTAGAACTCACTATCACAAAAACACCACCAAGCCATGAGGGATCCACTCCCATGGCCCAAACACCTCCCACCAAGCCCCACCTCCAGCACTGGGGATTACAATTCAACATGAGATTTGGGTGGGGACAAATATCCAAACTGTTTTAGCTTAAGGGATCACAATCTTCTCTCTTCTCTTCTGTTGACTCCTTTCTTCTCATTGATTCCTACCCTATGATATACACCCTCATCATCTTATCTATCCTCAAACATTCAAATCTTAAGCTCTTTCTCCATTTATATCCCCTTTCTCAACCTCTTATAAACAGAGCAATCAGATCAGAAATTCAGAACAACTAAAACCTCCATTCTAGTATTTTCTGCCACCTTTTACATATTTATATAATCACCTGAAATTCAAGGTGCAAAGCTGAACTCATTATCATCCTTCCCCAAATGACTTCTCCATTTTACGGCACCACCAATTTCATTGTCCCTCAGGACAGCAAACCTAAAGCACGCTTTTCCTTCTAATCTCCTTAATACTGTACTATTCCTTTTCCCATGTCTCTCACTCCCTTTTTCCAGTCAATTAATGCTTCAGTGATTATCTGATAGATGCTGGGGGAAGGAGATGTTAAAAATGGGTAAAACAGGACTCCTGCCCTCAAGAAGCTAAAGATCTAGTGAAGGGGGAAGAAACTGGACAAAGAGATAAAGTAAGACAATGGTAAGTGCAATTTAGAAAAGAATAAAATAAAGATGTAAAAAAGTAGAGAAGGAAGCAATAAATTCCCACTGGGATAAGGAAGGATCTCCAGAAGTGGCATGTGACCTCAACCTTAAAGAATTAGGACTTCTATAGATAAACTGTGCTGGAAATGTAATTCAAGGCAAAGGAAATACCTATGCAAGGTCAAGCAAATGTGAAACTGCATGCCATGTTCAAGGAATAGCAAACATTCTTCTTTGACTAAAAGATTCTCAAGTAGGGGCATACAGTCTCCACAGAGAAAGAAGAGGAATGGAGGTTGGTGCTTTAAATTGGCAAACTCTCCCCCAATCCTCTGAGAAGGACTGTGTGTAAAAAGTGAACTATGCAAAGAGGCAGATATATTGACATGTGTACGGTTAAAACAGTACAGAAGAAAACCATATGGGAATAAATCAAAAAAGGCCTTGAATGCCAAGCTAAAGAAATGTGGACTGTATTTTGTGAGCAACGATTAGCCTAGAAAATGTGTGCATGTGTTTTGTTTTGTTTTTTCATTTAAGAGAAAAACAAGATCAAATCTAGATTTCTGGGAAATAATCCTGGCAGCCATACAGTAGACCGAGTGAAAAAAGGTGAGAAGATGTTACTGTCACATGATGACATAATAGGATATGAACTGACAATGGGAACAGGAGAGACTGAATTCAATAACTATTTCAAAAGCAAATCAGAGGAGTTTAGCAACACAACAAAGGATAAGCAGTGGATCTTTAGCTTGAATAACAGAGGATGGCAGAAATACCTAGAATGTGAAAAGCGGGCACACTTTGGGGTGCAAAGTTTTACACATCACAACTCTGAGATGATTACCAGACACATACCAGTCACTCACTAAGCCCTGTGACACTGGTTAAGTTACTTATCTGAGTTTTGGTCCTTCAAAATTTCAAAGCCTGTATTCTCAACTGTAAAGCAAGGATAATAAGTGTAGCTAAAACATATATTAAGTAAAATAATGAAATCAGTGCCTGGCACAAAGCTAGTATTATAGTAATAGTATTTATAATAGCAGAATGTGGAACTTAAAAATGCCCACAAATTTTGCAAGAGGTTACTAGCATCTTTTAAGAAATTATTTTCAGTACAGAGGGAGAGTTTTGCTTACAAGAGTTTAGTGGTTAAGCAATAAAGTTGTGGAGTGAAGACAAGCTATTCTGTCTGTAGAGCCTTTATAAAAAAAAACAGTTTTGTAATATTGCCATCACTCCGTATCTCACACTTTCAGCCCATGACTAGCATAGTTACCTGGTCCATGTGAAGAACATAATAATTGCTTGCTGAACATGAGAAAACTAAGCCAACTGGAAGGGAGAAATGAAGAGAAGATCTTAGTTCTACAAATAATCTTGAGGAAACAGTATTAGAAGCATAAAAGTTTTTTCAAGTTACCCTTGGAAAGGAATAGAAATGCTTTATTCTCTGAATCAGAGTAAAGACAGTAAGTCTGGGGAGACAATTGAGGAATTCACACTGGATGGGCAGCCTCTACCTTTTTTATAAGGAAATAAAGTTCACTGCATAGAGTGGGGGGACTACGAAATCAGTCTGAAATCTGGAGAAAGCAAATTAGATAATTCTTCCATTTTAATATGTATTTGACTTCATTTCTGTAGCCAACACCATGGTCCCGTCTTCTATCATGTCAGATTATATCAGCAGCACCCTAGGCAGCTCCTCTGCTTCCTAACTTTCCCCTTCCCAGGGTATAGTATATTCCCAAGGGAGCACATATTTCCTTCTACTATGTTCACCATTATTCTTTTAAGATTTTAACCCCTCTATGAGACTTCTCTGATCCTTTTACCCATCAGACAGTTAATCATTCTCTCCTCTGGCTACTGTCGCATTACCTTTGTTTCCTATATAGTTTGATCACTTAATTTATTTTTCCATCTGCAATCATTTCCTTACATATTCCAATGAACCCCTTAAAAGGGGGAAACAGTTTCCTCATTTTTATTCTTCCAGCAGTTAATTCAGCATCTGGTATATAACAGATGTTCAGTCAATGTCCATTTTGTCTAACTGAACGATTAAACAAATGAGTAAACTCCTAACTAGAAGAAATTAGAAAACAAAAAGGGTTCAAATCTACATCATTTCGGATAACCTTTCTACTTTTCTAGGTATTAAACGGCAACCAAAACAGTTTTTTAGTTCTTAGTGGAAATGTAAAGGGGTTAATCAAAAATTGTAAAACTCAACTGTACTTTTAAATAAATTATATTCTAATAATTATATTTGAACTAGTGTGTCCATGTTCTGGGAATTCACTTTGAACACAATAATTAAAGTAAACCAGGAGGGGTTTACCCAGGAAGAACACTGTATCTTTCCAAGTGATTCAGTACCAGTAAGAGATGCACTACTGGACTGAAATGACAGTCTATCCTTGCATTACGAATTGCAAGAGGAAGCATTTGGGCTTCAAAATACATTTTGGCATGCATTATAGACAGTATTTAATAACATCATTAGCAAATATTGGGGACTTTCACAAATTAAGCAGTCGTCTGAACAAAACTGAAAGCAACAATTAACCAATACAATGACTGTAAAATCTACTATAATGAAGTTCCTAAACTAGATAAAAAATAATCCATCAACAATTTTTAACTGAGGTGCTCTATGTATGAACCACAGCACTAACACCGGTACCAAAACCAATGAAACTTAGAATTCTTCTGAGCCTCAAGAAGCTTGCAAAGCTAGCCAAGTCATTATTAAAATAGTATGAAATTTCCTGGTGTCAGGGAGAAAAATTCTAAGATTCTATGAAATACAGTATCACATTTTATCCAAAGTGAATATAAAAGATTGCACTTCACTTAATTTATTGGAAATGACACAGATTACTTTACAGTTGCTGTATTCAAGAACTCAACTTCAGACAGACTATGCCCAATTAGTACAACAGTATGTTTCAAAAAAAGAAGCTCGAATACCATAATTCCTTATTAACAAGTTTATAATTCTCAAAACTACTGTTTGAAGTATTTTTAATGTGGGTTTTACAATTCTGATTTCACAATGTAGGAAGGCAACTAATGTTAAATATCACAAAGTATCCGGTCTTATGCCAAGTATTTTAATTAAGAACTAGCTCATTTACTTTTCACATTCTTAACTCTTTGAAGTTATCTCTTCTTTTAAAAATGAAGAAATCAGGAGTAAAGCAAGGTCAAATAACTTGCCCCAAATCACCCAACTATTAAATCTCACAGCTGAGGTTACAACCCAGAATGATTTGACTTTATAGTCAACTCTCTTCTCACTACACATTGATGGCTCCTTTAGGGATTACAATGACCATGACCTCTATTTTACAATGAGCTGTATTAGGTATATACACAATGAATCTCTAAAAGATTAAATTAAAACAATAAGAATAAAAGCAAACACTGCCTTGGCATTAAACAAAAAAATTTTTGGTTGCCCAAACTATGTTTTTACATACTGTAATCTAATCCACAAACAGCTGCCCTTCAGCTGCAACCCAAACTGCCTCACAGTTCTCAAATTATTACTAAACTTTAATTCCTCATGAATTTTCTTCAAGCCTTCTTTGAACAATGAAATGTTTGTCACAACAGCAACTTTTTAAAACAATAGTATCACTATAAAATGACTAATTCAGATTAATTCTAAACTTCCTTATGATTTAGAAATACAGATCTCATATAATCTCTCACTCTTTATTTTTGCAATCAGTTTTAAATGGCTGTGTATATTTTATTCCAAACTGAAGTACATTTTGTCAGGGCAAGCCGAAACAGCATTTTCTGCACTATTTATATTAACCTGGAAACACCTATGGACATAGGTGCTTACTAAATTCTGTTAATATAGCATTTTAAATAGTAAACAGAGTTACCTGTGTGCCTCAGTAAAACTGGAGTAAACCAAAATTATCAAAACAGATACGTACCTAAGCTCTTCCACAACTCAACATTTTGATACCAAGCAGAGAAACCACTATACACATGAGCTCGACGAACTCAATTTAAAATACAACTATATTATTTCCGGCACCACATCTAAGCAGGTTTTTAATGCACAAGTTAAACTCAAATTTATTAAGTGCCCCTTTCGCCTTCATCCAAAACACATATGCCTGTATATAAATTAAATCACTCAACTAATTACATCTTTTACAGACCTGAAATTGTAGAAATTATGCTTGTTAGGAAGTTTACCAGTAAATCTATTTTACATAGATTTTTCACATGTATGTTATAGCCAAGTTTTCAAACAGTTGCACAGGAGTAAATAGCTTTACATCTTTCTGTACTAATTCTCAAAACCGATCTGCTGAAAAAAATGTTGGAAATCAGTGCACTCATAATCTAATTAGTAGGCATTTCCAAGACTTAAGTTCTATTATATTGTATTATATTTTATAAACTGGCTTGTAAAGGGACCTAGTTCCCCCAAAACTAAGTCCCTGAACTTTCAGAATAAAATACTAAGTTATAAAAATGTACTCTTGTAGCTAAGTGAAAGCTGACCACTCAGTTTATAAAACAGTGATCTTACACTGTGATATGCAAAATAAAACAAATTAGAAAATGCACTACGCTTTCACTCTCGCCTTGGCCAACAAGGAGCCCAGGTTTAATAAATTACTGTAGATAACAGTCATTACGTCAGGTACGACATAGCGTAAAAAACTGATCTCATACAGAATGTCTACAACAAGTTTTTTTTGTTTGTTTACTTCCTAAGGTGTTTCATAGAGCTCAGAAACCGATTCTGTACAGCTGAACCGGGTTACACTCCAAGCTACAGCCCGTGTGAAATATGACTTCGTCGGAATCAGCAGGCTAAATCCTGTTTATCGTGGAGAGAAAAGAATCTTGTACGTAACTACTAAATCTTCAACGAGATAATGTCGAATAAACTCTAGTACTGTGAGTGATACAAGAAACACTGGCTAGCAATGGGATTAGGTCATTAAAAATATAAGCCGGGTTTCCTCAGTTCGGGAGGTGTAAACAAACCCATCTCCACTGCAGAAGGTAAACAATGAACCTGCAGCAGGGTGAGGGGGCGGTCTTTAGCCAACTACAGTCCCAGCGGCCCGGGAAAGGGAAGCAGAAGGGAAACAGCATAAACCAGACATTTAGCAGTAATGACCAGTCCTAGGTTTCACTACCGAGTTATCAATGCTGCGGGTCCCCACAGGACGGTGGGCAAAGGGGAAAGCAGTCACGAAGTCGGCAAACACCGAGCAGGTCCGGCTTCTGCTCCGGGGACGGGGAGGGCAGGATGTGGTCGCTCTTTCCTCAAACATCCTCCTGCAACCTAAATAACAGCCTCTACCTCCCTCCGGCTGTCCCCAGCTTGGGCTGCCGGACTCCAGGATAGGTGCAAACCACTCTGCCGGAGCTCGAGCCCAGAGGGTCGCTGGGTCTGCCGAGTTTCACTCGGGGCTCCCCCGCACCCGCAGCAGCCCGAGGCCCGGAGAAGGGCTCGGGCGAGGGAAGCGGGCGCTGGGAAGGGGGATGGGTCCGGAGAGGCGGACCCGGGCTCGGCTCCCGGGGGCCGGCAGGCGGGGCTCCGGCTCTGCCACCCGCACCCCGCCGGTCCCGTGCGGGGCCCGCCCCTGCCTCTGGCCCCCAGCCCCGGACCCGGCTCCTCCCCAGCAACGCGCCCTCGCCGGCGCCCGCGGCGCTCCGCGTTACCTCGGGTCAGATCCAGCGGGACGTTCTCCTCGCCGCTGTCATTCCGCCCTGCGCGAAACAGACACACAGCCCCAATTAGGATTCGCTCTCAGGCCAGCTGCGGCTGCCCTGGCTCCGGCCAGCGCCCCGGCTCGCTCCCCCACCCAGGGCCAGGGGAAGGCAAGTGCCAGGGGTGGCGGGCGCCGGGCGACGGGGAGTGAGGGTTGCAGCGGGCTTACCTCGTACTCGGAGGTTCTTCAGAGAGCGGCCGCGGCCGATCGCCGCCATATTGACGGGTTTCAGTCACAACACCGGAAACCTCGCCCAATCGCGCGAGAACCCCTTCCCCTCCCCGCGCGCCGCACCCGCCCCCCGCGGCACCTCCCCCGCCCCCTAGGCGGCGACGGCGGCTGGTGGTGCTGTCTCTGCCCGGGCGCGGAAGGAGCACTGAGCCGACCCCAAGGTCTGCACGAAGTTCGCTGCGCCAGCCCACCCGCCCACGCCGGACCCGGAGGGCACGTTCGCCGGGAGGGGCAGTTCCCACGAGGAAAGTCCCATTGATGCGAGTTGGCAGCGTAAAGGATGCTCCCCTTCGGCCGCCGCGGAAGCCGTCGTCCAAACGCAGGCGAGCGGGGAGGAGGAGGCCGGAATGCGGCCGGCGGGCCACCTGCTCTCGCCGGCCTGCCAGTCTCCTGCTTGCTCTCAAGCCCTGCCACAGACCGCCCCGCTCCCCCGTGTATCCATTGAAACAATTTTTATAAAAACGCTGCGCACAGTTTGAGCCTCCCTTCCTGGAATCGCTTTGCTCCTACTAAGTTAACACAGAACAAAGTTTGTTTTCCAGCCTCGCCCTTGATCTTCAGGATGCCCCTCTCGGCTAGGAGGGCTTCTCCAAGTGGAAGTGGCTGGGCAGTTTTGTTTTTGGCCGCCAGGCGTAGGACGCGAGAAGGGGGTGCAGCGGTCCCCGCGGTGGGATCGCGCCAGCGCCAGGAGGCCGGGGAGAGGGTTTTCTCTGCCGGGAGCCGGGGCGAGGCTGCTGGGTAGTGTGTCCAGCTTTTCTGTCTCTGCAGATCCTAAGATCGTGGATCATGCAGATGTTGTGGATTAATCTATTTTATGCATAAGCCTATTAACATTAGGGATTTTAATTCTAGAAACTGCTTAGTTAATACACACACACACACACCTGGCCACTGACCCAGCAGCTTTCTCTTGAAGTACATTAAAGAGAGGAGCGATTTGTGCTCTCCGGTTCCTCAGCTCATCTTTCTATTCCAGGAGACTGAAAGTTAATTAAAAGTGGAGATCTTGCCTTACCCAGTTCTGTTTTCCCAGCTCCCAGTTAATGCAATCTCTGGCACAAATAAGTGTTCAATAAATATCTGTTGGATGAGTAAGTGCCTTGGTTTTCTAATTTGTTCCAATGCTCTGCTTACTTTAAGAAAAAAAAAAAGCAATATTGGGGATATTTGTTGAAGTTGTTAATAACAGTGAACGTTTGGAAACACTTAAATGACCAAAGGTAGGGATTATGTAAATTATGTCAACCATTAAAAGTGAAGAGGTAGACTTAGTAATAGGAAATAATGTTCATGATATTAAATCAAGCAAAAGATTACAAATTTCCTGTTTTTATGAAAATTTATGTACGAAATTAAAAGTATGCCTTATAAAATATTTTTATATATACATGTATGTTGAAAAAGGTCTGAAAATATACATGAAAATGTTAACTGATTTTCTCCCCTCATTTGTGGAATTACACGTGCACTTTTTTGTTCTTGTTTGTCTCTACTTTTTAAAATATCCTATAGTTAATATATATCATTTGTAAAATAAGTGGTAAGAAAAAAATAAAAGGAACATAAAGTAGCGTCATCTGGAAAATAAAATAGGAACACTGCTTCCTTAGAATATTGCCAATTGTCTGTATATTCCAGGTTTTTTTTTTATCCAAGTCTACATTCATATATCTGCGACTGATACTGCACTTAGATTTAAGGATGTAACACAGTTACAGTACTTTAAAGAAATGTTTCCTGGCATTACCAGTAGTAGTTTTAATATCAACAAACGTGTTCCCTCCGTTATAGCTTTAAAAATCTTGGTGCAATTTATTTATTCTAGTTACTGCCTAAAACAAAAATCACAAAACTTGAGGTCTGGCAGAGGGTTGTATTTCAACCCTCCATGTATCAATTACATTTCACCCTTATAGAAAAGTAGAGATCTATCAATATAAATTATACCAGATTCTTACAGTTGTTCTGATTTTCAACCAATCTTTTATCATATTGTAAAATCCCTGTATATTCTACATTAACTCCTTCCTAATACAACTTAACTTCATTTTCTCTCAGTGTTTTATGAAAGTTGAGTACAACTAATCTACTTTTAAGTTACTTGAGGTACTTAAGTGCCTAAATCCAATAGTATTTTATCATTATAACTGTATGCTCCTATTAAAGACAATTATTCAATTACTCTATTTCTTGCAGAAGAAAAAAATTACATTCAGTCTTCCATTGAAACTAGTTTTTGCTCTGTTACTATTTCAGTCGTTTGAGTGGTTAGGTTCTCCATATTTGCTCTTAGAATGAATGGCAGGTCTGGTAAAAAAGAACAAGTTATTAGTGTTTGGAAGTGACACTCAACTAGGAAGCAGAAGTTTAGGTAAATTTTAGTAAGGAATACATTTTATAATGTGTTTGGTTTTTAAACAGTAGCACTACTTTATTGATTGTAGTCAGATTGATCATTGTTAAAACCCCTAAGTTTTCTACTTGCCAATTGCTAGCTATTCCTCCTTTTGAAACTTCTTTTCTTCCTTGCATCTGTTAGCCCACCCATATGACTTACTCATTTTGTTTACTTCTTACTACTTCTCCAATTTTTATTTTGATTCTAATCTGGTCATTGAGAATGTGACTTCCTCTTCTTAGTTTTCGTTTCCCGGCTAGGTTTCATTTGCTGTGTCAATGACTGTTTTTTTTCTGGTAGTGTTAGTCATTGATAAAAAATGTTCTATAAGAAGATCACGTCCAGGACCATACCTTTGGAAGACAACTGCTTAATTCTGAAGATACAGTTACTTCATTCACAGTCACTCCCTTGGTTCTATTCTCTACCCTCTTGCATGCAGTTAATAATTCTAGCATATAAACCATATTTTATCGGTTTGGGATACAGTTGTAATACTGAACAGAAACAAAAGCCTTATCAAAATCTTAGTTCCCTTTAATCTCTCTGCCTTGATACATAGGCCATTTGAAGATAAAGCAAGTAAAAAACCACAAAATTCAGTCAGACTATTTCTTGGTAACTTCATAGTTAAATCACACATTTGAGACATCTAAAGGCCATTGACATGACAAGCAATGAATTAAATTTAACAAATGTTATAATCCCATCCAGTGTTAATTATGTCTTGGTCACAGCAGAACAGAGCCCCTGAGTATTGTGTCTTTAAATTTTAATCTCTCTCCCAAAATCTCATATAAATTTCCTTTTAAATAATTATTTAAAGACTCTCTATGACAAACAGTTTTAAATGCAGAATAAACCTGTGTTTATGGAAGATGAAGATACGTTAAAAAATGAAATCTAGGAGGGTATGCAGTAAAATTTCAACAGTGATTATCTACAGATGGTAGAATTTTGGGTGATTTTTCTCTCTCGTTTTCTCATTTTACTTCTTCCCAAACAAATTTTTACTCGTGAATTTTTTTAAGAAAACTATTTTAGAAAAATTTTATTGGCTATTCTAAACCAAAATTATAAACAGTTGATTTTAACAATGACTTGCTTAACAGGTTACTATAAACAATCAAAATTATGTGTGCATCTGTTCATTAAAAAAAGAACGTTTGCACATACACTGCAATACATATATATTCACTTTTTAAATTAAATTAGAACATAAAACAAAGATGAAATAAAAATGGTTAAAAGTAATTTTTAATGTTACTTTACTAATGACACATATACAAAGCAATGGGGCTGAATATACTTCATTATTTTTGACATATCATGTTATATACTTTGTGATACTGAAATTTAAAAGTCTAGGTTTAAGAAGAGTTAATGTGGGTATAGGGTTTTAATAGCTGAGACCTCACAAAACACAAAGTTAAAAATGGAAGAACTACTTTATTGGCTGCATTTCTAAACCATAAAACTCATTTTCCCATTTCATCTACCCAGTGATACAAAAGCTTTTTGAAATGTAATTTGGCTAAAAAATGTCCATGTTCCCTAATGTAAATCAGTTTTCCTATCAAACTAGAAAACATAACATTTAGAAATTTTCTGTAAAATGGTTGCAAAACCATTTACCTGAAAGATTTCTAAGCAGATTGGGAAACTCTGTTCCCATGATTTTGAAGTGTGCAGATACGAAAATTTATATATATGACATATTTATATTTTAAGTTTTTTTGGAAAAAAATCACAAAACTGAAACACTTTCAAATATCTGTTTTCTAAATGCTGTCATCCTAGCACAGGTTTTTTTGAAAGTATTAAATTTCTTAGTTATTGTTATCACATTTACCTTGAAGGAAAATTTTTTAATTTTAATTTTTTAAAAAAATCTGATAGGTAACATGCTACTGGAAGCCACCAGTCATCATGAAAAAAAAAGCTTACCACTGAATAAACAGTAAACATCTGTATAATAAAAGATTTTCTTCACTTCTCATTTCAAAGTATGTGAAAATTAAACTGTTTTTTAAAAGTCTCGTGTCTTATTTATACAAAATTATCACATGTGGTACTATATCTGTACTTCCGTATGAACCCCTTTTTAAATTTATGGGAACTGCTTCATCGATTTTCATAAAACATTACTCTTATTAAAGAAGTTGTTTACTGATAAGGATACCTGGTATTTGGTACTCTTACTTTGATGGCACAGAAAAAACTGAACAGAATTAAGCCAACACTGTAAACTAAGACATAGTTAGAAATATTTATGCTTTCATTCAATTGCACACACAGCAAAGCTTCCTTAATACTTATTTGTTCAAATGCCTTTTTCTTCAAATATTCAGCCTTCCGCTACCCCACCCCTTTTTCTGCCTTGGTTGACCAATAGGTTTGCATTTTAGTTTTGTCAACAAATATTTTTCTCTGTTTTTTTTTTGGTTTTTGTTTTTTTAATTCCCAGCCATTTATTTAACCACAGCAGGAAATAGTACTATATTCTCAACAGATATGTTCCTTTTTGTCTGTTGCTAATAAGAAATCTTTCTCTTTTCGCAGGACACGGTGGCTTATGTTTGTAATCCCAGTAGTTTAGGAGACTGAGGCAGGAGGACCCTTTGAGCCCAGGAATTCCAGACTAGCCTAGGCAACACAGTAAGATCTCGTCTCCACTAAAATAGTAATAATAGTAATAATAATAAAGTTATCTAGCATGATGTCATGCTCTTATAATCCCAGCTATTTGGGAGGCTGAGGTGGGAGGCTCCCTTGAGCTCAGATTTTCAAGGGTACATTCAGCTATGATTGCACCACTGCACTTCAGCCTGGGTGGTAAAGCAAGACCCTATCTTGAGAAAAAAGAAAAAAACTCTTTTTGCAAAGTAATGGATTCAATATTGCATGATTTCTAACATCACAGAAAAAAATACAGAAAATTATTTTTATTTTCTATTTATTTTAAACATATTTTGCTAATCTAGGAGCTTTATAATAGCTGACATCTCAGGGAACAATATATAATTAGATAATAGTGAAGTATAATGCATGTAAATTCATATTTCACATAATTCTAATATTTTTAATTTTTTTAAGTGTTGGCTGACATTGTGACATCTGATTGCATTATCATTGCTTTTTCCTTGTACTGAAGCTCATAAAGTGCTAAAATCAGAAGTATCAGTTCTGCCATATTTTAAAACCTGTACTGCGCTTTCATTATTTGTGTTACATACCATTTCTTTGCAAGATTCTTCTTCAGCCATGTGTACATTTTGTGAGGAATAGTTTATAATATCCTCCTAAATCCACTTGACTAGATAAAGTATATGGCCATATGCCAAAGTGCAGAGAATTCCTGAGAGACTGTTGTGAATTCTTCTGAGTTGTAGAACTCCCAATCTTCACTCAGAATACTTATATGACTCGTATCAATTTAACCTTCTGACAAGATGACAGCTCCATTGTCAATACGTTTAATA
Source organism: Macaca nemestrina (assembly GCF_043159975.1). Taxonomy (NCBI): domain Eukaryota; kingdom Metazoa; phylum Chordata; class Mammalia; order Primates; family Cercopithecidae; genus Macaca; species Macaca nemestrina. The sequence goes on along the minus strand of NC_092130.1, from coordinate 142,034,508 downwards.
AAGATCAATAGTTTAAGTTTTTCTTTCATTTCTTTTCTTTTCTTTTTGCTTTTCGATTTCTTTTTTTTCTTTTTTTGAAGGGGACAGGTAACGGGTAGGGAACTAAAAAAATTCCCCCAAATTCCTCCACACACACAAAAAATAACAAAATAGGACACTGAAGTCAGAGTGAGGAGCAGTGAGCAACCAGAAAACTGGAAAAATGGACCTCTCTAGCTATATAGATCTGAAGACTAAGCCACTACAAGGTAGGAAAGCAGAACATCAGGCTCTTGCATTAAGTCCAGGATCCTAGAAGTGGACCAAAGTGGACCCAGGTTGGTAGTGCCCCCTGGCTTTCGGCAGTAGCAATTACAAATCCTTTCTGGGTAAAGCCCATTACTTCATCAGTTCCGAGGATCATCACATTTTAAGATCAAACAAATAGAAGCTCACATTCAAAGATCATTAAACTCATAGAAAAAAACTGACTATGAGTAAGAATCTAGAAATCAAAATCAGCAGAATTCTATGCCAAGGACTTCAGATATTGATGATATGAAGCTAAATACAAAGTAGCTATTCTATATTAAGTAATTTTTCCAAATGAATTTATGCTTCTATCCATGATAGAATAATGAGAGTTGGATGTGCCTTCCTACAATAAACAATTGTTAATTTAGACAAATATATGAAACAGCAGTTTTTAGGCATTGGACAATAGTGTGGCACTGTGACCTTGACATAAAAGGAGCAAAAAAGGTAAGTTTCAATTCTCTTCAGCTTTGAAAATACAACACAAAACTTATGGAACCTAAACAGAGCAGCAGTCTTACGGAATGGAGGAAAAAAAGATTGAAGTCGAGATAATGAGGTAATCGAACGTTGAGGGGCAGAATACCAGAGTTGAGAGAGCTGTACAAAGTAGGAGCTCCAGAAATCTGCACTGGGATCCCCTTGCTTATTTAGCTGAATTTTAAGCTGGACAAGCATAGGGTAAGACTCAGTGAAACCAGGCAAAGAACAGCCCCTGGGGGCTCTGAACTAAATGGAGATTCCAGAGGTTGCAGCTTGCTGAAAGACATCCAACCGGCAAGTAAAGAGACTTTGGTGAACACTTTGAGTATTCAAGTAAGACCCCAAAAGGCTATACGTTAGGAAATGGGTTGCACTGAGACCCCACAAAGGCCATAAGTTATCGAAAAGGATACTCTGTCCTAGAATAAGGCTACTATAGATATACCTAAATAGAGTTCAAAGTCAAGCCTCAATAGGATCAAGCTGATCTCCCAATAAATAAAGAACAGGGTTTAAAACTAAACTAACTATAAATAAAACAACAATATTCCAACCTCCAACACATCACATTGATAATGTTCAGCATACAGCAAACATTTTTATGAGATTTGAAAAATCAGGAAAATGTGACTCATCCTCATGAGAAAAAAATCAATTAAAAACAAGACCAGAGGCCAGGTGCAGTGGCTTATGCCTGTAATCTCAGCACTTTGGGAGGCCGAGGCGGGCAGATCATAAGGTCAGGAGTTCGAGACTAGCCTGACCAATGTGGTGAAACCATGTCTGTACTAAAAATACAAAAATTAGCTAGGTGTGGTGGTGCGTGCCTGTAATCCCAGCTACTCAGAAGGCTGCGGCAGGAGAATCGCTTGAACCAGGGAGGCAGAGGTTGCAGTGAGCTAAGATCATGCCACTGCACTCCAGCCTAGGCAACTGAGTGAGACTCCATCTCAAAAAACAAACCAAAACCAAAAAAAAAAAAAAAAAAAGACCAAGACCAGAGAAAGCATGGACATTGGAATTAATAGAATTTCATAAATATGATCAAAGATTTAAAAGAAATGTTGGACACAGTAAGTAAACAGATGGAGACTCTCTAGAGAGAAATGTATTCTGTAAAAAAATAACCAAGTGTAAATTTTAGAAATGAAAAATACAGTGCCAGAAATGATGATATATTAGTCAGAAATTCACTAAATGATGACAGATTGTACCCTAAAAAAGAAAAGGGTTGTGAATTTAAAGACAAACCAACAAAAAGTATAGAGAAGAAAAAGACTGGGGAAATAAGGAAGAAGAAAAAGCCTCAGTGACCCATGTAAAAAAAAATCAGGCAGTCTGAAATATATGTAACTGAAATCCCAGAAGAAGTGGAGAGAGAGATTGGGGCAGAGAAAATGAAGTAGTGATGGATAAACCTCTAGCTAAATTGACCAAGAAAAAAGAGATAAGCAAGAAATAACAAATATCCAAAATGAAGGATGGGACATTAGTCTAGAACCTATAGATGATAAAAGTATAGGAAGGGAATATTAACAACTTTATGCCAATAAATTTGTCAACTTAGATGAGGTGGACCAAATCCTTCAAAGACAGAAAACACCAAAGCTTACTCAAGAAGTTATTTGGTAGATATACAAAATGCTTATAAAATTTATATAGAAAGGCAAAGGTCTAAAATTGTCAGTACAATACTAAAGAAACACTATCTGAATTCAAGACTTACTCTAATGCCAGAGTGAAGACAAGACAACTTTAGAGAAAGGATGGACATATAAATTAATAGGACAGAAATAACGTGTGTTAGTCTGTTCTCACACTGCTATAAAGACATATCCAAGACTGGGTAATTTATAGAGAAAAGAGGTTTAATTGACTCACAGTTTCGCAGGGCTGGGGAGGCCTCAGGAAACTTACAATCATGACAGAAGGGGCAGAGGCATGTCTTAAATGGTGGCAGGCAAGAGAGCAAATGAGTAAAGGGGGAAGTCCCTTATAAAACCATCATATCTTGTGAGAACTCAGTGACAATCACAAGAACTTCATGGGGGAAAGTGCTCCGTGATCCAATTACTTCCCATCAGGTCCTGCCTTCAACATGTGGGGATTATGGGAATTCCAATTCAAGATGAGATTTGGGTGGGGATGCAGAGCCCAACCATATCATAAGGAGCTCACAAAGTATATATATTTAATTAATTATTAATGAAGATACAAAGACTATTCATGTAGAAAGGATAGTTCTTTTCAACAAATGATGTGGGATCAATTGGCTATCCACATACATATAATGAACCTTGATCTATATGTTACACTGTATGCAAAAATTAACTCAAAATGAATGATAAATCTAAATGCAAAATTGAAACTACACAACTTCTAGAAAAAAAATAGAAAAAAATTTTGTAGCCTTGAGTGGAAGAAAAGAGTTCTTAGATACTAGACTAGAAACATGATCAATATGAGAAATAATTGATGGATTGAAGTTCATCAAAAAGAAAAACTTCTGCTCCTGCAAAGACACTTTTAAGAGAATAAAAACAGAAGCCACAGACTGAGAAAATATTTTCGATTCATGTATCTGATAAAGTAATTGTATTCAGGCTATATAAATAGCTCTCAATACTCACTAATAGAAAACTAAACAATGAAAAAAATTAAACAGACTTAAAGTCAAAAACAGTAAAAAGAGACAAAGAAAGTCAAATTTTTATTATAAAAACATCATTCAGCCAGCCTACATAAAAATAGTAAATAGGTCAGATGCAGTGGCTCATGCTTATAATTCCAGCATTTTGGGAGGCCAAGGCAGGAGGATCACTTGAGGCCAGGAGTTTGAGACCAGCCTCATCAATACAGTGAGACCCAGTCTCTAAATAATTTTTTAAATAGTAAATATATATGCACTCAACACTGGAGCACCCAGATATATAAAACAAATGTTATTAAATTTAAAGGGGGATATAGACTCAATACAATAATTGATGGAGACTTCAACACCCCACTCTCTGCATTAAACAGATAATCTAGACAGAAAATTAACGAATAAACACTGGATTTAAATTGCACATTAGAACGAATGCCCTAACAGGCATTTACAGAACATTTTGTTCAACAGCTACAGAATACACATATTTTTATCAGCACATGGAACATTCTTCAGGATAGACCATATGTGAAGACACAAAACAAGTCTCAACAAATTTTTAAAAATTGAAATCATATCAAGTATCTTCTCAGACCAGAATGGAATAAAACTAGACATCTATAACAAGAGGAACTTTTGAAACTGTACAAATAGATGGATGCTCCTGCATGACATTATGACATTGGATCAATGAAGAAATTAACAAGAACATTTTTTTAAAAATTATTGAAACAAATGAAAATGTAAACACAATAAATCAAATCTGTGAGATACAGCAAAAGTAGTGCTATTAGGGAAGTTTATAGCAGTAAATGTCTTCATCAAAAAAGTAGAAATATACTTTTACTAAGACACAAATTAACAGCCTAATGATGTACCTCAACTAACTAAAAAAGCAAGAACAAAACAGACACAAAATTAGTAGATGGCAATAAATAATAAAAATCAAAGCAGAACTAAATGAAATAAAGACTAAAAATGTAATATAAGGAAATAATAAAACAAAAAAATTTTTTTTGAAAAGAGTAAATAAAATCAATGAATCACTAGCTGGAGTAACCAATAAAAAAGAGAGAAGACCCATATAAACACAATTGGAAATGAAAAAGAAGACATTACAACTGATACTACAGCAATACAAAAGATCATGAGACTCTTACGAGCAACTATACATCAGCAAACTAGAAAACCTAGACAAAATGGATAAATTCCTATACACACACGACCTTCCAAGATTGAATCAGGAAGACTTAGAAAACCTGAAGAGACCAATAACAAATAATGAAGTTGAAGCAGTAATAAAATGTCTCCCAACAAAGAGAAGTTCAGAACCAGATGGCTTCACTGTCAAATTCTATTAAACTTTAAAGAAGGACTAACATCCAGTCTCCTCAACAATTCCAGAAAATCGAACAGAAGGGTCTTCTCCCTAACTCATTCTATGGAGCACGAATTAACCTGATGGCAAAACCAGATTCAACAAAAAAGAAAACTACACACCAAACTCTCTTTATGCACATAGATGCAAAAGTTCTCACCAAAATACTAGCAAACCGAATCCAACAGCACACAAAAAAAATAATATACCATAATCAAGAGGGATGTGTCTCGAGGATGGTTCAACATATAAAAATCAATAAGCATGATAAATACATCACATCAACACAATGAAGGAGAAAAATAATATGGTTGATTACATACAATCTCAATTGGTGCAGAAAAAGCATTTGATAGAATTTAACATCCCTTCATGATAAAAACTTTCAACAAATTAGGCGTGGAAGGAACATACCTCAACATAAAAAAGTCCATATATGACAAATCTACAAGTAACATTGTACAGGATGGGGAAAAGCTGAAAGCCATTTTCTGAGAACTGGAATAAGATGAGGATGCTTACTTTCACCACTCCTATTCAACATAGTAATGAAAATCCTAGCCAGCATAATCAGGCAAGAAAAAGAAGTAAAAGACATCCAAATTTGAAAAAGGAAGTGAAATTTTACTTTTTGCTGATGATATGATCATACATCTAGTAAAACCTAAAGACTCCACCAAAAAACTGAGATCTGATAAATACTTTCAGTAAAGTTGCAAGATACAAAATCAGCATACAAAAATTAGTAGCATTTCTATATACCTATAATGAACTAGATGAGAAAGAAATCAAGAAGGCAATCCCATTTACAACAGCTACAAAAAAAATACCTAGGAATAATTTTAACTAAAAAAGGTGAACTATCTCTACAAGGAAAACTAATAAAGCACTGATAGAAGAAATTGAAGAGGAAACAAAGAAATGGAAAGATATTCCATGCTCATGGATTGTAAGAATTAACAGCATTTAAATGACTATAGTGTTCAAAGCAATCTATAGATTTAATGCAATTCATATCAAATTATTTATGTCATTTTTCACAGACTCAGAAAAAGTCATTCCTAAAATTTGTATTGATCCATACAAGAGCCCGAATAGCCAAAGCAATCCTGAGCAAAAGAGAAGAAAGCTGGAAGTGTCACAGTACCCAATTTCAAAATATATTACAAGGCTATAATAACCAAAACAACATGGTATTGGTATAAAAACAAATAGACTGATGTAACAGAATAGAAAATAAAGAGATAAATCTATGTATTTATAGTCAACTGATCTTCAACCAACTCACTTAGAACATACATTCGGGAAAGGACAACTTCTTCAATAAATGGTACTGGGAAAACTGTATAACCATTTGCAGAAGTATGAAATTACACCCTTATCTCTTACTGTATACAAAATTTGACTCAAGATAGATTGAAGACTTAAATGTAAGACCCCAAACTCTAAAACTACTAGAAGAAAACATTAGGGAAAACATTTCAGGACTTTGGTCTAGGCAAATATTTTATGGCTAAGACCCCAAAAGCATAGACAACAGAAACAAAAATAGACAAATGGGATTATATTAAACTTAAAAGCTTCTGCATAGCAAAACAATAAACAGAATAAAGAGACAACTTGTTGAATAGGAGAAAATATCTGCAAACTATTTATCTGACAAAGAACTAATATCCAGAATATGCTAGGAACTCAAACAACTCAATTTTTAAAACTGAATAATCCATTAAAAAGTGGGTAAAGGACATGAGTAAACATTTCTCAAAAGATGACATACAAATGGCCAATAGGTTTATAAAAAATTGCTCAACATCCCTAATTATCAGTGAAATGAATATCAAAACCACAATGAGATATCATCTTACTAGAATGGTTATTATAAAAAAGACAAAAAATAATAGATGCAGGTAAAGATGTGGAAAAAAGAGAACACTTTTACACTGTTGGTGGGAATATAAATTAGTACATTCATTATGTAAAACAGCATAGAGATTTCTCAAAAAAAAAAAAAAAAAAACAAAAAACAGAGCTACTATATGATCCCATAATCCCACATTGGGTATTTATTTAAAGGAAAAGGAGTCAGTATATCAAAGGAATATCTGCACCTTTATGTTTATTATGGCACTATTCACATTAGCAAAGATATGGAATCATCCTAACTGTCCATCAATGGATGAATGAATAAAGAAACTGTGGTATTTATACACAGTGGAATGTATTTGGCCATAAAAAGAGATGAAATCTTGTCATTTGCAGCAACATGAGTGGAACTGGAGGTCATTATGTTAAATGAAATAAGCTAGGCACAGAAAGACATACATTGCATGTTCTCACCCATATGTGGGAGCTATAAAAGTTGATCTCATGGAGATAAAGAGTAGAATGATAGATACCAGAGGCTGGAAAGTGCATGTGCGTGGGAGGGAGGCTGATCAAGAGTGATTGGTAAATGGGTACAAACATACAGTGAGGTGGAAGAAATAAGTTCTGATTTTCAATAGCAGAGTAGGGTGACTATAGTTAGCACAATGTATTGTGTATTTCAAAGTAGCTGCAAGAGAGGACTTGAAAGGTTTGTGATACAGAAATCATACTCAATGTGATGGATACCCAAATAATTTTACTTGATCATTACATATTCTATGTATGTAACAAATACTCACATGTACCCCATAAATATGTAAATTATTATGGGTCAATAAAAAATGGGAATGTTTCCTACAAGACTTGACTAAATTAACTTTATTATGTGTACTTAAAGAAGAAAGTGGCCTTGGAATCACAATCTGAGATACAAGAAAGAATATAAGTAAATAAATTGGTAAAACTTATAGACAAATTTAAACAAAAACACTCTGCCTTTAATAATAATAGCATTTTAATTTTATGGTTTGAAAAAGAAAGAAATAAAATACCTGACAACAATAGCTTGTCATTTAGGAGCAGGGGATCTTAGTCACACATTGTTGTACTTGCCTTTTTATATATGCGTCTTTGTTGTATATACACTCAAGAATGAAAAGTGCAAGAAACTGTGTATATTTGGTTTTCAGGTGGGACAGCATCTGGGAGATTATGGAGAGATGTGTGGAAGCCACTGCCTTTGTGGAAGCTTCTACCTATGCAGGCCAGGAGCCAAGGGCTTGGTGGTGTGCTTGGGGATGGAATTGAACAGTGATATAGCTTGACTCTGTGTCCCCACCCAAATGTCATCTCGAATTGTAATCCCCATAATCCCCCATGGAGGGACCCAGTGGAGGTGATTGGATCATGGGGGTGGGTTTCTCCATGCTGTTCTTGTAATAGTGAGTGACTTCTTACGAGATCTGATGGTTTTATAAGGCAGTTTTCCCTGCTTTTGCTTGCTCTCTCGCCTGCTTCCATGTAAAATGTATCTGCTTTCCCTTCTGGCGTGATTGTAAGTTTCCTGAGGCCTCCACAGCCATGCAGAACTGTGAGTCAATTAAACCTCTTTTTTTAAATAAATTAAATTACCCAGGCTTAAGTATGTCTTTATAGCAGTGTGAAAATGGACTAATACAAACAATGAAGCCAGCAGTAGACACGAGCTCAGAGTAGGAAAGTAAGGATTGTCTGTGACCCACTGAATATGTTTGTGTCTGTCCATTACCATGTCTGACTGCTGGGACTTTCTGATAGTAATAACTTCTGTGTGGTGCTTGTTTTCCAAATGCTGCACAATTTTTTTCATTGGCCAATTCTAACCCTATAGGGAAAGGGATTCTGGGATGTGTTGTTTTCACCCTGTGTGGGGGTCCCCAAGACTATTCCAGGTTTGATAATTTGGCTAGCAGCACTCACATGACTCGGCATACAGTCATGCTCACGGCTATAATTTACTACAGTGAAAGGATTCAAAGCAAAACAAGCAAAAGGAAAGGGCACAATGAGTGAAGTCCAGAGGAAACCAGGTACAAACTTCCAAGAATTCTTCTCCTGTAGAGTCACACATATACTTAATTCCTCCAGCAACAGTTTATGACAGCATGTTTGAAATGTTGTTTCCTAAGTCTGCGTGTTAGAGACTTAGTGCCCGAGGTTTTTATTGAGGGCTGGTCACCTAAGTACCCTCTGCCTAGCATGAGCCAACATTCCAGGCTTCCAGAATAAAGCAGATATTCAGCGTAAATCATATTGTTTGTACAGTCTAGGCACAGCGAGCCACTCTTATCAGTTCTGGGAATGGTGGAAATCCTCCCAAAATCCAAGTCCCCTGACAGCAACCCAAAGCCACCTTTCCATGTAGGATTTTTTAAGGCAGCAGTTTCAGGCCTGCTGTGCTCATTCTTTTCTGCACAGGGCCTTAGACCTGGCGCTTTGCTGTCCAAGTCAAAAATAGACAATCCAGCACATAGTGCTAATAAAAAGATACATTGGGTGCCTAGTGGCCAAAAATACCAAATCTTCAATACAGAGGTGATTATTATGTTCACTATAGTTTGAGAGCATTAGGTAGATGCCACATTTTCTTCTGTGGGTTTGAGGTATACATCATGTTCGGAAGAAAAATTCTCTATTCTTTTAAGTACCCACCTGGTAAGCTGGGAAATGGAATTTACAGATAATGCTTCAAAAGTTGAAGTAACAAAATATTTAGCAGTTATGCCTATCTCAGCTATGTGCTTTTCATTTTGTTGTAATAGAGCTAATCCCTTTCATTGCAAGGTGATGTTGGTAATCCACACACATATATGAGTTTCACATACCTTCGGCCAAAACAAGTAGTTGGGACTGAGGCTTTAAGAAAATCTGATTTGATGGTAACTTAGTAATGTTATGAGAAATTATGACTCAACTTTTAAAATACTTTCTTCTTTCACTGATGATAGTGCAACTAATCCAAAAATGCCTGGTGAAAATGTGAATAGGTATTATACTTTTTTACTTTTCAAATTTAATCCATTTTAAAATATGTAAAGAAATACCAAATTATTTGATAAACATGATCACAATTGGCCATTTGTTATGTTATGTTGGAACTCTGACTTTGTAATGTCTCTGACAAGTAATTTTTTTTTCATAATTGTATATTCCTGGTGCACTTCATTTGGTTGGAAATGGCCTTTCATTTAATTTCCTTTTTTAAAAAAAGGAAACTAGAAATTATTCTTTAAAACGTTTTTGAAGCAACATTGCCACATAAAAAAGTACTTAAAAATTAGCTTACACAGTGAAAACAGGTATAGAAGTACCAAAATAATGTAACCAAGAAGGAATTTCATTTCATTCTCTTTTAAATTGGCTTATATTTGTAATGACTAATGTCACATGACAAAATACACTTCAATAAGTAATTTAATAACCTGTAATTGGCCAGGTGCAGTGGCTCATGCCTGTAATCCCAGCACTTTGGGAGGCTGAGGCGGGCGGATCACGAGGTCAGGAGATCAAGACCATCCTAGTTAACACGGTGAAACCCCATCTCTACTAAAAATACAAAAAATTAGCCAGACATGGTGGCAGGCCCCTGTGGTCCCAGCTACTCCGGAGGCTGAGGCAGGAGAATGGCGTGAACCCGGGAGACAGAGTTTGCAGTGAGCCGAGATCACACCAATGCACTCCAGCCTGGGTGACAGAGTGAGACTCTGTCTCAAAAAACAAAAAACCTGCAATTAGAGTCATAATGTCAAATGCTTGTGATACAGGTACCTGTAAGTTAAAAAGATATTGGGACATCTGAATCCAACACTTCAATAGAAAGTTTACCATGAAAGACCTTCTGATACACAAAATATCTAGTAATGCAGGAAAAGAGATAATAAGCATTTCTTTGAATGTATGGTTGATATCATAAGAAAGGAAGGGAAATCCCTGGGGACTGAAAGACTGGCTTCTAGAGAGCTGGAAGCCAGAATGGTTAGCTGCAGCTGATATGATGACTTCCCAGGGTCTTTTGACAATGTTGACGTTCAAGAGACTTGTGTTTTAAAGGTAGTTCTGGAAACGTAAGATTTTGGGTTTATGCAAAGGTGGGAAATTGAAAGAAAGAAAGACTTCCCTCACAGATAGAGCCTAAGATCTTCAGGAAAAAGGTGAATTAGAATAAATTATCATTCCAGCCAAGGGACATGTTGAGGTTCCCCTCTCTGTCCAGTTTTGGACTCTGAGTGTAGAAAGAAAGGCTCCCTTGAGGATTCAAGCATGCTGTCATGGAGTTTTAAGGTTCCCATCTACACTTACTGGCAAAGTCTGGGAAATTCCAAGTAAATATATTTTCTTGAGGTCCTGAATTAGTGCAACTGAGACACCCGAAAGATGCAGAAATAAATCTCTGGAAAATGCACCCTCGTGCCAGACATCACAGGATTCCTTCAGAAAAAGCCCACCCAAAGGTAAGCAAGAATCAGCAGAATCACAAAAGAAGAAAATGATACTCCCCACCAAGAATTTCAGATAATAAAATTATTACATACATAATACAAATCATGATGTTAAAATGTTTAAGAGAATGAAAGATGGACTAAAAAACTATGACTACAAAACAAGCAATTAAAAAGGAACAGATGGATTTGAAAAATAATCAAGTAGGCATTAGGAAAAATATATAAAATTAAAAACCCAATGCATAGGTACTTTAAAATCTACCTGCAATAGCAATATCTATCTTAAATGTTTATTCATATTTACTTCTATTTTTTTGAGACAGGGTCCTGCTCTGCTGCCTAGGCTGGTCAAGTGCTGGGTTTAAACAGTTTTATAAGTAAATTGTATCAAAATGTATAAGAAGCCGGGTGCGGTGACTGATGCCTGTAGTCTCAGCACTTTGGGAGGCCAAGGCAGGAGGACCGTTTGAGGCCAGGAGTTTGAAGTCAGCCCGGTTAATGTAATGAGACACTGTAAAAAATAAATAAATAAATAAATAAAATACAAATAAATAAATAAATAAATAAATAAATAAATAAATAAAGTTAGCTGGATGTGGTGGTGCATGCCTGTATTTCCAGCTGCTGGGGAGGCTGAAGCAGGAGGATTATTTGTTGGTAGAGAGGTTTGGACCAGTCACTAAATGGCCCAGAGAAACTATCTGCTTATTCACACTGGGGAGGGAGGGAGATCTACATTTCTGGGTGGTTCAGATAACTTAAAATGAAAGGTAAAACTGTAAAAGTTTAGAAGAAAATATAGGATAATATCTTCATGAGCTGGTGAAAGTAAGTGTTTCTTAAACAAGACACAAAAAACCATGTGGCACTATGAATTCAAGTGGGGGATGTGCAGACCTGCATACCCTACCCTTTAGTAATTCCCCTTCTGAATATATGACATAGAGAGAACTTCATCCATGTGTCCTAGGAAATTCTGACATGAACATTCAGAGAAACATTCTTTAGGATAGCAAGAATATTGGGAACAATCAAACATGGCCTCCAATTGAAAAATAGAAATATCTGTAGGTTAGTAATTCAACAGAATGAGATAACTTTCCCAAATACAATGAGGAGCAACGAAAGCAGGATGCAGAAAAGTATATACAGGGTGAGTGCGGTGGCTCACACCTGTAATCCCAGCACTTTGGGAGGCCAAGACAGGCAGATCACTTGAGGTCAGCAGTTCAAGACCAGCCTGGCCAACATGGTGAAACCCCGTCTCTACTAAAAAATATAAAAATTAGCTGGATGTGGTGGTGAATGCCTGTAATCCCAGCTACTGGGGTGGAGGCTGAGGCACGAGAATCACTTGAACCCTGGAGGCAGAGGCTGCGGTGAGCTGAGATCATGCCACTTGCATTCCAGCCTGGGTGACCGAGTGAGACCCTGTCTCCAAAAAAAAAAAAAAAAGTTAAAGATGAAAGAAAAGTACATACAGTATGATACTAGCTATATAAAGCTTTTTAAAACACCAACAAAATAATACTGAAAAATTTCCATATGTAATGAAAGCTTAAATAAATGCATGGAAATGATAAACAGTAAAATTGGATACTGGTTTTCCCTAGGAAGGAGGGAAAGAGGAAGCAAAGAGTAATTGGGATGAGGTACACAGGCAGCTTTAAATGTATTTGTGATGTTTTATTTAACAAGAGAATTATTTTTAAAAAAGTGACTGAGAGAGAGATGGAAAACTGTTGTACTATTATTATAAATAAAAAAAGAAACATTCAACCAAATTTATCTTCCAATACTAAGAAAGGTTAGGGGCAGTTTATGATAAACAAGAAACCATCATTAACATAAGGTCACAGCTTAATTTCACAAGAGTATTGCCTTGCTTGTTCACCCCCTTTATACACCATATGTGACTCTGAGTGATTTTTGCCTGTTTGCAAAAATAAAATCCACTTTCAAAGGGTAAACATTTATTATATTTTAGTAATGAAGATATTAAAAATCAATTTTCCCTAAGTCCTAAAGGCAAATTTGAAGATAGAATCCTTCTGCACTCCCTTGTTTGGCATAATAAAAAATCCTAATCATTTTTATTGATACATAATATTTGTACATATTCATGGGGTACATGTGATATCTTGATACATGCATAGAATGTGTAATGATCAGGTCAGAGTGTGTAGGCTATCCATCACCTTGAATATTTATTATTTCTTTGTATTGGGAACATTTCAGATCTTCTCTTTTGGCTGTTTTGAAATATACGATGAATTATTGTTAAATATAGTCACCCTACTGTGCTATTGAACATTAGACATTCCTTCCAGCTAACTGAATGTCCGTACCCATTCACCACCCTCTCTTCCTACGCTTCACCCCTCCCAACACACCCGTCCCAGCCTCTAGGTACTCTACCTCCATAAGATCAACTTTTCCAGCTCCCACATATGAGTGAGAACATGCAGTATTTGTCTTTCTGTGCCTGGCTTGTTTCATTTAATATAATAACCTCCAGTTGCATCCATGTTACCACGAATGGCAGGATTTTATTTCTCTTTTATGGCTGACTAGAGTTTCATTATCTATATATACCCCATTTTCTTTATCCATTCATCTGCTGATAGACACTTAGATTGATTCCATATATTTGCTGTTGTGAATAGTGCTGTAATAAACACAGATGTGCACTATCCCTTTTGTTTTTTGTTTTGTTTTGTTTGTTTGTTTAGAGACACGGGTCTCTCTCTCAGGCTAGAGTGCAGTGAGTGTGATCATAGCTCACTGCAGCCTTGAACTCCTGGGCTTTAGGGATCTGCCTGCCTCAGCCTCCCTGAGTAGTTGGAACTACAGGCATGCCCCACCACACCCAGTTAACTTTATATTTTTTATTTTTAGTAGAGACATGGTCTTGCTATGTTGCCTAGGCTGGTCTCGAGCTCCTGGCTTCAAGCAATCCTCCTGCCTTGGCCTCCCAAGGTGCTGGGATTATAGGCATGAGCTGTAGCACCTGGCCAGGTATCCTTTTGATATGCTAATAAATCCTAATTTTATGCAAAATATTGAAATAGGTATACATCCCCTCATATTGACTACTTTGGAGGGAACAGTACTATTCTGGATATGTAAACTCAGATACGTTTGCTAAACAGTCAATCATACCATGTTGTCATCATTTTTCTTCAGTTATTTTAAACTGTATAGCTCATAATACCAAATTTATCTAATGTTAATTAAATGTGTACATTAGGCTTATAACTTCCTTTCTTAAAACTAGGCCTTTGACCTCACTTAATATTATTTTTATTCTGATTGTCATCTGTATCATAAAAAAAGAACTAATAATTTTCCTAATTTCTGACTTCCTTATGTCTCACTGATAATTTTCAAGCTTTTCTTTGTTTATTGCTTCTTATTATTATTTAGTGAGATACGGGAGAAGTGTGTATCATATATTAAATGAAAGCAGGATATCACAATTAAGACCTTGGGCACAGGGTGTAAGCCTCATTGGCTTTGTAATTTGAGCAAATCATATATCATCTCTAAGCCTCATTTTCTTTTCTTTTTTTTTTTTTTTTGAGACGGAGTTTCACACTGTTGCCCTGTTTGGAGTGCAATGGTGCAATCTTGACTCACTGCAACCTCCACCTCCCAGGCTCCTGCCTCAGCCTCCCAAGTAGCTGGGATTACAGGCATCTGCCATCATGCCCGGCTAATTTTTTTTTTTTGTATTTTTAGTAGAGACGGGATTTCACTATGTTGGCCAGGCTGGTCTCAAACTCCTGACCTTGTGATTCACCTGCCTTGGCCTCCCAACGTGCTGGAATTACAGGCATAAGCCAACACATCTGGCCACCTTATTTTTTAAAATGACTGAGTGGGAGGGTATAAAAACCCAGCTCCTTTGCCTCAAGGTGATGTAATTTAGTGATGCCTTTCTTGCTGTGGAATCAGGTGAGACTGGGCTTTAGCTACCCCTGCGTCTTTGTCTAATTTCTTCTCCTGTGCTCTCCTGCTTCCTCACTCCTTACGGGTTTCTCCTAAGAGCACACCCTTAACAAATCCCTTGCACAAGAATTCCTGTCTAGAGCTCTGCTTCTAGGGAACCGGACTGTTACGGACTGATTGCTCGTGCTCACCACACCTCCAAGTTTCATATGTTGAAACCCACTCCTTAATGTGATGGTATTTAGGTTGGGTCTTTGAGAGTTTGGACCTTTGGGGGCTTAGGGATTGTATTGGGAGGTTGAGTCTTTGATAGTGAAACCCTCCCGGGTGGGATTAGTGCCTTTCTAAGAGGAGGCCAGAGAGCTAGCTCACTCTCTGCTGTAGAGTGAAGACAAGAAGAACTAGGCAGTCTGCATTCCAGAAGAGGGCCCTCCCCAGAATCTGACCATCTGGCAGCCTGATCTTGGACTTCCCAGGCTCTGGAACTGTACTAAATACATTTCTATTGTTTATAAGCCACCCAGTCTATGATACTTTGTTATAGCAGTCCAAATGAATGAAAACACCAACCTAAGATATCTTCCTAGTAAGTCTACTTCTATAAATAGATACATTATGAATAGTGGAGGTCTTTGGTTGTTGTTTCTCCTCTAGATGAATGGACAAACACCTATATGTGTTCTTTAATACCTTGTGGTTTTGTTTTTTGTAGTTCTGCACATTTATTGAGATCTTGGAAGTTAGGTAACCACTATAGCTTAGTGTACCTCTTTTAGATCCATAGGTATTAAAGATGAGAAGCTAAAAGAAAACTCAGGTTCCCTGAGGCATGTGGGAGGATTTCAGTGCTTTACTTAACACAGCTTCCACCATTTAGGGTGAAGCTCTGACAAACATATTGAATTTGCTTAAGTATAGTAACCTAAATTCCATCCTAACTTAAAAAAGATTCCTGGCTGGGTGCGGTGGCTCATGCCTGTAATTCCAGCACTCTGGGAGGCTGAGGCGGGTGGATCACGAGGTTGGGAGATTGACACCATCCTGGCTAACAGGGTGAAACCCCGTCTCTACTAAAAAAAAAAATACAAAAAATTAGCCAGGCGTGGTGGCGGGCGCCTGTAGTCCCAGCTACTCGGGAGGCTGAGGCAGGAGAATGGCGTGAAACCGAGAGGCGGAGCTTGCAGTGAGCCGAGATCATGCCACTGCACTCCAGCCAGGGAGACAGAGTGAGACACCGTCTCAAAAAACAAACAAACAAACAAACAAAAAAGATTCCCTTTGGTACTGCTGCTAGAGACATGATGGAGACCTAAGCTTTCATGCGTGATTACAACTTGAGATCATCAAGTTGAAAGGGAGGATGTGGTTTACATTACTAAATACTGAACTTAATATAAAGTTTTTGAAAAATATGACAATATTTCAAATATCTATTTCCAAGAACTGAGATGAGAGGGCTTACATTGGTGGTCATAGCAGATATTTCTTCTCTCCATTGCTGATAACAACCTGACCTCAGACAGCCTACATTACTATGAGAATATTATTCTCAGTTGAGCACGTCCTAAACCACAGTTTGACTTTAGACTTCTGTTTGGTTTCAGGTGGTGGTATTTGCAACATTTCAGATGCTGAAGAATATTGTGCAGTCACATTACTTTTTTATGATCATATTCTTATTAGACTACTCGATGGCCTTTGGTGCTACTAAAAGCGATGGAATCTGGCTGTTATAGACACTAAATACATCTTGTCCATCACTCACCTGTACATAAAGTTTCCACACTATTGGCAGGTTTGGATAGCTAGAGTGGCCTGTCCTTCATCTGATTTATTTCTTATCAAAAATGGCAAAGATTGCAGATTAACTGCATGGGCCAAATCTGGCCTAAAGAGATATTTTTTTTTGCTCTGAGTAGTGCATTTAAAAAATTGAATTTATGATAAAAACAAGTGGAAATTTTATATATAAACCTTGCTATTCAGCTTCTCTTGAAAAAGAGGAGAATCAACACAGGGCTCACAATTCATCAGAGTTGAGTCATACATACATCAACAGGACCTACGTGGGAAACAAATAGCAAACTCAAATTGGGAAATTTGAGGAAGGCTTCATTCAGGGATTGTTTACAAATGTGTGAACAGTATGTCAGGAAGCCACAAAGTAAAACACAGTCCCCTAGGGCTGGTAAACACAGGAAGTGGTTGCAATCCTGAAGGAGTAAGTGCAGGGAGAAGCACTGGAACCCAGAGAGCCAGCACAATGTGGAAAAGCCTGTCCGACAGAGCTCTGGCCTTTGAGTAAAGGACACCTCCAGCTTGTAAGGATTTCCCTGAGAGGATGCTGAACAAATAAATAACCAAACCTCACTCCCTGTCCCTCTCACTGAGTGCTATTGCTCCTCTACAGGCCCAGTGAAACTGGCAGCTAGAAGTCAAGGGAGCCTCTTGAGGCAGTCCATAATGGCTGGTCTCAAGAGGCACAGAACAAGATGGAGAAGGTTGGAGAGGGGGAATCCAGAGGGCCAAACAGAAGATACCCAGCATAACTAGCAATTCACTCCCATGGACAGAGCTTATATTCTACAGTTTGCCACAGTCCCCCACCTTCTCTAGTGTTTCCATACCAAAACTGAGTATCAGTTACCATTTATCATCATGCCAATATGATGTTTCTCACATGACAAAACCAATTTTCTAACAATGTCTGTGTCAAAAGTGAGCAAGGAATGCTAAAGGACCAAATTCTTCAAGAAGACTGAGGGAAAATAATACATCAGAGAAATATTAATATGTGTTTAATGTATAAGCAGAATATACCTTGATCTTCTCTTAAAATATTTTTGGTTGGTTGTGGTGGCTCATGCCTATAATCCCAGCACTTTGGGGGGCCAAGATGGGTGGATCACTTGAGCCCAGAAGCTGGAGACCAGCCTGGGCACACCCATCTCTACAAAAATAAAAAATTAGCCAGGCCTGGTAGCACATGCCTATAATCCCAACTACTTGGGAGGCTGAGGTGGGAGGATTGCTTGAGCCTGGAAGGCCAAGGGTGCAGTGTGCTATGATGCCACCACTGCTCTCCGGCCTGGGCAACAGAGTGAGACCCTGTTTCAAAAAAATTTTTTTTATATACTCTGTTTCACTCATGAGGTCGAGTTTGCTTTCCCTGATTTTTTTTTTTTTTTTTTTTTTGGATACAGAGTCTCACTCTGTCACCCAGGCCGAAGTGCAGTGGTGTGATCTCGGCTCACTGCAACCTCCATCTCCTGGGTTCAAGGGATTCTCCTGCCTCAGTCTCCCGAGTAGCTGGGACTATAGGCGCTTACCACCACACTCAGCTAATTTTTTGTGTTTTTAGTAGAGACGGGGTTTCACCGTGTTAGCCAGAATGGTCTCCATCTCCTGACCTCGTGATCTGCCCACCTAGGCCTCCCAAAGTGCTGGGATTACAGGCGTGAGCCACTGTGCCTGGCCTCCCTGAATTTTTTATTGGGAAATTATCTTTCCACCACTAAGTGTAGTCTTGTTTGAGAGGATAATTCTAGGTGACTTTTTGCTACTATGGGAGCTGAAGGGTTAGAACCCTCCCTTCCTCCACCACATGGTCAGGCACATGACTCAAGCACAGTCAATGGAGTCCTCTCTGTAGGGAGTTTGACTCATGAGTAAGTTACTTAAGGGCAATAGTAAATTTCTCTTGCTTGCTGCCAATCATGAATAATAACTGAATCATTATCTAAACTGAGGAGGAAGACCATTAATAGGTTGATATTTAAATATACTTTCCAACATTTGGGAAACTTTTCTAACTCAATAGGCTGTGGAGAGAGATATAGAGGAATTGCTGGTTGCAGATGAACCCCCAAAGATGAGAAGTACCTGTTGAGCATTTATTCATTTCCCAAATTTGCCAGTAAAACTGAAGATTGTGCCTATGCTCCAGACTACTTTAGGAGAATGTACATACAGCCTACTGTTTTGCTGGAGAGAACAGAATGGAAACTGTTCATGATTGTGCAATGTCATCTTGTACAGGTCATGACCTTCCCAGGATGGCTCACAGATAACCATGAGCAAGGCAAAGTCACAAAGGCTGGCTATTTTGGCCTGAAGGAAGATAAGTATTGGGCCGCCTTTACTCCAGAGGCCCCAGTCTGGTCGGCTGAATCTTTGTCACGCTTGCATCACGTTCACGTTCAACCTCTTTCTCTGCCCTATCTTGCCTGCTCCTGCTCCTTTCACAGATATTGATCCTTAAGAGACATCTCTTCCCTCAAACTCTATCCCGTCTGTTTCCAGAAAGCCTGATGGGTGACATCATTGCAATCAGCTTGGTCTTGATTGCTTCAGGGAATCTGTCTAAGGTGGCCAATGACTTACGTGTTGCTAAATCAAATAGGGATTTCTTGGTCATCAATTTATTTCACCTCTTATAGTATCTGAAATAGTAATTAAGAAAAAATTACAGTGGCAGCCCACAGAATTAACACAGTTCTTGCAGACACATCATTCATTGATTCTTTCGTTATTAAATATATAATGAAGGGCTTCAAATCCAACATAAAGTAAGAAATATAAAAACAAATAAGACAAAATCATTTGTTTTCTAGGAGCTCTATTTAATGATATTTCATTGGATAGACGGAGAATAAAAGAGGAGAAAGAGAGCAGCCTCCATGTCTTGAGCTTGGATGACTGGATGACTCAGATGTCACTGAGGTAAAATCTATAGGAGGGATAATTAATTTTAGGGGGAAAGAGAAAAGGTTCCTTTCTGATTTCCATGAGTTACAGGCACCTGCGGGATATCATATAGAGATGACTTCAGAGTAATCGTAGCAGAGATCAAGTTGCAGTAAGTTAAAGATTGAATATACCCTGAGCATATGGCAAAGGATGCATAGGGATGGGAGATTCTCAAACGTGGCTGAGTATTAAACTCATATTTAGAGTTAAGGAAAAATGAACTCCAAAGTTTCTTCCCTAGAGATTTTTATTTGTTGATCTGCGAGAAAAATGTGTATTTTTACAAACTCTTCAGATGTCCTGTATTCAGTTTGGATTCTCTGGAAAGCAGACACCAAGATGGAGTGAAAATGGGAGGGGAGGAATACATGTGTGGGTGGGGAAGAATACATGTGTGGGTGGGGAAAAATACATGTGTGGGTGGGGAAGAATACATGTGTGGGAGGGGAGGAATACATGTGTGGGTGGGGAAGAATACATGTGTGAGAGGAAATGGGAAGGGAGCTGGAGAAGGCTGGAGGAGCTGACAGACTGCTGTGCAAGTCTGTACCAATAAAGGCAGGAGGGAGGGTGATTGGAAGTGTCTCCGAGCACTCTGCAGGTTTAGCAAGCTTGTCAGGGAGTCCTCAAACTGAAGTTGGCCATGTGAAGAGCTGTGTGTCTTTCAGGAATAGGCCTGCCTCAGTATCCCTGCAACTCTCAGTCATTAGCTAGAACAGCCTGGTCTTGGCACAAACATTGCGATGGATTTCAGAATGCAGCAGCTGAGGACTTTTGGACAATTAAATGCCCCATAGTTGGAGGTCTTTGAGGCACATTCTCCTGGCTGCCACATGTACCCTGCCATTTTAAGTCAATGGAATGAGAAAAAAAAAAAAAATCCAAACGGGCTGTAGCTGGACAGGTTTTTAGGCCTAAGGCAAAGTTTCATGTTGTTTTTTAGATGGGAAAGATTTCAATGTTTGTAAGTCTAGAGAACGGAATCTGTACTGTGGGAGAACCTAAAGAAGAGGGATAGAGAGAGGGAGGAAGAAAGGGAGAAGGAGAATGAGAAAGAATGAATTGTAAAGGACGAACACTCCAGAAAAGGCAGGAAGAAATGGGATCCAAAGGTTATGGCTTTGAATTTAAGGCATGACATCTTATTCTCTGGGACAGTGTCTGGATATGGGTTAAGGTCGAAGGTTGTAGGGAATTGAAAGGAATTGCATTTAGTTATCTTAATTTCTGACACTAAAATAGGAGTCAAAGTATTAGGAGCCTTGGTAGCAGGTTTGATCTTGAAGAGGAGATATCCCATCTTCTGAGGCTGAAGCTAAAGAGTCAGAGTTCGATGCAGAGAAAGACTCTTTTGTAGATGTAGGATCAAGTTAAGGGAGAAGAAGCCTGATGGCATCAATATTAAAAAAAATATTTATTTATTTTTTTTGAGACAGAGTAAATTTGTTTTGAGACAGTGGTACAATCATGGCTTACTGTAGCCTCAACCTCTCAGGCTCCAGTGATCCTCCTACCACAGCCTCCTAAGTAGCTGGACCTACAGGCATGTGCCACCACACGCAGCTAATTACTTGTATTTATTGTAGAGACAGGGTTTTACCATGTTGCCCAGGCTGGTCTGGAACTCCTAGGCTCATGAAATGTGCCTGCCTTGGCCTCCCAAAGTGCTAGGATTACAGATGTGAGGCACTGCATCTGGCTAGCCTCAATTTATTTAATGAAGTAGGAGGCAAGGTTATCCATTGAAGGTATTATTTATTTGCAGCTCATCTCAAGTGACAAAATTCCATACATAAGACCATAACATAAATCATATTTAATATATTAAAAATAATACTTCAAATATATCTTTCACATTAAGATGATTATCTATTATGTAAATCTTTCCTAGGTGTGTGTGTCTGTTTCTTGATGTATAAACCAAAACTCTGAAATATTCTCTTGATCTAACTTCGACTTTTAAAAACTGACATTGTATTGAATTGATTCTCAATCAGAAAAAAAATTGCTGTCAGACTGCAGTGCGAGTCTGCCTCAACGAAAGCAGGAGGAGGGATGGTTGGAAGTGCCTCAGGACACTCTGAAAGTTTAGCAAGCTTATCAGGGAGTCCTCAAACCAAAGCTGGCCAAAAACTTCAGCATAAAAACTATTCTGTCTGTGTATTATATATATTTACTACCAAACTTAATAAACAAAAACCACTTTTGAACCAGGTAATTTTATGTAGTATGAAAAGAAATTCATCACATGGTCATATACTGGCTAATGCTATCTAAAAGTAGACATCAAAATATTTCATAATTGGAGGGAATCTTTGGAGATTAGTGGTTTCTAATCTGGGGGCCTCAGACACCCAAAATCTATATATTGACCAGTGGAAGTTGATGATTTATTATCAAACTTGAAAGCACCTAATGGAAACCCCACTTCATCTCTGTGAAGATTTTCAGTTCCTTTGCAGTTATTTGAAATTATTTCAATTCTGTGGGGCTGCTTCAGAAACTCCAATGGGCCTTTGTAATGTTAAAATGTGGAGAATGCTTTAATCATTATTTAATCAATGTGCTTAAAAAATAGACAAAAGCTTTTGAAACATGGGACTGAAGTAGGGGGAGCATTATAAAAGCCTAAGGTAATTGGTAGTGAAGAGTTGGAAAAACTTACTTAGTCTAATCTTGTAATTTACAGATGAGGAAACTGAGAAGATAAATAATTTATTCAATATCACTTGAAGGTTCATTAGTAAAAGGGCCAGCATTAGGATTTGCTCATTTTGTACTCTAGGAGTTGTTAAAAGCACTTAATATCTTCTTTTCTTAGGTGTTAGGATTTTTCATTTTTTAAATCATGCTATTTAGTGTTCTTAACATTTGAAACCCAAATGCTTTATATTTTGTTTTTGGATTGCTTTGGGAATGAGTATGTACTGTTAGAGAATGGCCCAATCCAAACACTAGAGTTTTAATAATTTCTACTCCCTCTGCTGGCCAACTTTCCAGTAAAATGGTTTTTTAAAAAAAGAGAAAAAAATGCAGCAGTAATTGAAACAAAAACAAAAACTTTAAAAAGTGTCTTCATTATAAAGAGGTGCCATGCCATAAAAGCCTAGCTAGTTTCAAGGTCCATTCTTCCATTCCTCATGATTTTAGGGTTATCTTCATTCAGATCTACTCTACTTATAATAGTACTTTAAACACAGCACAGAATTAAACCATTAGCATGTGAATCTGCAAAAAGAGAACTTGTTTTAGACTCTTCTACAGTTTAGACTTCAATGTGCACACTAAATGCATAACATTCGTATCAAATAATTAACATTTATCTACAATTAACAAATAGGGACAAATTTTATACAGAACTTCTTCTATGCTATAATTTTTGAAAACATTTAACCCACTAGCAAGAGGTAAGACAGCCCTGCCTTTTTAAGAGACAGGTCACTTGAATAGAGAATATAAGATATAACCATAAGTAGAAGTATAAACAATAATTTTTCTTCTGGTGGAATGTTTTAAAATTTCCTTTCTTGCATTATTATTCTTCCTTAGGTTTTTTTAGACAGGTCATTTCTTCTTGAAGGATTTTCCTTTTTCTTTTCTTTTTACTTTTTGAAGGGGGATTATTTACTGATGGTCTAAAAGAAGCACCTTCAAATTCTTCATAATGGTAGCCAAAGCAGAAATGGGACATTTAATAATTCTTACATCTCACTCATGTAGTCTTCTGACATAACAATTAAGCAGAGATCATTTTCTATGTTCAAACTTTAAAAACTTTGTAACGATAATTGGGATTTCATAACAAATGATAATAAGTGGTTTTGTGCATTGATTTTCTTGGTACCCAATAACATGCCAATTAAAATCCAGACTTCACACTGACACCTAAGGAACACAGCAGGATGGCCAAAGCTGAGTGTCAGTCATTGTCATAGATGCAACCTGAAAGAAAAAAATACAAATTTAAATATGGTTATTAAAAACATATTCTCTAAGTATTCCAAGTTTGGAAATGTGGGTGATTCATACTCTCTTGGTTAAGGATTTAAAAAAAAATAGAACTGGCTCACTTTATAAAAAATGAGTTAAACGGAAGACCATATATTTAACTTTTATTATTTAGTCTATAATTCCAACAAAATTTCTGGACAGATTTGTTCTCTATTAAAATGAGACTCAAGATTATTTTACGTGGCACTTAAACATTTACTTTTTGGTAGTCACTCTGAACGAGGTTGAAGATATTAAAGATCAAGAATCGTAAGTTTAAAAGACTAAAGGACATCATGGTCAACACCATGCATCATTTCAGTTAGATTAATTTTTTATAGTTTGGAACTATATGATGCTTAGAGAATATTGGTATTACTGGTTACGAAATAAGTACCTATCTATTTGCCAAAAATGTTTATTTGTTTGGATAAAAGAAATTCTTATTATGAGTCACAGTACAATAAAAAATTTATCAAATATTTTTATACTTCTGTTTTCAAAGAAATAAATGAGGTTTTTCCTTAATTTTCCATCTTGTGAGAAATGTGGTATTGTCCCCCCATTATGCCAGGGCATTTACGTCTTCTAACATTTTCAAATGATTCAAATTCTGATCAGATTGGAAGTCTCTAATCCAACAAACTATTTTTAGTATTTATAAAAACAGTAAATTCACTACGACTGTTCGCTGGGGTGGTACTACATAAGACTTACCATCAGCAATATCATCATAGATCTCTCCATCACTGTAAATGTAAAAAAAATAATTTTTGTTTTAAAGAAACTATCATCTTAGCATTAGAGCAATATATAGAAGATTAACAGTATGATTTTATATGGCACAATTAAGCCTTTTAAGCATAGTATGCATTTTAAAGTAGAAATAAATTTGATATTCATTATCTCTTCTTTCATTGACTTAATCTAGTTCTCTGTTTCATTTTACATACAGAATAATTAAAACATCCTTCAAGAGCATAGACTACGCCTTACTCATCTTTGTAAGACATGTTTGTTAACAATGTACTAAACATCATGGAACAACACTCCCATTGGGGACCTTAATTCAAAGCAGCAATGGACTTTTATATCTGTTAATACCAGATTCACACTTTCACTTGAATTTCAAATGGTGAATGAAATACAATAATAATTGGCATAGGAAATGGTTGCATCACTCTCACATTTTAATTATAACTCACACATATAATAAAATATATAAATATTAGTTACAGAATAAGTAACCAAGATATTATTATTATGGTAATTCTTATATAATTTTAAAACTATTACTTATGATGATAGGCAGCATCCATAATAGTAATTTTGGCTACTTTTACACATTTTAGGTTTTGCTTGGCCCTAAATCTTTGTGGTATTTTCTATCCGACAAACATACTGGGTCCCTTCTATGTGCCAGGAGACATAAATATGAGTAAGGGACAAGCTTTGCTTTTAAGTACCTTATAATGAAACAGGAGATTATATAAGAAATAAAAATAGAGAGTATTATAAACATGAACATTGCCTTGAAATGTAAGATATACTTCTAAAATTCAGAAATGTAGGGTGGCTTTGTCACTTAGACCAGACTTAGTGTTTGCTGTACAATCTCTGTGCATTATCATGGAAGCAGCACCAGGCCCTTCAAACTGCTGCCAACTATGGCAGATGCTGTGAGTTCCCTATGTCTTCTGTTTGGATCTTTTCTCTGAGATGGAGGGAGGGTTTGGCTAATGGAAATCTCATCCAAATGCAGGAAGGATAGATTTTTCTGTCATTTATACAATAAACATTTATTAAGTATTTGCTTCAATAGGTGGTGAACCAACAATTACTTACAGAGTATGCTTTCTAAATTCTCTCAATCAGCCTGTAATAATCACTGATGCAAATGTCCTATTATTTGCCACACATTCTGTCCTTAAAATTTGTATCTTTCATAGAACAAAACCTATTGAAAGTCTCATGCCTCCCACTGTGATTAATGTGCTCGGGAGAACAAAGGTATTATGATTATTTTTCTTTGGCCACTACTGGTTTGCCGACAAAGCTCTTCACACCGATTTGTGTTTTTCTGATTGGTGTCAGGTTGTTGATGGATACACAGTTTGTGACTCCTCATGGATCTTTTCATTGCGCTGAATTCTGTAAATCTTTGCATTGGCATGTGACCTAACCTGATAATGGAGTTCATTTCTTACACTGGGTTACTTGGGACAGAATCTTATGTTTCGGAGGACTCCAAAGGCACACTAGTACCAGACTGTGACAGACTGTGACAATGTCTTATTCATAAGAATAGAAGAATCATTGACGACTGTCTTTTTCTCTGGCATGCTTCCAAAAAAGGCAACATAGTACTCTACTATGCCTAGTGTGAGTGAAGCAAAGCCCTTAATTAAGGGCTAAACTATGAACTGTTAACAGGTGATATTAGCACCTACTGTGAAGTCACTAATTGGTCCCAAATTAATTCCATTCAATCAACTGCATTAGCAAGTAAAATATAAAATATTAATGAAAGGTTACTGGCTTTGACCTGTCTTCAGTGTTTGCTGAGAGCCTAATGAATATATAAAACTATGAACTATGAGCTGTACAATTTTAAATGAGAAGGGCTTCTTGCCTATTTAAAAGAGTAGCACTTTATGAAAACCTTACCTTTATTATGGATACTAGCATGTTAACATTAGTATAGCATATTGTTTTTAAATTTATTTATGATAGTTCAGTAGGTTACATTATTTAAATAAGATTAGAAATATTTTTAAAAGAAAGGCACAAAATTCTTTTCACAAGCATAGTAGTAGAAGAAAATGTGCTTACTTGTCTGCTAGATAACTCCGAAGGACATAACCATCTATGAAGGAAAAAGAAAATACATTTCATTAATAATACAGGTTTGAAAAATCTTTAGTATTTCTTTCAGGAAATCAAAACACAATAGAGTAATCATAGTATACTGAATAATTGTATCTATCTCTGGAAATGACCCATTTTTCTTACTCGTGTCTACTTTTGTGTCCATCCTTTCTTCTCCTTTTCTCCCTAACTTTTCTGTTTCTCTAATATGTCTCTTTTTTGCTCCAATTTCAATCTTTCCTCCTCTCTCCTTTAAATAAAAAAAAGCAACGTTTTTTCATTAAGCTTCTGTAGGCTATAGAACAGAGTTCTTTCAATTTTTAATCTATTTCTTCAATGTGTTACCCCATGATCCAGTTTTAGGAAGAATTTAGTAAGCATGGATTATAAAGGTAGTTTATTGGTAAGTATGTTAAATACCACCAGATCTAAGACTTACTTTATAAAATTTTATTATATCGAGCAGACATACAACTGTATTCAACTCCCCTTTCAGATGCCAGCCAGCTATTGACTACTAGGGGGACTATGCATTGTAAATAGTCTCAAACAGGTCTCTTTTACTCTGTATGGAAGAAATTCCTCTACTGTTTTGCTATTGGACAGTATCAACATTTGCATTTCATCACTCATGGAGCAAAAGCATTATTGGAAGAGCACACACTATGAATTCTGTGATGCCTGGTTAAGTAGAAAATAAGCCATATTTTATGCAGGAAAGCTAAGTTTTGTTGTTGTTGTTATATGAGGGGCACCTTATATTTGCCCCTCATTGTGCACATATTTCTCAGGAAAAATATAAACTATTTTTCTTAAGAAAATGCCTGCTGATATCTAATTAATATCACTAATCTTTGGAATTGTTAGTTTTGTGTTAGTGCCTAAAATCTGTTGTATGCTTGAGATTGGTACCATTTATTGCTTCCTCAATACAATCTCTAAATAATTTCTCTCAGTGAGTCAATCTATTGGTCTTGGTCCACTTTAGATCTAATTTTGGTTCTGAATCAAAGCAAGCATGTTACAAATTATAAGGCGAAAGCTCATAAGCAAAAATTAATAATACAAATGATAAACTTACTTAAATGTATTGATGTCATATTGCCATTGATTAAACATGAAAATATTTTTTAAAAGTTAGAATCATAAAACTGAATTTATGCATTAACATTTAAGAAAATGAACTTTCCCTTGAAGTGTTACAGGGTTAAAAAATAAAAAACTCCACTAAAATATTTTATCAAGAAGCTTACCACTTTTTAACAAAAACTATAAGTATCATATTTGGAAAATAAAGAATCAAAGTTATCCTTGAATTCTCATAGTAGGAAAGTAATGAAACATGTGCCAAGATAAAAGCACAATAACATATTACTCAGAGTATAAAAAATTAGAAGTAGGAAAAGTAATGAAACACTAGGAACATAGGAAAGTAATGAAACATGTCAAGATAATAAAAGCACAATAACATACTACTCAGAGTATAAAAAAATTAGAACATGTTGCACCTTCCTTCATATTTCAATTAATGCAAAAGTAGCAAAAAGTATTAATGTAAGAACATCTACAATTAATATCTATAGTCTGTGGGTAGGCTTTTATATCACAGTTCATTTCATATTAACAGACTTTCTTTTTAAATAAGGTATACATAATAATTTAGTGTAATTTTTTTAAAGAGATAAGCTCATGTCCAACAAATTCAATTCTACATGTGTCTCTCAAAAGAGAAAAATCTCTGCAAATAGCAAGCTTATAGAACAAATTGTGGAGTTTGTATCAGGGTCCTCATAACTGAAATAACTTTTTATCTATACCTATACTTAGGGTTACACTAAAATTAGAACAGTTTTCTACGGATAGTAATAGCCATTGACTTCTTTTTATCAGTTAAAATTGGGGGTTCTGCTTTCATTTTGGATTTTTTCCTAAAACAAATTGGAAAAAAACACAATAGTAAATGTTCCCATAATATACTCATGTTGATGTTAATAATTTTAAAATAATGATGTGTATGAACTGAAGCTTTCAACACTGAAGTCAATCTCATATGATTTGGTAGGACTTCATACACTCTCTGAGCTAAAATTGGATGATAAATAGAGAAATATATAAGAGTTATAAACTGTTGTTAGAGACTGCAGTTATTCCGGCATCAGATATAAAGTTCAAAACAAAGAGAATGTGATCACCATTTTTAGAAATTAAAGATTTTTATTTGCTTACACTTCTAGGTAATCTATTTTTAAAAACTAATTTATGCTAAAATTTTGCAGGCTTGGATAAAACACTAAATGTAGAGAGCTAAAACAGTCCTTTACATGACCAAAGTTAATCATTCATGATAAACAGCTTAATACCTCAACTTTACAAATTGCTTATAAAAAACATATTCTCTTAGATTCTCAACCTGTATTTCCATTCCCTCCTATATCTGTGTGTTCAAGAGTTCTAAGGAACAGCCTTCGCCTGTGTTGAACACTTTGTTGCTGCTGTGTGTTTGTGTGAAATACATAAACATCAATAATTGGGAATATTATTTAAGAAAAATGTATTAGGGAGATGGAGTGTGAGATGGTACTGTGCTGCAGAAATGATGTGATAATATGGGGCTTGCTAGCTATAAAATCACAATTATATAGCCTTTTTACAGGGTAAATGACTTTTAATACAATACAGGTTTTGCTGTCTGGTACCTTTAAAAATCTCAGCTAAAACTTCATTCTATTAAAAGCATGATTCATGACAGTGTCAAAACAAGTGACTTACCATAAATTTTTAAATAATCTCTCCATTATAGGTCCTAGAAATATATCTATATTTTTTTGCAATAGGAAAATCTGTTTGTTTATGTTACATATCTACATTTATTATAGGGAATGTTAGTGAAAACTATAAACACATGAAATAACAACAACAACAACAATCTCATCATGGTCTGTATCATGTAGAAGGGCAGCTATGTTTAGCACTGTAATATTGTGAGTGTGGGCACACCAGGGATTCTCACATATCATATGAAATTATTATTTGGAAACCTCACATTTATAGAGCAGAACATAATGACTTGAAACAAATGTTTTGAAATATGTGGTGGGATAGAGCCAGTTAGGAAAATAACACCCACCCCCCATATGTGCCAGTTAATTTCTTCCCCAAACGTTTGCTTGCTACAGGGCAGATGTGTCTCAGGACTAATGACTCACCTTGTAGAAGGATATTGTGAATACAGATTAACCAAGGAAATAGAAAATAATCTTTGGAAAAGTGGAAATTATCTTCATTCTAATATTTTCAAATTTTTACTTAATAAAAACAAAAATATACTATTTCATCATTATTTCATTTGTTGTGGGTAAATCCAGAAATAAAGTTAAATGTACTCAATTTGGCCTCACATAGTTTAAAACAAGAAAATCATATTGTATAGATTTACCTAGGCAAGTGGAACAATGTCCAATTTCAGTGGAAAATGCTCATAATAAAAGAAAAAACAGTGTGTTGTGTATAATATGAATATAAATTATTATCCTAGTTTTATAAAAATGTTCACTCTTCCCCTCTTCTCTGTTTCTATTGTTATTTCTGGAACTTCATATTTGGACAACATTTTAACTTTCTAAATTTTAAAAATTTTCTTTCAGTGAGCCTGTGTTGTTTTAAAATTGAAAACAAATTATGTAAGTTAAAAGAAAATTATCAATTGGATTTGGGAAGATTGAAAGCACCTTTAAAATCCCTTGGTCTTTGATGCCTAAAGAAAATGGAGAGCATTTTGGCCACAAATAACTCAGACAAAAAGTATCTCATTCTATATTTTTTGTAGAAAGTTTTTTTCAGTCACAGGAGGTGGGAAAACTCACAGCTTATGAGACATAGAGTTGTGGAATATGTATAAATATTAGCAAGAAACTAAACATTTGGCAATGTGCCAGAAATTTATATTGAAGATTTCAATGCCTACACAGTAGGAGCTTCTACAAGTTAATGGGTGAGGCTTGATCGAATGTGATAATGCCTGTAAAAGTGGCTTATGCCCCACTCCGTTATTGTAAGGGATTGTTGTTCTTGCTTTAGCCTTTAATTGTTATTGTTACAAACTTTAGGTTGAAATAGGCTATGCTTTTCTTTCTCTGATGGATTAAAGAAGAATGGAAGGTAAGGATAACATTAGTTTCACCTTGGTGCTCGATTACAAATGCAAAGACATCTGTAATCAGAAGATGCAGAAATAAGGAACCAAAAGATTTAGAGGCTCTGCAATGGCATATAACAATCTAACTACATCACTAAAGCCAGAGGAGAGAACTTCTGTCTTCTAACCAGTTAAAGTATTCAGCGGACTTGTTTCTGTGAGTGTCTGTATGTCAGACTTTCATCTGGCTATCCAACTGCAGTTTCCAAATTGTTTCATTCAATCCAGCAAGTCTCACGCAAGGTGCAAGGCATTGTGTAATGTGTTGACAATACAATGTTGAGAACATTTCATTGAAGTGACTCTGAAGCTCAGAGTCTCATAAGAGTGATAGATTGATAAAACAATAATGACAATGACAGCAGCAAAAGAAGTATTATGGTTGAGTTGGGGAGAGATTAACTGTGACGGTGTGGCTGGGAGTAGGGACTGGGGGTGCTTCTAATTTTAGATGACAACTGAGTTGTTTTTAATAGAGAATCATGGGCATTTCAAGTTGAATTCCTAGCATAGTAGGATGAAACACATAATTTTTTTTTTTTTTTGAGACAGAGTCTCGCTCTGTCAACCAGACAGGAGTGCAGAGGCGCAGTCTCGGCTAACTGCAACCTCTGCCTCCTGGGTTCAAGCGATTCTCCTGCCTCAGCTTCTCTAGTAGCTGGATTATAGGTTTGCGCCAACATGCCTAGCTAATTTTGTATTTTTGGTAGAGATGGTGTTTCGTCATGTTGGCCAGGCTGGTCTCAAACTCTTGGTCTAAAGTGATCTGCCCACCTCTGCCTCCCAAAGTCCTGGGATTATAGGCATGAGCTACTGCGGCTGGCCAAAACACGAGATTTGTTCAGGGAATGACAAGTGAATAGTTTGTATTTCTGGAGTGTCAGTTGTAGATGGAAAACAGCAGTGGGTGGGGGTAAGCCTAGATGATAAAGAGTTTTATGTGCTAGCCTAAATACTGTATTTTTTAAAATAATATTTGGATAACATTGTGGGGAAATGGATTCCGAGTGTAAGGGCAAAGATAGATGTATCACTAGAAAGGCTATTGCAATCATCTAGGAAAGGGAGGGTTAAACAATCTTATAGAGGTGTGTGAAGAATGAATTAGCTATTTTTAAAAACTAAGAATGTCAAGGACCCAGTCCATGGAAGGAGTAAGCAGGTTTGTAAAAATTAAGAAAGGCAGGAGGTTAGGAAAAATAAAACTAAAATAATGTAGATAAGGTGATTAAACCATAGAATAATACTTAACCTGAAAGTCAGTAACATGCTCCTAGTGCCTCTCCCTTACACCCGCATCCTTACCATGTGAGTAACTGCATATCCAACTGACAGTACTTGCATTTAACAATTTTTTCACTGATGGCTTTTCTCTGGCTTCTGGCTACCTTCCCAGGAATAGGCTTCAGCTCCTGAAGGACAGGAGTTGGTGTATAAATATCCCAATTTATTTCCCACTGGAAGGGATAACACTAACACTTGGGGGTCTCCAGTAGGATCAAGCTCCAATAATCCAAGTGGTAACTTTTTGATAATAAGACTTTATTGGCTGCCTTCGCTCCCCTATCTCATTTCTCCACTTGCCACTGGCATTTTTGCAGAATCACTTTATGGGGAAGCCAAACACAGTGCAATCAAACTAGAACTCAGGACTAAGAAACTCAATCAAAACCGCTCAACTACATGAAAACTGAACAACCTGCTCCTGAATGACTACTGGGTATATAACGAAATGAAGGCAGAAATAAAGATGTTCTTTGAAACCAACGAGAACAAAGATACAACATACCAGAATCTCTGGGACACATTTAAAGCAGTGTGTAGAGGGAAATTTATAGCACTAAATGCCCACAAGAGAAAGCAGGAAAGATCTAAAATTGACACCCTAACATCACAATTAAAAGAACTAGAGAAGCAAGAGCAAACACATTCAAAAGCTAGCAGAAGGCAAGAAATAACTAAGATCAGAGCAGAACTGAAGGAGATAGAGACACAAAAAATCCTCCAAGAAATCAATGAATCCAGGAGCTGGCTCTTTGAAAAGATCAACAATATTGATAGACCACTAGTAAGACTAATAAAGAAGAAAAGAGAGAAGAATCAAATAGAAGCAATAAAAAATAATAAAGGGGATATCACCACCGACCCCACAGAAATACAAACTACCATCAGAGAATACTATAAACACCTCTACGCAAATAAACTAGAACACCTAGAAGAAATGGATAATTTCCTGGACACTTACACTCTCCCAAGACTAAACCAGGAAGAAGTTGAATCCCTGAATAGACCAATAGCAGGCTCTGAAATTGAGGCAATAATTAAGAACCTACCAACCAAAAAAAGTCTAGGACCAGACGGATTCACAGCCGAATTCTACCAGAGGTACAAGGAGGAGTTGGTACCATTCCTTCTGAAACTATTCCCATCAATAGAAAAAGAGGAAATCCTCCCTAACTCATTTTATGAGGCCAACATCATCCTGATACCAAAGCCTGACAGAGATACAACAAAAAAAGACAAGTTTAGACCAATATCCCTGATGAACATCGATGTAAAAATCCTTAGTAAAATATTGGCAAATCAAATCCAGCAGCACATCAAAAAGCTTATCCACCATGATCAAGTGGCCTTCAACCCTGGGATGCAAGGCTGGTTCAACATACGCAAATCAATAAACGTAATCCAACATATAAACAGAACCAAAGACAAAAACCACATGATTATCTCAATAGAGCAGAAAAGGCCTTTGACAAAATTCAACAGCCCTTCATGATAAAAACTCTCAATAAATTCGGTATTGATGGAATGTATCTCAAAATAATAAGAGTTATTTATATTATATACCATCTCACACTAGTTAGAATGGCAATCATTAAAAAATCAGGAAACAACAGGTGCTGGAGAGGATGTGGAGAAATAGGAACGTTTTTACTCTATTGGTGGGACTGTAAACTGGTTCAACCATTGTGGAAAACTGTGGCAATACCTCAAGGATCTAGAACTAGAAATACCATTTGACCCAGCTATCCCATTACTAGGGATATACCCAAAAGATTATAAGTCATGCTGCTATAAAGACACATGCACACATATGTTTATTGCGGCACTATTCACAATAGCAATGACTTGGAATCAACCCAAATGTCCATCAGTGACAGACTGGATTAAGAAAATGTGGCACATATACACCATGGAATACTATGCAGCCATAAAAAGGATGAGTTTGTGTCCTTTGTAGGGGCATGGATGCAGCTGGAAACCATCATTCGCAGCAAACTATCACAAGAACAGAAAACCAAATGCCGCATGTTCTCACTCATAGGTGGGAATTGAACAATGAGATCACTTGGACACAGGAAGGGGAATATCACACACCAGGTCCTATTGTGGGGTGGGGGGAGGGATAGCATTAGGAGATATACCTAATGAAAATGACGAGTTAATGGGTGCAGCACACCAACATGGCACATGTATACGTATGTAACAAACCTTCACGTTGTGCACATGTAACCTAGAACTTAAAGTATAATAAATAAAATAAAATAAAATAAATCTACAATTATTAAGTAACATAACAATTTAAAAAAAGAGAAAAAATCCAGCCCATAGAAAGTCTTTACACAAAAAGCAACATGCATATAAGTGCTACCATATAATCATGTGGTTTCCATCCCGTCTGAGATGTACCCCAAAGCCATCTAAGAATTTAGGTAGTTAACAATGAACTTGGAAACTGTAAAGTGCATTGATACTGCAGCAGAAAGAAAAAAGATATTTAAATGAAACTCTTGACTGTAATCTATCAGAAGTTTATGAAACCTTTTCACCTCTAATTCTTAGAAGATGACACATTCTAAGAGAACAGGAGACCTCCAGTATTTGTAATAGTACTTAGAATTATTGATGTTCAAGTAGAAAATGATATTAGATTATGCAGTTATTCTGAATGGCTACTTATTCTTAAAGTCTGCTGGTTCCTAGGAAGATAAGAGTCTCTTCTCTGAATTTCTCTTACTGGTGCCATATCTATTCCTGTCCATCGATATCCATACATGTTTGTTGATGAGATCATCACATCCTTGTTACTTAGGATATGTGAAGATCCATGCTGATCCAAGGACCAGCAGCATCAATTACCTGGGAGCCTGAAAACCCATAGAATATCATGCCATTTTTATAAATGTAAGGTGGGAAAAAATAAGCAAAAAAAAAAAAAAAAAAAAAAAAAGAAGAATGTCAGACCTCACTTCTACATTTTCAACAAGATCCCCATTGATGTGTATGTACTTCAAAGTTGGAGGAGCATTGCTTTAGATAAGACTTGCTGCTAAGCATGGGAGACTTAGGTCACTATGGCAAGATTTTCTTCTACCATACCAAGGGCAAGATATGCACAAGCTTCAGCTTGTGCCCCGGAGAGAGGTCTATGTGACAAATACTAGGACAATTCTCTGTTGTGAAAAATGGGAAATTTTTGGAAAGTAGAGGACAGAAAACATATCATTTAGACTTATCACCTTATTGAGACTTTTTTTTTTGGTATTTAATTTTTTTTTTTAGTTCAGTTTCTCTTATTTGCATGATTTTATAACATGGCTATAAATCCTACCCCAAGTTAAACAGCTTTCTTACTTTTTCTACCATATGTCATGAGAGATTCATCATATTACTATCATAATTTTCATTTAGAACATTCAATTGGGTATATTCATCATAACATTTAATAATTTAAAAATCTGAATTTTTAAATATTTTTTGATGCAATTTGATGCTTATAGTTCTTTTTATACTTATGGCTATTCCTTAAGGTAGATCCTTGCAAATCCTAGTCTGAATGGGGGTTTTCTTTGTCCCCTGGGGATCTTTCTACACATTATCTTCAGTGAACTTTCAATCTTAATATTACACTGCCACGGCCCTTTATCTTTTGTACCCACATTCCGTATTTTCCTTTGAAAAGCCAACCACACCTCCTCCGTGGTAAGTTTTACATCCATTTCCTCCATCCTTGAGTCACTGTGTTTTATTCTTGAAACTCCATTTCAATTCCTGTCCCTGAGTCACCTTCCTCCCATTAAAATTAAACTCAGAGTCCATGTTTTCCATGCAGATTGACTAAGCTGATACGGGGCAGCTGTGGTGGCTATTCAGTTTCAAATATAAGACAATGTAATTTTGAATTACTCTTCTCTGGATTTTAAATAAGCTTTTTTTTGAAATTTGATAAACATATGTTCTTCTGTCAGCTTTCTTTATTTTCTATTTTTTTGTTGTTGTTGTTTGTTTCTTGAGTCAGGGTATCGCTCTGTCACCCCAGCTGGAGTGTAGCAGTGCGATCATGGCTCACTGCAGCTTGGAACTCCTCAGCTCAAGTGATTTTTTCTGCCTTAGCCTCCCAAGTAGCTGGGACTACAGGCACACACCACTATATCTGGCTAATTTTTCTTTGATTTTTAGTAAAGACTAGGTCTTGCTATGTTGCTCAGGCTGGTCTCAAACTCCTGAGTTCAAGCAATCATCCTGTCTCAGCCTCCCAAAGTGCTGGGATTACAGGCATGAGCCACCGCACCTGGCTCCCATCTGTCAACTTTAATAGCTGATAAAGTCAAAGGAGACGGGAACTTTTTTGGATTTATTTGGAATAGTATGTTGCACTAAGTGTGTTCAAATAAGAAATGAAAACAAGTGAATTTGCAAGATAAGAAAACTGGAAATTCTAGGTGTGAAATATCCGGAATTCTACACAATTCTGTATAATTTGAAATTCTACATAATTTTAAAACCAGGCCAGAGCAAGAGACACTGTCTACTTTAGCACAGTGGTTCTGACTTTAGTGTATACATGAACGAGCTAGGGAAAAAGTTATCATCACGTTTTTACCTGATTTCTAGAACTCATATTTCAGCAAGTCAAGGGTGGGTCCAGGAAACTGCGATTTTAATACACACACAAGGGCTTTCTGATGCTGATGGTCTGTAGGACTGTGTTTTGAGAAGCAGTAATTTGGCATTATTTTTGACACAGAGTATATAGATAGTATGTGGTAAATAAAAAGAGAATAAAATACATTGATTTCAGCACAGCATAATGACCAACTTCTGAACGATTGCCACAATTTACAAAGGATAGAGCAAAAAGATAGATAAGAGTTAGTAAACACAGAGTCGTCACTAAAACATGTCTGGTTGTTAAATTCTGGGGTGACATATATGTATATATTGTAGTATAAGCAGTGACTTACATTTCCCTTCTTCATTTCTGCAGAGAACTTTTGTATCATCTGTGTTTTGTATAACTTCTAGAGATTCACCAGGTTTTACCTGTAGATCTCTGGTTCCCCACTTTTTAGAAGTTACAGAAGTTGTAACATTAGTTGAATATAGGACTCTAATTTCACCATCATACTAAAAAAAAAGAGAACAATATTTAAATTATTGGTTTATGTGCATTATTGAAACAACTTATTTATTGATGGATTAATTAAAAAGCTATTTGCTAAAGAGATAATCAGTGTTTTAGAAATATAATGTAGGAATATTAAAGAAAATTTTGAGGGACAAACCATTCATAACCTCATCAACCTAATATAACAATTATTTTAAACCTTCTTATTAAGGTTCAAAGGACAGCTAAATTTAGATGATTATCACAGTATGAATACTGTGCATATTATAGCTTGCTTAATCTTTTATAGAAATAAATTTAAATCTAAAATAAATTTTGTTCAAAATAAAAGGGTTATAATAGCTAACTGTAATATTGATAATTACACTTTAAAGTGTGCATTTTGGTACTTAAAAATCATTGGATTTTTCAGTAGAGCTTTATCCTTTGTATAATATTTAGATATGACATACTTTAAATTTTTTCCTGAAGTCTTTTTCTTCTTTTTCCTGCTTTTTTAGCTTCTTAAGGTCCTTTTCTTCTGTCTTAGCTTTTCCAATATTAGCTCCTTGACTAGGATGGCAGAACACACATAAAACAACACTTTGTTTAGAAAATATTAAAAGAATAGTCCATAACAGAGACAATCCATAACATTATATTTTTAACTTTTTGTTTCAGTTAATTCTTTTTGTTAGAAATCACAGTAACTGTGGTCGTAATAAATGATGACATTTCATAATGTAGAAGGGTTTCCTCAAGGGAATATAGACTGTAAGAATTAAAATGGGAGTGAGAGATTAGATTCCTTCTTATACTGAACCACATAAAAATCACTGAGTCATGGTTTAAACATGGTTGCATGTCAGTGGTTTCATATGACTTAATCTATTCTTAAACCTCCCTAAATTATCAACCCTTTCTAGATAATTATGTAGCTTGGCAAATGTCATAAGAAGGGATTTTTAAAAAAGAAGACTTCAAAAAAGAATCAATTATTATGGTTTATAACATTTATATGTTATGTTGTTCAAATCTACTTAAAATGCAGCCAGAGTTTTGGTTAATAAAAAAAATATTGTGTAACAGTTAAGATTTTTGATATTATAAGAAGGAGCTTTTAAAAAAAAATGGCTATTATTGATCTTTATCTTCATCACTTTATCAATTGTCCATGTGTGTGTTTGTGTGTGTGTGTGTGTGTGTGCGTGTGAAAGACAGAGAGAGAGACAGAGGTGGGAGAGGGAGAAAGTAAGAAAGATAAGCACATCCTAAGTGTTTAGATGAGTTAACAGACTTATTTTTTTTAACTGCTAGGATCTAGGTATAGAAATCCACTATATTTTGTAGATACCAATTACCCTAATATAAGTGAATATACCTAAAACAGTGATTTTCTAGCCTGTCCACACAGAGGATCACCTGGGAAGCTTTTAAAGGATACTACTGCTCTTGCCCAATTCCTGGACATTCTAATTTAAATTAATTTTAAAATTTAATTTAGTCTGAGTGAGGTCCAGGTAGTGATGGACACATTTTAAGAGCTTCCCGCATGATATTAATTTGTAACCAAGGTTGAGAACCATTCACTAGGGTTAAATTATGAATGGTAGGGAAGGACTGTAGATATCTTTAGTGAGCATTTTCAAAATTAGAATATAAGAATTTTTATCTAGATGATCTAAGATAAAGTTTTGTTTGTAATCAATTTATTTTAAGTTTAATTCTCAATTTTGGAATCTTAGCTTTTAGTTCACTCATTGTGGAAAGAATTGGCACAATATCTAGCTCAGGCTCTGCGAATGCCCGCAGTACTGCCTGCCTGTGGTAGTCTGGGCATTTGTGGAAATACTGTCCCAGATGAACTCTCTGGGGCAATCAGAATATACATGAAACTTAGAAGTGCCCTACAAGGTATCTTTTAAAAAATTTATTGAAATTCATTTAAAAATAGAATACGACATTGGAGAACACAAACTTGCTTTAAACTCTGAAAATAAGCAAAATGGGGAAGAAAATTGTCCATATCCCATAAAGCTTAGTCAGCTGGGGTTTATTTTGTTTGAAGAATACAGCCAGTGTGTGACTCTGGGTTCCTAGAGTGATTTTATGGAATGTGATGGCATTTCTACAGTAATATAAAACAAAAACAAAACAAAACAAAACAAAAACAAAAACAAAAACAAAAAAAAGCATTAACAACTGTAAAGGATTGAAACACCACTGGTGAGAAATAGTAAAACTTGAACGTATTACTGAAGATTCCATTTTTGTTTCACGGAGAATTAAAAAAAGGGCAACGATTCTCTTTTCATGTTTCTTATTTGTGTTGCCTGTGGAACTTGATCTTCATATATGAATGACGGCATATTTTCCCTTCAGAGTCTTTGATCTTGATACTCTCTCTAGTTCCATAAAATTAGTTGAACAATTTTGGCAAAAATTAATCCTTAGCGTTTACCAATGCATTTTTACCAGTACAACTCAGAAGACACCACTTACTGCATTCCATTTATGTTACTTTCATCCTTTATTCAAATACAAGATCTTTTGAGTCATCTTTCTTTTTTCCTGAAAAAGCTAGATAGGTGTTCTTGCTTTTATACCCAGTATGTATCAAATCATTTCATGTATTTATTGGATTATGAGAAAGCATCCTACCATGTTATTTTCTATTTCAAAAAAAAAAAAATCCAAAAGACACTCCTTTT
This sequence comes from Macaca nemestrina, assembly GCF_043159975.1. NCBI lineage: Eukaryota > Metazoa > Chordata > Mammalia > Primates > Cercopithecidae > Macaca > Macaca nemestrina. The sequence continues at coordinate 141,994,507 of NC_092130.1, read as the reverse complement.
GTATTACTTGATATTAACTGATTTTATACAATTTTAGCCTAAAATTAATTTTTTAACATTTGAATGTAACCTACCTAAAAGTCCTTTTACAAATAAATCTTTTTTTTTTCTTTTTTTCATAAAGGAAACTATCTTGTAGAAGACAGAGGTGGCTTGAACAAGATGGGTGAGAGCTGAGATGTAAGCTAAGAAGTATATTCAAGAAAAAAAGGTTTGGGGAAAACAGTACAAATAAAGAAAGGAGAAGAATCAGTGGAGACTAGTTGTGACCAAGATCTTAAACATGTTTCCCCAGTGAATGAATGAATAAATAAACCAGACATCAGTGAGTCACAGGCCCAAGGTTAATCAGGAAACAAGGAGCAGAACCAGGGGGATGGAAGAGAATGAGGGGAGAAAGGGATGGAGGTTGGGACAAAGGATTGGGGGTACCTACTCTCAAACCTCGCAGGGAGGTAGAGCTGAGATCGGAAGGAAACACAGCGTTAGAGAGGAGGTCAGAGCCAACAGGATCACACACAGTAGACACACAATCCCACTGGCTTTTTATTTCAGTTGAATTTTCTTGAGTATTCTCGTTTTCATTACTTCATTGTAATGAAAGCATTTTAATTACCTCATCTCTGCTGATGAAATAGGGAAATCAGAGGTATCCACATCATCGTAAACTTCATCTCCCATGTCTAACAAAAGACAAAATATCAAAGGTTGAAGCACTGTTAGTTTAGATTTTGATATGAGCATTCAATGACGTTTTTAATATAAAGATTGCTTCAAGGACAATAAAAGTTTTCCTAGTGTCTCGGTACATTTCTCCTGGAAGCATTGTCTGCTTCTGAAAGGGGAGAGGTTATTACTTGCCATGGGTTAAATTATCCTCAAAAAACCAGTGACCATAATGATAATCATTGTTATCTGGAAGAAAACTCATGGAACAGTGGCTATGACTATCTGAAGATCTACAAGTGCAATGAATGTCAGAAGTGGCAAATTGCTGATAAACAAATCAACATTACTGGCCATTGGCAGGATGAAGTGGAGATAGAAATTGAGATTCTTATGGGATTTAGGGTGCTGTGATAATATACATCATCCTATTTAAATGTCTCCCTCCTGCCTTCCTTCCTCCTTTCCTTCGCCTCACTGATCTGTTTCCCATTACCTTTTGCCTTACAGTGATATTAGGAGTGGCACCACCTTTAAATGGAAAGATTATTTCTTTTAACTAAATACTTCTGTTACAGGTACTGAGAAACAGTATTGGCAGAAAAGTTGTCGTGACCTTAACTGGTTCAATGGCTTTTCCAATCATTAGAGCTTTTTCTCCCTTCTAGACTTCTTTTTTTTTTTTATTTATTTATTATTATTATACTTTAAGTTCTAGGGTACATGTGCATAACGTGCAGGTTTGTTACATATGTATACTTGTGCCATGTTGGTGTGCTGCACCCATCAACTCGTCAGCACCCATCAACTCGTCATTTACATCAGGTATAACTCCCAATGCAATCCCTCCCCCCTCCCCCTTCCCCATGATAGGCCCCGGTGTGTGATGTTCCCCTTCCCGAGTCCAAGTGATCTCATTGTTCAGTTCCCACCTATGAGTGAGAACATGCGGTGTTTGGTTTTCTGTTCTTGTGATAGTTTGCTAAGAATGATGGTTTCCAGCTGCATCCATGTCCCTACAAAGGACACAAACTCATCCTTTTTTATGGCTGCATAGTATTCCATGGTGTATATGTGCCACATTTTCTTTTTTTTTTTCTTTTTTTTTTTTTTGAGACGGAGTCTCACGCTGTTGCCCAGACTAGAGTGCAGTGGCACGATCTCGGCTCACTGCAAGCTCCGCCTCCCGGGTTCCCGCCATTCTCCTGCCTCAGCCTCCTGAGTAGCTGGGACTACAGGCGCCCGCCACCGCGCCCAGCTAATTTTTTGTATTTTTAGTAGAGATGGGGTTTCACTGTGGTCTCGATCTCCTGACCTTGTGATCTGCCCGCCTCGGCCTCCCAAAGTGCTGGGATTACAGGCTTGAGCCACCGCGCCTGGTCTATGTGCCACATTTTCTTAATCCAATCTGTCACTGATGGACATTTGGGTTGATTCCAAGTCTTTGCTATTGTGAATAGTGCCGCAATAAACATACGTGTGCATGTGTCTTTATAGAAGCATAATTTATAATCCTTTGGGTATATACCCAGTAATGGGATGGCTGGGTCATATGGTACATCTAGTTCTAGATCCTTGAGGAATCGCCATACTGTTTTCCATAATGGTTGAACTAGTTTACAATCCCACCAACAGTGTAAAAGTGTTCCTATTTCTCCACATCCTCTCCAGCACCTGTTGTTTCCTGACTTTTGAATGATTGCCATTCTAACTGGTGTGAGATGGTATCTCATTGTGGTTTTGATTTGCATTTCTCTGATGGCCAGTGATGATGAGCATTTTTTCATGTGTCTGTTGGCTGTATGAATGTCTTCTTTTGAGAAATGTCTGTTCATATCCTTTGCCCACTTTTTGATGGGGTTGTTTGTTTTTTTCTTGTAAATTTGTTTGAGTTCTTTGTAGGTTCTGGATATTAGCCCTTTGTCAGATGAGTAGATTGCAAAAATGTTCTCCCATTCTGTAGGTTGCCTGTTCACTCTGATGGTAGTTTCTTTTGCTGTGCAGAAGCTCTTTAGTTTAATGAGATCCCATTTGTCAATTTTGGCTTTTGCTGCCGTTGCTTTTGGTGTTTTAGACATGAAGTCTTTGCCCATGCCTATGTCCTGAATGGTACTACCTAGGTTTTCCTCTAGGATTTTTATGGTATTAGGTCTAACATTTAAGTCTCTAATCCATCTTGAATTAATTTTCGTATAAGGAGTAAGGAAAGGATCCAGTTTCAGCTTTCTACTTATGGCTAGCCAATTTTCCCAGCACCCTTTATTAAATAGGGAATCCTTTCCCCATTTCTTGTTTCTCTCAGGTTTGTCAAAGATCAGATGGCTGTAGATGTGTGGTATTATTTCTGAGGACTCTGTTCTGTTCCATTGGTCTATATCTCTGTTTTGGTACCAGTACCATGGTCAGCGTGGGCGGATCACAAGGTTAGGAGATTGAGACCATCCTGGCTAACACGGTGAAACCCCGTCTCTACTAAAATTACAAAAAATTAGCCGGGCATGGTGACGGGCGCCTGTAGTCCCAGCTACTCAGGAGGCTGAGGCAGGAGAACGGCGTGAACCCGGGAGGCGGAGCTTGCTGTGAGCCCAGACTGCGCCACTGCACTCCAGCCTGGGCGAGAGTGCGAGACTCCGTGTCAAAAATAAAACAAAACAAAATATAATAAAATAAATAAAAAATTAAGGAAGAATGCTTACTCTCTGCAACTATTAATTGCTCTACAGCCAATGAAGCTGAAGAGATTGAGTTGAAGAAATTGCAAGTATTTTAAGGAGTCATTACCGTAAAAAGTTTAAATGCTCTCTGGTAGTGGCAAGGAATTGATTTCCTTTATAAATTCCCCCCCCTCCATATCCTCCACCCTCGTGTGTACTCAGGTTAATTAATTTCACACGATGAAACTTGGTTAGCTGTATGAAACATAAATACTTTGAAAAATATCATCTAGAAGGGTCAAACGCTACTACTCCGTGCACATGCACTTAAAACATATTTAAGAACAACAAGCAATTCTAACAAAACCTTATTTTTTACAGAATCGATTACTTTTGTTCCATTTTACACCTACTTTTTGAAGAGTTAATTTTTTGAATACTTTAAAAATATTATAGATTGGAATACAAGCTTATTATCAGGCACTGATCAGTTTGAGTTTATCCCTTACATATTTTCACATAACTGAAAAGAAAGCTCTAATGTCAGATAAAGGGTCTACAGACGAATAGATTACCTGTGTGTTGGTTTTTCTTTTAATATACTTATAAGTTAAAATAAATAAACTTTTTGAAAGTCCCTGAATATTCTTAAGACAACATTTTATTTTGTTCAAAGTAAATTTTAAAAACATCTAAAGATCTGTCTCAGCAGGGAAAAAACAGTAACTGATTGAAATTGTATAAAGCAGCTGTTATATTTAACATTTTCCAAATACAATATAAACTATCCATTTAAATACTCAAAGAAATTAGATTTAGAAGAGCATTACTGGCATGTAATCTGGCATGTTTTTAGATATCCTTATGCCGAAGTCTCATGTATCAAGCTTGGACTGAATTGGGGCTGGGGGACACGGGGAAAATGGGTGCTCATCCCTTCCCACTTATCCCTAACCCAATAGTGGCTCCTGGAAGAACAGTTTAAAAACTATCAATCTTTTTTATTTTTCTCATCTTGCTATTTTATCATTGAGCACCTGTGGCCACCCATGGTAAAGTTACTTGCTCAAGGTTACATAATTTATTATTTTCAGAGTCAGGACTTTAATGCAGTTACTGTGACTATATCCAATGCTTTCGCACTACCACACTGCAAGAAATGAACATATAGAACATACTATTAGTTTTTGTTACTTACCCAATTGTTTAGGAGGAGCAGGGAAACTACAAAGAAAGTGACAACACAATTATAATCAGACTAACATGAACACAGAAATTGATTCAGTTATGTAGGAGAGTATAAAGAGGCAACAGCCTGGAGGCATATTAGGTTACTTCATCTGTTGACCATTATTTCTTTCTCATCCTCCATTTCTCCGCTAAGTCCGTTTCTGTTTATCAATTTGGAACTTAGCAAGACAATTTTTGAACCCCAAATGTTTGCCAAAACTTGCAGAGTCAAGATACTCAATTGGTTTATTTTGCCCACAGCCATTGGATCAAAATTTCCAGATTTGTTATATGAGGTTTGGGTATAATATCACACCAGAGTAAATGAAAAGGATTCAGTATTTTGGAGGCATTGTGACATACATATCTCTGCCTCCAAACTGCTTATTTAAAGAGTAGAAATAGAGACTCAAAATTAACAGAGGTCATAGGAATATGACCATGTTTCCCAATATGTGCATATATATTCCCAAAAAGGAAAATGGTGAGTAAGAGGAATATTTACTTAAACCAGGGAGTGACAGCTTATTAATTAAAGTGATCTGAAATCAGGATTAGGTGGCATTTAGCTGCAACATAAGAAGACCCATGCTTCTATTTTCTGAAATATGACTTCTAAATACACACCACACACACACACACCCCCCACAGAAAGAATGGTGCACAGGACAGAAATGACTGGTTAGAATAGAGTGTGAGGGATCATTAATTCAAATGATCCCAAATCAGATTTGGATAGTATGTAATTGAAGCAGAAAAAAAAACCCTCTCATTTTTCAGTAAGGGTTATATTTGAGTAATGCTGCTCAAGAGAAGAGAAGGTTTCTTGTGTTTTCCTAGAATTTCAAGTGTACTGTGTATTGACTTGTTGCTTTGGGGTTTTACAACCCAATTGGGAATGCTATATGGAATTAACATCTTATAAAGACTTAAGCTAAATGTGGTGAATTCATGAGGTAAATATAAAACAGAAAGATTTTCTTGTACCAGGGAATATGATTAAGATTTTTCAAATTCATATATGTGGAATGTATACTAAAGGGTTATTTTTGGAATGGAATGATAAAAGTTATGCCTTAGATTTTACTTGGACAAACTTAAGATATTTAGAATACTTTTAGTACAGGGAAAATTATTAATATATCATTATAGCGTAACAGAGTTAAAAGTCTTTAATTATTGTATTTAGAAAAAAATTCAAAATTATGTTCTTTATTTCAAACTATTAAAAAAGAGTGTATATTTTGAAGAGTATTCAATATAAAATACTCTGTAGTAAAATGTGGCATTGGAATTGTGAGTTTTCAGATGTAATGCTGTATTTTAAAAGGTCCTACTAAATGGGTGTGTTAGTGTTTGTGTATGACTGTGTGCATGAGCGTGAGAGGGTATGTGTGCACTTATGTGTACATGTGTGTTTTTGCACATTTTTGTGAAGAAAGTAAAATATATCTTTGAACTGCAGGATGATTTCTGAGTACTTGGCCTTCTTTTATGTAACGCATGACCATAAAGGTGACACCATAAACCGGGCTAAGGTGATTAATAGAAAATTGCATTAAGGTGATTTAAGTCTATCAGAATTTGGTTATTGCTTATAGAATATTAGTAGCATTTGATTAAATACATATTAGTGTAGTTATTGTACACTGGATTTGGTTGATTGACTCTTACGATGAACCTTCATTATTGTCTGACTCAGAGACTTTAGGTTTCTCTCGTATACTTTTCTTTTTGTCATCTTTTCCCTTTAACATCTTCAAAATCCCCCAGGACCACGTATTACTCTTCTCTTGAACCTGTAGTGTGGAGCTTTGGAGCATGCAGGCATTGATCAGAATGTAATAATCAGTGGCAAGTGAAGACATTGTGTGGACATTCAGATTCCTTATAATTATACCACATTAATAATTCAGGCAGTAAACAACTCATTTTATTGGACAAAATAGTGTTATTAAGTTTATAGATCGTGGTGATTGAATACCGCTCCTATGAACTTGATCTTTTTTTTCTATTAAATGAGAATTCTCCCACTTTTTAAAATGTGAAGCAAGTCCCTAAGGATTAAGTTTTAAACAACTGGGTGCAGTGGCTCACACCTGTGATCCTGGCACTTTGGGAAGCCAAGGTGGGAGGACTGCTTAAGCCCAGGAGTTTGAAACAAGCTTGGGCAACATAGTGAGACCTCATCTCTACTAAAAATAAAAAACATTAGCTGGGTCCAGTGGTGCACACCTGTGGTCCCAGCTGCTCAGAGGCTGAGGTGGGAGGATTGCTTGAACCTGGGAGTTTGAGGCTACAGTGAGCTATGATCTTACCACTGCACTCTAGCCTGGGCAACAGAGTGAGACCTGGTCTCAAAAAAAAAAAAAAACTTGAGCATCAATTTTGCTTTATTTATGATTAAAATGAAGTAATTAAGAAATCTTAGACTGGGCATGTTGGCTTACGTCTATAATCCCAGCACTTTGGGAGGCTAGGGGAGGCAGATCACCCAAGATCAGAAGTTCGAGACCAGCCTGACCAACATGGAGAAAACCCATCTCTACTAAAAATACAAAATAAGCCAGGTGTGATGGCGCATGCCTGTAAACCCAACCACTTGGGAGGCTGAGGCGGGAGAATCGTTTGAACCTGGGAGGTGGAGGTTGCGGTGAGCCGAGATCGTGCCATTGCATTCTAGCCTGGGCAACCAGAGCAAAACTCAAGTCTCAAAAAAAAAAAAAAAAAAGAAAAAAGAAAGAAACCTTAAACTTTTAAATATGCCATTTAAAATGGAAAAAGCAAATTTATTTTCTTACTGACCTAAAGTATTTTTATTTTTATAAATTGTTATAATTATTATAAATGAGCAGATATTTATTGTTAAGCTAAAAGATTAAGTATTCAATTCTGGTTCTGCCATAGGTAGCATAGGTCTCAATTTATTTGGGTTTCCTATATTATAATCATGTTATTACACAAGGGATAGCCATGCAACTGATAAACTCTTCAGGGACTGTTGTAAAAGTAAATTATTGATCAATAAAGACTTTATTAGAAAAGGCTTAAAAATATCCTCAACACCTGTAATTTATCTTTTTTTTTTTTCATTTCACTTGTTTTGCTATAGTTATTGAGGTTCTTCCAAACAATCAAACATTTTGTTTGAAGTGTGGTGCAATTACACTTCCCGGTTTACAACTGTTGTTAATTAAACATTCAAATCATTTGGGGTAATGTAAGAAAGGACACTATTTTCTGCTTTTTATTTTAACTGGAAATCAAAACTAAATTTCAATGTATATATAATAATTTGCAAAAAGCAGTTCACTGATTATTCTTACCCATCATCAGCATCTTCCTCTTCAATCCCATCATAAATGTCATCATCTGGTGGTGGAGGGAATATCCCTTCATTTGGATTGGAGGAAAACCTTCTGTTAATTTTATAATTTGGTTATGTAATGATCACTCAGGTTTTCATTATAAATCGTCCTTATTTAACTGCAGAGAACATTTCACTTTCATATAAGCCATTTAAATAAAAAAACACTATTTTCCTACTATCCCATAATTACTTACTTTGTTGATCATTTTATAAAGAATTCTTAGGGGTGAAATTACAATAACAAAATGAGGGCTAAGAGGCACTGTGGACTTCAGTTGAAAGGAATGAGGGTACAAAAACATTGGAAAAAGTAAACTTAAATAGGGGATGGAGTTAAATATTTATTGTGGAAAAAGAAGTGAGGAGGTGATATAAATCTAGCTAACTAGTTAATGGTCAGGAGACATTTAGGAAAAGATACTGATCAGGACACAAGTGAAGAAAAGCAGTGGGATGAAAGGTGAATTTGTAAATATTGATGGTGGTTGAAACAGAAAGAAGTGAAAAGTGACTTTTTAAATACACATTTTTGAAAGTTAAACTGTTTGCAGTTTCATTTGTTATTCTACGCTCCTCAGAAGACTTGCTATTTGACAGATATTTACTTAACAATTGTTTATTGAGTAGTTTCTATGTGTAAAAAATATGTAGAATGACCTTGAAATTCGACTTTTAGTATGAGAACTTTTGCACTGCAAGGTGTTAGATCAAATCCCTTATTTTGGTGCTGGGAAATATAGGGGCCATTGAGTTATAGTCAAGGTGACTAGATAGGTTATCATCTAAACAAAAACACTTCTGAAAGTGAAGGAGAATGTTGTTTTTAATTGTGCTCTGATGACTGGCATAAATCAAGACTGTCCTGAACACACTGGAGTGGAGTCACCATATGATCTGTAACAAACTTAAAAGAAAGAAGTGGTTTACTCAGAGTCACTTGGTGGCCAGCTCTAGAATCCAGTTTATTGACTCTCAAGTTAGTGTTCTTTCCATCATATTAAGATCTCTCTCATTATTTGTAAACTAAAGCATTTTTTTCATTAATATACACAAACATGATGGAGACTTATGAAGAAGTTACTCATAAAAGTGCATGGTTTCCCATACTCACATATGAGTATAATTAATATCGTTAAAAGGACCATACTACCCAAATCAATTTACAAATTTAATGTAATCCCTATCAAAATACCAATATCATTTTTCACAGAATAGGAAAAAAACCCCTTAAATTTGTATGCAATAAAAAAGAGCATTAATAGCCAAAGCAATCCTGAGCAAAAAGAATAAAGCTGGAAGCATCACACTCCTTGACTTCAAATTATATTACAGGCTGTTGTAACCGAAACAGCACACCGTTGGTATAAAAACAGAAACAAAAACCAATGAAACAGAATAGAGAACCCAGAAATAAAGCCACATATTTATAGCCAACTGATTTTAGAAAAAGGCACCAAGAGCATACACTGGGGAAAAAAACACCCTCATCAGTAAGTGGTGCTGAGAAAACTGGATATCCATATGTAAAAGAATAAAACTAGGCCCCATGTCTCACCATATACAAAAATCAACTCAAGATGGATTAAGGATTTAAACATAAGACCTAAAAGTATAAAACAACTATAAGAAAACATAGAGAAAACATTCTAAGATATTGGTCTAGGTAGAGATTTCATGACTAACACCCCAAAAGCACAGGCAACAAAAACAAAAATAGACAAATGGGATTATATTAAACTAAAAGCTTCTGTACGGCAAAGCAAACAATCAACAGAGTGAATGGGAGAAAACATTTGCAAACTATTCATCCCCAAAGGGATGAATATTCAGAATATACAAAAACTCAATCAACTCAACAGCAAAATTCCCAAACAATCCCATATAAAGGCAGGCAAAGGATCTAAAAAGACATTTCTCAAAAGAAGACATACAAATGGCCAACAGGTATATGATAAAATGCTCAACATCACTAATCATCAGGGAAATGCAAATCAAAACCACAATGAGATATTATCTTACCCCAATTAGAATGGCTGTTATCAAAAAGAAAAATAATAACAGATGCTGGCGAGGATGTGGAAAAACAGAAACTCATACTGTCGGTGGGAATATATATTCATACAGTCATTATGGAAAACATTATGGAGATTTTTCAAAAAAAAACTAAAAATAGAACTATCATGCAATCCAGCAATCTCACTACTGGATATTTTTCTGAACGAAAGGGAATCAGTATATTAAATGGATATCTGCACCCCCAAGTTTATTGCAGCACTATTCACAGTAGCAAAGATATAGAATCAACCTAATTATCATTGGATGAATGGATAAAGAAAGTTTGGTCTATACACCATGAAATACTCTTTGGTCATAAAAAAGAATGAAATCATGTCATTTGCAGCAACATGGATGAAGCTGGAGGTCATATTAAGTGGAATAAGTCAGATATAGAAAGACAAATACTGCATGTACTCACACATATGTGGGAGCTAAAAAAGTTTATTTCATGGAAGTGGAGAGTAGTGATTGTTACCAGAGGCTGAAAGGGATGTAAAAATGTGTTTGAGGGACATGAAGAGAGATTGGTGAATGGGTACAAGCATACGGTTAGATAGAAGGAATAAGTTCTAATGCTTAATAGTAGAGTAGGGTGACTATAATTAACAACAATACATTATACATTTCAAAATAGCCAGAAATGAGAACTCGAAATGTTCTCAACACATAAAAATGATAAATGCTCATGATGATGGATAGCCTAAATACACTGACTTGAACAATACCCATTCTATGCATGTAACAAAATAACACATGTTCTCCATAAATACATGCCAATATATGTATCAATTGTAAAACATCATTTTAAGAAGTGTGTGGCTTACCTCCACTTCCACTCTGACTGTGGCTAGAAAAAAAACCCAGAAATATGAAGTTAATCTATGAATTACTTAGCTAGGAAGAAGACAGGTACATATTCTGATCAGTTATTCAAAAGAGAAATAACATTCCAGTTGAAAGTTCTTAGAATGTTGTATATGAAGAGGAAAAAACCTTTCTTATCATCAGAGATGGGTAATTACAAGGCAAAAAAACAAACAAAAACAAGAATTAAGTTAATTATAATGCTACATATGATATACAAAATGATGATATTGTTTGCTTTTGATATTTTTCTATGAGGTTGTTTTCAGATGATACATTATTACATCATTCACTAGATGGACCATTAAAACAAGCCCCAAGGGTATTATTATTCCATGAGTCACATAGCACAATTATCATTGTGTTAAATTAAATTATCTTTCAATATATTTTGACCATAGCATTTTACTCTTAGTCTAATAGCAGTCATTTTTCTTTAAAGGGAGAACTCAAAAACTTGAATTCTCATTCAGGGGGCTTTTATTTGGTATGACTGCTGACTCTCTAAATCCAGATTGCCTATGTTTCTTATTTAGTTTCATATCATTATATATTTTCTCTATTTTAGCATTTATGTTATAATTGTCTCTTTTCCTGCCTATATCTCCCACTAAAATGTGATTTCTGTGAGATCAAAGGAAATGTAGACTGTGAGAATGGAAAAAATCCCAGAAGTCATCTCTTCAATTCCTTCATTATACAGAAAAGAAACCAGGCTCTGAGAAATTAAGTGACTTGACTACACCCACTTTTACATCTAGCTGCACTTACTATACCCCCAGTTTTCCACGTTGGTTAATCTGCCAGCAACAGATAACAGTTTAATGTTAGTGTCTTAGAGGACAATTATATAGTACTCATATCTGATTTCCTAACGTTAAAAGTAAGTGAAATTGATCTGATGCAGATCTCCTGTTAAATTTGAAATAAAAACATAAAGTTGCTGTCAGGAACTCTGTAGGAAAACATGCTGTAAATGTCTTCCTATATGAATAAGGAACTGCTTTTTGAAGAAGTTGCAGTACACTCTCGCTTGCTTATGTACCATTTTGACATTTATTTTTCCTGACTCTTCCCTCTGAGCTTGATGCATGAAGCAGGCAGTTGGAATTATGCGAAGAGCTGCATTCTGCTTGGCTGCCACTCTTGGCAGATACTTTTCATCTTGGATTTTTATACCAATTTCCAAAGAACAGGGTTGTTGGAATAAGGAGCAAAGCTCCTGTTTTATTTCATGTCTAGAGCAATTATTCAATTTCCTAAAATGGTCGTTTAGAATGTATAATATTTGACGAAGTGAAGAAGAGGTAGAAGGAGCAGGGCATGACAGGAGAGGAGAGGGAGAGAGATGTATATATGAAAGGAAGAAGGTTTGCTATGAAATGGTAGAAGGGTATTTGCATTTGCAATTCCCTTTTCTTCAATGTTTCATATTCGCTGTAGATACTGCTTTAGTGGAGAAGAAAAAGAGAAGGACAGCTGTCAGGGGCTGTGCTTTGAAGCCTCAAGTCTGCTCCCTGAGTTTGAAGCACTCACAGCCATTGCTCTTCACTCTAGGGAATCAGGAAAGAGCCAGTAGAGTGCCTGAGTCAGGAGTCATGAGCAGGAGGGAGAAGATGATGCCTTCTCTTCCTCTTCTTGCCAGGGCAAGCTGCCGGCTACACTCAGCATCTTCCCTTTTTCTAAGAACAAAGCATGTTCTGTTATGAGATCTCTGCCAGCAGCAGCTGCAGTTTCAAAAATAAAACATGTATAGAAATGGCTTCTTCTTTAATTTTCTTATTAAGGGTGCATAAGAAGGGCTAGATGCTAGTAAATATTGTGGAGCTATACTCATTTAAGATACTGAGCATTAAAACCATACAACTCTTCTAACTTCCTGCTTTTACTAAATATAAGATTCTTTTTTTGTTACATGTTTACTAAAGTAGAGCAGGTTTTTAGAGTTATGGTATGTATGGATTCAATAAAATGGGAAAAGGTGATAATGCTAGTTTTGGGAAATAGTCACCCAATATGGTTAAACAAAGTTTCATTTTAAGAATATCATTTTTTCCTGGTTTTATTATTTTTTCTTGAGTATGCACAACAGTGTAAATACGCGTTCATTAATGTAACTGGAATTCTTTCACCAAAAATTAAGGAAATGTGCTTTTTGAAAAACAAACAAAAGGCACATGCAAAGTATATACATTGGTAATATACTTGACATACTTATGAAAATTCTGGAAGTTATAGAATATGACAATTTGGAACTTCATCTGACCCGAAAACTGGCATTTACAGATTCACACTAGGTTGATGTTTTACTAAAGTCAATTAATGATCTCCAAACTCTAGTGTATGCATTGTATATTTTGGTATATGTTGCATAATTTATGTTTAGAACATGGTAAGAAGCCATAGCAGACTATAATTCATTTTAGAAAGACAAAACTGCTAGAACGTGGCATAACAAGTTTAATTGATACTCTGATATAAAAGATCATAAGAGGAATATTTAATTCTTCATGTGCTTTTTCAGTGTATTACTAATTTGGAGTTTTAGAAATGGCTGACAGTGAAGATTGCTTCCTTTGGAATTTGAGTTTTGAAGAATGCAGACACAGTTTTACCCAGGTGAAGAGCTAGCACAGGTTATGTATTTTAGGATCACAATGGGGGTTTCCTAGTTTTACAAGGGGGTCATCAAAAAAATAAAAATTCTGAACTGGACTAGAGATTTTCCTTCTTTTTTCCTTTCAACTTGAGGGGATTATGGCTTTAACTGAAAATGGAAGTATTGGAGGAAAGAAAGAATGAATGGAGAAAGGGAACAGAAAAGTACAAAAGAGACAAAAGAATGACAAAAATAAGAGCTGGAACAAAAAGAAGAAGAGGAGAGATGGAGAGAGAAAGGAAGCAGAAGACTGAGAAAGGAAAGAAGAGAAGGAGAGGTACAAGGGAGGCATGGCCAATCTCTTCTCATTGGTCCTCCAGAAAAGATGTTCTATTCTGTTCCTCTATACCAGGAAGGTGTTCCCATAATTCTTGAAGTGAAGATCATTTTAATCTAGTGAAATGGGCCATGGAAAGTTAGACCCTTAATTGATACCTAGGGATCATTAAAAAAAAAACAGAGTTTTTACTTTTAAAGAGCAAACTGAGGTTACCATAAAAATCATTTTTTGTCATATTTTCAAAAAATAACAAATATATTTAGAATCAGAGATCTATGAGAAAAAATGGGCTAAATTTTATATTTTATGCTTCATATTTTACCAAATCATATTTCTATTAGGCATATCCCTAAAATCAAGTCATAATGAACATTATAAAAGTGTTTTAGAATGACAACACATTTTACAAGATCTGGCAAATGGCCCACTATATTTCAAGTAGCATTTGATGCATATAATCAAAAGAAAGACTATAGAGTTTCAAATGACCTTTCACTCATGTTGGGGTTATTTTAAGTGGTCATTTAGTTTAGTGATAGAGAGCAGTAGGAGTTATGGAGGGTAAAATTCTAGGATCTTAATATACAAAATTTCTGACAAGGAGACAGTTTGATCTGTTCTACAATATGCACTTGCACGTACCTGCTAATATTATCCTGCTCTGCAACATCATCATATACTTCTTGGTCATCTTCAATAGGTCTTGACGGGGCACCAAGAGAGTCTTTTTTCAGTTTCAAAGAATCATAGTCAATCTCTACAGCAGTTGTTTTAATATAGCCATCTACCAAAAAGGGAAAGGTTTATGTTCAGGCAACTGTAGTTTAAATATTTTAAAGTTGTGAATAAAATATCGATTGCACATTTGCTCTTTAAACTTTCCCCTGATTTATTTTCTTGTAGTTCTGATTTGTAGACCTCCCAGGTAGACCCACATTTTACTGTACTCTGTCAAAGTCTAATCCTGTTGTAGTTTAATGTAAGCCTACCTTCTATTTTAAATATTCTAAAGTGATTCACATGAAGCATTTTTTCTTTTTAACATCAATGAAAAACCTAATGCTGTTTGTTCCTCCTGGAATAATATAAAACTTTACATTGTTTCCCACAATGAAGATAACAGATGAGGTGAAGACGGAACTATACCTGCCATTTAACATTTTCCTCCCTTTGTCCACTCTGTAAAGTACTCCGAACTTGGTGCCTATGAGGAGTTCTGGAGGAACATGCACATTGAATATTGCCTCACAAAGAAAACACTTTGAAGCCATAGAAAAATTTGCACTCACATGAACCCCTGGCTGTTCTGCCCAGCCATTTTCCTTCTGGGTTGTCTGTGATACGGATGATTTCAATTTGCTCTCCTTGCTTGAAGCTCAGTTCATTCTTTCCTCCTTTGACATCACAACAAGCTTTTGCAAGATGGATGACTTGAATAGGGCCTGTTAGCTGCAAAGAGAAAACAATAATCAGAAAAGATTTCCTTATAATTTAGAAAATCTTCAAGGAATGCAATTTTGAAAGATACTAAATCTACAACTTGTGAACCTACCTATAACCAACATTTACAGGGTTTAACTAGAAATTGGGGGCTGGGCGCAGTGGCTCAAGCCTGTAATCCCAGCACTTTGGGAGGCCGAGACGGGCGGATCACAAGGTCAGGAGATCAAGACCATCCTGGCTAACGCGGTGAAACCCCGTCTCTACTAAAAAATACAAAAAACTAGCCGGGCGAGGTGGCGGGTGCCTGTAGTCCCAGCTACTCGGGAGGCTGAGGCAGGAGAATGGCATAAACCCGGGAGGCAGAGCTTGCAGTGAGCTGAGATCCGGCCACTGCACTCCAGTCTGGGCGACAGAGCAAGACTCCGTCTCAAAAAAAAAAAAAAAAAAAAAAAAAAAGAAAAGAAATTGAGGGTGAATGCTTTTCTTACAGGAGGGGTTAGGAAAAAATTACAGGGGCCAAGCAGGACCAGTTAAGGACAGGTGAATATGTGCATGGGGTCAGGAGAGTGAGGCAGGGATCTGTTGGCCTAGGAATTCTGCAAGAGGCCTGTAAAGGCAGCCCCCAATAACTGAATAGCACTTATGTACAACAATCCATGCTGTGTGCTACGTGTCTTTATGGAATATGCCAGGATTCCATTTGGAAGATGGAGTTTTTTCCCCTTTCATTGTTTGTAAAATTGAAGCAGACATTACCTGCTGTAAACAAGACAAAATTTCAGAAATGAGCTTGCAAATCAAAAAATAGCAAGCAAATGTTACATGAGGTCTTTAAAATTAATATTCTGAATAGTATGGTGGCTTATTGATAGAAGGGTAATGATCTTGGTTAGACCATGAATCCCATATTCTTAATTTTCTAATCCTAAATTGGTGTCTTTTCAACAGAATTTCTTGAATCTTTTGATATGCAAATATGCAAATATGCATTACGACTTTTGAAGAAGCTCTACCTTTAATTTATTGAATTTATGATGACATTAATTATAAACATATATCATTATCATGTACCACTAAGAAATAAAGAAAAGAATGTAAGTTAAATTATGATATGCCATGATGCTGATGAGGCTCAGTTCTCATATTTATTTAATTTTTTTTTTTTTTTACCTATTATGTATTATCATCTTGTGAAAGGAATATAGGTGGTGAAGTCCTAGTCTTGACAGACTTTTAAGTTCATATTTAATGGTATGATTTCCATACCCTATCTTTTCTCACTAAAAATATTATTTGAATGAATGAGTGAAATAATGTAAAGCTGATTTCTCCAAAAGAAACATATGGAAAAACTTCACATAATTCCTTTAAATCTACAAACAAGCTCTCCATGGAAAGTATGCTATAAAGATTTTTCATAAATTAACTGAAATTATTTTTTCCCTTGAAAATATAAACATTGGTAGTCATGCATTCTGTGTAAGTAAAATGTTCTAATATTAATACTGTAATCATAATTTTACTTATATATAGCGAGCTTTTTCAAAATCAAATGAGAATCTTATGATACAGTGCCTGCTATGCATTATTTTAGTTCCGTAACACACTTTCTGGAGTAGTATCATTTATTCTCCCTTAAAAGATTAAGCATCAGTGGCTCAGAAAAGTTAAGTGATAAGCCCAAGATTACATAACTTGTATGTACCACTGGAATTTGAATCAGTTCGTCTAACTGACTTAATGCTATATGTTTTCCTTGCACCATGCTTTGAACCTTTGCTTTAATACAATAAATATTCTGGGAAGTTATATATAAATCATTTTTTAAAAATTTGAGCCACATATTAAATGCTCCAGAGAAATAAATATTTAAAGAAAGCATACTGTGAATTCTTTTTGAAAGAATAATTTTGTAATTCAGATAATCACCCTAAATATGTCTGACATGCCAGACCCATGCCAGATGAGCCATGTCATCAAAGATAGTGTAGCCAGGAGAAAATAGCCCATGAGTGTAGCGTTTACTGGTGGTAGTAATGGTAGAAAACACACAATTACCAGAGATCAGAGAATAGAGGGGTCAGAATCCACATAGACAAAGAGGGATGAGAAACAGCAGGTATCAGAAGTCAGCATGTACACAGACTTAAAATAAAGGCAATAATGTAACTCATGTTTAGATACTAGCAATTAGAGTAGCTGATGGAAATCTTATTCTGAGACAGGTCTGGTTCACCCTGGAGACACCTGTGTCCAATATCCCACTATAATACATACCATAGGGATATTTATGTGTGTGATGCTAATTCATAGTATAAGCAGGCTAATATGAAATGCATTATGGGGAGAGCCAAGATGGGTCTGAAAAAGTAAATATTCATTCACTCAATCCACATAAATTTCCTGGGTGCCCACTAATTATGAACCAC
Organism: Macaca nemestrina; assembly: GCF_043159975.1. Taxonomy (NCBI): domain Eukaryota; kingdom Metazoa; phylum Chordata; class Mammalia; order Primates; family Cercopithecidae; genus Macaca; species Macaca nemestrina. Next base: position 141,976,854 of record NC_092130.1, on the reverse strand, counting down.
CATATTTTTAAAAATTTTATTATATTAGTTAAGGGATAAGATGGTGTATTGGACAAAAAAGTACTTTTATGAAGATAATTACTCTTTAGAAAACAATGAGTAATTCTTCAACTATGTAAGGTTTCAAGAATGGTACCCCTTTTGTGTGAAAGGTATAAAAAGATGTCATTCTTTCACCCATTAGCAAGCAAGCCCTTACTTTAAATTTCTTCTTTATTTCTTGTTCTTTCTTTTCTTTCTCTTTCTGTTCCTTTTTCTCCAGCTCTAACCTCTTCTTTTCCTCCTTTTCTCTTTTCTTCTCTCTTTCTTTGGATGCTTCTCTGTGAATAAAAATTGTTAGGTTGTTTTCGCATCTGCAGGTGTTGATGTGTCAGAACTCCCTACCTAGAAGTTTCTACTCATAGCAGAAAAGGTGGTATCTGAAGTACAGATAAAGGTAAAAAGGCAAAGGTTCTCAAAATCCAGAATGTGTGAGATTATTTTTAAAACCAGTAGGAGGCACACAGCTGAGGATATCTTCCAAAGGCTCTGCTTTCCCTGACAACTTGTGCCAACAAGTGGAAGCTACCATTTATAAAGGCCCCATTCTTGCTGTATGTTCGCATAAATAGAATTTGTCTCTTTTTCTCTCTTTCATATGCACCTGTGCCTGTGCATTCACAGGTACACATGCAAACCTTGGCTCTGAAACTTGAGTCAGAGTTAGTTGAATAAACACCGGGTAGAGAAAATTAAGGTATCTGAGATCAACATATGATAAAGTAAGATAATATATTCATTTCTACTTTCACCCACTTTCCAAGAAATTTCTTTTCCAAGAAACTTCTTTTTTTAACATCTTTCCACTTTAGCAGCTGACACTTTGGCATCTGGGCGCCATGATAAATTATTTTTCATAGCACCCCTGTGGGTGGAGCTCTGTTCAGGTGAAGAAGGCGTAATGTAAATGAACTCATCTGCACAAGGATACACTAAGAGTAAGAAATCAGATTTCTGTCTTTGATTTCCTGACTGTGGTTTATCTCATAGGCACTTCTCTGGCCTCTCATACAACAGCTTTTTAACAGAGTTCTTCGTAGAACTCTTAGAGAACTAAATAATTTTTGGTCCTTTAAATTGAAATAAAAGTTATATGACAGTCATTTGAAAAAAATCAAGCTTCCCTCCTAGTGTTGTTATGTATCCACTATCCCTCATACAAAACATTGTATTCATCTTTGAAGAAAACTGCCATGGTAAAAAGTGTAATTCATACATGTCTTCATATGTTTCTCCTTCACTCTCTTGTTCCTGTAAAGAAAAATATTGATAATGATTAATTTTTGTTATTTAAAAAGTTAACACACATATATTACATTGCTTAGACTTAAAATAAAGGCAAGAATGTAAATTTTTTATAATTTGAACCACGTATTAAATGGTCCAGAGGAATAAATACTTAAAGGAACCATACTATGAATTATTTTTGAAAGAATAATTCAAATACTCAGTAAAACAACTTGCATTGTATGTAAGTTTGGCTTGTTTAAAATATTTTTTTTCTCCTTAGAAATAGACTGGGAAAGCAAAAACAAAAAGATTTCCTTTTCTATCTTGCTATATAAATCAGACGTGTAGTCAGACTTAAGTTTATGTTCAGCACTACAGCATTATAATGAGTCAGTGTGATGATTGGTGTGTAACGTCTTAAGCATTTTAGATGAAATAAGATTAGAAATGGAAAACTATCATTACTCATAAGAATTTTCATCTGTTTGGTTTGTACCAATATGGAGTGAATCATAATACTTGTGAAATATTCTAATTATATCAGTATAATATAAGAAGAGAGAAAAATCTGACCTCATCTAGGTTTCCAGCACCTAAAATATTAAAAAAAAAATTTTAATAAATTTGTAATAAGGAAGCACTTTAATGTAAGATTATTGGATATAATATAATGATATTCAAAATAGTTCATAATCTAACAGAACTTAATGCTTTATCAAAGATACAGAAATAGAAAATAAAATATGTACTTTAGATCTTTACTATGGCTTTTATTTGATGATGGTGACTTAATTATAAAATCATTTAATTGGCTTTCATCAAATAATGCAAAGGCCAATAAATAATTAATACACTATTACCTTTATGCGCTTGTATGGAACAAGGTATAAAAAAGGTCACTGTTTCACACCTTTTTACTTATTAGTTCCCAAGGATTTGTTTTTATGTATCAAACAAATCAAGTTAATTGGATTTAAAAAAATTAATACTCAAGAGTTCAGTGTAATATCAAAACTAATTACTGAATATTGAAACACAATCCAATATCAAGAGGAATAATATAATAATATTAATAATAAAAACAGTGTGGTGTTTGTATAAGAACAGGCAAATAGACCAATGTAATAGAGCAGAAAATTCAGTGACATACACAAATGTACATAAACAGGCCCATAATATACACATACACACACATAGAGCTGATATAATATAAAGGTAGCACTCTAAATTAATGAGAAAATGATGGATTGTTTAGAGGACAGCAAAGAGAAAACTGGCTCCATGCATGAGGCAATCCTGGATTTCTACTAACTCCTCAAAGGGAACTGCAAAGAGATCAAAGACCTAAATATATTCATGTGATAAAGTCTACAGGAAAAAAATGAGAATATTCTTATTTTCCAGGAAAAAGGATTTCTTAATAGCATAAATGACAAGGCAAAATTAATACATTTGATTATATCAAAATTTATTTACATTCAATGAAGGACAGCATGGGCTAAGTTAATAGATAACTGACCGAATGGGAGAAGATATTTGCAGTGTTGGAAATTAACATGACATTAATGTCTGAAATATAAAGGAACTCCTACAAGTCAACTAGAAAAATATACCACTTCCAAGAAAAAAATGGTCAAAAGGTAGAAACTGGCAACTTACAGAAGAAGAAACCACAAAGGCTTATAAGCAAATAAAGTGCTCAAACTCAAGAGTAAGCAGAGATATAGAAATTCAAAGGAGATATAATTTGATACACATAAGAGAAAAATGGAAAACTGAATAACAGGACCGATTGATGAGAGTGTAGAGAGATGCATCTCTTCTGGAGAGCATGCCAGTCATACTCGGTCAACCTCTTCTGGAGAGCATGCCAGTCATACTCGGTCAACCTCTTCTGGAGAGCATGCCAGTCATACTCGGTCAATCTAAGTATTCCATAGTTCTGAGCAACCATTCCACTGCGGGATATATATCTTAAAGGTAAGTCTCTGAGATGTCCGCATGGGGATGTATACAAGAAGGTGCATTGCATTGTTGTTTGTGGTACCAGTGAGTTTGAGGCAAGTGAAATATGGATGCCTACCATGGAGTACTGTGCAGTCGTTAACAGCAACAGACTACCCACACACATAGTGATATGAACGGGCCCCAAAACCACATTATCCCGATTGTACAAAAATACTAGAGAAACCTATAATATATGCTTTCTGTGAACTAAATAGATGCATACACGTCACAATATGTGAAGAATTTGTGCAAACACGCATACACATTAAATATGTTCGAATATTTGTCTGTAGTAAGGAAGGAGGAGAAAGGAAGTGAGTTATGAGGATAAGAGGGAATAAACAAATGAAACAAGAGAGGGGCCCTGCACAGACCAATGATAATAATGACCTATTAATGAACCTATAAGAATGAATAGCTCAAACTTCTGTACCTGAGTTTACAAATAAATAAATAAAATATGTTTTTGTCCTTTACCATCAGAGTGCATGACACCATCTTGATTGTCTTCATTGACAGGGTTTCTGAAAACAAGAAAGAAGAAACAGTGAACATGGAACAAGCAGATGCTCACTTTACAATGAAAAAGAGAAAAGGATTATTTTGTGAATTATTCTTTTCTCTTGAATATTTGCCCTGATTTAAAGCTTCACACATCACTAGCATAGGCTTTAGCCTTATGTTTATGCTGCTCCTGTGGCAGAAAATGGAGAATTGGGAAACTTGAGTATAGCACTATCCATTCATAGTAGACTCATACAATTCATTCGTTGCTTCTGGAGGGTAATATGTTTTCCATTAAATTGGCAGTAAATCAACACTTCAATTCTGGGTTATGAGGGCATTTAATTGGTTCTACGGTACACATACAAAAGAGAATTAGTTCTAGGGCTGGGTACCATGGCTCATGCCCATAATCTCAGCACTTTGGGAAGCTGAGGCAGATGGATCACTTGAAGTCAGGAGTTCCAGACCAGCCTGGGCAACAGGGCAAAATGCCGTCTCTCCTAAAAATATTAGGTTGGTGCAAAAGTAATTATGGTGTTTGCCATAAAACGAATGGTAAAAGCCACAATTACTTTTGCACCGACCTAATACAAAAAATTAGCCTGGCATGGTACTGCACACCTATAATCCCAGCTACTCAGGAGGTTGAGGTGGGAGAATTGCTTAAGCCTGGGAGGCAGAGGTTGCAATGAGCTAAGATGGCACCACTGCACTCCAGCCTATGCAACAGAGTAAGACTCTGTCTCAAAAAAAAAAAAAAAAAAAAAAAAAGAATATAGTTCCAATCCGTGACTCCTTCCTTTTCTCCAGATGGTTTCGTCTTGGCTTCATTTTTATCACCCTGAACTCCAAGGTGCTTCATTCCAACGGCTTCACTCTAATTGCCCCTAATAGCATTACTGATACCTGGGCCCCACAAATCCCTATTTATGTATATGACCATTTGTATTTTCTATTCCTATTCTCAGGTTAATTAACATAGCTGGAGAAAATTGCTGTCAATTTTACTGACTCTGGACATTACAAACAATTGGTATGAAATCTCAGCTGTATCCCCCTCTGCTTTTCTACAATCTCATCACTCTTTTTTGTGTAGTCAGCCTTCTCTTGCATTGTCCTTCTCCACACCTATTAAAAATGTTTACCACTTTCTTCAATCTGAGATTCCTCACTGCTCCCCTATAATCAGATGACCTTGTTTCTTATTTCACTGATAAAACAGCAGTCATTAGGTGTGAGTTCTCTTAAGAAAATACATTTTCTTAACCCACAAACTCATCTTCAGTTATACCCATCCTTACCTTCTCTCTACTCTCTGAACCTGTGCTATTAATTTCATCTGAATTCTCAGTAATTTTACTCCATCGATTACCCCCTTTCTTCCATGTGTTGCTTTATTACTTATATTCTGCTTACTTCACTCTTTGCCCTTAAATCTCTCATTCTTTGTTTTCTTCCTCAGCCCAAGTTACTGTTTCCATAAGAAACAAACACTTCACTTTACCTCTGTGAATTCTTCACATCACCACAAGATATTCCTCCTTTATCCAGCCAAGCTAAGGAAAAGTTGTCTTTATTCACTGACTCTACTTCCTCTCCTCCCACACATTTCTTTCCCAACTGCAATCTTTCCCCTATTGCCACTTCTTCCCTGAGGCTATTCTTAAAAATACTAGCTATCAAATCCACTGGACCCTCTCAAATTGCATCTTACTCGATTGCTTTGTGGCCCTGGACAGTACTGGCCATTTTGCCCTCTTTGAGTTTCCTTTGTTTGTTTCCATGAGAAATAGCTCCTGGCTCACTTCTTGTCTCTCTGGCTACTACCCCACAATTTTCTCTGTGGTTTATTTTCTTTTGACTTATCTTTTAAATGATGATGTTCTGTTGTGTTCTGGTCTTGATTCTCTTCTTCTTTTTTCACTTTGCAGTTTTTCCTAAATGGTTTCATGTACCTCCACAGCTTTATATATGATCTTAATGTTGGCGAATTCCATGTTGAAATCTCTAGCCCAGGCTTCCCTTCTGAGTTTCCGATTCAAATGTATACATCTTGGGTGTCCTACAGCCAGTTCCATATTACTATCTCAGAAATGGAGGTTTCCCCCTTTTAGCCCAGCCTAAACCTGCTCTCCCTACTAGGTTTCTTTTCTTGGTGAAAGGCACCACAATTCACATATCCATCAAGCAGCAACTCATCCTTTGTTTTTCACTCATCTTCAGTCCCATGCCAAATCAATCATCAAATTACATCAGTTCCTTATACTAATTCACTTCCCTCTTCCATTTCTCCTCTCTCCCGCTAGACACAAAAATAGGATTATATTATCTCTGGAGTGGGCTTTTGCAGCAGCCATCTGGTCAGTGTTCTAGTAATCAGAATTACTCCTTCTCTTCCCTATCCTGATAGTCCCTTCTCCAACTTTTGCCATCTTTCTAACACAAAAATATGATTATCTCACTCTCATGTCCAATAGTCAAACTCCTTAAAGAGTTAGGAAAGATTATTACTTGAACATTACTTGAGATGCTGGCTGCAAAATGTGTGTTTTACCACATTTGAAGAATGTGGGCTGGAAGTGCCTTTTTATCACTAAAACCATAATATGGGCTCAGTGGATACATTTGTAACTCAGGAAGAACTGTCACGGATATCTATCTCAGTCTCTACTTGAGATGGTAAATATAGGTAGGGACTAACTGTTAATCTAATAAATTCACTTTAAAAAATAGAAAATTAAAAATTTAACTTATATATGCTTAGCTTTCTATTTGCGTAAGTGTAAAGGCCCTGTTAATTAACTCATTAAATTTGTCATGACAAGACACTGCTTTCTTTCGTGAGCCTTTTTCATCCTTGGAACATTTAGAATTAAATACAGACATGATGGAATAAACCAAACTCATAGTAAAAACAATGTGTGGAATAAGTTTTATAACCATTGAGACAATGTATGTACAGTCAATTTTTTTACATATTTGTAATATTTAAGAGATTTGTTACATTAGAAAATATTCAGTTAGACTTGTCACATCAATTTAAAATTTGTGGTTTAGACTTTCTAAATTTTAGGTGAAACATTAAGGAGTCTAGGTATTGAGTGTCAATGGCTGCTCACATCAAAAAAGGAGAGTCAAGCAAACATTATTAGTTCCAGATGAAAGAATACACCAAAAAATAAAAGAAATAAATTTGATCAAGCCACCTCTACCTCCTACTGTCAATGTATAGGAAATACAGAGGAGAGAGGGACATATAGCTATATTATAGTGAGCAATCAGCAAAATCTAGATGTTGGGGAACTATAGTATCCACAAACAACTTGATATCCTCAACAAATAAATTGCAAAGAATTAAAAAAAGACAGGGAGAGTGAACCTATATCTTAAAAGAGAATAACAGTCCGGGCATGGTGGCTCACACCTGTAATCCCAGCACTTTGGGAGTCTTCTGAAGTGGGTGGATCATCTGAGGTCAGGAGTTTGAGACCAGCTTGGTCAACATGGTGAAACCCTGTCTCTACTAAAACTACAAAAATTAGCCGGGTGTGATAGTGGGCATCTGTAATCCCAGCTACTTGGAAAGCTGAGATGAGAATCTATTGAACCTGGGAGGTGGAGGTTGCAGTGAGCCAAGATCATGCCACTGCACTCTAGACTGGATGACAGAGCGAGACTCTGTCTCAAAAAAAAAAAAAAAGGAACAACAAAACACAAAACATATATGCCAACAAAGATGTGTATACTTTGTATTCTTATTCAAACAACTTAAAAGACATACATGTTGTAAGAGATAACTGGAAATTTGAACACTGACTCGGTATTTTATATTAATGCACAGAATCTATTTTTTTAGGAACACATACTGAAATATTTATACATGAAATTACATGATGTTTTGTATTAGTTTCAAAATATTATAAGAGGCAAGTGGGTGAGGGTATAGATAAGACAAGATTGGTCATGAGTTTATAGTTGTCAAAGTTGGTGAAGGGAACATGGAGGCTCATTATACTATTCTTCCTGCCTTTTATATGCTTAAAATTTTTTTGCAATAAATATACTTCATAAAAAGTATAAGAAAAATCTAATTGCAAATACTATTGGATATTTATGGGAACTGGATATGGTTCAATTTAATAGATTTACGAGAGTCATTTAAATTCTTGAGAGGATTTTGCTTAGTGGGGTGATTAAATGTGTTCATTCAGATATCTGGAATGTTTAAAAATGAAATTAAATATGTTAATATATACATGCAATATGAAACATCAAAGGAAGTTTCATTAACCACATTTATAAGCAGAACTATTGATTTGAAAGAATTTAATTTGAGCCATGTGAATTGTCCAATCATTAATCAAAGATCCCCCGAAAATAATTCTAATTTAAGTACAAATTACTAGATGTATAAATAAAATAACAAGTCACATAATATAAATTTAAGTACTTAAAGTAAAATAGGCCTTTGCATTACTAACTTTGATGAATTGAATATTAATTAAAAATATGAAAATACCTAAGACATTAAAATACACTGACATTGTACAGAGTAAAATCCATAGCTCTTTTTATGGCATACAAGGTTCTTATGATCAACCTTGCCCTGTAAAGCTTTATTTCTCATATTTCCTTTTCTTACATTATCTTCTCACATATGAACAGCAAACTCATATGCTGTCTGAACTCTGTCTGGTTTCCTGTTCCTTCATGCTCAGCCCACGCTTCCCTTCTTTGGAATAATCCTCCTGTCTCGGCATCCTCTGCTTGCAGTCCTTTCATTCTTTTCTTTCCTTCTTTCCGTCTTTCTTTCTTTTACTTTTTCTTTTTCTTTTTTTTTTTTTTAACACAGAGTCTCACTCTGCTGCCCAGGCTGGAGTGTAGTGGTACAAGCTCGGCTCACTGCAACCTCTGCCTCCAGGGTTCAAGTGATTCTCTTGCCTCAGCCTCCCGGGTAGCTGGGATTCTACAAACGCCTGCCACCATGCCCAGCTAATTTTTGTATTTTTAGTAGAGACAGGGTTTCACCATATCGGCTAGGCTGGTCTCGAACTCCTAACCTCAGGTGATCCACCCGCCTCAGCCTCCCAAAGTACTAGGATTACAGGTATGAGCCACCGCACCTGGCCTCCATTCTTTAAGCCTCTCTTTTAAACAGTCCTTCCTTTGTGAAGTTGTCCCTGATTTCCTTAAGCCTAATCATTGCTTTGCTTCTCTGCATCATCCATCCATCCATCCGTTATAGTGATTATTCTATATTCCTTTGTAATTATAGGTTAATTGCTTCAGGTCTCTCTTTTCACTACCAGGGCATAAACTCCTTAAGGAAAGGGATTGTCACTTTGCTAGTTAATTTATTATTATGATTATCCTTTTAGAAAATTATTAGAATAATTCCTGTCATGATAGGTTTTTGATTTTTTTGATGAATTAACAATATTCTTATAATACCAAGAGACTAGCTTTTATTACTAAAGCAAATTATCATTGGTGAAAAGGATGTTAAATCAAAAAGACCACCAGATTTAAGCAATTTACTTCCTAAAACACCTGTATGAATAACAAATACTTCTAAAAGGAAGGGTATTTGCATAGCATATTCATACATGTGTGTCTGCACATTTATGCAAAGCATTTATTACTTGTAGACAATGTTTACCTGCACACATTTGTTTTATTTATGGACCCAAAATATGAATCTTAGTGCCACTTTATATAGGCCTGAATTTATAATATGTATATTATTAAAATGTTCAATAAATATGAAATAGTGACTATAATAGCAATGATGGTGAAGAATAAAAGGAAAAGAGATGAGGAAGAGAAATAGATGCAGGTGCATTGAGTAAATTCAGATCAAACTGTCAGCAATTTCACCAAGGGTTCCAAGCATGGAGAAAAGCCCCATAGAGAGAGCAAGAGAAAAACAATGGAACCAGTCACAGCCCAAGTCATAAGAAATTGAGCAGAGGGAGGGGGTGAAGAAGAAGAAAAGGAAGCTTACCAGTTATGATAATAGATCTATTCAATAAAGCCTCTCACTATAGATCTTTGTTTTTATGTGATAGCATGTAGAATTAAACAGGAAAAGTAAAGTTAATGACTGTCATTTTTAGAACGCTTATTAGTGTCTTATTTCCTGACGTATAAAGATGTAAAACTGTTGCCCTCTATATTTTTCTTTTCTTTCCTTTTCTTTTCTTTTCTTTTGTGTTTTTTGGAGACAGGATCTCACTCTGTCCCGCAGGCTGGAGTGCAGTGGTGAGATCACGGCTCACTGCAGGCTGGATCTCTCAGGCTCAGGGATCCTCCCACCTCAGCCTCCCAAGTAGCTGAGACAACAGGCGAGTGCCACCATGCTCAGCTAAACTTTTGTACATATGTGTGTATGCGTGTATTTAAATTTAAAATACAATATAACTTTGGCCTCAACTACTTTATTTTCAAAGTTATTTAGGATTTCTGATTCTCACCTGTCTCAAATCTTTTATGCTCTTAAGACATCCTGACTTGAATGACACGATTGCAAGTTACTTCTGGGAACAGCTTTAGGAGTAGGCAGAACAGGCTGCAGATGATAAAGTTCACCCTGTCTTCTAAAATTCATTCCTTGATCCCAATTACAGATTCCACTCTACACCCTAGGGAGAACTGTAAACCTTAGGGAAGCCATTGCTCCCCGCTGCTCAAATGCTCAGCTTCTGCAATTCTCCCCTCTCTCCGCTCTTATCATTATATATATATATTTATATATAGAATATATATAAATATACACATATACTGTATATATAATATATAAATACATAAATATACAAATATAGAAGTATATTTGTAGACACAGGGTTTTACCATATTGCTCAAACTGGTCTTGAATTCCTGGATTCATGTGATTGGCTCACCTTGGCCTCCCAAAGTGCCGGGATTACAGGCATGAGCCACCATGCCCAGCTGGCCTTTATACTTTATTGGCTATTCATGCATTTAGCTTTTAATTATCAGAATTTTTTTTTAAGAAGGAGGAAGAAATCTACATGACACATTAAACTTTGTTCTATACCTGCCTTATTGGGAGTAAAATCTTGCGACCCTTTCTCTGGAACATGTCTTCCTATATTTAACCCATGAGGAATTTGAAAACTGACTTGCTAAAGCCAACACTTTCCAACTGGTGTGACAGAAGACTGTCTGGCAGCGGGCTACTGATATGGCAAGTCTCAAGTTTCAGAACATTTTAAGCATCTCTAATCAATAAAATGGTTATAATGGTAAATTCTTACTTTTCCTCCAATTTTACAGACAAAAAATAAAACATGCACACAAACAGAAACCAAAAAACCCTTTAAACTAACTGTGAATGACTTCAGGGTAAGAACTGTTGAAGTTTTCCTTTTCTAACCTTAGTCACTTCCCATTATTTATTATTTTTTATTACTTCACTTTTCCTGTCTCATTACTATTAATAACCATGTAATTTGTTTGATATGCCAAAACACTCAACCATTGATTCTGTTTTAATATGAAAAATTATGATGTTAAAATTATAATTTAAAAAGGTACCAAGAAATATATTACACTAAAAGATGTTGATTTGAACATTAAAAATAATAAACATGCTCTTTTGACCCATTTCATTTTCTCTTCAAATGCCTGAGTAAAAATAGCAGAAAATGTAACAAACTGATTTCTGACCACTAGGTGGGGAAACAATACAATTTAAAATACAATCTAACTTTGGCCTCAGCTACTTTATTTTTTAGTTATTTAGGATTTCTGATTCTCACCTGTCTGAACTCTTTTACACTCTTAAGACATCCTGACCTGAATGATACGATTGCAAGTTACTTCTGGGAGCAGCTTTAGGAGTCGGCAGAACATGCTGCAGATGACAAAGTCCACCCTGTCTTCTGAAATTCCTTCCTTGATCCCGATTAGAGATTCCACTCCATGCCCTAGGGAGAACTGTAAACCTTAGGGAAGCCATTGCTCCCCGCTGCTCTAACGCTCGGGTCCTGCAATTCTCCCCTCTCTCCATCCTTATCATTTTTCCTGCTTGACTGAATCTTTCCCATCAGCCTACAAATGTGCTGTTATTACCATCTTTAAGAAGGCTCTTGATCTCATTTCTCCCATCAGTTACTGTCCCGTTTCTTTGGTTTCCCTTTCTTTGTAAAGGAGTTGTATATATTTTCTCTGTCCAATTCTTCTCCTTTCATACTCTTTTAAAGCCATTTCAATCAGCCTTGTATCCCCACCACTCCTGACAACTTCCCCTGCACTGACCTCCACAGTCCTCACTTTTTGGCCTCCACCAGCACCTGACACAGTTGCTCACTGACTCCTCCTTGGATGCTTCCTTTCCTGGGCTTCCAGGACCCCTGCTTTATTGGTTGTTCCTTTTATTCTCCTTTGCCCCTTCTCCTCCTACTAGGCCTCAGAGAGTTATAGTGCCCCAGAGCTCAGTTCTTTTCTTCCCTGTTTTCACTCCCTTCCTTGATCATCTTAACGAGCCTCACGACTTTCAGCGTGGAATATATTCCTATTTCTCCCCTATGTTAAACCCAGAACTCTCTCCCAAACTCTCCACTTCTTACCCAAGTGAATGCTTAAAAGGTACCCCAAACTTAACATAGCCATGACCTCCAGATCTTCCTCACCTTTGTTAAACAAAATCTAGGAGGCCATTTTTTTGGACTAAATTCCTGCACTGCGCCCCAGAAGACCGACTAAAAATCAAAATGGAATCACCCATGCTCACCAAACGGAAACTGAGTTGTTATCTGGCCTTTGGGGAAATCAGGAGAGAGAGAGAATGGCCTAGTTGCCCGAAGAGGCCAATTTTCACCTTCTATCATAATAATGAAGCTCTGTTTTAATCTTTACAACAAAGAGGGACCTGAAGTAACCTGATGTTAACCAATCCATTATCTTTCTATTGTTCTATTTCCCTGTACCTGCCCTACAAGGAAAGTAACTTTGAAATGACCAATCCACTTTTTGTTCTTTGTGTCTGCTTTCTTCAGTTCTTTTTGTTTATAAAGCCAACCTCCACTGCTTCACTCGTTGGAACACTTACTTTATTTTATGGAACAAAGTGTTGCCCGATTTTAGACGTGCAAATAAAAACTCTTGAGATCTTTAGATTTGCCATAATTTTAACATCTTCATCATTTGACATCCTCAGCCTCCTCATGGTGGTGCTTGGGCTGACAGATGCGTGATCCTGACAGTCGCTTGGGCCAAAAACACTGGAATCACCCATTCTAGATTTCCCTTTTTCCTTCATACCCTAAATCCAAATTCTTTTGTCTCTCCCTTCAAAATACATCCAATATATGGACACTTCTCACCACCTCCACTGTTCCCAACATGGTCAGTGCTACTGCATATCTTGCCTGCATTTCTGTAATATCTGAGTAACTGGTTTCCCTGCTTTGACAATTGTCTACTTACTGTCTCTTCTCAGCATATCCATTAAGGTGATTTTTATAAAGCACAAGTCAGAAAACATCACTGCTTTGCTCTAGCTCTTTAATTGGTTCCCATTTCACTTAAGATAAGGGTTGCAGTCTCTGTCACGGCTTACAAGGCCCTACATGAGCTGACTCCTTCCCTACTGTTCCTTTCCTTGCTCTCTCTACCTGCTCTCTCTGCTTAGAACAGTCTTCCTTCATGTCTAACTCCCTTACTTCCTTTGAATCTTTGCTCAAGTATCACTTTCTATTAGGTTGGTGCAAAAGTATAAATATATAGGAAGCTACCCTTGCTTCTCTCAAGCAGTAACATGTTGCCCCAACGCCACCCTCACACTCCACCTCCACCACTTACCTCTGCTCTGTTTTCCCTTAGGAAATATGTTAGGAAGTATCAAGTGCTAATACCATATACTTTACCTGTTTATTACTTATTTATTTTTGAGACAGGGTCTTGCTCCGTCACCCAGGCTGGAGTGCAGTGGCATAATTAGGCTCACTGCAGCCTCGACTTCCTGGGCTGAAGCAATTCTCCTGCCTCAGCCTCCTGAGTATCTGGGTCTACAGGCATGCACCATCATGCCCAGCTAATTTTTAAATGCGTAGTAGAGACAGGGTCTCACTATTTTGCCCACGCTGGCCTCAAACTCCTGAACTCAAGCGATCCTCCCACGTCTGTCTTTCAAAGTGTTGGGATTACAGGCGTGAGCCACTGTGCCCAGCCCTGTTTATTATTTTCATTTCTTTAGTCCCTGCTTTGCAGAGGTCTTTGTTTGTTTACTAATATTTCCTGAACTCCTGTTACAAAGGCACAATGTAGTGGCTCAAAAAATCCTTGTTGCATGACTGTAAAGGAAATCTATTAGATCTTGACCTGAGAGTGGTCTTTGATTAGAAAATGGAGGAATGCTTGCAGGTTGGCAGAGGGAATGTTTGGGAAATACCCCTGTATGTGTTTTGAGGACTGGTGCTGTGAGAAGTACAGAAACACCTACATCTTTCACAATTCTTCTTACAGACTACCCTGTACATTGCCCCTTCATGTGAAATATAAGCTTTTGAGCCTGAACATCAAGGGCCATTTTGATTTCATTTCCTCTATGCATTTCTAGCTTCCCCTTCTTGGGGAAAATTTTCTAACCCAGAGATTGCTTCACTGTGGAATTTACTTAAGCTTTCTGATGGGAGCTTGAAAGTCTTTCACTATATACATTTTCCCTTTTGAAAAAACAAAGTAGCTAGATATCATGGAGGATTAGAGGCTTTAAATTGACGTCCATAAATTCAAATGCCTGGAAGGGTGTGCAGTTAATATAAATGCACAACGCAGGTCACATATAAGATAATAGCCATGAAGCTGCTCTAGCACCTTCTACTTACTATCCTTAAACCCCCAAGAAAGCATATTAAAGTTAAAAATGATGGCATTTTTGCATGACAAATATGTTTTCTATCCTTTCCTTAAATTGTAGTCATCAAGCATTTCAGGGAATCTGTCAATCCAATATTGTTATTAACAGTTTCCATTATGTGGATTATGGATATTAAGTACTTTTGTTGTAAGGAACATCAATCCAGTAGGGGAATTTAAGTGAAGGTAAACCAAATTGTACAAATATGTTGAGATATAACTTATTTGTGATAAAGGAGAATCATGTTAAGCAACTTTCTATGAGAAGAAAGGGAATATCTAGTCCATTTTGTCTCAAGGATTTATGCTTGCTGTTGTCTGAACATTCTTCTTAAAATGACATTCCATTTTATTCCAACCTGCCACTTGCTTTTCCCTTTACCAACTATTCTATTAAATCCTGGGTAAAGAGCCCATGCATAGCAACCCCTACAGTGCTGACATTTCTGAAAAATACCATCTAAGAAAATTCAAACAAGAGCAGGCTTGAATAAAAGTTTCCTAGATTCTAAAGCCAACCCAAAAATTCTGATGGGTGAGAGAAAATCTGTATTATTTTTTAATTAAAGGAGGCTATTTTGCATAGTAGTTTAAAGCACACTTACTTTGGATTCAGACTAACATTGGTTGAAATTTTTATTCTACACTATTTTGTGATTTTGGAGAAGTTACCTGGCTTCTTTGCAGAGCTAAAGTTCCGTTTCCTTATCTGTGAAATAATGATGATGCTATCTAATCAATAAGGTTATAGAGATGATATATGTAAAATTCCTAGCACATCATAAACAGTCAGTAAAAATATGGTGATGGACTGGTGGTAATTGTGATAGTGGAGGAGTTGGTGGTTCTCAAGAAAGCTTCAGAACTTTTTAGAAAACAGGGGAAATTTTCTTCAAATAAACTCTTAAGGGGAAACCCAACATAAAACAGATAAATAAAAATGACTCAGAACTGAGCAATTCTAGGGGTATTTGCACTGTCATCTTGGCCAGCTCTTCTCCCTGCCAGCTGCCCACTTTTGTAGACCCAGAAGTTTCCCATGGAACTCTCAGTATTCAACCAAGCATAGTTTGAAAATCTGTGGCAAGAGACAGGGAAAGAAATGGCAAGATAATCTTTTGCTTACTTTAGGTCAAACGGAGGTTTAATGTTTCTGGGAGGTAGGCTTGGGACTGGTGGTTGTGATGGGTGAGATGCTGGCAATGGTGGCTGGCTGGCCGGATGGGATGGTGGAGGTGGTGGCGGAGAAGTTGTTGAGTAAGACGTCTGGCCTTTGCTAGTACCTAAGAAGCAAAGCAAACAATACCATGAATTAAGACAAATCTTCAAAAAGAAGATTGTTAATTGCAACCATAGTTGGCTACAGATAAAATAATTTGGCAAAAATTAACAACTGGCTATATGGAATTTTCAAAAAAGAGTATGTTTATTTTATTATTATTACTATGTTGTGTGCTATATATCTTTTGTGAGACAGGATTTCGCTCTGCTACCCAGGCCGGGGTGCAGCGGCTCCATCATGGTTCACTGTAAGCTCAAACTCATGGGCTTTCAGGATCTTCCTGCCTCAGCCTCCTGAGTAGCTGGGACTACATGCGTGCACCACAATGCCCATCTAAGTTTTTTAAAAAATGTTAAACTTTTTGTAGAGATGAGGTCTTGATATGTTGCCCAGGCTGGTTTTGAACTCCTGGGCACAAGCAGTCCCCCTGCCATGACCTCCCCAAATGTTGGGATTACAGATGTGAGCCACTGTGCCCGGTCTTATTCATCCTTTACATCAATAAAATATATTACGTGTATGTATATGTGTATAACACACATACACACACATACACACAGAGTTTTTCCTGGTTGTTAAACATTTATCAGCATACCATTGCTGGTACCTAAAAAATTCCTAGGTTCTATCTGCTAAATAGTGACTAGAATCAGTTGTTTCTATGTCTTTCCTCTTTGCTTTGATCCTCTTCCTCTCACTCATTCCTCCATTGACTTTCTGATTTCATATACCAGACTTTGGAATTACGCAGGTTGCCTTGTTTTCCTAAATATGGAATTTTAATTTCTTTCTCATTTGGGGGTGATTTTCTGAGAGGAAAAGAGGATAATATCTTAACAAACATTTTGTTTTAATTTTACCTGCCTTTGAGCACAAATGAGGTCTTTTTTCATGTTTATAACCATTTTCCTTTTTTTTTTTCCTTTTGAGAGGGAGTCTAGCTTTGTCACCCAGGCTGGAGTGCAGTGGCGCGATCTCAGCTCACTGCAACCTCTGCCTCCCAGGTTCAAGCGATTCTCCTGCCTCAGCCTCCTGAGTAGCTGGGATTACAGGCATCTGCCACTATGCCCAGCTAATTTTTGTATTTTTATTGGAGACGGGGTTTCTCTTTGTGTTTTTAGTAGAGACAGGATTTCACCATGCCCACCACCGTGCCCAGCTAATTTTTGTATTTTTAGTAGAGAAAGGGTTTCACTGTGTTGACCAGGCTTGTCTTGAACTCTTGACCTTGTAATCCACCCACCTTGTCTTCCCAAAGTGCTGGGATTACAAGTGTGAGCCACTGCGCCCAGCCTCCTTTTAACTGTATTATTGATTCAGATACTTTGCCTATTTCAAAATTAGTATTTTCCTTTTGTTGGTTTTTAATATTTTTATTAAGGATATTAGTCTTTTTGTTTCTTAACTGGACCAATGGAATGTAATTAGGCTGCTTTGGATCCTGCTTTTGCCTGTCCATACATTAAAAAATATAACACAATGAATAAAACCTCTTTACAAACTTCAAAAAAAAAAAAATACGGCACTTCACTGTAAATTTCTTTACACGGGTAATGCTAAGGTTTTACACAGCATATGACACAAACACATTCCTAATTTCTTTTAGGTATTTCTCCCTCTTGCCAAAGCTCTTCACTTAGGATAATTGCTGACTATATTGCCCTCTCTCTTCATTCTCTGACCTCACCCTGGTGTTTCCCTTCTTCCTGGAGTCTTAAAAACTGCTCAGGCCCTGCACTGCAGACTCCAGACCCTCCAGGCCAGGAACAGTTCCCACAAGAATAGTTCTGCTTTTGCAGCTAGTTTTTGGGGATGGAGGTAGACAGAATTAGTTCCCCTGTAAATCTCATGAATTAAAAACTCCAACTCAAGATATTTACGTTAGAAATGTTGAATCCGGTTCATTTTTGTCCTAACTAAAATAAAAATTTTGGGATATATCAGACTTTTCCTCTAATCAATCAGTCCTTTCGTGTATAATTTCTGTCACCACATTATCTTTAGGAAGGCCTTCCCTAATTTGAGAACAGATAATTATAAACAGTATATTTTCTCCTACTCCGTTGTTTTTTTTTTTGTTTGTTTTTTGTTTTTGTTTTTTTTTTTTTACATTTAACTCTTTAAAACTATTAGTAATTTATTTTGGAGTTTGGTGTGAGATAGAGATTTAATTTTATGGTTGTTGTTGCTCCTAAATCATTTAGCAAATGTTCTGCACCATTTATCTGATAAGCTATTACTTACCAATTTGACATGCCTCTTTCATCATAGAATAAACATGAAAAATTCTAGTGAATATGACAGATGAAAATGGCATCCAGTTATTTTAATTCATAAATAATATGCTTCAGTAGATTCGTAAATGATTTAAAAGCTGTACCCAAAGAGAATATGCCTCTGTGAGTAGATATTAATAAGCCGTCCAAATAGGGAGAAAAATATTTATTAGCCATCTGTGACTTATCCTTTCATGGAAAAGATTTTGACAAGCAGGAAGCATTACCCTGGGACAGTGACTTAGGGCCAACACGTGAGAAGATACAGAATTGGTTTAGGGAATGGTGATTCCTTTGAATTAGAAACACTGAAAACTGACTTCCCCAAATCCAGGCTTTCTGACTTTACACAGGCTTACGAGACTCTGATGTGGCATCTGGGGGCCCTCTGTGGTTCTGCTTACTGGACATCTATTCTCCTTTCTGCGGTTATAATAACTTGAGCAACCCAGGAAGGGGTGTGCTTGCTCTTCTACCAGACTTGGAACTAGAAGGGCGTCCTCCTTGAGTTGCTGGCAGTGGTCTCGCCACCGGCAGAGTAGGGCTCACCTGAGAATGCAGCGAAACCAGCGGGAAGCAGGGCGAGAGATGGAAAAGGACTGGTTAGATTTTAAAGAAAAAGTAGTTTTGGAAAATTGTCAAAGATAATTTGAAAGACGTAATGAGGCACTAAACTAATCGTTTGAGCATGCTCTTCCTCATCAAGCTTGGGAGAACACATGCTAAAGTCTTCCTATGTTACACTAGTATGTGGCAGTGAAACACTTTGCTTTGCAAAACATGTGGTCACTTTCAAATACTGCTAGGAATACATTTGCATGTATACAAAATAATTGTAAGGAAAAGCATCTTAGTTTTTCTGGAGGAAAAAACCAGTTAGACTTACTTTAATGTCTAACGATTGACATTATAATCTAATGATTGACTCTAAAATCTCAATCTGGACTTTATAAAGTGTACTAAAATATAATTAGAACTATTAACATCCTCAAAAGTAAAAATATGTTTTTATTCTGATGGAAAGAGAGGGGATGAATATTGAACTGCAGTAAAATGAGTAAAGAAACAGAAACAATAAAGATAAAAATATCTGGGAGTAATGATATTAAATAATATTAATTAATCACACAATTTTTGGCAAGTACCATACTAGTCATTCTACATATGTAATCTTATTTATTCTGTATAACAGCCCTATGGGGGTATATGTTATTATCTAGTTTCCATTTGATAGTTAAGAAAACTACCCAAGTTCAGAGAATTAGTAAGCAGTAGCGGTGGGGTTCAAACTTGGCCAGAATTTGAACTCTAGTCAATTTTTTATGATGTCTATGCACTTTCTGCTATGCTCCTGCTTCTCAAGATAATTAAATGAAAATTATTAGTAAGTTAAAATAGACACATTAGCAAACTGTCCCACAATCTGGGTCTAAGTTCAGCTTTTTGATTTGTATTTTTCCTCTTAGGGTGATTTTATGAGTGTTTTCAGTTTAATGCAGGAAAGACCTGGCTCTAGAGACTGTAAGGCTCACATATTGGGGTGTTCTGGATGCTAAATTCTGACGCCTTAGAATTTGATTTTGGAAACCAGACAGCAGGGATGTAAACATTCAAGCTAGTAGGAAATAGGTTCTTATAGATGAATGACTGAGACTAGCTGGCTGGGGAAAAAAAAAACCCTCAAGAACAGAAATCGGGGAAGTTTGAAATAGCATAAAAGGACTTAGGAGACATGAAATAAGGGGAAAGAACAACAGGTTTAGACCTCAGCTGGCATTACGAATTAGGGATGTGCAATTTGAGAGCTAACACCTAAAACTCTGATCTACTTATGGCTCTCACCTCCCAAAGCTCAGGGGGGATTGTCTGGATAGCTGTGATTTGAAAGTACTGGAACTGAAAAGACCATGTGGAATGTTATCCTCAAAGAATGACAGGATTGTGCAGGGATATGGATCCCTGTGGCAGTGGGCACAGCTGGTCTTCTGGACAGTGCAGCATGGTTCAGCAGCAATGAGCTAATCAGATGAATTTGCAACCTACTACCCACTGTTGTCCTGAGACCGACAGAGGAACTGTGCTCTGAGCACTCTAACAGGAGATCAAGGCTTCAAGAAGGACATAATCGGCATCTTGCTAATCAGTCAAGTGGGAGCTTGAGTGACTAATGACAAAATTAAGGAAAATTGACTATATTTTTATTAGGGAACAGTTTATACTGGTTACAGAAAAATGGGGAGAATTGCGAATAACGGGGAGTGAAATTGCAATATCTTCTAGAACACAAAAATAATTCTTAAAAATCTAGGAAGTTAATAACCTCTGACTCAAACTTTTCATCCTTTTTAATTTTGGAAGTTTGGAAGAGATCTTGCACAAGTCATGTTCCTCTGCTCAGGCATGCTGGAATGGGTGGAGCACTGAGGCCATTTTACCACAAGGAAATGACCAAGAGAGACCCTCCGTGAGTCGGTGAGTGCTCAGTGGTTATCTGGCCCTGCCTTGAAGAATGGCTCCAGGTTCACTGAAATGCAGGCTACCCAAAATGGTGAGATTTTGTCAGAATCTAAAACTCTATAAACAGAAAAGTGGATTTGAGGGCAGTGGAAGAAGGAGTTGGGAGAGAAGAGGTGGAAATAGAGAGGACCCAACGAGGGTGGTGGTATACTCATGCGAAATGGAAATTGTATTACTTCACAAACTGCATTTTATGTATTTCTGCTGGTCAAAAATGCTGGTTCTAGATATTTTTACAACATTCTGGTAACAAAAATCTATGAAGACTTAGGATATCTACCTTGTAGATTTTGATGTTTGTGACTTTTGACTAAGAAGGTACCTAAAGTCTTCATGTCCTGAGGGGTCATAAGGTACATGTGTCGATCTGGGTCTCAATTTCCTTTTTAAATCCATGGATTCATTTACAACACCAAAGACATTACACTGTATTGCTGCTCCCAATTGCCACAAAACCCTGACCCTAGACTTGGCATTTCTCATTCTGGCTTTTTTGGGATATCTTAGAATTGGACCAGGCATTAGAAAACTTTGATTTTATCTCCAGCTCTATCACCAAAGAGCTATTTATCTTTGGCGAATCACTTAATCTCCATGTGATTTAGTTTCTCCATCTGTCAAATGGGAGCAATAGAGCCCTAACTACCTCAAAGGGGTTTAAGGATGAAATGAGCTAATACGTGTGAAAGCATCTTAAAAAGTTTGAAGCACTGCATAAACATAAAAGATGATCACACAAGGCTGAGGGGTGCCACAAATAAAATCATTTCTAAGTTACTTTAAGACATTTGGAAATTATTTAATTTCATCATCTATTTATTTGAGAATGATTAAGCATCTGTCTCAGATTTTAGCCGTGGAGCTGGCAACTCGTCATATAGACTTTTATTTTCTCTGGGCCTGTGTAGGTACATAGCATTGCCCATTCAAACAAGAAGAAAAGCTCTAGCAACCACATGGCACTGCCAGAGTCTATCTTGGTGACCTCTGTGCCAAGTAGTTTGTAAAACTATTTGGGTGGACACTTAATGGAATCCCTTATGGTTGCATGGCCACGTATAGTCATTCACATCTAAACTAAACACAGTCTTACTGAGATCTTACCACATTTACCATAAAGGTTGTTTGTAATCCCCTTCATCCCCGGACCCTAGCCTTACCTTCCTCATGTACTACAGATGACCTTACCTTTTATTTTACTAAGAACATGGAGAATGCCCCATCTGACTATCCCCACTTGTCCTGCATTCTAACTGAAAATCTCCTAATATCTTGCTCTCCCATTTTTCCTTTGCTCCAGATTCTCTGGAAAGATGGCATTCCTCCTTGCACATACTAACAGCATTTTAGTTCCCATCAGTGCCTGCTTCCTTGTACAACCCACTCCCTTTATTATTAACTCCTTCATTGCATCAAGCAAGAAACATTTACTAAGCACTTACTATGTGCTCTGAACTGTGGTCTGATATCTTTAACTCTAAAGAAACACAACAGTATCCTTTTTTAACCTCTTCCCCCACCCTAGATACCAGCTGATTTTGTTCCTCTTCTTCATGGCCAAACTTCTTGGAACAAAAACCTACATTTGCTACTTCTATATCTTAAAAACGCTTGGATGGCCTCATGGAGAAGCAAAGAATGAAAGGCTTAATTTTAAATTCAGATTCAACCACTTTTATATAAACCTTCCAGTTTTTATTACTCAGTATGAAGACTTGGTTAAGTTGCTTGATATCTCCAAGTCTTCATTTTCTCATCTGCGAAATGGTCACATACACACACTCTGCAGAAGCATCTGACACATGGTATGGTAGTTCTTAATAAATGGTCCTATTCTTCTTAGCTACTAATTGATCTGGCTGTCCCATTCATACACCACAGTCTACTCCCGTCAACTGCAAAGAAAACAATAAACAAACAGAAACTACTTTTTCCTCAAATTAGTCATGTCTAATCCTAGTTTTGTTCGAGAATCTTAGAATGGTCCAAGAATGAAGAAGTTTAAATTCCTAAATCTACCCCAGTAGGCACCACAGCAACCAAATACTACTTTCAGATTCTTCACTCCAAAACACACCAGAAACAATTTTCAGTGGGAGAATCTGAAAGATTGGCAGAAAGAATGTTTGTGCTGAAGTTATTGAGGCCTGGGTTTGACTACTAATCCCATTCAGTATTAGCTGTAGGACACTGGGTAACTTATTTCGCTTCTCTGGGTTTTAGATTCTCTGCCTATTAAAATGGGACTACTGACTCTTAACTTGCAGGGTTGCTACAAGAATTCAAAATATGTCTGTCTGCCAAGCACACAGTAGGTATGCAGTGCTACTTATGAATTACTCTAGGATCTAACACGGTTGTGTTCTATATGGGGCAGGCTCCTTAAAAATCAATAGGACTTGTTTATTTCCATCTGTGCAGAGAGACTGGGATCATCATGCTTCAGTAACTTTTATTAGAAGTTTTCTAAACTGTCACCTGTGCTTGAAATGACATGCTAATTGCCATACATCTGATCATTCTGTCAAAAGCAAGATTTTGAAAAACTACCTGCCCTTTTGAAGTGAGGTGTGACTGTCCTGTGATTCCCTGGTGTTAACACCTAGCTCAGAGGCTCTCTGTTTGTACATAGAGGACTGGTATGTGTTTTCTCAGATCATTTTTATTTTATTTAAAATTGCCATAAATTACTTTCTCATTTATTTATTCATTTTCTTCCTAGCTAAACAGTGAGCTTCTGAGGCGGGTCTCCACTGTCAATACCTGTGTATGCCTGACAACACTGCATGTATCACACATTTAATGTTTCACTGATTGATTTTCTTTTTCATTTGTCCTTTTCCCTTTAGAAAAGAAAACTGATTTTAAAAAGCAAATTGTAAAATAAATATCTGGACAGTAAAACATTTAAGAAAATATAGGAGGGAATGATGAAACGAAAAACCCCTGTTCTAGACCCCCGTATTGTAGTTACAAGCCTCAAAGACAACAGCTGTAATTAGTTTCTTAAGGACATTTCAAGAAATATATTCTACGTTTTTTTTTTACACAAATGGAACCATGGTACATACATTATTCTGTACTTTGCTTTCTTAACTTAATTTTAAAAAGATATTGTTGTATATTGGCACAAAAAGAGCAATCTGGGCTTTTTTTTTTTTTTTTAAATGACAGTGGAGTTCTCCATTGCATGGATTTACCTTATTTTATGTGACCAGTCTCATTATTGCTGGTCACTTAAGTTATAAAAATAACTACTGAAGTATAATTCATATACATAAACTGGTTTAAAATATAAAACTCCATGGTATTAATATATTTACAGTTGTGCAACCAGTACTATAATCTAATTTTAGAATATACACATCTCCTCAAAAATAAACCCCTGTACTTACTGGCAGTCACTCCTCATCCCTATCCCCAATCCTGGCTGCCTTAGGCAACCAATAATCTATTTTTGGTCTCTTACAGATTGGCTTATTCCAGCGATTCCATATCAAGAGAATCATATAATATGTGGTTGCTTGTGACTAGTTTATTTCACTTAGTTGTTTTTGCAGTTCAATTATATTGTAGCAGATATTAATACTACTATCTTATGGCTGAATCATATTTCATCATATATCACATTTATTTATCCATTCATCAGCTGATGGACATTTAAGTTGTTTCTACCTTCTGCCTGTTATACAGAATGCTTTTATAAACGTTAATGTATACCTTCGAGTGGACCTATGTTTTCATTTCCCCTGGGTAAATACCAAGAGTAGACTTGCTAGGTAACTCCATATTCAACCTTCTGAGGAACTCTAGATTGTTGTTTATTTTATGCTATTTTAGACAATTACAATTATAAAATTTTTCTTGTATGTATGTCTTTGACCCCAAGTATAAATGTACCTGTAGGATAAATTCCTAGAAAGTGAAATCGGTAGGTCAAAAGAACTGAGCATTAAAATATTTTGGTAGGCTGGGTGCGGTGGCTCATGCCTATAATCCCAGCACTTTGGGAGGCCAAGGTGGGCAGATCACGAGGTCAAGAGATTAAGACCATCCTAGCCAACATGGTGAAACCCTATCTCTACTAAAAATACAAAAATTAGTCAGGCGTGGTGGTGCATGTTTGTAGTCCCAGCTACTCGGGAGGCTGAGGCAGGAGAATCACTTGAACCTGGGAGGCGGAGGTTGCCGTGAGCCAAGATCGCATCACTGCACTCCAGCCTGGGCAACGGAGCAAGACTCCAGCTCAAAAAAAAAAAACAGTTTTGGTAAATAATGCCATTTAGTGATTTTTTTTTAAACAGGTAGGAGAATACCTGTTTTACCATAACTTCACTGGCATGTATATTATCATACATTTTTGGTCTTAATAATCCTGACAGGTAAAAAATTAATGCCATATCAATTGGATTTTCATATTTATAAGTGAGGCTGAGCATTCTTTCATATGTTTATAAGACATTTTATTTGTGTGAGTATGTCTTCTTTATAAAGAATATTGGAAGTACAGCACCCTATTTAATTAAGTAGCTGGAAAAATGAACATTCTCTTTTATGATTGGTGTTGATATAATACAGAGTTTCATATACAATACAAACATATCAGTATATATTGTTATGTAGGTAAAAGTATCACTAAAACTTTTCGATCCTCAGCAGCCTGCAAGTCTAAGGACTTGAAACGTCTGGGTCACAGACTTAGAAAATCTAGTTTTACGGAATTTTTCCTTGCTCTAATTCAAAGCCATCTGTTCTTATCTTCAAAGGATTTGTAAACCATTGTGGATGGGAAATTTTGAAAACTAATTTAGTTGAAAACAAAGCACCGTAACTGTATTAGTATGAAATCTTTTGCTTTAAATGCAAACTGCCAAGAAAATGTTGGCCAGCTTAGAATAGTCCCTCAAAATGGAAAGAAAAGTAATACTGAAACATCAGTGTTTACACAGATAATCAAAGCTGAAATTAGAATGGAGGTGAAGAGGTAGAGATCAAAACAAATTTAATGATCAATGAGAGGAAAATAAGTAAAGAAGGGCTTTGATCACTATCATAGACTCTTCCATTTCAGACCTAACTTTAATATTCAATGTCTCTGAATAATTTTTTCAATTGTTAAAAATTCACCTCCCCAATCAATAACTTTGTTGGTTATTCAATTAGATGTAATCATGAAAGGTAAGTTATTTTTATAAATGAGTTTATTCATTTTCCAGTCATAAAATAATATGAAATTCAAATTAGGTGGTAATTTGACGGAAGAGTGCTGACTTTTGGTTCTTTTTTTTTGGAAGGTTAAATATGACTTTAAAAAGGAAAAAAGTCTGCATATAAGAAAAGTTCTTTGTCAGATGCTCATGGATTACAGGGTGCCTCTTCCCTCCTCTAAGACACAACATATTTGGGTATAAGGCAATAACTGAATCTCTATTCTTCAAATATGAAAAGTTATTTTGAAAGTGTAATAACTTCTATAGGAGCAAAGAAAGCACTAGAAATCAAGTTTTAGAAACATCCTCAGATTAACTGTTTTATTTGTTGAGGGAATAGTGAATGTTTTGGCTAAATCAACAGTAGTAAGCCTTTGAGAACACTTTTAGGATAAAATCAATATAAGCCAGTAATATAACATCTATGAGCAGAGAAGGAATAAACCTTGATGTGCAGAGGCAATCGCACAGCCTCACGGACAGAGAGGGGCAAACAGAGGAGCAACAAAGCATGTGCTCCAAATTCAGCTGTCTGTGGGCTCCAGGCAGGAACACGCCTGTGTGCACTGAGCTGGGAGCAC
Organism: Macaca nemestrina; assembly: GCF_043159975.1. Lineage (NCBI taxonomy): Eukaryota > Metazoa > Chordata > Mammalia > Primates > Cercopithecidae > Macaca > Macaca nemestrina. The sequence continues at coordinate 141,950,324 of NC_092130.1, read as the reverse complement.
GTGACCATGGTGAACAGGAAACTAATGTCCTGTCTCAATGGGTGGCCACTGTGGGGCTCCAGCCCACTGTAAATATGTGAAGAACAAGACAAGATTTTTCCATAAAATCTTCTACTTTTTGAATGTTGGCAACTATTAAAACAAAACAAATCAATCAAACAAACAAAAAATTCTGCACACCCAACAAAGCACGTTTTTGGGCTACATTCCTTTTTTTTTTTTGAGATGAAGTCTTGCTCTGTCACCCAGGTTGGAGTGCAGTGGTGTGATCTCAGCTGACTGCAACATCCACTTCCCAGGTTCAAGCGATTCTCCTGCCTCAGTCTCCTGAGAAGCTGGGATTATAGGTGCCCACCACCACACCGGGCTAATAGTGTATTTTTAGTAGAGACAGGATTTCACCAGCCTGGTCTAGAACTCCTGACCGCACGTGAACTGCCTGCTTCAGTCTCCCAAAGTGCTGGGATTACAGGTGTGAGCTAGCATGACTGGCCTGTGCTACATTAATTTACGACACGCACCCTTTTTAAGTAAAGAAAGAGAAAGCCTCACAAAGAAGTTTTAATAAAGGAAATTGCCTGACCAGTGGTTCATTCAGGAAGCAAGCTTTTCCTTGGAAAACTATGAAGTTTTGAAAGGGAAAATTAGACCAACAGACCAGGCAAAGAATTGTAATGCACTGGGGAAAGAACTAGAATTGCCAACAAAGAAGGAAGAGCTTCCCTGTAGTGCCTGGACAGAGCAAGTGTTCTCAGCGTGACTCAAAGGGAGATAAAGTGACTACGACTCAGTATACCTGTACGAAGCACAACTATATGTACAGACATGTGATAAGAGAAGGTGTTCATTTAAGTTAAATATTTGCTACTTTTGCTATGGCAATGACTATTGTTGCCATTGCTTACAAAAAATAATCCTGAAATTCATATGGAAGCAAAAAGAGCCCTGAGTAGACAAATCAATCCTAAGCAAAAAGAACAAAGCTGGAGCCATCACATTACCTGTCTTCGCATTATACTACAAGGCTATAGCAACCAAAACAGCATGGCACTGGTATAAAAATAGACACATAGGTCAGTGGAATGGAATAGAGAACCCAGAAAGAAAGCCACATACCCATAGCCAACTGATCTTTGACAAAGTCGACAAAAATCTACACTGGGGAAATGACACTCTATTCAATAAATGGTGCTGGGAATATTTGACTGCCATATGCCGAAGAATGAAACTGGACTCCTATCTCTCACCATACACAAGAAATTAATGCAAGATGTAGTAAAGATTTAAATGTAAGGTCTGAAGCTATAAAAATACTAAAAGAAAACCTAGGAAACACTTGTGGACATTGGCCTAGGCAAAAATTCATGGCTAAGACTTCAAAAGCAAATACAACAAAACCAAAAATAGACAAATGGGATTTAACTAAACTAGAAAGCTTCTGTCAGTAAAAGAATTAATTAACTGAATAACCAGACAACCTGCAGATTGGGAGAAAACATTTGCTAGCTATGCATCCAACAAAGGACTCATATCTAGAATCTACAATCAATTCACAACCTCTGAAATAATCTCATTGAAAAGTGGGCAAAGGACGTGAACAGATATTTTTCAAAAGAAGACACACATATGGCCAACAAGATTATGAAAAAATGCTCCACATCACTAATCACCAGAGAATTGCAAATTAAAGCCACAGTGAGATATCATTGTACAGGAGTCAGAATAGCTATTAAAAAATTAAAAAATAACAGATGTGGGCAAGGATGTGGAGTAAAGGGAATGCTTATACACTGTTGGTGGGAATGTATATAAATTAGTACAACTTCTAGAGAAAACAGTATGGAAATTTCTCAAATAACTAAAAATAGAATTACTATAAGATTTAGCAATCCAACTACTGGATATTCAACCAAAATACAAGAAATTGGCCTGGCACAGTGTCTCATGCCTGTAATCCCAGCACTTAGGGAGGCCGAGGAGGGCTGATCACCTCAGGTCAGGAGTTCAAGACCAGCCTGACCAACATGGTAAAACCCCATCTCTTCTAACAATACAAAATTAGCCAGGCGTGGTGGCAGGTGCCTGTAATCCCAGCTACTCGGGAGGCTGAGGCAGGAGAATTGCTTGAACCCAGGAGGCAGAAGTTGTGGTGAGCCGAGATTGTGCCATTGTGCTCCAGCCTGGGCAACAAGAGTGAAACTCCGTCTCATACTAAAAAAAAAAAAAAAAAAAAAAGAGAAAGAAATCGTTTTACCAAAAAGACACCTGCACTTGTATGTTTATCGCAGTACTATTCACAATAGCAACGTCATAGAATCAACCTAAGTGTCCACCAATGGATGAAACTTATAAAATGGATGACACTGATAAAGAAAATGTGGTATATACACCATGGAATACTACTCAGCCATAAAAAAAATTATGTCGTTTGCAGTAACATGGATGGAGGTAGAGGCCATTATCTTAAGTGAAATAACTGAGAAACAGAAAGTCAAAAAGCACCTGTTCTCACTTGTAAGTGGGAGTTAAATTACATATAGACATGGACATAGAGTGTGAAATAATAGACACTGGAGACTGGGAAGGGTGGGAGGGTTGGCAAGAGTGAGGGATGAGAAATTAATTAATGGGTACAATGTACACTATTCGGGTGATGGTTATAATAAAAGCCCAGACTTCATTACTACACAATGTATCCATGAAAAAAAAAAAAAAAAAAACCCTGCACTTTATCCCTTAAATTTACATAAATAAAAAAAGAAATATAGTACATAAACATAAGATGATAAATCAGGTTTTAGAGAAGAGAAAGATATATTATGTTGGTGCAAAGTTAATTGCAGTTTTTTGCCATTACTTTGGGCAAAAACTGCAGTTAACTTTGCACCAACCTAAAAGAAGAAAAGACACAGAAGGAAAAAAATATAAAAGCCACAAAGAAGTAGTGGGGTGCAGTGGAGAGAGCGGGCGTTTTGAAATGAGATGATCCAGGGATCAAGCTTCTCCTGGAGGTGTGATCTTAGGTAGTTCTCTCTCTCTCTCTCTCTCTCTCTCCCCCTTGTTTTTGTTTTTGTTTTAAAGTATTTTTTAATTACACAAATAATACATGACTCATTTCTGGAAGAAGTGTTACAACACAGATGAAGTAGAGTTTCAGACGACCTCTCACTCCTCCTTGTCCTCCGCTTCCCAGAGACTACCATTGTTTATCTTTGTAGAACTTTGTGGGGCCTAAGTCTTTACTGACCTGTGTATGTATGCACAGGAGTATCTGATTAAAAACCTAAATAGCTCTGTGTGCTGAATATTGTGCTGCCTATTCCGGGCCTATCTTGTTCATTGTAAATGTTCCAGAGTATTCTGTGATAGGGGTGGTCCAGGTTTGTTCAGTCTTCCCCCTTGACTAAGAACAATGTAATGATGAGCACCTACTCGTGCTTTTCTGTGTAAATCGTGGGGTGGGGGCAGTGTTCCAGGACAGAGATCTAAAGGTAGCATTGCTGAGATGAAAGATTTGCATATTTTATTTCCCTGTAGGATCTGCCAATTTTCCTCCAGTGAGGCTTCAGCAATGTGCCTCAATGAAGTCTTGTCTCCTCATACCCACTCTATCACTGGACGTTTGTGATCACTTTTTAATTTCATCAGCACAATCACTTAATATTCCAGGGCATCAGCTTACTCTGTAAAAAGGCAAAAATTCTACTTCACAATACAGTTATGACAATTATATTATTTAATAACAGTACCCATCACAAACTCACAAAAGACACTCTATAAATGTTAATTCTCTTCCCTTATTACGGATATTTTAGTGAAAAAAAATTAGTCAAACTAAATGTGTCTCTGTGTAACTTTCTTATGGTGCTAATAAGCCTTTGCAATTGGTAGCATGTGTTTACCTGTTGAGTAAGCCTATTTTATTCAAAAAATTTTAGCCCATATTCATATTCTATTTTTAATTAAAGTGCTGTAATCAGGAATATTTCTCCCGAGTTTAGCATTGCTATATTATCATGCCATGTGTTATAACTCAATTTTCCCACTACATTTCTTCTTTCGATTAGTAATGTTTGGCCTGCACTTGTTAGCCTGAGACAAGTAAAGGTGTATTTTAATGACAATTAATGAAAAGGTAAATTCTTACATTAACTTTTTTTTTAGACTTTCACTGAATGACAACATAATATAAAAAATTGTGTAGGAAATTTGTGGATCTCTGAGAATGTCCAAAGACCTCTGGTTGATCTATATTGCTGTAATTCCCACAGTCAGGTTTATCAATTGCATGTAAAGATAACTCCACCTTATTTATCTAATCCGTATACTTTGCTTGATAATTCTAACTCTAATATCAAACAATGCCAGGTTTTACAGCTTCTAAGTTTAATTCTTAAATTTTATCACTATATTATAAAAATTAAATTAAAAACCATAGTCACATTTACTGTTGTGCATCTAATCCTGAATAAAGTCCAAACATAATAGTCAATTGGTGAAATTAACACATAATCAATGAATATTTAATAATCATTCCTATTAATTTCTCCTTTTTTTAATCAAAAAAGGAAACTTTTTATTTTTGTCACTAAATACAATTATTTTCCCTGATTGTAATCCATAATCAATGTCACCTAACATACAGATGGTCTGTACAGAGGTGAGCAACCCCAGGATCTTTCTCTACGTGTATATTAGGACCACTGAACTCAGAAAAAGCAGAGCTGAGCTTGTTAAATTATTGTCCATTTTAGAAACTCTTACCATTTAAAGGAAATAGGAAGATTTAGGTAGCAGAATACTTGTATAATAACTTAAAAAATTAAAAGCTTGTAGTGCTAAAATAATCTTGTGCACATTCTCAGAAATTTTAGGCAATTGGCCTTCTTGCAGATCCCAAGTCTAGAAAAAGACAACTAATCATTACAACACCTGGGCTCAGTTCATTTGTCATACAGTTGGTCGTGGTGCATTTCTGGTATATAAGTCAACAGAACAATCATGACCCAGAGGTGAAGCAAAGTCATATATATAATCACAAAAACTCGTGCTATGGGGTATCTCCGGAGAAAAATTCCCAGACAAATACTGAATTGGTCAATTGAACTAGCTTTGCGAATTTTTCCATACATTCCTGCCAGATTAGTTTCTGTGCCATTAAAAAGAACAGGAACACTTCACAGACGAGTGCCTTCACCATTGTCAAATTCAGACATATTAATCGAAGACCCATTACTGCAACTTCCAGAGACGGAGTTCATCTGCTGTTCGAGGTGCTCCAGTTGAAAGACCAAGGAGGGACGGGTGCAGTGACTCACGCCTGTAATCCCAGCACCTTGGGAGGCTGAGGAGGGTGGATTACCTGAGGTCAGGAGTTCGAGACCAGCCTGGCCAACGTGGTGAAACCCTGTCTCTACTGAAAATACAAAAATTAGCTGGGCCAGTCGAAGGTTAGATAGTTCATGTGATTTGCCATCTTCATTAGGTGTTGGGATGTGCTCAGTGCACGCAGCATTTGATGATGCATTTTCCAAAAGAATTTTCTTGGGTGGATTTGATGGTGATTATACTGGGGTTCACAGAACTAACACTTGATGTCCAAGAACTCTGAAAGACAGGTGTCTTTCCTTTTTCCTTTTTGATTTCCACCCTCCCAGTAGGCTCCTTCTGTGAACTTTTAAGGAAATTAAACAGTAGCTCATCATCAGGTTCTGACTTTTTGTTTGCACAAATTGGAATGAAGGCCTAGGAACAGAGGCATTTTCAATAGGATGAGAGGCCTCCACTGGCGTCCTAGCTCTTACTTTCACATTTGCAGTACCAGCTAAGATGGTGGCTTTTTTATTTCAAATGTTATCAGCTGCTGATGAAATAGGAGTAGCTTTAGGTCGAGTCTGATATGCCGAATCTGTATTTGAACGTCTGTGAAGTTCAGTGTAGTCAGTATTTTTGCTATATATGATGTTGCTGGTGGTGGTGTCTTTCCTACTGAGAGCTGTTGCAGCCCCTTGATCAACTCAGTTTAAAAGATCTTCTGTCTTTCCAGCAAGATCAACAAACCAAGACATGATGGCAGCACAATAATCCAACTGGCAAACCTGAGGACTCTGGGCCGGCTGCACTGTGGTCTCGTTGCCGTCCTGGGCTGGGCCCCCTCAGCAGCGGACCTGGAGGGGGCCCAAGCTGAGTAAACCTCCCTTCTTTTGTCTTATTCCCTACATCGAATACATAAGAATTCCCCATTAATGCTACAGCTCAAACGCATTCTAGATTCATCCACTTCTTTCTCCTCCATTTGACCTCCCTGGTACAAACTTCATCATCTCTTATCTGGACTCAACAATAGCCCCCTTACCAGTTTTTTGATGTCATTTTTATTTGCCTACAATTTATGCTCTACACAGGAAAAAGAGGTCCTAAAATGCAAATCAGACTGTAACATTCCTCTTCATTATGGCTCTAATTTCAATGGCTTCCTATCATAAATTCCAAACTGTGATCATGTAGGATCTATGGAATTTGGTCAGTGCCTACTGTTCCAGCCTCATCTGGAACCATTATTGCTCCCTCATCTCTGATATTCCAGCCCATCCAAGTCTTTCTGTTTCTTTAACCCCATCAAGTTTGTTCTTACCTAAGGAATTTGTACTCCCTGCATTCTGATCAGAATGCCCCTTTCCCCTGTTATTGTATTACCATTTATGTTTCTGCTTAAGTAAATTGCTTAAGAGAATTTTTAGGCTGGGCATGGTGACTCATGCCTGTAATCTCAGCACTTTGGGAGGCTGAGGTGAGTGGGTGACGCGAGGTCAGACATTTGAAACCAGCCTGGCCAACATGGCGAAACCCCGTCTCTACTAAAAATACAAAAAAAAAATTAGCTGGGCGTGGACTGGCAGCATCAGCATCACCTGAGAACTTGCTAGAAATGCAAATTCTTAGGCCCCATGCCTGACCTACTGAATTAGAAACTCTGGGTCTGGGGCCCAGCAATCTGTGTTTTAACAAGCTCTCTAGGTGATTCCAATGCACACTGAAGATTGAGAATCACTGATATAGAATAAATGGTGGGTACACATTGTCTCATTTGAAGTTCACCATAAGAGGCAACAGGCTGTGAAGAGACAAATAACTTCAGAAGTTATTGCATTGCTGAAGTGCAATATTGCCTGGTATATACTATCGTCACCTCTCATTCTTCTGTTTTGAAACACAACTTATTTATTTGCGATTCTTAATAATATCACATTAACCACCAGCTGACACTTTCAGTTAGTATTTCATTCTCTAAGAGTTCCTTCTGGCTATCACTTGCCCATTCTGCAAGAGCCAAAGCATACATGGGCCAAACATTTGCTGAAGTAAGAGAACCCAGGGATTGTAAGGTGGGAAAAGCCTTGTTAAGATGCCACGGCATTACCTCTTTTGTAATTGGACAAATGAGGAAGTGACAAGGAGGGGTGAAGGATGATAAAGACAATGAGGAAAATCAGAAGTCAACTTTAGGAAATAATATATTGAAAAGATTGGGGAAAAGAAGGCAGCATGATGAGGAGCAGTCGTTAATGCATTCTTTATATAATACCAATCACCAATTTTCTACACAGAAAGGGAACAGAATCAAACAAAGCAGACCCACTAAGTGGGTAGAATCCCTTTTTAAAAAAATAATTTTGGCCGGGTGTGGTGGCTCATGCCTGTAATCCCAGCACTTTGGGAGGCTGAGGCAGGTGGATCACCTGAGCTCAGGAATTTGAGACCAACCCGGCCAACATGGTGAAACCCTATCCCTACTAAATATATAAAAATCAGCCAGGCATGGTGGTGTGCACCTATAATCCCAGCTACTTGGGAGGCTGAGGCAGGAGAATCGCTTGAACTTGAAAGGCAGAGGTTGCAGTGAGCCGAGGTCATGCCACTCCACACCAGCATGGTAGATAGAGCAAGACTCCATCTCAAAAAAAAAAATAGTAATTTCAACTTTTATTCTAGATTACAGGGTACACATGCAGGCTTGTTACATGGATATATTGTGTGACACTGAGGCTTGGGATGCCAGTGATCGCTCATCACTAAACCAACAGGTGGTTCTTGAGCCCACACCTTCCTCCTTCCCTCCCATGTCTAGTGGTCCCCAGGGTCTATTATTCTCATCTTTACTTTCATGTGTATCCAGTGTTTAGCTCTTATGTATAAGTGAGACCATAAGGCATTTGGTTTTCTGTTCCTGTGTTAGTTTGCTTAGGATAGTGACCTTCAGTTCCATCCATGGTACTGCAAAGGACATGACTTCATTCTTTTTTGTTGCTGCACAGTATTCCATGGTGTATATATACCACATTTTCTTTATCCAATCCACTGTTGCTGGGCACCTAGGTTAATTCCATGTCTTTGCTATTGTGAATAGAGTTGCAATGAACATGTGAGTGCATGTGTCTTTTTGATAGAATGAATTATTTTCCTTTGGTTATATACCCAGTAGCAGGGATTGCTGGGTTGAATGGTAGTTATGTTTTACGGACTTTGAGAAGTCTCCAAGCCATTTTCCACAGGGACTGAACTACTTTACATTACCACCAACAATTTGTAAGTGTTCCCTTTTCTCTGCAGCATTTTCAGCATCTGTTGTTTTTTGATTTTTTAAATAGTAGCCATTCTGATTGGTGTGAGATCGTTTTTCATTGTGGTTTTGATTTGCAATTCTTTGACGAGTAGCGATGTTGAACATTTTTTCATGTTTATTGGCCACTTGTACATCTTCTTTTGAGAAATGTCTGTTCATGTTCTCTGCCCATTTCTAAATTAGATTTTTTGCTTGTTGATTTAAGCTCCTTGTAGATTCTGGATATTAGACCTTTGTCAGATGCATAGTTTCTGAACACTTTCTCCCGTTCTTTAGGCTGTTTACTCTGTTGGAAATTTCTTTTGCTGTGCAGAGGCTCTTTAATTAGGTCCCACTTGTCTGTTTTTGTTGCTGTTGCAATTGGTTTTGGGGACTTAGTAATAAATTATTTACCAAAGCCTACGTTGAGAAGGGTACTTCCTAGGTTTTCTTCTAGGAGTTTTACAGTTTGAGATCTTATATTTAAATCTTTAACTCATCTTGAGTTAATTTTTGTATATTCTGAGAGGCAGGTGTCCAGTTTTATTTTTCTGCATATGGCTAGCCACTTACCTCAGTATCATTTACTGAAAGGGAGTCTTTTCTCCATTGCTTATTTTTGTCAGTTTTGTCAAAGATCAGATGGTTGTAGAAGTGTAAGTTCATTTCTGGGTTCTCTATTCTGTTCAACTGGTCTATATGTCTGTTTTTGTACCAGTACCATGCTGTTTGGGTTACTGTAACCTTATAGTATAGTCTAAAGCCAGGCAGTGAGATGCCTTTGGCTTAGTTCTTCTTGCTTATATTGCTTTGGCTATTCAGACTTTTATTTTTTTTATTCCAGATGGATTTTAGAATAGATTTTTCTAATTCTGTGAAAATGACATTGGCATTTTGATAGTGATAGCACTGAATGTGTACATTGCTTTGGGTAGGCAGTATGGCCATTTTTATGATATCAATTCTTCCAATCCATGAGCATAGAACATTTTTTCCATTTATTTGTGTGTTCTGATTTCTTTCAACAGTGTTTTGTGGTTCTCCTTGCAGAGGTCTTTGACTTCCTTGGTTAGATGAATTCCTAGGTATTTTATTTTCTCTGTAGCTATTGTAAATGGGATTGTGTTCTTGATTTGGTTCTCTGCTAGAACGTTGTTGATATATAAAAATGCTACTGATTTCTGTACATAGAATCCCTTTTGGGCCTATCCTATATCACTTATAGAACAAATGACCAAGGAATTAAAATTTCTGTTCCTAGAGATAGAACCATAAAACCCGAGGACTGAAAGTCTTATGAATTTACTGTTCCAGTGCTTTTTATATAGTTTGGCATACACAAACCAGTTGATTATTTGTGAAGCCATCTTCCTGGTTCTGCACAGGACTTTAACACATGGAATGAGAATATCATTTAGACTTAGGGATGACATAACATAAGAAAACCCTGAAAAGCACTCTTCCTTTTTATCAAAGATGAAAAATCCAAGGCCCAGATAAGTTTAATAAATGATTTACTCAAGGACATAAAGCTTAAAATCATGAGATCTAGGACTAAAATTCTGTTTTTCTTCTTTAAGTCTGAAGTTCTTTCTATCATGCCATAAAACCAAAATAAGCTCTGTCTCTTTCTCTCTTTTTAGTTTACAAACCTTAAAAAGATAAAACATAAGCATCTTCTTTCTGTAAGTGTTTTCAGCATCTCAATGGTGAAATAACTGAAAAGGTACATGCTACTCTCTAAGATGAAAGAAGCAGCTAAGAAGAGACTAGGCAAAACACAAAGTCAACAACTAATAGACTAAGGGCAAACAGAAGCAGGGAGAACTCTTCTCCTATAGTAGAGAAACCAGTGCCTCAGCTTTTTTTTGTGATGAGGAGTACTGTAAAATTTCTTAGAAGTTATGCTTCTTAGCAAACACAAAGAAGTTTGTCTACTTGCTCTTACCTGTGTGTGTGCGTGTGAGGTGGGATGATTATTTAGGAGTCAGCAAGATTGGTAAATAACAGTAAGGGGGGGGGGGAATTGTTGATAGTCAAGTCTCTAAGCTGGGGAAAGGGAAAGGGGGCATGAAGTAGGAAAAGAGAACAGAATGGAGATCCAGCCAGGCAGACACTACATTGGCCATTCAGTCTTCTTTAAGGAGAAACCAAGAATATGTCAAAGAAGGAGCCCAGTTGGTAGGGGTAGGGGGTTTGACAACAGCAACTAGGTTAGACATCTATCAGACAGGGAGATAGGGCTTGGAGAAGACTCCAGTTGATTGATGACTCTGATATAAGCGGTGAACCGTGTTGGATTGAGTTGACACCATTCTATGATGAAAATGACTCATATGGACTGGAGTATGCCAGTGTCCAATGATTGTAACTAGCTGGAGGCTTCTTTTGACTCACTGGGGAAAACCTCTGCCTTCTTCTGGGACTTATAAAAGACAAGTGACAAAACTTGCTGTGAAAGCAGGTAGAATCGCTGCTGTGTAATTTAATAATAGGCTCAACAATTTATATGCCCTTTTCATGCAGGTACATATTGTGTGGAATGTTTCTAAGAGATTTGAAACTGCAGCCTCCTAACTACCCAGTATTCTTCTTGGCCACTCCTTAAAGAATGCTAGGCAGAAAGGAATCTCAGAACTCATTGGCTGGTGCCTCCAAATGGGGGTAGGCAGTACCAGCTTTCAAGGAAGTGTTTGGAATTGAGTGCTGGTGTCAGGGGCAAGGGGTTGCTTTTGGTCATTACAATAGTGAGTAACCTAGTGAATGCTACTGGCTTCTTAGGGGCTCAAGGTCAAGGAGTCTAAAATTCCTGTAATAGACAGGAATAGTGTGTCCCAGATGTCAGTGACATTCAAGAACACTAAATCACTCATTTTACAGCTGAGATCCAGAAGGGTTATGTGCTCCAGGGGCTGGTACAGAGCACAGATCAGCTCTCCTCAAATACAACCTCCCTTCTACGGGAACCCATTCTAGTGCCCCACAGTGGCCTCTTCATATTTGTTGTCTTGTGTTCAGAGAATCCCAAGTCATTTTTTTTTTCTGTTTTTTTTTTTTTTTTTTTTTAGACAGAGTCTTACTCTGTTGCCCAGGCTGGAGTGCAATGACGTGATCTCAGCTCACTACAACCTCCACCTCCTGGTGGTTCAAGTGATTCTCCTGCCTCAGCCTCCCGAGTAGCTGGGATTACAGGTGTGCACCACCACACCCAGACAATTTTTGTATTTTTAGTAGAGATAGGGTTTCACCAGTTGGCCAGACTGGTCTCGAACTCCTGACCCCAGGTGATTCACCTGCTTCGGCCTCCCAAAGTGCTGAGATTACAGGCATGAGCCACCGTTCCAGGCCTCAAGTCATTTTTATATTTGCTTAAGAACAACATGTTTAGAAAGGCACACTGCTGTTATTATAATCAATATCATTAACAAAAGATAATCTATACTTTGAAATAAAACAGTGAAACATTTAACAACCTGCAACTTTGACTGATCATATGATTGGTCTTCATTTCTCGATTATTCTGACTGGCGTTACTTTAAGTGCCAATCTTTAAAAAGATAAATGCTGTTTATCTCTCAAAACAGTCATAAATTGTGGGAAAGGAAACAAAGATGAAAACGTTAGTTTTTTCAGAAATGAGGCTTTTTGTTAAAAGTAAAATAAAAATAGCAACAGAACTTCCTGATTTTCTGACTGAAGTTATTTCGTGTGCTAGTTGTTTGGTTTGGCTCCTCAAGCCCGTTTTAATTGAGATGGTGTAGGCAGCTAAAAGAAATGCATTGGTAAAACCACAACTAGGTTTCATCTTGATAGGCAGGAACAAAAACAGAAAGGAAAGAGGCCAGCCTAATTTCCAGAGACTAGGGGGTTAGAATTTCAATTAGGCATCATGGGTATGTGGGAGGAAGGCAGTTATCCTCATTCTCCTGTATCTTGTGTTTCTGACTTTGAAAGATGTAGACTATCTCAGGAACTGACAACAGTAGAATATAACTTTTTGATGGCTGTCATTATTTCCAGGCATTCGTAGCTCACACTTACTGTTTCAGTACCATCCTGAATGTAGTAACATTATGCAGTGGCCCCGCAGGCTGGAGGCTAGACACCTATCTTGTTTCCTGAGGGCTGTGGCTAACCTCCAAAGTTTATTGTTTCTGTTGCTGCCTTCTTACTACTGTGCCCCTGCTACCTAGAGAGGACTCTATTTCCTTGGGGGAACTAACAAACCAAAGAAATCTGTAACCTACCTGTTCCTTTAAATTCACAGAGCTATAGAGCCAGAAGGTATCTTAGGGGTGGTCTAATTCAATCTTCACATTTTGCAAAATGAGAAGGTGGTCAAAGAAGTTATTTGTACAAGGTCTCCCAAAGCTGACAGAGTTGAGCCCAGGACTGAATCTGTTGACATTAAACCCAACTACATTGCTCAGTGTAATAACTGCAGGCTGATTAAGTTCTCCACAACCTATTGTGCTCAAATTGATTGTCATAGAATTAGAGGATCATTTAGAATGCAAAACTATTTTTTTTCCACAGTGAGTTTTCCAAACTTTGCCATTGTTTTACTTCAAACTTTTGAGCCTCAACATTTTATATATGAAATGGCACCAACAAAATCCATAACCCTCTTCATTTTCTTTCTCACGTCCTGGAGACTGCATATGTACGTGTGTATGTTTTGTGAGATAAAGTGTCTTGCAGCTCTGGCTTTGAACAACAAAGTTGCTGAAGCTGTTAGAAGCTGCAAGAATACCCACTTCCTACTTTACTGGTGACATATTTTTGCAAAGCTGTTCCCCCTCAGCTTCCCCATCTCAAGCAAATTAAGATTTAGAACAATGACTTTAAGTTCCCTTTTATGCTACTTCTGCTCTTGTACATAAGCTTTCCTGCAAACACAAAATATTTTTCACCAGTGAACTGGAATTGTAAGTATTATCTGTTACCTGCATTGATCTCATGCAGCATTTCTGCCAAAGTTAATTCCTGTGAACACTGGTCCTACTGAGATATTTTGGAAGAAAGAACAAAAAGGTTCTGTGGTCAAATACGACTTGGAAATTGCGTGAATTATACTTTTCCTTTGATATTTATAGTGTTCATTACTGTCTCAAAGACTTTATAATAAGAGAACTAATTTAACTTTGCTTAACCTAAGATTTTCTGAATGTATTTGAATGATTTTTCTTCTGCAACATTCATGTGTGAACATCCTGCAGAACGCTTAGTAGATGAGTCATGATGAGATTACAGTAACGTTTATTGAGTGTGTACTGTATGTCCTACAGTGTTTCAAGCACCTTAGTGGGATGATGCCTCTGTCAGGCTCAAATATCATAGAACAAATTCAGACTCTATAGTCGTCAAAATGCCCATGGTTTAATTTTGGCTGTCCTTCCTATGAATTACATAACATTGTATAAATCACCTAATCTCTGAACCTCTGAATCCTCACTGTAATGTGGGAGAGTAAAGACAGACTATGAGGTAATGGGAGGGAGACGAAAATAAAGTTACTGGTAAAATATCCAAATAAAGTGGAAAAACATGGGCAACACTGAGGTTTTTTTTTTTTTAACTGCAACAAGATTCAAAAAAATGCATAAGTCCTTCCATTATGTTTCTGATGACAACTGAGGTGAATTTAAAAAATCTTTAAAGAAATATCACCTGGGAAATTACCATTGTATGTACTAGACAGCTTTCCCCCACATCTTTTAACACATTGCAGTAGTTTTCTGATAGGTACTGGATAATTTTCTCATAATCTTAGGAAATCCTTTATGTTAGGAAACATATCGTCTTGTCAAGCATACAGAAAATTGGCTAAGTTTGAAGATCTTCTACCTAGCCCTGACTTTCCGCGGGCTGGGGCACAAAAGAGTCCGTATGTAGTTTCCCATGTAAACGTCGGACTGTTTGTTCCCACACTAGCTAACAAGAGTCCTTTTGAGCCCATGATAATAACCAATAATATTTTTAGAGTGCTTCCTGTGTGCTAGGCACTGCTCTGAGAGCTCTACTTATGAAAATATCCATTTAATCTCTCAAAAACCTTATACAGTAGGCAATGCTATTGTTCTCATTTGTACATGAGGAAACATGCAAATTGTTAGCTTGCCCAAAGTCTGGCAACTATGGAGGAACAGAGCTCGGATTCAAACCCAGACAGCCTAGTTCCAAAGCCTGCTAACACAACCGCTCTTCTCCCCTCCCCATGTGGCAGCAGAACGGCAGGATGGGTCTGGGTTCTAGTGTGGGAACAAGAAAATGGGGTGAAGTAGGAAAAAAATTATCCTTTTAGTAACTTTTTACTTCACACTTCTCCATTTCCCCCACGGATGCTCTGAGTTACAGAAAAGTCCACTTTGCTGCATTTCCAAGTTTTTTCTTTTTTTTGAGATGGAGTCTTGCTCTGTTGCCCAGGCTGGAGTGCCGTGGTGGATCTTGACTCACTGCAACCTCTGCCTCCTGGGTTCAAGTGATTCTCCTGCCTCAGCCTCCCAAGTAGCTGGGATAATTTTGTATTTTTAGTAGAGATGAGAGTTTCACCATGTTGGTCAGGCTGGTCTCAAATTCCTGACCTCAGGTGATTCTCCCACCTCAGCCTCCCAAAGTATTGAGATTACAGGCATGAGTTACCACGCCCAGCCCTGCACTTAGAGCTTTTACTTCTCTCCAGGGGCCTCCACGTGCAAGTCTATTCTCCCCCTACCTCCTCTCCTCAACCTGTATCTTCTTCCCTTACCTGCCTGGTTTATGACTACTCTGTTTCTGGGGCTCAGCTTAGGCATCAGTTCCAGTAGGAAGCCTTCCCTATCTAACCATCCAGGAATACTTAAACCTTCAGGCACCCAGTACCCCATACTCGCCTTACCTTGGCATTTAACTGTGGTAGTGTAAGTGCCCATTTATCTGACCATGACTCCTATGAGAAGGTAAACTTCAGGAGAGCAGAGACATACCTGTCTCATCTCTATTGGGTTTCTGAGGTCTACAACAGTACCGAGCACATGGTTGGTGTTTAATACTTGCTATCCACAACTGCACCATTCCCCAATATTTGCCATGTCCAGAATAATATTTCTATAATTTCCTTCTTCCTAGTGTATTAATGGGAAAGTAATTTCAGACTCTAGTATGCTGTCAGAAGAAGTGAGGAGGAGAGTGTTTCTACTCAAGCCTTGCCTCTTTTGTTCTTTTCCATTTTCATGTGCTCACCATTCCCCTGATGCCCTTTACCAGTGCTTAATTCCTATTTCATTCCTATTCCTTTTCCATTCCTCCTATCTTTATGTGTTAGGAGGAGACCCTTTGTAACAACTCTGTGATGAGCATATGCTGTTGGGTGTTGGACAAGACCTGTCAGAGAAGTCCCTATTGAAAGGCTGACCAGACCAACCCAGGAGGACTGTGGGCAGAACTCTTACCCCCACTTTGGTTCTCTGGCCATGTATCTTGGCTCCTTAGGGGAAGAAAACAGTTGAGATGGAAGCAGAGATGTTTTAGCAAAAGATGCTAACGCTGTTGCTGCTGCCTCCACTAAGTGGTTAAAGGTGGTCAGTATTTCCCACTAAATGCTTGTGTAGCTAAGACTGAGAGCAGTAGGGGCAGAAGGCAACTTGAGAGGATGCCATCTACTTTCTATTCCTCCAGCTTCTACCCTATTTATGTTATAATTTTGTGAATAATAAACTGTTATTGAAGCAGTCTTGTGACCAGGCTATATTGCCATACATTTTTTATTTTTAGTAACTATTTTGTCAGTATAAGTCTAAGAGATTATATAAAAGATTACTTTTCCATATGTTTCTGGAACAGAAATTCAGGGATTTGCTCGCTCAGCCAGTCACTCACTCATTCGTTCAACCAATGCTTGTCAAGCACACAGTTCAAAGGTGTTTTGCTGGGCATAAAGGGACACTTGGGGATGAGTAGAGCATGGTCCTTGCTTTTATGGAACTCACGATATGTATGGATTTAGGAACAGAAATAACTGACACCATGTAGAACAGAATATGTATGATGTTGTGGGAAATATGAATTAAGTTTTAGAGGTGTGGGAATTGAAGTAGCAGCAGATCATTATATCAGTGCTGTCCAAAACAATGTTCTGAGAAGATGAAAATGTTCAAATGTTTGTGCTTATATAGCATATATAGTATACTTATATACTATAGCCACTAGCCACATGTGGCTATTGAATGTTTAAAATGTGGCTAGTGCAACTGAGGAGCTGAATTTTGAATCTCTATTTAATTTAATTCAAACATTCACTGTGGTTAGGTGGATACTATATAGGACAGTATAGATCTGATAGATCTGTAGTCTGTCAGGCAGGTAGAATTATAAAAACTCAGAGAAGCATTGGGTCCCAAGAGGTAGGCTGGAGTGTCAACAATGTAGAGAGAACTGAAGCTCCTGTGAGCTCTGGGCCTTTGCACTGCCTGCTTATTTGACATCTCCAAGGTCTCAATGATTCCTCAAATTGAACATGTTCAAAATAAAAATCATGGTCCTCTCCTGAATCCTGGTTACTCTCTCAAAACCTGTGACCCTCGAATTGTTCAAACTAGAATCTTAAGCGTCATCCTTGACACCCACTCATTCTCACCCACACAACCAATCCATTGTTTTCTAGTCTAAGTATCTCCAAACCCAACCGCTTTTCTCATCTCCATGCCGACCTCCTTAGTCGAGGCTCATGGAGTACTACATGATCTCCTACTTCCTTTTTTAATGTTTTTTTTTTAAATTGTGGTAGGAAAATTTAACATCATGTTTACTCTCTTGACCAATTTTTATATGCACAATACTTAATTGCTAACTAGAGCTGGAATGCTGTACATCATATCTCTAGAACCTATTCATCTTGTGTAACTGAAATTATGTACTGGCCTCCTCCTGCTACTAGAAAAATTCTTCCTAAACATCAAAACCTGACCAGGTCACCCTCATGTTTAGGCTGAAGCCCCAAGTCCTTAACATGACATATAAGGTGTAAAAGAAAAAAAAAAAGAAAACGTGACATATAAGGTTTGGTTCCTGTCTAACTAACTCCCCAATACGATTTTTTATTGCTTTTCCCTGCTTTATCCTCACTGCAACTTCATTCATCTTCTTATCATTCCTCAAATAATGCTAGTGTGAACAGAGTGCAGGTGGCACATACAGATGCTTTGTGTGTGTGTGCATGCATGTGTGTGTGTGTGTGTGTGTGTGTGTGTATGTGGTCAAGTATCATGTACCGCTGCTATTTGGTTATATCAAAGTTTGAGGAAGCTCCCAGAGGTACTGTGCAGGTGCCTCAAAGCAATAAAATAACGTTTTTATTTAGATCTGAGGTCTATCTTGGTTAACATAAAATTTTAACTACATAAAGGCTTTCAGAAAGACTCAGGTCATGCATACCATTTTAACTGGGTTAGTAAGTGTGACCCATGCAGGTATGATTTGGGAAGGCAGAGCTTCCTTTAGCAGTATCATCTCCCTTGCTAGCTAGTTCATCATAGAACCAATCAGTAAAAACAAGGAGCTACTATTTAAGGTCTTTGAAAGTCAGAGTACGTGGCACATGGGTGATGTCAAATATATGTAGTAGAATAAAGTGCCCAGTGGAGGCAGAGGAGTTAGTCTCTCCTTCTGCTACTACCTTCCCTACAACAGTTGGTCCCTCTGCCCTGTGTGGCATTTGTGCTATTGTTTCCTTTTCCATTTGTTGTTATTATTAATTTTTTCAGGTGTTTCAGAAAAAATTCATTTTCCTCAAAAGTTGTTTGGGGCAGGGTTGTCTTCTTAGGAAAAAGGAAATAAGCTACAGGCAGGCCTCACTCTAAGCAAAACTAGGTTGACAAAGTTTGTCTTCAAAGGTCCGTGGGGCTCCTATAGGTGTCTTGTTCCTTTTTTTTTGGAGGGGGATGGGGTTTCGCTCTTGTTGCCCAGGCTAGAGTGCAAGGGCACGATCTCGGCTCATCGTAACCTCCGCCTCCTGGGTTCAAGCGATTCTCCTGTCTTAGCCTTCCCAGTAGCTGGGATTACAGGCATGTGCCACCACGCCTAGCTAATTTTATATTTTTAGTAGAGATGGGGTTTCTTCATGTTGGTCAGGCTGGTCTTGAACTCCCAACCTCAGGTGATCTGCCCATCTCGGCTTCCCAAAATGCTGGGATTACAGGCGTGAGCCACCATGCCCGGCCTAGTCTCCTTTGTTTAAGGTATGGTGAAGCTCTAATCCAGGAGTGGTTGTATGCAAGTCATCTTTAATCACAACTAAAATCAAGCATAATAGATACATTGGACCTGTTAGTATCTATCCCAAGGGTACTTGCCTCTTACAGAAGCGCTGGCTACAGTGTCTCGCATAAAGGGAGAACGAATGCCGTCCCAAGAGTCTTGTATGCTTCTACACAAGTGAACTGCCAAATGCTAGCTCTAGTAGCACTTGAGACAAGCTCAGCATCTACAGTGAGATGTTCTAGAATGATTCATATCAACTGCCTGGGTTACAGGACGTTGTTTTCCTTGACATCTCTATTATTCCATTCCTACTCTCTATGTGTCCCTAAAAAAATGAGTTCCTGTAACAACTCAAAACAAGCTATTCTTGACTTTGTAAAAATCAAAAAGCTATTTGCCACTTAAAGATGGACTGATTTGAGTTAAAATGTTTCTATTGTCAGTATACATAAGACTCTCCTGGGCAAGTTGTTAAAAATGGAGATACATAGGCCTCAAAGCAAGATGTTCTGATTCAGGAAGGGGGCTACGGTGGTGGTGGAACAGGGGCACGAATCTTCATTTTTAAAAAGCATCTAAGCTCCTTCTGGTATAGATGGTCCACAGGCCACATTGGGAGAAACACTGCCTTGAGGAATGATGGGTAAAAGTAAATTTTATAATAGGTATCAGGTGAAATATTTTGAGATGATGAAAATTTATATCATCTACTGGCAAACCCAGTATTATATTACTATTTAGTAATGTAGAAGAAAAGGCAATTTTTGGTTTTCAGAAAGAACAGTAATTAATTTTCTAGGTTATTTTGTGACCTTATAAGAAAATGGGATTATATTATTCACAAAAACTATTAAAGCAGATTGTTGTCAAAGTTTTGAGGTAAATTATAATTCAACCAACTGATCAATGAAATCTGAAACATTTTGGAGTGCTATTATTGGAACAGAACAATATCTTAAGACAATAAAGTATTAAATTATTTAACAAAAAATAAGTTTTCTTCTATGAGGAGGTAGGTATACTTATCTTAATAAAATCAATAATATTGTTTGACTCTTTATCTGGTTTCAAATTACTGCAATGTGCAATTTTGAAAATAAAAGTTAAACAGGCTATTTTGGTGAGTTTGTATATGAAAATCCTAAACCATTGGGTAACACTCACAGACTACAGAAAGGTTAGTTTTCTTGCCTTTTCAAGAAAATTTGCCAAGAATTCTCACATTGAATGGCTAGTTCCTTTGAAGGAACAATTAATTTCATATTTGCAGAATATGCTATTGAATATGCTACTGCTTTTGAAAACTGGACTTCAATATTCTTTGTTGGATCAAGATGCTGAAGTAACTTCCATCAGTTTGTTAGTGTGACTTAAAAAAAATCTCTTCAATAAATGTATAAATTTCTTGATGATCCATCCTTTGCCCCCAAGTTCATTTTAATGTAATAGAGATCACTTGTTGGATACAGGTTTTAAAACTAGTATGCTCTCAAAAGCAAGAGATGATACACAACCTGTTCTAACTTAATTATAAAATTTTACAGCAATTATATGTATTTTATAATAAAATATTAATTCATTAATTATATGCCATGGACATCTTTCAACATCAATATATATTCATTCTTTTCCCTAGATACAAAGTACTATAAGTGAAAACAATTTTGACCCAGCTTTAATTAACTTTAATTTTAGCTTATATGTCATTAGCATTTATAATTTAATTTTGGACTCTAAGTTAAAATTCTCTTCAGATTTTATAAGTCCTATGGATAGGGAAGAGTACTCATTAGACCAAGTAAACACTGCTTTGTTCTTGACCTATTTCAAGAAATAAGAAGCCCAGATAAATAATTAACTTCTTTAGGATGGTTGTCTTATTGTTACCATGTGCACACTCTTCATTGTTATCATAAATACACTGTCAATACCTGAGGATGATTGAATTTTTCACGCTTCTTTGCATTGTATATACCTAAACCTTAGGTGGTTCTTTTAAGATAACCCATTATTTTTCTGATATTGATGCTTTGTAGCAGTTAAATGCCTTACTAATGTTTTCCCTCTTAGATATGTGATTAAAAGTTCCCAGTCAAGATGGTAGGCTTCATGTGGCAGCAAGCTCTGCTCACCCTAAATCTCTAGAAAGGATAGAAAAGATAATTAACTAAAAATGTATATGTACATATACCACAATCACACTGGAAAACAAAAAAGTAAACCCACAGTGTGTCAGAAACTATGAGGAATCCCTAAAAGATTTGAAGAGAGATCAGATCAACGAGGTAATAAAAGCCCAAAGAGAGCACGAGAGAGAGCTATAAAAGTCGGAGCCACTCCGTGAGAGTTCCACACTCAGAGATGGAGAACATTGGGAGCAGGTAGGGCCTCATGGGTGACCACTTGAGGGGATGAAGCAGGGGCAGCCAGGCACTTTTGACTTCTACACAACAGAAATACTGAGAACTACGAGTGAGCGAAGCTGAGCAGAGCCCCGCTGGCAGCGTTGTCCAGGAGGAAAGAGGAGCACCTGGAGTAAAGATGGGCTGTCAAAGCGCCTCATGTCCAGGTACACTAACGCCACCCCCCTCTTCCCTCAAGTGGGCTGCACAAACAGAAATCGCAGACAATTGAATTCAATCTCCACTAAAACATACACACAAAACCAGGAATCTTCAAACATTAAAAAGGCAACACCAACACTTTGGGAGGAGAAGGTGGGCGGATCATGAGGTCAAGAGATCAAGACCATCCTGGCCAACATGGTGAAACCCCATTTCTACTAAAAATACAAAAATTAGCTGGGCGTGGTGGCACGTGCCTGTAATCCCAGCTACTCACGGGGGCTGAGGCAGGAGAATCGCTTGAACCCTGGAGGCAGAGGTTGCAGTGAGCTGATATGGTGCCACTGCACTCCAGCCTGGTGACAGAGTGAGACTCCATCTCAAAAAAAAAAAAAAAAAAAAGCAACACCGAGAAAACAGCACTCTGAAGTCACCAAAGAGTAGAATTTATACCTAAGGAAACAGAGTAATACAGCAAGAGAGGCACAGGAAGAGATTGCATCTACAAGAGGATCAAGTTGATGTGATAATGAAAATCTTTTATGTTATGTTTAAGCAAAACAAAATGTGATTTAACGCTTGCAACAATTGGATGCCTATTTTTTTTTTTTTTTTTTTTTACTAGTATTGATCCCTGAGGCAGCGGCTAATAGCTACCATCTACTATTCATCTATTTCCATTGGGTCTTTATTTGAGTTTTTTCTCCTTTTCTCCTTTAAAAATGTTAATTAAATTGCTGCCAATGATTGTCTTTATGATGTACCAGGAACTGTGCTACGTGTTGTTACTTTTAATCCTAACAATAATTCTATGACAGACTTATTATCCCCATTAGCAGATGAGAAAACTGAGGGTAACAGAAGCCGAGAACCCTCCTTGGGGTCCTACAGTAATTGGGACAGCTGATCCCGGAACCCAAGTCTTTCTAATAAGAAAGCAACTGCTCTTAACTCCTGATTAAAAAAAAAGATTGTGAAAACTCCTACATTCTTCAAAACAAAAAAGTGGTCCTGTCTTTATAATACACCTCACTTCTCATAGATCGTTAAGTGCTCATTGTGCTTTTTGCAGGTTCTCCTATCAACTTCAAAGCAAACTTTAAAAAAGCTTTCAGCTTACAAAAATACAGTGACAAGCTTGAAAAAAATGTTTGTATCAGTGCCACATTCATCCTCTTCTTTTATCGTTAGGCTCACAAACACAGGAGTCTGTCTACAGCACGAAAACTTGAGAGTGTTTGTCTTCAACTTGCTGATCTTTGAAGACCCAACTATAAAGCATTATAAAAGAAAGGCACCTTGATTTTAGGACAACTGCCTAGCTTGCTTTTGCATTGGTCTAATTTCTTTTAAGTACTATGTGAGCACAGGCCTTTTTTGAAGGTTAGGTACTTAACATACCAAAACATCACTGAAGAACAAGATGAACATTGTTACTAAACCATGAGACATCTAGATAGTGGGGTAACTAGGCCAGTACAGTTACATTTGGGCAATGATCAGTTTGGGAGCATAAAAAGATGTAGTGCTTTTAGCTCCTCTCATCTCTGAGCCTTCCTGGTCAGTTTGGGCAGGTGGGAAGGGGTATCACCAAGCATGGAGACCTCCTAAAGGAACAAGTATGGTCATCTTGGGCAAGACTGTGGGCTCCATTGTCATTATGGCCTTTATCAAGATAAACGCAGCTCTTATTTTTTTTTCTTTGCCTTGCATACCACCAGTAGTGCTAAGTTATTTTTATATTTAAGGAATAGTAATTATATGTGCCACCTGAAAGCACTGTGTGGAACAAACCTCAAGCCAATGCAGGGCAGAAGGGGGAACAATGAAATGAAAATGAAAGGGAATAGAGAACAGGAAAAAGAAAGAAAGGAAAGAGAGGGAGAGGGTGGCATGAGTCGTTGATTACAGCTGTCATGTGGGTAGAACACAACACTACTCTTCCAGGCTGATGGTCAGTTGGTGTGCACTATCTACCAATTATGGAAACGGTGAAGTTGCTGCAGCCCTCCAAAGGCCCTGACATCCCTCAGGAACCCTTGGACCTCTTTGTGATCCAGTAACTAAAGGGTTATATCTGCCATAGCGGAGAACTTGTTCAACTACTCCAAGCTGTCAGAGCTATGCCATGGAATATGTTAGATACTTGAATAACACCTTTGTTCTTTCCCTCACTAAGCAAATGTTCGAGAACAACCACAGACCTACCTGTTTGCTTAAATGGATTATTCATTCATTTGCTTGTTTTGATGTAATCACTAACTGCGAGTATCCTGGCTCAGTGTTACAGCATTTCTTTTGTTTTAAGAAAAATATCTATGGCTTAGAAACCCTTCCTCTCCCCCTCAACCCCTGCATACCCAACACCACTGTACCACCCCCCAGCCCCGCAGCCCCACTGCCCCCACTCTAATCCTTCTCTAGACTACAGTACTTCTTTTTTTTTGAGACAGAGTTTCGCTCTTGTTGCCTATACTGGAGTGCAATGGTGTGATCTTGGCTTACTGCAACCTCCACCTCTGGGATTCAAGTGATTCTCCCAAGTAGTTGGGATTACAGGCGCCTGCCACCACGCCCGGCTAATTTTTTGTATTTTTAGTATAGATATAGACGGGGTTTCACCATGTTGGCCAGGCTGGTCTCAAACTCCTGACCTCATGTAATCCACCCGTCTCAGCCTCCCAAAGTGCTGGAATTACAGGCGTGAGCCACTGCGTCCGTCTGAGTACAGTACTTTTTAATGTGATCCAGGAACAACCTACATTAGAATCATCTGGTGAAACTGGATAACTATTCCAATTCCTGAGTTCCATCCCAGACCTCTTGAGCTAAAAACTTTGGGGACATTCTTATGCAGCTAGAAGTTTGAGAACCTTTGAAAGATGAATGCACAATTTTGATTTTTTTTTTTTTTTGCTTCTTCCGAATATATGACACATTCACTGTTTATTAGAACCACTATCTGTCCTCGTCATCTTTCTCCTCAGAAACCCATTTAGAGCTCACAATGATCAGGAAGACAAGTAAGAGATGCTGGTTGTCTGGGGTATCCTTGTAATATTGTAACTCAGGAAAGAACCTGAATGCTTTCAAATCCCCGGTCTGACAGAAGAATGCCTTTTCTGGAATTCCTTTTTTTTTTTTTTTTAAGGATCTTTGTTTATTAGACATTGAAAATAAACAGATGAAACAGCCTGACTGTGACATCAATTTGGGACAACTCGATTTCTGTACTTGCATTGGAACTGACCAAATTCTCCTGAATATATTCTGTTTATCAGCAGTTCATTTCTAGTGATACAATGACTATCAATAGCAACAGAAAATAAACCCACTTCCTCCCCCGGCCATCCCTTCCCATTGACTTCTTCTGGGAGGAGGACTTTGAGTAAGAAACTTCTGCTAATATTCAAAGGAAGACCACAGCTGTGTCAAAGGGTTCAGCTTGGAGATAGCTGAACTATTCTAAGTAATAAAGTGGAAAGAGTGGTTCTGGTTGTTTTTTTTTTTTTTTTTTTGCATTTGGGAAGGATAGGTCAAAGAAATGAGGAAAAGAAAAAAAAAGGGTGAGCTACAGGGAAAAGTTAGGAGCCTGAGTTGCAAAATATCTGCTGTTTTTGAAGGACAGAGGCTGCCAATATTTTAAATTTCCAGCTCAAGTTGCAACGTAAACCCCTCTGGCTCCTCAAACCTTCAGTGAAGCCTGTCCTGCACACACATGCCTTTGATAAGTGTTCTGCAGTGAAAACCAAGGGAAACTGCTGAGTCTCTGTTTGGGTTATTGCAGTACACCACAGGGTCGGGGGGGCAATCCCCAAACCCATCCAAGTTAGAAGAAGCAGGAGCCAGAAGCTAGAAGTGACCTTGAGAAATCGAGCCGGTTGCTCCTTCATAGATCTGCACAGAGCATCAGACGTTTTGAATAACACACAAGATGATGTTTGGCACTAACTTTGTCCTGATTTTAAGGAGCACAGTAACACAGCTTTTATATTCCTACATTGGCTTTTCTACTTTAAAATAATGTTGATGCTTGTAATTCTCTGTGCTTTCTTAGTAGTTCAGAATTCAGCAATCTCTTTAAAGAGATTGCTCCATAAAGCCCAGTATTTTCTGTGGGTTTCACTGACCAAAAAGAAGGGAGATTTGCAGTGATGGTCAAAGGAATAGAAAAGAATTAAGACTTTTGAGAAAGAACACTGTTTAGAAGATGAGAAAGAAGAAGAAAGTGGGAAAATGAGAGGGAGAAAGTTGGTTGGGGGCAGGGTGATGGAATGTTCCTTGCTAGGTTTTGTAGCACAGGCTGCTCCACCCAATCCTGAGGAGCTCTAGACAATCTTAGGGTTAGCCCCCAGCTGGTAGGTACAGACCTAGTGGGAGAACTGGACACTGTATCCGGTTGCATGCCACTCAGCCCGAGAACAACTAATTTCTCCCCATGAGGACTAAGGACTCCAGGACTCAGAGAAATCAAAGGCAACTCCTTCCTACAAAGAAATGAAACTTCCTGCTTGTTAAATAGCTCGTATCAGGTCTAGAAAATTCTCTTTAACTTAAAGAAACAGCGATTACGGAAATGCATTTTAAAGGCTTACCTCATTCTTCTTCTGCATAAAACTGCTTTTTGAAAAATGACTGAGGAGCAAACCATGCTTATGTGTGTGTGTGTGTGTGATGTTGGATTTGTCACACACATACATCTCACATCTGGTTTCTAGATGAACCAAAAGTGAAAGGCTGGAGAGCTGGGAGATGCAGAAGCGAGAAGCTGCAGTCTAGATCCTCAATGACTGAGAGCAGGCAACCTCAACTTTTTAAAGGTGATAATTTGGAAGAGAAATAGGAAGAACTGTAGGATTGTAAAACAAACCCTAAGGGGATTCTTTTTCCACAAATCCAGGTTTCTTTCTCCACCTAATAATTGTCGATTACCTTCTATTCCAGAATAAGACAAACAAATACTCAAACATGGTGTGGATGTCTGTCTGAGACATTTATCTGCTTTGCCATTTTTGGGGGACAGACTTTTAATTGCCTAGTTGTAACTAATCATATCGCCACACAGGTTGCTTTTAAAAACCAGGGGAACTGTTTTATTCTTCTGATAATTATAAGAGAAACAAGAAAAGAGAACAGAAGCATGTCTCTCTTAACTTCAGTAGACTTACTACCACCCCTGGAAACACACAGGCTCTGTTGCCAGGACCAGGACTGAAAAAACCGTTGTGGTGTGCAGTCATGCAGCTGCAGAGAGATGTGGACTGTTACAATAAATACAAACAGCTGATTCTACAATGTAGGTTCTTACTTTGGGGAGAAGGAAACCTCATATGGTTTTTGGCTTTGATTTTTTTTCTATAACCAGATGTCTCATCTTCGGTTACTTTTTCCTGATAATATCTATTTGTATTGAGTGTTCTAGATGTTTTTTTCTACCTCTGACATGCCAGACAGGATGAAGTATAATCCTTCCCCCTTGGTGGCAATTTAAACAGAGAGAGACATATTTCTTATCTCTTTACTACTAGTTAATATAGCAGTTAAATGTCTCCAGCTTTTTAACTCTTTTTCTCTCCCTTATTCCTCAGATGCTGGAAAAACAAATAATCTATTGCTCTAGATGATTCCCTGGACTTTAAAGCCACGCCATTAACTGTCATTATGGTGCCTTGTCTGAAAGGATAGAACATTTCCAAAATTTTTGTAAAAATAGGTAGCTGGATTTTTGCTCATGAGGCATAATTTTGTTCTTCCAATAGCTGGAATTATTCTTTTGTTAGATAAGTCAATTTCATTTTGTTTTGAAAACAAAAAGCATGAACAAAGACATTCTTTTAGCATAGAAACCCATCATATCAGAAATCGTTTTAATCAAGGCAAAGTAGAAGCCTTTAATGGCAAAAGCGTATTCATCATCTAATCATTTATAAAAGGATTTTATTTGACTTGGCTTGGAAATTGTTTTAGCAGATTGTGTGAAACAAGGCATCTCCTGCAGACTGAATCATAACACATACATTTGTCCGATATTCTTAGCTAGTTTTAAACATTTGATGCGTGTATGCACAATTGAAAGTAAATCAGAAAGAGCCTTTATTATTTTTAATTATTATACTCATATGTATTTGTATTTTATTAAAATTTCTTTTCATTCTCCTTTTCTGAAGTAAATTATAATTTCATTTTAATGCTTTTAATATTTTAGAGGTTGTATAATTTTGATCAAATTAAGTAAATCATCTCATAATGCATCTCATACTTTATTTGAGGGTAATGTATTTTACATTTTATTTATTTCAGCAACTGTGAAAACATTTGTTTATATTACAAGTGGTCATATCTTCTTGTATGCTACTAAAGTTGATACAATGCCAGTTGAATGGACAATATTTTCTTATTTTTTGAGATGCTTAAACATATATCAGTTTTAGCCTCTTGATCGCAGGAGGAGTTCTTATAACAAGGGCAAATCATGGCATATTGCCCTAAGTTATGCTATTTGGAAACTTCTGCTCGCATAACTAAGAAAAGCGATAGTCTCTCTTAAAGCAGGGTGAGTATAACTATATTAAGGAAACTCTTCCCTGTAAACTAAATGATAAGTGTGGACTATTGTTGAGCTAAAATTAATATTAAAGGAATAGCTGGTGCCTGAGCAGAAAGAATCTTGAAGGTCAAATTGAGTGTGCAGCAGGGAACCAGGACCCTAAATATGCCAAGGGAACTTTTCAATGGCAAAGTCTCTGAAGATGAGGAATCTGCCTTTCTCGCAGGCCAGCTCCAGGGGCCTTCTCCTTGTCCTGGCTCACTCTCCCATCCAGTGTTCTGTTCACCTCCTCCTCTAAGTGGATTGGCTGATTAAAGGCTTACACAATGATGGCCCTCAAGGCATCTGCAGGTTAGGAGAGGGCAGGCTCTATCACAGTCCAGGCATCCAGCCCTGGATCTTCCTCATACCCCACTGGGATCATGTCCACAAGACTCCTCAGAGTGGGAGACGTGGGGAGGGGTTAGAGGACACCTGAGTGTCCTTGATCAGTGATCATGGTCCAGAGAGCATGGAACAAGGCTTGGGGTGGGCACTCAGTGCATGTTATTAATAGTTCTGCCATCTTGCTGTCTGCCTTGTGAAGGGGTAAATCGATGGTCTTTTTGGAAATATTGATCCTTAGACTATAATTAACTTATATTATACTTAACTATAATAAGTATTTAGTGGTATTTACAAATGAGGATGGGAAATTTCAGAGTGTCCCTCCTCCAATTCCCAAGTAAAAATAGTAAAAAAACAAAATAAGTCAAGGCAAACATTATCTAAAACTCACTAGCAGTCACCTCACAAGAAAGGGAAGACAATATCATGCATAAACTTCAAAAAGTGGTGGCTAAGGGAAGAAACAGAAGGTTCTGATGCCACCGGAGGCAAGCTAACCTTCCACCTGTTCTCTATGTCCAAAAGCAATACTGAGGGAAGACAGTGGTTCTAGAAAAGTCTGTGCATTCTCTCTAATACACTACAGGTTGGAGAAGCGAACTCTAAGGTGAGTGAGCAGCCTGGGAAGGTCAAGGGAAATCCTTCAGCACAAAAGTCCTAAATACCACAACAGGATCACAGGAGAGGCAGGAGGGGGATGAGTTGCCAGGGCTGGCCCTGCCCCGGTACAGGGCACTGAATGAGATCTCAGGAAACGGAATGGAATCTGGGTCCCCAGTAAGGACTACCCTAGAGACCAGCACAGCTAATATGTATGCCACAGAAGAATGGATTCAAAGCCACACTCAGAACTCAAATCGCAGTTCTGAGGGGAAGGCAAATTTATCACACTGGATTAGAACTTGCAGATGCACTTGTCATCCTTCAGCCAGATCAAAAGAACTAGTGTGACCCCTGTTCATATAGCACAGCAAATTCCTGAGAGCCTGAGAGAATACTGATAAAATGATTGACACAGACGCATACTGGCTAAGATTCTTAACCTTAAGGACAAAGATTTCTTTGGAAATCCAGGCAGAAAAGCAAATCATTTTCAAAGAGGGAAATTTAGGTTGTCCGCATACTTCTCCACAGTAAATTTAAATGCCAGAATCTTGAAATAAAGACCATGTAGATTGCTTATAAAAATGAAACATTAGCTGGGTGCAGTGGCTCATGCCTGTAATCTCAGCATTTTGGGAAGCCGAGGCAGGAGGATTGTTTGAGGCCAGGAGTTCTAGACCAGCTTGGACAACAAAGCAAGACTCTGTCTCTACAAAAAATTTTAAAAAATATTAAAGCTGGGCGTGACAATATGTGCCTGTAGTCCCAGCTATTCGGGAGGCTGAAGTGGAGGGATTGGTGCCCAGGAGTTCAAGGCTGCAGTGAGCTATGATTGTGCCACTGCAGTTCAGCCTGAGTGACAAAGCAAGACCCTGTCTCAAATAAAAAAAAAAAAAAAAGAAAGAAGAGAGAAAGAAAGAAGAAAGACAGAAAGAAAAAGAAAGAAAGAAAGAAAGAAAAAGAGAGAAAGAAAGAAAAAAAAGAAAGAAAGAGAGAAAGAGAAAGAAAGAAGAAAAAGGAAAGAAAGAAAGAAAGAGAAAGAAAGAAAGAAAGAAAGAAAGAAAGAAAGAAAGAAAGAAAGAAAGAAAGAAAGAAAGAAAGAAAGAAAGAAAGAAAGGAAGGAAGGAAGGAAGGAAGGAAGAGAGGGAGGGAGGGAGGGAGGGAGGAAGAAAGGGAGGGAGGAAGGAAGGAAGGAAAGAAGGAAATCTTGTATTAAAAAAGACCAAGGAATGCAGCTGGGATAGGAAACAACTGGGAACAGTTTGTTTGCTGGCTTATCTTAGAAGGGCAGAAGAGAGAAGTTTCCAAGAGGGAAGATTAATAGGGATACTTCATAAAATTTGACCAGGGACGGTGTGGTTAAGGGAGGAGAGTCTTTCTGAGGCATTTCTATTATGCTTAAACCTAGGTAAGTTGCCTGATTAACAGTAAGTGGGTTCCTTAGACTTTTCAATGTGCACTAGAAGGAAGAAGCCCTGGAGGTCTTCTGAACAACCTCTTTTTCAGGGATTAAGGAGGGTGGGTGAAATAAATTGGGCTCGGGCTGGGGTAAAAAGAAGAACGACACCAGCCACAAAGTGTGCACCAGGCCCTGGGACAATGAGAGTGCAGGGTGTGCTGAGGGCCCCCCAAAGCTGAACCACACTGTTGAGTAACTCCCAATTCCAGTCTATGTATGAGAGAGCTTTGCCTCCAGTGATTCAGAGTACTGTAATAGTCCAGTCTATGAGCTGTTTCAGTCAAAGTATCCTGGGATCTCTTCTTTTTGTATTGTGTTCTTACATTCCCAGTGCACAGTGGCATATTAACACTTGGAGAAATCTTTAAAGAAAAGCACTTACCACTGCATTTCTAAAATGTGAACATAGAATCCCTTTTTCCTGTGGTGGCTAGGAGCAACAATTTGTAAAACACTGCCACATGCTGATATAAAACAGTTTTCAATATGTAAATATCTAATAAGGTCATGTTAACAGAGTACATATAAAAGGAGAATGAGGGGAAAAAGAAGGGTGATGGCTTTGGGGCCTGTGAAGGAAAAACTTACCGACTCCTGGAAACAAGTTACTTGCTGGTGAAAATAGCCCAAGCACCTTTTGGTTTCAAGTTGTTGTAGGCTGGATTAGTTAAATGATACATACACAGATGAGGAGGGGACCATCAGTCTTTTGTTAATGCCCTCTGGAGTCCTGGCTTTACACCTGTTGCTGTCAAGGTGCTTAACTGATCATTCCTATAGCTCACACATGGAAAAAATCAGTCTTGGTTTCTCACCAGTATTAAGAACAAGACTA
Source organism: Macaca nemestrina (assembly GCF_043159975.1). Lineage (NCBI taxonomy): Eukaryota > Metazoa > Chordata > Mammalia > Primates > Cercopithecidae > Macaca > Macaca nemestrina. Next base: position 141,919,091 of record NC_092130.1, on the reverse strand, counting down.
GAAAAAAGGGTTGAAGTGAATATTTCCCAGCAGGTTTTTACCAAATCCTACATGCAAACCAATAGTCAGGCCAGGGGTTCTTATGAACCCAAACTTTGGTGAAGTATTGTGTTGATACATGGGAAGAAGCCCTTTGTGTCAGAACTGGCTCAGGACCCAAAAGGAAGCAAAGGAAAGGTTAGTTCAGAGAATATTTTGAGATTTTTGATTTTTTAAAAAATGGTTAGTCTTTTGTAACCCTAAATTGTTCTTAGGAAAAAAAAATTTAGTTTCATGATCAGAAAAGCAACATGTTAGAGTCAAGCTTACAGTTTAACAAGGAAGGCAGCTAAATCGATCTGCAAGATAGACCCTCTGTTATAACAGTTGTTTTGTGTCCAAGCTCCATTCAGTTGAGTACAAGTCTATTGGCAGGGGTTATCTATTGTGTTAAAACAATTGCTACACTATAAAGTATTAAAATCTAATACTGAACAAAATCTGGGAGCACATAAATTCTAGTTAAATAGAATTTTTTTTTGAAACAAGGTCTTGCTTTGTCACCCAGGCTGAGGGCAGTGGTGCAATCTTGGCTCACTGCAACCTCTGCCTCCCAGGTTCAAGTGATTCTCCTGTCCCAGCCTCCTGAGTAGCTGGGAGGTGAGCACCACCACGCCTGGCTAATTTTTGTATTTTTGGTAGAGATGGGATTTCGCCATGTTGGCCAGGCTGGTTTTGAACTCCTGACCTCAGGTGATCCACCCGCCTCAGCCTCCCAAAGTGCTGGGATTATAGGCATGAGCCACCGCGCCCGGCCTGCTTAAATAGAATTCTGTGAAAGAATAAACTTGAGAAGCTAACAAAAATGTATATTACTTCCGTACTCCAAATGAGAGAATGGCAAGCAGACTGGATTCTGTCTTCATGGAGCTTAGAGTGGTATTTACAAAACAGACAACAAACAAAAGGTATGTTTCAACCAAAGGCCACAGAAAGGGAGAGGAATGAGGATTTGGGGGGTTTCATTTATGCTTGATTCATTGTCTTGTGATATTCTATGTTTGAAGAGAGGCAACCCAGCACGACGAGGTGGAATGCGGGTGGGAACACAGTCTGTGGAATCAGAGAGACATGAGATTGACCCACACCTTGTTTAGTCATGTTGTGCCTTTGGGCAAGTTACCCAACCTCTCTGAGCTTTGGTTTCCTCATAGAATTCCTATTCATGGCTTGAGAGGAATAAACAGCGTAATGTGTATCTGGTATATGGCAAGTCCTCAATAAATGATGAATATTTTTAACAGTTAATATATTGGGCAAAGATGATATGAGATGGAGGGTATATCTGGGGAAGAGGTTTAAGGAATTGGATGGGAACCTGGAAAGGAAGAAATGAAGTAGAAGGCTATGAAAATAGTATTAGTTTAAAAGGCATATAGAGTTATTAGATGAATCTTTGTTAATTTGAACGCTAGTATAGTTACTTCTAACAACAAAAAATAGTCTTTTTGGAGTCTCCACATTCACTTAGCAAGGCTTTTCGTTTTGCTCTCATCAGTATCTATTAAATCTTAGTGAATAAATATTTAGTAATAGAATCTCATGTTTTCTAAAGCATAGACTCCCTCTCTTCTTTCCCATTTTCTTACAAGCAAATAAATAAATTTTCTAATTATACCATGCAGCAAATAATTTATCTGGAAGCCCTGTTATATGAAAATTCATGCCTAGTCAGGTGTGTTTTGGGCATTTTTTGTTGGAGCTGGCATAAAAACTCCAACCTCAAAAACTTTTAGGGCCTGTAGCAGCACACTCAGAAGTATTTTCCCTGGAATTTGCCAATCTAAGCAGCTGTGGCCAATCATAATCCATAGCAAATCCATTGGCCACATTTATTTATTTCTTCCAGGTTGACAGGTAATGGGGAAAGCAAATGCACTCTGGAAACAATGACCTTCGAAAACTGCCTTTGATAATACCAGTGTCTTGGGATGACAGTCATCTATGCTGGCTTTGCAGCCTCTCCACCTCTGCTTGGCTGAGTCAGATGCCTTCCCTTGGCTTCAGTCAGTAGGAGATGGCAAAATCTGGGGGCACTTGTGACCTAGTGCCACCTGGGTGCCGCCTACTGCTCTCTACCAGCCTTTGCTGTGGGGAAGGAGGCATCTGAGGGCAGAACTTTCTTGGCCAACTGGTGGGAATCCTCTCTTCTAACCATCATTGTTTGACTCTGGCATCATAAATCACAAATACATTTACATATTACAAACAAGTAAGTAAAATGCAGTTTAATGATTCCTAGAATAATATAACATAAAAATGATTTATAATATAAAATGATCAAAGCATCACGGGTCTGGTAATAAAATTTTCATGCTAATAAAAGTAATAAAATTATAGATAGTGCTCACTTATTTTGATATTATTATATGTCAAATGCTGTATTAAGCACTTACAACGAATCTCGTGTAGTGATTATAACGTGCTGGCGAAGTAGGTGGTATTATACTCATTTTTTCAAATGAAGAAAGACATACACCGAAAGAGGTAAAGCTAAGGTCATGCAGCTAGTAAATACATTAGTCGTGCTTAAACCCCAGGTCTACTGACTTTGAAGTCTGCATTATATGGCAAACACTCTCATGTTAGGCTCTGTACCATTAACAACATTAGTAACGGATAACCTGGAAACTCTGCACATCGGTTTAAAATGGGTTCATTAAAGCTGCTCTATCTATTTCACGGGACATTATAAGTATTAAAAGACATAAACATTTTGAAAGTCCTTTGAAAAAAGTTAAAATCCTATGTATATATTTGTGATAATATGTATACATACACAGATGGTGCCCTACTTATGACAGTTCAAATTAACGGTTACTTGACTTTATGATGGTACAAAAGCAATATGCATTCAGTAGAAACCATGGTACAGTATTCAATAAATTACATGAGATAGTCAACACTTTATTATAAAATAGGCTTTGTGTGAGATGATTTTGTCCAACTGTAGGCTAATGTAAGTGTCCAGAGCACGTTTAAGGTGGGCTAGGCTAAGCTATGACATTTGGTAGTTAGGTATATTAAATGTGTTTTCAGTTTATAATATTTCTAACTTATGAATGTTTACAAGGATGTAACCCCATGATAAGTCAAGGGGTATCTGCATATATATTCAATATAAATAAATAATACACTTATGCTTTAAACACAAACATGCAAACATACATACAGGGGCACAATGGTATGTGGAGAAACTATTAAACTTGCAATCTGGAGACTTGGATTTTAGCCTCAGATGTGTGATTTGGATATGTCACATCTCAACACTCACTTGTGAAATGGGGGCGATAATTACATTTAATAAAGAATTTTCCCATCTAAAGACTGTGTGTACAATATACCACCTATTTATGTATATGTATATTATTTAATAATTTAATAATTATTTATTTTCTACTTACGTACTCCAGAATTATAAAAAATAGAATTCAGAATTTTAAAAAATTTTGCTACAACAGAAATTTAATTCTTTTCTTTATCTTGCTTACCCAGTTATATAAAATGAATATATACTTTCTAATTCTGATATATTTTAACCTTCCTAAATGAAATGGTAAATTACTTAGTATTTCTAGCATTGTTTAAGAAAAATAGCAGTGGCAGGATCAAGAGTAGGCAGACCTGACTTAAAAAATTTTGTGTTCAGAAAATTCAGAAAATAAATGCTTACTTTATGATACAAACACCAGTTTATTTTCTGCAGTGTTGTTTTTTGGAAACAATACAAATTGTTAAATCGATTAAGCTTGTCACCCATTTACTGAAGTATTATACAGCTCTAAAGAACAATCAATTACTCTTTATTAAAATGTGGGAAGATATACAGGATTTATTTGTTTTAAAAAGACAAGGATCAGAGCATTGCACATAATATTCTATTTCTTGAGTAAAAAGCCAGTGGGGGGTAGTATTTATGTTTGTATTTGCTTGCGTGAACATAAAGAAACTTCAGATGGACATATAAGAAATTAAGAAGAGTGGTTTCTACGGGGTAGGGGCTAGAAAGACCCAGAAAGTGGCAGACAAGGGTTAAAGGTAGCTTCAGTGTACACCATTTTACAGTTACTTCTTTTTCAGTCAGAATGTAATTTCTACTTAAAATATAAAAGAATTCAAATGCTTTTTAAGAATGTGGATGCTTTAAAGGGATATTAGTCAGAGTTTAAAGTTATGAATCAGATTGCTTAATCCAGATGTCAAGTGAGGTCAATCTAGATTAAGAGGGATTGAGCTGTGATTTGTGGAAGAGGTGAATGAAGAAAGAACAGGATACATTTTGGAGCATAATACATCCTGAGGCATCAGATGTTAAGGGGATTACACTGATGACAAGATTTAAAATGTGAACTGTGGCATGGGTTACTGACAGCAGGTAGGCATTCAGGAGCCGGGGAGGGTTGCAAAGGAGAGGAGAAGGAGAACAAGGATAAACTCCGTCTGCTCTGCAGTTCTGCCTGGGTCCTTTGTAGCTTTACTTCACTAAAAATCAGACCTTGTCAGGCCTTCAGAGTCAGAAAGAGGACTTGGTTAGCATTTGTGGAAACTCATTGAAAAGCATGACACCAGGCAACGTGTGTTACCACCGTGCTCTGCCACCACCCGCACTGGAGCTGCAGTGAAACAAAGATGGAAGAAAGTTCCCAGGGATTTCTGCCTAACATCAGAGCTCCTTCCCTGGCATGAAGTCACAGCCATAAAATGGAGGTTATAATACTTAATTTTTTATCTGAGGTGAAGAAATAAGAGAAATAAGGGACCTTTTAGAAAGTCTCACAAAAATAACAGTTCTGAATTATGAACCGGTATTGAAACAAAATGACAGATGAGGAGAAGATGCAATGTGAAACAAGGATGAACCTGTCTGGAAGACAGATGGTCATGGGATCATTCCAAACTTGCTTTCTGTGTGTTTGAATTAGCAGAGGACTTGATCACTAAACTGTTTACGAACAAGGAGAATACTGATCTCAGGAAGATAATATATCGCAAGATGTTTCTACAGTGCAAAAACTAAAAATGACCTTTAGGCTTAGAACCGCTTTAACGAGACCATACTTTTGTAAGGAGAAAGATGTAACTAAGAGTAGTGTGGTCACTTGTAGGCACCTTTTTCCCCCCTCACAATAAACAACAATTGCACATCATTTACCTAAAATATTAATCATCGCAGGCATGTGTGAGCTTCTGTCATGCAGTCACTCAGTACCACATCCCAGAGAATTGCAGTGACATCTCTGGTAGAAATTTAAACTATTTACCTGAAAGGAAAGGAAAGTACTCCTTTGTCTGGCTCATTTTCCTAACTATATATTACTTTATGAATCAGAAAAGTTCAGAAAACTTTATACTGAGAAATAGAAAATAGCTAAAATGTGAATTTCACGAGTCCTGTTCCTTTCTCATTTGAATACTGGGCTCAGAAAACATGATGAATTGTGTGGATATTTGCAGTCACTTAAAGGAGGGCTTGTCAGATCTGCACTATTGACATTATGGCCTGAATAGTTCTTTGTTGTGGGGCTGTGCTGGGCATTGTAGGATCTTCAACAGCATCCCTAGCTTCTACTCACTAGAGGCCAGTAGCACCCTCCAGTTGTGGCAATCAAAAATGCCTCCATACATTGCCAAATGTCCCCTGGGGGACAAAATTGCTCCCTTTGGGAACCACTGACCTAGAGGATAGCTCATTTTCTGTCTAACTCCTCTGCGTTGATGGGGTAACATACCTCAGTCTCATTCAACAGAAATGAAACCCAACAAAGGAAGTAAATGCAATGGTTATCATTAAGCAAAGCCACGTATCAATGAAGTGGATGCATTGCCTCTCCCTTCCCCCAACAAAACCCCAGCTGACCAAGGCATTTTCTCACAGAATGAAGACTTCCTACTTTCCCAGGCCTCCCACATGAAAGAAAAAAACAAGACAAAGAAAATTCATTATACACCACATATGAGTACCAGATACAGAATCATTCCTCCTTACGAAACTTTCCCCAGAAGCTAAAACATTCTCTGCCTTGGAGTAAACCATACTGAATAGCAAAGGAGAAAAGAACTCACTGTTTCCAGAAGAGGTTTTGAGGAATTTCGTCAGGTCAACATGTGGTGGTCTGTTGGGTTTTGGTGGAGGTGGACCCAAGGTAAACAATGGAGGCAATGGCTTCTGCTTTGGGGTGGCTGAATTCTTGTCTCCCTTTTCCTTTTCCTGACTTTGGCTCCATGGCCCCTCGACTCTCAGCTTAGAAGGGGCCTTAGGGAACCTGGAAGGAGGAGCCCCTGAGGCCGAGTCTTCCTGATTCGTTTTGCCCTGGAAGGTGTTCTTAGCAGCGTCTATCTTCCTATCTTCCTTTTTTTCTTCACCATTTTTGGAGAGGCCTGGGCCTCCCCTGCTCGCAACAGGTTTCAAAACCACTCCAGGAAAGGGTGAACTTGAAATCTCCCCTGCATGGTCTTTATTTTCTGGGTCTTCCCTTGCTGGTTTTAAAGGGCCGCTTTTGGACCTGACTCCCAGGGGAGCTGGGGACCCCTTTGATGGAGACACATTCTTCACGGGGCTTTCTTCTTCGTGGGAGTTCTCAGTACTTAGGGGTGGCTTCTGGCCAAAGGCAGGTTTGGGGAAGAGGGGCTTGGATTCAAGATCTTGTGATGCTGACATAAATTTCCCTTTAACACCAGCCAATTTGGGGAATGCTTGCTTCTGTTCATTTTCCAGGGTTGGAGGAGTAGGCCCAGATTTCGGGCCTAGTGGCTTTAAGTCATGGTCTTGGTTTACACTGTGAAGAGATGGCTTGTTTCCAGGAGGCCAGGGAAACGCAGGTTTGGAATCTTCTTTGGGCAAGTTGATGGGCTTGGGGCCTACAGGTTTCGGAAATCCTACTTTTGCCTCGGGGTCTCTGGTGGTCAAGTTGGCAGGTGTTCCGAATCTTTGGCCCGCTCCAGTGGGCTTTAGAAACGGGGGCTTGGGTTCCTTGTCAGGCTTTTCCTCAGAAGAAGGTTTGACTGCCACAGGTGGCTTTGGGGACCCAAACTTAGGTACACTGCTGGGTCCTGCAGGAGGGCTGGCATTTCCTTGGTTGTTGAATAAGTTCTTTCTTGCTTGTATTCCTGAAGATGAGTTTGGCCCTGTGACTCTGAAGGGTCGGCTATTGACTGAGACATCCTCTGTCGGGTTGCCCCCTGTGTTAAATTTCGCCATGAGGGACTTTACATCTGCCTTTGCATCCTACAAACATAGGGAACAAAAACTAGCTGAGAGACAAAAGTCTTACTTGCACAGTTTAAAATACTATACCTTAAAGAGCTTCCTGGTTTGAGGCCTGCAGTGTTGCTGATTGGTTAGCAAGATATTGTAACATTTCTCTTCCTCTCTGGCAAAATAAATTGCGAGAGTTTCTTGAAAGGGGAAGGCTATGGTTGTGCATATACTTTTTCATTTGGTTATCTCAGACTGACTTGCTTATTTTTGCTTAAGAAACAAATCCTTTCTTTATTCCCACTGTTCCTCTAGATATCTTGTTGGATTTACTCTAACTTGGTATTATTTATTTTTAAAGTTTCACTTGAAAAAATATGGAAGTGACTAAAAAAGGATTTCTTCCATATTTTATAATTGAGACTCTTAAGTAGAAACTACCTTTAAAAAATGAAAGTAAGTAAGTTCTTCTGTAAATTATGGCCATGTTTAACATACATCTCTATGGTTTGCAAGAGTTTCTTTTTTTCTTTTTTTTTTTTTTTGCTTCTATCCACATTTAAGTTCTGTTTGCTAACAGGGAGATGTGGTGGGAAAACCTTGCTCATTTTTATAAGTAAGTAATAAAATGACTTCTTCTACTAATTTGTAATTATTTAGCACTAATGATTCACCTGTGTCCATACTAGCAAGTGAGTGTACTCACTTTCAGAATTGTTCTGTTTAGAGGTCATGCTCTGGAGGCTCAAGGGGGAAGATAAGGAAGAGGTAATAGGGACGGGCTGTCAATCTTATTTCCAGACCTTTCTTTCCACAGTCATCCCTTTTTCTGAGAGGTTCTTTTACTGGGTCTCCCCTGCTTGTCTAGAATTAAGGTATTACATAGCAAAGATAATAGGTATTCACTTTTCTCTGTGAATGTAATCCCATTTTACCTGGGAAAATTAATGGCGTGTTTGCTCTTTGTCTTGAAAGCAAAGAGTTTAAATTTTTAGTTCTTTTAGAAATATTTGAAGATTGGAGACTTTAAAAAATTCACGGAAGTTAACCAATGTGGCCATAACAATTTCCCTTTTCATGCTTTAAAATTCACCCATGACATGTTTTCCTACTTATCCCTCACCTTTCATTGCCCCGCACCCAGGCACATTTTCTCTTTCAAGGTGCAAAACCAGATCCCTCCGGTTGGGAAGGCTACTCCCACCTCCTGACTCATGTACACTTCAGGTGCTTCTACAAGCCCCTATGTTATTTCCTGTTAGAGTGATGAGAACTACCATTTAGTGGGGGGTAAATGCATGTGCTTAGTTCTATATCGTCCCATCTTATTCTTACAGTAGTTCTAAAAGAATGACGTTATTTAACCCCATTTCACAAGAAAGGAAAATGAGGCTGGAACTGCAGGAGGATGGCATGGCAAAAGCATGAGAACTGGGTTTAAATCCTAGCCAGAATTGTCATGTGCTTTAAACACGGAATTTGTAAAATGCCTCTCTGGTATACAATATGAGTTCAATATATGGAAATTATTATTAGAACAGTTAAGTAGTGTACTCAAGGTTTTGAATATGCTACCTAACAGTTCTAGGAACTGTGAGCACAGGCAAGCAAACTCAGTTGTATCTGGGTCTCCAAAGTCCAGAAACTGCCTCATTTCTTTTTGTATACAGGCATCACCTAGCCCAGGGCCTGGCTCCGTCAGGATTCTAATATATGCTTGGGGAATGAAGGCAGGCACTCAGATGAACACTGTGCATAGTGATTTTACAAGAAATGGTGCCCTCAGCAAGAGTTTCTCTCCATACCAGACTGTAGGGCATGTGTGTTTGCAGGGTGGAAGGCTAGGGTTTTAAGCAGGAGCAGAAAAGCTAACAAGAGCAGCAATTTCCAGCTTGAATTTTGTACCTTTAATTTATCTCCCTTATCTGAGTTGTTGGAAACTGCTTGTTTTCTACCTTTCCTCCCTTTGCCACTTTCCTACCACCCCTGACTTCCTCAAATCCTCAAATAATTCCCAAAGGCAAGAGGTAGGAAGACAGCAGAACAAGGGAGAATTTGGGTGCTGGGGGAGCGAGTAGGAGAGAATGGGTTCTTCCCTGAACCCTCAGGGAGATCAGAGTTGCAGAGGACCCCAAACGTCAGTACAAAGGGCATAATTATGGCAGTACCAAGAACAGAAATTTGCCCCCTAATGAAGGAAGTCTGTCTCTGTGGAAGATGTCTTTTATTCTAGACATAATTCCATATCATATAATGTATATTCCAGATTTATAACAGGAGGCTGCGTAGCTGAGTGACTAAGAGCACGGACTTAGGAACCAGGTGGCCTGGGTTTGATTCTTACTGGCTATTTAACCTTGGACAAAAGACATCAAAATTCTTTGGGCTTAGTTTTCTCACCTCCCTAATGGGAATAATAATGTGCACCTGTAGGACTGTTAGGAAAAGTAAACAATTTCCTATATGTAAAGCACTTTAAAGAGTACCTGGCACACTGGAGGATTTCTGATTTTTATAAATCAAGTGAAATGTTAGACATTCTCTAGTACTTTCTCTTTCTGCATCAATGAGGAAATGGAAAGCAAGAGTTTTAAGTGGTATCCTACTTACGTGGCTACTTTATGCCTTGGATTTCATGGGGGGGAAACCCATTAAATACCCTGACCCATTATCAAACTCAATGTGGTAGATTTAGATTGGAACATAAGTCTTTCAGCTGCCAACCCAGACCCAGGAGGCAGTGCAATGTCAAAGTTAATAGCACAGGCTCTAGGGTTATGACTTGAGTTCAAACCTTGACTTTGCCACTTTACTAACCACGTGATCTAGCATGGTACTTATCCTCTGTGAGGCTCAGTTTTCTACATCTTTAAAATGAGAATAATAACAGTACCTATAGCTCACAGGGTTTTTCTTTTAAAATAAGGATTAAATGGGTAAAGGCATGTAAAGTTCTTAGATAAGAACTACCTGTAATATATATGTAATAATTACCTGCTATCTCTGTTTTTCTAATTCGCTAGTCACAAAACATTATTTTTTCTAGGTGACCAAATTCTGAAGTTGCAATCATTAATGTTATGTCCCAATTTTAAATTAAAATAGCTAGAACTAATGTACTCCTGAATAACATAATAGAGTTATAATATTTAAGTTTGGTTTACCTACACTGTGAGACTTGTCACTGGATGTTGAAAGACAGGGAAAGAAAGAGCAACAAATTCCTATGCAGGACATCTTAGAGTCCCTTAGTCACTAATATGTCTGGCAAATCAGTAGCCTGTACTCTGCAACTATCTAATCACTAATATTGGCTTCTTAGCTTTAGAGATTGTTTAATCACGATCACTGTTAATAAGTTTAGTAGATAAAGTGTTCAACACCCAGACTCATCCTTAATCGTAACAATAATAGGTAGATTTTTTCTTTAATCATAATGATAGAAAAAGCAAAAATGATTTTTAAAATGGATATTCTCTCATTCTGATTTCATTGTGGATTGAATATCTATTCAATTCTCTAGTACTTTTATTTTTACTTAAAAAAGGGTAGGGGTAATATATTGTTGTGTGTGATAGAGTGAAAAGTAAGCCTTCTACAACTCCTTAAGTTAGTTCCCCAGTTAGGCTGATGCCCTCATTTACCAGTACAGTAGGAGTTCATACCTGTTGTTCTGGAATAATGACTAGCAGTGTTACTTTTTAGTCTCAAGCTGATCTTCCTTAAATAATAAACTACATGATGATCTTCCCTGGTTCTCTCTAGAGGCAATCACTGTCACCAGTTTCCCATGTATGCTGCTAACCGACGCATATGTAAACATAAACACACACATATTCACACACTTACATCCTTCCTTCTCCCACTTTTCACACAGATGGAAACATCTACTCTGCACCTTGTCTTTTTCTAGGACTGATATTCAGTAGATATATATACACCAGTACAGGTGGATGTATGATCAGCAACCATTTCTGATTGTTTGTACCTATGCCAATTCCAGTTGTTAAATAGTTTCAATATTAGCTCTACTTTTTTCCCTTGCCAGTTGGACCATATCGGTGCATGTTATTTGCAGAATCTTTTTAACTTAATGATATCAAGATTGGGCTTCTACTTATTAATCAGAGGAGGTATTTCACAATCTGGAAGACATCACAGTTTATAATGTTTTAGTAAAACAAAAATTTCATTTGCAATTTCTTTTCAAAGCCATTTGAAGCAATTTGTTATTATTTCTACCTGCTATGTATCCATATAATGCTTAGTCCAGATGACTCACCAATATAGCTCGCAAACACAGATTTAATAGTAGAAAATCTCTTCATGGAAATTAATTTCCTTTAGCCCCCATATATTTTGCCCTTCCTCACTATCTTCAATGGTATAAACTTTTACATTTGCCACAGACCTTGGGAAAATGTCTGTTAACAAAAATGCTTTTGTTACATCCTCCAGATTTCCAGTTAAAAAGCCCAGTTTTCAGAAAATCTTTTTCAGTTTTAGCAATCTGCATAAAAGTAATGAACCTAGTAAACAGTTAAAGGCTGAGACGGCACGAAGGACAGACATCCCATCTTTTCTGTTCCTAGAAAGAAAATTTCCCTTTTGTAGTCAGTTCACCTACATAGTTACATGTGGAAAACTAAAAATATTTTATCTCTATTATTGGGAACAGGATTTTGTTTTGTTTTAGTTTTATTGTTATATTACTCATGGTTTTAAATATTTCTTGGATATTGTGCTAATCTAGTGGTTCTTAACCTGTGCTAGTGGGAATTCCCCCCTTCCCCCCCCCGCTGGGGGAGGTTTTTCAATGTCTAGAAGCATTTTTGACTAAAATGACCAGCCAGGGAAGGGGTTGGATAGAGGCCAGGGATGCTGCACATCTGTCCTATAGGAGAGTCTCCCACAAGAAAGAATTATCAGTTCAAAACGTGGATAGTGCCAAAGTTGAGAAACCCTGAGCTAATTCTATTGCTCTTGAACTACTGAAATTAACTTACCAGGAAGTCAGATTTTAATTTTTTTTTTCCATAGACTACACTCTAACACCTACAAATAACTGTATAGAAACTAAATGAGCCACTACTAGCAATGGTTTTTAAAGTTGCCCACCTTGGAAAGTCTCATCTTTAGGATATTCTTTAAAATACAAAAGAAATGAAACTTCCATAAATCATGGGTAACTAATGAATTTAAAATGACTTCAAAGTCAGATTTTACCTCCTTATGATATGTTTGTGTCACTTTTGCAATTAAAGCAAGAGGAGAATTAATCTCTGCTGTGGCTGCTGTTACTCTTCCCTGTATAAAGCCCATAAAAAAGGAATAAAATGACTTCATTTGATTGTATGTAATGCTTCTAATCATGAGGGAGGCAGTAAATGAATAAAATAGTTTACCCAAATTGGTTTTTCAAAAAATCTTTGATAAATTTTTACCATATGTGGAGTTTCTTTATTCTTATATTGAGATAAAGTCGTTTGTTACCCATGACTTATTCGGTTTCAACTGCTGGTTCTTCTTATGGAACAAAATTTGTTCCTACCACTGCCATCCTTACCCGTAATAGGACCCCAGTACAGTGATATCAGAGGGCAACAAGAGGCTGTGAGGGGGCTCATGAGTACAGGAGAAAAGGTTCCAGGAAGCCAGCCCTCGTCCTGCCTAAGGCTTTGGAGGTTGTAGCCAGGGCAGATGAAGATGGTGCTCTGGTTGGAGACCCAGCTTCTGTGGGGCTGATGCCTTTTGTTACTCAAACTTAGGACCTGCTCTGCCAAGGTCTGACCAGGAGGTGTAACAAAAAGATTGAATGTGTAACAAAAAAGTGTAACAAAAAGAGACAGAATGTTCTCCCCTAAGCTGGAGAAACTTACTATCCTTGAGGCAGGAAGCACACTGGCAAAAATTTGTAATAGATTCAAGCAATTCAAATTTTTATACAGCAATAGGATTCTGCATTACTGGTTTGCATTGCCTAGATTAAAGAAAATAATACATATGTCCCCTATGACCAAGCCCTCCATCCCTTCTCATCACACACAACACACACACAATGCACACGTGCGCACACACACAGTCTTTGTACCCAGGAAACCTGGAAAAGGGAATGGTTTTAATCTGAAAATAAACTTTCATAAAACTCTTTACTACTATAAATTACATTAAAAAAACTACCCCAACTTAAGAGTTAATGGTTGCTGGCTGAAAATACAGTACTCCTGACAAGACCCTTCACAGGCATGGTGGATAACAAGTTCCACTACAGATAATAGAACCGCAGGGATCTCTTCTATCCCCATTAACACTGTTTAAATACGTTTTTTCTTTTTTTGAGACGGAGCCTTCCTCTATCATCCAGGCTGAAATGCAGTAGCGCGATCTTGGCTCACTGCAACCTCTGCCTCCTGGGTTCAAGCGATTCTCGGGCCTCAGCCTCCGAGCAGCTGGGACTACAGGCATGCACCACCACGCCCACTAATTTTTGTATTTTTAGTAGAGACGGGGTATCACCATGTTGACCAGGCTGGTTTTGAACTCCTGACCTCAGGTGATCCACCTGCCTCAGCTTCCCAAAGTGCTGGGATTACAGGCACAAGCTACTGTACCCGGCCTATTTAGATTCTTAATGAATTATAATTTACATATGTGCTGTTTCCCCAAGGAGATGTAAAAGCAGGAACCTTGTTTTATTTTTCCTGCTCAACAGCAGTTCCCTCCCTGGCAAACAAACACACACATCCCTGAACCTGGCACATCTCTTTCCATAATGTGCATTGAACATACTGGCTGATGGACTGAGTTTACTTAAATTTCACCTTGCTTGGTCATACAGATGGGAGTGGAGGAGATGATTTTCTTAGCTCCTTTGTTGACCTGTAGTTGCGATTTAAGCACTTGCTAATAGAATATCTATTTCATTACAAATGAGCTGTGGTGGATTCCAGTGGGCTGAGCCTCTGAGGCTGGAGAGAGCACCAGGCCCCTCTTCAACAGGATGTGGGAACTTGACTCTCGCCGCAAATTAAGTTCTTGGGGCAGGAGCCCTCTGCTGCAGGCTCTGGGCGAGGGCATGGGTAGGAGGAGCTGGTGGCGGAAGCACCGGTGGTAGCATTGATTGTGACAACCCCTGTATGTTTTTCTGTAACTTGTGAAGGTGGAGATGGAACTGCCACAACCCCAGCAATCAGCGATGCCCTGTCTTGCATTGTGAGGTGTCGTGTGGAAAGAAACACCTGACTTAAATGGGGACTTTCTGGGTGGTGTGTGTGCCCCGCCAGGTCCCCTCAGACCTTGGCAGAGAACCTCCGCAGATGTCCGTATGCATCATCTCCTGGTCTGGTGTTATTCCGAGTACTGACGATCCGGACCCTTCTCCTGTTTCTACTGTGTTCTCTCTTCCAGAGTGAATTAGAGCAGAAGAAGCAAGATAGCCTAGCAGGTAGTAAAGTTTTGATGGTGATGGTCCACCTCCCAAATGCTGGTGCCTTGTATACTCTATAAGACATATACATCGGTTGGATTTTTGTGTACCCCCTGTTTTTAGAATCAGGAGTTTGAGAATCATCATCGATCTACAAATTTGAACCTTGAACATTCTCTTCCTGGTTATCCTACAAAATAGCTCCTGTACAAATAGCTTTGACTTTGCCATGGCCTCTGAGGGCTTAAACATAAATGGATAAGGAAGTTAAATATGACTTTCTAGTCAGGCATGATAGTGCATGTCTGTGGTCCTAGCTATTCAGGAGGCTGAGTGGGAAGACCGTTTGAGCCCAGGGGCTTGAGTTCAGCCTGAGCAACATGGCGAGACCCTGTCTCTAATACAAATAATACATATGAATATATATGACTTTCTAGGTGTTTCTGAGGTTTGTATTGCTATATGTTTTTGAGTTCTTGATGTGGATAGAATGGCAATAGGATGTAGAGAATACATAGTTGAGATGTAGATAGTATAGAACAACAAATGGTCCTAAAACCACTTATTTTTCTTATTCTATTTTATAATTTTTATAGCAAATTTAACTTACATTTGTTTAGGATAATTCACTCAGCCTGCATGAGCTGAAAATACCAAATTAGAAAATAATTTTTCAGGAATTTATATTTTGACTAACGAACTTAGAGATAATTGAAAAATGTTTTCATAGATATCTTATTAGTGGCTTATTTGATTCTTAGGCTAACAGTTAATGTACACTTCATAATACAATATAAGTTCTTTCATTTTTTTCTGTTCCTCCAACCTCAAAGAGAGACCTAAATTTCAACTACTATTTCTTATGGTGGTTCTATTTTCATATATACCCCAATAAAAACTTTGTTTTGCTAAGGACATTTGAAGTCTGAAATAAAAATCCTTGTTGTCTGGGAAAGATACTTTTGACAAGGGAAAAATAGAAATGTTATGCTTCCTTTTTTTCCTCAGCTGTCGTGTCACTCCCAACAAATGCAAAAACACAGACACACACAGACACACGCTCCTGGGCGCTCAATTTCTTTTCTACACTCAACATGATGTTAGAAACTGAAAGTTTATTGTCTACATGGAGTGAAGTGGGGGTGGAGGAATGAGGCTGTCTGTGGGGTTTTCTAGAGACTTCCTTCCCAGAATGTGAAAAGATCTGTGTGAAAACTGCTAAGAAGAGGCAGAACTCAACGAGTTAACCAAGACAGGTGGCAGCAGCTGGGTACAGTGGGTGGCTCAAGCCTGTAATCCCAGCATTCGGGGAGGCTCAGGCAGGAGGATTGCTTGAGGCCAGGAGTTTGAGGCTAGCCTGGGCAACAAAACAAGAGCTCATTTCTCAAAAAGAATATGCAATATTAGCCAGGCACAGTGGTGAGTACCTGTAGTCCTAGCTACTCTGGAGGCTGGGATGGGAGGACTGCTTGAGCCCAGGAGGTCAGTGCTGCAGTGAGCCATGAATGCACCACTGTACTCTAGCCTGGGTGACAGAGCATGACTTTGTCTCAAAAAAAAAAAAAAAAAAAAAAGGTAGGTGGCAGCTTTCAGTCAATGAGAGATCCAGAGTTTGATCTGAGGAAAGTAAAAACTATACATTAGAAATGGAAAGGCACGGAAGATTCCAAAAAGAGAAAGAGATAATATTTTGAAACCTCACTCTATGCAATATGACAATGCGGGGTATCCTTCCTCCCCCCAACCCTCCCCCTTGTTCCCATTCCATTTTGTCTCCTTTTGAGCTTTGAAGAAAATGCATTCAGTGTTTAGTAATCGGGATTAAATAATATAAGCACTTCACACCTCTTAGCTCACTGTTTCTGATAACTGCGCAGTAACAAGACTCTGCCATGAGATGAGCATCTTTTCTCACCTTTGTTATCATGGTGCTCTTCACTTTGGGTTGCACTTTTTCTCATTAAAATTGTGATGTTTTCAATTTCAAGCTTTCCATGGTGTTCATCCTGCTCTTAGGACCCAGCCACTCTCCTTTTCCAGGCACGCTTCTCTTTCCAAAGCATTTCATGGCTTCAGCTGCTCTGGGCTCTCACTTGTCCATTCATTCATGGATTCATTCATTTTCTTCTGTGTGTTCTAGAGACTCCTTGCTTATGTGCTAAATCTATTGTGTGGCACCTTGCCACAATCTAGATTAACATCTATGCTTTACTAAAAACACTTTTCTTGGTGAACAAATCGCCTTTACACCCCCCCTGCCAAAAAAAACCCCACCTCTATATATACTCATATCATTATAAAAAAATTCTTGAGTTTAGTAGTTTATACCCATTCCTAATTTCATTATTAAACTAATAATCACATTTTAAAAGAAAATTTCACATATAATACCTCATTTGATCCTCCCAAAGCCCAGTTAGTTCTTAGTGTTATTAATATACAACCCAACCATAAACTGAATCACTTAAGCTTTAGCAGGTGGTAGGATGAGAACCAAACCCAGGTTCTGATTCCAAATTCTGTGCTCACCCTATATGCCATAGGAAGCATGACCTTCATTGTCTTTCTCATGTAGTTACTAGTTTAAGTTCTCAGCTCACACACAAAACTTTTTGGCAGTTTCTGATTCTAATCCAAAATGTTTTCCACCTAACTCTAGCCATTGACCTCCTGCCCAAGAATCCCTCGTCATTGCAAGGGATGTGATAACATTTGTCCTACTTACGGTTGTGATCCTGGCAGATCTGAGATGAGCAAGGAAACAGAGCAAGACACGCAGTTTACAGGGCTCAAGGCCAAAACATCTTGATTGACTTTACAACATCGTGGCCAATGTGAAAAGGGGAAACAACTAAGAGACGACAAACAATTCCGTTTGTTCTAAAAACATTTAGTTTGTGCATATGTGTGTTGGTGTAGGGGTGAGGTGTTTAGATAGATGACTATATTAGGGCTTTTTCAGCCCAACCCTGGCTCCAAACAGCTGCCCCTTAGAGTTGGTTACGTGAACCATCTAACTGGCTTAGGGGCTCAGGACACCATTCTGGTTCATTCATTGTCTGCCTGAGATGGTGCTTATTGTTCATTTGGCTGCAGCCTCAAACTTATTACTAGGGGTGGTTGAAGAAGGGTGTAAACAGATACTACAGGAGAAAGAAGTTATAATTTGGGAAGTCCCATGGCAAAAATCAGATTGATAACAATGCATTTATATATAATAACTTCTGTCTGAATGAAAAAGTGAAAAAAGTGTTAACATCTTTGGTTAGTTCAAAGAACAACAACAAAAAATGAAACACACCAAAACCCTTTCCTGTGTTATGCTTTTCTAAATACTAAATGGTTTTCAAAACAAAGTACCACAGAGAGAGTCATCTATAATTTCTAGATAAATTTTTCTTTTAGTTAAAAATTTAAACCAAAATAAGATACTACTTCATATCCATTTGAATGGCTATAATTAAAAAAAAAAGCAGAAAATAATAAGTGTTGGACAGGATTTGGGGAAATTGAACACTTGTGCACTGCTGGTGGGAACGTAAAATGGTACAGCTGCTGTAGAAAACAGTATGGTGGTTCTTTAAAAAATTAAGCATAGAATTACCATATGATCCAACAATTCCACTTCTGGTGTATACCCAAAAGAGCTGAAAGCAGGGACTTGAGCAGATATGGGTAGATCCCATGTTTATAGTAGCATAATTTACAATGCCAAAAGGTGGAAACAAACCAAGTGTCTGTTGACAGATAGAGGGATAAACAAAATGAGGTTTATAATACAATGGAATGTTATTCAGTTTGAAAGAGGAAGGAAATTCTGACATATGCTGTAACATGGAGAAACCTTGAAGACATTACGCTAAGTGAAATAAGCCAGTCATAAAACAACAAGTATCGGCTGGGTGCCATAGCTCATGCCTGTAATCCCAGCACTTTGGGAGGCCAAGGCGGGTGGATCACTTGAGGCCAGGAGTTTGAGACCAGCCTGGCCAACATGTTGAAACCCTGTCTCTACTAAAAACACAAAAATTAGCCAGGCATGGTGGTGCAAACCTGTAATCCCAGGTTACTTGGGAAGCTGAGGCAGGATAATCACCTGAACCCAGGGGAGGTGGAGGTTGCAGTAAGCCAAGATCGCACCACTGCACTCCAGCCTGGGCAACAGAGCAAGACTCTGTGTCAAAAAAAAAAAAAAATTATTGTGTGATTTCACTTATGTGAGGTACCTAGAGTAGTCAAATTCATAAAGGCAGAAAGTAGAATGGTGGTTGCTAGGGGCTGGAGGGAGGAGGGAACAGTTAATTAATATTTAATGGATATAGAGTTACAGTTGGGAAAGATGAAAAAGTTCCTGAAATCGATAGTAGCAATGTTTGCACACAATGTGAATGTATGTAATGCCACATTTTACCCTTAAAAATGGTTAAAATGGCACATTTTATATTATATATATTTTACCATAATTAAAAATTCAATAAGAATGTTAAAAAAATGTTTGAAGAATTATAAATTTAAATTAAATATAACAGTGGCTCAGTATCAAATATCTAATATGAATAAAACAATAAAAAATCCACTTGAGAAATATAAGCACAACTCTGACTAGTTTTTGTTTTTGTTTTTGTTTTTTTGTTTGTTTGTTTTTGACTGATAGGGTAAATAAAAGTATTTTGAGTGGTTTTCTTTGCGATGATGATGGGGAAATAATGAGAAGGGCATTGTGCGGTAGGATCACCCTGGGGGAAGTTTTTTTAAAGCAGCACTTGCTGTGTGGCCCAACCTACCCTGCTGTGCTCCTCTCAGGGATCTTTAGGGGGACTCACCAACCCAGTCAGCCAGGGGTGCGGGGGGGAGGGTGTGGCATCCTGTGGTGTATTCAGAAGCAAACATTATTAAAGACGAGTGGGATCCTGGATCTGTCTTACTCTTAGCCTCACATCTTTCTTGATCAATTACTACCAAAAGAGTGGCAGAAATTCAGTGGCAAGGATGGGGGCACCTTTTGGAGTGGGTACCCTGATTTAGCACAAGTGAATGGGATTGGAGTGCAGATGCTGGTTGCTTGTCTATAAATTATGCCCATCTATATGCCAAAAAGATACGCCCACGTATCAGAACCTATGAATATGACCTTATTTGGAAAAAAGGACTTTGCAGGTATAATTAAGGATCATTCAACGGAATCATTCTGGGTTATGTAGGTAGCCCTACATCCAATGACAAGTGTCCTTATAAGATACAGAAGAAGAGAAGACAGCAGAAGAGGAGAAGGCCATTTTATAAGAGAGGTGGAGGTTTTAGTGATACAGCCACAAGCCACAGAATCCCTGGAACCACCCGAAGCTGGAAGAGGCCAGAAACGAATCCTCCCCTAGAGCCTTCAGAGGGAGCATGGTTCTGCCCACAGCTTGAGTTTGGACTTCTGGCCTCCAAAACTGAGGGAGGATAGATTTCTGTTGTTGTAAGCTGCCTAGTTTGTGGTACTTTGTTAGAGCAACCACAGGAAAATAATACACACCCTTACAAAACTCCCAAATTACCTTTTTTCATGTGTGTATATAATATGATTTTTAATATTGCGTATATTTATATTAGCATATATTAGAAATCTCTAATATAAAAATAGTGCTATGCATATTGTTAAAATTCTACCCGCATCTCCCTCTTTTGTTCACTCTTCTGTTTATTTGTTTGTTTTTAAATTTTATTTTAAGTTCTTTCTGGGATACATGTGCAGGATGTGCAGGTTTGTTATACAGATAAATGCGTGCCATAGTGGCTTGCTGCATCCCTCAACCCATCACCTAGGTATTAGACCCCACATGCACTAGCGATTCATGGTGATGCTCTCCCTCCCCCTGCCCCGCAACATGCCCCAGTGTGTGTTGTTCCCCTCCCTGTGTTTGTGCTGGATTTCTACAAATGTCCAATAGTCTATGTGGGTGAAGTTTAGGAGGAAGGGAGAAAAGATTGTTTCATGATCATTTTTTGCTGCACCACCATTTGTTGCCATATTAGAGGTGACATCCCAGCTGGGATTATCCCTAACTTGGAAAGACTGAGTTGGGGATTAGTCACAGACAGCAGGTGAGTTTGGTGGCATTTCACCTGCACTTAGAAGCAAAGTCATCCACTGCTCTGACCAACTCTCATGGCACAGGCCTCAGCAACATGATTAACAAGGTTATGTATTGAATTTATATAGCTAAATAGTTTTCCTGGTTTCTTATCTGTTTAGAGAGGCTGATTAGCAGAGGTAGAAAAACAAGACAACCACTGAGCTTTCCAAATTCATCAGAGAAACCCCAGACCAGCTTCTGATGGGGGAATATTCCTTGACTTCCAGAGCTTCCCACTGGATTTTCATCCTGCCCAAAGACATTCTTGGTTTATTCCTAGTGACCAATAGAGAGCGTTCCAGCAATCACTTCTTATCAGTCAGCAACTATATAATAAATACCTGGGACATGCTTGGCCCTGGGCTTTGGTAAAAAGAAAGGAGACAAATGGGCCTTAAAGGTAGAACAATTTCAATTAGAAGCCTGTGTAAGGTTTAGAAGCACAGTGTTTGAGAAAGAAAAATATCCTTAAACATCAGCGAACCAAGTCCTTCATTTTACAAAAAAGAAGTTGGGTAAGACATCTGTCCAAGGTCACACAGCTGGGCTAAAATCTGGGTCTCTCCCTTGCTCATCCTCTGAGCTTTCCATTGCTCTATGCTGTCTGACCTGTGGGGTACCAGCGTCTACAGCAACTTGCTATTAAAAAACAGTCACAAGAAGAGAGGGCAACCCGGATTGCCTTCTTGGCCAGGTGCTGTGCTAAGAGCTTTTCAGGGATTACCTCATAACAGGTCTATGGAGACGTTACTGTTATCCCCATTTGACAAATAAAGAAACTGAGTCATGGAACGATTTGGGAACTCGCCCAAGGCCCGCCGCTGGTGCGTGGCACAGACCACCTTCAAGCTAAGGATCTTGATTCTGGAGTCACAGTCTTAACCGCAACCTCTGGAACCTCAGCCCAAACCTACCAGCGGGCCATGGTTCACTCTCTTTGCTTTCTTGTTTTTAGAAATGTTCCTTTAGAGGCAGCCTCTAGTAACACCTCAGACAAGTGAAGTATCGTTTCTACTTCACTGACCTCTCTGTCTTGTGAACATATTGTATACATGGTGGAAAATGTGGTTTTAAAAGCACGTTGAGGCTGGTAAAAGCTTCAAAGCCACCGCCTGCACTTACTCTTTGAACCACTAGATGTCAGTGTGATTGCTCTATGAAGCGGCCGTAACTTGCAAGGTGTCGCATTGCCCGGGAAATCAGCTGCAGCGAGCTTCCAAGCCTCTGGACTACAGCAGAAGCTGGGGGGAATTTGAAGCCCAATGGTAGTAAACAAATAATGGACATGACAATCAGGCAGTGTGGATTTCAACCTTTACAATAATTTCTCAAGGGAAACGGAATCCATTTTAGCCTTTCCTTTTTGAAACAGATGGTCAACTTTTCCATGGGGTGTCTTAAGTGCACCATATAACTCCTCTGATATTCAGGATCGCCTTTAATGGCACATCATAAAATATGTGGTTTTATTGTAAAGAGCAACCTCATCCTCCTCCCCCTCACCTATCACTTATGATTAATTTCTTAAGGCATTGGACTCTTTGAAGTGCATGTGTCTCACCTTGCATGGGGACGTTTTGCTCTACTTAAAACCTCCGCTGGCATTCCCGTAGCATGGGCAGAAAACCACAGCCACAGCTTCACCCTTCCTGTGATAAACCCGTCTGTTCTCCACACAGAATTATTTGTATTTAATGCAAAAATATTTACAATGGTGGATATTAATAATCTATTATTTTACATTAGTATTCAAAAAGTGTATATAGTTTTTTCCCCTCAACAACTTCATGAGATAAGTTCTATTGTCATCCCCATATTTAGATGAGAAAACTGAGACACAGAGAGGTTAAGTGGCTCTCCCAAAGTCACACAGCTAATAGAAAGCAGAGTCAGAGGCCCATTTTCTATTAATTACTTCACGGCAAATCAAGTTAAATAGAGGGGGGAAAGGCCTTGTGAATTTTTCAGAAGAATCAGCAATGTATACAAGAGAGCCAAGGGCTCCGATGAAAATTTGGAGTTGCTGGTTGCTTTGAAAGGCCTCCTTGGCTGATTTGCAGCTGTTTGTCATCATTTATCCAGTTTGCCAGGATTCCATAATTGATGGCAGTATAGTCCCTTTCTTTAGTCTATGTAGAAATCTCACACGAATTCCCACCTCCTGCCAGGTTTGGAGGAAATGGAAAGTTACTCTTTCTTATCAAAAGAAGGATGGACACATGTTTGTTAGAAAACAGGATGAAATAAATCATCTGTGCCCAGCTCTGTTGGCAATAAAACCTTGTTTCTGGTTTCACTGCAAGACATTGTTCAACACTAGTGGCACCAGAGGTTCCAAAAAGAACACACGAGAGGCCTTATCCAGTTACGAAACAGCAAGTGACCGACGCATTCCTGGCCACATTTTTATCTGCTTATCATCCTTTTGGCTACAATGAGGCTGAGTTTTAGTGTCTCATGTTCATCTCTTTTGCTATTTTCCAACAGAACATGCATTTCTTTCAGTTATTCAGCTAGTACAGTCTGTGTGCCAGAATTTGGAAGTGGTGCTTTTTTCCTGCTATAAAGAATTACACATTTATTTGAAAGAAGAAACCTAGGCATAGCTGTTACCTGACTCCTGCAGAATAAGGCGGAAGGATGGCCTCCTTTAGTGGATCTTCCTGGGCCAGGGTCTGGGACCCACTTACTTTTTGCTGTTGCATCTGCTCTGCATGTGGAACTCAAGAACTGCGGAGTTTTCTGATGCCTGGCAGGGTTTTGTTCAGGGCAGTGGTTGAGTGAGCCACACCTCCCTCCCCCGACCAGGCAAACTTAGACAAGAAAAGTTCTATTATGCCCTCAGGATATTGAGTAAGAAGGAGGAGAAAGAGGAACTTAAAAGTGCCTGTTCAGCCTGGATACTTCTGCTGACATTCCCACCAAGCATGTGATATTTAAAAGGGTAAAACCAAAACAAGGTTCTCCTGCCTTCCACCATATTTATTCAAGAGGAAGAAGCTGTAAGTTCTTTGGACCCATAATCTTCCCACACACCCAGAGGTGTCACCTGCTGTGGGGGCCATAGGGGGATGCTTACAATTAGAAAGGTCCACCGGAGCATGTGGAATATTTGGAACCTAACTGCACCTGAGGTCAGGAGGTAAAGTGGGGTGCTTGACCATATCAACTGAAGGGTGGTCACTCATGTGCTGGAAAGCCCACTAGACTCACTCTGTCTGGTCTCTGTTAGACTATTCTTCAGGCTGGAAGAAATGGAGTATTTATATGATAATCCACATGAAAAGACTACCATCGGGGCTGAGTGCAGTGGGTCATGCCTTAATCCCAGTACTTTGGAAGGCTGAGGCAGAGGATTGCTTGAGACCAGGAGTTCAAGACCAGTCTTGAAAACATGGTGAGACTCTGTCTCTACAAAACTATAAAAACATTAGCCAAGTGTGATGGTGCATGCCTGTAGCCCCAGACACTTGGGAGGCTGAAGTGGGAAGGTTGCTTGAGCACAGGAGTTCAAAGCTTCAGTGAGCTATGGTTGTACCATTGCACTCCAGCCTGGGTAACAGAGCAAGATCCTGTCTGAAGGGGGAAAAAAAGAAGAAGAAAGAAAGACAGAAAAAAAAAAGAAAGAAGAAAGAAAGAAGAAAAAAAGAAAGAAAGAGAAAAGAAAAAAGAAAAGAAGAGAAAAAAGAAAAGAAAAGAAAAAGAGAAAAGAAAAGAAAAGAAACCCCCCAAAACAGAGGCTACCATTGGGACTAAATGAGATTTTAACAAACTGTGGTTGTGAAATTAACCTCCCCCACCTTCCTTCTACTCATTCATTCATAAACATCAAACACTTACTGTGTGGGTCAAGCACTGCCCAAGACTAGAAAGATGGAGAAGACGAGGATTTTCCTCTCAATGGCTTATAATCTTACAGACGTTATGCCAGAGATGGTCACTTTCCTCCCAGTATGATTTTCCCTTCTTATAGAGTAGTGGGGTCAGCAAAATATGGCCCACGTGCCAAATCTGGCCTGTAGAATGTTTTGTACAGACCTCAGGCTAAGAATTTACATTTTTTAAGAATTGTAAGAAGAGGGAGAAGAAGCAAAAGAAGACAATGATGACAACAATGATGATGACATGGCTGAGATCGTATATGGCCTGAAATGTTTACTATCTAGTCCTTTTTTTGATAGGCCTAAATGATAGAAGAAGTTTGCCAAAAGTTTAGGATGCTTATTCTATCCTAAGCAGTCTCTGGCTTTTTACCTGGCCCACAGCTACACAGGACAAGGCCTTTTCTAGTCCCTCTTGCCATTAGATTTGTCCATATGGTTAAGTTTTAGTCAATGGGATCTATGCAGAAGGGATCTATGTAGCTTCTTGGTGGTGCCCTAAAAGAGGGCCCCATCAAGCTTTCTCCTCCCAGCCGGCTGGAATGCTGTGGGGGCCTGAGCTCTTCTGATCCAGTGATGACTAAGGTAATACTCTAGGCATGATGGAGCCAGAAGATAGAAGGACCTGGCCCCCGACACAGGAGACAACCCCATCATCACTGGATTTTGCTAGATGGTTATAAAGACGGGAACAGGAGGAAAAACATTTAACTTTAAAAAATCAATGTTATGTTGTGTTTCTTTTGCTGCAACCAAACATGTATTATAACCACTATAGAGATAGACACTGTATAACTAACCATGACACACTGTGATGAGTGTTAAGCTCAAAGTACGAATAAAGGCCTCTGGAAATACCCAGGAATATATAATTCCTTCTGCATGGGGGCAGAAGAGTTGAGGAAGACATTACCTAACATGGGACAGTTAATCTTGGACCATGAAGGAAGCCTAATTGGAATTTGGGATTATTTGTTTTTCTTCTCCTCTCTGCCAACCTCTAGGTGGCTCATGCGTGTAATCCCAGCACTTTGGGAGGCCCAGGAGGGTGGGTCACCTGAGGTCGGGAGTTTGAGAGCAGCCTGGCCAGCATGGTGAAACCCTGTCTCTACTAAAAAATCCAAATATTAGCTGGGTGTGGTGGTGGTGCATGCTTGTAATTCCAGCTACTCAGGAGGCTGAGGCAGGAGAATTGCTGGAACCCAGGAGGCAGAGGTTGCAGTGAGCTAAGATTGCAGCATTGCACATCAGCCCAGGCCAACAACAGCAAGACT
The DNA here is from genome assembly GCF_043159975.1 of Macaca nemestrina. Lineage (NCBI taxonomy): Eukaryota > Metazoa > Chordata > Mammalia > Primates > Cercopithecidae > Macaca > Macaca nemestrina. The sequence goes on along the minus strand of NC_092130.1, from coordinate 141,893,157 downwards.
GTCTCAAAAATTAAAATAAAATAAAATAAAATAAAATAAAATAAAATAAAATAAAATAAAATAAAATAAAATAAACAATCCACCAAAAGTGAGCAACACACCCTGTCTTCAGGGAATGAACACACCCTGTCTTCAGGGAATGTACACACCCTCTCCTTTTTCACCTGGCTCACTCCTGCTCATGCTCCAAAGCCCAGGGTAGATATCATCTTCTTTTGAACTTTGTCCCACAAGACTGGATAAGGCCTTCTGAGCTCTGGCGTCTTGTACTCTGTTTTAGTTGTTGGAGATATATCTGTCTTGCTCACTAGATCATGAGTTCCTTAAGGGTTGGTGGTAACTGTGGCTTATTTGTCCTGGATTTCTAGCTTCTAGTACATCGCCAGGCACACAGAAGGCACTTTATAAACATTGAGTAAATTGATTTATTAGAGGCCAAGGGTAGCTTCCTGGTTTGTGGGACTGTTACTTTTTTTTAATGAATTTGTCCTAGGAAAGGAAAGGTGAGCCCTGCAATTTATATTTCTCAGCCTCTGTGTCCTCAAAGTATATACATTTTTAAAAGTTTGCTTTCCAAAAAGGAAGAAAAGAAATGTACACATTTAGAAAGTTTTAATTTAAAAAATTGAAAGTTTAATTTGATGTGAAAGGTCTGTATGCTTAGTAGTGTCTGAAAGGTTTGAAGATTTATTAAAAACAACTAAAATGTTATGAGGTGAGTTTAGTAACATGGTGTGTTTCTGAAATAAGTGGAAGTATAGATACTTGCTCAACTTTATCTTATTTTGAGCTTCTCTTATTATCGCATAACAATAAACATTCATTTTTCTATTTTAATAAAATCTTTACTTACAAAGGAAAATTTGTGCAAGAATATTATTTGATTACAAGATGATGATGCTGATAATTACATTTGATTCTCCCCTTGTCACTCTGTGTTATGTGTCTTATAATCAATAAAAGAGGAAGGGGAACAACATGCACTGCGGTCTGTCGGGGGAGGACAGTGGAGGGGAGAGCATCAGGAAAAATAGCTAATGCATGCCGGGCTTAATACCCAGGTGATGGGTTGATAGGTGCAGCAAACCACCATGGCACATGTTAACCTATGTAACACACCTGCATGTCCTGCACATGTACACTGGAACTTAAAATAAAATTAAATTTAAAAATAAAAAATAAAAAATAAAAGCAAAAGCATTGCTTTTGATGCAAAGCTATTTTACTACATGCTTTGGCTACATGCAATCAATTTTCTGAACTGGCAAATTAATGTAAGACTTTAAGACACCGTATAGTACTAGTATTTTCCCCTATCATTTAGAGGAAAATATAAAAATATGAGGAGCATATTTTCCTTTACATATAGTCCTTCTTGAGATGGTGTTAACAGAAGGTGAAGTTAGAAAGAATTACTTGCATTATGTTTCTAAAGGAAACCAATAATTTAATATTACGTTATTATTTGAGTATGAAGTTTTCATTATTTTTGTGGCTATTCACTAAAGGCCTTCATAAATTACAGGGAAACCTGAGCAATTAAATTAAAAAAAAAAATTCAAAGCCTTCTTAAATAAAGTTTTTGGTCTTATATCTGCTACAGAATCATAGCTAACACCTCAGTGCTTCTGGATATTTTATTAAATGTTTAGGGCTTCCATTCCCCCATGCAAGAGTAATTCTAAGCAAATGATGAGTGTCTCAATGAGTAGCTCATTCATTCTTTGTGGACATGAAAACTAGGTTTCCACTTCCCTATCCAGTGCAGCTCTATTGTGCAATACAAGGAAATAAAACCCTAGGTAAAAGAATTAGAGTGGGGGTGGGTGTAGTAGAGATGGAGAAGATCAGCTTATTCTCAACTCACTACTCCCAGTTTCAAATATCCATTTCAGATATAAGAATTTCTGTCTTTATACCCCAGCCCAAATTTCCTGCTGTTCCTATCTCATCCCACAATCCCCTCTTCTCCAGGTGGAGAAACCCTATCCTGTGCTGTCTGCTCAGTATAATGACGACTTTGAGGAGTCAGCCTGTTCATGACTATCACGTGTCAATATGCTTGCTTCTCTGTCTTCTAAATTAAATACTGTACTTATTGTTGTACTTACTAGCAATTATATTTTTCTGCAATTAAAAAAATGATAAAGTTAATATTCTCAAAGGAGCAAATAGCACGAAGATGATGGCCATTCCAGCCATCTTTCAAGGAAAGGTGATCTGGTTCTGGTGGCCAAGCCAGCTCTGCTGTGCTAGATAAAAGCCTCCAGTGACTTACTCAGAAAACAAATCATGAATGTGTTTGAAAGTGAAATGGTTTGGCCTCCAGTCAGCCTTTAGCACAATCCTGACGGTTTTCCTTACGACAGGGATTGGGCGTCCTGTGAAGACAGATGGGGGGAAGACTGCCACCTTCTGCTTGCTCACCCAGGGATAGCTTCCCAGGCTTCGCCACTGCTCCAGACTAATGAGCAGCAGATGAAGCTCTGATGAGTCCACGCCTTTCTGGAAGCTTGTTGTTGCCCTGCCAACATATGTTGAGTTGTCAAGAGCTCTGTCTTTAAGCCAATCACATCCTGATCACAGTTCATTAAAGGTGTGTATTCCTCTAGTGAGCTCATTGTCTGTTGTCAGAAATCACTCAGTGCCCAAACACATTAGGATGAGAATGGACTGTGTAGGAGAGAAGAAAATAAATGGGTTCTGCTTATTTGCTTTGACTTTAACAGCTACTTCCCCTTACTCAACTCAACACTCATGAACACATATCAGAGAAACATTATAATCTGCAAGTTGCAGGACTGGCTTCTATTTAATGTATAAAAAGTGGCTTTTCTCTACTTGCCTCTCCCTAAATCCTTCTAACCTCAACCTCTTTCCTCTAACCTGCTCATTCTTCCTGCTTTCTTCCAAGTAGGAAACTACTTGGTTAACATCAGAGATTTTTCCACCTCCAAGCTTCTAAAATTCTAGAAATACATTTACATTAGGGAAAGTTATAAAGGACTTGAATACCTTCCAGAGATTTTTATTACATGGGGTTTTATTAGTGGATAAAACCTTATAAAAGATGTCAACAATCTTTGAGAAGCAGAGGTATGAGAACTGTGTCTGCTTCCCCACTTCACATCCTTGAATCTCCTCCTGACTTTCTGCCATGCGGAAGAGTGGTCACTGAAGATTTTTGGTTTTGTATAGCTAGCAGTAAAATATATTTGAGTATGCACTGCAAAACTGTGAATATTTATTAATGAACCCATATATACATGTATGTATATAAATGTGTGTGTGGTGTGTGTGTGTGTCTGTTAAAACATTTTAATTGACAACATTAGGCTGGGACAGCTCCAGAGTTTTATGTTTTTATGTTAGCAAACCAAAGTCCAATGTAAACAATAAAATAAACTTTACCAATTAGAATGGCCAACTAACTTCTAAGTAAAGACTTTACCAATCAGATACTGCCAACTAACCTCTAACTAGTCTTTTTGCTCTAATCAGTCAAATATATTTTCTTTGTCTTTTTTCTTAGTGCACCTATGAAAACTCACTGTCCATGCAGTGGGGTGGAGCTTTCTAAACCTCTTGTGGTTCTGATGCTGCCCGATTCATGAATTGTTTTTTATTCAAATAAACTGTTAAATTTATCTTGTACAAAATTTTTCTTTGAACAACATACACATATATTATATTGTGAATATACTTTAACCATTATAAAATGCAAACAAAAATAGAAAATAAAGGAGGTTTTTAAAACATAAGATTTCTAACAATTTCTCTTCATGCGCAATGAACTGTCTTGAACCCTCCTCCTGAGATATTTACTTTATTTTGGAGGCAACTGATAAAAAGAGTGGAGAGAGAAAATGATAGCACTAGAAGTAGGCAAAGCATACAGGAATCTTTCAACAAAACTACAATGTTCACCACTGGTTGGTTCCACTTTTTAAATAGTGTTAACAAGTTCCTTTGCTCAGCATGCAAGTGTGCACCCAGCCCACAGTCTGATCCAAGGCTTATTTCGTCACAGCATTTTGCCCCTGCAGCAGGCCTCTTATGGGTCCCTGGTGCACACTTCTGAGGGTCTCACTATTGCTCTCCTGGCTAAGTAACCACATAAGGGACATTTTCTCCTGAATGTCCAACAGGCACTATCCACACAAGACTGAAAGGCGAGCTGAGGATTGGCTTTAGACTCCTTTCTCTGACTCACATGTTCATGTCTAATCAGCATATCCTGTTGCTGCTGTGTCCCAAGTGTTGTTTGAATCCAGCCTTTTTCCTCCTGTCTCAGTGAACTACCTTCATCATTTCCTGCCTCTTTAACTGCAGTGGCTTCCGATGGAATTGTTCTGCCTCTAATCCTTTATTTGCAGGATTGTCAACATGATCTTCCTGTGATCAACTGGACGATATTTGCTCAAGCCTTTCACTAGCTTTCCAAACCTTTAGAAAAAAAAAAAAAAAATCAACTCTTTAAGAGTACATACAAGCATTTCCTTCATCAGACCTTACTATCTCTTCACTTGCAGGTGGCATTGCTTTTACTTCTCTGACTTCATGTCTTCTTCCCCCATTGTCTTACCCTTTGTTAATCCACCCTTTTTCAAACTCAGCTAGAATTTCACCTCCTCCATCAAAGTCTCCTCTGACCCTTTCAGAGTATGTATTGCATCGTATAATAGCATTCTACATCTTCATTCTACTAGATCTTGTCAGGGGTAGAGTTCACTTCTTAATTTTCCTGTGTGTCTTTAGAATAATAGTTCTCAAACTTTAGTGTTCATAAAAATAACCAGAGGAGATTTTAAAAGTGCAGATTCCAGATTTAGTAGGCTTAGGGTGGCACCTGGCAAACTGCTATTGTAACTAGCTTCCTCCTCCAAGTGACTTTCATTTGTCATTCTTAGAGTTTAGTACAGCATTAGGTGCTCAGGCCATCAATAAATGTCAATAAAAGAAGGCATTCTCTATCTCTTGTCTTTCCACTTTTGTCTTTGGGACTTTTGATAGACTATTTCTGGGTGCAGAGAATAAAACTCACCGCATAAATCTGGTCTTCAGACCTGTTTTTGTTGCATCTCTGTGTGTGCAAACACATATAAGTTCACATAAATTCACACACACGCACATACATTCATATAAATCAATTAAAAGTAGTTTGGAAAAGCATAAAATGATGGAGAAACTTGCCTAGGTTAAAATATACCAAAAAGATGTAAAAATCAAGTGTAATACATAACTCTTGGTTGGATTCTGGTTTGCACAAAAAAAGTTGATAAGATAATTTTGGTACAACTGGAGAAATTTCAATATGGGCAATTAAATGGTATGAAATTATTATTTTTCTTAGGGGATGACAATAGTATTATGGTTAAACTAGAGAATGTTCTTATTCGTAGGAGGTGCATGCAAAGATCTGTAAGAATGAATTGTCATTTGCACAACTTGTATTCAAATCGCTTAGGAAATAATTTATATACACACATTATGTGTCAAAACATTAACAATTTGGGATAAATCTAGATGAAGGGGATATAGATGTGTGTTGTATTATTGTTTAAGCTTTTCTGTAGATTTTAATTTTTAAAAATGAGAAAATATAAACACTAGAGCAATTTCATGTAACGATGCAGATTTCTAGCTTTCCATGAAAAGTCTGATTCTCTGATGCAACAATTTGTTGGAGCTCTGAAAAGCCTCCATAGTTTGCTATAATGGCTTCCCTTGTTGAAGTCATCTGCCTGAATCCAGTAGGCATTTGGTTTGCAATCCATAATAGAAAAAATTTCAACTCCTTAATAGCACATATAAAACTTTCCTTCATCAGGCCTCATTGAGTCATGAGACTTTGAAATTCTCCTCCTGATTCTCTTTATATAATTGTTTTTCTTGAATCCCATAAGATTGACCCAAAATGTTTTTCACTGGGGAAGACCTTTCACCTTGCGAGGGCCAACTGGGAATTGGGAACAGAAGGCTTGGGTAAGACATATAAGCTGTTTCCATTCTTGACACACATATAAAGCCCAGTGCATCTCTCTAAGATCAATGATCAGATTGGAATAAGAGATGAAAAACTCAGAGACAAAGGATAACTTTTAACAAGAACAATAATATTATTTCCACCTTCTAGGATCTGGGGCCTGGTCATACAAATCAGGATGAATAAGATACACTTGGTTGGTAGATAGACAAGTAACCTCAAAGGAAACACGGTGAAATCATGATAGAGACTATCTTTGGGAAGCAATGGCAAGAAATAGGCCTGAGGAAGAATTATGACTGAATTTCAACTTTATATACAATGTTTATTCTTTTCATATTAGAAAGCCTTTAAGCAAAGATGACAAAATCTTCGCCAGTTCTTAGTGATGAATACATTGTTGTTTCTTATATATTCTGTTTTTTCTGTTTGTAAAGTTTCTCAAAACAAACAAACCAAAATGTGTCTACCCCTCATGGGACAAAGATAGCCACAAATATTTTGTACCATGGACATGCCAACTTTGGAAAAGTTATCACCTACAGTAATGGGCTGTCAGTTTCTTTCCAGAACTGAAGGAAGTGGAAGTAGAATCGTAAGACTCCAGTTTTTTTGAATACTATTGAATATCAGGAATCATTGATTTTAATTTCAAATCACCAGGGTCAACATTTTTTGATACTGTATTTCCCCGTTATTCCCCAGTGGTTAAAGAAAGAGGTTAGCTGAAGAAAATCAAGACAAACTTCCCTTCCTTTTTTTTTTTTTTTTTTTCCTTCTCACTCTGAAAGCTAATAAAGCAAGATCTCTGAATTATAATGTAATCTTTCCTCCTTTTTGGTTCTGGGAGCTAATAAATTTTAAAACACAATTAGAGTATTACAGTTGATGGCCACTTTGGGACTTTTACCTAAACACAGCTTTCCTTCATGATAAAATTAGGATGGTTCTTTTATCCACTATAATTTTTTTTTTGTAATGCATGAAAATAAAATGAGATAGTAACAAGGCTTTGTCTTATGGTGGCAGAAGATCTCATCTCTCTGTGTGAAGAGTATGGCTGTGATCCTAGGACTGGGGTCTGTCCTGATTCAATGTCCTGCCTTGGCCAGAATGGGACTGGGGCTATCAAAAGGAGCCTGGGACTCAGGACCCAGGGAACAGTGAATGAATATTTTAGAAGACAGGGGCTGATACTCCCTTACTAAAGGATCCATGTAAAACACAGTAGGGCTCTGAGCTTGTTGGGATGGGATTGATGTCCACCATTCCCCGATAGAGAAATGCAGACAACAAACTGCTTGCATGAAATGTGAAGCTAATTTGTTCTATAGACTCATTCTCTGCAGTGTTAAGAGAGTGACTATATAAAAAGAACACCCGAGGAGAAATCAGCCATTGTCCAGACTTAAATAAAATGACAGTGGAAACTAGTAACTCACCTGAACTATGTCCATTTCCAGAATTAGTTGAAACTCTAAACTCCTTTGAGTCTGACCAAGGCGGGTGAGTTGGGGGTACATCCTTTGATACTCACTTTTGACATTTATGTCTGCCTTAACTTAGGGATATGATTCGACTTACTGTATGAAGGTCAAACAATGATCAATAGCTACCCTTATTGTGGCATTAACATATTCCAGGCAAGGTGCAGGGAATTTATACAGATTGTCTAATTTAATCCTCATAATATTGCCAAGGTGACGATTATGCCTATTTTAGAGATAAGGGCACTCCGGTTTAGAGAGGTAAAGTGAGTTGCCTAAAAGGCAGAAGAGGTCCTGAAACTTAAGTCTGTATAATGGCCCAGATCCACTTTGTTCAATACACCCAGTGATTCTAAAAGCTGGCTTCACAAGGCTTCACAAGAGAATAACCTGAGGGTAATTTTACCAAATGCTGACAGCCGGGCCCATGTGGTTCAATTAAATCACAGTACTTGGGTGAGGTGTCTGGGCATCTGTAGTCTTCAGAGCTCTCAGATGGTTCTAATGGGCAAATCAAGATCGGGAATCTCTGAAGTACTTTATACTGCTTCCAACATAACTAAACTCTTCCTATAGCGAGGTAAACAAAATAATGTCCCCATCTCCCAAAGGATGTCTACCTCTATATCCCAGGAACTGTGAGTATGCTACCTTATATAGCAAAGGGGAATTTGCAGGAGAGCAATTAGGTTAAGAATCTTAAAATGAGAAGACTACTCTGGATTATTTTGGGAGGACCCGAGTAACCATAAGGATCACTATACATGGAAGCAGATGGCATGAGGGCCAGTGTCAGAGTGATGCAGCTGAGAAAGACTAAAGGCTTGATCAGCTATTGTTGGCTTTCAAGATGGAATAAAGCCATGAGCCGAGGAATGCAGGCAGCCTCTGGAAGCTGGAAGAGGCAAAGAAATGGAGCCTCCCCCGGAACCTCCAGAAGAAGCACAGCTCTGCCCATGCCTCAGAGGCTCATTGCAGACTTCTGACCTCCAGAACTATAAGACAATAAATTTGTGTTGCTTTAGGCCACTGAATTCATGGTAATTTGTCACAGCATATATATATGTGTGTGTGTATATATGTGTGTGTGTGTATATATATATATATTCTTCCATATCCCTGCAGCTTCTCTTCTGTCTTAAACATGCTTACAGTCACTTTTTTTAAAGTCCTATCACTAGGTAAAAATGTATTATTACTTCTGTGAGTTGGCCTTACCTAGACACCCCTTCAAAGGCATCATCCACAAGGCTGATGTTGGCATTGCAGTCTAATGACTGAAACCTAACTGCACAGGGTGTAGCTGAGAATTGCTGACTCTGTGGGAACTTAGACTTCCCCGTCTCAGTATACACACACACACATGCACACACACACACATATACATACATACACACGTACATACAATATTAGTAGAGTGAATGGAATGATTGATTGTCCCAGGCCAATCATTGTCCCATAATAAAAATGGAGCATAATCTTGTGCAAATATCTTTCCATTTAAAAAGGAAAATATACTAAAGTGTTATATCATTATATTAATATTGATTAGAACAAGGAGGAAGAAATAAAGAAAATGAGGAGGAAGAGCTGTTATCAAGACATATTTATTCCGGAAGGCGGTTTGAAGGAATGGAAAAAAGTACTTAGCTCAGAGCAAAACAGCTCGAGCTGCCAGCTTCAGCTGCTGTTGCCCTGGAATTTCTGTGTTACTTTGGACAAGTCATGTCCCCATTTCCAGCCTCAAGCCCATGAATTGAATTAGGGAACACATTCAAAAGCCCCTGGCACAGGGCTTGGCACATGGCAAGTTCAAAATACAAGGTTGGCCCATCTTTTCTCTCTAAATGTGCTGAGTACCTTTTGGGTTACAAAGGTGCTATGTTAGGTGCTATGGTCAAAGTTGCATAAGAAAAAAATCTCTTCTCTCAAGAAACCCAAGACTGTTTGGAAAAACATATGAGATATTTCTGGAAAATTCATAGTACAATGACTATTACAGGGTAGTATATTTCAAGCATGTAATAAACAGCCCAGTCATAAGAAATTATTACACGTTGGAGTGCTCCTGAAATGCTACTTGAAGAATGGGTAGGATTTTGCGGGCTTTGAGACCAGGAGATTAGTGCAAACAATGGGAGAAAGAGTGCTAATAAGGAGGTGCTCAGACACGAATTATTTCTCAAAATTCTTATGTGACTGGGAGGTAAACAGAGGTGCAGAGAGCTATTTCTCTTTCAGCGAGGGGAGAACTGAGACAGGAAAGTTTAAATTCCCACAGAGTCAGCAATCCTCAGCTGCACCCTGTCCAGCTGAGTTTCAGTCATTAGACCGCAGTGCCAATATCAGCCTTGTGAATGATGCTTTTGAAGGGGTTTCTAGGTAAGGCTGACTCACTGAAGTAATAATATATTTTTACATAGTGATGAGACTTAAAAAAAAAAAGTGACTGTAAGCATGTTTAAGACAGAAGAGAAGATTCAGGGGTGCGGAAGAAAAGTATATCATCAAACTATTTGCCTTAGCTCTGAGCTCTTGAGAAACAGGTCAGTGTAGAACAATGAACAATGGTGAACTTTCTCTGAGCCAAAGATAAGAGTGGCTGAAAGAGCAAGACAGAAAGATACCTGTTTCAGAACATGCACACACATATACACATACACACGCATGCATACCAATCTCCTTCAGTAGTCAGCTTTGATCAAAATGAACGTTTCATGTTTGTAAAAAAAGGAACATTTAATATAAACTTTTCTGGCATCAGTAGCTCATATTACCAGGAAATATAAGTCACATGAAACTAAAGAAATGAATAAGCTACCAGGAAGTGAGTCAGGGCTGCTCTGGGAGCCACTTTACCTCTTCTCCTTGCAATAACCCACAGATGTGCAGCAGGTCTCAGAAACGGTGTTCAGGCTGCCCACAGACCCAGCTATCCTCTCAAATTGAAATTAAATCCTCATTTAAAGCCATTGTAAGTGTGACATTTTAGCATAAACATTTCATTTTTAAAAGTTTGTATGCAACTGGAAAGAGCTAGCAAATATTTGGCTGGGCAAAGAAATGGTTTGGTTTATGAGAAGGAAGTAAGACTTAGATGTAGCCCCAAAAAAGCCGTTGGTAATTAGTTGACTGGATGAAGAACCAAGGTGAGCAACCTTAGCAGAGTCTCCTGGCCAGCTTAGAAACAGGGTTCTATTGGCTTTATTCTTTCTTCGGTTAATCATTGCTTAGGGGTCCAGTTGTCTTATATTTGTACTCACCATCTTCTAGAGCAGTGGTTCTCAACTCTTTGGTTCCAAGACCATTGAATGCTTAAAAATGATCAGCAGACCCCATTTTGTTAATGTTGGTAATAACCGATAAAACTTTCATTTACTTATTAATGCATTTAAAATAACAGTAAATCATTACATACTATCATAAAACTTCTATGAAAAATATCTTTTCTAAAACAAAACTTTTTGTGAGAGGCATGGAATTGTTGTACATTTTTACAAATGTCTTTAATATCTGGCATAATAGAAAACAGCTGTATCCTGATGTTTGCTCTGCATTCAGTCTGTTGTGGCATATTGTTTTGGTTGAAGTATATAAAGATATGGCCTCATACAGATACACAGTTGGAAAAGGGAAGGATATCTTAATAGCCTTTTCAGATAACTATGTAGTATCTAGAAAATTCCACTGAGGACTCAGGAGAAAGTGATAATGAAAAAGACAAGTAACATAGTAGTAGTATTGTGTAGGTAGTTTTGACCTTGTGGGTTGCCTGAAAGGGACTTGATGACTCCCAGGCATCTTTGGATGACATTTTGAGAACCACTGCTCTGGCCTTTCTCTAGCTTAGATGGGGTTTACTGTTATCCGTGGCTAATTCTTTAAGTAAACTAACTTTGAACTCCACATGCATGATATCCAGGCTCATTTCTAGGTCTTTAAACAGCTTCTTCCACTTAGTTCCATAGTCACTGCCCCACCACCACAGCACATATGTCAGCAAGGCTGATTTCTCATGGAACCATAAAGAGTATGAGAAAAGGTCATTCATCAAGGCTGTTTTTGTTTATTTGTCTTAATAGCCTTTTCAGATAATTACGTAGTATCTGGAAAATTCCACCGAGAACTCAGGAGAAAGTGATAATGAAATAGAGAAGTACCATAGTATTTATGTTTAATTGTATTTGTGTTTTTATTAAAATATTACTGATCCTTAAAATGCTTAAATCCAGGCAGGGAGACATATTTGTGAATCTTAGTTAATTTATAAATATAAAAGTATTCATGATTGTTTCCTATGGAGCCCATGTCCTAGGCAATGTGATTATAAGATTTCATCAAATGGTCCTATTTTGTCAAGGAGCTCCATCCTTGAAATACAAAGAGGCAATTAAAAATTACACAGTTTTGGGAAACAGTGTGGCAATTCCTCAAGGATCTAGAACCAGAAATACCATTTGACCCAGCAATCCCATTACTGGGTATCTACCCAAAGGATTACAAATCATGCTACTACTATAAAGACACATGCACACGTGTGTTTATTGTAGCACTATTTACAATAGCAAAGACTTGGAACCAACCCAAATGCCCATCAATGATAGACTGGATAAAGAAAATGTGGCACATATACGCCATGGAATACTATACAGCCATTAAAAAGGACGAGTTCATGTCCTTTGCAGGGACATGGATGAAGCTGGAAACCATCATTCTCAGCAAAGTAACACAGGAACAGAAAACCAAACATCACATATTCTTACTCATAAGTGGGAGGTGAACAATGAGAACGCATGGACACAGGGAGGGGAACATTATACAACAGGGCCTATCAGGGGGTCGGGGGCAAGGGGAGGGATAGCATTAGGACAAATACCTAATGCATGCAGGGCTTAAAACCTATATGATGGGTTGATGGGTGCAGCAAACCACCATGGCACATGTATACCTATGTAAGAAACTTGCACCTTCTGCATATGTATACCAGAACTTAAAGTATAATAATAATACTTAAAAATCACACAGTTTATAAATACAAACTCAATAATCGATTTAAATTCCATGGAAGATAAAAAGGTCAGTGTAGCTTGCAGGGTAGTGGAATTGTTTCCTGTTCACACTATAACTAGCAACGGAGGCAAGAAATGATGACCATCAGAAAGTTTGAGGTGAAGAGGGAACTACAGATAATACCCCAAGGAACAGCTGTTTTTTTCACAGTCAGTGCAGGATCTTAAAAATATTTTTCTTGAGAAATGAACAAAGGTGACATTTTTACCCTTTGGGCTTAGAAAGGGGTCAGCACACAATTCAAAAATAAATAACTCTTGGCTGATTTGATGCAGATGTCATCCATTGTTGTCCAAGCAGGGAAGAGGAACTGTCAACAATTTGCTACAGATTTACAGTTAATATCTTTGTGAATTTAGCAGAATTCATAAAATGTAGACTACTTTGTTTCTCTTCCTGCTGATTAAATCTTTACTTTTTTTTTTGTATTGTGATGCTAGACACCTGAGTAGATGTATAGGAGCTGCCATTTTTAATTGTATTAACACTCATTAAGCATTTTTTGAGCATGTATTTGGTGCTAGGTGTTGTACTGAGTGAATAAATGATGAATGAAACCGGTCTAACATATGACAACTATCAAACAGGTATGGGAACTTGTAGCTAATATATCATCAGCTGCCATAAATGAAATCAAACATCTTCTATATTTCTCAACAAAACTGTTGATAAGCTTCTAGAGCAGTGCGGTGCAAAAGGACTCTTTAGTAGTGACAGAAATGTTCTATTTTTGTGTGGTCCAATATGGTAGCCACTGACCATATTTCACTATTGAGTACCTGAACTGTGCAATTTAGGAACTAAAATATTAACTTTGTTTATTTTTAGTCAGTTAAAATTTAAACAGCCACATGTGGCTCGTGGCTACAGTATTGAACAGTACAGGACCAGGACCCTATGATATCTTTTAGTTTTCTAAATCTGTCAGATACTAGATAAATTCTAGGTTTTATACACAAGATTTTTTAAGATAAAAAAATCTTTTAAAATCTTTTAAACACAAGATTTTAAAAGATACTTTATATTAAATTATTATTAAGGCTCAAACCTGGGTTAATGAGAAGATTAACACACGATTTCCTTTGCTTTGAAGTTAAGGATAAATTTGAAAATAATCACTAGAAGATTTATGGGAGTAAATCCCTAATTTCAAGAGACGAGTACGTCTTGGAAAACCTGCTGGATGTTCTGGACTTTAGTAGACTAAAGAAGGCATTGAAGTTTTTGATAATATAATAACTTATGAATTGAAAAATTAAAGCATTCAATAACTCTGGCAAAGAAGTGAAAGCAAATGCAGAAAATATGGGCCATTAATGTAGATCCAATTTCTGGGGGGATAGTGTGATGTTGCATATGTGGCCAGAGGAACGGTTTGGAAAAAATTTCAGAAATTGAGATGCCATATCCATAGAAATATAGCAACACCTAAAAATTGTAGGGGATACAGGTTTTATAGTCAAAGGTTCTCATCATAGTTTAAAAGATGAACACAAAGATGCAGGCAGCTACATAACAATGAAGAATCAGGGAATAACAAGAAACAATCAAAGGTTTATCACAAGATAGCAAGTTATTAACTGGCAAATTAAAAGACTGGAAATAAATGTTGTAAATTCAGAGGAAAGTAAGCTCACATTGGACAAGGGGGCTGAGATAGCTCTCTGCAGCTTAGCCAGTTTTTGTCCTTGGCCAAATTGCTTGACCTGAGTTTCAATGTTGTTATCTATACAATGGAGATGTTAGCTAATGTAAGGTTGCTATGAAGACTGGCACAAGGCCTAACACATGGCAGGTACCGAAGACTACAAGACTACTCAAGTAGTTATGACTATTCACTACTGCCACCAGCAACTTCTGGAAGTTGCACAAATATAAGAAACATAATGATGGTGGTGGTAGGCAGTGAGTAAGTGAATTTAATTTGAATAGAGGTTGATGAAGGAAATAGTAGAAAGCAAGTTTAACAAGTAAGTTGGGCCCACATAATCTCTTTTCCTTGAAATCCTGACAAATGAATTTGGGTTTGACTGTCATTGGTAACTGGAAACAATTGTAGGCTCATGCCAAAAATGATAGGTAGATTAGCCAGAGGCACCACTAAAGATAAATCGAGGAAAAGGCAAGGAAGGCAGTTAGGGGGATGTTACAATAATCTAAGTATGAGGTGACAGGCTTGCTGAAGATATTAGGTACATGCATGGAAATAACAGGGCAAATATGAAAGATGTTTTGAAGAAAGAATGAATTAAATTTGAGCTTCGCAGTCTGTGGGTCCAGGAGTTACAAATGAGTTGAGATTGATCCACTAAGGCCTTGGGGGCTGTGGGGAACATTCTAACCTCCATCAAGCAACTATTTCCCGTCAAGATGCAAATAGCAGTTTTTTGCTTACTCAATCAATAAAATATCATTTCTTACACACGCTATGATAGAAAAAGTTCTGATAATCACTGAACTAAAGTGTTTAGTGTCAGACTGGATATAAGGAAAGAAAGTAAAAAAGAGTTAAAAGGACTACAATACTTGAAGACAAGATGAGAGATACTGATGATGGCATAGGTGGGAAAGGAAACTCCTTAGGAAAAATTTGTTTTGAATATTTCAGTTGCTGTGAATATGAAATAGTCATACAAATGAATGGCTGGGAAAACAAGATTGCAACAAGAATGAGAGATTTCTTAGAGATAGTGATTATCTGCATTGAAAACAGAAATTAGTCAATTGCATTTGGCTAAAGCATCACTTGGGGAGTGTGGATTAATAGATTCATATGAACCTGTTTCAATCTCCTTTCTCTTTAGGTCTGTTCTATTAATTATTTTCACCTCGCTTTAGACAAAGATATAGAAGCATTGTGACATTTACAAATCGTACAAGTACGGGAGGAATAGCTAATACATTGGCTGACGTAATCAAAATTCAGAATGGTTTATTGACCGCAAACTGAGAAGATACAAATGAACAAATGCACACCACCATGTGAATGCACTTTACACCATGAACTGTACCCTTAAAAATGCTTAAGATGGTAAATTTTGTTGTGTGTATTTTATAATTTAAAAAGATAATATTTATAGAGAAGTTCTGCATGCATTTGTGTGTATATATATGTACATGTATATTATATACATCCTACAATATATCTGTGTGTGTATCTGTGTGTGTGCGCATAAGAACACGTATGTGCATAGAATTCCTGTGAGGATAAGTTTTAAGGAAGCCTGAGTGGGAGAAAGAAAATGCATTACATTTTTTAGGTGAATTTTTACTTTCTTCCTTTGAGTTTCTCCTAAAGAATTCACTCTAGGGGGAAAAAATCCCCCAGTTGTAACTTGGCAAAGATCAAAATATTTAATTAAGGTGAGATCAATTTCTTTGCAGTGCTTTTGTGGGCCAACCCGCCCAAAGAAGGGACAATAAAGAGCAGCTGTCATGTGAGAAAAAAGTTGATGAGGACAATGAGGTCTCTGTAGTCAAATAGGGAACTATTACTGTGGGTACAGGAAGAGAGAATAAAGAGCCCCAAGCCCTCAAAGTGTCTGTATGCAATCTCTACAACAGCCAGCATCAAATCAGTACAAAGTCTGTCTAGGGCCTTATCCAGAATAACAAAGCAAAGATTAAGTAGCATAGATGGAAAGATGATTAAACCTATAGGAAAGCTGAGAGGGTGTTAGGGTGAGGGTTCATGTTTGTTTCCCTCTTTCCTCCAACAGCTAAGCTTTAAACGACTTCTCCTTGTCATATCTGAAAACTTCTTTGTGTGTGAGAACATGCTGTGTATTTCTGCACATGCCAGTGTGCCTTTTTGGCCACCCGACTTGCTCATGCAGACTTAAGTATAAGTGGATCACTCCAAAGGGGGCCACACCAAGTTTGATTCAACATATGCAAGTCAATAAGTGTGATTTGCTACATAAATAGGACTAAAAACAAAACCACATGTTCATTTCAGTGGATGCAGAAAAGGTTTCTAATAAAATTCATCATCCCTTCATGTTAAAAACCTTCAACAAACTATGCATTGAAGAAACATATTTCAAAATAATAAGCAGCATCTATGACCAGCCCACAGCCAACATCATACTGAATGGGCAAAAGCTGGAAGCATTCCTTTTGAGAACCAGAACAAGAAAAGTATTTTCACTCTCACTACTCCTATTCAACGTAGTACTGGAAGTCCTAGCCAGAGCAATCAGGCAAGAGAAAGAAATAAAAGGCATCCAAATAGGAAGAGAGGAAGTCAAACTATCTCTGTTTGCAGATGATATGATTGTACAATTAGAAAACCCTATAGTCTCTGACCAAAAGCTCCTAGATCTGATAAACAATTTCAGCAGTTTCAGGATACAAAATCAATGCATGGAAATTAATAGCAATTCTATACACCAACAACATCTAAACTGAGAACCAAATCAAGAACGCAATCCTATTCACAATAGCCGCAAAAAGAATAAAATACCTAGGAATACAGCTAACCATGGAAGGGAAAGATCTCTACAGTGAGAATTACAAAACACTGCTCAAAGAAATCAGAGACAACACAAACAAATGGAAAATCATTCCATGCTCATGGATTGGAAGAATCAATATTATTAAAATGGCCATACTGTCCAAAGCAATTTGCAGGTTCAATGCTATTTCTATCAAACTATAAATGATGTGGTTTACAGAATTAGGAAAAACTATTTTAAAATTCACTTGGAACCAAAGAAGAGCCCAAATAGCCAAAGCAATCTTAAGCATAAAGAACATAGCTATAGCCATCATATTACTCAATTTCAAACTACACTACAAGGCTATAGTAACCAAAATGGCGTGGTACTTTCTGCCTTTGAGTCTGTACAAAAACAGACACATTGACCAATGGAATGGAATATAAAGCCCAGAAGTAAAGCTGAACACCTACAACCATCTGATCTTTAGCAAAGTCAACAAAAACAAGCAATGAGGAAAGAACTCCATATTCATAAAAGGTGCTGGGATAACTGGCTAGCCGTATATAGAAGATTGAAGTTGAACCCCTCCTGATACCATATGCAAAAGTTAAGGCAAGATGTATTAAAAACGGAAATGTAAAACCTAAAACCATATAAACCCTGGAAGGTAACCTAAGAAATATAATTTTGGACATACTCCCTGGCAAAGATTTCATAACAAAGATGCCAAAAGCAATTGCAACGAAACCAAAAATTGACAAATGGAACCTAATTAAACTAAAGAACTTCTATACAGGAAAAGAAAAATCTCAAGAGAGTACCCAGACAATCTATAGAATGGGAGAAAATGTTTGCAAACTATGCACCTGGTAAAAGTCTAATATCAAGAATCTACAAGGAATTTAAAAAATTTAACAAGCCAAAATCAAACAACGCCATTAAAAAGTGGGCAGAGGATGTGAGCAGACACGTCTCAAAAGAAGACATTCACACAGCCAACAAGCATATGAAAAAATGCTCGACAATACTAAGTATCAGAGAAATGCAAATCAAAACCACAATGAGATACTGTCTCACACCAGTCAAAATATCTATTATTAAAAAGTCAAAAAATAACAGATGCTGGCAAGATTGGGAAGAAAAGGGAACATTTACACAGTGCTGATGGAGATGTAAATTAATTCAGCCAATGTGGGAAGCAAAGTGGCAATTTCTCAAAGAACTTAAAACAGAAGTATCATTCAATTCAGCAATTCCATTATTGGGTATATACCCAAGGGAATATAAATCATTCTACCACAAAGACACATGCATGTGTATGTTTATCGCAGCAATATTCACAATAACAAAGATATGGAATCAACCTGAACAGCATTCAGTGGTAGACTGAATAAAGAAATTGTACTTATACACCATGGAATACTATGCAACCATAAAAAAGAATGAGATCATGTCCTTTGGAGCAACTTGGATGGAGCTGGAGGTTATAATCCTAAGTGAACTAACACAGAAACAGAAAACCAAATACTGCATGTTTACACTTCTATATGGGAGCTAAACATTCAGTACACATGGACTCGAAGAAGGGAACAATAGGGTCTATTTGAGGGTGGAGGCTTAGGGGATGGAGAGGATCAGAGGAATGCCTATTGGGTACTATGCTGATTACCTACCTGGGTGATGAAATAAGCTGTACAACAAACCCCTGTGATGCACAGTTTACCTATGTAACAAACCTTCCCATGTACCCCTGAACCTAAAAGTTAGATAAATAGATAGATAGATAAATAAATAAATAAATAAATAAATAAAGAAGGCATCACTACACCAGAGTGTACAGGACCTATGAGTCTGGTCCATGGAAAATGTAGAGGGGGACATAAGCTTCAGTTCTATGCCCTGATTCTGAGACTGTACATATTCACAACAGCTTATTCTCCATCTTCCTGTGTATGTGCATCTCCACCTTTTCCCCTTCCTCCTACCTCTCCTTCCTCAAAACCTAGAGTGATGAATAGGTGGTAGAAAGGACTGGGGGGAGTGTGGTCAACATGGGAAGTGGGCAAGGGCTGTACCCTATTTCCTTATTTCTCCTCATTTTTAAGGATGGATCTGTACTGGCAAAAGAACAGGTACGGTTGAGTTGGCTGAGTCCTGCACAACCCTAAGAGGTGCCATGCACAATGCTGCATATGATACAGACCACTCCCAGTGGGAAATCCACTTGATTTGAAGAGCAGTGTATTGGAAAGGAGTCTCATGGTTTGGGCTCTTCTGAATTCTTCTTGTTATAGTTTAAGCTCTTTTTTTTTTTCCTGGAGGACATCTTTTTAATAAATATTTGTTCATAGAATTTGTTATTTAAGGTACAAGTCTCTTGTAAACTTACATTAAGGCTGAAAAGGAAATTTTATTAGGCCAAAGATGTTCCATTACTTTTTCTTTCAGCCATATTCCCTCCAAATTTTTCAGTCACTCTGAGAGGTTTCAGAAATCCTTACACATTTCATTCCAGGAACTGTTAAATCACTATTTTTGTTTCCCTTTCGGTTGAAACAAAGCCAACTCTTAGGTAGCCTCAAAATGTTTTTTTCAATCTATTTTAACAATTTCCTTAAAGCTGTAAAATGCTAGAATCCAGAATTAATCATAAAACTTATGTGTCTGTTGTACTACAATTTAAAAAAGTGTGTGTGTGGGAGGGAGGGGTATAAGAGAAAAATAAAGAGGGAGAGATACTTTTCTTATCTGTATAGCAATCATATTTTCCTAATGCAAAACGATATATAGGGTCAAAATACCTATAAACCTCTGGATTTAACAGATAGTTAATAAATATTTGTAATGTTTGTGTGGATGTGTGTGCATCTTTTGCAGTCTGAGATGGAAGGAATAGAGAATATAACTAATTAGTCCTTCCTGAGAGAGAATGGAGAATAACATAACAATTGGTTAGACGGGTTATTCTTGTGAGCTTTTGAATGGGTTCTAACTGAGAATTCACTATTGTTTCACATGGTCCTGACAGTCCCTGAGACTGAGAGGGCAGAGAAGGGGGTTATGTTGAGGGATATCCGAGAGCAGAGGATTTCTGGGTTGGATGTCCAGACAAGATGAGGAGGAACAGGAACAGGAACAGGTATCTTTTTTTTTTTTTTTGAGATGGAGTTTCGTTCTTGTTGCCCAGGCTGGAGTGCAGTGATGCGATCTCTGCTCACTGCAACCTCTGCCTCCCGGGTTCAAGCAATTCTCCTGCCTCAGCCTCCTGAGTAGCTGGGATTACAGGCACCCGCCACTACACCCAGCTAATTTTTATATTTCTAGTAGAGACGTGGGTTTCACCATGTTGGCCAGGCTGGTCTCAAACTCCTGACCTCAGGTGATTCACCCGCCTCGGCCTCCCAAAGTGCTGGGATTACAGGTGTGAGCCACTGCACCTGGCCTGGAACAGGCTTTTGTACAGCTTGGTGAGCGATATTATTGTCCAATATAGGATCTTTCTTTAAAGCAGTCTTCATTACAAGACAGAGGGGATGTCTACTTTACTTTGTTTTTATTTAGAAATTTTGCAGCAACTCTGTTGTGCCAAGAGGAAAAGGAAAGTCTGCTTTTTTCTTTGTTTTGTTTTGTCCATGCCTAATCTAGAGAGAATAAGTGAAGTAGGTACCTCTGTTTGGCTGGACCAGTGGCATGAGGAAGAAAAGTGAGAAAACCCTAAGGAAGTGGGGGAAGCTTAGAGCCCACCAGATGGGGGATCCTGTGGCAAAGAGAGACCCTAACCTCAGAGTCGTTCTATGACTTCATCCATCTGTCCACTAACCCATAAAATTGTAGATGCTTAAAGCCCAAATATAAGATCTATGTTTTCTCTTGTATGCTAACCAACAAACACAGTGGGCATATATTATATAATGAATACAATACTGCATGGTGTCAATTCGGCTTGGAGTTATTGCCAGCCAGTTCTGTTCCTGTCATAATGATAATTTGGCATGATTAGCTAATTTTCCCTTAACAGCATCCTAAATGATCTTAGCTTCTATCACAACTTTTTCCTAGGCAAAGTGAAAATATTTCCTGCCATGAAAGTTCCAAGTTCATACTGTCCACACACTGTTTTCACAAGCTTCTCTCCTCTCTTATGTTTCACAGGTAATAATTCTGAGAGTTGAAAGTGACTTTTTTTTTTTTTTGAGATGGAGTCTCGCTCTGTCCCCCAGGCTGGAGTACAGTGGTGTGATCTCAGCTCACTGGGAGCTTGAATCGCCTCCTGGGGTTCAAGCGATTCCCCTGCCTCAGTCTCCTGAGTAGCTGGTACTACAGGTGTGGTGCCACCACGCCCGGCTAATCTTTTGTAGTAGAGACGGGGTTTCACCGTGTTAGCCAGGATGGTCTCGATCTCCTGACCTCATGACCCGCCTGACCTGGACTCCCGAAAGTGACTTTCATAGTGGAAGAGTGAAAATTAAAAGTCCACAGGTAGGGAACAAGTCCAGGTTAGACAATGTGCAGTATATCTAGATAAAAGAATCCTATTTGGCTATTAAAAATGTGTAAGAGATCCATGTAAATTGAAAGGAAAAGATGTTTATGTTAGAGTCACATGACAAAGACATGGTGAGGAGCAGAATGGAAACAACATCATCTACTCAAGGCAGAATAATACAGAGGGTTAGAGCCTGGGCCTTGGAGCCAGGCTGCCTGAGTCTGGACATCAACTCTGCCCTTACTGTGAGACCTCAACCAAGTCACTTCTTTGTGCCTCAATTATGTCATCCGAAAATGGGAATAATGTTGACAATGGTACCTAGGATTATGTTAATATATGTAAAGCCCATAGGATAATGGTGCACACACAAAATGAGTGTTCATATATATATATGTAACTATATATAATTTGTCAAATGAATAACTTTTCTTTCTCTCCTTTCAGCCAAGCAAAATAAGCCTTAAAATTTAATAGTCCTCAGAAGGGTGACTGGCAAAGATGGCCTTTTCCTTGCCTAATGGATTATAATTCCCAAATACTAAGTTTTGAAATGTTTAAAAGATTTTCTATTTTGTATATCTTTACTTGGCTTTGCATGACGAATAGTATTTTAAACGTCATATACAGGGTATACATGAAAAACTTATTCCTACATAATTTGACACATGATAAAATCTTTAGTACGTATGCACAAATAGAGTCCAGTGTACCATTTACCTTAAGCTCTTATTCAAAGGTTGTTAGACATAAGAAGAATAAAAATTCATAGTTTTGGCACAGTTCAGAAAACTGGGTTCATGTCTACAGATTAACATCCCAAAATGATAAGGACTATAATTTAAAAAGAAAAATCTCCCCAAATAAAGGAATACAAGTGCAACTTCTATAAAATATTATTTATATTGGACATTTTTTACCCTATACGTATATTTATAGCCATTTTTATTTATATGCCAACTGTGACATTTCACCATTTTTGAATATATTACATGGTAAAGTAAACATTCCAGGGTTAATTTTAGCAAATTTCACTTACAAAACATTTGTTGAGCATCTAGTATACACCAGCACTACAGTTTGCTTTTAGAAATGTTTGTACTAATAAACATGGGAAGTTTGAAGCATTGGCAATAGTTTCTTTTCTTGGCTTTGGGCTTACTTTCCTGTTTTTGTTTTGTTTTGTTTTGTTTTGTTTTCAGACAATCTGTTTTCTCTTTTTTGAGGTTTTAGGAATTTGCGCTAGCAGTTTAGAAAGAATCAAAGCAGGCATATTGGTTACTCAGGTGTAACAAGAAGAAAGTTATTTCTATTTAAAGGGGTCCCTACTCTTGACCACTCCCTGGGTGGGTCAGGAGAGTCAGGTGGAAGCACTCCACAGAAGACTTCAATTGGCAAAGAACTATAAATAAAGAAAAGGGACTTACATGTTGAAAATATGTTTGAATATAACATTAATTACTCTAGTTGACTGATAACCATTTTAGTAAAGCTTCTGACACAAGCCAGGCACTGGATTAGGAGCTTTTTAAGCAAAGACAAATGCAGACAAGGATCTGCTTTTAGGGAATGGTTGGTGGAGACAGATAAGAGTGGAAAAAGGTTTCCTGGTAATATGATGGCACACTGAGGACACAAATGAATATCCAGTTCTTTGAGGTGGGGAGGTGCAGGGTTTCATTGGGACAACAGGCTCCTTAGAAAAAGTGACCATTCGGCCAGGCAGGGTGATCCCAGCACTTTGGGGGGCCGAAATTCTGACATATAATATAACATGGAGAAACCTTGAAGACATTATGCTAAGTGAAATAAGCGAGTCACAAAACAGCAAGTATTGGCCGGGTACTGTGGCTCATGCCTGTAATCCCAGCATTTTGGGAGGCTGAGACGGGTGGATCAATTGAGTTCAGGAGTTTGAGACCAGCCTGGCCAACACAGTGAAACCCCGTCTCTACTAAAAATACAAAAATTAGCTGGGCATGATGGTACACCCCTGTAATCCCAGCTACTCAGGAGTCTGAGACAGGGGAATCACTTGAACCAGGGAGGCAGTTTTTGCAGCAAGCCGAGATCATGCCACTGAACTCCAGCCTGGGAGATGAAGTGAGCCTCTATCTCCAGATAGGAGATATGCACCTTAGAAGGGACGAAGATACCAATGGTGACAGTCTAACACAATACTGTCCAATATGGTAGCCATTAGCCACGTGTAACTATTTAAGTTTTAATTTTTGTTAATTAAATTTAAGTAAAATAAAAAATTTAATTCCTCAGTTGCACTAGCCACAATTTAAATGCTCAACAGTGAAATGTGGCCAGTGGTTACGGCACTGGGGAGTGCAGACACACATGACTTGTCCTTCATCACTGAAATTTCTCTTGACCAGTGCAAGGAACAGTAAGCAGCCAAGCACTGCTGGAGTATAAGGTTTAAGGGAGCTATAGCGAGAGCCAAGCCTGGGGATAGAGGTTGTGGCCAAAGAATGCAGGCCTTACATGTGATATCATGAAGTTCTGACTTTATCCACTAGGCCAGATGTCAGCAAACATTTTCTGTAAGGAGCCTGATAGGAAATATTTTTGGCTCTTGAGACCACATGGTCTTTGACGAAATGACACAACTCTGCTCTTGTAGTATACGGGCAGCCATAGACAGTATGTAAATGTGTGAGCATGGCTATGTTCCAATAACACATTCTTTGTAAAAAATGACAATGGGCTGGATTTGTTCACAGCCACAGTTTGCTGACCCCTGCACTTGGTCTTTAGGAGCTATATGGAGGGTTGAAGTCAGAAATTTACATAATTAGATGTGTGCTTAGAAAGGCCATTCTAGAAGCAGAGAGGGATGGACTTAAGGGGTGAGAGATGCAAAACTATAATAGTCCAGGCAAGAGGACAAGAGCCTAAATTCTGAAAAAAAGCCTGTTGAACATGGTTGGAGAGAAAATGATGTGTATGTGTTTGTAAGTTTGGTGTCAGGGCACTGGTGGAAATGGAGAAATATAAAATGACTCAGAAGGTGGGGGATGCACTCAGCAAGTTATAGAATACAAGAGGAGGAACAGATCTGGGGAAAGATGATAACTTCATCATGTGAGCCATCAGCAAAGAGTTAGCAGCTGATATGGTTTGGCTCTGTGTCCCCACCCAAATCTCATCTCAAATTGTAATCCTTATAATCCCCATGTGTTGAGGAAGGGACCTGGTGGGAGATGATTAGATCATGGGGGTGGTTCCCCCATGCTGTTATCATGATACTGAGTGAGTTCTCATGAGATCTGATGGTTTTATAAGGGACTTTTCTCTCTTTGCACTCTCTCTCTCACTCTCTCTCATCTGCTGCCATGAAAGACATTCCTGCTTCCCCTTTTACCATGATTGTAAGTTTCCTGAGGCCTCTCCAGCCATGCGGAACTGTGAGTCAATTAAACATCTTCTCTTTATAAATTACCCGGTCTCGGCAATTCTTTATAGCAGCGTGAGAATGGACTAATACAGTAGCTAAAGTCTTGAGAGAAGCAAAG
Organism: Macaca nemestrina; assembly: GCF_043159975.1. Lineage (NCBI taxonomy): Eukaryota > Metazoa > Chordata > Mammalia > Primates > Cercopithecidae > Macaca > Macaca nemestrina. The sequence goes on along the minus strand of NC_092130.1, from coordinate 141,868,159 downwards.
AATGCTGAGGGAGGGCAGGCAGAGTGAAAGAGGGGCAAAGATGGTGCCTTTTGTGTTACCAAAATACAAAGTGTGACTCAGAGGGTACTGAGAAGGACTTGTTAGAGACAGAGGGAGGGAGAATCAGGGAAGAATTGTATTGCAGAAATCAAGGGAAGACTATCAAATGCCATCGACATGTTTAAAAAGATTCCACCAGGTTTGATGATTAGGAAGCATTTTGGGAATATTATCCAGAATAGATTTTGTCAAAAAAAATAAAACAAAAATATTACCACCAAAGTGTCTGGAACCTCCTTTTTTGAGTAGTATTAAGTGGAGCAATAGGAGGACTTTTCATGTTCTTGGTTCTTTTTCTTCTTTTGGTGTTAAGTGGCAGAATTACTTGAAAGCAGAGAGACAATTAGGGTCCTTTGAATCTCATCTTGTAAATTCCATGGTCCCGCAATCACAATATCCTGGGATGGAAGGGCAAGCGAGAGCTTATCACCTCTGGGGTGATCTGTGGAAACTTCTGGTGTGAGCTTCATGCTGTGAGTGCTGGGAAGTGGCTAGAAAACCTTTCAAAATGATATGATATTCTGATTTCAGGATAAGGGAAAACAAAAATGGAGAACTTTTTAAGCAGACATTTAATGCAATAACCATTCTTGATACATACAAATGTTTTATCCTGAAGTCATCTTAATAAAGAAATCAAATATTAACATCTTTAAGATGGAAAGAATCATGTCATTTGTGAGTGTTTTATTTGGCAATTTAATGGTCAAAAGATTAGTCATCACCTCAATGAAAGCATTTCAAATGATGATTTACAGCAACCTTTGAGGATGATTATATTAGGAGAATATTTTACATGTCTTGTGGGTGAATGTATCTCACTCAAACCTTGTGTGATTTGTTGTTTAAAGTTTTAAATTTTAAAACCTGGAAAAACAGAAGATAGAGGCTTGTGATCTGCAACTGTGTTTCTTGAGAGAACAAGAAGTAGTATTTAATCCTGAAGGAATTAATTTAGAGCATGAAATTATGAGAATGACACATATCCCAACACTTTATAAGTTGATATAAATACCCTATAAACCACACTAGGGAAAAAGTTACATTGAATGACAACAACAGTAACAATAAAAATATAATAAGGAGCCCTTCATTGCCAGAGACCAATTAGTTCACTCAGTTAGAGGGGAATCGTTTGAACTGGAACTGTATTTACTGTGGGATTGCTTGATTCTCCGTATGGGCTGCTCTCTGCTCCCTGGCCAGATCCTGCCTTGACTTTAAAGCCATCCTGAGAGTAGGTAGGGCTACTTGAGTAGCTGGAAAAAAATCTCTAAAGAGCAAAGTGTGAAAAGTAAGGTGCACCCTATACATAGCAATGCTAAGAAAGAAAGCTAGACCCTGTATGCTAATCCTTTTTTTTTTTTTTTGAAACTGAGAAAAACACAACTAGAATCAGAGCTAGGATTTAAGAACTAAGTAAAATTGTTATAAAGTTTACTTATGTATACATGGATAAGGACATCAGTAAATATTGTGAAAATAGAAGCAATGAGAGAAGGAAAGAGAGAGACTAGTTCTGTTATATATAATATAATATAATATAATATAAAGTAGTAATTTAAAAGGTATGATAATGGTACAAAAATAAAATATAGAGCCAGGTGCAGTGGTTCATGCCTGTAATCCCAGCACTTTGGGAGGCCGAGGCGGGCGGATCACGAGGTCAGGAGATCCAGAGCATCCTGGCTAACACGGTGAAACCCCGTCTCTACTAAAAATACAAAAAATTTAGCCGGGCGTGGTGGCAGGCACCTGTAGTCCCAGCTACTCAGGAGGCTGAGGCAGGAGAATGGCGTGAACCTGGGAGGCGGAGCTTGCAGTGAGCTGAGATCATGCCACTGCACTCCAGCCTGGGTGACAGAGCGAGACTCCGTCTCAAAAAAATAAAAATAATAAAATAAAATAAAATAAAATAAAATAAAATAAAATAAAATATAGATGGCTCAAAACAGAGCCATAATATGTATAATCTAAAGATAACAAAAACAGGGAATGTGTTGCAATAATTTAAAGGATTATGAAGAGTGTGTAACAACGTGAGATAATTTTTATGAATGAAACTTAAGTAAAAAATAATATGATAATTATGTAAAATGCATATACTTATAGATAAAGACTGAACAGTCATATAGTATAAGGGAAATAGCCATGGCTGTGGAATTTATTTTTATTTTCTTTAATATATTTTTGATCTCACACACACAAACACACACACAATCTGTTGTGCAAGGAAGGAGAAATCAATTGGTGTAAATTCTTCCCAATTCTTTTTAAAAAGGTCAAAGCATATGTCTTAAGAGAAGGGCTCGTAGTATCATTAACACAGTTAACTAATAATCTGGTACCAACCTAGTGACATACACATAGAGAGAGACATGCAAATTCATACTAAGTTTATGAAACAGCAAGTTCTCTTTGTATTCTACCTCTAGACTGGGTTGGTGCCATTTCTTTTTACCCTAGAGAACTAGTAGAGTGGAACAGTTTAGACACAGGTTCTAGAGCCAGACAGTCTAGGATTGGATCTTTCTAGCTGCTAATCACTTAACCTCTCTCCCCACTGGTTTCCAGATTCATGAAATGGAATAAAAGTATTATGTCATCCAGGGTTGCTGCAAGAATTCAATGACTTGATATTTTAAAAAGACTTACAACAGCGTCTGGCATAGGGGAAGCACTTAGTAAAATGTTAGCAATTGTTATTGATATTATATTTCTTATTTCCTAAAATACAAAGTTTAAAAAGTGATTTGAACCTTGATATAGCTCAGGACAATGCTATGCGTACAGGAGGAAGATAGAAACAATCCATTTTTTTTCTATTCCTAAAGAAAAATACACTTTTTACTGCCCAGATTATCTAGTCTATTAATCTAATTCTTTGAGATTCACTGAGATGATGTTGTAGTAGTAATAAATAAGATACTTCCATAAAATTAGGAAACCATGTTTAAAATTTACAATGCAAGAAAGTGAACTGATGGAAACTTCTTGAAGCAGATATATTTAAGATAACTCTCAAATATAAGTGAGTACTTATTTTCACATTTTAAAGACCCAAAACCTAGTTTTATTCCCACAAAATAAAAATGTCTGTAAACACTGGAAAAGCCATCTGGGGAGCCCAGCACCTCCCCTGCTCTTCAGAGACTGAACCTGTGACACATCATGAACCTTTGGGAAATGATAATAACAAAATATTTTTTTAAAAAAATATTTTAAGTTCAGGCGTTCATATACAGGATTGTTACATAGGTAAATGTGTGTTGTAAGGATTTGTTGAACAGATCATTTCATCACCCAGGTGTAAGCCTAGTACCCAATATTTTTTCCTGATCCTCTTCCTCCTTCCATCCTACACCCTCTAATATGCCCCAGTGTGTGTTTTCCCCTCTGTGATTCCGTGTGTTCTCACCATTTGGCTTGCATTTATAAGTGAAAACATGTGGTATTTCGTTTTCTGTTCCTGTGTTAATTTGCTAAGGATAATTGCCTCCAGCTCCATCCGTGTCCCATCCATGAACGAGGACATGATCTCATTCTTTTTATGGCTGCATAGTATTCTATGGTGTATATGTACCACGTTTTCTTTATCCAGCCTACCATCGATGGGCATTTAGGTGGATTCCATGTCTTTGCTATTGTGAATAGTGCTGCAAAGAACACACACGTGCATGTATCTTTATAATAGAACAATTTATATTTCTTTGGATCTGTACCAGTAATACGATTGCTGAGTTGAATGGTATTTCTGTCTTTAGGTCTTTGAGGAATCGCCATACTGTCTTCTAAAATGGTTGAAGTAATTTACACTCCCACCAACAGTGTATAAGTGTTCTTTTTTCTCCACAACCTAGCCAGCATCTGCTATTTTTTGACTTTTTAATGATAGACATTCTGACTGGTGTGAGATGGTATCTTACTGTAGTTTTGGACAATGACAAAATCTAAGCAAAAACAGCAGGAGCTGAGTCTGGCTTATATTTTCTGAAAGAAGAATCCTATTTTACAATTACAATCTCAGTGTTTCCCTAAATTAACATAAATTGATTGGCATGAATATTCTCGTTTCTATCTAGAAAGAGGATTTTGTTTTAAACTGTGTAGTTACTTATTAAGTTAAAAGCATGGTTTTGCCTTAATCAGAACAGGTTTTTGTAAAATTATGAGCCTGGTGGAAAACATATTGGCAACTTGAGGTATGCAAAATAAAATGGTGGAATGCAAAATAATTGGGAAGAAAATGCATCTGAAAACTAAAGGTGCTTGATGAGAATTTCAAGGCATTGACAAGAGAAATGCTGAAGACAGGACATGCCAAATCACGAGGGATTAGTGCAGGAGAGAGTGCAAAGTGGAAGTTTTCATGAAAAAAGAAAGTTGGAACCAAGCATTAAAGGAAGTGCCAGACCTGGTCTGGCAGAGGGGAAAGTGAAGAAGCAGCAGCAAAAGCACGGCTGTAAAAGGCAGAAATGGAAAGGCCTTATACTTCATGCAGGGATGTGTCTAGAAAAATATTTATTGAAGTGTTAATAGTGGTTTTCTTTAGATAGTAAGATTTTTTCCTTTTCTACATTTTCTTATATTTTAGGAAAAATTTATCATCACATGCATCTCATTTTTACAAGAGGAGAAAATGATGAAGCTATTTACATTCAGGGGAAAAGGTTTATTGTGAATATTTCATTTGGTGGATAAATGGAGGTATAAACACATCGATTAAGAATATAGAAAATGGAGTTCCACATTTCCCAGCTCTACTTGTCCAGTCTATGTGACATTTAACCTTTCCCCTCCACGTTTTTTTAAAAACATTTTAAGCACATACAAAAGTTGAAATTGAAGTTGGAAGTTAACACCAACATACTGCTACCTACATTTTCTAATGGCTAGCATTTTGCATCCTTGCTTTATCACATCTGTCCATTTATCTATTCACCTGTTGTTTTTTGTTTTTTTTTTTTCTTTTTGGATGAGTTTCAAAGTTGCAGACATCAGTACCTTTTTTTATACCAAATTTTAACCACCCCTAGATTCCTTCAACACACACACACACTCAAGAGTCATCCACAACCTCCAAGCAGGCTGTTATTCATTTAAATATGACCCCACTTTCCACACCTAGATACTGCTTCCATTCCAAACATGTCCAAAATCACCTGCCTTCCCAGAAGACAAATTTTACCAAACCTTATCCTTGCTCTTTCTATATACCCTGAACTGTATACTTTAAAGCCAAAAGGACACTATCTGATCTGCATTACCAACTCGAATGTTTTCAGGAACAAAGCAGGTAAAATAAAAAGCGAGCTTGTGGAAGATAAATCCAGTGGGTCTGATAATGGAGACCAATCCAGCCTCAGTGTGGAGGATGCAACAAGAAGGAAAGAGCTACTCAGAAAACTTGAGAAAACAGAATTTACTGTCAAGGTAAGATTTCCACACTCAACCAGCTAGCTTCAAGGAGCCTTGAATTTTAATCAGTATGTCTCCTTTGTTTCCACTGAGGATCTAGGGCACTTAAAGGTCCAAATTTATTAGAACAGTTAACATAGTAAGTACTCGGTTAAACAGAATCTTCTTTAATTACAAGTATTTATGGGGGCAGTATTTATAGCCATTCAGTTAAATACAGATCTTAGCAATGGAAAAAGTAACACAGATATTACAAATGCAAAAATGTGGTGTGTTTCTATCTAGTTTGTGCAAATCACCTTCCCAAGAAGCCATTTTTCCTCAACTATAGATTGACTACCTGTCTGCAATGAACCCAAAGGAGAAACCAGTATTCACAGGGATCAAAAGGGAGACCTAGCATCATTTCCCAGGAATGTGTTCGCAGCTCCCCCCCGCTCCTTTTTTTGGTGTATGTGGCTTACAAATTAAAAAGAAGGACTTACCATGTGGAAGGGTAGAATGGTGAGAAAAATGAGAATATTGAAGAGTCAAGGAGTCTAGAATATTACATACGGTTTTTCATGCCAAATTAGCCATCAAGATATAGTTATCCTGGCTGTTTTGTGGGAATGCCCTACCTCTCTCCTCGTCCTGCTTATCAAATTAGCTCAGGGTGCTAAGTTTTACATCAGATAATGGAAACCATCTGCACTAGGCATGGTTGGTAGCTACAGGTGGACTTTGCTTAGAAATCAGAAGCTACGACAATTTTACCCTCACAGTCTTTTTTGTTGGTTTGCTTGATGATTGAGACATAGTTTGGAAATTCCCTGTCTTCCCCTTCCCTGCCTCCTGGGTGACTAATTTGAGGAGTGTTTATTGCAGCCCTATTGTGTTGGGTAGCTATGTTCTGCTATCGAAAAAAGTCCACCCAGCCTGAAATGCTGTATCATGTAGTTGTGGGTACATGTGATAAAATTAATTTCTCTGGTATGAATGTCCTCTTGTGATAAAGTGAATGTAACTACTTTAATTTCAAAGTTGCAATGAGTAAAAGTGCTGGTAGTTCTTTTGGACTGTGTCCATACCTTGAAAAGTCAAATATTTTCATGTAAGTTCAGCCTCCCAAACATCTATGAAAGTGTTTTCACTAGGTTTCACCCAAACTATTTCACATAAATATCTGTTATAGATCAGATTCAGCAGATGTTAATTTCATCACTATCTCTTTTCACTTCTGCCAGAACTTGCATAAGGGCTGAATTTATTGTCAGCTTATCAGTTTCTGTAGCTCAAATCTGAGTATAGAATATTCTGAACTCAGGTTTAAAATTCCATTAACTAGTTTTAAAAGGCACATAGTAAAATTCTAAAAAAATTTATGAGAAAAGTTAATTTTTACCATTGTTTTTAAACAGCATATAACATTTTTTGGGAAAAAGTGGGACTTATGAAGCAAAAAGTCCTAACATGAAAAAAAGAGAAATACCCTTTAAATACATTTTTAAAAGTCTCTCTTCCCAAGATACTTGTTTTGACTTAGGTTCGTTTTGCAGGAATTTTTTTTTTTTTTTTTTTTTGCATGTAGAACTTACAAAATATTTTAGAAATATTTCGTGCAGATCTTGCTGTGTGACAGGCATTATACTGAAGATATTCACTTATAAACCCATTCAACTCTTAAAATAAACTTAGTAAGTAGGTATAGTGACTTATCCCTTTTTACTATGGAAAAATTGAGACACGGAGAAGGTAAATTGGAATGAGAAGAACTGAAATAGAAATCCAGGAAGTCAAGCTCCAGAATAGATCACTTTAAACTTTGTTCACTAGAAGTTTACCAATTTTCACTTAGAATTCCAAAACACTGGCATAAGTGATGATCAGAATGGGCTAAACAGTAAATGAGTAACTAAAGCAGACTTTGACCAGATGTTTCAATCATTTGGAGAGTAAAGGAAAAAAAAAAAAAAATACCTGAGCCACCAGGCCAGTCGAATCAAAATCTCTGAGGTTGGCACTCAAACAGCTGCATAGTTTAAAATTCAACAGGCAGTTAAAATGGGCAGCCAGGTTGAGGAACGCTGATCCAAAGCATCTTTAGTATGTCTGAGTTTGGGAGATCTCAAACTTGAGTGTGCATCAGAATCACTGGGAAGGTTTGTTAATACACAAGTGACTGGGCCCCACCTCCTTTCTTTTTTATTATTATTATTTTTTAATTTATTTATTATTATTATTATACTTCACATGTGCATAATGCGCAGGTTTGTCACATACGTATACTTGTGCCATGTTGGTGTGCTACACCCATCAACTCGTCAGCACCCATCAACTCGTCATTTACATCAGGTGTAACTCCCAGTGCAATCCCTTCCCCGTCTCCCCTCCCCATAATAGGCCCCGGTGTGTGATGTTCCCCTTCCCGAGTCCAAGTGATCTCATTGTTTTGTTCCCACCTATGAGTGAGAACATGCGGTATTTGGTTTTCTGTTCTTGCGATAGTTTGCTGAGAATGATGATTTCTAGCTGCATCCATGTCCCTACAAAGGACACAAACTCATCCTTTTTTATGGCTGCATAGTATTCCATGGTGTATATGTGCCACATTTTCTTAATCCAGTCTGTCACTGATGGACATTTGGGTTGATTCCAAGACTTTGCTATTGTGAGTAGTGCCGCAATGAACACATGTGTACATTTGTCTTTACAGCAGCATGATTTATAATCCTTTGAGTATATACCCAGTAATGGGATGGCTGAGTCATATGATACTTCTAGTTCTAGATCCTTGAGGAATTGCCATACTGTTTTGCATAATGGTTGAACTAGTTTACAATCCCACCAACAGTGTAAAAGTGTTCCTATTTCTCCACATTCTCTCCAGCACCTGTTGTTTCCTGACTTTTTTTTTTTTTTTTTTTTTTTTTTGAGACGGAGTCTCGCTCTGTCACCCAGCCCAGGCTGGAGTGCAGTGGCGCGATCTCGGCTCACTGCAAGCTCCGCCTCCCGGGTTCACACCATTCTCCTGCCTCAGCCTCCCGAGTAGCTGGGACTACAGGCGCCCACAACCGCGCCCGGCTAATTTTTTGTAATTTTTAGTAGAGACGGGGTTTCACCGTGGTCTCTATCTCCTGAGCTTGTGATCCACCCGCCTCGGCCTCCCAAAGTGCTGGGATTACAGGCGTGAGCCACCGCGCCCGGCCCCTGACTTTTTAATGATTGCCATTCTAACTGGTGTGAGATGGTATCTCATTGTAGTTTTGATTTGCATCTCTCTGATGGCCAGTGATGATGAGCATTTTCTCATGTGTCTGTTGGCTGTATGCATGTCTTCTTTTGAGAAATGTCTGTTCATATCCCTTGCCCACTTTTTGATGGGGTTGTTTGTTTTTTTCTTGCAAATTTGTTTGAGTTCTTTGTAGGTTCTGGATATTAGGCCTTTGTCAGATGAGTAGATTGCAAAAATTTTCTCCCATTCTGTAGGTTGCCTGTTCACTCTGATGGTACTTTGTTTTGCTGTGCAGAAGCTCTTTAGTTTAATTAGATCCCATTTGTCAATTTTGGTTTTTGTTGCCATTGCTTTTGGTGTTTTAGACTTGAAGTCCTTGCCCATGCCTATGTCCTGAATGGTATTACCTAGGTTTTCTTCTAGGGTTTTTTTTAAGTCTCTAATCCATCTTGAATTAATTTTCATATAAGGAGTAAGGAAAGGATCCAGTTTCAGCTTTCTACTTATGGCTAGCCAATTTTCCCAGCACCATTTATTAAATAGGGAATCTTTTCCCCATTTCTTGTTTTTCTCAGGTTTGTCAATAGACCAATAGCAGGCTCTGAAATTGAGGCAATAATTAATAGCCTACCAAACAAAAAAAGTCCAGGACCAGATGGATTCACAGCTGAATTCTACCAGAGGTACAAGGAGGAGCTGATACCATTCCTTCTGAAGCTATTCCAATCAATAGAAAAAGAGGGAATTCTCCCTAACTCATTTTATGAGGCCAACATCATCCTGATACCAAAGCCTGGCAGAGACACAACAAAAAAAGACAATTTTAGACCAATATCCCTGATGAACATGGATGCAAAAATCCTCAATAAAATACTGGCAAATCGAATCCAGCATCACATCAAAAAGCTTATCCACCATGATCAAGTGGGCTTCATCCCTGGGATGCAAGGCTGGTTCAACATACGCAAATCAATAAACGTAATCCAGCATATAAACAGAACCAAAGACAAAAACCATATGATTATCTCAATAGATGCAGAAAAGGCCTTTGACAAAATTCAACAGCCCTTCATGCTAAAATCTCTCAATAAATTCGGTATTGATGGAACGTACCTCAAAATAATAAGAGCTATTTATGACAAACCCACATCCAATATCATACTGAATGAGCAAAAACTGGAAAAATTCCCTTTGAAAACTGGCACAAGACAGGGATGCCCTCTCTCACCACTCCTATTCAACATAGTGTTGGAAGTTCTGGCTAGGGCAATCAGGCAAGAGAAAGAAATCAAGCGTATTCAGTTAGGAAAAGAAGAAGTCAAATTGTCCCTCTTTGCAGATGACATGATTGTATATTTAGAAAACCCCATCATCTCAGCCCAAAATCTCCTTAAGCTGATAAGCAACTTCAGCAAAATCTCAGGATACAAAATTAATGTGCAAAAATCACAAGCATTCTTATACACCAGTAACAGACAAACAGAGAGCCAAATCATGAACGAACTTCCATTCACAATTGCTTCAAAGAGAATAAAATACCTAGGAATCCAACTTACAAGGGATGTAAAGGACCTCTTCAAGGAGAACTACAAACCACTGCTCAGTGAAATAAAAGAGGACACAAACAAATGGAAGAACATACCATGCTCATGGATAGGAAGAATCAATATTGTGAAAATGGCCATACTGCCCAAGGTTATTTATAGATTCAATGCCATCCCCATCAAGCTACCAATGAGTTTCTTCACAGAATTGGAAAAAACTGCTTTAAAGTTCATATGGAACCAAAAAAGGGCCCACATCTCCAAGACAATCCTAAGTCAAAAGAACAAAGCTGGAGGCATCACACTACCTGACTTCAAACTATACTACAAGACTACAGTAACCAAAACAGCATGGTACTGGTACCAAAACAGAGATATAGACCAATGGAACAGAACAGAGTCCTCAGAAATAATATCACACATCTACAGCCATCTGATCTTTGACAAACCTGAGAGAAACAAGAAATGGGGAAAGGATTCCCTATTTAATAAATGGTGCTGGGAAAATTGGCTAGCCATAAGTAGAAAGCTGAAACTGGATCCTTTCCTTACTCCTTATACGAAAATTAATTCAAGATGGATTAGAGACTTAAATGTTAGACCTAAAACCATAAAAACCCTAGTAGAAAACCTAGGTAGTACCATTCAGGACATAGGCATGGGTAAAGACTTCATGTCTAAAACACCGAAAGCAACAGCAGCAAAAGCCAAAATTGACAAATGGGATCTCATTAAACTAAAGAGCTTCTGCACAGCAAAAGAAACTACCATCAGAGTGAACAGGCAACCTACAGAATGGGAGGAAATTTTTGCAATCTACTCATCTGACAAAGGGCTAATATCCAGAACCTACAAAGAACTCAAACAAATTTGCAAGAAAAAAACAAACAACCCCATCAAAAAGTGGGCAAAGGATATGAACAGATATTTCTCAAAAGAAGACATTCATACAGCCAACAGACACATGAAAAAATGCTCATCATCACTGGCCATCAGAGAAATGCAAATCAAAACCACAATGAGATACCATCTCACACCAGTTAGAATGACAATCATTAAAAAGTCAGGAAACAACAGGTGCTGGAGAGGATGTGGAGAAATAGGAACACTTTTACACTGTTGGTGGGATTGTAAACTAGTTCAACCATTATGGAAAACAGTATGGCGATTCCTCAAGGATCTAGAACTAGATGTACCATATGACCCAGCCATCCCATTACTGGGTATATACCCAAAGGATTATAAATCATGCTGCTATAAAGACACATGCACACGTATGTTTATTGCGGCACTATTCACAATAGCAAAGACTTGGAATCAACCCAAATGTCCATCAGTGACAGGCTGGATTAAGAAAATGTGGCACATATACACCATGGAATACTATGCAGCCATAAAAAAGGATGAGTTTGTGTCCTTTGTAGGGACGTGGATGCAGCTGGAAACCATCATTCTTAGCAAACTATCACAAGAACAGAAAACCAAACACCGCATGTTCTCACTCATAGGTGGGAACTGAACAATGAGATCACTTGGACTCGGGAAGGGGAACATCACACACCGGGGCCTATCATGGGGAGGGGCGGGGGGAGGGATGGCATTGGGAGTTATACCTGATGTAAATGACGAGTTGATGGGTGCTGACGAGTTGATGGGTGCAGCACAGCAACATGGCACAAGTATACATATGTAACAAACCTGCACGTTATGCACATGTACCCTAGAACTTAAAGTATAATAATAATAATAAATGAAATAAAATAAAATAAAAATAGTTGTTTCTCTGCTATGGGAAGGAGGGACATAGAACTGGAAAAGGGCAGAAAGGGACTTTAATTTTCTCTTCTTTAGTTTTAAAATAGATGCCAGAATGGTAATATACATTAATTGTAGGTGGTGAGTATGTGAACATTTGTTGTATTATATGTTTCATAATATTTTAAAAAGAGAAGGACATGAGAGAAAAGAAAGGGTGGATGGAATGGAGTCCTAGAATTGGGGAAGTGATACTGAAGTTGCCAAATCAAGAACTGGAGCCCCATGCCTACTCACTTCAAGAGCAAGGGTGCCGCAAGTTTAGTGTATCCTAACACATGCTCTAAGAAGTGGCTCACATCTCCTCCTAGATGCACTGATGTGTTATATGAGCACAAGATACCAGCTAGAATTTGAGCCTCTTATCCTTGGCTGAAAACTAACTTGTCATAGTACAGGATTTTTTTTTTAACACAATGGGATAGATCTTGTTGCAGAAGGTAGGTGTCCTCTTTTGCACAAGGGGAGGATATGAATAGGCCAGGGATGGTGACAGGGGAGTGTGTGGAGTGATATTAGTCTATCACTCAGGACTATGGTTGGCCTCCATGGCTTACCTAAGAGAAAAAAAAATCACCTCTCTAATTGAAGGAAGTGGATTGGAACTCCAGTCCTCACAGAGAACCTTCTAACTCAGTTTCCATGTTCTCAGATTTCCCTGGGACACCAGTTCTCAGTTGGGTCTTCCATCATGGCTGAGTAGGTTATTTATTTTCACATCTTAGGACCTGTTCCCCTCAGAAACTCTGTACTTACTCTCTAACTTGGATTAGTCAAATTTGGGTCACACTTTTGAGGGAGAACAGGAACAAAGCCAATATTTAAGGCCCAAGCCAGGATCAAGGCTATCTGGAGAGGATGTATGTCCCTTCAGAAGTAGCCCTACCCTCAAAATATGAAGCAGATAACGGCACCCACTCCTCAGCTCAGGTGTCTCCAATGGCTGCCATGGTGAACAGTATGATCAAATTCCAGGTCTGAATGTTTGTGTCCTTCCAAAATTCATGTGTCAAAATCCTATCCTCCAAGGTGATGGTATTAGAAGGTGAGACCTTTTGGGAGGTGCTTAGGACATAAGGACAGAGTCCTTACTCTGTGCCTTCTTTCACTCTACATTCGGATGTTCTCAAGACATATCCCTTTGGGCACACGCAATTCAATCCAACATTTTATTTGTTGCCATTATTTTCAACTTCAAGCAGTGATAGATGAACATTCTTTTGCATAGAGCAGCCACCCACACTTAATGCATATGGGATAATAATAATCCTTATAGAGAAGCCAAAAGAGCTTGTTTGTCCCTTCTGGTATGTGAGGACACAACAAGAAGTTGGCAGTCTGCAATCTGCCAGAGGACCCTTACCAGACTATGACCAAACAGGCATTCTGATCTTGGACTTTGTAGCCCGCAAAACTGTAAAAAATAAATTTCTGTTGTTTGCAAGCTACCCAGTCAAAGGTGTTTTGCTATGGCAGCCCAAATGGACTAAAGCAGCCTTAAGATCCAGCATTCATGTGGCCACTACCTGTTCCATAAAACCATCTCTTGTCACTCACTTCTTCTCTTGCCCGTTCTCCAGCCATCCTGTCTTTTTACAGCTCCAAGCTCTCTCCTGCCTCATCTCTTTTGCACCTGCCACTAGCTCAGCTTGAAATGCTCTCTACCCCCATATGCCCCATGCCCAACTCATTCTCACTTTTTGGTGTAGTAATGCTCAACCCTCACTGAGCCCCACCTCACATTTCAGTTTCACTGGTTTCGGGACCTGAGAACAGGGACGTTTTCTAAGCTGCTGCAGTGATGCCCATGTGCAGCCAGAGTAGAGAACTACTGCTTCAGCCTGAACATCCCCTCACCAGAGACCAGACACCTCTCTCAGGAGGATTTTTCCCCTCCATTTTCTATCTCAACTCCTCATTTGCCTCCCTCAGAGTTCAGTGAAAGATATTTTATTTATTTGTTCACTTTGATGTTTTTGATCTGTCACTTCCAGGGAAAAGTGGTTCTCCAAGCGTGGGCCCTGGACCAGCAGCGTCAGTCTTATCTGAGAACTTATTAGAACTGCATATTTCCAGCCGAGTTCGGTGGCTCACACCTGTAATTCCAGCATGATGGGAGGCCGAGGTGGGTGGATCACTTGAGGTCAGGAGTTTAAGACCAGCCTGGCCAACATGGTGAAACCCCGTCTCTACTAAAAATACAAAAAAAAGTTAGCTGGGTGTGGTGGTGGGCACCTGTAATGCCAGCTACTCGGGAGGCTGAGGCAGGAGTATCGCTTGAACCCGGGAGGCGGAGGCTGCAGTGACCCAAGATTGCACCGTTGCACTCCAGCCTAGGCAACGAGAGCAAAACTGTCTCAAAAATAAATAAATAAATAAAAGAAATGCACATTTCCAGGCCCCATCCCTCACCCTCCAGGTGATTCTCATTATTGCTAAAGTTTGAGAACCACTACCCTAAGTGTAAGCCATGGGAAGCCTGGACACCATGTGTTGTTCACCCTGCATTCCCATGACTAGCAGAGTGCAGACTTGAAATAGGAGCTCAAACGACCTTTGTTGAATGAATGAGTGACAGTGCGATTTGACCGTACTCCTTTCGGGAGCTCCTTGTGTAGCTTGAAAACTGGATGAAAGGAGCAAAACAGACCAAAAACCCCAAACGCAATTTTTACTTTATTTTTTTCTGACCTAAGTTTTATGCATAAAATGCAAAAAAAAAAATTGTACATGAATAGAACATCTATTTCTCCATTTCTTCCAGAAAATTCTACAATTTAAAATGTACCTAAAAATACTTGCCAAGCAAACAAGTGTTATTCTATCATTTTCATTTTAGACCTGTAAAGGGAGCTGGTCTAAGGCTATAGATTAAGTCAATTTCCACAGGGGCAGATAAAGTAGAAGTCTATTGTCTCTTCTCCCACTTCTAAAATCTAGAATCACACTATGAATAAGGACATAGGGAAACAGCTAAGCCAACTCTGCACCTTTACTGAGCCTCTTGAAAGAGGGCTGAAGAGATAGGGTCAAGATGCCACAGGGAGAAATGGGAAGGTTGAGCTGGAACCCAGCATCCCTTGCTAGGTTGGAAGATGAGCCCAGTGTCGTGTGTCCAATGCCCATCAATCTTAATATCTAATGTGTCTATCTTCATAAAACACCAAGTGCCTTTGTGCTTCATTCCCACACATTTCCAAAGTTTCCTTACCAATAAGTTACAGGGAAAGGGCAATAAAAGGTGAATTTCCTTATAACCACTTGTCCCCTTTTGGCTTGATCCCTTCCTGGACAGTTCAGGAAGTCGGGGAGGTGGGGATTGGTCACAGTGGTGACACAGCAGATGAGCTTGGGGTGGGGAAGGGAGTTATGTAGTCATTAAACCCCCCTTTCTGGATCCTGGGATGAAGAACCACAAAACCAGGCATTCCTTCAGTTTCTCATCCCAGTGGCCTCTACAATATTTCAATAAAGTGAGCATTCTGAAAGTAGGAAAACTCATAGTGACCATAGCAGAAGCAGCCATGACAGCTGACCCTCAAGCCTACCAGACATGGTCACCAGCTTGAGGATGGGCCCCACACACCCCTAAAGGCCAGTCCTGGGCTTTTCTTTGACTACCAGCTTGTCTTCCTAGGTATCTACTTTTTCTGAGATGTAACAAAATGTAGAGGAGCTCAGGCTCTGAGAACAGATAGAATTGTGCTGAAATTCCAGGCCCAACAATATTCAGTAGCTGTGTGGTTGTGAGAAAATTACTTACACTCTACAAGACTCAGTTTACTCAACTAGAAAATAGGGGGAATAGGAATAACTATTTGCAGGAATTTAATGAGATAGTGTATGTCAGGGCTTAGCAATGCTAACTGCCAGTATCACTCTCCTCCTGCATTCACTAGGAGTTTCTATGCCTACTTTGGAAACTATTTATTTGGGGCTGAAATACAGGAATCCAACATCTATCCAGTGTCTGGCATGTGCCTGTACTGTCACAGGTGCTTTATATTTGCAGTCTTACTCTCCACAACAATCCCGTGGGATAGCTATCATCATCATCATCATCATCATCACCATCATCATCACCATCATTGGATGAGGAAACAATCCCAAAGCTTAAGTGACTTATGGAAAACAACTAGTAAGCACAACCAATCAACAAGAAGCCAGGGATATGGCCTGTTGACCGTATCTGATCTCTTTCAAGGAGAAAAAATGGAGTTTTTCCTTTCTTTAATATGCTACATGGCTTTCTGCCACTTGTTGCAGAATGTCAGCAGCAATGTTAGGGAGAAAGGAATTAAGGGGAAGTAACTTAATTTTGAAGAATAACCTTTACACGCTACAAAAATAGGCATGACTATACAAAGATAGGCATGTATATGCCATAATTGCACTGGGAAATTCACTTACTATGCCATTATATAGTAAGAAACTTAAAGTACGCTGCTTAACAACAAGGTAACTTGTGTTAGAAGCTTTAAATATATGTAGGTTTTCACCTGGTTACTATGCTAATATTCTGTCAATGCAAAATAATCAGACAAAATATATAAAAAATGCTTGTGACAGTCTTGTCTATATTACTGTAAGGAAAGAAAAAGAGACAACTGAAATGTCCAACTCTATGGAATTGATTAAAACAAATTGTGGACTACACAGTTATTAAAAATGATTTATCATTAAAAATTACATTGAACTCCCATATTATTAAAGATATTTTAAATAAAATGTGAGGAAATGGTTCATAAAAGATGATAACACTTATAAAATTACATTTATTAAATGTGTATTTAAAATGATGACATTCTCAAAGGATCTGTACTAACCTGGTGATTGTCCCTTAGGTGATAAAATTATAGAACATGCTTATTGTTTCCTTCCTTCCTTCCTTCCTTCCTTCCTTCCTTCCTTCCTTCCTTCCTTCCTTCCTTTCTCTCTCTCTCTCTCTCTTTCTTTCTTTCTGTCTATACGGGGTTGCCCGGGTTGGAGTGTGGTGACATGATCATTCATCACTGCCACCTTGAACTCCTGAACTCAAATAATCCTCCTGCCTCAGCCTCCCTAGTAGGTGGGACCACAGGCATGCACCACTAGGCCTGGCTGATTTATTTATTTATTTATTTACTTAATTTTTTATAGAGATGACATCTTGCTTTGTTGCCCAGGCTGGTCTTGAACTCCTCAACTAATGCTCCCACTTTGACCTCCCAAAGAATTGGGATTACAGGCATAAGCCACCGTGCCTGACCATTATCTATATTTCTAAGAAGTTTATCTATATTTCTAAGATGCTTTTTTGAGAAATATGTGTTACTTTTTTTTTTTTTCTTTTTGAGATGGAATTTTGCTCTTGTTGCCCAGGCTGGAGTGCAATGGCACGATCTGGGCCCACTGCAACCTCCATCTCCCAGGTTCTAGAGATTCTCCTGCTTAGCCTCCCAAGTAGCTGGGATTACAGACATGTGCCACCATGCCCAGCTAATTTTGTATTTTTAGTAGAGACGGGGTTTCATCATCTTGGTCAGGCAGGTCTCAAACTCCTGACCTCAGGTGATCTGCGTGCCTCGGCCTCCCCAAGCGCTGGGATTACAGGTGTGAGCCACCACACCCAGTCATGTTACTTTTATTATAAGAAAACAATAATCTTGAAAAAAATCATTACTCGTATATCATACCAAATACATGCTATCCAGTTAAACTTCCCTTTTTCCTGCTGTTATCTTGTTTCGCCGAAGAAAATCCAAATAGCACTTTATAAATCACAGTGCTCTCGTTTAAGGTCAAGCTGTTTTCTTTTCTTTTCTTTTCTTTTTTATTTTATTTTATTTATTTATCTATTTATTTTTTGAGACGGAGTCTCGCTCTGTGGCCCAGGC
The DNA here is from genome assembly GCF_043159975.1 of Macaca nemestrina. Lineage (NCBI taxonomy): Eukaryota > Metazoa > Chordata > Mammalia > Primates > Cercopithecidae > Macaca > Macaca nemestrina. Next base: position 141,850,232 of record NC_092130.1, on the reverse strand, counting down.
TAGAGCGCAGTGGCGCAATTTCGACTCACTGCAAGCTCTACCTCTCGGGTTCACGCCGTTCTCCTGCCTCAGCCTCCCGAGTGGCTGGGACTACAGGCATCCGCCACCACGCCCGGCTAATTTTTTGGATTTTTAGTAGAGGCGAGGTTTCACCGTGTTAGCTAGGATGGTCTCAATCTCCTGACTTCGTGATCCGCCCGCCTCGGCCTCCCAAAGTGCTGGGATTACAGGCGTGAGCCACCGTGCCCGGCCAAGGTCAAGCTGCTTTCTAGGAATCCCGGAACTAAAGACCCAATTTGGAAACACAGAGGGATTTATAAGTCTCACTCCCACCTGAGCCAGAGACTCGATTCTACAGGTGTTGCCGCAGGCAGGGTCATGCGCTAACATTTTCTCCTCCGTTTTCTCCCCTTCTCCAGACTCAGTGACTTGCACCCTATGGCTCTTCCTTCTTCCTCTCTCCCCCGTGGCCAGATTACGCTCTCTCACCTCTACTCTTTCCCTATCCTAACTCAAGGTGCTTCCAGACAATACACAGTAACATCAACACACATCATTGAATGATCCGCTTATTCTCCCTGTTCCAATGTCTGCAATCCACAATCTCCAATTGAGCAAGCACAGGAGTCATCCTCTCAACTCCTGTCTTCTCACTGGGGACTGACAAAAGGAGGGTATCCTCTCCGTAACAAGAGAAGGGATAACAAATTTCCAGTCTTCTAGGGGCTGGGGAATAGTAGACAAAGATAGAAAATTGACTCTTTTCTAGATTCTGGTAATATATGAACACCACATATATTTTGGGAGCCCTCCTTTTCTTTTTTTCAAAGAAATAATGGAAAATTATGAAGCAGAATATTACTGTTGTAGTTCAGCTATGTTTTGGGTTAAAGTAGCACGGGGAACCCACTCACCATTTTAAGTGTGCTCCAAATAATGACTTCTCATTAATTTTGGGAACACAATCTGTCCTTTAGGTTAAGACCGGGCTTTGTTTGTGTCTCTTAATTAAAAAAAAAAAAAAAAAGCTTTTTCAAACAGAAGAGGTCTGTTTGTAAAATCTACTGTGTTATCAAAATGGCAATCACCATCAGCAATGTTTCCCAATATTCGCCACTGGAGTCCTTCATGGGATCCAAACTGCTCATAACAGGAAACTCGACTAAACTATTGGGGCTGGCACCAAGCTATCCTAAGAGGCAAAGACAAAGAATGCATGTTTTCTTTCTGCAAGACAGTGCTCTTCCCCTATTCTGAAGGCTGGAATCAAAAAAAGGGAACTCTTGAAGCCATGTCTCTCAACTGGCATGAACAAGACTCAGCAGCTTCATCAGCACAAGGAACAAGTGGCCAAGCAAAATCCCAAAGGCTCGGAGGACCTGACTGTGAAGCACCCTCAACGCTGTCTGTTCTATGCAGAGAAGAGTAGCACATTTGCCAGGAGACCAGGGAGAGTTATAAAATCTATTACTTACCATTTTTATTGAAAAGAGTTGATGTGCCTGGCACACAATGACCCCGAAGATGGTGCAGCTTGGATAGTGAATGTGCAAGTTAGCTATGCAGAGTGTACTTCCTTTTCTGAGCTGTGTGGTCTGTCCAGCTTTCACACATTGATATGTGAGGCTACATTTGCATGTTATCTCAACCCTCAGAGCATTTGTATAGCTAGCCAGGTTTATCTTGTTATTATTTTTCAATAATACAGGAACAGGTCTAGGTGTAGCTTTGAAGACTGAAAAATTGACACAAAATTTTTTAGAAGTAGCTAGATATTAAATTTTGCTATACATTATTAACCTGTTTTATATAACCTCTATGTTTTTGGATACGTGTGTGTGTGTGTGCGTGTGTGTGTGTATGTCTCTCCATCTCTCTCTTATCCATGAAGGACTCACACCAAAATGTGAATCGCGTTTGACTTGAGTGGATGTATTACTACAAATAATTCTTTTTTTGTACTTTTTGGAGTTTTTCAAGTTTTCTGTCCTGGGTATATAGCACTTGTGTAAAAACATAACTGTAATCATTATTAAAAAGAACAAAAGTATCACGAACATTTTAATGAACAACTCCAATTATATTTAAATTCACATGATCAGTATTTAAATGATGGAAATACTCATAAGCTTATCATAGAATGCCATTCATTTCCCTAAAAAAAAAGTACAGCTCAGTCTAGGTTCATGTATTAATTTTGGGGTAATATTTGTTAGTATCAGATGTTAAGGGCATAGTGTTTGATCCCAATTAGATTTTCCAGTCATCCATGTACCTCTCTGAACACATTCTGATATACAGATTTAGCCCCTTTAATTGGAATATATGGCCTCCTACTAAACTAAGTTCAACGGTAGAAGGTCATCTTTGTTTTCCATGACAAAGGAAAGGCATGATTCCTTTTTTGGTGGTTGCAAATTTCTAGATCTTGTTTTAAGTATTAGAGTGCTTATTTAGTGTAAGGTCACCAAATTTCTATACATGATGCTGACCAAACACTAATTAATCCTATATCCATACAAAATCCTTTTTCAAAAAAGATGTTACCTGTTATTTATTCCTTAAAATATAAATGTTTTCAAAATTAAGATATAATTAGAAATATAGATGCACAGGACAGGCAAAAAACCAGGGCAAGGGTTGAGTTCCAGAAGTAGAAACTGATATTGTCCTGAAAACTTTACATATTTTAAAGAGGGGTGTGAGGCATGGTCAGAATCTGGTGGATGGTCAGGAATCTGAAATTGCACAGTATCTTACACATGATAAATGCTTAATGAATGAATAGAGGAGGAAGATGAAAGCAAGAGCAAGGTATGGGAGCCAGGCATACTTCTAAGTATAACACATTTTCCAGAATGCTTTGAAACAGAGACATTCCTTACCTTCACTAGAAAGCCTCTTATCTACTACTGTCTGTTAGAATAGAGACCATCAAAGTGCAGATAACAGCTTTGTAAAGAGAAATCACTCTAAAGCCTTTACCCTCTCTTTACACAAGGTAAAGAGAATCACTCTAAAGCAGTGGTTCGCAGCCTGCCTGCACATTAAAATCACCTGGGATGTTTTAAGTCTCAGCTCCCAGGCTTCACTCCAGGTTATTATATGAAAATCTGGGGTTGAAACCCAGGCATCAGTGTATTTCACAGCTCACCACGTGATTCCAAGGTATGTGCATGTTTGAGAGCCTTAGACCTAAAAGAAGGAGCAGGTGACTCATACTACCAAGATAGTGAACAGATCACCAGGCCAGCCTTGTGGGTAGAAATAATCGTGACACTCTGACACTGTTTACTATTAAGTTAATCAACATGTTTTCCCCATGTACTACATAAGAATTACTTAATCAGGCTGGGCGTGGTGGCTCGTGCCTGTAATCCCAGCACTTTGGGAGGCCGAGACAGGTGGATCACGAGGTCAGGAGATAGAGATCATCGTGGCTAACACGGTGAAACCCATCTCTACTAAAAAAAAAAAAATACAAAAAATTAGCCGGGCATGTTGGCAGGCACCTGTAGTTCCAGCTACTTGGGAGGCGGAGGCAGGAGAAGGGGGTGAACCTGGGAGGCGGAGCTTGCAGTGAGTTGAGATTGTACCACTGCATTCCGACTTGGGCAACAGAGCGAGACTCTGTCACAAAAAAAAAAAAAAAAAAAAAGAATTACTTAATCTTTGTCATTCTACAATTTGCTCTCTATACCAGTAAGTTGGACGCAAATTACATAATAAACAGGAATCTAGCAATTATTCAGTTAACTGTAATTTGTTGGGTAATTCTCTGGTTAAGAGAACTTTGAATTTCAGTTCATCCATCTGAATTGCATTTCAATTTGTGCTTATTTCCAAATGCAGATTAAGGTAATTTTTAGTTATTATTGAAATAAATTCAGTGGTCTTTCAAACACATATATTTAAGAAAAGTTTTTTTGGCTAAGAAAAAAAAGTTAAGAGTTGAAGCTCCCAACTATAACTTGTAGTCCACAAGTATATTTTCATATTTAGTTTTTAAGGCATAATCATGTTATTTTAAAAATATATGTCAAACATTACATATGTGAGTATATCTCCTGTGAAGCCAAACCTCAGTATATAAGTTCCTGAGCAGGAAGATGAAACAGGAAATGCAACAAAGATGACAGAGCACATAGTGATACCATCTAAAAATGGTAAACCTATGTTTTCGCAGTATGAGCATTGCAATTATTCCTGCTAGTAGAAGGGAGAAGCAGCTTAGAGAATGCAAAAGTAGTTATAATTCTTTAAATGCTGGGGCATACACTCTCTTTTCATATATTTTTATCTTAGAAAACAGTTTTTGTTCAGGCAGTGGTGAAATGAATGAGGCTGCCCCTTCAGTACTCACTGAAGGTGGTGGCTAGGTGGAGACTGAGGTCTAGAAGCATGAGGTGGCCAGGGAAAACCAACTTCATTTTTTAAAGTCAACTTGCAAGTAGATAAAGGAGAGAGCACTAATAAAATTTGAGCAATATTAATGATCATTATTGAGAAGCATTGTCAGTGTTTTATCTATTAGGTCTTTTTTTTTTTTTTTTTTTTGAGATGGAGTCTTGCTCTGTCCCCCAGGCTAGAGTACAGTGGCACGATCTCAGCTCACTGCAACCTCTTCCTCCCAGGTTCAAGCAATTCTCCTGCCTCAGCTTCCCGAGTAACTGAGATTATAGGCACGTGCTACCACACCTGGCTAATTTTTGTATTTTCAGTAGAGATGGGGTTTCACCATCTTGGCCAGGCTGGTCTTGAACTCCTGACCTCATGATCCACCCGCATTGGCCTCCCAAAGTACTGGGATTACAGCTATTAGGCTTTAAAAGAAGCATGGTTAAAATTGTTAGTATAGAAGGTTAGAAATAGTTATAAACTCTGATACATTTTCTTTTTTATAACCTGAAATGTCTAACATTTTAGACAAGAAACAAGTAGCCATCTACTCTACATGCCCAACGTGAATGTGCCTGGCTAAGACCCCTGAGAGAGAACAGAGGAATGTCAAATCTCACCTTTTCCAGGGAGACTTCTCTGCTGCTCTCTCACTGATCTCCCCCTTTTTCTGGAAGCCTGCAGGCCACACTGCAAAATTAAGCTCTTTTAATATGTTTGCCCTTTATGGTTCTCTAATTGTATTGGGTGTATTAGGTTTGGCTCCTCAACTAGATTGGAAAGTGCTCCAATGAGAATTAATTTTCATACTTCCTTTTCTCACTCTGAGGTCCTAGGTCAGCTTTCTTTAAAACACTTTTCCTTTTCTTTTTTTTTTTTTTTTGGCTCATGAGTTCCTCAGATGGAAGCAATGTTTGTTTTGTACACTGATTCTGCATGTACAACCTTCCTTGAAGCCCATCATTTATGGGAAGCTATAAGAGAAACTTTGGCTAAAATATTGCCAGCTACTAAGAGATGGTCACTATGGTGCTGCTCTTTGATCATGAAATTAAAGCAAACTTACAAGCAGATGCATAAAAATTCAAGGAAATTCAGTCTCCCTGTTTGGCTAGATATGAAATAGCAAGTGGGAAGTAGCAGGAAAAAGCAGAATAAGAACAGGCATGCTTAAGGAGGCTGTGCAGGAGGAAGTGGGGACTTCCTTGATTTGGGTTATTTCTCTTTCACTTTTTGTCTTAAAAACAAAGTGAACTTTTTCACTCCTGTACTTTCTACTTTTAATGAAAGGCGGTCTTAACTCTTCAGAACATCAGTGCTCTGGAAGAAATAGCTTATTAATCAACTTACTTTTGATTAAAAGGAGAGTTTCCGCCATTTTAATCATTTTAATGGAATGAGTAGATTGTATTGAAACTCAAGAAAAGAAGGGAGCATTTGTCTTTACAATTTAAATCCAATCCCAGGTGAATGTTTACTACTGTAAAAATAATCTGCCAAAACAGGATAATGAAAACATTAATCTAGACTTCACTTAAGGAGTTTTTTCTTTGTTTGTTTGTTTTGTTTTTTGTTTTTTTGTCAAACCAGTTAACCTGGAGAGCAAAGAGACAAAGAACAAAGCTTATAGAAGAATTCTAGGTTATGTATTACCTTGCTTTTGTTTTTTCTAATTGATATCACACCCTCTCTTTGGGTCTTTGAGAATGCATGGACTCTGTGGGTCTATTGGGTCCTGCTGTTTTCTTTTCATGATTTCTCACCTCTTTTGTCCTCGCATATGTTTCACAGAAGCAGAATCTAAGTCATAATCCCTTTGCCTCAATGAGTGTCCAAGACAAGATTTAACTGATACACACTCTCATGGGGTTGCTTATTGTTTTTGTCATTTTGTTAAATGATGATTTGCTCTTTAATGAATAAAATAAAGAAAAGGCCCCACATCAAAAGTGGATCTATTTTTCATTATTTCTCCTTCCTTCCTTCCTTCCTTCCTTTCTTCCTTCCTTCCTTCCTTCCTTCCTTCCTTCCTTCCTTCCCTTTCTTCCATCCTTCCTTCTTTCCTTCTTCCTTCCTTCTCTCTCTCTTTCTCTCTCCTTGTTAGCCAGGATGGTCTCGATCTCCTGACCTCATGATCTGCCTGCCTCAGCCTCCCAAACTGGCTTTTATTCTTTTTTATAAAAAATGCTCCACATGACAGATGTCCCCCCACCCTGACTGTCCGTCCGTCCTTCCTTCCTTCCTTCCTTCCTTCCTTCCTTCCTTCCTTCCTTCCTTCTTTCCCTGCCTTCCCTCCCTCCCTGCCCTCCCTACATTCCCTCCCTCCCTCCCTCCTTCCCTTCCTTCCTTTCTTCCTTCCCTCCCTCCCTTCCCTGCCTTTCCCTCCCTTCCTTGTCTTCCCTTCCTTCCTTCCTTCCTTCCTTCCTTCCTTCCTTCCTTCCTTCCTTCCTTCCTTCCTTCCTTCCTTCCTTCCTTCCTTCCTTCCTTCCTCCTTCCTTCCTTCCTTTTTCTTTCTTCTTCTTTTTTTTTTCTTTTTATTGAGATGGAGTCTTGCTCTGTCACCCAGGCTGGAGTGCAGTGGTGCAATCTCATCTCACTGCCAACCTCTGCTGCCTGGGTTCAAGTGATTCTCGTGCCTTAGCTTCCCGAGTAGCTGGGATTACAGTGCCCGCTACCACACCTGGCTAATTTTTTTGTATTTTTAGTAGAGATGGGGTTTCACCATGTTGGCCAGGCTGTTCTTCAACTCCTGACCTCAGTTGATCCACCCGCCTCGGCCTCCCAAAGTGCTGGGATTAGGTGTGAGCCACCGTGTCTGGCTTCTCTCTTCCTTTCTCCCCTCCTCTCCCTTTCCCTCCCCTCCCCTCCTCTTCTCTCTTTCTCTCTTTCTCTCTTTGGAGTCTCGCTCAGTCGCCCAGGCTGGAGTGCAGTGGCACGATCTCAGCTCACTGCAAGCCCTGCCTCCCAGGTTCAAGCCTCCTGAGTAGTTGGGACTACAGGCACCTGCCACCATGCCCAGCTAATTTTTTGTATTTTTAGTAGAGACGGGGTTTCTCTGTGTTAGCCAGGATGGTCTCGATCTCCTGACCTTGTGATCCGCCCGCCTCAGCCTCACAAAGTGCTGGGATTACAGGCGTGAGCCACTGCGCCTTCTTCCTTCCTTCCTTCCTTCCTTCCTTCCTTCCTTCCTTCCTTCCTTCCTTCCTTCCTTCCTTCCTTCCTTCCCTCCTTCGTTCCTCCCTCCCTCCCTTTCTCTTTCTTTCTTTTTCTTTTTTTCTTTTATTTTATTTCTTCTTTCTTTCCTTTTTCTTTCTTCTTCTCTCTGTCTCTGTCTCTGCCTTTCCTTCCTTCCTTTCTTCATTCCCAGTTTTTGTCCCAACAGAGGATTAGGCCAAAGAAGTTGGAAAATACACTGATATATCTAATATCACAAATGTTAGAGTTACGCTTTGAAGATTTTTGACTAATAGTCCTGCGTTCTAATAATAGTAATAGCCATTATTACTATTTATTGCATTTCCATTCGGTTATGGTATAAATGATCTCAGTAAATTAACCTAACAATTCTATGAAAGAGATATTATTATCCCTGAGCATATTTTAGGGCTTAGGGGTTTAGTAACCTGCCCATTGTTAAGTAGCCATACCTTCCCCTTTTCTTGGGCCATTTTGCTGCTCTTAGCATAATGGTAGGTAATGGGCATGAGTTAGGGGTGGAAGAGCAAAGGGTGGGGGCCAAATATCTGTCATAGGACAGATATTTGACTGTCCTGTGAATTATGTGTGTGTGTATAAAAATTGTTTCATTAAGGAAACAAACCAAACTAGGCTTTGATCAGCTCTTGTGAGAACTGACTCACCTATCACAAGGAAAGCATGGGGGAAACTGCCCCTATGATCCAATCACCTCTCACCAGGTCTCTCCTTCGACACATGGGGATTACAATTTGAGATGAGATTTGGGTGGCAACACAGAGCCAGACCATATCATCTACCATTTGGGGCTGTTTTCATAAGTAAATATTGGGAGACGAATTTAGGAGACGCTATTGCTGGGTCCCATAAAACCATCAAAAGGCCTTGCAGGGGAGACAGTTGTGTAAAGCCAGGGTGAGAATGCTGTGACCCACAGGTCAAACATTAGACAACAGGTGTATGTTGACTGTCTACTCTGTGATCAGTAGAATGCATAAGTGACCTGAATTTTGAGTATAAAAAGGGAAAAGTGTAAAAATGTAGCAAGACTCTGAGCTTCCTTTATCCATCGGGCCCTAGTGAACATAAATACCCATCCCACTTCTCTAACTTCTTTTGATAGTGATTTAGTATAATGATTCAACTTTCTGTCCTGAGCTTCACAGGGCCATTGGCTTCACCTGTCCCTTTCGTTGAATTGGTGGTGCACCCCCTCAGAGAGCATGTGGGGTAGGGGGCACCTATAATGCACTCCATGTGGGCAAACTAAGCTACATCTGCTCTCTCCAAACAACAGTCCATGATGACCCATGCTAGGCCTAGTAGGTCTTCAACTTTTACGGTTTCTAGAGATTCTCCCTTAGTTGAAGCCTGGAGACTTTCTGGTCTGTGTTGATTACTGCTGAGCAGTTTCTGGTGTCTCAATGGTGCTCCCTGCTGGAGATGCTCTATCATCAGATATACCACCTATGGCAAGAAGTTGGAGGACTCCCCATCAAGTGTGAACCTGGGCTGTTCCTGCTATTCATTACCCTAGAAAGGACTCTGATAAATGATTAAGCTGGCCCTAGGGGGTCTGGTCAAGGCTCAGCTCTTTTATTGTTTGGCATTTGTAATTCCTAAGAGTAGAAGGAATTCTCAGGTGTTGCTCTAATAACAGCCTTAAGCCAGATGCTCTCCATCAAAAACTCTCCCAATAGTGGCTTCTTCAAGAACAGAGTTCAGTATTTATATACATTTAACAAATCTTACTCCTCTCTAATTCACACAGTGTTTTGAAGGGCAGGGGACAGGACTTCTCTGGAGCTCCCAGGGCAAATGCAAGACTCTTAAGGGCCAGGGTACATTTATTAGCATGATCTCCATATCATACCTAACATATTAAAATACATCCCATATCCAGTAATCTTTTTATTTGCTATTTTAAAATAATTTTGAAAATTATTTTTTAAAACTTTGCTTTATTTATTATTATTTGCATGTAGGTAATTTAGTTACTGTTATCTCCCAGCAATCAAATGCATTCTTGAGAATTTCTCCCAAGTGAGAAAAAGTAACATAATTTATTTATAAATGTGTGAAATGTGTATTAATAGTAACAATAAAGTTAACATGACACATGCTGATGTCTAAGCATTTATTAAATTTGATTTTGCATTTTTTTATTTTGATATGTTTTTCCTCATTTCTTTCTTTCTTTCCTTTTTGTAAAAGAGTTTTCAGACCTTTTCAAAAGGTCTCAGACCCTAAGTATCATGTTCTCTAATGGATAAGATTGTACAGCCAATGTTAATCAGCTTCTCAGGTAGGTAACGTTACCTTATACAACTCATAAGCCTAGGTATTAAGTTAGACTATATAAAATTGATGTTTTTTTCTTGTAAAATAAGATCAAATAGAGGCAATTTCACATAATTTAAGCTAATAGTTTATAGTCACTCTATTGTGTTGCTGAACACTGTATATATTATTCCTTTCATCTAACTGGATTTTTGTATTAATCATCTCCTCTTTATCTCCCTTCCCCACTACCCTTCCAGCCTTTGGTAAACTAGTAGTTTTTGGTTACAAATATAACACATTTTCCCCCTTGGACACATAGATTTAAATGGTAGAGTTAAGACTAATAAAAGCAACTGCTGTGCAGGTGGCTGGTGTTCAGTATTTGCTGAATGAATGTATGCACACCTAAGCAAATAACCAAACCAAACATAACAATGTAAATAAGAGTTAAATTGCATGGTACAGACGTGTGGTCATAGACTTGGCAGAATATGTTAACCGTACAAAGCAGTTTGACAATTACTTTGAAGTTTTTAAACCAACATTCTGTTTTAATTTAATTTTGTTTTTTTTAGAAGAGATTGGCATTGTCTGTGGGAGAAAGCAGTTCTGGCATATTTCACTCTTGACTCCTCATTAGGGAATAAAAAATGGAAACATCATAGGAGTTTAAGAAAGAAAAATTAAAAAATAATTATAGACCTAAGAGAGGAGACTTCAGAAGTTGGTAGGATTTTCATGAAGCATGTTGCTATTTATTTGGCAGCTAAGATTATCTTCAGGGATAGGATCTGAAGGTCCTAGTGTTCTTTTCTTCCACTGGAGCTCAGAGAAGCCAACAGTTCTATTTTTCACGGGGGAAGTCTAGGGCTGGCAATCCTAGAGAAAACAAACGAGTATCAAATCTTAATCATCAATAGGATTTTACTTTGGGTCCATCCACCCATCCACTTTTTCACCTTCTTATCCCCACATTGTGCCATACTGTCTAGGTGCTGGGAATAGAATGTGGTTTAAGGGATAAGGCACATTCTCATACTAGAAAGGGCTATTTATCTTGTATACAGAGAGTCAATGTGATTAGTGCTGGAAAAACAGAGGGAAAGTTCTCAGGGAGCATAGATAGAGAACTGATTCCTGGAGAAATTGGAAAAGGTTTCATCAAAGATATGCAAATTGGCCTGGGTTCAGAGTAGAGGTTTTTAACCCTGGCTAAAGATTAGAATAACCAGTAGATTCTTTTTTTTAATTCAGTAAACAAAAAACCCATGCCCAGGTAGGATCTACCATAGCTACTTTTGTTTAATTGGCTTAGGATAGACATCCGTTTTATTTTGTTTCTTTTTTTTTGTCCTTTAAGGAAGTGAACCAGATGAATCCAATGACCAACCTGGTTGAGAACCATTGGTCTAGAAGTAGAAACACACACAAGGAATAAGGGAGAAGGAGGTTCAGTTAGTTGAGGGAGAGAAAGTTGGAAGAATTCCAGGCTAAGTACATGGTATAGAAAAAGAAAGATGATGTATTACGGTTTTCAATCTCATCATGGGAGTAGGCTAGTATAAATTGGAAACCAGAACATTCTATGTCAAAATGGATGCTTGGAAGATCTACCTTAAGGAAAAATTCAGCCAGAAAATGTCTAATGTCTCAGCAAGAAGCTGGTGGGCCATCCTGGGTCAGGTTTGAAACGTCAACCAAACAATACCTAGTGATCTAAGATAATTTTATATATTGGGGAAGGGACCTTGATATTCATTATCTATGAAATACAACATATGGGACCTGAACCAAGAAATTTACATAAAAATCTAGTGCAAGACTGATGAAAATGATGGAACTTCCTAAGAAACAAACTAACCCTAGGAATACATTCATTATCCGGGGAAGATAGGGTTTCCACAGGAAATAATTCCCACCAAAAACTAAACCTGTAATAAAAAATCACTAAGTACTGAAGAATGAATAATGTGCCATGAGAATGAACTGGTAGATGTAGCAGAGAATTGCACTGCAGAAACTATACATACTGGAACAATTTGAAAGAATTTCATGAAGATATATTTAACATGTTGAAAGATATAAAGGTAGGAAAATAGTCCAGTAAACTAGACAAGAGAAAAAACAAGACAAAAGAAAATTGAAAAATAACCAAATCAAAATTTTAGAAAAATAATTTTAAAATAATTTCAATAGGTCAGCAAATGGATAGACTATACATAGTTGAATAAAAGAATTGGAAAATTAGAAGATAGAACTAAAGAAATCACAGAGAAATCAGCAGAATATTCTACATAAAGAGAAATAGGTAGAAAATAGAAGTTCCAAGTACCAAGTAGTATAAATTTTTGGAGAGTAAGAATGTTTCTTTGGAATGCAAATACTAGATTGAGACTTTAGACAAATGAGAGACAGAGTTAGCATACATTTATAAGTCAATTATTCTAAAATTTTTAAAAAATTCTAACTTACATATTTTGTCACCACATCGAGTTTCTAAGCCATTTGCTAAGAAGTGTAAACAATTCTTAAAATATTAAAAATTTGTATTGCAAGAGATGAAAGTATGGTTGAATGATAAATGAGGCTGTGAATCTTTGCTTTAGGAAGCTACATAATTGTTTTGGAATTTTGTTGCAGGAAATTGTATTTGTTCAAACAATGATTGCCATAGAAAGTTAATCTTACTAGCTAATCTTGTGATATTAACACTTGGACTAAGATCTGACTTATCTATTAGGAGTCTGAATAATTTTACCTGAATGAAAGACTAAGCATAAACTCTTAGTATTAGTAACATGGCTAAAGTCATGTTTACTTGTAAGAAGTAAAATAGTTTAATTGAGTCCTATTTGTCTATTATTGTTTTTATTGCATTTGCTTTTGAGGTCTTAGTTATAAATTATTTGGTAGGCCAATGTCCAGAAGAGTTTTTCCTAGATTTTCCTCTAGGATTTTTAGAGTTTCAGATCTTACATGTAAGTCTTTAATCTATCTCAAGTTAATTTTTGTATACGGTAAGAGAATAGAGATGATTTCTCAAAAAATTAAAAATAGGACTACCACTCAACTCAACAGTTCCACTACTGGGTATCTACCCAGAGGAAAATAAATCTTTATATGAAAAAGAAACCTGCACACATATGTTTACTGCTGCACGATTTACAATAGCAAAGTCATGGAATCAACTTTCTTATTTATTTATTTATTTATTTTTTATTATTATTATACTTTAAGTTCTAGGGTACATGTGCATAACACGCAGGTTTGTTACATATGTATACTTGTGCCATGTTGCTGTGCTGCACCCATCAACTCGTTAGCACCCATCAACTCGTCATTTACATCAGGTATAACTGCCAATGCAAACCCTCCACCCTTCCCCCTCCCCATGATAGGCCCCGGTGTGTGATGTTCCCCTTCCCGAGTCCAAGTGATCTCATTGTTCAGTTCCCACCTATGAGTGAGAACATGCGGTGTTTGGTTTTCTGTTCTTGTGATAGTTTGCTAAGAATGATGGTTTCCAGCTGCATCCATGTCCCTACAAAGGACATAAACTCATCCTTTTTTATGGCTGCATAGTATTCCATGGTGTATATGTGCCACATTTTCTTAATCCAGTCTGTCACTGATGGACATTTGGGTTGATTCCAAGTCTTTGCTATTGTGAATAGTGCCGCAATAAACATACGTGTGCATGTGTCTTTATAGCAGCATGATTTATAATCCTTTGGGTATATACCCAGTAATGGGATGGCTGGGTCATATGGTACATCTAGTTCTAGATCCTTGAGGAATCGCCATACTGTTTTCCATAATGGTTGAACTAGTTTACAATCCCACCAACAGTGTAAAAGTGTTCCTATTTCTCCACATCCTCTCCAGCACCTGTTGCTTCCTGATTTTTAATGATAGCCATTCTAACTGGTGTGAGATGGTATCTCATTGTGGTTTTGATTTGCATTTCTCTGATGGCCAGTGATGATGAGCATTTTTTCATGTGTCTGTTGGCTGTATGAATGTCTTCTTTTGAGAAGTGTCTGTTCATATCCTTTGCCCACTTTTTGATGGGGTTGTTTGTTTTTTTCTTGCAAATTTGTTTGAGTTCTTTATAGGTTCTGGATATTAGCCCTTTGTCAGATGAGTAGATTGCAAAAATGTTCTCCCATTCTGTAGGTTGCCTGTTCACTCTGATGGTAGTTTCTTTTGCTGTGCAGAAGCTCTTTAGTTTAATGAGATCCCATTTGTCAATTTTGGCTTTTGCTGCTGTTGCTTTTGGTGTTTTAGACATGAAGTCTTTGCCCATGCCTATGTCCTGAATGGTACTACCTAGGTTTTCCTCTAGGGTTTTTATGGTATTAGGTCTAACATTTAAGTCTCTAATCCATCTTGAATTAATTTTCGTATAAGGAGTAAGGAAAGGATCCAGTTTCAGCTTTCTACTTATGGCTAGCCAATTTTCCCAGCACCATTTATTAAATAGGGAATCCTTTCCCCATTTCTTGTTTCTCTCAGGTTTGTCAAAGATCAGATGGCTGTAGATGTGTGGTATTATTTCTGAGGACTCTGTTCTGTTCCATTGGTCTATATCTCTGTTTTGGTACCAGTACCATGCTGTTTTGGTTACTGTAGTCTTGTAGTATAGTTTGAAGTCAGGTAGCGTGATGCCTCCAGCTTTGTTCTTTTGACTTAGGATTGTCTTGGAGATGCGGGCTCTTTTTTGGTTCCGTATGAACTTTAAAGCAGTTTTTTCCAATTCTGTGAAGAAACTCATTGGTAGCTTGATGGGGATGGCATTGAATCTATAAATAACCTTGGGCAGTATGGCCATTTTCACGATACTGATACTTCCTATCCATGAGCATGGTATGTTCTTCCATTTGTTTGTGTCCTCTTTTATTTCACAGAGCAGTGGTTTGTAGTTCTCCTTGAAGAGGTCCTTTACATCCCTTGTAAGTTGGATTCCTAGGTATTTGATTCTCTTTGAAGCAATTGTGAATGGAAGTTCATTCCTGATTTGGCTCTCTGTTTGTCTGTTACTGGTGTATAAGAATGCTTGTGATTTTTGCACATTAATTTTGTATCCTGAGACTTTGCTGAAGTTGCTTATCAGCTTAAGGAGATTTGGGGCTGAGACGATGGGGTTTCCTCAATATACAATCATGTCATCTGCAAAGAGGGACAATTTGACTTCTTCTTTTCCTAACTGAATACCCTTGATTTCTTTCTCTTGCCTGATTGCCCTAGCCAGAACTTCCAACACTATGTTGAATAGGAGTGGTGAGAGAGGGTATCCCTGTCTTGTGCCAGTTTTCAAAGGGAATTTTTCCAGTTTTTGCCAATTCAGTATGATATTGGCTGTGGGTTTGTCATAAATAGCTCTTATTATTTTGAGGTACATTCCATCAATACCGAATTTATTTAGCGTTTTTAGCATGAAGGGCTGTTGAATTTTGTCAAAGGCCTTTTCTGCATCTATTGAGATAATCATGTGGTTCTTGTCTTTGGTTCTGTTTATATGCTGGATTACGTTTATTGATTTGCAAATGTTGAACCAGCCTTGCATCCCAGGGATGAAGCCCACTTGATCATGGTGGATAAGCTTTTTGATGTGCTGCTGAATCCGGTTTGCCAGTATTTTATTGAGGATTTTTGCATCCATGTTCATCAGGGATATTGGTCTAAAATTCTCTTTTTTTGTTGTATCTCTGCCAGGCTTTGGTATCAAGATGATATTGGCCTCATAAAATGAGTTAGGGAGGATTCTCTCTTTTTCTATTGATTGGAATAGCTTCAGAAGGAATGGTACCAGCTCCTCCTTGTACCTCTGGTAGAATTCAGCTGTGAATCCATCTGGTCCTGGACTTTTTTTGTTTGGTAGGCTATTAATTATTGCCTCAATTTCAGAGCCTGTTATTGGTCTACTCAGGGATTCAACTTCTTCCTGGTTTAGTCTTGGAAGAGTGTAAGTGTCCAGGAAATTATCCATTTCTTCTAGATTTTCTAGTTTATTTGCATAGAGGTGTTTATAGTATTCTCTGATGGTAGTTTGTATTTCTGTGGGGTCAGTGGTGATATCCCCTTTTTCATTTTTTATTGCATCTATTTGATTCTTCTCTCTTTTCTTCTTTATTAGTCTTGCTAGCGGTCTGTCAATTTTGTTGATCTTTTCAAAAAACCAACTCCTGGATTCATTGATTTTTTGGAGGGTTTTTTGTGTCTCTATCTCCTTCAGTTCTCCTCTGATCTTCATTATTTCTTGCCTTCTGCTAGCTTTTGAATGCGTTTGCTCTTGCTTCTCTAGTTCTTTTAATTGTGATGTTAGGGTGTCAATTTTAGATCTTTCCTGCTTTCTCTTGTGGGCATTTAGTGCTATAAATTTCCCTCTACACACTGCTTTAAATGTGTCCCAGAGATTCTGGTATGTTGTATCTTTGTTCTCATTGGTTTCAAAGAACATCTTTATTTCTGCCTTCATTTCGTTATGTACCCAGTAGTCATTCAGGAGCAGGTTGTTCAGTTTCCATGTAGTTGAGCGGTTTTCATTGAGTTTCTTAGTCCTGAGGATCAAATGAACGAAATGAAGCGAGAAGAGAAACCAAAAGAAAAAAGAAGAAAAAGAAATGAACAAAGCCTGCAAGAAGTATGGAATTATGTAAAAAGACCAAATCTATGTCTGATTGCGGTGCCTGAAAGTGAGGGGGAAAATGGAACCAACTTTGAAAACACTCTTCAGGATATCATCCAGGAGAACTTCCCCAACCTAGTAGGGCAGGCCAACATTCAAATCCAGGAAATACAGAGAACGCCACAAAGATACTTCTTGAGAAGAGCAACTCCAAGACACATAATTGCCAGATTCACCAAAGTTGAAATGAAGGAAAAAATCTTAAGGGCAGCCAGAGAGAAAGGTCGGGTTACCCACAAAGGGAAGCCCATCAGACTAACAGCAGATCTCTCAGCAGAAACTCTCCAAGCCAGAAGAGAGTGGGGGCCAATATTCAACATTCTTAAAGAAAAGAATTTTCAACCCAGAATTTCATATCCAGCCAAACTAAGTTTCATAAGTGAAGGAGAAATAAAATCCTTTACAGATAAGCAAATGCTTAGAGATTTTGTCACCACTAGGCCTGCCTTACAAGAGACCCTGAAGGAAGCACTAAACATGGAAAGGAACAACCGGTACCAGCCATTACAAAAACAAGCCAAAATGTAAAGACCATTTAGGCTAGGAAGAAACTGCATCAACTAACGAGCAAAATAACCATTTAATATCATAATGGCAGGATCAAGTTCACACATAACAATCTTAACCTTAAATGTAAATGGACTAAATGCTCCAATTAAAAGACACAGACTGGCAAACTGGATAAAGAGTCAAGACCCATCAGTCTGCTGTATTCAGGAGACCCATCTCACATGCAGAGACATACATAGGCTCAAAATAAAGGGATGGAGGAAGATTTACCAAGCAAATGGAGAACAAAAAAAAGACAGGGTTGCAATACTAGTCTCTGATAAAACAGACTTTAAACCATCAAAGATCAAAAGAGACAAAGAAAGCCATTACATAATGGTAAAAGGATCAATTCAACAGGAAGAGCTAACTATCCTAAATATATATGCACCCAATACAGGAGCACCCAGATTCATAAAGCAAGTCCTTAGAGACTTACAAAGAGACTTAGACTCCCATACAATAATAATGGGAGACTTCAACACTCCACTCTCAACATTAGACAGATCAACGAGACAGAAAGTTAACAAGGATATCCAGGAATTGAACTCATCTCTGCAGCAAGCAGACCTAATAGACATCTATAGAACTCTCCACCCCAAATCAACAGAATATACATTCTTCTCAGCACCACATTGCACTTATTCCAAAATTGACCACATAATTGGAAGTAAAGCACTCCTTAGCAAATGTACAGGAACAGAAATTATAACAAACTGTCTCTCAGACCACAGTGGAATCAACTTTCATGTCCATCAATGGATGATTGGATAAAGAAAATGTGGTACATATGCACCACAGAATATTATTCATCCATAAAAGAGAATGAAATCATGTCTTTTGGAGCAACATGGATGGAGTGGGAGGTCATTACCCTAAGTGAAATAACCCAGAAATAGAAAATCAAATACCACATGTTCTGGCTTATAAGTGGGAGCTAAACAATGGGTATGTATGGACATAAAGAAGGAAATAATAGACAGTGAGGACTCCAAAAATGGCGAGGATGGGAGGGGGATGAGGGTTGAAAAATTACCTATTGGGTACAATGTCCACTATTTGGGTGATAGGTACACCAGAGGCCCAAAGCTTACCGTTATGCAATATATCCTTGTAACAAACCTTCACATGTACCCTTTAAATTCATAATACAAATATTTTTAAACGTAAAACAATATGTTTCCTTAGAATTAACTTTAAAATACAATACAGAATCTCAGTTTTTAAAAACACCAATACAGTTAAAAGTGCAAAATAAAAATCTAGTGAATATCATTTATATAAAATTTAAAAATATACAAAACAATATCACATATTTTTCATTGGTACATATTTAGTACAAGCACAAAAATATGAACTGGAAAGATACATACAAACTTAGTGAAAACGATTGTATCTGAGCAGTAGAAGAGAGAAAAGGCAATGGAATTTTTTTGGGGGGGCAGGGATGTGGTACAAAGTAATTAATTGGACGCATTATTGTTGCTTCCTAAAAAAGGTTTTGAAGTATATATGTCTATGTCTTTACACATAAACACATATATATGCACAGTATATAATATATACATTTATATAAAGTATATATGACATATATGTATTAACATTCATCAATTCTAGATAGTGAATACCTGGATGCTTGTTATATTTCTGTAAACCTTACATAAGAATATTTTTATAATTAAAGAGTAATACAATAATTATAATTTATTTATTTATAATTCTATTTTAATATATACAAGTAGAATATGTTAAATGACACATAAAGGCTGATTTACCCATTTTCACTATTCACTCAATCCTTATCCTCTGTTTATATAAATAATCTAGAGATTTAGTACAAATTAATTCAAGAGCTAGTTTTCAAATTAAATAACCCCAAAGTACATATTTTTGTCTTTAATCACATCAAATAAATTGTCCTCACCTTCAGAAACTTTTTGTTTACTGATTTCACAGGCAATTCCCTCAAATTTGAATGGGCAGGTACACAAACACTTTCCATCCATTAGAATTGCTGTACCTCCATTTTGGCATGAGTGGCATTTTCTTACACTAAATTCATTGATATAGTCTTCAATGGCTCTTTCCAAGTTTTGTTTCTTTAGGTGTGCATTTTTCATTTTCACTGGAACCAGATTATATATAGGAGACAGCTGTAAGGAAGCAAAACATTTAATTTTAGGTCCTTTTTAACTGAGAGAGCTTGTAGAATACACTTTACTTAATTATTCATTCACTGATTCATTAATTCAACAAAGGCTTATTGAATGTATTATTATTGCCAGATGTGATGTTAACTTTTAAATAATCAAAACTAGTCAAGATGTCTGCTATCAGGGAGGTCATATTATGGAGTTAAGGACACTGATATTAATAAAATAATGATGCATAAATTTCAAATCGAAACTGTGATAGGTGCTACAAAAATACAGGTATTATGTGTGCTTTAAAAATGAACAACTGAGGGACTTAAACTTCTGGCTTGATAATTTATTGACATATTATTTTGTGAATTGTTTTTGCTGCCTTATTCCTTCTCTTCCAGAAGGTAACCAGATGCTTGCTATCTCTTGCCTAAGAGGAGGGTTGTGTGCAATGCCAATGCCAAGTCCGGAATGACCCTGAAGGCAGCCTTTTTCTTATTTCTTTCTTGTTTTTTTTTTTTTTTTCTCTCTAAAAGTCTAAATTCATTGAGAAATTTTTGCTGGGGAAAGAATATAGAAGAATGTCACCAAGGAAAGAGATTCATCCAGAATGGAAAGGGGATAGAAGTTAGTACATACCTCAAATAACAGGAAACCATAGCTAGATATATAGCAGCTATTTGGGGAGATAACAGGACCTGTGGGGTGCCTTAAAGAAGCTGCATATGAAGTATCAGGAATCCAGTTTTGTCAGTGATTTCTATTTGCAAGCCTGGCATGGAGGGCTTGGAAATATTTGACTTCTAGTGAACATGTGAGCCTGAACAATAAGGTTATTAAGATGACTACGATGAACTAAAGACTTATGTAAATTATATCTCCATTTCCCAGACAGAAGTGTCAGGATTCTTGTACCAATTTATACCACAGGGAAAAAATTTCCTGAGCCCCATCCAACAAATAAACAAAAGGTGAATTTTCTAGCAACCTGGAGGGACAGGATCTTAAAATCAAATTAAATTAGATGTGAAGAAAATGAAGTAAAATTATTTATTTGGCACACTCAAATTCCTGCAGTAAGATATACAGTTGCTACACTGAAATCAAGGAAGTTTGGAAAGCTTTGTCAATATATATTGAGCTGAGATTTGAAGGTGTCAAGGCAGACAGAAGACTATTCCAGGCATATAGTAAAGAATTTTGGAAGTTTTTAAAGAGGAGGAAGCTGGGAAGATGTTGTTCCAAAGATACAAAATTTTAGCTAGATAGAAGCAGTAAGTTCAGAAGATCTATTGCGCAGCTTGATGATCATAGAAAAAAATTAAAAAGTTCTTATAATGGAGATAGCATAACATATATAGGGAAATTTATATGTTCACTTAATTTAAGCAAATTCAATTGAGTAACTAGCAAGAGCTGTTTGAGTGAATAAACTGTTAGAAATAGAGGCACTTTGGTGGCAGAGCACTTTAAAACAAGAGACCACAAAACTTAAAAGAAATAAAAATCTAGAGAGCCCAGAGCCAAAAAGAAAAAAAAAACAAAAAACAAAACAAAACAAAACAAAACAACAACAACAACAACAACCCACAAATTCCTGCAAAAGAGTAATGATGGATTGATGGATTAAATAATGTGGACTCATCTTTCTCATCTTTTCCCTAAAGACAATGAGAAAAGCTAAACAAAATAAAACCAAACATTTTTTTTTTTTTTAAAAAACTGCTAAAAGACCCTGGAGAACTAACAAGGAAATAAAAAATCACAGAGCTAAGATCTGGGAGGAGGTGGAAATCCAAGAGTTGGGCCCAGTATTCCAGGGCTACTAGTCCTCTTGACACATTTCCTAACTCAGCAAGAGGTAGTAGAGGGACTAGGAGGTAGAGGAACACATTACTGGGCTGAGGAGAAAACATTGGAATTCAGGTCAACCAAGGTAGACATGCTATCCCTTGATTTGGGGATTAAGAGGGAAGTGGAAGTAGGATAGCTCTGGCAGAAACTGTAGCCCAGTTTGGATTAAAATAATCTTGAATCATTAGTGGGGATCCTAGAAGCTTTTCAAACATAAATATATATGTTTGGAAGAATATATGAATATACAAAATTATCCCAGGCATCAGGCTACTCCTATAACAATTTTAAGTACAGTATTTAGCCCACAGTAAAAATAGCTAGGCACACAAGGAAATAAGACAACACGAATGAGACCAATGGAAATAATGGAAAATAGAAACAGCTATGGTGGCTGCCAATGTTTGTGCTATCAGACTTCAAACAATTATCAGACTTTAAACCAACTGTTTGCATAAATAGGGAGATAAGAGACAAGACTGAAAATTTTAGCAAAGAACTGGAAGTTATTAAAAATAGATTTGGAAAAAAGAAACAAATATTAGAACACAAATTAATGAATTAGTTAAACAGCAAATGTGATAAAACTGAAGCAATTTAATGAATTGCAATATAGGTAAGAAGAAAATATTGACAATAAAGCATGAAGAGACAAAAAGATGGGATATACAGAAAGAGGGCAGGAAACATAAGTGATAGTGTGGGAAGGGAAAAGATCCATGTATTTTGAGTCCCAGAAGGAGAACAAAGGACAGAATAAATAAGAAGCAATATTTGAAAAGCTAATGACTGAGAATATTCCAGACCTGGTGAAAAACAACAATATATCTTATGAATAAAAACTAAGGTTAAAAATTATTTTGCACCTAGGTATTATCAGAGAAAAATTGCTTAAAAAAAAAAAGACAGCAGAGAAAATCTTAAAAACAGTTTAGTAAAAGGTCTGAGTATTTTGAAAGTAGACTGAATTTGACTTTACTAGATACAATCAACAATATTATAAAGAGTCAAATGGAAATATAAAAAATAAAAAGCATGGTAAAAGAGATGAAAAATATCTCTGATGAGTTTGTCAGTAGATTTAACACAGCAAAAGAAAGAATCAGTAAGCTTGATAAAAGGTTGGTAGAAATTAGCCAAATTAAAGTACAAAGAGGTGAAAGAGTTGAAGGGAGGGAACCCAGAAATAAGCATCCAAGAGTATGGGGCAATATGAAAGAGCCTAGCACATGCATTACTGGAATCCTCAAAAAAAGTGAAAAGGTTACAAGAAGGGGTTGACAGGGGGAGAGAACGAGAATGTGATTGTGGCAGAGGAAATATTTGAAGACATAATGACCAAGAATTTTTCAAAAGTAATTAAATAATCAAATCATAGACTCCAGAAATTTAGGGAACTTCAAGCAGAATAAAAAATAAACATCCAAACACATCTCATTCACACTGTGGAAAACCAAAGATTAAAAGGAAATATTTAAGGCAATGACAATGAAAGGAAATGCTACAAGCAGAAGGTCAAAGATAAGAGTTACAGCATACTGCTTATCTAAAAACTATGCAAGCCAGAAGACAAAGGGGTAATAGCTTTAAGCACTGAAAGACAAAAAGACAAAACAACCAACCAAACAAAAAAAACCAAACCCCACACAAACTGTAAACCTAGAATTTTATACCTAATGAAATGTCTTTGAAAAAAAATTTTTTTTTCAGAGATGCAAAAGCCAAGAGAATTTGATAGTAGCAGACGTGCACTAAAAGAAATGCCAAATGAAATTTTTCAGGCAGAAGAATTACCACAAAGAACTGAAATTTGGACCTACATAAAGTAATCATGAGCTCTGAGTATAACTAAAATGAAGGCAAAATATACCTTTCTAGTTTTAATTGTTCTAACAATACATTATCTACAGCAAATATTGTTGTATTGTAGTACGAGTTTATAGTGTATGTAAAAATTTTTTAAAGTATGTAAAATATACATACACTATAAACTCATTATACCATATGATAAAAATAGCATTAAAAATGGGAGGGAGGATTTGGAAATATAGTGTTGTATTTGTTTTACACTACACATAAGGAAGCATAATATCATTTGAAGACAGACTATGATAAATTAAGGATGTACATTGTGAATCATATGTTAACAGAGTAAAACATATTTTTTAAAAGAGACATGAGTAATAAGCCAATACTGGAAATAAAATGGAATCATATAACATACTGAATAAAAAAGAATAGTCAGGACAAGAAAGGAACAATGTAATGAATAAACAAGATTTAACTGAAATGTTAAAGGGAGAGTGCTGGAGTTCAGGGGGAAGCAGAAAGGCATCTGTGGTGGTTGGAAGCCCAAGGGGTCTCACATGCCCAGATTGCTACAGAAAGCCATTCAACTGCAAAAATAAACAACTAGGAAGAAAAAAAGAAACATAAGATATTCAAAATAACCAGAAAGCAATCAATAAAAAGACAGGGATAAGTTCTTACCTATCAATAATAACCTTGAAGGTAAATAAATTAAATTCCCCATTTAAGAGATATAGATAGGATAAATGGACAAAAAGAAATAATAGCCAACTATGTGTTCCCTATAAGAAACTCACTTTACCTGTAGAGACATACATAGATGGAATGTGAAGGATGGAAAAAGATATTTCACGCAAAGGTAAATGAAAAGCAAGCAAGAGTAGCTAGGCTTATATCAGACAAAGCAGACTGCAAGTCAAAAACTGTAAAAAGGAGAAAAAGGATAATGTTATATAATAATAAAGGGATCAATTCAGCAAGAAAATATAACAATTTTAAATATATATGCACCCAACACTGGAGCACCCAGATACATAAAGGAAATATTAGATCTAAAGTGAAACAATAAAATAATATTTGGGTACTTCAAAATTTCACTGTCAGTGTTGGAGAGATTATCTAAACAGAAAAATCAACAAAGAACACAGGATTTAAACTGCACCATAGACCAAATGAACTTAATAGCCATTTACAGAACATTTGCCCAAGAGCTGTGGAGGACACATTCTTTTTATCAGCACGTGGAACATTTTCCAAGATTAATCATATGTTAGAAAACATAAGAAGTCTCAAAAAAATTGTGTAAATTGAAATTATATTAAATACCTTCTCAGACCACATGGAATAAAACCAGAAGTCAATAATCAGGGAAACTTTGGAAACTGTACAAATACATGGAAATTAAACAACATGCTCCTGAATGACCATTATATCAATTAAGAGATTAAGAAGGAAATGTTTTAAATTTCTTGAAATAAGTGAAAATAGAAACAGAACATACCAAAACTGACGATACACAGAAAAGGCAGTAGTAAGAGGGAAGTTTACAGAAATCAACGTCTACTTCAAACATCTAGAAAGTTTTCAAATAAACACCTTAATGATACATTTCAAGGAGCTAGAAAAGCAAGAACAAACCAAGCCCCAAAGTAGTAGAAGGGAAGAGATAATAATGATAGGAGCAGAAATAAACAAAATTGAGACTGAAAACAAATACAAAGGATTAATGAAACAAAAGGTTGATTGAAAGTTTTTATTTTTAAAGAAAGACAGTGGAGCTAGTCCAAGATGGCCAAATAGGAACAGCTCCAGCCTCCAGCTCCCAACATGAGCAACACAGAAGATGGGTGATTTCTCCATTTCCAAGTGAGGTACCGGGTTCATCTCACTAGGGCATGTTGGACAGTGGATGCAAGACAGCAGGTGCAGCACACCAAGTGAGAGCCAAAGCAGGGTGAGGCATCGCCTCACCCAGGAAGTGCAATGGGGAAGGGAATTCCCTTTCCTAGCCGAAGGTAACCGTGACACACAACACCTGGAAAACTGGGTCACTCCCACCCTAATACTGTGCTTTACCAAGGGTCATAACAAATGGCACACTAGGAGATTATATCCCATGCCTGGCTCAGAGGGTCCCACACCCACGGAGCCTCCCTCATTGCTAGCACAGCAGTATGAGATCTAACTGCAAGGTGGCAGCAAGGCTGGGGGAGGGTCGCCCACCATTGTTGAGGCTTCAGTAGGTAAACAAAGTGGCAGGGAAGCTCAAACTGGGTGGAGCCCACTGCAGCTCAAGGAGGCCTGCCTGCCTTTGTAGCCTCCATCTCTGGGGACAGGGCATAGCAAAACAAAAGGCAGTAGAAACCTCTGCAGACTTAAATGTCCCTGTCTGACAGCTTTGAAGAGAGTATTGGTTCTCCCAGCATGGAGTTTGAGATCTGAGAACGGACAAAATGCCTGCTCAACTGGGTCCCTGATCCCCAAGTAGCCTAACGAAGACATTCCCCACTAGGGGCAGACTGACACTGCACACCTCATATTCACTCTTCTGCAGCATCCACTGCTGATACCCAGGCAAATGGGGTCTGGAGTGGACCATGAGCAAACTCCAACAGACCTGCAGCTGAGGGTCCTGACTGTTAGAAGGAAAACTAACAAACAGAAAGGACATTCACACCAAAGCCCCATCTGTATGTCACCATCTTCAAAGACCAAAGGTAGATAAAACCACAAAGATGGGGAAACAGCAGTGCAGAAAAGCTGAAAATTCTAAAAATCAGAGCACCTCTCACCCTCCAAAGAAACGCAGCTCCTAGCCAACAACAAAACAAAGCTGGATGGAGAATGACTTTGACGAGTTGCGAGAAGAGAGCTTCAGACAATCAAACTTCTCTGAGCTAAAGGAGGAAGTTCGAACCCATCACAAAGAAGCTAAAAACCTTGAAAAAAGATTTGACGAATGGCTAACTAGAATAACCAATGTAGAGAAGTCCTTAAATGATCTGATAGAGCTGAAAACCATGACATGAGAACTACATGACAAATGCACAAGCTTCAGTAACTGACTCGATCAACTGGAAGAAAGCGTATCAGTGATTGAAGATCAAATGAATGAAATGAAGTGAGAAGAGTTTAGAGAAAAAAGAGCAGAAAGAAACGAACAAAGCCTCCAAGAAATATGGAACTATGTGAAAAGACCAAATCTACGTCTGATTGGTGTACGTGGGGAGAATGGAACCAAGCTGGAAAACACTGCAGGATATTATCCAAGAGAACTTCCCCAACCTAGCAAGGCAAGTCAACATTCAAATTCAGGAAATAGAGAAAACACAACAAAGATACTCCTTGAGAAGAGCAACTCCAAGACACATAATTGTCAGATTCACCAAAGTTGAAATGAAGGAAAAAATGTTAAGGCCAGCCAGAGAGAAAGGTGAGGTTACCCACAAAGGGAAGCCCATCAGACTAACAGCAGATCTCTAGGCAGAAACTCTACAAGCCAGAAGAGAGTGGGGGCCAATATTCAACATTCTTAAAGAAAAGAATTTTCAACCCAGAATTTCATATCCAGCCAAACTAAGTTTCATAAGTGAAGGAGAAATAAAATTCTTTACAGATAAGCAAATGCTGAGAGATTTTGTCACCACCAGGCCTACCCTACAAGAGTTCCTGAAGGAAGCACTAAACATGGAAAGGAACAACCGGTACCAGTCACTGCAAAAGCATGCCAAAATGTAAAGACCATTAATGCTAGGAAGAAACTGCATCAACTAGCGAGCAAAATAATCGGCTAACATCATAATGACAGGATCAAGTTCACACATAACAATCTTAACCTTAAATCTAAATGGGCTAAATGCTCCAATTAAAAGACACAGACTGATAAATTGGATAAAGAGTCAAGACCTATCAGTTTGCTGTATTCAGGAGACCCATCTCACATGCAGAGATACACATAGGCTCAAAATAAAGGGATGGAGGAAGATCTACCAAGCAAATGGAAAACAAAAAAAGACAGGTTTGCAATCCTAGTCTCTGATAAAACAGATTTTAAAACAACAAAGATCAAAAGAGACAAAGAAGGCCATTACATAATGGTAAAGGGATCAATTCATCAGGAAGAGCTATCTATCCTAAATATATATGCACCCAATACAGGAGCACCCAGATTCATAAAGCAAGTCCTTAGAGACTTACAAAGAGACATAGACTCCCACACAATAATAATGGGAGATTTTAACATCCCACTGTCAAAATTAGACAGATCAACGAGACAGAAAGTTAACAAGGATATCCAGGAATTGAAGTCAACTCTGCACCAGGCAGACCTAATATACATCTACAGAATTCTACACCCCAAATCAACAGAATATACATTCTTCTCAGCACCATGTCGCACTTATTCCAAAATTGACCACATAGTTAGAAGTAAAGCACTCCTCAGCAAATGTAAAAGAATAGAAATTATAACAAACTATCTCTCAGAACACAGTGCAATCAAACTAGAACTCAAGATTAATAAACTCAATCAAAACTGCTCAACCACATGAAAACTGAACAACCTGCTCCTGAATGACTACTGGGTACATAATGAAATGAAGGCAAAGATAAAGATGTTCTTTGAAACCAATGAGATAAACAATACAACATACCAGAATCTCTGGAACGAATTTAAAGAAGTGTGTAGAGGGAAATTTATACCACTAAATGCCCACAAGAGAAAGCAGGAAAGATCGAAAATTGACACCCTAACATCACAATTAAAAGAACTAGAGAAGCAAGAGCAAACACATTCAAAAGCTAGCAGAAGGCAAGAAATAACGAAGATCAGAGCAGAACCGAAGGAGATAGAGACACAAAAAACCCTCCAAAAAATCAATGAATCCAGGGGCTGGTTTTTTGAAAAGATCAACAAAATTGATAGACCACTAGCAAGACTAATAAAGAAGAAAAAAGAGAAGAATCAAATCGATGCAATAAAAAATGAAAAAGGGGATATCACCACTGACCCCACAGAAATACAAACCACCATCAGAGAATACTATAAACATCTCTAAGCAAATAAACTAGAAAACCTAGAAGAAATGGATAAATTCCTGGACACATACACTCCCCAAGACTAAACCAGGAAGAAGTTGAATCCCTGAGTAGACCAATAATAGGCTCTGAAATTAAGGCAATAATTAATAGCCTACCAATCAAAACAAAAAGTTCAGGACCAGATGGATTCACAGCTGAATTCTACCGGAGGTACAAGGAGGAGCTGGTACCATTCCTTCTGAAACTATTCCGATCAACAGAAAAAGAGGGAATCCTCCCTAACTCATTTTATGAGGACAACATCATCCTGATACCAAAACCTGGCAGAGACACAACAAAAAAGACAATTTTAGACCAAT
Organism: Macaca nemestrina; assembly: GCF_043159975.1. Taxonomy (NCBI): domain Eukaryota; kingdom Metazoa; phylum Chordata; class Mammalia; order Primates; family Cercopithecidae; genus Macaca; species Macaca nemestrina. The sequence goes on along the minus strand of NC_092130.1, from coordinate 141,821,913 downwards.
ATCCCTGATGAACATGGATGCAAAAAACCTCAATAAAATACTGGCAAACCGAATCCAGCAGCACATCAAAAAGCTTATCCACCATGGTCAAGTGGGCTTCATCCCTGGGATGCAAGGCTGGTTCAATATATGCAAATCAATAAATGTAATCCAGCATATAAACAGAACCAAAGAGAAAAACCACATGATTATCTCAACAGATACAGAAAAGGCCTTTGACAAAATTCAACAGCTCTTCATGCTAAAAACTCTCAATAAATTTGGTATTGATGGAATGTATCTCAAAATAATAAGAGCTCTTTATGATAAACCCACAGCCAATATCATACTGAATGGGCAAAAACTGAAAGCATTCCCCTTGAAAACTGTCACAAGACAGGGATACCTTCTCTCACCACTCCTATTCAACATAGTGTTGGAAGTTCTGGCCAGGGCAATCAGGCAAGAGAAAGAAATAAAGGGTATTCAATTAGGAAAAGAAGAAGTCAAATTGTCCCTCTTTGCAGATGACATGACTGTATATTTAGAAAACCCCATTGTCTCAGCCCAAAATCTCCTTAAGCTGATAAGCAACTTCAGCAAAGTCTCAGCATACAAAATCAATGTGCAAAAATCCCAAGCATTCTTATACACCAATTACAGACAAACAGAGAGCCAAATCATGAGTGAACTCCCATTCATAATTGCTTCAAAGAGAATAAAATACCTAGGAATCCAACTTACAAGGGATGTGAAGGACCTCTTCAAGGGGAACTACAAACCACTGCTCAATAAAATAAAAGAGGACACAAACAAGTGGAAGAACATTCCATGCTCATGGATAGGAAGAATCAATATGGTGAAAATAACCATACTGCCCAAGGTAATTTATAGATTCAATGCCATCCCCATTAAGCTATCAATGACTTTCTTCACAGAATTGGAAAAACTACTTTAAAGTTCATACGGAACCAAAAAAGACCCCACATTGCCAAGACAATCCTAAGCCAAAAGAACAAAGCTGGAGGCATCACGCTACCTGACTTCAAACTATACTACAAGGCTACAGTAACCAAAACAGCATGGTACTGGTACCAAAACAGAGATATAGACCAATGGAACAGAATAGAGTCCTCAGAAATATACACATCTACAGCCATCTGATCTTTGATAAACCGGACAAAAACAAGAAATGGGGAAAGGATTCCCTATTTAATAAATGGTGCTGGGAAAATTGGCTAACCATAAGTAGAAAACTGAAACTGGATCCCTTCCTTACATCTTATACAAAAATTAATTCAAGATGGATTAGAGACTTAAATGTTAGACCTAAAACCATGAAAACCCTAGAAGATAACCTATGCAATACCATTCAGGACATAGGAATGGGCAAGGACTTCATATCTAAAACACCAAAAGCAATGGCAACAAAAGCCAAAATTGACAAATGGGATCTCATTAAACTAAAGAGCTTCTGCACAGCAAAAGAAACTACCATCAGAGTGAACAGGTAACCTACAGAATGGGAGAAAATTTTTGCAATCTACTCATCTGACAAAGGGCTAATATCCAGAACCCACAAAGAACTCAAACAAATTTACAAGAAAAAAGCAACCCCACCAAAAAGTGGGCAAAGTATCTGAACAGACACTTCTCAAAAGAAGACATTTATGCAGCCAACAGACACATGAAAAAATGCTCAACATCACTAGCCATCAGAGAAATGCAAATCAAAAGCACAATGAGATACCATCTCACACCAGTTAGAATGGCGATCATTAAAAATCAGGAAGCAACAGGTGCCGGGTAGGATGTGGAGAAATAGGAACACTTTTACACTGTTGGTGGGATTGTAAACTAGTTCAATCATTGTGGAAGACAGTGTGGCGATTCCTCAAGGATCTAGAACTAGAAATATTGTTTGACCCGGCCATCCCAATACTGGGTATATACCCAAAGGATTATAAATCATGCTGCTATAAAGACACATGCAGACGTATGTTTATTGCAACACTGTTCACAATAGCAAAGACTGGGAACCAACCCAAATGTCCATGAATGACAGACTGGATTAAGAAAATGTGGCACATATACACCATGGAATACTATGAGCCATAAAAAAGGATGAGTTTATGTCCATTGTAGGGACATGGATGCAGCTGGGAACCATCATTCTCAGCAAACTATTGCAAGAACAGAAAACCAAACACTGCATATTCTCACTCATAGCACACACCAGGGCCTGTTGTGGGGTTGGGGGAGCGGGGAGGGATAGCATTAGGAGATACACCTAATGTAAATGACGAGTTAATGGGTGCAGCACACCAACATGGCACATGTATACATATGTAACAAATCTGCACATTGTGCACATGTACCCTAGAACATAAAGTATAATAAAAAACAAACAAACAAACAAACAAAAAAAGACAAAATAAATAAACAATAGCTAGACTAAGAAAAAGAAAAAAGAAGCCCCAAATAAATAGAATCAGAAGCAAAAATAGAGACATCACAACAGATACCACAGAAACACAAAGGGTCATTAGATACTGGTATGAGCAACTATAAACCAATAAATTAAAAAACCTAGAGAAAACGGATAAATTTCTAGACACATACAACCTCTAGAGTTTGAACCAAGAATAAATAGAAAACCTGAATAGCCCAATAATAAGTAGAGATTGAAGCTGCAATAAAAAGTCTTTCAACAAAAAAGGTCCAGGACCAGATGGCTTCAATGTTGCATTCTACCAAATCTTTAAACAAGAATTAACACTAACTCTTCTCAAAATTTTTTTTAAAGACTGAAGTGGAGGGAACTGTTCCTAACTCATTTTATGAGACCAGCATAACGCTGATATCAAAACCAGACAAGGACACAACACAAAAAAGAAACCCATAGGACAATACCCCTGATGAACATAGATGCAAAAGTCCTCTACAAAATATTAGCAAACTGATGGCAACAATACATCAAAAAGATAATACAGCATAATCAAGTGGGCATGACTTATCTGAGAAATAGTTCAACATATGGAAATCAATAAATGAGAAACATCACATCAGCAAAAGTATGAACAGAAACCATGTGATCATCTCAATAGATGCAGAAAAACCATTTGTTAAAATTTAATGTCTCTTTGTGATACAAATTCTCAATAAATTAGGTATAGAATAAAGGTAATTCAACACAATAAAGGCCATATATGACAAACCCACAGCCAACATCATACTGAATGAGAAAAAGCAGAAAGCTCTCCCTCTAAGAACTGAAACAAAGATGCCCACTCTCACCATTCTTATTTAACATAGTACTGAAAATCTTAGCCAGAGCAATTAGATAAGAGAAAGAAATAAAGGACACCTAAATTGGAAAGGAGGAGGCTAAATTATCCCTGTTTGCAGAAGACATGATCTTATATACAGAAAATCCTAAAGACTCTACCAAAATACACTTAGAACTGACAATTGACTTTAGTAAAGCTGTCGAATATAAAATCAACATGCAAGGATCAGTAATATTTCTGTTAAAGAACAACAAACTAGCCAAAAAAGAATGCAAAAAGTCAATACCATTTACAATAGCTACAAAAAAAGACACTTAGGAATAAACTTAATCAAGGATGTGAAAGAGAAACTATGAAACACTATTGAAAGAAATGGAAGAGGATACAAACAAATGGAAAGAAATCCCATGCTCCAGTAAGGCTTCAGCCTTACTACCAGAAATAATCTACAGATTCAGTGCAATCTCTATCAAAATGACAATGACACTCCTCACAGAAATCAAAAAGAAAAACTTAAAATTTGTACAGAACCACAAAAGACCTCACATAGCCAAAGCAATCTTAAACAAACAATAACAACAACAACAAAGCTAGAAGTATCACATTATCATATCTCAAAATATATTACAAAGCTATAGTAACCAAATCAGCATCGTACTGCCATAAAAACAGACATGTAAGCAAATGGAACAGAATAGAGAACCGAAAATTAATATATCTATCTACAGTCAACTAATTTTTGACAAAAGTGCCAAGAAAAATAATTGGTTTCTTTTCAATCTTTTCAAAAAATTGTGCTAGGAAAAACTGAATGTCCATATGCAGAAGAATAAAATTAACCCCTCACTTTTTGTCCTATAAAAAATCAACCCAATATAGAACACCTTACTGTAAGACCCAAAACTATAAAACTACTGGAAGAAAACATAAGGGAAATGCTTCAGGACATTGGTCAGGGAAAAGATTTTCTGAATAGGCTCTCAAAAGCACCGAGAACAGAAGCAAAAATAAACAAATGGTTTATATCCAATTGAAAAGCTTCTGTACAGCAAATAAAACAATCAACAGGTGACCTGCAGAATGGGGAAAAATATTTTCAAACTATGCATCTGACAGGAGACTAATATCCAGAATTTAGAAGGAACTCAAACAACTAACAACAACAAAATAAATAATCTGATTGAAAAATAAACAAATGATCTCAAGAGACATTTTGCAAAAGAACACATACAAAAGGCCAAAAAACATACTAAAAAATGTTCAATATCCAACAGGCAAAAATAAACAATGCTGGCAAGGATGTGGAAAAAAAGGAACTCATACATCATTGGTGGGAATGTAAACTAGTATAGTCACTATGTAGAACTATATGAAGGTTCTTTTGAAAACTATAAACACAACTATCATATGATCCAGCAATTCCAGTACTGGCATTTATCCAAAGGAAAGAAAATAAGTATATAAAAGAGACATCTGCACCCTTCTGTTTATTGCAGCATTATTCACAGTAGCCGCATGGATAAATAAAATAATGTATTTTTTTCTTTTTAAAGAAAATAATGTATGTACACAATGGAATACTATTCAACCATGAAAAAGAACAAAATCTTGTCATTTGTGGCCACATGGATGGAACTAGAGGATATTATGTTAAGTAAAATAAGCCAGAAAGAGAAAGCGAAACATCACATGTTTTCACTTATATGTGGAAGCTAAAAAAAAACACAAAAACTGATCTCATAGAAGTAAAAAGTAGAACAGAGGATACTAGAGGTTGGGAAGGGTAGGGGAAAGACAATACAATAAAGGCCCTATATGAGAAACCCACAGCCAACATCATACTGAATGGGAAAAAGCATACTGAATGGGATATTTGTTAAAATATATAACATTACAACTACGTAGGAGGAATAAGTTCTGGTGTTCTATGACATTGTAGGATTACTATAGTTAACAATTTTGTATTATTACATACAGTTTCAGGTATCTAGAAGAAGAATATTGAATGTTCCCAACACAAATAAATGACAAATGTTTGAGATGATGGATACACTAATTACCCTGATCTGATCACTATACATTATCATTATCAAAATATCACTATGTGCCCCATAAATATGTACAATTCTTATATGTCCATTTAAAAAAGAAATGTCAGAAATGAGCAAAAAGGAGACAAAGAATATACACAACAAATAAAAACAACTAGGAAGTACAGATTTTAACTGTGTCAATAATTGCATTAAATGCAAATGGATTTAACACACTAATTAAAAGACAGATAGTTACTTTAGATAAAAATAGCAAGACCCAACTATATACTGTCTACAAGAAACTCACTTTAAATACAAACATGTAGATAGGTTCAAAGTAAAAGGACAGAAAAAGTTATCCCATACAACATTAATTAAATGGAACCTCCTTTGCTTTATTACCGTACAAAAAATTCTTAACAAATAATATTGTTAGGAATAAAAAGGTGAAGTTTTCAATATACAAAGAAGATATATAATCTAAATGTGTATGCACCCAATGACAGAACTTTAAAATACATAAAGCTAAAACTGATAGAACTGAAAAAAGAAACAGTAAATATACCTAGACATTTCAAGTTCTGCTCTCTATCATTGAAAGAATAAGGGCACAGGAAAAGAAGCCCCGGGCCATGCCAACAACTAATTGACCTAACTGACATTTACAGAGCATTCTACCCAACAATAGCAGAATACATATTCTTTTCAAGTGCACATAGGCATATCTATGCCTTAAAAATACTCAATATATTGAGAATAATGAAAATAACACAAAGTATGTCTTCAGACCAAACAAAATGAAAGTTGAAATAAATAACAGAATGCTATCTGAAAAATCCCCAAATATTTATACATTAATCACCACATTTCTAAATAACCCAAGTGTAGAAGAGGAAGTCACAAAAAATTAGAAAATACTTTAAATTGAATGAAAATGAAAACACATCAAAACTTGCAGGATGCAGTTAAAGAAATGCCTAAAGGTCAATTTACAGCACAAAGTGCCTACATTAGACAAGAAAAAAATGTCTGAAATCAATAATAACAGCACCCAGCTTAAGAAATTAGAAACAGAAGAAAAATTTAAGTACAAAGCATAAGGAAGGAAATAATAAGAATTGAAATAGAAATTGAAATGGGAAAAAAATAGAGAAATTTTTTTAAAGCTGCTTTTTTGAGAAGACTACAAAAAGTGATAAACCTCTACCAGATTAATTAAAAATAAAACAAAATAAGACAAAAGGGAAAAACTTAAAATTAACAATATCAGGAATTCAAGACAGGATATCACTATAGAATCTACAGATATCAGCTGCTTAATAAAATGGAAAAAATCCTTGAAAGACAATTGGTAAAAACTCAATCAGAAAAAATGTATAATTGGACTTCTGATATCTATTTAAATAATTGAATTTAGGGTTAAATTTTTTTCCAACAAAGAAGGCCTAGATGGCATTATTGGTGAATTCTACAGACATTTAAAGAAGACATATCAATTCTACAAAAACTTTTTCACAAAATAGAGAAGAATTTATTTCTCACTTATTTTTACAGTTAGCATTACTTTGGTATCAAAACCAAATAAAAATACTTAAGAGAAGAAAATTACAAATCAATGTCACTTATGAACATACTTACAAAATATCCCAAGACAGTAGCAAATCAAATACAACAGTGTTTAAGCACCAGGTTTGCTCAAAATTTAAATAATCAATATCATTCACCATAACAACTTATTAAAAGTGAAAAATCATATGATCATCTCAATAAAGAATAATTCTTGGACAAAATTCAATATCTATTTACGATAAAAATTCTGAGCAAACTAGGAATTAAAGGGAACTTCCTCAACCTGATAAAGAACATCTATGTAAAACCTACAGATAACATCATACTTAATGGTGCAATATCATATTAGATGCATTGGACAATGCAGTAATGCAAGAAAAAGAAATAAAATACATAGAGACTGAGAATAGAATAAGGAAATCTGTATTTCAGATGACATGATTATCTAAGAAATTGAAACTCTCATATATTTCTGGTGGTAATGCAACTACTTTGGAAAAAATTTGGCTATTTCTTATGTAGTTTTGTATAAACACATATATCATATGACCAAGCAATCCCTCTCTTAGAGAAAAGAAAAATATGTTCATGCAAAATTCTGTATTCAAATATTTATAATGGTTTTATTCATAATCACCAAAAGAATTATCATTTGGAAACAAATAAATGTCCTTCAACAGATTACTATATAAACAAACTGTTGAGTCTATACCATGGAGTCTATATATAATGGAATACTACTGAGCAATAAAAATGAAAGGAACTACTCATACATACAAGAATGTCGATGTGTGAATGTGGATGGATCTCAAATGTATAATGCTAAGTGAAAGGGCCAGACTCAAAAAGTTACATGATTACATTTATATGGCAGTAAACAGATCAGTGGTTATGTAGAAGTGGGGCAGCAAGGAGGAGTTTATTGAAAATGGACATGATAGGACTGTGTGGTAGAAACGTTTTCTGTATTGACTTTCCTGGTGGTTTCATGATTGTAAGTGTTTGTGGAAACCTAGGGCCCTTTACACTAAAAACATTAAATTTTACTTTACATAAGGAATACCTATTTTAAAAAATCTAATTACATTAAAATGTGTCTATATACTACTCACTAAAAACCAAGATATAAAATTATATTATATGAAATCAAATTGGCTAACCATAACTCTGATAAAGACTCTGATGACTGGAAAATGTACATTAAAATATTAATATTATGATATCTATTTCACTTGTGCTTTTGGATTATATTAGAAAAAGTTTGCTAGGTTAGAGATTTTTATCTCTTTTATTCACTGCTTTAGACTCAATGCTACAATAGAGCCTGGCACATTGCAGGTACCTAAGAAGTATTTGTCAAAGATGAAAATACACTGAGTTCAGCGGCTCCTGGTTGTAATCCCAGCACTTTGGGAGGCCAAGGCAGGTGGATCACAGGTCAGGAGTTCGAGACCAGCCTGGTCAACATGGTGAAATCCCTGTTTCTACTAAAAATACAAAAATTAGCTGTGCATGGTGGCAGGCACCTGTAATCCCAGCTACTCGGGAGGCTGAGGCAGGAGAATGGCATCAACCTGGGAGGTGGAACTTGCAGTGAGCTGAGATCCGGCCACTGCACTCCAGCCTGGGTGACAGAGCGAGACTCCGTCTCAAAAAAAAAAAAAAAAAAGTCCAACTAATCCCAACAAAACTTGAGGGCACAAACAAACTGAGAATAAAAAGACTGAAGAATGTATGCTATGTGCATACCAACAGAGACATCTGGCAAACCTAGGTAATTAAAAAAAAAATTGAGGCAGAAAACATTACCAGAAATAAAGAAAGACATTTTAATTCACCAAGAAGATGTAATAATTCTAAATTTGTATGCCCTTGGTAATAAGCCTTAAAATATATAAAATAAAAATCCAAGTACAAGGAGAAACAAATACACAAATGTAGTGTAGAGTTATAGATTTCTTATAATGTTCTATTTAAACAATCATGCCATATATGGAGAGATAGTTTAACTTCTTCCTTGCAGTCCTTAAGCATTTTGTTTATTTTTCTTGCTTTATTGCACTGGCTAGGACTTACTGCAATATGAAATAAAAATGATGAGAGTTAATATTTTTTGTTTATTCCTTATTTTAGTGAGACCAAGTTTAATATTGTAGATCTAAATATAAAAGCAAAATAATAAAGCTGTTGAAGGGTAATACATAGGAAAGTATCAAGGTCTTGAGGTAGGAAAAAACTTTAATTAAAACATTGAAAACACTAACTATAGTGAATAGAAAGATACATTTAACTACGTCAAAATAAAAAAATCATCAACATCATAACCCAGAATATGATGCACTGAGAATAACAGAACATTACTTCTGTAGTATTCTTGCCAAATATCCATAACCTTAACCTACTCGAATGCTAAATTGGGAGACATTTGACATGATAACTGACCAGTCCTCATAAAAAGTGTCAAGGTTAAGAAAGACAAGGAAAGTCTGAAGACCTATAACAGATTGGGAGACACTAAAGAGATGTGACAACTAAATGCAATGTGAGACCCTAGGTTGGATCCTGAAACAGAAGAGAAAAAAGAGATTAAGGGAAAAACTTGTGAAATGTGTATAAAACCTGTGCTTTAGCTAATTACTTAGTGTGAATTTTCTGATTTTGATAATTTTACTATGCCTATGTAAATTACTAACATTAGGAGCTGGGTGGGAGATGAAGCTTATAAGTGAATTCCCTCTACTATTTCTTCAATATGACTATCTGTACTATTCTGCAATATTACTTCTGCAATATTACTATCTGCACTGTATGTGTAATTTTGCTGTGTCTAAAATTAGTTCAAAAGAAAAAGTACATAAGAGGACATCTGTATCAAAAACACCATTAAAGAGGAAATTCTTAAGTGGGAGAAGATATTTGCAAAACTTGCATTGTGAATAGGTTCATATATGGAATATATCAAGAACTTCTACAAAGTCAGCATAACTGTTGACGAGTGTATTCTTTTATGAATTAATATATAGTATATAGAATTCAGAGGATTCAGATTTCAACCATGTCATATTTATTTGAAAGAAGGAAACCTCTCAGCAACATTGCAACATTGGCACAAACATAAGCATGTGGTAGAATTATTTTGTTTTCTTTTAAAAAAGAAATTCATCTTGTTTTACCCTTCAAAAGAAAGTCAAGGCCAGATAGTCTAGAATACAGGAACAGAGGGTCATGAAGGAAATACAATTTGGATTAAATTTATAAACAGTGTTGGAAGAGTTAAAGATGAAGGACATGCAATGGCGGCAGTAGTTTCAGAGAAGCTTCAAATCCTGGAGTTAAAAAATCCACAGGAGAACAAAGGAAAATTAAAATGGAAATTTTGATGTTTTCCTGAAGGGTTCCATCTTTTTCTGATGAACTTTTATTTTCTATTAAATAAGAAAATAATTTTACTTTTTCTCCTATCCTAGATAACTCTATCTTTCCACCATGTGTTGATACATTTATGGTAGGATATAATCTACCATAAAAGTGCTAAGGTATAAATAAGAATACAGTTTAATAATAAATAAGTTGAGATTTCCTTCAGACATCCAACGTAAACTATGTATACCAACTATAGTTTGTTGATAGAATGAGTGTTGTTTTTTATCCCTAAACAAGGGAGTTAGAAATGATTCTCACTTGTACTATAACCCTTTAAAATATTGATGCTCTTTAACATCTGGTTCATAACTGCTAAGAGTTACACATAGAGCAAAAATGATAGGTTAATTAATTCATAAATTATTACACCATGTAACTCTGTAAGAACGAATACAGCTTAACATATAGACATATGAGTGGCTGAGGGAAATGGGAAAGGAGAACTGAGAACAGAAAAAGCAGGATGGAGGCAAAAGCAACAAAAATGAACTACATTAATGCCAGGAGGACCTATCCATTTGCATGAAGTGGTTCACAAATTTAGCTATATTTTCTAGTGCACTGAGTAAGACACAACCAAATTTACTGATCTCATGCATTTGTTACCAATCAGGTAGAATAACTCACCTGATTCCCAAGAGAAACAAAATGAGATTAAAGAGTAATATTTCCTATGAGTCTCATAAAGAGGACATAGCATTACATAACAACCTTTTAGTAAATAAAACAGTAGATTACATAACTTTATTTCTAATAATGGAAAAACAAAACTTTACAGGAAGCCAATATTGCAGCTGTACTCATTTTGCTGCTATTGCTCTAGAGGAAATAATAATCTTTATATCTTCCAGGCAGTCTTTAATAAATGTGATTTCTCTTAGCTGACATTTTAATAACTAGTTTGTTGCAGTAGGTTTAAGAGGAAAACAAAGTGCAGCTATTCTGTTGAGTTAAACTGTAGAACCACTTGTGTTAACATTCAGGCAAGTTGGCAATAGAATTAATATATTTTCATGGAAGCTGAAGACCATGACAAAAGTAAGCATTGAAAGAGAGGGCCAGCCTATGTCCTCTGCATGGAGAAGGGCCAAGGAGAGATTTTTGGGCTGGGCCAAGACATTCCTCAAGAAGTGATTTTGGGTTTGACAAAGCAGACAAATGGGGCCTGAAAACCACAGGTTCTACCTAAAAGAGCATGGCCATAGTTACTTGAATATGGAAAAATGTATAACTGTATTTATAGATTTTATAAATTATATTATTTTATAAATTATATATACTATATATTTATAACATATATATTTTACCACATAGTTTATTTAGAAAATCTCAGTAATATATTCATACAGCATTCCACTTCGAGTAAAACAGTAGGTCCTAGAATAATGTTGTTTCATTCAAGGTCATTTCTTTGTAATATTGAGAAAAAAATCAGTTCTCAGCTGGGGTCACTGTGTGCTTGGGGAGTTTGACAATCTCCCCACGTTTGTGTGGTCTCTCTCTGGTTCTGCTTGTTTTCTTCCACATCCCAAAGATAGTCATGCTAGACAAATCAGTGTGCCTACATGGTCCTAGTCTGAGTGAGTGTGGGTGTGTGGAGTTTGCCTTGTGTTGAGATGGTGCTCTGTCCATGGTTGATTCCTGCTTTGCACCCTGAGCTGCTGGGATAGACTACCCTGAACTAGAGTAAGGAGGTAAATCATTATCTTAATTGTTTTTATTAATCTTTTTAAAATGTGTAAATAGCTTACATGTATTTCAAAATTCAATATTAGAAGTGTTTTAGTTTTTATTTAGAAGTTTGGTAATGTTTTTGTGACCAGAAATATGCTACAGGAACTTAACCATTCATTAGCTTATGGTAAAATAGGTTTTGTTATAGGTCATTTTGGTTAAGGTAACAGTTTCCAAGAACCTATTGATAAAGTGAGAGCTTACAGTCAACTTTCTGGTCTTTTCTCCAAGATAATCGGTTTTCAACATAAATACCTAGATAATTGATTTAACTTGCTACAGAATATTTAATATTGACCAGTTTATAGTTTAGGGTGGGTGGGAGAGGTTCTAGTAATTCTTTAAAAGACCAGCCCCAATGTTTGAACATGTCATCTGCAGACAACAGAATGCTTCAAATTCCTGAAAATTAATTAGTGATCACAGATTGTGTAATTGTCTCCTGGAAGTAGCTACAAGTTAACCAAAGGTCCACTTCTACTGGAATTATGAGAGTAAAATAACTTGGAATCTAATTCAAGATCAAATTTAACTATATCTCATGTTTCTTCAGAGATTTAAAAGTTATACAAAGTCAACAAAACCCACAATTTTGCTTTGCTCAACTCTTTTGACAAGAAGATAAATTTAAAAAGTGGTCCATAGTGAACTAACAATAGCTACCATTTCCTTAGGTAAAATGTTGATATGAAAAGGCCAGCCTTCCTGTTTATGAGGAAAGAAACTTATACCGATAGTCTAAATGGGATGTCTACCAATCTGAAAATTTGGGGAAGTAAATGGTTGTCCCTAAAAATGGGATAAACTATACTGTGCATCCATACAGCAGGACTGCACCAATAAAGTTGATGAGGGTCTTTGAATAGTTTTAATAAATCTAGTAGTAAATCTTCAGCAGCTGCCTTATTTATTTGAGATTTAAAAAATTCTCTCTAGAACATGCTGAACTATTATTAAGACCTCTTCAGAGAACACTCTTGAATTTGTAGAAAGACAGTTGAACTTGCTTTGTAGAGCCTAGGATGTTCATCTGGATGTAAATATTCACCTAAATTACCCATTTTTTTCTTATTTAATATCTTCCAACATAAACTTATTTTACTGAGTTCAAGATAATAAATTTATGTAAGATTCAAATTTAATAAGATCAAAGAGGCATCTTCTGATTTTAATTTCATACATAGAATTTCACCAGCTTTTTCCCCCCTTTTTGTCCTACTTTGGGACAAAGTATTTTAACTCATAAATACATTGCATATCTACGAACGGCTATATTTCTATAACATAAAGGGAGAATAGATTATAAAAATTTCCAGTTTATTTTTTCTTCACATAAAGGAGATAGTCTTAGAGGTTTCACTCATTCTTTAAAGACAATAAAATAGAATAAAGGAATAAAATTATCCAATAACTAGTCCTATGAAAATGTTAAAATTTCTGTAACTCAAGTTAATCAGACTGGAGTAGAGAGCAGTCAAAAATAAACATGATCTGAGGAGAGCAAATTGTGAAACACATGGAGAAAATTGAAAGTTATAAAGGGAAGTAGGAAAAAAGCACTAATAGTACTAGTAATAAAAGAAGTAAAGAAAAATGCATACCAGTTTTAGGTAGCTTGGGGAAAGAAAGATGAGGCTAAATAACATGGTCATTTATATCCTTACAATGGTAAAACTTTTTTTTTTCTCCAACGGGTTTGTAAGCTGAAAACTATTATAATCAAGATAGAAAAAGGGAAAAATTTACTGACCATAAGAATTGTTCACCGTTAGTTTTATTTTCTTGTAGACTTTATGAACATTTCTTTCATAAAGACCCTTAGACCAGGCAGGGGGGCTCATGTCTGTAATCCCAGGACTTTGGAAGGCTGAGGCAGGCGGATCACTTGAGGCCAGGAGTTTGAGACTAGCCTGGCCAACATGGCAAAACCCTGTCTCTACTAAAAATACAAAAAAATTAGCTGAATGTGGTGGTGAGCATCTGTAATCCCAGCTACTCAGGAGGCTGAGGCATGAGAATCACTTGAACTCGGGAGGAGGAGGTTGCAGTGAGCCGAGATCACGCCATTGCACTCCAGCCTGGGTGACACAGTGAGACTTGTCTCAAAAAAAAAAAAAAAAAAAAAAAAAAGACCCTTAGTAAATACAATTCTCTTGTGTTAGACGTGATAGTGGAACACCATGACCATGGGAAGGCAAGGGGCCAACCGGAGGGAACCAATCATATGTGAGTACCTATCTTGTTACAGTGTGTGCTCTATGTTCCATATAAGCAATTTCGTTAAATTCTCAGAATAAACATGGAGTCCTGGAGAATTCAGTGTTGTAGAGGCCAGAAAACATCCCACACCTAGTGAGAGACAGAGACAGGAAGTCCGCCAGGATGGTCTGACTCCACACCATGCCTTTCCTCTATGCTATGCCTCCTTTTGGGGAAGAGATGGGAGTGTATCTGAATGTTCATGTCTCTTTCAGATGAAGCTAACAGTTCACCTGAAACAATGTGACATTTAATAAAAAAAATGACACAGTCTTCTATTTGAAAATAAACATGTTTCTTACTTTTTGACTAATGAGAACAGGAGCATCATTTATGGAAGAGGCCCAGTTGACAAAATCAGTCACATCAATCATGGTTCCTCGGAGAAGCTTTTCTTTCAGTTCAAATGCATATTGTCTGGTTCCACCTCTTATGAGTGAAATAACATCATCTATGAGGTGATCACTGGTGATGTTTACTGAGGAGAGAAGGAAGATTTAAAGAGAAACAGTTGTAGTTCTATGGCTAGTTATCAAAAGGACATGTGATAAACATTTATTGAGTCCTTTTAGTAAAATACAACCTAATGTATTTATTAAATTTTAATTAAATAAATTAAATTTAATTTATTTTGTAAATATTTAATTTAATTTGTAATATTTAATTTACATTAAATATTTAATTTAATGTAAAAATTTAATTTGTAAATATTGCTTATGCATTTTTTCACCTCAAATCTACAATGGAAATTTACATTAGTAGCCAATTGCAGATTTCTGTCATCTCCTTTAAAAAATAAAAATGTTACCCATGGTCTAGATACACTGATACTTCACAGCTCTTCACATACAAACATGTACACATGGGAACTAAATATGACTTTGGGTGTAATATATATTTTCTGTTGCAAACTTACCTTCATAATTATATTTGTGTACATTTGCTTTGATATATTTTAATATTACAAAAAGAAGAGTTCAAAAAAGAATAATGTGAAAACTAACATTTCTTTCCACTCCCAATCCTACCCATCTTTTCCTCAGTGTCTCTCTGTAGACTAAGCCTCTTTTAATAAACCTTTGTAAGTCTTTTACATCTGTGAATTTTTAAAACTGGAAAGGAATTTCAAGACAATTTTTGTCATCCCGTCTTCATTTTTATAGAAGAGAAATTGGAAACAGAGAGGTGGAGTGACTAGCCAGAGATTACACAGTTAGCTTAAGGATCAAATATAGAAATTATACCATATAATGGCAAATTCAGTTTTTTCCCACCACTTCATCATTGGTTTTTCAATCATGGACACATATTATTGGTTGATATGCTTTTAAATATATCAGGTTTTTCCCCACTTTTGCCTGCCCACTACCAGTTGACTCTTTCTTTAAAGGTGAGTCTTAAGCATTTGTATTTTTTAAATGTTCTCAGGTATTTCTGATTAGAGGAAAAGTTGAGAACTCTAGCACTAATTCATACTTGTAAATCTGCTAAAGATTAACAGTAGGAAGTAATATTTATACCAAATACATTTGTATTTTTGAAAAGGTTAGGCACCGATTTAAAGTTAAGGATTAATTAGGGATTTCTATTTAGGTGGAAGGTGGAGTTGGGGAAATCGTTTTGGCCTTGTCCTTTGTTAATGGATGCACGAACATTGTCACTTGCTTATTTGGAAGCTTTGTTAAAATTAGGGTGAAGAAAGGAAACTTTTTATGAAAATGCTTCCTTACTATTGCCATGATAAATATACAAGTCTAAAATGACTACCGTGTGAATCACACCCCCTTGAGTTGTGTACTGTACAACCAGCACAATAGCGATACTGGTGAATACATGTCCCTGGGCTATCTGTGTTTATAGTGGTTTGAAAACCACTGTACATAAAGTATAGTTTTTAAGCACAAAGAGGATAGACAATTAAGAGGGCTCATTGCAAGAGGGCAGTGCTCATTGACATCTACCCCCAGGCTTTACGAAGTCTAACAAGTGAGGCCACACTTACCAGCTCTACCCTCTCCCCTCTTTACACAATCATCTTTATCAGCTTTAGCTCCAGCAGAGATTTTAGAGAAATCCAGAGATACATCCAGATGATACCCGAGGCATCTCTTTACATCTTTTAGTTCAACACCTGTTTAATGAATTTATTTGAAAATTATTAGACAATGTCTATCAACATTACAAATAAATTCCAATTTTGCTATTTTCAAGAAACATCCTTACTTAGGTTCCTATATACTATTACTAAATTCAAATATGCCATCATGTCTGTCCTGCTTTGTCCTCATATTAGATTATAGTGACCTCCCTTTGACTTTGCTTGTCAACTTAATGGCAAACGACACATTAAGTCTACCACATGGTTTAAAGGGATGTAGGTCAAACTGTGATGGTTATAGGAAAGTCTTTTATCTGTAATGTCATAGAAGAGGGACAACAATGTCTATCATATATTGAATGCTTATCACGTGTCTGGCATCCTTCTAAGCATTTTGTGTGCTTTAACTAATTTAATCCTCACACTGGCTTTGTGAAGTAAGTACTATATTGTCCTCATTGTACAGATGAAAATGTGGAATTGTAGAGCAGTTGGATAACCTTCTAATGGCTCATTACTCAGCTAGTAAGTTTGGATTTGAACCCAGAGCTGTCTAGCTACTAAGTACTTCTCTGCATCAACTTCATAATTTGGTCATGAGATATATCAACATCTCCTGATCCTTTTTGGAAAACTCAGTTCATCCTTAATGTAGCTGGTTCATTGCTTTGGACAGACGGCTGATGTATGTATGTAGCCACTTTGCTTTCATCCTATGAATGCTACTTGGTAGATATCAGTCTTGGAAGCTGACTCATTATGGTGTGTAGGTGCCCAAACAGTTACTAGAAAGAAAAATCCTAATTTTTCAAAGTCTATCAGTTATTATCTGTTTTTGCAATTCAGAAAAATAATTATTCCTCTATTTTAAGGGTAAACAGCCCAGATGACAGTTCATTGACCATGTCAGTTTTTGCCCTTATTTATCATTTCTTATTTCATACACACAAACACACACACACAGACACACACACACGAATTTGTGATTATTTGTTCTGGGAGCCAAAATGCTTTGTGAAAAAGGAAAGAAAAAAATGAAATGAGGTTAATCACGGGGTTCTACAAGGAGTGTCGGGGTAGACCTCTGGGGGCATTTAGGCGTTTATTCATCTATCAAATACTTCTCATGCAACCACAATTAGTAAGAACTTAGAAACTATCAGGTGGCATTTCCCATGGGAAGGGAAGAGAGAGGATAAAAATGGAAAACAATATCAGAAATCCATAATTCTAGATTTCTAACCTTATCCTTAAGAAGTGTGAGGACTCTGCTTCTGAAGATGAGGGTGAAAGATACCTGGGTGACCCTAAAGTGTTCAGATTCTCTGCCTTAGCAGTGGACACTTTCATGTCCAGACATCCTAAATTGAGGCAGAGGACATGACTTGGTCCTCAGATATTGGCACTGGAGAAGTGAGAAAGAGGACTTCCTCTTCAAAGTCACTAGAATTGACCTGATGATCCTTGTCTATTAAGACCAGAGGGTAAGTAGCTTCTGAATTATTCAGGATTAAAGATCTCAGCCTATGGAGCTTTTTCACCAAAGCAACTCCTAGTCTGAAGATTTCTTTGTGTTTTGATCACCACTCATAAACCTTTCTCTTCTCATTTTCAAGTTACTCAAGACCTCTGCCCTCTTGTACTCCTCCCTTATGTGATACCTCCATCAATATAGCTTCCAGGTGGAGCTCACAGTGACTTCACTGTATTGTGGATATAGCCCTGTGAAAGTGCAAGATAAGTAATGTTACATTCCACTTGCCCCGGGAGAGCTTCTTTCTACCCAAAACAAGACTGAGGCATCAAGACCAGCTGGTTCTGCTGTGTCATGCTTTGTTATCCCTAAAGTATCTACTGACCTTGGGGAGAGTGTCAGGCTTTTACGTCACAGTTACATTCCACCCTTCACTTAACACCTGATACCTTGACACTCTGACCCCATAAAAGCCATTAAAGTGGTTTTTAGCAACGCTTTCCTCCCTAAGAGACACACCTATAGTTACAAGGGCAGAGAGAAGGCATCCTGGCATCCATCACCTCCTTAAGGAATATTATAACTAGCCATAATTACTTACAACATGAATGATTATAACTTACTTATATAGTCACTTTGCATTTATATTTTTCTTAAAAGACTTAGACGAACCCTTTAGGCCAGGCCAATAACTATGTATCAGCAGGCCTATCTTCTACCTATGACCGATATTGATAATTGACCATGGTCCTTTTCCCCGTGATTTCCCCATGACCAGAAATCTACTTAACATGAGCCCAATTCAACCACCACCATATAATGAGAAGTGTCATCACATGAGGTAAAACCAATTTCCACCCTTGCTTTCAGATGTTAGATTTATATGATAACACTGCTGCTTCTTTTCCTGCCAAAAGAAAATTTAGAACAATATTTTCCCTCTAATATTGAAGTATATTCTGGAAGATAAGATATAGAAATTGGACTAGTCTGCTGATTAAGAAGTAGGTTATACAAATTATGTCTGTACTTTCTTTCATCGTTTGTTTAGTATTTCACTAAAAGTGCCACCTTCTAATAGATGTGAAATTGCAATATAATTGATCCATCTCTCAGTGCTGCTGCTGAGTAGAATATGACCAAGTCAGCTTATTTGAGATGGAAGTCAATTTGCTATTTAACAGGATTTTAGGTGCCAAAGGGCAGGAAGAGAGTCCTCTCAAAGGAGCCGGTTACAGGGCTTTGTATTCTTAAGATTTTAACCATTCAAAGAGGTTGGTGAACAAAATAATGTTTGGTCAAAACAGTATTTGAAGTCAGAGTTCTATTTCTAGGCATACCTTTCCGGTTCATGGAAGCTTTATCCAAAACATATATTAGTTCATAGAGTCCTCCCAGAGACCCAGAGCTACTGTAGTGGGTTCCATAGGTTTCCAAAAAGGCAAAATATTCTCCCTTTTCATAGGTAGTTGGCAAAGCTTTTATATCATCCACAAAAGTTGTTGTGAGCACAACATCACGATTTCTCATCATAAATCTTCCCAGATGAATTTCTCCTTTCACATGCAGGAACATTTTTTCCTGTGTTGTAGAGTAGATGAAGAAGAGAAACATGTGTTTTATCCATCACTGCAAATGAAAATGTATGAAATTTAGAACTTCCATAGACACTAAATGTTTTAGCAGTGACCATGAGATACCACTCTAATCCACCAGAATGGCTGAATGTAAAATACTATCAACACTATCAATAAAATACTATCAACATCAACTATTGATGAGAATGTGCAGTGACTAAAACTCTCCTACATTACTGGTAAAATTAGATAGCCACTTTGAAGAACTGTTTGGCAGTTTTCCATAGTGTTAAACACATATTTGCTTATGATCAGCCAGCAATTCCACTCCTACATACTTACCTAATAAAAATTTTGTTCACAAAAGTATCGGTATAAGAATTTCATGGCAGCATTTGTCAGAATAGCTTAAAATTGAAAACATCTCAAATGTCCATCAAGAGAGGAATCAATAAACAACTGTGGCATATTAACACAATGGAATATTAATCATCAATAAAAAGGACAGTAAAACTACTGATACAAGTAACAACACAAATAAATCTCAAAAATATTATACTAAGTAAAAGAAGTCAGACATAAAAGAGCATATCCTGTATGATTCCATTTATATGAAGTTCTAGACTAGACAAAACTAAGCTGTGGTCAGATAAATCTGGGCAGTGGTCACCTCTTAGGTGGTAGGGAATTGAAAAGGGCATAAGGAATTTTTCTTGGGATAAGAAGCCCGAGTCTCTCTTCATGATGGAATTTTCTTGGTGTGATGTTCTTTTTTTTTCTTTTTTTTTTTTTTTGAGACAGAGTATCGCTCTGTCGCCCAGGCTGGAGTGCAGTGGCCGGATCTCAGCTCACTGCAAGCTCCGCCTCCTGGGTTTACGCTATTCTCCTGCCTCAGTCTCCCGAATAGCTGGGACTACAGGCGCCCGCCACCTCGCCTGGCTAGTTTTTTGTACTTTTTAGCAGAGACAGGGTTTCACCGTGTTAGCCAGGGTAGTCTCGATCTCCTGACCTCATGATCCACCCGTCTCGGCCTCCCAAAGTGCTGGGATTACAGGCGGTGTGATGTTCTTTAACTCAATGTATTTTAAACATAGATCTTAAATAATTCCCATCTAAATATGCTTTTGTGTCTTCTGTGTTAAAACATTAAAAAAATTCTCTTGCTAAAGGAGGTGGCTACTCTAATGTACGTAATTATCAAAACTCATGAAACTATACACTTAAAATTTTTGCATTTTATTTTATGAAATTATACTTAAGTTGTTTTAAAAACAACAGTGGAAGGAAATGGAAGCATTATCTATAAAGCCCAATCTTGCTATTATGCAGATGAGAAAACTAATTTAAAGATATCAAGTTATTTGGCCCAAAACATACAAATAATACTTGAAGGCATTGGTAATAAAAACCCAGGTGTCAGGTCTCCTTGTCCCTTCCAGTCCACCCTCTCAATTTTTAATGACAGAGACAGGACAAACAATATTTTGAGACACGGAACTCAAGTCAGCCTAAACAACTCAACAGTTAAATGTTTCCTGGGCCAGGGCTGATGGCTTACCTTTCCCGGAGAAAACTAGGGCAGTGAACTGTGTGATTCAGTGCCATAGCTTGTCCTGATGAAAACTAAACTACAATTGACATCCACAATTTTGCAAATGCATCTTTTGAGGGTCTCCTAACAGCTGTGGTTAACATATGATGATTATGTGGGAGTTTAAAATATTTTATTTCTTTTTAAAGATATACCTTGCTATATATGAACATCATACCAAACTGTCTGTGTTCTTAAAGCACAATGTTGTCATCATGATTTAACTTTAGGTGACAGTGGGTGATCCAGTCTTTAATAAAAATCTTACAGTGACTTAGCCTGTATGTTATAGGTCAATGATCTCTTCATCTCCTGACTTGCACAAGAATTCTCAAATGCTTTATTCAAAGCATATTTGGATTTCTTTTCAGTTTTGCTAAAACTGGGAAGTATATCTTGGGATTTGGGGTAAGAAAGACATGTGATGTTCTTTGGGTCAATTTACTTCAAAGGTAGCTCTTAGCTCATTACCATCCAAATATGCAGTTGTTTCTTCTATCTTAAATCAACAAAAAAATTTCCCTTGCCCTAGCTTGCCTGCCCAGCCACTCTACCCATTTCTTTGCCCTCACTAGAAGCAAAATTTATTCAGTTTTCTATACTGTGCATTTTCAATTCTCCCCTTCCCATCATTCATGCTCCTGACCTCACTACTCCAACGAAACGTCTCTTGTCAAGGTCTCCAATGACTTTCATAATCCTAAAGCCTATGATCACTTCTTAGCCCTCATCTTCTTTGACATGTTAGAGCAATTGACACAGTTCATCACTCTTTTCTTCTTAATAGAGATTATTTTCTTGTCTTCTAGGCCAGTGCTTCTCAAACTATAAAAGGTGAACAAATCACCTAGAGAATCTTGTTAAAATGCAATACTGATTCAGTTAAAATGCATTTCTGGAGCACAGTTTAAGATTCTATCTTCCTAGCGATGTTGATGCTGCTGTTCCATAGACCACACTCTAAGTAGCAAAGTTATTGGGCAGTTTTTCGGTTCTTTTACTTATTTTCTATTGAAGTTCCCCAAGTTTGGTATTTGATTGTATTCTATTTTCTATGTACACTAACTCTGTTAGTGACCCCATGACTAAGTCAACAAGTTAATGTATAGCTCAATTCCAGGTCTTCTCCCCAAACTCCAGCCTCATAACACCAACTCCTACTTGGCATTGCCAATTGGATGTATAATAAACACCTCAAACTTAACCTAACTAAAATTTAACTACTGGTCTCCCTCTCCAAACCTGCTCTATCTGAGCAAGTTTATTAGCAACTCCATTTTTCTAGTTGCTCAGGCCAAAAACCTTGGACTCTATAATTGTCCTATCTGAACTACTGAACTACCATCATGTCTCACCTGGATTCCTTCAATAACTTTTAGCAAGACTCCTTGCTTTGGCTCTTAGCACCTATGATCTCTTCTTGACAGAATACCTTGAGTAATCATTTGAAATATAATAGGGAATGTCAATCTTCTATTAAAAACCCTCAAGTAGGCCAGGCACGGTGGCTCACACCTGTAATTTCAGCACTTTGGGAGGCCAAGGCGGGCAGATCCCTTGAGGTTGGAAGTTTGAGACCAGCCTGACCAACATGGAGAAACCCCGTTTCTACTAAAAATACAAAATTAACCGGGCGTGGTGGTGCATGCCTGTAATCCCAGTTACTCGGGAGGCTGAGGCAGAATCGCTTGAACCCAGGAGGTGGAGGTTGCGGTGAGCCAAGATCACACCATTGCACTCCAGCCTGGGCAACAAGAGTGAAATTCCATCTCAAAATAAATAAATAAATAAATTAAATTAAAAATAAAAATAAAAACCCTCAAGTGACCTCCCGTGTCACTCAGAAAAAAAGCCATGCTGAGTGGACTTTGAAGTTCTTCATGATCTGATTCAAGGTAACTTTTCTAATTTTTTATCCTTCTGATTCAGTTTGACTAACTTTTATCACACCAGGTTTTTCTTACATTAGAGACTTCTCTAACAGTTCCTTCCATCAGATGATTAATCTGAAATCTTACTCTTTGGCTATTTCCTCTCCTCCAAAGCTTTGGTCAGCTCTCATCTCCATGAAGCTGACCCTGAGCTTCCTTTTTAATCATGCCACCTGCAGGCATCCCTGCTTTCCTTCATGTTACTCTAATTTTCCTTGTATACCACAGCACTTAATACTTTGTAAATACCATATTACTTCTTTTTTTCTATTATATGTATTCTTTTTGGCTGTCTCTTTCTGTGGACCTTTTAACTCCATGAGGACAAAAATTTTCATCAGCTTGGTTCACAAATGTATTCTAAGTACCTAGGCCAGAGAGCTCACAATTAAACATTTGTTGAATGATTTAAAGAGTTTTCCACCTGTACACTTGAGTGGGTATGCTTGTAAACAGAGAGGTAATGTACAAACCCTTACAAAACAGTTACATAGTTAGACATAATGTAAGTGCTAAAAGTGAATTATTATTGTTAATGTGGGAGAAGCTTGTCTAAATAGGTGACTGTGGTATCAGAAAAGGAAGAATGAGCATTTTACTGGAAACATGTTGATTACAGAGAGTATATTTTACATTTATTCCAAGAGTGGTAGAACAAACTTCAAAATCTGGCTCAAATATTAAAAAAAAATACACACACACATTTTCAAAGTCTCAAATTAAACATATGATTACAAAATAATCAGACCAATTTTATGTGCAATGTGTATAATTTCATAGCATCATTTCTTTAGAGACACATTTTGTAGTTAATAAACAGTGATCATTGTAGGTAAGGCATTGCAATGAATTACCAGAATTCTTCAGTATAATTCTTCATTAAAATTCTGATCATCATATAAATTGAATGGTATATTACCACAGTCTCAGTCAAAAAATGCTCTAAATTCTTAATACACATTTTCTGCTCACTACCACCAAACATATGATTCATTTACCACTGCCAAAGATTCTATCAGACTTTTTTTCCAGTTAGTATTCTTTCTGACGTGCTAGCTATATATTTGAGAATTTGATCCATGTTTCTTTTCCTTTTTATGATTTCTATTTGCTCTAAATACTTAAAGAGTCTGGTTAGTTTGTAACCTTTCCATTATATTCCTATATTAACTGTTTCGTCTTACCTTCTTTGAAGAATATGACAAAAATAGTTGGTAAGTTTCATTTTTGGAATATGAAAACCGAAAACTACCCTGGCCACGTAAAGAATTTGAGGAGGCTTGTTTCTCAGAAGACTTTTCAGTTTTAACTTTATTTGCTTCAGTGGGTGTAAATTTTAGAGATATATCTGCATTAAAATTTGATGTCTTCTCTTGGACGATACTTTTAAATGCTTCAATTTGTTCTTCATAATGTTCGGTTCTTAAATTTTTCTCGCCTTTGGTCTAAAAGAGAATTAAAAAGTGTTGTTAAAAACAAGATACGAAACAAAAGCAAAAACAAGCAGAACAGAACCAAACAGAAATCAAGCAATTCTTTGAAAGGCAGTAGAACAAAGGACTTAAGAGAAAAAGGGCTGGAGTCAGATTCCTGGGGTTCAAATACAGACTCCGTGACTTTAAAGTGATTATGCAACAATCTCTGTGTCCTTAGTATGATTCTTAGTCTATAAAACGGATATTCATCATATCTAGCACAAAAGGTCTTATAACAATTTAGTGAGATAATGCATATAAAGGGCTTATAATATAGCAAACTTTTTTTTTCAACTTATTTTAAGTTCTGGGGTACATGTGCAGGATGTGCAGATTTGTTACATAGGTAAACATGTGCTATGGTGGTTTGCTGCACAGGTCAACCCATCACCTAGGTATAAAGTCCAGTATCCATTAGCTATTCCTCCTGATGCTCTCCCACTCCTACCCCCAGCAGTCCCCAGTGAGTGTTTTCCCCCCAACGTGTCCATGTGTTCTCATCATTCAGCTCCCACTTACAAGTGAGAATATGAGGTGTTTGGTTTTCTGTTTCTGTGTTAATTTGCTGATGATAATGGCTTCCAGCTCCATCCATGTCCCTGCTAAGGATGTGATCTTGTTCCTTTTTATGGCTGCATAGTATTCCATGGTGTATATGTACCACATTTTCTTTATTCACTCTATCATTGATGGGCATTTGGGTTGATTCCAAGTCTTTGCTATTGTGGATAGTGCTGCAGTGAACATATGCATGCGTGTATCTTTATAATAGAATGATTTCTATCCTTTCGGATATATACTCAGTAATGGGATTGCTGGATCAAATGGTATTTCTGCTTCTAGATCTTTGAAGAGTTGGCACAGTGTCTTCAACAATAGTTGAACCAATTTACACTCCCACCAACAGTGTAAAAGCGTTCCTTTTTCTCTGTAACCTTGCCAACATCTGTTGTTTTTGGCTTTTTAATAATTGTCATTCTGACTGGTTTGAGATGCTATCTCATTGCGGTTTTGATTTGCATTTCTCTAATAATCAGTGATGCTAAGCTTTTATTCATATGTTTGTTGGCCACATGAATGTCTTCTTTTGATTAGTGTCTGTTCATGTCCTTTGCCCACTTTTTAATGGGGTTATTTTTTTTTCCTGTAAATTTGTTTAAGTTCCTCATAGACTCTGGATATTAGATCTTTGTCAGATGAATAGATTGCAAAAATTTTCTCCTGTTATATAGGTTGCCTGTTCACTCTG
This sequence comes from Macaca nemestrina, assembly GCF_043159975.1. Lineage (NCBI taxonomy): Eukaryota > Metazoa > Chordata > Mammalia > Primates > Cercopithecidae > Macaca > Macaca nemestrina. The sequence goes on along the minus strand of NC_092130.1, from coordinate 141,796,231 downwards.
ATGGTAGTTTCTTTTGCCATGCAGAAGCTCTTTAGTTTAATTGGATCCCATTTGTCAATTTTTGTTTTTGTTGCAATTGCTTTGGCATTTTCATCATGAAATCTTTGCCCATGCCTATGTCCTGAATGGTATTGTCTAGATTTTCTTCTAGGATTTCTATAGCTTTTGCTTTTAATTGGATCCCATTTGTTAATTTTTGTTTTTGTTGCAATTGCTTTGGCATTTTCATCATGAAGTCTTTGCCCACGCCTGTGTCCTGAATAGTATTGCCTAGATTTTCTTCTAGGATTTCTAGAGCTTTTGGTTTTACATTTAAGTCTTTAGTCCATCTTGAGTTAATTTTTGTATAATGCATAAGGAAGAGGTCCAGTTTCAATTTTCTGCATATGACTAGCCAGTTCTCCCAGCACTATTTATTAAATAGGGAATCCTTTTCCCATTGCTTGTTTTTGTAAGAGCTGTTGAAGATTAGATGGTTGTAGGTGTGCAGTCTTATTTCTGAGTTCTCTATTGTGTTCCATTGGTCCATGTGTTTGTTTTTGCACCAGTACCATGATATTTTGATAACTGTAGCCTTGTACTATAGTTTGAAGTCAGGCAGTGTGATGCCTCCAGTTTTGTTCTTTTTGCTTAGAATTATCTTGGCTATACAGGCCCTTTTTTGTTTCCACATGAATTTTAAATTAGTTTTTTTTTTTTTTTTTTCTAATTCATGAAGAATGTCAGTGGTAGTTTAATGGGAATAGCATTGAATCTATAAATTACTTTGGGCAGTATGGCCATTTTCACAATATTGATTCTTCCTATCTGTGAGCATGAAATGTTTTTCCATTTGCTTATGTCCTCTCTGATTTCCCTGAGCAGTAGTTTGTAGTTCTTGAAGAGGTCCTTCATGTGCTTTGTTAGCTGTATTCCTAGGTATTTTACAGGTTTTTTTTTTTTTTTTTTTTTTTTTTTAGCAATTGTGAATGGGAGTTAATTTATGATTTGGTTCTCTGCTTGCCTGTTGTTGGTATATAAGAGTGCTAGCAATTTCTGCACATTAAATTTGCATCCTGAGACTTTGCTGAAGTAGCTTATCAGCTTAAAAAGCTTTTGGGCTGAGACAACGGGGTTTTCTAAATATAGAATCATGTCATCTGCAAACAAAGATAATTTGACTTTCTCTCTTCATATTTGAATACCCTTTATTTCTTTCCCCTGCCTGATTGCACTGGCCAGAATTTCCAATACTATGTTGAATACGAGTCATCAGAGAAAGCATCCTTGTCTTGTGCTGGTTTTCAAGGAGAATGCTTTCATCTTTTGCCCATTCAGTATGATATTGGCTGTGGGTTTTTCATATACAGCTCTTACTATTTTGAGGTATGTTCCTTCAACACTAAACTTTCAATTAAACTTTTTTTTTTTTTTTTCCAACTTGGCTATTGTCAGGTTATAGTCAATGAGAGGGTTGATATATAAGTGCTTCAGTTCTCTTTTCAGAGATCTTCTGAATTAGGTGTAACTTGTCTGGGAAGGGGACACCTGTATCTTCAGACAGTGTCATGAATTGGATTTAGTAGTATGTATTGAGTGGTTGTTCTGCATGGGAAACCTAAAGCTACTACTGTCTCATGAAAAGACTGAAATGTATACAGTTATCTTTAAAACAAGACATGTTGAAGAAACTTCCTAGCATAACAGGGAAAAGCAAACTAACCATTGTCGCTTCCCTACTTAGATCCTTCCAGTGTATTTCTAATGACTTTAATATAGTCTAAACCAGGTTTATTTCTAGTCAATCTTTCCATCACTGTGTGTCAGCCATCTAGCTGTTCCACAACCCATGCTGTTCTTACCCTAAGTCCCTTTTATGCTGCTTTGACTTTCTGGAATGTTCTCTTACTCTTTCCCCCCCAATCCTCCCATAGCACACACATCACACACACTCCCTCTCACACATACACACAAATCATAGGCCTCAGGTTGATTAATTCCCACTCCTGTTTCAAGTTTTACCCGAAACATCACTGCTTTAGGAAAGCCTCTCCTGATACAACAGACTAACAAATATTTTTGCTGCAAGCTTTTATGGCTCCTCTTTTAAAACAAAATAAAATGAAAACCACTTCTTTTATAATTACTTATTAAATAAAACTCCAGTCTTTGACTCTAGCTACATCCCAGCACCCTATAGATACAGGGTCCAGGCTTAACCAGCTTCTGTGGCCTCAGGCCTGAGGCCAGTTTCATGGACAAAGGTTCCAGCCTCAACTCAAGCTTTAGACAGGCCCAGAATGAGGCTGATCTCTGTATCCCCAGACTCAGGATTTTACTTGCAGACTAAGCCTCCAGCTATGCCAGGTTAGCACCCATATATCTCAGCTTCAGGCCAGCTTCCATGACCTCAGGCACCAGGCCAGCATCTGGGACTCAGTCTCAAAGGCTGGTCTCTGTAGACTCAGGCTCCAGTTTCACCCAGTGCCAGAATGGTCACTGCAAATCCAAAAATCAGGCCTGAGACCGGGGATCCAGCCTCTAGGCCCATCCCAGTGCAAAGGCAGCCCTATTGGCCTCAGGCTCCAGGCTAGCCTTCATGAATTCAGGCTCCAGGATGGTCCTTATAGCCTCAAGATCCAGTGGACCCACTGGACCCAGGGTCCAGGCCCACTTCTGTAGACCCCAGTGCTAGGCTGACCTCTATGGATACAGGCACGAGGCTCGTTCCAGCAGACCCAAGCTCTAGGCCTTCTCCAGTGAATCAAGGAGCCAATCACGTTTGCCCAAGGACTCCAGCATCAAGCCTGCTTGTGGACCATGCCAGATGACTTGCCCAGAATCTCTGGACAAACTGATTAATGAAGGGTTATCCCTGCTGAAGTCGGTCTTTAAGGGATGGAATAAGTGCTTACTTCTTCGAAGGCATAGATATGCATGGCCACAAAGATCACACATCATCAGGGAAACATGACACCACCAAAGGAACAAAATAAAGCACCTGTAATTGACCCTAAAGAAGTGGAAATTTACAAACTGCCTGAAAACGAATTCAAAATAATTATCTTAAAGAAGCTCATTGAGCTGCATGAGAATACAGACAGAAGACTAGATGAAATCAGGAAAAAAATATATGAACAAAATTAGAAGTTCAATAGAGAGAGAGCATAAAAAAGCACAACCAACCAAATTTAGGGGGTTAAAGAACACAACAAATGAGCTGAACAATTTCATAGTGAGCTTCAGTAGCAGATTCTATCACACAGAAGAATCATGAGCTCAAAGACAGTTCATTTGAAATTACCAATCAGAAAAACAAAAAATAGAAAAGAATAAAAAATAGTGAAGAAGTCCTGTGGGAACTATGGGCACCATCAAGTGAACCAGTATATGTATTATGGTGCCCCAGAAGGAAGAGAGAAACACAAAAGCGTAGAGAGCTTATTTAAAGAAATAATGACAGCAAATTTCCCTAAAGTGGAGAAAAAAACAAGCACCCAGGTCTATGAAGCCCAAAGAACCCCAAATACACTATATTTGAAGAGATCTTTTGGACACATTACAGTAAAACTCAAAAATCATACAACAAAGAGAATTTTGAAAACAAGAGAAGAACAACTCATCACATATGAAGGAGCTCACATAAGATTACTAGCAGATATTTCAGCGAAAGCCTTGAATCCAGGAGATAGTGAGATGATATATTCAAGAGTACTGAAAGAAAAATAAACTGCCAATCAAGAACAGTATACTGGGCAATTCTGACCTTCATAAATGATGAAGGAATAAAAAATTTCCCAGAGAAACAAAAGCTGTGAAAGTTCATTACCTCTAGACCTTCCTATAAGAAATGCTAAAGGGAGTTCTTCAAGTTGAAAGAAAAGAATGAAAATTCATAACATAAAGAATTTATGAAATTATAAAATTCACTGGTAAAATTAAGTACATAGTCAAATTCAGAATACTCTAATACCATAATGATGATGTACAAATCAAGTATATCTGTAGTATGAAAATTAAAAGACAACACTATTAGAAATAATAATAGCTATAATAGTTAAGTAATACACAATATAAAAAGGTGTTAATTGTGACATCAAAAACAAAATGTGGGGAGGAAAAGTGTAGAAGTTTTAAAAATGTGATGGAATTTATGTTGCTAACAGTTTAAAATAGCCTATTATAACTATAGATATTTTATGTAAGCTGCATGGTAACTCATGAAAACCACAAAAAAATCAACTAAACACAGAAAACATAAAAAGCAAAGAATTAAAGCATATCAGTATAGAAAATTATCTAATCACAAAGGAAGATAGCAAGAGAGAAACAACCAGAAAGAACATACAAAACAACCAGAAAATAATGAACAAAATGGCAATGGTAAGTCCTTACCTACCGATAATTATCTTAAATGTACTCAATCAAGAGATGTAGAGTAGCTAAATGGATTAAAAAGCAGGCCCCAACTATTATATATGCTGCCTATGAGACTCACTTCACCTTTAAGTGCCAAAATACAGCAGGGATAGCTAAATATACCAGATAAAATTTTGACTTGTCAAAAAGTGTAAGAAGAGACAAAGAAGATCATTATATAATAATGAAGGGGTCAATTTTGCAAGAGGATATTTAAATTTCTATGTACCCCACATCAGAGCACCTAAATGTATAAAGTAAATATTAATAGATCTGAAAGGAGAGACAAACTGCAATAAAATAATAGTAGGGAACTTCTCAATACTCCACGTTCAACAATAGACAGGTCATCTGGAGAGAAAATTATTAAGGAAACATTGGAACTGAACTACACTTTAGTCCAGATAGACCTAACAAATATACACAGAACATTCCATCCAAAGTAACATAATACATGTTTTTATTAAGCACACATGGAACATTCTTGTGGATAGATCATGTATTAGGCCATAAAACAAATCTTAAACATTTTAAGAATATTAAAATAATATTAATGATCTCTTTTGACCACAATGGTATGAAGCTAGAAATCAATAACAGGAGAAATTTTGGAAAATTCACAAATATGGAAAAATTAACATGTTCCTGAACAATAAGTCAACAAAGAGATTAAAAGTTTAAAAATATCTTAAAATAAATAAAAATGAAAACACAACATCCCAAAACTTATGGGATGCAGCAGAAGCAGTTCTAAGAGAAAAGTTTATAGTAATAAAAGCCTACATCAAAAAAGAATTTCTCAAACAATCTATCATTATATCTTAAGGAACTAGAAAAAGAAAGGCAAACTAAGCTTACTAAATTAAAATTAATTGAAGTAAGAGAATAATAAAGATCAGAGCAGAAATAAATAAAATAGGTAGCAGAAAAAGAACAGAAAAGACCAAGAAAACCAACAGTTAGTTTTTAAAAAAAGAAACAAAATGAACAAACCTTTAGCTAGGCTAACTCAGGAAGAAAAGAGAAGACTCAAATAAAATCAGAAATGAAAGAGGAGATATTACTATTGGCTCTTCATATCTGCGGATTTTGCATCCATGGATTCAACCATCATCGGATCAAAAATGTAGTTGATTCTACAATGGTTGCATCTGTACTGAACATGTACAAACTATTTCCCTTGTCATTATCATCTAAACATTACAGTATAACAACTATTTAAATTTAAATAGCACTTACATGACTTAGGTATTCTAAGTAATCTAGAGATATTTAAATTATGCTGGAGGCTGAGCGTAGGGTATATGCAAATATCACACCATTTTATATGAGCATCTAAGAATTTAGGTATTTGTGAGTGGTCCTGGAACCAATTCCTCATAGATACCTAGGGACAGCTGTACAACCGATACCACAGAAATGTAAATAAACATAAGATATTACTATGAAAAATTATGCACAAAGAAATTGAATAACCTAGAAGAGATGGGTACATTCCTAGAAACATACAACCTATCAAGACAGAATTATGAAGAAACAGAAAATGCAGACCAATAATGATTAAAAAGATTGAATCAGTACTACAAAAAGTCTCTCATGAAAGAAAAGCCCAGAACCTTAAGGCATCACTGATGAATTCTACCAGATATTTAAAGAAGAACTAATCCTAGGCTTTCTTAAAATATTCCAAAGAATTGAAGAAGAGGGAATATTTCCAAATTCATTTTATAAGACCAGCATTACCCTGATACCAAAGCCAGACAAAAACACTACAAGAAAAGAAAATTACAAACTAATATCCGTGATTAACATATATGTATATGTATCTTCAATAAAATATAAACAAACTGAATTCAGAAATATATTAAAATGATCATACACAATGATCAAGTGAGATTTATATCTAGGATGCAAGGATAGTTTAACATATGCAAATCAACAATTGTGATACACCACATTAATGGAATGAAGGATAAAAATTATATGATCATCTCAATAGATGTAGAAAAAGCATTCAATAAAATTCAACGTCATTTAAAGATTAGAAAACTCTCAACAAATTAGGTTTGTTGGAGAGAAGGAATGCATCTCAACGTAATAAAGGCCATATACAACAAGCCCACATTGACCATTATACTCAGTGGTTAAAACTGAAAATTTTTATCAGATGTCAGGAACAAGACAAGGATGCCCACTCTATTTCTGTTCAAAATAGTGCTAGAAGTCTTAGCTAGAGCAATTAGGAAAAAGAAAGAGATAAAAGGCACTTAAGTCCGAAAGGAAGAAGTAAAATTGTCTGCAGATGACATAATCTTTTATGTAGAAAACCCTAAAGACTCCACCCAAAAAACAAAGAAAGACAAAAAATATTAGAACTAACAAATTCAGTAAAGTTGCAGGATACAAAATCAACATGCAAAATCAGTTGCATTTCTACTCACTAGCTACAAACTATCTGAAAAAGAAACTTTTAAAAATACTATCTACTACAGAATTAAAAAGAAAACACTTAGGAATAAATTTAACCAAGGAGATGAAAGAGCTGTATGATGAAATTCATAAAACATTGATGAAAGAAATGGAAAATATACAAATCAATGGAAAGATATCCAATATTCATGGTTTGAAATAATTAATATTGTTAAAATAGTAATACTGCCCAATATGATCTACAGACTCAGTGCAATCCCTATCAAAATTTTATGTCATTTTCCACAGAAATAAAAAGAACAATCCTGAAATTTGTATGGAACCACAGAAAATCTTGAATGGCCAAAGCAATCGTGAGAAAAAAGAACAATACTGGTGACATCGTGGCTTTTTGATAGAGGGGTGTAATTTGTAGGCACCTGCACTTGTATGTGAAATGACTAGAAAGGAAATGGCATAAGGCAAATATCAACTCAGCAGTGTAAAGGGCCACTTTCAAATATAACAGATTGTTGGTCAGGGTATCAATTAGGATGTTGTTGAATGACTCAAGAAAAAGTAGCCTCTCTCACTATGCCGGGTAGTTGCGAGTACAGCCTGAAACTGTGAGGATGGGGTCATCCCAGAGAGCGTAGGAACAAAAGCTGAATTGGGAAATGCAAAAATCCATCCATGCCAAAAGACGTCTAGGCTTAATGTTAAGCATTATGAAATGGACCAATACTTGTAACCATCATAGAGAGAAAAGCAAAAGTCTTAGAAGAGGAGACCAAGGGGCAAGATTACAGAAAGCAGAAAAGCACAAAGATGGAAGGAAGTTTCTTTATGAGTACTGAATAAACAGATGTTGGAGAAGCTAGATTCAGAGACAGAAGGTCAAGTGGCTTGCATGTTCTAGGAGGCAGACATATTATAGGGGTCAGTTGAAGTTATCCTGTCTAAGAATTTGTTCATATAATGCTCCTTGAAAAGAAATAAACATTGCCTATGGCACTAAAAATGGAAGAGAGAGACACAATCAAGAAATATTTCAGAGTTCAAGTTGTAGAGGTTTGGAGGGCAGTTGTAAATAGAGAGTAAGTAGAGAAAACTGTTGAAGACGTCATTAAAATTTTATTTGTACAAATGGATAATAAAACCATAAATCACGTATTATTATCAAAGCCATCTCTCACTAATTGAAAGGAGAAATCTATGAAGAACAGATTCATTGTAACCTCTTGAGGCACCCCTCTGCCAGAACCATCTAGCCAAGATACTCTCACATTCTTAACCATTTAGCCATTAAGTTTTGGAGTAATTTGACAGTTAGTAAAGGATAACAAGTTCAATTCATCTCTATTATCTATAGAATTTTTTTTCTCTGCCTAAGTCTTAAACGTTTGTGTGCTCCAGGACTTCAGTCTCTATGTTCTTCTCTTCTCCCTCATTGTACATTTCTTGGGTAATCTCAGGCACTCTTAAGAATGCAATGATCACCAGGCGCGGTTGCTCACTCTTGTAATCCCAGCACTTTGGGAGGCCAAGGCAGGCAGATCATGAGGTCAGGAGTTAGAGACCAGCCTGACCAACATGGTGAAACCCCGTCTCTACTAAAATACAAAAATTAGCTGGGCATGGTAGCACACGCCTCTAATCTCAGCTACTCAGGAGGCTGAGGCAGGAGGATCGTTTAAACCTGGGAGGCTGATGTTGCAGTGAGCCGAGATTGCGCCACTGCACTCCAGCCTGGGCAACAGAGCGAGACTCCATCTCAAAAAAAAAAAAAAAAAAAAAAAAAGCAATGATCATGTATATGTTAATGGACACCTAGATCTCTTTTTACAATTTAGATCATTCTCTCCATTTTGATTCAAATAATCTCCTTGTTGTAGGATAACTCCATCTAATATCATATAGACCCTCAAACTCAAAATTATAGAAACCACTCCTTCTTTGGTAGATTTCCTGCACATCCAATTTCCCACATCTCTTTTGATGGCCTATAATTCACTGGTTGTGTGTATGTGTGTGTGGTTGTTTTTTCTATTTGTTTGTTTGTTTTTGGCTTTCCATTTTTATAGGGTCCATCTATAGAAAGTTTAGTTTGTGATAGGCACTGTTCTAATCACTTTATGGTTATTAACACATTTAATATTTCTGAAACTCTATGAAGTGTATACTACTATCATGCCATTTTATGATGGAAATTGAGATCCAGGAAAGATAACTAAGTTGCCCAAATTCACATAGATGATAAGTGGAGGAATTTAGCAAAATTTAAACCCAGAGAGTCTTAATTCAGAACCTTGTGACTGATCATATGCTATACTGTCTCCAATTTATTACTAATCTCTTAATTCTTAAATATGCTGGATTTTATCCTTCCTCTTCATCTCTACTATTACAGACCCAGATTAGCCTTTCGTCATCTGCTTCTTGGACCATAAAATACCCTCCTTCTGTTCTCATTACCTCTGGTCTTGTTCCCTTAAAATTTATTGCTACAAAACACGAAGTTCTAAAATGAAAGTCTCAGCATCTTGCTCTCTGGAGTGGCTCCCTCATTATGCTCAGGATTATGCTCAGTGTATTTATTATGGTACATGAGTGCTTTCATGAGTTGACCCCTGCCTATGACTTCAACCTTGAATGCATGAGTTTATTTGTAGAACAGAGTCCCTTTCAAGATAGCAGTTTCTGTAGAGAAAGACTACATATTTTCCACTTGAGAAACATCAACATAGGACAAATGACCAGGTATGTAGTAAGCTTTATCTGCTGCTAGATTTTCTAAATGGGCTTAAGTTGCCAGTAGAAAGAATAATTGGAATGTTTATTAAGCCTCTGCTTGCAATTTTGCTGTCAACTTTAATGGCAATTCCAATTAAATATTTGTTCTTTGCCTTCATTAGAAATATTAACTTAGACTGTTAATATGCTGGCATGAATTTTTTATTCATTCAATAGGCATTTATTTAGCATAGTGTACAGTATTAATTTTTCAGGATTCTGTGGTCAATAAAAGACTGAGATAGTAACCAAAAAATACTTATTATACAGCAAAATAGAGAAAAAATCAAAGCATATTGCATTTATTTGTAGGAGAAGCATTTTAGAAGATAGAGAATTCAGAGGAGAAAGCTGAGGGTGGAGTGGCAATCAAAAATCAGATCAGGATTGACTTTGTACTCCTTGCCAAGGAGACTGACTACTGCACTGAAGGCTATAGATAGACACTCACCAAATTTAAGCTGCAAGGAGAATGATCAGATTTATTATTTTTATACTGAAATGTGGGGAATGATTGAAGTTGAGAAAAACTAGAGGCTATAAACTAAGAAGACAATTTTGAGTCATTCCTACATGAGAAGTGATGGCAGCTTAAGGCAGTGGCAGTGGGAATGGGGAATAAGAAACAGATTTAAAGGAGATTATAATAATAGAAATTGAAGACTGATTGGATATTGTGGGTTTTGAGGGAAATGAGTCTGTAAAGAATGTCTTAAGGAGGGATTTCAGGTTTTGAGTTTGATGACTAGGGCGATATTATTTCCACTTACCAAGACAGAGAATTCAAGAGCAAGAAGCAGAAAATTGGGAGTAAGATTGGTTATCGGTTTTAGGTATGTTGACTCTGTGACAATGGCAGACAACTGGATATACAAGCATCTAGTTCAAAGAGAGATGTGGGCTGGTAACATAGGATTTGTATGCAATCAAACAGAGTGAAAATCGAAGCCATAGGAGAAAAGGAAAAGGAAATCACTCAAGAAGAATATATAGAGAAAAATTAGTGAAGCAAGCTAGGAACTCTGGAAAGAGTTCAATACTATTTAAGGATTCTCCAAAAGGGAGCTCAAAATAAGCTTGAGATAGACTTGAAGAGGGTTGAAAAATGAATAGACACAAGATAACAGAGAGTGGGGAATAAATGCAATGCACATATGTTGAGATAGCAACTGTAGACAACATGGGTATATAGAGATGGGAGAGGTTTCTTCATTTGTTTCTTTTTAGATGAGACCCTTGAAAAATATTTATATATGAAGCCCAGAGTGGAAGGAAAAAGAAGGAAAGGTTGAGTGGAGGCTTAGTAGAATGTCTAGCAAGGTACTTGGAGTGGGATCCAGGCTAGGGAAGAGAAAGAATAACTTCCTACTGAGAGAATAGAAGGATGTAAAGATGGATCGAGTAGCAAAGTAAGTACATAGAATAACTTTGAAGAAACAACTTGGAAAGCTCCTGCCTAAGACTTGGGTATTCTCTGTTAAGTTGGAGCTAATGTCATCTGCTGCACCCAGGATCAAGACGGTGAGTAACAGTAAGAGGCTTGACGGTGTTGCTGAAAGATTGAGCCTGCTCCTGTGAAGAACAAGAATGAGGAAAGCCTCAGAAGGTATCATGGACCTACTGAACAGTGTGGAGGATCCAGTTGAAATTATAATGCTAGTTGTTTTTGTGTGAGCATAATTTTCCCTTTAGTGTTCAGCAGTGTAAGTTTATAAGTAGGGCAGAAAATAATAAAGTTCATCCCAAATCAGAGTTTTTCTTGATTATAGGAGGAATGGAAAGCAAGGACACTGCTAATATTGGCAAATGTAGTCAAAATGGATCTAGCTTGGATGAACAAAATAATTTAGAGTAGGAGGAACAAGATACACCAGGAGAAAAATAGATTCCAAAAAGCCTGAAGGTCTAGATGAGGCCAAGTAGAGGTTTGTGGGCATAAATGAGGGTGACAGCTGAGAGGTTAGACAATTGTGATAAGATGAGAGGCTTAAAAGCTGGATTTTCAGATTTCAGAGACAGCAAAATTCTGGTAAATACAAAGTCAAGGGTTAGGTGGCTAGAAATAAGAGTGGCTATAGTAAAATGGTATAGGAAGTTATGAGGCAACAAAAAATACTTGGCAGCCCACATGCTATTGAAGTCACCCAGGATTTTGGCAGGATTGGGGTGAAAAGTATACTTATAAACTGGGTGCATTTTGCAAATTTTTGTTCATCTACCAATTCTTACATTTTCATGGAGACTCAGATTTAAGAAGAATTATAATGAACACTTGAAACATGAGTTAGGCTTACAAATTATTATTCAACAACAAAAGTGAAGAAAGAACCAAAGAAAAGTAAGTAGAAAAGGACCTAAGTTATAAATGCAATCACCACTCCCCTCTCCCCTTTTTACTGACTACAATTGTTCTTGGTCATTACCGTTAATTTATAAAGTGGTCAGTAAATCTTGACCTATTATGTGACCACTAATTATGTACCTAGCTTTGGCTAAGTCTTTTACTAATTATATTCTAAAACGAATAATAGCTAATGTTTACTGAGGGCTTGCTATATGCCAGTGACTTCCTGAGTGTTTCACATATTTAGACCCATTTATCTCCATGAGGTAGGCATTATTATTTCTATTTTATAGATAAAGAAACTGAGGCACAATGATGATAAGTAATTTGCCTGAGATTTTACAGCACTAAGGGGCAGAGGTGGAATTTCAACCTGAGCAGAGTGGCTCTAGAACCACAGCCCATTTCAGACGAAAGACCCTAAATGAGAGAGTATGAATGGATGATAAGAAGATGTAATTATTTAGGTGTATTCCCATGTTATGATGGACCAGTATCATTCTGTCAAAAATGAAAACCCATAAATTATTGCCAATAAGTAACTAAGGCAAGAGTTAAAAATCATTTCATCAAACAAAAACTGGTGAGTATTATATTGAGTTGGTATTGGTAATAAGCTATAAAGAAGTATAATATGTATAATTTGCCTTCAGGTATTACTGATACACATGAGAAAGTAAATGACATATTTCATTAAGTAGTAGGAATTAAAGAAAAAAATTCCCTCTAAGGAGTTAAAGTAGATATTTCCCCTCATAAAAGTTTGTGTTCTTTTATGTATAATAATAACAAATTTGGCTACTTATTTTCTGAGACCATAACAGATTTGAATAAGGGGATTATCAGCAGTGGGAGCAGCAAGGGAGTGATTTGGAGGCCTTAGCCAATCCCTATTTAACTCCCACTACCCCAGTTGGCACCACATAAATATTCAAGTTCACAATTACTATCTTCTTTCTAATAAGCTTGACATCAAACTTTTTTGGAGGTATTAATCTCACCAGAACTAGTAAAAGGTATCTATAATCTTTATTTTTCCCACCATATGTGAACATAGATTAGTTTTGCTACAGAAATATTGATGTGTTAGACTATGCGATGCTGCTCAAACTCCACTTTGATGTATATCATATACAGGTAAGCCCCACATCACCTTTCTAAAATCCCAAACATTCTGAAATGCTGAAACACATCTGTTTCCAGGGTTATGGATAAGGGAAAGCAGTGTTTCCTCACCAAATGTGGCTTCAAGATCAGTCCTGGGCAGCCCCTAGCCTTCACCATCCTATGTCATACAAGTTATTACCCCACTAGAGAAGCTAAGAGTTGATCACAGTGGTGAAAACAGAAAAACTAAAATGCAGACTAAACTCCAAACAAACTAAATCAACACAACAATAACCCTTCTCCCATCAGCAATGACCAAGGCGTCCATGTTTGGTATTTTCTATTTAAGAAAATAGAATGTATGTAATACTTTTTAAAAACGATTGTCATCTTTCCATCCCAAAAATCTGTGCTTAAAGAAGTTTAACGTGGTATTATGGGGAAAAACCAACAGTCCAAAAGATTTCCTCAAATTTGTTGGCAACTGACTTATATTCTGACTTATAGGTATAAGAAACATGACCACATGTGAAAAAAAACATGCCAGTCAAATGGTCAAGATACGACAGTCTTAGCATTCATGAGAAAACATGCTTCTGGCTGCAATATGTAGGGACTGATTTATTATATTTTCAGAAAGTAAAGGAATATTAACCATGCTTCTTTAAAAGCATACACATTTTTCAAACTGGTGGGACTGATAACAATAAGAATCTTGTAATAACTGAATAAAGCAGACCTTAAGGGTCTCCTTTACCAGTGGGACCATTTTAAGAAACAGACTCTTGTAGCTCCTGGGTCAGAACAAGCTTATTATTATTATTTATTATATCTTGTTTGGAACAAAGAAGGAATCTCTAAAGGTGATAAATATTAATCCTTTTAATGGTGGAGGGCTACAGTCTGTCATTGTTCCAGAGAATTAGGTGACTTTAGGAAAGATAGTTAAGTTTGGAATAGTGTTGATTAGAGTAAAAATCATTTTTATAAATCATTTTCAAGAGGTAGAGGAGTTTAAGGTGAGTGAAAATAGCCACTCACATTAGTCAAGCAGGCTCTTCATAGGGGGATTCTGAAGGAAAACCAACGCAAAGGTGAGTTTTCATCAGGAGGCTAGCAAACAATAACAGCAAAACTCAAGTAGCATGGAAGCAATGTTATCACCACTTAAATCAGCACTGATTTAATTTTTAGTTATCTTAGATCCTTAGATAATTCTTTCTATGGAGTCTAGGTATTTGCCACATCTTTATCACTAGGTGCATGTTACTGAGGATTGAGAAGACACAATTGTATGTTTCTAGAGAGATCCAAACTACATCGCCTGTTCTTTGAGTCTTGTGTTCTTGTGAAATTATCATTCTACTGAGTTTTTCACATTGTTTGGTACTAAACTTATTGAAGCAATTTTTCAGCCAAAAGTCGAACAATGTGTTTTCCTCCGAGGAGACTTACTTCATAGATCAAAGAAGCCACGTTCCAGGGTCTTCGGTAGTATGTCAAAGTGTTTCCATCCCGATCCCGGTTACAGAGTCCATTGTAGAACTCATTGTCAAAAGGTGTGCTTAGGGGATCCATCCCTAAAATGTTGATCCTGAGAATGAACAGAGTAGTATCAGAAGTGGAAATAGCACAACATAATGCAAGGCAGCCCTCTGTAGCTGGAAAAAGTGAGACAGCTTCAGTTCATGTCACCGTCACCCAATATGTGTGTGCTATAATCAGAAACAGAAGCAAGAGCCTGTTCACCTTGGCTCAGCGTCCCTGGCAGAAAGCATACCTTAGGAGGGCCTTATGAACTCTTTTAGGCAACTAAGGCACTGTTTAGAGTGCAATGAAAGAAATGCAATAAGTAAGGCACATGGGACCATCTGGTTCCTGGAGTTTTAACTTCACTGCTGTAACTCTTACCTAACCTCCCTTAGTGAACCAATAACTGATGCTGTAATACCAACTATTTAAATTATTTGAGAACAGAGCATCTCAGGGGGCCAATATAACATATGCATGTAATTTTTCATCTATGAATCAACACTGGGGCTTTCTCTCTCCCTCCTCATTTTCTTTAAACTTAAGCCTTTTCCTCCAGCTGTCTCATTGCTTGTCAAGAACCTCATTCCCTCCAGGCTTGTATTATTCCCATTACACTTTCCAAGTTGAACACAAAAATTTCAGCATCCTGGAAAGGCATTCTCAAAAGTTATATTTTTTCCCACAGCAAAATATTTTTATTTGGCAAGCTTTCATTCATAAATATAAATCTTTAGTTTTTAAAAAAAGATAAATTTTACTTCTAGGCTTAGAAACAATATACGAACAAGAAGCAGTTATTTCCTTGTGAAATACACCTCTGTTAATTGGAGGAACAGTCATTGCTGTCTAGGCTGTATCTGGAATAAATGGCCCCAAGCCAGGGAGGCCAATAGGTTTGCGGATCAAATCTGTAACTTACCTTGGCACAAAAACACAAACTCTTCCATTGCCCTAGGCCACATTCCTAACTCCAATGAACTGGATTACAAATCTGGATGTTGGTTTTAAGACCAATTTGTCAAAGAGTGGGTAGTTTACCATAAACCCATGGCTTATGCAAGAGAAATAATTGAAAGGGTTTCCTGCTGCTAGTGGGTGAGTTTAAAACAACATCTTTATACAAATAGCACATTTTACATAAACTTTGAATCTACAAAGTTCTAGTGAATCTAAAGTGGTTCAACTTTAAGGAAAGCAAGTTAACAAACTGACACATAAATATCTTCCTCAAGGCTGACATATAGATAAAATGGACCACCTCTCACTGCTTGTCCCACCAAAATACCTTTCATGAAAAATGCTATGGCCCTAAAGTTCTCATATAGGGACAAAAATTAGACCTATTAATTTGAATATGAGAAAAAAGAAAATAAATTAAATATTTCATTTACTTTTTTAAACACCTTATTCCTCATGATAGATTAGAATTTTGGTCCCAATTCTTTACCCATCTCTGCATCTACACCCTTGCCATGACCTTATCACAGGCAAAGTGATAAGTGGCTCCCTCCCTAGTGGCTTTGTGCTTGGCCATGTGACTTACTTTAGCCAATGGCATGTAGTTGAGAGTGACAGTGGGCCAGTTCAAAGCATGGGCATAAAGAGGTCTCATTCATTGCCTTTACTTTCGTGTATTCGTGCCATTGCCTTGAAAAGGGCTTCTAATGGGTAGCCGCTGCCCCTTCAACCTGGCTATCATTGACCCCAGTGAAAAGCAGAACCACCCCAGCTGTTGCAGCTTGAGGCGAATCTCCCAGTGAAGCCCAGTCTTGTGAGAAATAAACAGTTATTTTGTATCACTAAGGTTTTGACGCAACCTCTCCACCACAAAGAGGTAAAATAGTGGAAGCAAGTGACCTGGGTTGTTTCTTAAACAAGACCTCAGCTACATTTTCTTTATATGATAGTGAACTACATATCCCGTGTAGCTACATTAACAGAGACATTGTACCTCTTTGTTTTCAGTGAACAATGAAATCAACCTTTGTTTATACTGATGATTAGCTCTTAGGTGACTACCATATCTATGTGTGGTACAGCGTTTGCAATTGGCAGGGAGGAATATTAAGATAGTTTATATATACTCTCTGCTTCCACGCGAATTGTGTTCAAATTAAGGAGTAGAACATAAAATCACCAATTTCAAAAACTAGACCAAGGAAGAATACACAGTCAGTCCTCCATATCTGTGGGCTCTGTGTCTGTGGATTCAACCAATCATGGATTGAAAATATTTGGAAAAAAATTACATCTATGATAAGATTGTACAAACTTTTTTCCCTTATAGTATAGCACCATTTATATCACATTTACATTGTATCAGGTGTTATAAGTAACCCAGAGATTATTTAAAGAGTACAGGAGTATGTACATAGGTATGTGCGAATACTATGTCATTTTATATCAGGTACTTGAACATCCTAAAAGTTTTGTACGTGTGGGAAGTCCTGGAACCAATCCCTGATGGGTAGAAAGGGAGGATTGTACTTGTGCCCAATGAGCGGTACATGTGAATGCTTTACACATTGAGTCTTCTGGAGGAAGAAATCACCATGGGAACGTCATTAAAAGAGTTTTAGAAGAAGAAAGATTTGATTTGGGTTTTGAGGGGTGGGTAAATTAGGATTGGGCTAGTGCAGGAGAAATGTGTGGGTAAGAGCTCAGAGACGGAAATGGCATGTGATGAGGGTAATAGTCTTCAGATATTCCGTTTGTCTCCCCATAAAGGAATTTTGATAAATTATGTTTTCCTGTACATTTTTAGTGTGATATCTAATATTTTTCATCTTAAGATTAAGTAGATGCAAAGAATATAATTCCTAATAATGTTGTTATTATTTGTATTTTAACATATAATTATTTTACCACTTTAAAAATAAAATCAATAAATATAAATGCTGTAGTGATGCTGGGTCGTACAGCACTGATATTTTTCTAACAGTTGGAAATTTTTTAGTTATTTTTATTCCTTTTTATTTATGCTTTTTAAGTAGGCTTTACTTTTTAGAGCAGCTTTAGGTTCACAGCAAAAGTGAACAGAAGGCACACAGACTTCCTATATACTCTATGCCCCTTTTTATTCCTGAATTCATATTTCTATTCCATTTCCCCCACAGAATTTTAACCTAATGTAATATAGTTTATCTTTGAAAGTTTTCATTAATTACCTTGTCATACTTTTCTGTACCAAAAAGATACTAATTGAAATTTTAAAATATTAAATACTCTTTGACCATAGGGTCTAAGTATTAAAAATTCTTTATTAATAGTAAATTTAAAAAAATCATTACTAAACATAAGTAAAATTTTATTGGAAAGCTATCTTAATGAAATGAATGAGTCTTCTTTTTAAATTAATATGTTGGTTCCTGTATCCATGAATGAATATTACTTCATTCATTCATGGTGCTAGGAAGAGACGGCGTTCAGTATCAGTTTGATTCCTACTTTTCACTTTTATAGTTGTAAGTGCTGAGAAGCTTTACTCACATAAATAAGTAGATAAGAATAAAATAAATGTTCTTATAAAAATGTCACACAAATTTTAATCCCTTTTTCTGAGTTATATACCAAAAAGAGATCCCATAGTTAGTGGTCTTTCATCAAAAAAATTTTTTTTGCTCCATTATCTAAAAATTGATTAGGTAATCTTTCAATGTTGATAAAAAGAATTTGAGATCACAAAACTTCAAGGTGTCAGAGTCCAGTTGAGCACTAACATTTGGAGTTGTTTATTGTTTTCTTTTTTCCCTCTCTGTAGTAAATGTGAGATGGGTGAGGAGTATACTCTGCTCTTAGAAAGTAAGAAGTAAGTGATTGTTTAAAAAAGCAAGAAAGGAGAGTGGGCTTGACAACTTGGATGCAGCTGAATTGTCATGCTTATTAATTTTGTGAAAAACATGTACATACGGAAGTTGAGGATTTACTATTAGCTTAGCTAAATAATTAATAGTTGAGGAAACTATTACCTTAAGACTTACTTGTCTCCTCTTGGCAAGTTTTTGTGTACCCCGTGGTATGTATATCCTAGTTTGAAGGTTACTGTTTTATAGATCATCAAATTGGCCAGTTAGCTGGACCCATCTGGAAAGTTACAATAAAGTTGATCCACAGTCTAAGGCACAACTAAGGAATAAATGTTTCAAAAGCTTTGGACTTGGTGCTACTACTACAGGGACAGCCAGTCTAGTCTAGAATAAGCCAATTTTTTTTTGCCAAGAAACATGAACATTTCTCATGGATGGAAAGTCATCATCTGGGAAATAAAAAAAAACATATGTTCTTTGGCAGTGCTTAGAGATGCCTGTTTTCACACGTGCATCTAGAACCACAGGCAGTTCCAATTTACCAGGTGAACTGAAGAGAAAGCTCCCTTCACAGAAGTGGTGTTATGCTTAGATCACAAAAAAATAATTCCTTGCATATTGTACATCACTTATAGTTGGCTGGATTTATGCCTTTTCAATGAATGCAAGATGGGCTGAGGGATTTCCCTAAACACTTCTGGAGAATCTCAGATGCCTTCAAATAAGAGGCTGAAACATTTGTGATACAACTCAGTTCTCCTGGCATAAGAACATAGGTGTGAGAGGCCTTCAAATGAAAACAGTATAAATTAATTACCATGAGTGTTTGTGACTTTCACATGTAGAAGAATCTAACTGTATGTGACTATTGATAGGACTTGTTGAGGTTGTCCAGATTGAATTGGGTAGATGTAGTTTATAAGCATGTTGCTATAATTAGGGAGTTTACTCCTATTACCTCTATTTCGCAAAGAATCTGCAGCTCCATATAAGAATACGGGAGGTTTATAGTAAGTAAACATGCAACATTAATGGTATGAAAGACTATTACAAATATAACAATAAATGTTGTTTTGAAACCTCTTCCTAAATACTAATTACTGATTTATACCACTCTCCTATATTCCTTAATTCAAATATTTGTGTGATAAGTAGCTCCTTAAGGAGTTTCATTTTTTAAGGTTAGTTTTGCTTTGAAGTTAAGGTGTTGAAGTTAAGACTTACGGATTTTGTAGTGATGTGAGGGAACTGCTGTGGGTGTTGGTTGGTGTTTTAACGAGGAGAGGGTAAGGTGGTATAATAGAAAAATATAGTTTTATGAGACTCAGAGAAACTTGTTTCAGCTCTACTAGAAACTAATCATTCAAACGGCCTTATTTATTTCACTCATTTCTTATCTGTAAAATGAATATAATACCTCCTCTAACAATCCCCCAGGATTATTAGGAAAATCTATGGAGATACAGTGTGGAAAAATACTTTGAAAAGTTTAAAGTATTATGCAAATGAAAGTTGTCATAGAACAATAGGTTTTATGAAGACTAAATTTAACATAGGTTGTTACTCATGGTAATGGGGAATTTAATAAAAAATGTTGATGGACTGATTCTATCAGGACCTACTGCATTTTCCATTTTTACCAGCCTTGCTCTTACCTTTCCCCATAGCTGGGGCCCTACCTTCTTACACAGCCTTGAAGACTCAGCTGTGGGATAGTCCCCAACCCCAACCCTGACTGTGTTAAAAGCGTGAGATATTTAAGAATTCCTAGCTAACCCTACTTCATTATGAAACTCCCTGGCAAATGCTATGCAACAAATTTTTATTTTCCCTGAACAAAGGAAACCAATAGATTATGAATGATTGTTTTTCAGCTAAATGGGCTAATATTTCTATATTCCTTTCCTATAAGACAAACTATAAATTTGCATTGAATGAGAATAAATAACATATGTTAAGCTGTTTTATTGAGATTAAAGAGAAAATTGTTTCTTGAATCTCAATTAAAGCAAAATAAAGTAGTAATGGGCTTTCACCATGGACTCACGATCTTTCCCTGAGGAGATAAATAAAAAGAATCAGGACTCATTTGAGCACACCATCATCTAGTTATGAGGTTTGGGAAAACTCCCATACCATTTACTGCCTACAATTTACTAAGAGGGCCTGCTGAGCTTAGGGGCCTAAGATCATCCATTTGATTCAAGATTTCCACCTTTAGGCTAAGGGCCAAAGGCACTGTAAGTAATTTTGAACGTTGCTTGAATAAGACTGTATAAAGTGTATGAAGGGCACATGAAATGCTTTATCTGGTACCTGACTCTTGGTATCTTGGGATATTTTTCTTACCTAGACTTAAGAAGTAGAAGTTTCATTTGGCTTAGAAAGAGGAGACATGTCCTTCATTAGCTAAACTTGATAGAGGTCTTATCATAGGAACTGCCTAGTACCTTAGTGTAGGGTTTCTCAACTGCGGCACTGACGCTTAGGGTCAGGCTGTCCTGTGCTTAGCATCATCTGTGGCCTCCACCCACTATATAACAATAGCACTCCCCGTTCTCGCACCCTCCAAGATGTCACAGCTACAGTGGTCTCCAGATATTGTCAAATGTCTGCTGGGGAAAAAATTACCACTGATTGAGAACCACTGCATTACCCTTCTACCAGTCTTGCTCTGACCATCACCCCTATCTTTTTTCATCTTCCCATCTCCATACCCAGAACTGGAGTCCTGTCCCTGAAAAGAAATTCAGTCTTACCTGATGCCAATTGACAATATTTTAGAAAGCACTTGATAGATATTCATTAATTAATAATTAGCCTATTTATCCACCTACCAAGTATTTACTGAGCACCTACTATGACTCAGGCACTGGAATTATGAGGAGACACATTACATTATAGGTGAGGAAATAAAGTCATATACCATCTCTTTCAATATACTACTGGGTAGAATAATGACCGTGTCTTTGTTGAGGACAATTTTCCAACAAATCCACTTTTACCAAAAACAGCAACAAATCCACATTTATCAAAAACAGCTCAGATAAGTAGATTGCAAAAATTTTCTCCCATTCTATAGGTTGCCTGTTCACTCTGATGGTACCAAACACTGCATGTTCTCACTCATAAGTGGGAACTGAACAATGAGATCACTTGGACTCGGGAAGGGGAACATCACACACCGGGGCCTATCACGGGGAGGAGGGAGGGGGGTGGGATTGCATTGGGAGTTATACCTGATGTAAATGACGAGTTGATGGGTGCTGACGAGTTGATGGGTGCAGCACAGCAACATGGCACAAGTATACATATGTAACAAACCTGCACGTTATGCACATGTACCCTAGAACTTAAAGTATTAAAAAAAACAAAAACAAAAAACAAAAAACCGCTCAGAATGACTAAGAGAGGCCGTGTAGTAGATATTCCTAGGATGCCCTCTGACTATATATGGAACAGAACAGAACAGAACTGAATTTCTCTATTCTGTATAGTCCTGAGTTCTAAACTCCAAGACATCCCATCTGAGATCACAGCCACCTGTCCAGAGGCCCTAGGTTTTGTATGGAAAATGAGTGAAATGTCAGTTCTCTATGATGAGAACCAGAACCTCAACATAATCATCCTCTGGCATCAAAACTGCTTCCTCTGATCACATTCCTCCTGGGTCAGCTCCAGAATGCTGGAAACTCCCAAGATCCAGGAGAAGTTCCAATGGAAGACAGCCTTCCTAGCAATGCAAATATTTGAATTGAATTGCTCGATCTCCTATTGGAAACTCATTCCAAATGTTAACATGTCATGTCAATGTTGCTGTGGTCTCCCAGAGGTTCCTAAATGAGAGATTTCATCTCTTGCTCGACTGAGAGACAATCATCTAAAATCTTGATCATCTAGTCCAGTCTACAGACCCCTACTGAGGCCAGGCAATTTGTCCAAATTATCCTGAGATGCTTATTTAGCACTTCCTTTAAGCTCAAAGGTAGTTCAAAAGTAATACAGACCCATCAGCTGTATCACCTGCGTCCCTCACACAAATGCTTCTACCAGTCTGTCACAGTGAGAGAGATGGAGATCATTTTCACTCATCTTCATCTGAAAAAGTACAAATAAAATACAGACCCGTAGCCTGCTGTTCGTGCCAGCTCAGACTCTTCTACCACTCTGTCTCTGCAGGGGGGACGGGGATCACTTTCACAATCATCCTCATCTGAAAAGTCTCCACAGTCATTGTCACCATTACACAGGAGTCGCCTCTTTATGCATCTGCCTGCCATCAAAATCAGGAAAGACTCAATGTGTCAAATGCCAAATTTTTTCTTTCTTTCTGAAGTTATCATATGCACTTTAACCCTGGAGGTGAGGTATCAGAAAAACACATTTGAGTTCTTCATACAGAATATATAGATGGTTGTTTTGGGGGCCTTTCACGCTTGGAAATCCAGGTGTCTAGAAGCATATGCTTTTTTTTTTTTTTTTTCTTTTCATTCAGGAAGGCACACAGAAACCCACAATGAGCAACTGGAGCACAAAGATTACCTGTACCGCATTGAAAGTCATTTCCGCAGTCATCCTCAGCATCCTCACAGGGCTCTGTGGGCACACACTGTCGTCTGTCTCCCACAGCATCGGTGCAACTTTTCCCATTAAATTGTCCGAAGACCTCAATGCTTCTTGAACGAAACTGCACAATATCAGTTAGAATAACTAGAATTTCTAATGCCAAAAAAAGTGTATGGTCTAAAGGTGCATCCATACAACTATATCCCTCCAATGAGTCAATGGTTTTAAGATAGAAGCAGTGGAAGAAGTCACTGATGTCATTTAGGGTAACACTCTGCATTCTAGGTTTGGCAGCCTCTTATACAGATGAGTCCTCTGGACACTCATTTAGTATTCTGTACAACATAAAGATTTCCTGGAAGAGTTAGCAACATACATTTGAATGTTTATCCCTCTTTCTGGGTTTGGTACTCAGTTGTGGGGCTCCCTGCCTCATAGTCATTTTTCTGAAGAGGCTAGCAATACAGTTTCCATTTGGGGAGGTCAGTGGGGAAGGGAGATGAACACTTACCATTTGTCTGAGGCAAGGATCGCATTGTGACCATTCACTCCAGGGGCTCATTCTGCAGTCTATGTGCGATGCGGAACCACGGCTTTCTGTTGGCTGTGGGTCATAACTAAGATAATAGAACATGCCAGTTTATAATGACCATTGTGTATGTTTGTTTCCTAGAAGTCTTCACAAACACAGTTCATTTTGTACTTTATCCCCTCTCAAATTACACCATTTATCTTTTTACTGTATATTTCATTTCACCCTTAATTGCATGCTGTTTTGTATTTTCAACTCATCTTTTTGTTTAATTTTTGTCTGTATTGTAAGTTAACTTTTAACTTCCTAGCAATGCAAATATTTAAAACAACAAAATAACGACAAAGATGAAAATTAGCCAAGCATCTTTCCAGGCGTTTTACATAGATTAATCTTATATTTCCAACTAGATTATGAACTTAATGAAGCTAGAAATCTGATTTTATTTTTTTGTGTGTGTGTCTTCCTTGCCATCCACCATACGCCACCCCTCACCAAGAGACTGGTGAGGCTAAGTTACCTCATTCTCTTGCAAATTTAAATCAGCCAGCCCAGGCCCAGCCATTCCTGTAGCAGGCACTTCATAAATCAGGCGTCCCCTCTCTGGTATTCTGTATGCCCTAAACTGGATGCTTTGCCACTTCACACTTCACTTCAGGAATTATTCCTGATCTTTCTGAGTTTTAACATATATTTTGGCACTTATGCCTCCCTTTCCACCCCCAGGCCCACTGCTCAGCAGTGCTTTTCTGGCTTTGAACTTTCCTTTCTCTGTTGGTTCACCATTTGAGTCTCTTCTGGTTGAAATATTACCCGGGATAATTATAAAAAAAAGAAAACACAACAGAACCAGAAACCACCAAACAAGAATCCTACAAATTCCCTACTTCTACTTGCCTGACCTGACACTGATCCTTCCTATAGCTAAGCCTCTTAAACCACAGAAAAGGCTAGGCGAGGCCAATCTCTCCTCAAATGCTCTAGATCCCAGCTCCCGTTGGAGACTCAGATCCATTGAATATCTTGTTCCTTTTAAACTCTCCGTCTCTACTTTCTCCTTTCCATTTGTAGTATAAACTGTTCAAGTTTGTGACATTAAACACAAAAAGCCAATGAATGAACAAATCATGCACCCTCCTTGATTTCACATTTTCTTCCAGCCACTCCCATCTCCCTCCTGCCCTTCACAATAACACTTCTTAGGATAATTGCTTGAAACACATTTATGTTTTTTTGTCATCCGAAGAACAAGTCTTATCTCCTCCTTCAATCTCTACATGCCCTTTTAGTTACTCCTAAGTTCTATTTTCTTTTTAGCCATATTTCTTGAGAAAGTAGTTAGCACCCTCATCTCTTGTTTCTTACATCCCAAACACTTCTCAACCATCCTGCCCTGTGAACACTGCTCTTGCACAAGTCCGTGATGACTACCATGTGCCTCACTGTTCCTTTCAGTTCTTATCTTACTGACTGCTTCATGACATTCAATGTATTGACCACTGTTGCTCTTCAGGACACTCTCTTCTCTTGGATTATAGGCTCTTTTTTCATTTCTTTTTTTCTTCTCTGCCTAGTACTCCTACTTTTCTACGCAGGCCCCCTTCTTCTGGTAGTCCTTGAAATACTTATTTTCCCTCAAGGTCCTGTCCTTGGATGTCTCTCTCTCTCTCTCTTTTATTTTTCTCTATATTTTCCCCAGAACTTTGGTTTTCATGTTTATGCTAATGACACTGTATTAGTCTATTCTCACATGGCTATAAAGAACTACCTGAGACGAGGTAACTTACAAAGAAAAGAGGTTGAATTGACTCACAGTCCCACAGGCTGTACAGGAAGCATGACTGGGAAGGTCTCAGAAACTTACAATAATGGCAGAAGGGTGAAGGGTAAGCAAGCACGGCTTCACATAACATCAGGAGAGAGAGAGCAAAGGGGGAAATACTACACAGTTTTTAACAACCAGGTCTCATGAGACCTCCATCGTGAGAACAGCAAAAGGGAAGTCCAGCCCCATGATTCAATCACTTTCCACCAGGCTCCTCCTTGAACATGTGGGAATCACAATTCAACATGAGAGATGGGGGCACAGTGCCAAACTGTATCATTGCACCCTGGTCCCACCAAAATCTCATGTTCTTCTCACATTTCAAAACACAATGATGCCTTCCCAACAGTCCCCTAAAGTCTTAACTTATTCCAGCATTAACTCAAAAGTCCAAGTTGAAAGTTTCATCTGAGACAAGGCAAGTCCCTTCTGCCTATAAGCCTGTAAAATCAAAATCAAATTAGTTACTTCCAAGGTACAATGGGGGTACAGGCATAGGGTAAATGGTCCCTTTCCAAAAAAGAGAAATCAGCCAACAGATAGGGGCTACAGGCACCATGCAAGTCCAAAACCCAGTTGGACAGACATTAAATCTTAAAGCTCCAGAATGATCTCTTTTGACTCCATTTCTCATGTTCAGGGAATGTGGATGCAAGGAGCAGCTCTGCTTCTGTGCCGCTGCAGAGTAACACCTGCAGCTGCTTTCATGGGCTGACATTGAGTGCCTGCAACTTTTCCAGGTACACAGGACAAGTTGCTGGTGAATCTACCAATCTGGGGTCTGGAGGATGGTGGCCCTCTTCTCACAGTTCTACTAGGCATTGCCCCAGTGGGGACTCTGTGCAGGGGCTCAAATCTGACACTTTTCCTTCACATTGCCCAAGTAGAGGTTCTCCACAAGGGCCCTGTCCCTATAGCAAATTTCTGCCTGGACATCCAGGCGTTTCTATACATCCTCTGAAATCTAGGTGGAGGTTCCCAAACCTGAACTCTTCCCTTCTGTGTACTTGCAGGTTCAACACCATGTGGAAGCCACCAAGGCTTGGGTTTGTACTCTTTGAAGCAATGGCCTTAGCTGTACCTTGGCCCCTTTTAGGCACAGCTAGAGTTGGAGCAGCTGTGATGCAGGGTACCATGTCCCAAGGTTGCACAGAGCAGTGGGGCCCTGGGCCTACTCCATGAAATCATTTTCACCTCCTAGATATCCAAGCCTGTGATAGAAGGGGCTACCACAAAGGTCTCTGAAATGCCCTGAAGGCATTTTCCCCTTTGTCTTGGCTATTAACATTTGGCTCCTCTTTAGTTTTGCAAATATCTGCAGTTGACTGGAATTTCTCCCCAGAAAATGAGTTTCTCTTTTCCACCTCATGGTCAGGCTACAAATTTCCCAAACTTTTACACTCTCCTTCCTATTTAAATATAAGTTCTCTTTGCTTATGCAAATGAGCATAGGATTTTAGAAGCAGCCAGGCCATATCCTGAACATTTTGCTGCTTAGAAATTTCTTCTACCAGATACCCTAAATCATCTCTCTCAAGTTCAAAGTTCCACAGATCCCTATAGCAGGGGCACAATGCCACCAATCTCTTTGATAAAACATAGCAAGAGGACCTTTGCTCTAGTTCCCAATAAGTTCCTCATCTCCATCTGAGACCACCTCAGCCTGGATTTCATTGTAAATATCACTATCAGCATTTTGGCCAAATTCATTCAACAAATCTCTAGGAAGTTCCAAATTTTCTCTCATCTTCCCTTCCTGTCTTCTTCCAAGCCCTCCAAACTCTTCCAACCTCTGCCTGTTACCCAGTTCCAAAGTCACTTCCACATTTTCAAGTATCTTTAAAGCAATGTCCTACTCTTGTTACCAATTTTCTGTATTAGTCTGTTCTCACATGGCTATAAAGAACTACCTGAGACTGGGTAACTTCTAAAGAAGAAAGGTTGAATTGACACAGAGTTCCACAGGCTGTATAGGAGGCATGGCCGGGGAGGCCTCAAGAAACACAATCATGGGGGAAGGGTGAAGGGGAAGCAAGCACATCTTCACATAGCACAAGAGATAGAGAGTGAAGGGAGAAGTACTACATACTTCTAAACAACCAGATCTCATGAGAACTCCATCACAAGAACAGTAAGGGGGAAGTCCACTCCCATAATTAAATCACCTTTCACTATACCTGTCCTTCAACACATGGGAATTACAATTTGACATGAGATTTGGGTAGGGACACAGAGCCAAACCATATCAGACACCCAGAGATAAGTCAGCAGCCCAGACATCTTTCCTGAATTTTACACTTTTGAATACAACTTCCAATTGGACCATGCACTCGAAGGTCTTCATGGCTTATTGAACTCAATGCATTCCCAAATAAGTGCATTAATTTTTCTCCCCTCTCAAATATGCTTCTCCCTTGTATTTATTGTCTTGGTAAATGGCACTTCCATTTACACAGTCATTCTAATTAGAGACCTGGTGCTACTTGTCTCATCCTGCACTTCAGTCCTCATCTATGCCATCAACAAAAATTTGTTGTTTACAGTCTTGTAAATGACTCTCAAATCCATCCATTCTCTTCATCTCTTTCAGATGTTTTTTCTTGTCTACACCAACCTTATATATCTCCTAGATGACTACAAAAATTACTCTCTAATTCAGTTTCCACAAGGCATCCAGAGGGGTCTTTTAAAAATGCAAATTTGATCTTACCATTCAGTTACCAGAAACCTTCAGTAGCTTCCCACCACTCTTGTGATGAAGTCTAAGTTTTTTTAAACATAATGCAATAGGCAGAAAAACAACTCTCAAAGATATCCCTGTTCCAATTCCTGGTACCTGTGAATATGTTGCCTCACGCGGCAAAGGGGGCTTTGCAAATGTGATTATGGGGAGATCATCCTGTATTATTTGGTTGGACCCACTCTGATTACATGGGCTCGTTAAAGGAGAAGAGTGGGTGAGAGAGATGTGAAGACAAAAAAGGCAGGAGAAATTCAAAGCATGAAAAGGGATTCCACCTGCTGTTGCTGGCTCTGAAGATGGAAGAAGAGGGCAATGAGCCAAGAAGCACAGGCAGCTGTAGAATCTGGGAATAGCAAGGACATGATTTTTCTTTAGAGCCTGCAGAAAGGAATCCAGCCCTGCTGGCACCTTGATTTTAGCCCAGTGAAACTTAATGCAATTTTCTGACTTCTAGAACTGTTAGATAATAAATTTGTGTTTTAAGCCACTACGTTTGTGGTAATTTGTTACAGCTGTGATAGGAAACAAAAGCACATTCCCTAGAGAGCTCTACATGGTCTATCCCCTTCCTAATTCTCCAACTTTACTTTTCTCCACTTAAGCTCCAGCTACACTGAACATTAAAATTTCAAGACAAGCCACTTTTTCTCATGTCTTCAGGCTTTTAACCATGCTATTCGTTATTCACTACATTGATCTCATCTTGGACATACATTATTGTTTTTTCTGAGAATCTGCCTTAACCTCCTGGTGTAATTTAGTTTTCTATGTACATATTCTTATAGCGTCTTGTTCTCATATTTCACTGAATTAATTATTCACTCATCATTTATCTATTCATTCATCAAATATGTATTAATTTCCTATTATTGGCTAAGCATGGGAGTTACAATGGTGTTCAAAACAAAACAAAACCAAAAACATGATCCCCAAAGTAGAAGTTTACATTTTAGCTAAAAATACCAGTGAGCTTGGGGACTTTCCTGTTTTGTTCAGCTTGAATATCAAATACCTGGAACTTAAAAGGTACTCAGGAAAGGCTTTTTAAAAGGAATAATTGAATAATTGAAAGAGGGGGAAGGAAGTCCTTAGTCATGGGGTTTTGGCCAAATCTAGGCCTGTATCTCTCTAGGGTGTGAGCTCCTGGGGAATCATCCACATGGTTTTTGAGCAAGGATTGCAAGCAGGCTTCCTGGCTGGAGGTGGCATTTTTGTAAGCCTGGCCCTTGCCTACACCTTCCAGAATATCAGGAGGTGTGATGAGCTTCTATCTTCTAAAATTGTGGGCTAAAAATATATTACATAGGATGCCAAAACTTCTAGAAGAAACTGCTTTCTTGGAAGTCTGAGTACTAGTGCATATCTGAAACCACATGGTTAAGAAATTCTCTGCTAGAATGTTTCCATAAAACTACAGCCTTATCTGGAACTGACAGGCCTCGTCAAGAAGCAATACATTAAGGTGTAGGACATACCCCTTAATGCCCTATAGCAGTGGGTCTCCATACCAAGTACATATCATAATCCTTAGATATTAAAAATAGGAATTATAAAATTGTGATCCCCACTCTATACTGATTAAATCAAGCTCTCTGAGGATGGTATCTAGGTATCAATGTTTTTAAAAAGTTACCCAGGTGATTCTCATGTTCAAACAATGTTGAGAAACACTGCTTGGCAACATCTGGTGGAAATACATGATATCTGAAGGGTGGACCTCAATTAGGTATAGGGGTACTCATTATGTCATTACCCAAGATTGAAACCACCATGGACCTAAAATTGTCACTGAGCTGGTATCCTTTCTGAGTACCTACTATGTTCCAGGTATTTGATATTCAAGCTGAACAAAACAGAAATGTCCCCAAGCTCACTGGTATTTTTAGCTAGAATGTAAACTCTAGTTAGTTTGAGGATCATGGTTTTTGTTTTGTTTTGTTGTTTGGAACACCATTGTAACCCCCGTGCATAGCCAACAATAGTAAATTAATAAACAATTGATGAACGAATAGATGAGTGAATAAGTGAGTAAATACTTAATTAAATGAAATACGAGAACAAGATGCTATAAGAATATGTACGTAGAAAACTAAATTACCCTAGGAGGTAAAGGAACCTCATTGGAACATCATTGGTTTCAGGAGTTCCTCTAGGCTCTATTAACATTTCTATGAATCTTTTTAATGTGTGTTTTCTCCGGTATTAGTGTTGTTGCCTTAAACTGGATTATCTGTTTTCATCTATCATTTTTGTGTTTGTCGTTTAGTTAGATGAATATGTTAACATTTTGTTTCAACATTTCCCCAAGATAGATTACTTCCTTGGTTCCAGAAATTCCATCTTTCTCACCTGCCACCAGACAAGCCTCAATGAATGCTGGTCCAGAGGATACTGTACAGACTGGAGAACCATGCATGGAAGGTAAAACTCACTGCAAATACTCCAGAGTGAGTTACAGTCCATTATTGGATAAATCTAGAACCCAACCAGGGCGGTTCATCTTCCCCACACATAAGTGACTAGACCCTGCTCCAATGATACTGGCATTGCCTCTAGACAGTTCTCTAACATCATTGGCAATAATAATAGGCCCACGTTGATTATATGTGCATTTATTTACTTCCTTCTTAGCTTCTAACCCAAGGACTCCTTTTTTTTTTTTTTATTAAAAGTGTGACTCACACTTGGGGCTTAGTACAAAGCACCAGATCTTTGCCTTTGATCTTTTATTGATCTCGCAGACTGTGATTTGAATTCATTCCCTGAATGATTCATTTATCTCCATAGGAAGGTTATTACATATCAATCTCTTGCCCTGGGAGTAGGACTTACATTCTCTGGATGTTAAGCTCAGTGTATGAGTTTTCTATGGCCTCCATAACGAAGTACCACAGACTGGGTGCCTTAAACAACAGAAATTTATTTTCTTGCAATTCTAGAGGCTAGAAGTCTGAAACCAAGATATGGTTGTGTTGACTCCAACTGAGGTCCCACTCCTTGGCTTGTATATGGCCATCTTCTTCCTGTGTCTTCACACGGCCTTGCCTCGTGTCTGTGTTCAAATTTCCTCTTCTTATAAGGACACCAGTCATATTGGATTAAGGCCCACACTAACGACCTCATTTTAACTTAATTACCTTTTTAAAGGCCTTAACTGCAAATATAGTCACATTAACAGGTATTGGGGATTAGAACTTCAACGTATGAGATGGTGGGGGTGGAGGGGGGGAGATACAATTCATTCAGCCCATAACACTCATAAATGATTTTGATTAAGTAAAACCTTATATTTGTCTATTCATTTTACTAGACAATTTTCAAACCTCATTTTCTCCTTAAACATTTACCTTTTCTTGGTAAAGTTTGTAAGCATTACTAGTTCTTTTTTATAGATGGGAAACTAAAAATGAAGAATTATACTACTTATCCAAAGTTGAACAGTTAGTAGAAAACTAGGTCTAGACTTGACAACTCTTAGCTCTTAGTTCAGTGCAATGTTTCCCTGTTTCCTGTGCTGGCTTTTTTCCCCAACCTAAATCCTCTTTGAAATAAGCTGAGTAGTCATAGCATATTTACTAACTTCTGCATCTAATAGCCTCATGACTTTTAGACATCTTGAGATACAGCAAGTTAACAAGAATGTAAGTATTTTTAAACATATAGCGGTCCCAGGCAAAGCACGTCAGTTGGACAACCTGACTCTTGCCTGGACCTATTTTAAGCTTACACCTAAATGACGTCAAATTAGGCAAAAATAAATTGAAAGTTGTTTTATCACCCGGTTGTTTTGCCTTCACTGTCCCAGGTACCTGACTCACTGGAAGCACAGTAAAGGCAGAACTCATGGGAATTGTTCGGGGAGAATGACAAGTCCTACAAAAAGAATATATTATTGAAAGAATATGCTGCACAAATATCAAGAAAGAACATAGGTGATCTTGACTAGCTTCTTCTGTCTTTCATCCTCTGAGTCCAACACCCCCTCCTCAGCCCACTTAACTCACTCAGCAGATCATCTTTTGTAGTTCAAGGACTGCATATGTACAACACTTACCACCTGCCTATCACCCTGCTGTGCTATTAGGCTGAGTGGAGAAGTATTTGTAAAGCACTTTCTGGATTCTTAGATGAAATGTGTTTATCAAATAAAACATACCTCCAAGTGTTTCAATCTCAGTTTGAAAGTCACTTCCTAGATCAAAGTGATGTACATCAACGTGGTAGGAGATCTACCTCTGGGCCAGAAATGCATTAAACGAAGGGTCATTGATATACACCTGGTCCTATTATCCTGCCATGAAGAAGAGTTTCCAGTTTTAGAAAAAGAAAGCCTCAGTAGCACCTCGAATTCCAGGATACTTTGTGGTAGGCCCAGGCAGGAAAGCACTTACTTTATGAAGGAATCTTTTTGTCAATAAATACGATAATGTGGCTCCTCTGAGTGGAGAAATACAAGCTAATTAGGACTACATTTTTAACCAATGGACCTGACACAGTTTCTTTAGTTCATGCAACTCGTCAAGATGAAAAGATAATATAACAGCAGTGTCCAACACTAAGTTTTTTAAGAACCTTTCCTGATTTCTCAACTCTTATTTCAGAGCTTCTCTCATGTGCTTTAAATGAGCCGAGGGTCACCAACATTTACTGAGGACCTGGTACATGTCAGAAATCGTTCTAGTGGCTAAGGCTGCAAGACAATGTCCTTGCCATCATGGGGCCTACACTCTGGTGGGTGAGATATAATAAGCAAGCAAGTATGCCAGAAAATGCAACATGCAATATTTCTTAAGACATGTGAGTTATGAAGGAAAACAAAGCAGGCTGGGTAAGAGGATAGAGAGTGCCCTAGGACAGGAGTTGGGAGGGAGAGCAATGAAAGAATCCTCTCAGAGGTGGTGTAGTGCTTTTAAAATATGTCCAGCAATGCTTTGACACTCTTCCCATCAAAAGTAGGGTTTATGTGTGCTTCTATTGAAGTTGGCTGGGCCTTTGTGACAACCTTGATGAGTAGAAGGCAGAGGAAGTAACACTGTATGAATTTTAAGGCTGGGTTACAAAAGGCCATGCTAATTCTGCTGGTTTATCTGAAGATATCTGCTCTGAAAGTCTTTCACCACTGTGTAGGAAGCCACCTACGAGCAGGGGGGTGGAGACAGAGAGATTCCCAAGGACACCCAGTTGTTCAGCTGCCCAGCTGACTGAGTCTTCCCAGCCCAGGTGACAGACATGTGAGTGAATAAGCCATCAAGATGACCCCAGCCCCAGCCACCATCTGACTACACCTATGTGGGAGATCCATGAGAAACACTCAATTGAGCCCAGGCAACCCCTGGATTTATGAGCAAAGGAAATAATTGCTATTCTTTTAAGATACTATTTTGGAATGGGTTGTTACACAGAAAAAAAAAGGGGGGGGGCGGTAGAAGGTGATAGTCCATTAAAGTCCGAATGAATTTAGAGAGGAAGCTCTGTGAGGGTCTGGATAAAGTTTTCCAAGCTAAGGGAAAAATAAGTGCAAGGCACTGACGTGGCATGTTGGAGGCACAGCAAGCATGGTGTTAGAGTAGAGTGAGCAAAAAAAGAGAGTGCAAATGCCCCTGGGGAACAGGGAAGGGTGCAGCTCTACCTTGCAGGCCATGGACAGGCGTTTGGATTTGAGTCTGAGCTTGCTGGGAATACTTAGAGGAGTTGGAGAGCAGAAGTAACACAGAGGTTTGTGTTTTCCAGTGATTTCCGTGGTTGCTAGATGGAGAATTGACTACTGGGGAGTGGACAAAAATGGAGGCAGGCAAGAGATAATAGTGATTTGGGCTGGAGTGAGTGGTGCCCATGGAGATAGTAAAAAGCAATCAGGTTTGGGATATGTTTAAATATAGTACCAACAGGACTCACTGTTAAGTTGCAAGTGGGAATGACACACATAGAGGTGTCAGGTATGAGTCCCAGGTTTTAATCTGAGTAACTTGATAAATGGTAGTGCAGGGTGGGTAGAGACGAGTAGAGAAATCAATAGGTATTTTCCAGACATGTTATGTTTGGGATGCCTATTAGATTTTTCAAGAAGAGATGTTGACTATGCAATTGGTCACTGGGCTCAGGGAAGCAATTGCACTTGAGATACAGCTGTGGGAGTTGTCAGAGTCTAAGTGGTATTTCACTATAGGTATAGATGTGGGGATGTCAGCATATAAATGGTGTTTTACCATAGATATAGATGTGATGTTGTCAGAATATAAGAGGGTATTTCATACTATGAGGCTGGAAGCAAGGGAGTGGGTCTAGAGTAATGTGGAGAAATGCGTCAACATTTTTTTTTAAGTTACAACATGTTTGTATGCCATTGAGAATGATTCAGTAAAAGGGAGGTATTGATGCTGCAGGAGAAAAGTGGAAGAATTATAGGAACGAAGTCCTCGATTAGGCTAGAGCAGAGGAAGCCAGTATGCAAGTGGACTGGAGAAGCTTCACAGGAGCATCACAGACCTCACTTGGCTGAGGTGCAACAAGGGAACTTGACTGAGTTGCAATTGCCATTTCCTTGTTAGCATTCCTCATTAGATTGTAAGCCCAGAGAGGGCAGGGATCCTTCGTAATGTGTTCAACATTATACTACAGTTCCTGACGCAACGTCTGGCTCATCTGACAAAATTGATAACTGTTTGCTGTGTTAAATGGACAAGTAAACAAATTATCCTATTTGGGCAAATGTAGTTCATAAATAAACATCTGTTCACTTGCATGGAATATAAAAATGAAAAACTTAGGAGAATATAACCAAAGTAGGAGGAAAAAGTGACATTTTAAATATCTTCAGTTTGTTAGATATCCAAAACTTTTCTATTAATGAATGTTTGGATATTTTCTAGATTGTTGAGATAAATTGAATTAAAATAAATTAAATAATAATTGCTAACATTTGTGAGCACTTATATGTGTCAGGAATTCTTCCCTTAAGCCTTTATATTATCATTTCACTTAATTCTTATATCATACCTTAAATATCTACTACTATTATTATTATTACACTTTAAAGATGAGGACCTGAGCCACAGAGATGGTAAGGAATTGCCCTCAGATTAGACAGCAGCTACTTGGTGGCTGAGTAGGAATTGAAACCCAGACAACTTCTCTCCAGAGCCCAGGTAACTAGTCACTTTCAGGCCTTCTAATCCCCAGTCTACTACGCCTTCACTATTTAAAAAGTGAAGAATAAATTAAATATGAAAATAACTCCACTAAAACATACCACGTAAAGTCAAAGGATGAATGACAAACAGGGAAAAATATTTGTAATTCATATCAGAGACAAGACTAATTTATGAATTGATCATAGAAATATGTAAGAGAAAGACAGGAGACTCAATGGAACAATGGACAAAGGAAATGAATAGTTCACAAAGAAAAACATACATATGGCCTTTAAGTGTATGAAAAAATGTGCAATCTGACTCAATAAGAGAAAGGCAAATTAAAACCGTGCCGAAATAACTTTTTTTTTTTTAAACCTATGAGGTTGACAAATATCAAAAGGTTGGCCTACAGTTGCTATGGCAAGGCCGTGAGAAACAAGTACTCTCTTACCCTGCTGGTGAAAATGCAAAATAATACAAATAGAGCAATTTTAGCACTGTCACAAAGTGATTAGCTTTTGACTCAGATCACTCTGGGAATTAATCCTCAGGTACACCTAACCACTTACAGAATGATACATAAACAAGGATATTCATTGCAACATTATTTCTAGTTCAAAAGATTGGAAACACCCAAATGTTCATCAGTAAGAATTAATCAGCTATGAGAATGAGGAGGCTCCCTCATACTGACTCAGAAAGTTATCCAGGATATGCCATAAAAAAAAAAAAAAGGGAAAGTAAAAGATAGTATATATAATATGATTATCATTTGTGAAAGACTGGGAGAGAATAAGATTACATATGAGTCTATGGTTTAAATCTACAAAAGAACTACTGGAAGGATACTCAGAAACTCATATATGTGACAACCTGTAGAGGTAGGATCAGGTGGGAGTGAAGAAGTGTTTTTAAAACACTTTATACATACTTTAATATACTTTACATATAATAACACAAACCTCACAGAAAGTCATGACTGGGGAAAGTAAGATATTCAATGTGTACTGTGTTTTATTTTTGATCTTTGAACCATGTGCATATTTTGTTATTTACCAATTAGAGAGAAAAAGTACTGATAGGTACACTCACAGAGCACTTCCTGTTTACCTGGCGCTGTGTAAGCATGTTGTTTTTGTTATCTCAGGTATTCCTCACAGCGGGACACATTATCTTTCCCACTTAGCAGGTGAGGGACAGGTTTAGAGAAGTTAAAGAATTTACTTAAGGCGCAGAGCCGGTAAATTGTGGTGCCTGGGATCAAACCCAGGCTGCCTGGCTCCAGAAGCAGTGCTCTGAGCTACTAATCTATGCTCAGGGTGGTTTTTAACATTGATGGTCTACCTTGAGAAACATAAGAGATGATATCCCCCTCGTGGCCAGTTCTCATGGGCACATTAATCTTCGTTTAAAAAAAAAAGAAGAAGAAGAAAAAAGAAAAGAAAAAAACAGTAGTTAGAAATCCCTGACAGGTCTCCAGTAATAATAGGTCACTGTAGCTGTGGCTAAGATGTCCTCAGCCATGGGAGAGCCCTGAAGGCTAGCTGTAATTCCAACCCTTCCTTCCTAAACAAGAAAGATATCAAAGTGAAAGCACAGCAAGGTTATTTTTTTTTAAATACCTGACATTTATTAAGTTCTTACCATGCGCCAGGCACATGTGTCCTAAGTACATTACATGTATATCTATTTAATGTTCACAACAAAAACCTTATTAGATAGATGTTATCATTACCACTGTGATGAGTTGAATTGTGCCTGCCCGCCATCCCTGAAAGGTATGTTGAAGTTCTAAGCCCCAGATAATTATTTGGTCTTAAGTATCAAATAAGATTGGGACCTTATTTGGAAATAGGGTCTTTACAGAGGTAATGAAGTTAAAATGCCATCGTTAGGGTGGGCCCTAATCCAATCTGACTGGTGTCCTTTTAAAAAGGGGACATTTTTATAAAGACACATACAATGGGAAGACGATGTGAAGATGGCCTTGTGATGATAGAGACAGAGACTGAAATGAGAGACCTGAAACCAAAAAACAAAATACAAGGGAGTGCTGGCCACCACCAGAAACTAGAAGGGACCCTTCCCAGAGTATCTGAGGGAGCATGGCCCTGCCAACACCTTGATTTCAGACTTCTAGCCTCCAGAACTGTGAGACAATACATTTCTTTTGTTTGAAGCCATCCAGCTTGTGGTGCTTTGTTACGGTAGTCCCGGGACATAAATAAAACCACATCTTACAGACGAGGGAACCCAGGTACAGAGAGGCCAAGCAACCCGCCCAAACTGACACTGGTGGTAAGTAATGGGGCCTCGACCTGAGCCTGGGAAGTCTAGCTTCAGAGGAATGCTTTATTCTGAGGGTAAATTTATATTTTTAAAAGTTATTTTGCAATTTTCAGTTAGCTATTATTCAAACAAATCATCTCACTTCATGACTGAGGGCTCTGAACACTCTGTTTTGACTTCAACCCCCGTCAAAGGGCAAAGCACAGAGCGTTCAGAGCAGGGCAACCCGGGCAAACTCAAGAGGGCATAGCAATGGGAGCCCATGAAGCCAAACCAAACTCAGCC
This sequence comes from Macaca nemestrina, assembly GCF_043159975.1. Lineage (NCBI taxonomy): Eukaryota > Metazoa > Chordata > Mammalia > Primates > Cercopithecidae > Macaca > Macaca nemestrina. The sequence continues at coordinate 141,758,468 of NC_092130.1, read as the reverse complement.
GTGCAGCTGCTGGAGCTGGGGTCCAGCTAAGGGGGCTTTCCGGTTCTCCCTGAAACAGCTGAGTGTGGCCAGGACCCAGGGGGTACGCACTTCAAAGCAATAGAAGCTTCCCCACAGCCTCTCATTTTTGATCAGCAGGAGCCACAATCTAGGAATGTGGGTTGTTTGAATTATTATTACTATTTTTTTTTAGCTGAAGACAGGGTCAGGTGAAGTTCAAGAGAGCTAAAGCAACTTGGAGGAACTGCCTTTCCACATTCCTTTTGTGCCCAGATGCCCACCAAACAAAAATATGTCCTGAATGGTACAATGCTTTACAGATAATATGGAAAGAGGAGGGATGAAGGAAAGGTCTGGTCGAGCACTGGATGCAGCGCCCATGTTTGTCTGTCTAGCACCTCTGGGTGCCCCCTCCTGAAAGATGCAGCCCTGTGAATAACCCACTTGGTGAGTGGTGGCCTCCAACTGCAGCCAAGAGGCAGGCGAAGATGTACCGGAGACAGACATCAAAGTTCAAAACAGCATTTGGGTAAACCAAGAGTCAAATGACCAATGGGGAATTGGAAGCAGATTATGGTTATGTCTGAGCAGAGGAACAGGGCCTGGGCAGACGTTCCCCCCAGCCATACTGCTGAAGTGAGGAATATTTCAGTACTTTCACCAGGACAGATCATCCTGTATTGAATTACACAGTTCGATGTCTACTCCGATGACTCCAGGTTGGAAGGAAGGATGCCTCATGTGACCCTAACCTCCACCATTTCTCGGTACAGTGTAGGTGTTCAATAAACACTTATTATCTGGGTGATTTGTTTACTGGGTGACTTGCCATAGGCTTTGCATTCCTGATTAGGATCAGAGAAAAAGGAGAAAAAGTGTCTTCGGTCAAAGCCTGAGTGACAGGTCTGCATCACCACAATTCTGGAATGGAAGAAATATGACCTAAATCCCAAATGGCCCTAAACAAAATGCATGCCTCTGAACACAACTCAGGATGTCAAGGAAAAGAAACAAAATAGTTAACCTTTGCCTAAAGTGGAGGCAAAAGGGTGATGTATCCAAATGTTAAAGGGGTCAGACATTGAGGCAGAGTGAGGGAAAGATTAATTTCCTTAATTTTAAACTTCTTAGACATCAAGCACTAATAAACCCAGGTTTATCACACATTGGTGAAAACAAGCTTTATTTTATAATTCCAAATATTTAAAGAATACCTCAATCTTAACATTTGAGTGTCTGTTGAAAATAAATACCCAGAAACAGCAGCAGATTTCCATAGAAAACTTGCAAAGATGCACCCTATATATTTTCTTATCTTTTTTCAAAGTTTAAATGCTAGGGCTCTGTATATTGCAATGTGGATTAACATTGTTATGTACTTTGCTGCTAAAAAGACCTTGAAATGCTAATCCTACAGGAAACTTCCAGAGACAAGCAGAAAAGTAACTGACTCACCTGGGCGTGTACTCTGCTGTGAGGACGCTTATTTCTAAAATGCAGATTGCAGCTGCAAAGCTCCAGCAGGCTGACATGCTGCTCTTGCTGGGTGGCTGCGAGTGGGGTGGCAGAGCAGGTCGGGTAAGGCATTTATTTGCAAAGGGCCAGAGGACAGGGAACAAGTATTGTTTGTCTGCATTCAGGGTTTTTGTCAATTTGGGTGGCCTGGGTACTGAAGTCCAACCAAAGGAGAATCATTTTGTAATTCTTGGCCTCTTGTTTTCTCATATTGACAAATAGATGTAGGGCAATGGGCCTGTGAATGCTGAAGTCCCTAAGATGGGCAGCAGTCCTGGGTGAAAATGGAAACAAAGGCTGGGCACGGTGGCTCATGCCTGTAATCCCAGCACATTGGGAGGCTGAGGTGGGTGGATCACCTGACGTCAGGAGTTCGAGACCGGCCTGGCCAACATGGTGAAACCCCATCTCTACTAAAAATACAAAAAATTAGCCAGGCATGGTGATGGGCTCCTGTAATCCCAGCTACTCTGGAGGCTGAGGCAGAAGGATCGCTTGAACCTGGGAGGCAGAGGTTGCGGTGAGCCGAGGTGGGGCCACTGAACTCCAGCCTGGGCAACAAGAGCAAAATTCTGGCAAAAAAAACAAACAAAAAACAAACAAACCAAAAAAAAACCCAGAAACAAAAATGAAGAACCCCCAGCAGTTCTTATTTTGCAAGACTGGAGGGGTTGGGTGGAAGATGAGGGAGTATGCAATTTTGGGGGAAAAAAAGCCTGTGGATGCTTCTCATGGAGGCATAAAGTCAAAGTTAGTAAAGAACTGCACTTAATGGAAAGGATGGCACAGACGTAGATGCTTCTTTTTTTTTTTTTTTTTTTTTTTTAATCTGCAAATGGGCTGTGTGGGTTATTTCCATGTGAGCAAATGCATTTATAATCCTGGCTTTCCTTATAGGCAGAGTGGAACATTTTGAAGAATGAGATGTAAACTCCCGAAGGCATTAAGGGCATCCACCAGAAAGACTGGTCTCCTTATCTCAGCATCACACATGTCAACAAGATAGAATCTGAGATAGAAAACTTGTTCCTGCCCATGAAAAAGAATTTCCCCCTCACATTTCACGCTTCCCAGCACTTGTGGGAAGAGCAGTGCATTTTTGGGAACATCAGAGAATGTGAACATCACAACTGCTCTTAAAGCATTGACTGCAAAAATTGAATGACCTGGGGACTCTTGAGAACAGTAGTGATGGCTGCCCGCTGTCCGCTCAGCTCTAAGTTGATTGACTTGTGATGACACTCTGCATCCATGCTTTCGAAATCACGCTTTTGTGGTTCATTCTAACGTGTAGCCAGGGTTGAGATTGAGGATGACTACCTTGAGAAGAAGGACATCAGACATCTCTGGATATAGTTCTTAAAGGGACTTCATCAGTATTGTTATTACCTATAGGTAAATTTCAAACATTAGCACATATAAAGACCTGCAAAACAAGGGGTGGGGTTGAGGGAAGACAGAATATACAGCTATTTTGTCCAATACTGCCTTACCTTTTCCACTGATGTTCCTACCTGGGGTAAAATGTATCTACTTTCACCTACTTTCTTGGCCCCTCTCCTTTTTATGCAGAGAATTTGAGGTCTTTAATGGGACTGATCTCATTTCTTCCTGAGCTTGCTGTGGAGTGTAGGCCATGCAGAACTGCCAAGTAACAAGATGATTCGAATGGATGCCACAACTCTTGTAACTATGTCATGGGATGAGTCCATGCCTGAAAGACACTTCCTGTGAGTCCTGGCTAGTAACAGATGGGCTACATTTGGAAACAGTACAAATCTGTCAAATATGCTGTAGCAGGGCAGGCGCAGTGGTGCACCCCTATAATCCCAGCACTTTGGGAGGTAGACACGGGTGGATCACTTGAGGCCAGGAGTTTGAGACCAGCCTGGTCAACATGGTGAAACTTCATCTCTACTGAAAATACAAAAATTAGCCAGGTGGGGTGGTGTGCTCCTGTAATCCCAGCTACTTGGGAGGCTGAAACATGAAAATTGCTTGATCCCGGGAGTCAAAATTTGCAGTAAGCCAAGAGGGCACCACTGCACTCCAGCCTGGACAACAGAGTGAGACTCTGTCTCAAAAAAAGAAAAATGCTGTAGCAATGTTGAGGGCTTTTATGAGGCCTCTCTGGACCCTATCAAGATACTTACGGAAATAAAGACAGAAAAGCAGTCAGAATGGGATGCTTTATACTAACTAGATTTGATGCTAATTGATTAGAAATTGTGATGATTAGACTTGATAAGTTGATGTGACTGGAGATTGACAAATCACCTGTCTCTTTGGAGACTAAATCAATGGAAGGGGGATGAGGGAGAGAGTGGATATTTTTTGCTGACTAGTTTGAATAGGGGGCTTTTCTGAATTGCTCAGTTGTATTTATTTTATCACCATAGTTCAGGTTAAATGTAATGTAGAAAAATAATGAGAGCAGTAAAGTATACTAATAGCATATTAACTATATATTATATATTGGCAATATATAATGTATTAGTCCATTTTCACGCTGCTACAAAGATACTACCTGACTGGCACAATGGCTCACGCCTATAATCCCAGCACTTCGGGAGACCCAGGTGGGCAAATCACCTAAGGTCGGGTGTTCGAGACCAGCCTGGCCAACATGGTGAAACCCTGTCTCTATCAAAAATACAAAAAAATTAGCCAGGCATGGTGGTGGGTGACTGTAATCCCAGCTGCTTGGGAGACTGAGGCAAGAGAATTGCTTGAACCCAGAGTCGGAGGTTGCAGTGAGCTGAGACTGCACCACTGTACTCCAGCCTTGGTGACAGAGTAGGACTCTGTCTCAAAAAAAAAAGAAAAAAAAAAAAAAGATACCACCCGAGACTGGGTAATTTACAAACAAAAGTGGTTGAATTGACTCACAGTTCTGCATGGCTAGGGATGCCTCAGGAAACTTACAGCCATGGTGGAAGGTGAAAGGAAAGCAAGGCATGTCTTAAATGGCACATTAGGAGAGAGCAAGAGTGAGGAAGTGCCATACTTTAAAACCATTAGCTGGCTGGGCATGGTGGCTCACGCCTGTAATCTCAGCACTTTGGGAGGCCGAGGCGGGTGAATCACCTGAGGTCAGGATTCAAGACCAGCCTGGCCAACATGGTGAAACCCTGTCTCTACTAAAAATACAAAAATTAGCTGCGCGTGGTGGCAGGCGCCTGTAATCTCAGTTACTCGGGAGGCTGAGGCAGGAGAATTGCTTGAACCCAGGAGGCGGAGGTTGCAGTAAGCCGAGATCGCGCTGTCACACTCCAGCCTGGGAGACAAGAGCGAGATTTCGTCTCAAAAACAAACCATTAGCTCTCATGAGAATTCACTCACTATCACAAAAACAGCACAGGAGAAACTGTCCCCTTGATCCAATCACCTCCCACCAGGTCACTCCCTCAACATGTGGGGATTACAATTTGAGATGAGATTTGAGTGAGGACACAGAGCCAAATTATATTATATATTACATTTTATAAATTATATAATTATAATATATAGTATGTAATAATATATTACATACTATAATGCATACTTATATAATCTATATATTATATAAATATATAAAATATATGAATAATATGCTTTACATTTTTATAATGCTTTTAACTCTTTCTTGTCCTTAACATTTATCATGTGTCTGACATGATTTGAAATGAGGCTTATGTTTCTGTGTGTATGTCACAGAAATAAAGCATCATCATGCGTTAGACTAGAGCAGTGAACATAATAACATTTTCATTTGTAGAACACTTACAGGCTTCCAAATTACAAAATAAATGTTTATTGAACTTCTAATATGTGTCAGGCCATATATACATATATATGCAATTGCATTTAGTCCTCAAAATAACCTGTTTTACAGCTGAGGGAATGGAGACACATTGAGATTACATAATTTGTCCAGCATCAGCCAGGGATGAGTAACTGCAAATTTGTACTTGCTATATCTGGCTCCACATCTCAGGCTTTTCCTACCTTGCTATCACTATTGTTATTATTTTAACTATGTCATGTTGCTTATAGGGTGCTTTACTATGAAATTTCTTACTGAGTCCTGTCAACTCCATAGAAGGTAAGCTTTTATTCTAGTCTCACAGATGAGGCTCAGAGAAATACCTGCAAGGCTACACACACAGAAGAGGCAGGGGTGAGATGTGAACAAACCATGTCTTTAAACTCTGATTTCAGGGTTTTCCACTCTGCCGAGGGTTTTCACCAATCAGTTGCCCTTTGTTTTCTTCTTAGTTTCAATTTTCTTGGGAACTTTGTGAGAGTGAACTAAGTTTTTTGCTTAATAATACTTTTCCCAGTTTTTAAGGCAGACACAGGCATATGTACATTAAAACTCTGACCTGCAGGCAGAAACACTTAATTTTTACTGATTTGATATAAATGTCTTGAGGGTCATTTCCATTTGGCTCTTTTATAGTGATGGAAACTGTTTCTTGAAAGTCATTTAGCAGTAAGTAAAGGGATCTTAGTGTACATTCCATAGCTGTTTCTTTCCGACTGTCCAAAGATCCACAGGTCTCGCAATACCACAGTGAAATTTTAGGGCTTCCACTTACAACATGTGTAGTCAGTGGAGATAACTAGACTCATTGAATAGAGAGAACTTGGAGATCACCGTCAATTGCATGTTTTAGGTGTGTCATATTTGCTGTTATGCCCCTCACATCTAGCATTGCGTCTAGCACATTTATGAATTACAAGCACTAATAGATGAATGAATGAATGGAGATTGGGAAAATAACATCCTTGTTCTTAAGGTCGAATGGTTAGGGCAGGGGAAGCATCAGAGCCCAGCTCTCTTCCTCGCTGGTCCTGTGCCATTTTCCTTCTAGCACTTTCAGATGAGCTCTTTTATAATGAAGGAGGAAAGAACAAATTTCTCTACTGAGTGGTTCTGAAGCTCTTTGTGAAGTTCAGTCGAGGTGATGTAAGTCTGGCTGTCCCTTTACAGTAATAAGGATTCCTGTGGCTTAGATCTGTTTACCATCACATAGAACTATGTAGGGCACACTTGATTACATTATAGCATTTCATTTTAAAGGAAGACTCAGCACAATCCTCTTCTCTTTTGAGGTTCTCAGTGTCTGTCTATGCCATGTCCTACCCTTTTGTTCACCAATACTCTTGACTATTTGTATGACTCCCTCCCCACTCAGTCTCCAGCCTCTTCTCCAGTCATTTCAGCATTTTCATGGGTGTCTCTCTGCCCTCCTCTTTTCTGATTTTGCCAACTCTATCAATATTTATCTTAATTCCATTCAGCCCTCTGCTATACCCCATGTCTATGGTGATCAATTAGTCTAAGTAGGTACAAGTGGAGGCAGCATCAGACACACCCCAGAAGCATCCTCCACTCAATTCCAGTCCAGTCAGGTTACCCTGTAACTTTTAGAGCAGTAATGATTCTGCTTTCTTATAAGTAAGATAAAATAATGATTGAAATCAACCAAGTGAATAAAGAGTTGAGAGAAAATTCCACAACCAATATCACAAGGAAAACTTAGTCATAAAGAATTTCAGAGTTGGGCTTTTTTTTTTTTTTCCTTCCATTTTTAACAACCTCATCTTTCATCTCTGCAGAAGGCCAGCTTCTTTGTCACTGAGCAGCCCACACCATGGTCTTGCTGGAGACAAGCACTTGTATGATTTCAGTACGTGGTAGAGGTTTAGTAATTAAATACAGGACACAATTTCAAGCAAGGGCAAATGAGGGGCTTGGCCACTCATCAGGTGAGATGACAAATGGCTGGCCCTTGTCCATCAGCATTGCTATAATTACGACGTGTTAACAGAGCTGCTGCCAGTACATAGCCTTGTACATGTCCCTGTTGGTCATATCGGCCTAGAACATGAGTTTTAATTATTTTTAGCAGAAGGGAATTAGCTCAAAACATATCATTTCTCAGCAATAATTATTTGTTTTGTTATTTAGCAACCTCCTCAAATGGTAATAGCTTAAATATTTACCAGGGGCTTTGGGGCAGCTCCCATCTTTTCCTGGATTTTGTATTAAACCTATTCCGGGAATATGGGTCAGAGTCCTCACTCATCAGGTTATTCCACGGCCAACCAAACTCCTGAGTTAGCTACATCCTCTGTTCCCCCCGCCCCCTGCCTTTTTTTTTTTTTTTTTTTTTTTTTTTTTGCTTCCACCTCAGGAAAGACACAAAATTACCCTCTGGCTCTCTCTAGACACCACAGTTAATATTTTGATGGTAAAGTCTGAGATCAATGGATGAAAGGATCTCTCTACTACAACACACACTGTTATAATAAAATACTGTGAAAAACACTCCCTTAAGAGTTGGGGTAGAGTGCAGCTTTTTTTAAAGCATGGATGCCAGTCTTGCCTGAGTAAGACTTACACCAACAGATCCCACCTCAAAGGATTATGAATGGCATCAATGGAATAACGTTATCTTGCATAAATGGTAAAGTACTTCACAGATGCAAGATTATCTTGGGAAAGTCTATACTTCAGCCCTTTGTATTGCTTTTATGTGAGAAATTTAGGGGTATGCTGGCTGTTAAAGTTCAGCTTTTAGCTTAGATATATTTGATATGTAAAGGAAACTCTCTTTCCAAGATAATAGGGTCACCATGAAAAGCGGAACTTCTGGCACACAGGTGTGAATACCACTGCTTATTAAATAAATTAGTTATCCCTTGGTATCTGTGGAGGATTAGTTCCTGCAGATACCAAAATCTGTGGATACTCAGGTCCCTCATATAAAATGGCATATAACCTAGGTACATTTTCTCATACACTTCAAATTATTTATAGATTACTTATAATAACTAATATAAATGCTGTGTAAATAGTTGTTACACTGGATTGTTTTTATTTGTATTATTTTAATTGCTGCATTATTTTTATTTTATTGTATTTTCGATTCACATACTTTCCAGCTGTGGCTGGTTGAATCTGCAGATGCGAAATCTGAGGTTAGGCGAGCCGACTGTATAAGGAACAGGTGTGTTTCCACTTTGCAGGGACACTTCAGTAACTGCCGCTCTCTGCTTGATCAACAGTAGTTCGTACTGCACTGAAAGGAATGTCCTCCTCTTGTACACACCAGCAAGTTAACCTCTGGCAAGATCTCACAGATTAAGCCACGTGGAGATAACACACAGGCTCAATGGGTTAGACGCACTGCAGAGCACCTGGATAAGCTAGATAATTTGTGCAACATGTTCTTATCAGCAGCCTTCTCTAGCTCATCTGTGGCTTACTTTTCAGTTCTCCTGGAACCTGCTTTTGTATGGAGTGTATTTCTACTCCACCTCACTATTGTTAGAAAGAGATCAAATGTTTCGGTCAAGGAGAAAGGTAAGGCAGAAATAAGGAACATTCCAAAATATTATACACCGATAATCCTTCCCCAAAATGTTGTCTTATTCCTCAGAGAAGTTAGGTTTAACACCAAGACTTCTACATCCAAGCAAAGCCCACCTTGGGATTCTCTTTCTTGTAGTGGCAGGTCTTTTTCAAATGAATGAGCACCTTGAACTTTTATACTAGGTGAGAGAGTTTAAGAGTGTCCTAATGCTAAAAACATCTGTTCATCAGCCCGCTCATCTCATGCAACAGCTCTCCAGAGGGGCCTATGCCAGCCTAGAGCAGTCCACACAGTTGTGTCTTGGTGAGGTCAAACATGACTGAATAAAAAACAAGAGGCAGCCAAGGGTAAAAGGCATGAACCAATAGTGCACTAATGAGTGATTTTATAGTGGATGTCAGCTGAGGTTGTTCTGGTACAGGTCTACTAGTCTTCCTTACACTCCCAGAAAGGGAGTGTGTGTAGGTTTGAGACAGAAGAAGGTGCTGAAATAGATCAGATGGTAATTTACCCATGGTCCTATTTCATGGATTTCCACTTTCTCTTCATTGTTGTGACAATCCAGAATGTATTATAGCTAACATTTTCTCCACTTCAGACTGGTTTATAGCTTGCCTCTAATATCAACTCAAAGCAGGTAGAATAAACCGATGGTACCACATGATATTCTGCCACTCCAGTTTATTGAAATGAGTAAATTTATAGCTTTATTTGCATACAGAAAAGTGCATGAGAAAATAAGTATGTACAAAACAGTTGTGTGGCTGATCATGACTTTCAAAAATTGAACTACCTAGAAATAGTTACCTCCAGTTTACCACATTTAGGTATTTGGACATTTAAAGTACTATTTCAAGTCTGTGTTTATAGTGACTGAGTAGGAAGCTGATAGAAAATTATGCCATATATGATCAGCTATTACCATTAAACATAAAACCACAGGACTTTCTACTTGGGGCTAGTCAATAGAGGGTCATGTGGCCACTGTCTTGTTTAGCTTCTGAGCATCACCCTCTTCTTCCCCCTCAAGGTAACATTGGATGTGGTTGATGAACTCCCACAAGAACCTGAGCATTAAGGGTCAAGAGACAACATTAAAAACCCAACATAAACAAAACAAAACAAACTTATTTTGACAAGAATAAACCCTTCAGAACTGTGCTCACAACAGGACTGAAAATGAACTGGGAACGTTTCCAAGTTACGAGGAGAAAAATATTGTAGACATTAGATTTTCAATGGTGACCCCAAACATTTGTTCAACTTTTTCCTCCCCACTTATCTTCCTACTAACGATGATGAGATTGTGGCTGCAAGAAGGTTTTCCAGTTACTTGTTAAAGGCCTAGCACGACCCCAAATAAGCACCTAATGTGTTTGGCACAATCACATTTAGCTGATATGTTGCTCTGCAAAATAGAGTCCTTTGTTGCTGAGTTGAGTTCAATTTCTCTTGAACATTAACTGCTCTTCTGGAACTTCAGCTCAAGAGAAAGGCCTCCTCTTCCACAGGAAGGATATAGGTTGTGCCCATTTGCAATTCTAGTTCTTGGGACTAGCAATTACCGAGAATGAAGAGAGGCTCCAGAGCTGTCTGTGAATCATTAGATTTTTTTTTTTTTTTTTTTTTTTTTTTTTGCCCTGTGAAAATCTCTGTTGCTTGTGAAAGAGTGGTAATGCTACTTGAACCCAGGAGCAAAACTGACTGAAAAAAGAATCAGGAAGAAAACGAGAGGAGAGATGAATAATGCTCTTCCCTCATTTGCAATGGCTAGCAGGAGATGGGAGAAAAGGACAATCTTGGCCTTGGGAGAAATTGATCTTCAGAAAGAAGAGAAGCTATCTTTTTAAAAAGGTCCTTCAGTGGTTAGATTCCAAAGTGTCTAAGGAGAAGTTGTAGTTGCTTCAATTTTACTTTAGAAATTCTCTGTAACTGACAGTCTAAAGCAAGATTTCTTTTAAGAAGGTGCCTTGTTCTACTATAACCTTTAGGTTTTATGCTCTGAAACAGAACCCCCGAACAACTTTGAACAATAAGGATTTGAAAATTTATTCAAAACACTATGAGATGAAGGGATGTGGTGGCTGCGTCTCCCAACCAGAGGGTAGAAGGCAGGTGTTCTAGAATGTTCCAGGGACACAATAGGCAGGGTTCAGTAGGAAAATTACTGTACTTCATTTACACTTAAGCTAGAGAGTTTAGGATCTTAATTTAATTAAAGCCATAGATTCAGTTTAGCTTTAACCTAGACAGAAAGTGAAAAGCATTTTACAGGTAGAAGAGGCAACAAGAAATAAGGCAACAGATAATATGTCAAAGCTGGAACAAAGGCAGAAATCAGGGCATGTCTGGCTATCAGCTTTGTTTTTGACTACTAAGGCCAACCTTTTTATTCCTCCGGATGGTCTGCAGACCAAGTTCCTAGAGAGGTATGGAGAAGAAAGAAACCCGTGGTTAGAATTTTTGAACTGAATATCAATGTATTAAATATCAAGTCATTATTAAAGATGTCAGTAATAGTATCTCCTAGGGCTGATGTGAGGATTGACGAAGATGATAAATGTAGAGCATCTAATAAAATGATTAGCGCAAGTGCTCAACAATGTTAGTTATTTTATCCCATGAGAGTTCCCCTTACCCAATCTATTGATGTAGCAGGTTGACCTAAACTATCCTTCCTTCATGACCTAAAGAAGAAAGGACTGCCAAAGAGAAGTCTAGTTCATTCAATTTAGTCCATACAATCCATCTTGACTCCGAGTGTTGTTTACTCCTTCCATAGGTTTGGGTGTATCTCCCCTTGAGTGGAAGGTGAGAATGAGTCTCTAGTAAGACTTCTAGCTCTTAAATATCTACTCTACTGCGTTATTACCTTTAGAATCACCTGCACTCTTGTTAAAATGAAGCATTTCCTTGGCACCAAAGAGAAATTCCTTAGGGCTGCGGTAGGACCCAGGAATTTGCATTTTTAATGATTTACCCAGTTCTCTGAAGCAGTTTATGGAAAGGTACTATAGGAAACACAGACATTGTAGAACTGGAGTTGAGGGAAAATGATCCAAATGCCTATAAGCTCAATCTTATTGTTCTTACCACATTTAAGATATTTATCTATTAAAAATAATTACATTCTAGATGGGCCAAATCATAGTTTAGTAGTCCTGTTTGGATGAGACAAGATTGGAAAAAAAAGGGGTTTTTTTTTTTTTTTTTCATTATTCCTATTGTTCTACCCCTACCAGCTGCCCTACCTGCTCTAAAATGGGGAGCACCTTCTTTTCCCTACTAAATTCAGTCTTTTGAGATGAGAACAAAGTTGCTGTCACCTTCTGTTGAGAAAGAGCTACACTGAGCCCTTCCAGGGTTTCAGCTGAGGGTGATTCAACCTAATCACTTTCTAAGATTAAGTAGAATCTTAGACAGAAGAATCAACCTTCAGACTCATTTTGAGCTCCTACTGCCTATGAAGGAGATCTTTAACAGTTGTTAAAACTTTTAGATTTAATACCATCAAGAGGAGTAATGATCATAATCTGTTTTGCTGACTTGTATGGTGGCTTCAGAAGATCTTCAGAATCTGAACCCTTTATAGGAAACCAAATTATTACTAGGTTGTTTTGCAATCACTTCAATATGAAAGTTAAAAGGTTAGAAACCTGTGATGTGTTGAGTTTTACTTCCCACACAGAACTGAAAAACCAAAAATGGGATAAGATAAAAATCCACATCCCCAAGGGTTTATTACTATTTTTTGATGTGTTTAGGAATTCTATTCTTAAGTGCCCAGCCTAGTCATTATTGAATGATCTAAGTATAGATTTCCATGTTGATTATTCTTAAATTATAGATATTTACCCTCTTTCCAATTCTAAAATTAAAATTTCACTCTTTACTCCATGTCACCCTTTCTCACAAAAACCCCTGAGATAGACTTATTAGGATCTTCTACTTACAGAATTTAGGCAAAAGGATTTCCAAATGGATCCCTATATATCTCAGAAGATACAGGTTGAGGAGAAGCCACCTAAGAAGATAAATCATCTAGTCAATAAATACAGTTACAGTCATAAGAAAAAAAATTTACAATGAAGACTTCCAAAATTCTTTTAAAACTCGCTTAGGCCATAGGCCAATCGGCCAATCAAACATTATACGGGGCTTACAGTGATTTGTTTCCATCTGCTTGCACGTGGCAGTGTATATTATTTACGTGAAAATCAAGGTTCAGATGCATTTCATTTGCCTCCCCCAAATGGGAAGTATTATTTTTATAAACTATAGAAATATTATTGGAAAATTAAGAACTTACATTTTTGAAAGGTTTTCAAGATGGTATTTTGGCTCAATTTTCTCCCGAAATGCTTTCATGGGTCAGGTTAAGTGAGATATGAAGAATGTTTTCTATGTGATATTTCTCAAATTCAGAAGATAATAGTTCTTGTGCAAATAATCCTTCTCCAGTTTACATCAATGTTTATACTGTGAAGGTTCTTGGTGACAAATCTTAGCCAAACATGTTTTACCATCAAAAAGTTATTATAGCCAGGTGCGGTGGCTCATGACTGTAATCCCAGCACTGAGGGAGGCCAAGGCAGATGGATCACTTGAGGTCAGGAGTTTGAGACCAGCCTGGCCAACATGGCGAGACCCCATCTCTACAAAAAAAATACAAAAATTAGCCAGGTGTGGTGGCATGTGCCTATAGTCCCAGCTACTCAGGAGGTTGAGTCAGGAGAATTGCTTGAACCCAGGAGGTGGAGGTCGCAGTGAGCTGAGATTGCACCACTGCGCTCCAGCCTGGCCGACAGAGGAAGACTGTCTCAAAAAAAAAAAAAAAGCTATTATAAAAGCAAGGTTAATTCAGGAGGCCAGAGCTCTATGTGGCATGTACTTTGGAGAACAGCTTCTAGTGGTTGATACTTACAGAGGCTTGTGATGAACCAAAAGAGTCTTTAAAGAAAGGGTTCTCAAATGCATTGTCAGCAGATTTGGTAACTGGCAGGGAAACTTGTCTGGGTGCTGGCTTTGGTGGTTCTAGAAGGCAAAAAATCCAGGCAATCAGTAGACAAGCTTTCCCCAAATACAGGCCAGTCCCTGAGTCAGCTTATCTTTGAAATTTAGTTCCATACTTTTGAAATTTACATCAGTGGAACAAAAATCAACACCAAATACTAGGTATCCCAATAATTATTATCCCTCTCAGAAGAGAAAGCTATGCATATTTATCTGAAGTGGGAGAGATTCAGAATCCCCTCACTTAAAGTTTTGGAACATGGATGACGCCTTATTATACAGCCCTCCAAGAGCCACCAGTCATCACATTTCAATAGCTCATGGCAGCCCTCTTAAGATTTATCACTAGAGGGCAGCATTGGATCAGTCCTCAGAAATGACTAAGGTAAACAGTTATCACCAAAAGGTAAATGGTTAAGTTGTCTCCATAACCCTTGATTGCCAACAGAAGCAAAAGCAAGGCTATTGATGGGTGGGAGAGGGTTCATTTGGGGGACTCATTTAGGTTCATGTGGCAGTGGAGATAGTTGTTGGAACAGTAGGCAGAGTGGTGAGTGGCTTACCATTGATCTTATTCAATAGTTGATTAGCATCAAAGTCATCATGGTCTGCATTCTCCTGAGGAATGCCAACCTTGCTGTTGAAATAACTGGAAAAGGCACTCGAAGTCCCAGAAGGAGTCTGCTCTCCCTTCCGGGCAGGCACAGCAGGTGGCTGCCGCAGTTGGAAATCCTTAAACATTTCTTTCACATCCTTGATCTCTTTATCCCCAAGTGGGTCTAAGGCAGTGAAGGCATCACTGGAGATGTCCTTGGGAGGGCCAGCTCTGGGAGGTGGCTGAGGAGGAGTGGCCAGGAGAGAAGAGTGCATGGACTGGGGCTGAGTGGACACAGCAGGAGCTGGAAAAATATTGCTCTGAAAAGGATTCCCCAAAGGGCTTGTTGTTGACCAAGCATTGGGTGCCGCAGATGCAGAAGGGCCCCAGACAACAGGCATTGGAGGGGGAGTTGAGGCTGCAAAGGGTGAAGGCTGATTCCAACCTGGAACAGCTGGACTTGTACCAAAAATGACAGGCTGACCAAAACCTGAAGGTTGACCACCCATCATGGCTCCCGGAACAATTGAAGGGGACTGATTGAAGACTAAAGATGCTGTGTTCCATGGTCCTGCCTGAGGGAGTGTGACAGTTACACCACCTGAAGTAAGAGGAAGAAAAATACTTATCAGGAGCCAAGCTTGAAGAAGATTCTTGAATTTCAGAGAGCACAACTCTCTGGGAAGTCTCGATGCAGCTAACACCTCCACTGAGTCCTGAGGCTGATGTGGGAAGAAGAAAGACTCTGAGCGATTAATCACTGTAAAAGTTAGCCAGCTAATCTATATAGTGAGCATTCAAATGCTGGTTGCATTTTGAGGCCCATGTTCTTCCTACCATGTCTTTTTAACTTTCCTCATTAGAGGTACCTACTCATCAAAAAAATAAGCCTTTATCATACAGACACTAGTTGTCTGATACATCACAAACAACTAGAACAGAGCCTGTTAATAGCAGGGACTTATTTGTTAAGTGAATATATTTTTATGCACAAACCATGCTGATTATGATGTAGTTAATTAAGATAATCCATTGGACTCTCTGAGTCATGGATTTGATCTTTTCATTTGGCAACTGGCTCATGTCTGGAGTCTTATGGAAACCAGCGGTCACACATGTGCAGAAGATCTCAACATGCTTGCATCCTGAAGAAACCATTTCAAAGTTTCTCCACTTTTTAATGCTGCCAACGCTGATACAGCTATATACATAAAGGGAAGATAAAGTTTGGCCGATGCCAAGGGAGTTTTAGGTGTTTATATATAAAAATGGAGGAAACGATGTTATCCTAGGAGGACTGAAACCTACTTGCTTTGAGCGTTGGAGCATGGCATTCTTTAGTTATGGAAGTTTTCTTCAGACCTGGGTTAGGGATGTTACATTTCCAAGAGGGAATACTTTGAAAATGGTGTTTAGGAGTGATGGAGCACGAGATTCTATCTTTGAGCTTCTTAGTCTGAGACATTGGTATTACCTGACTCCATTTTCATCAAGCACGCTGGCCATCTGGCCGTGGGCACACATGGTATATTCACAGAGAGTGGTGGGTTTCAGAACAGGACATTTCACTTAATCAGCATGCTTTTTGGAGGTGAGGAAACTGGGTGCAAGGATATTAATTAAAATTCAGAAGGTCATAGTCTGGTGGTAGAGACTGAAAATCAGGCGCACTGGCTCGAAATCCGACACCCCATTCTCCTGTTCTGCCTACTTGGCAGCAAGACATGGGGCAATTTTAATTTTCAAATGCTATGTTAATTCAAACACTTATTTCACAGATACAGAAATCAGACTTCATTTTCACTGAAGAATATACCCTTTCATAACAAATGAAGAGAAAGTTCTCTTTTATTCTACAATACAGGCTCTAAAAATGGGTTTAGTTTGAACAAAGTTATTGCTCATATTTTAAAACACGCTCAGTTAAATTGTATTAACGGAAGCCAGATCATTCACTAATAATTTCCACCAGTTAGATGTGCAAAAAGGAAGGTAGAATTTTGTCATCTTTCATGTTGGATAACTTGTCTTCACTTAGGAAAATATCGTATTAGTGAGAATGGTATTCGTAAAAGAGAAAAATATTAGGGCTGGGGGCAGTGGCTTACTCCTGTAAACCCAGCACTTTGGGAGGCCAAAGTGGGAGGATCACTTGAGCCCAGGAGTTCAGAACCAATCTAGCTAACTTGGAGAAACCCTGTCTCTACTAAAAATACAAAAATTAGCTGAGTGTGGTGGTGCACGCCTGTAATCCCAGCTACTAGAGATGCTGAGGCACAAGAATGGCTTAAACGTGGGAGACAGAGGTTGCAGTGAGCTGAGACAGCACTGCTGCACTCCAGCCTGGGTGACAGAGTGAGACTCTGTCTCAAAAAAAAAAAAAAAAAAAAAAGAGAGAGAGAGAGGGAAATATTACATTTGCCAGGAATTCAAGGCTTTCTCAGTATATACTTATACCAGTCTTCATTCCTACCCACCAAATTCCCCACATTGTGTTTCAACACATTTAAGGCCCAGCTGGACAAAGTAGGGGCAAGGACTAAGGAAAAAGGGGACATGGGTATAGAACATTAATTTTATTACCTTCTGAAGCTAGATTAAAATACAAGCAAGTTGAAACTGAGGGCTCAGCTTTCTACAATACCCTCTCCCCACCCCCCAGATCTCCAGGGGAGACAGTCCCCCAGCTGGTTCTAGCGGAAGCCAGACCTACAACCTTCCATGGTTTGGCTGAGGATCCCTGCTAGTGGACAGGGACTATACTGTAGAGCTCAGTTTGAGTCCCATGTCCAAACTTGGAACAATCATCAGTATTCTGCAGTTGTATACCCCAAGGCCTCCACAGGGGCACCTAGCCAAAAAGCTTCACTTCGTCTGAATAAATAAACAGTTATAGGGTCCAGCTGTATTTTCAGGCTGACTTGTTAAATATTGGCTGCAAAAATTCTTAAGGGCATTGATATTAGATACAAAGCTCTGTGATGTGATCTCGCTGCAGACATTGCATTGCAAGTACTCTGGTCTTCTGTGAAGGAAGGGTACCAACCAGCTCCACTTGGGGGTGCAGGGAAAAGAGCAACGCAGAAAAGGAGAAGCCCCCAAGAGACATGAAGTCTTTAGAGAGAGCCTCTTGATGGGGTAAATGCGAACAGAGACCTGGGACAAGCTGGCTTTTCATACCCTCGCTGATTTCAGCCACTCAGCAGTTGAGTAACAGTCCTCCTCTGGCCACCCTATTCTAGATATGATTAAACAGACTTCTTGTAAAAGAACCAAAATATTTTCCTTTGTAGGAAAACAACAGAGACAGAGAGGAAAACAAAACAAAACAAAAGAAGGATCCTGATGACTGACTGCAGGAGGCAGAGAAAGCCAGGATCCCTGGTCAGATTTTATCAAAGGAGAGGAGAGTCCTTCCTCATCTACAGTCCTCCACCTCCCAAGCCAGAGTCCATTTGAAGTTTGTAGACGTGCCAAGAGCAGAAAAATAAAGAGTCCACAGCAGGACAGCAAAAACTATTATCAGGGTTTCTGAAAACTGTACCATGGAGTCTGAAAAGAAGTATAGGCTATGGACAAAGAATAGCAAGGCTAGCCCTCAGTCAAATGGACTTTCTCACTGTCCTACCATAGAGTGATCAGCAGCTCACACAAGCTAATGACACATTTAGGAATTAAGAGCATCAATGCATCCTAGATGTCTGATAAAATTCCACATCTTCCCTTATTTCCCTGCTTTTTTCAACTTTGGCTTTCTAGGACTTATGTTCTAGCTTCAGTAAAACACTCAAGCTAGCCAAAATATTGGCAAGGAGCTCCTATGGCAGAAGCGTTCAGAGACTGATTAGGATGTGTGCCTGATCTACCCTTACCATATGCCTAGGAACACAGCTGGGCCCAGAATCTAGAACTTTCACTCTATGACTTATTCTTGCTTCAGACTTAACTTATATCCTTCTTTGGCATATATTCCTGCTAAGAGGGCTATGTGTTGAAAGGGCATAGGCCTTCGATCTATTATGGTAAAAGACATGGAAGACATGCATGTTGCTACAGTTGACAGACAAACCTCTCTTATGTCAACCCTGTTTTGTTACTGAAGCTGGTCTGAGTTTAGGATCCCTTACAATTGTCTCTCAGGAAACCATGACCAGTTGGTTCAAGTAATTACAATATTGAAAATGAATGTATTGTCTCATGCTGCCTTGAGGAGCCAAATGTGAGTACAAGTCAAGAATATCAAATGGGTGTGGGGTTGTATAGGAGTAGAAGTGAGAGAAGGGCTCCCTGGGATGCTCAAATCTTATGCTGTAGAACCCTCTAGGAGTATGAAATGTCTTCCGATGCATCATCATTTTATGAGCAAAAGCAAAAGAGTCATACTTAATTTTATCTCTAGGCACCTACCTAGACCCGCCAGGGGCCCCACTGGGGCAGGAGCACTTGTTTTGAAGAGATCCAGAGGGTTGGGCTGCAGGGCTGTAGGTTGTCCTGTGGGTGACGCCTGGCCTGAAGGTTCTGAGACGGGAGGAGCAAAGATGTCTGATGCAAGCAAGTCATTGGCTGAAGACTGACAGGACAGGGAGGGAGGGAGAAGCCTTAGTTACTCACTAACAGTGAAATACAGCTTCATTTTGTCTCCTACTCTATACCCCAATTTGAGAGCCACAAAAAGGAAAACTTTTTTCTTGACAGACAAACAACAACAACACCTACTACTACAGAAAAAGAGTCCTCCAAAAAGACACAGATTCCTACAACGGATGGACTACTGAGTCTTGGTGTCTGATACTACCTAGGGCTTGCAAAGTGAAATCTACTATACTCATTTACACAGTCACATTGGTCTGGTCTCATCAGCTAAATGCTTGAAGCTGGGGAAGCAAGTGTGTAAAAGGGGCAACCACCAATAAGCGTCCTAAATATTTTTGATAATTCCATTGGATTTTAAGTCAGTCTACATAGAAATCATAGGGTCTTAATCCAGGCAAGCCTTCATATTCTTAGAAGAGGTAAAAAAAAGACATCTATGGGAACTGCATTTTAAGCTGCTCTTAAATAAAGCTGAGATCATAGTGGTAACAGTAAATACATAAGCTTTTTCTAAACTTATGTATTTAGTCAGTATTTAAAAGAGGAGATAAGCTCGAGAATTTTACACCACCACCATGGACATTAATGTAATATGATGGGTGTGCAGGGCGTGCGTTAGTGTCAGGGAAGTACAAAGGGAATCACAAGGACTCTCACCCTCCCAACCCAGAGCATGATGATCAAACTTACCAGAGGTATAGAAGCATAGCAGCATTAAAAATGGAAAAACTTGTGTTTAGTTTAATCATAAGTGACAAGACATGCACACGGAAAGCAGGGTGTGACAAACACTGCTGAGAAGTTTAAACACAGTGGCAGTTAGAGGAAAGTACTCCTGGAGAACCAAAGTGCCTTATCCCACCTTCTATTTCACAGCCACACAGGAAACTACGAGAGCAGCAGGAAAGAGAGCTTGCATCACACCACCCTTTGGTACCGAACATGCACTCTGCTAATGGATATGTGGAGAAGACAATTCACCTTAGCAGTCCTTCTGCCTCTTCCTGGTTTGGTACTTTGTGGAGGTGGGATAATGGCTATGGAGTCATGTGGTGAGGACTGGACAGAGCTTTCCAAGTCCTGCTTTACGCCATTCTGTATGGACAGTCCTTTGGGAGGGCTTCCCACAAAAGGGTTCGGGGAGGATTTGACAGAGAAGCCATTCTGTTCTCTTTCAGACACCCCATTTTGAGTTCTCACTGCTGGCTGGGTTTGCGAACTCGAAAAGGGCCATGGGCCTGCCTGAGCTTCCTGTTTGCCAGTCCGGTTAGAGATCTGGTCAAATTGCTGACCAAAGTAGTCAACATCACCATTCAGGGGCCCATTACTCAGTGGAGTAGATGAGCTACTCAAATTCTCTTTCTTCTGATCTGGAGATTTGAGAGAATCAAACGAAGAAGGTGTCGATTGGTCTGGCTGTGTGAAAGGATCATCACGGAAAGGATCAGGATTAGGGGTGGGAAAGAAGTTGAGATTGGCAGAAAAGGCATTTTCAGGCAAGAAGGATGCCTGAGGTTTTGGTCGAGGAAGAGAACAGGAGGTGATGCCGTTTGTTAAGAATGGATTTTCTCTTAAAGAATTCTGATTGGTGTCGATTTCAGAGTTTAGATCCACTAACAGGATATCTTTGCTTTCCTATCACATTTGGAAAGAAAAAAAAAAGAAAGTGTTAGTTCATGTTGTGACTTCAAATGAGAAAATTACATAAGATGACTAGGATTATCAGAATTTCTATTTGAATTTGGTCTTGATAAACCAGTTGATCATTACCTCCTTCCATCAACCCCTGTAGTCCATTACTCCCTAGCTATAGCCTGGGTCCTTTCTATTACTCCCCAGTATCATGCCCTTTTATTTAAGTCTCAACATCATTAGGTGAAGTCTTACTGTTGCTTACTTCATGTCTCTGCTCACCCTGGTTCACACATACTGACTGGCTTAATTCATTATGAGCATTGTTTCAATTTGTGACTTTGAAAGTCTTGAAGGGAATTGATTGTGAGTTACTCTAAATGATTATCAAAGTATGTTGAGCTTGAAAGTAAGTGGTTTCAGAAGCCTAGCTCAGCTTCCTACCTGATACACACACAGTCCTCCTCTATTGTAACCCCCAGAGTCATGTAGGATCATCTCTCTAAATGAGAACATTCATCAACTAATACATTCATATTTTATAGTTCTGGCTGTAATGAAATTTAAGGTCAAATGCATTTCCCTAAAATCAGTCCAGTTCTTTCCTCTAGAGGTGGGAGAGAGGCTTTTCCTTTATGTCACGGCCTTCAGGTATGCCTCTTAATATTAAGGCTCTTGCTGAAGCTGATAGCCAAGTAGGATCTCATCCTCATCATCCCAGTCTCTCCTCTGGACTTACCCTTTTTGTCTATGTCCTCTGAAAGAGCTGAAAGAGACACTCAATACTGACCTAATTTAGTCAATCACACATTAAGATCTCCTATTTGTACATCTTTTCATAACATTGCTTAGAGTTGCCTGTGTTGTGACAGTAATCTCATTTATTTAGTGGTTAAAGTCAACCAAAAACTGATCTTTAATTTATATACAGTAGTCCCTCCTTATCCTCAGGGAGTATGTTCCAAAGCCCACAGTGGATGTCTGAAACGGCACATAGTGCCAAAACCTATATACAGTATATTTTTCATATACATACACATGATAAAGTTTAATTTATCAGTTAGGCACAATAAGAGATTAACAACAACAATTAATAATAAAATAAAACAATTATAACAATATGCTGTAATAAAAGTTATATGAATGTGGTCTCTCTGTCTCTCTTCTCTCAAAATATCATATTGTACTGTACTCACTTATTTTCAGACCAAGGTTGACCACGGACTTATTTTCAGAAAGTGAAACTGCAGATAAAGGGGAACGATTGTACAAGGTAGACACATGGGTTTAAGAGTTAATTTGAAAGACATATCGAATATATAGCTCTACTAATTCTATCCCCTCTCTATCATTTCTCTGGTGTGTCAATTTTTTGAATTTTCAACTGTTCAATAGAAATTTCTCAGCTTAAAAGCAGTAAATTTGATGAATCCGACATGTCTTTATTCCAGTAAAAGACAGAATTGTAACTCACCCTAGGATAGAACTTTCATACTGATATCACTTCCTTCTGCTTGACTTTGATCCATTAAATACTTAACTATGCTACCCAGAGAAGAATATAAATGATAAAAAATGCCTCGCTGAAGTAGAAGTTATAGTAGTTACCTTGCATTATCGTGGGCAGAATACTAAATATTTTGATCATTGTGGAAAAAAACAACTTCAAAGGAATATAAAATTTGCAAATTAGTGAATACAAAAGAGTTCACATAGAATTCCTTGGCTTTTAAAAGAAAAAAAATACCCAATTTTTTAGAAAATTTAAGTCCTTGGCCGGGCGCAGTGGCTCAAGCCTGTAATCCCAGCACTTTGGGAGGCCGAGACGGGTGGATCACGAGGTCAGGAGATCGAGACCATCCTGGCTAACACGGTGAAACCCCGTCTCTACTAAAAAATACAAAAAACTAGCCGGGCGAGGTGGCGGGCGCCTGTAGTCCCAGCTACTCGGGAGGCTGAGGCCGGAGAATGGCGTAAACCCCGGAGGCGGAGCTTGCAGTGAGCCGAGATCCGGCCACTGCACTCCAGCCCGGGCGACATAGCGAGACCCCGTCTCAAAAAAAAAAAAAAAAAAAAAAAGAAAATTTAAGTCCTATTTCATGGCCACAAAAGAGGCAGCAAAATCAGACCTAAATGGCACTTTACCTTTTGGATTTTTTACTCTGAGGCATAAAAACACAGTTTTTATAAGCCAAAGCCAGGCTTTCTCTTTATAAAAGAAGAATTTGTCACAAGAAAGAGCTTATAATTAAAAAAAAATTTAATCAGAGAAATGGTTTGGAAGAGCTATTAATCTAGGGATCTTTATACAATCTAAAGGTAGGATAAAATTTATTACAAAAGCTTGTGATTTCAATATTTATTTATTTGTTTTGAGCCACCTCTGGGTTAGAACAGTTGACTGTTCACAGCTGTTCTCCTTTTCAAATACTTCAGAAGAAGTCCTTAGGACACCAAACAGGAGCCACAATGTTAGACTTCTGAATAGTCACCCTATAAGTAAAATGTATAAGGCTCTCCTCAGGCTGGGTTTGTTATTAATCCAAGATTAAAAGTGTAGTTCACAGACTACAACTGAGAGGCCAAAGACTCCTCATCCACCTCCTTGGTCAGAGCCTCATTCATTCTTTGTCAGACTGTCAACACTGCATCCAGTTGGCCACTGTTTGAGCACCTGAGCCTCAGGCACTGGAGATAGGCAGTAGGTTACAGAACCTACTCGTAGGGAGCTCCAGTAAGTGGGCATAAATCCTGAGTTCCATAGCCTAGCTCTTCTCTGGGTGGCTAATCTCACCTAACCATTCCAGTTTGTCAGACTGAGGACTTCCCTACTCAAAGCCTTAAGTGGCCTCCTGCTGCTCCCTATATTAAAATAAGCCTCCTTAGGCCAAATTTTCATCATCCACAATAAGACCCACGTTGTTTCTAGCCCAACTACGAACCTACTTTCCTACATATATCAAAGACCCAACTCAATTCAGATTCTTTACAAAGCTTTTAGCATTGATTTTTCTGTCTGCACATTCCCTGTTGCCACCCATGTTATCTTAATGGCATGTATACAAGGACATAAGTGACACTCTTGCTTTGTATCCTGATCCCATCCCTTGTACCAGATTTAATTTCCTTGATCATAGGTCATGTCTTATATTCTTCCCATAGTAACTGTGCTTTCAAGTGGTTAAGTTGTTAAAGTTACAGAATATGGGTTTTTATGTTTTTCTTTTTCTTTTCTTCTTTTGAGATGCAGTGTGGAAGGAAAATGCTCAAGGGGCTTGCCAATAAAAATTCTGTTCTAGGGGATACCACATAGCTTGCAACATGAGCATTATTTCAAATTCATAAAACTTTTCTGTATAAATTTGAGGGGAGTGACAACCATCTAGGACCAATAATAAAGTCTAGGCAATTTAGATTTCTTTCTCTCTTTACATGTTTCAAAGCAATTGTTGAAAGAGTTGAATATTTTTAAACATGCTGGCTTTGCCAAGTAGAGATAAATCTATTTTTGACCTATGACTATAGAGTCAATAGATAAGAACATGTTGTCAAAGCTTAACCAGCACATTAATTAGATCTGTTAGCCTTCCTTTGGTTATCAGAGTATATATTTTGATGGTATTTTACTTTATTGTTAGTTTAGCTAAAACTTGAATTCCTATAAATAAAAAATTTTTAGACTGCATAAAGTCTAATGAAAATGAGACTGAAGTTTATCCATATTGTTTTCCATTTCCGTTTTTAGAACATTCTGGAAGTCTACAGAAGTAGATTATAAGGCAGTACTTCCTTGCCTGTTCCACTGGAATTCCACTTCATATCTTGAGTGCTTTGCTCTCTTTGAATATTACTGATTTATTTTGAAGAAAGCATCACTGATGGAGGAAAGGGCAAAGTTGACTACAAATCAAAAGGACCTCAGAGTTAGGATGGATCTGTCAGGATAATCTAGTCTAGTATTTTAAAAAGTTTATCCTCAGAACTATAGCAAACATTATGAAGAATGTAAGGTTCTATAGGCAAGTGAGTTAGGGCTCACTGCTAAAATGAATATTAAACAGGCTTCTCTCTTACAGGTATTTTAGAACATTACCATGCATTGTGATTCTCATTTGGTTAGGGTCAGAGAAGAATGCTTGAAGTCCCTGCTCCTCTCCATCTCATTTGACCTGAAAGTTTTATGCAGTGAGGATTCACAGGCCTCAAATTCTTTGCAGAACTCCGAAGTGAGAATTTTACCCAATCTTTGATCTGTTGCTTGAACTCCTGTAACCTTGGTCACGTAGGCTTCCATGTTAATTTCCTGATGCAAGGGAGTCCTTTCTAGACATTGCCCCCCATTATTCTATACTAATTCTCTTTTTGTGTTTATTGCCTTCTCATCTTTTATGTTCAATTCTAGAAACTCACTTCCTCAGAAGCATTATCTGAATTTCTGAACTAGATAAATACCCTGTAAGTAACATCAATTGCTAATGATGTGATTAGTTTTAGTGTTGGTCTCCCTGCCAGAGAGTAAATTCCATGATGTCATTGATGTTGTGCATTTTACTGCTATGCCTTGCAAATAGCGGGTGCTCAGGAAACTGTTATATAAATAAAAGAAGTTGCAAGAAGTAATTCAAAATGTCATGGACATGAGGTATGTTTTGGAAGGTCTGAAGACTTAGGCTTAAGCCTTGAATCTGGACCTCTTTCCTGTTTTTTTTCTTCTTCTACTTCTTCTTCTTCTTCTTTTTCCCTGAACCACCATTTTTTTTTTTTTTTTTTTTTTTTTTTAATTTGTAAAGGAAAATACTGTTCTATTCTTATAGGGTTGTTACAGATCATTCAATATTGAGCAGACTGGATATGGTATAAAATCCTGTGAGAATGGGGAGCTTTCTAACAAGGACAAGCTTTGGTGGAATATAACTGAACCTCTTGTTTGTTTTAAATCTTACTTCACACCAAATTTATGCTGCTAAATTGCAACTGACAGAATGCAAAAGAAATGAAGAGGACAGGAGGCTTTATGATTACCCATCTAACAATCATACTTTCTTCAAGTAGGCTTATTCAAGGGCTATTATTCAGCTCCTCCTTCTAATCCTAAGTGATACCATGAAGGACTACATTGCTGACCTATTGTTCAGGTTTAACCTGTAAGCAATATTAATATAACTGAATTAGTGTGGATAGGTTCCCATGGTGACTTAAGATTCACATTTATTCTAAAAACCATTGACACTTCATTTGCAAAAATCAACAGTCACCTTCCAAGTTTCAATGAAATGCTTAGGATTTCTGGTTATTGCCAATTTGAGTTATAGATGTCATTTTTATTACATTGCAAATTTAAAAACAAACACTTACTGTTGGACTATTTAGGTCAGGAGGTGTAGACATGTCCCCAAACAAATCCATCTGGTCAACACCCTTAAAAAAGTATTTGAATTAGATTCAGATGTGTCTACTAAAAAAGATTACTTCGTATATTGTTGTGATCATTTGTTTCCTAAAGTTTAGGAAAGTAGTTGTCACAATTTAATTTCCATTTAATTAATAGATTTCATATTAAGCTATTTAGGTCAAGAAGTGTAGACATTTCTCAAAGCAAATCTATCTTGTCCACATCCTTAAAAATGTTAGATTAGATTCAGGTGTGGCTACTAGAAAGATTACTTTTCTAATCTTTTTTTGACTACTTTTGTATATTGACATAGATGTTACACTAACATTTTGAAAAATAGTTGTCTCAATTGAATTTTCATACAGATTCAATGCAGATTTGGTATCAGCAACATCTACAGGAAGTAGAAACCACGTTCAGATAAATAAGAGCTGTCAAACATCACATATTAATACATACCAATTTCAGTTTGTTAGTTTGGTCATCTAGAATCATTAGGGCTTCGCTCCCATTCTGAAAAGATAGCAAATATTTAAGGATTTAGTTGAGCTTTCTCTATAAAATGTATTTGTCCACTGTATTACCTTACTAAGCAGCAATGGTTTTGGTATTCATCTTTTAACTAAACATCTTTCATGATCAAAGTGGTCATAAACACATAGGAATAAGCGAGGTGGTAAGAGTGGTTGGGCAGGTAGCAAACAGGGGCTTACGCGCATCACACACATGATTAACAAGAAGTAAAGATGCAATTTTACCTCAACTGCTTTGTTGGCTTCCTCTATCTAAAAAGAAAGATACATATTCAGTGATCTTCGTATTCATAGTGAAAGGGAGTTAAATACAAAAACAAGTATGCCTGAGGTTCACAGACATAAGGCAAGAATAAGTCTCATATATTATTTCTGCCCTCCATTCCCCTCCCCTTTTCATGTCAATATTAGGTTTGAGTAGAGGTACTGGATTTAAACTTGGTTGTCCTGTATATTTCCTAGAATTAATATGAATCTTGTAGAGAGAGAAAAAATAAAAGCCAGGGGGACTGGAGATTAGAAGTGCCTAACCATAAAAATCTATCCATTTCCCTACTGGGAAGAATAGACAATACATATAGAAGCCAAATTTTCAGATAGATCATATTTATACATAATATTAAACACAGTCCTGAATACAATTTTAAGCTCGTTTGTTTGTTTTTGTGAGACAGACTCTCGCTCTGTCGCCCAGGCTGGAGTGCAGTGGCACAATCTTGGCTGACTGCAACCTCTGCCCCTCGGGTTCAAGCAATTCTCCTTGCCTCAGACTCCCGAGTAGCTGATATTACAGGCGCCTGCCACCACCCCTGGCTAATTTTTGTAGTTTCAGTAGCGATGAGGTTTTGCCATGTTGGCCAGACTGGTCTCGAACTCCTGACCTCAGGTGATCCACCTGCCTCTGCCTCCCGAAGTGCTGGGATTACAGGTATGAGCCACTGCACCAGGCCAGCTTTAAATTTAATGGAGCATTAATCAGGTAGTACTTGCCTTTTTCTTTTCTTCTTCCTTTTTCTTTACATTATAGATAACTTGAAAAAGGTCTTTAAGATCAACAACTAATGGTTCAGCCTGCAGCAAGGGAAAGCACTGTTATCAGTATTTTAATTTTAGTATTTTATTTCCTTTGTCTCACATCAGTTATAATTCATACTGGGATTTTTTTTAATCTTAAAACTCCTTACTTCCCTCCCCTGGCTTATTTATAGGGGATCACCACCAACCCAATCCTCACCCTTAGGTACATAAAGGACAGCAGGGTTAATAAGTATTTAGACAAAATAAGAGGTATCATGATCATTTTCAAAGTCCTTTAAGGTTTCTGAGAATAATTCACCATTGTTCTGAAATCGATATTCACTTTATAAGAAGGTCCGTTCTCACAATCCTGTGGCACACAGTAGTACATGGCTATCGATGACATTTTTTAAAGATTCCACAGGCCAATAAAAATAGTCATTATCTGAATCATTATTTAGCCCTCCTACATCCAATTATTTCCAGTAAATTTTCTAGTTGAGTGACAGACACTCCAATGTCCAACAGAGGACAAGTCCCCAGGTCTATGGCAAGACTTAGAGCTCACCTGTTGCCCGGTTTTTATGGCAAAAAACTGATGTTGGCCCTCTCCTCCACACACGTAACCAAATGCCCGGTTGTCTGTCACGTCACGGGCAATGAAAGAAATCTTATTTACTGGATGTTCATGCTCTATTACCTTTAAAAAGAACATAAAGAGTAATTTATTAAGAAAACCAGAATCTATTTGCAGGCTAGCACACCTAAGCCTCAGACACATATATGAAGACATATATGAAAAGGTTAAACCATTTGGAGAAAGGTTAAAGAACTAAAAAGTTTCTGGTTGAAGGCTAGAGCATTACTCTTGCTAGAAAGGACTTCAAAAGAAAGAAGAATAGAAAACAAAAGTGGGAAGAATGTTCCTTCTGAAAATATTGATACTTTACTCTCCCTGCTTTAAAGACATGATGCCATATAGCAAGGAATGACTGAGGATTAGAAGACCAAGTGAAGAGGAGACATTTAGCCCTTAAGCCAAGTCAAATAGGCCGACTTTCCCAATTCAAACACAAACTTAAATGAACAGCATAACTAAGCTAGAGGAGTGTTCACAGGGATTCATTGACGATGACTCAGAGTGGCCAAGGAACCATCCTATGTGTTATTGGAACAGTATTCCCAGTATATTCTGCAGGATACCAAATACTGTCACCGAGTATTTCTCAGCCCCACCTAGACAGCCTAATACATAGTAACATAATGTAGTAATAACTACATTATGTTAATGACATAATGACTATGTCATTAACCAGGAATTATAAGGGGTGGGGACTTAATTGGCTTAGCAGTGTCTTTTCTTCTATTTTTCCCTCCTTTCTCTTGATCCTTTTAAGCAGGTAACAAGGTTCAACTCTTCAGGGATATTTGTAGGTGGCAGAGTGTGTCTCGGCTTTTGGTCCTGAATGTCTAAGGCCACTGAAAAATTTTTAATATCTTAGAAAGTTTGAGGAGAGAAAGAAGGGTGAGAGAAACATGCCACCTTTCTCTGATGGGCTTGGGAAAATAAGAGTTGAGAGATAAGGGCGACTGATGAAGAGAGTGGTGCCTGAGGACCCCAGCACCAGCAGGCTGAGTGGGGTCCACTAGGGTGCCAGGGCCCTAGGTTTGCATAGTAGATAATGGGCACTCTAGAAAGGGATGAACAGTAACTGGAGGTCTCCCCACAGTATTGTGATGCAAGAGAGTATTTTATAGCAATGGTAATGAGCCACACACATTTTAAAATAAATCACAGAAAGCTTGACGTATGATAAATAGCTTTCTGATAAGGCTTAAAAACAAAGCAAAATAAGTAAGACTGTTCATAAGTGATAGAACAACAGGAACCAACAAAAAATAAACAAGGTTACATCTGTGAGGTGAGAAGACAGGGAAAAAATAAATGAAAAAGAGGTAGATGTGTTACGGGTGAGGTTCTAGCTTTAGGTTAGCTGGTAAGTTCACATGTAACCAATACATAAAAGTGTCATAAACTAGGGGTTAAAATTAATCTAGTTCTGTATACCTGAGGGCAAAAAAATATATATATAAAGTTTTACTTTATAAATTATATATATTTATTTATATTTTAATATATATTTAAATATTTATATTGTATAAATTATATATATTTATATTTAATTTCAAATATATATATATTATAGACATAATGTGTAGCTAAGCCTATTAACAGACTTAATAGACTTAGATTCACATTTATTATAGAACACAAATTCAAAATAAAGTATCTTGACTTTCACCCCCATTCTGTTTTCTGCCTGTTCCTTCTGAAGATGTAATATCTGCTGTATTTTTTCCCTACAGAACTTTGAGAAAGAAGAAGGGGAGCCGAAATTCAAGCAGCAAATTGTTGGTCAGACTCAGGTGGTCAGAGAGGTATCAGCAAATGTGAATTCTTACCCCAGTTTTCTCATCAATTATTTTTATCCCAGAAAGGGAAATGTTGACCCAGATCCTTTGTTTGTGTTGTCCCTGAGACCGACCAGCTGCCGCCATTCCCTGATGAGGGTGGAAAAGCAAGAGAAGTTGAATTTTTAAAAACATCCTACAATGCTTTTAATATCAAAATTTTCCAAGTCAGTCAGCTTTGTTTTCAAGCTGGTTTGCCATCGATGAAAGAATTTTGCACTTTTCATCAGGGACAGCAGGACGGCACGGAAGACGTTGAACCAGCGCATCCCTTAGTTAGCTGTGCGAACTCAGACAAGTCACTCTAAATCTCTTGGCCTCACAATAGTCATTGGTAAAGATCAACTAGAAGATCTTTAGAGATGTTTCTTCTAGGCCTTGAACTACTGAACAAGTATTATTTATTTAGTCAGTTTCACATAGTGCCATAATACTAAATTTTAAAATTCAAAAAACGGAAAGGCTGACACTACGGAACACCAGTGTCTAAACAGAATTCTAAATTTTATCATAACAATTCCCAGGTCTAAAACAGGATAGTCCGTGCTCTCCACATATAGTAAGAGAAACAACGTACACATTTGCACATAGCTTTTATAGGAATAGAAATAGGAATAGGTTTAGTTCGTCCCAATGTTGAGTTTGCCAGGCATCTAGAATCCTGTTATACTTGATAAAATTAGGTCTCTAGGACATCCCTCCAAATATGCAAACACTCACGGCGTCTCAGAAAATGGGGCACTACTGATGGATAATGTGATTAAAAGGGGTTTTCAAGTAACTGAACATAGGTCAACAAGAGCTTCTAATATAATTCCCTCTCTTGGACTTTCGCTTAACATACAGATAAAGCATTCAT
Source organism: Macaca nemestrina (assembly GCF_043159975.1). Classification (NCBI taxonomy): domain Eukaryota; kingdom Metazoa; phylum Chordata; class Mammalia; order Primates; family Cercopithecidae; genus Macaca; species Macaca nemestrina. The sequence continues at coordinate 141,727,483 of NC_092130.1, read as the reverse complement.
TTCCTTTTTACCTTTAGTTTCATCATAGAGTCTTGGCTCATTTTATCCCCTCTTGCGTCTGGCACATCATCAATACCAATGAGCTTGGCCTTATATTTTACACCATCACCTTTGAACCTTGCTAAGAGATATTCGTCTGTCTTTTCAGGGCCTGAGAAAAGAAAGGAATACAGGATAAAGAATGCCAGTTCTAATTATGACCAAATATGCTCTAGGCTCTCCAAAATTTAAGTGGTATAAATCCTAATTATACTACAACTGATCATGTATATAATATTCTATCCTGTCGTATTCTTACTTCCCTTGAGCAAAATCATGTTCCACAATCAACTGTGTATGGAGTTGGGGTGGGGAGAAACTAAACTCTTAGAAGTACAAAATTGACAGCATTATGGGAAACTTATGGGAATATGGGAGGTGGGAGTTGGGGACATTGTTCATCATAGCTTTTTTTAAGTCTTTAAAAGAATATAAGGATGATAATATACGTATTTTTAATGTAAGAAAAATAAGGTGCCAAACAATTGACCAACATTTTAAACTATCAATAAGGCAGAAAGGAATTATGCCTAAGTTCTCTTAAAAATTATTAAGATAATTATCCCATCTTTATATTGTCCTTTGCTCCTTTTACAAGGTCTGTGTAGTCCCATTCCCAAAGAGTTCAGTAAAACCAAATGGTAAATAAAAAATAATGAATGATTGCATTATTAACTGAACAAGATGCCTATGAGTATTTCCCAGCTGGACCTAAGTGGGTGTAATCGCAGGTTTCCAGAGATGTCTTATTACAAGTGGGATGAACCAGTCTCTTCTCCCAAAGTACAACTTTCCTATTAGGAGAACTTGAGACTAAGCTGAGGTTGAAGGAAGATAAGAGCCAGCCCTTACTTTATTCTGAATCTCACATTTCTCCAGCAATAACCACCTTTAGCTCCCTTCCGTGGCTTCAAGAGGATTTCTCCATACCTTTCTTTTTTTCCTTCTTTGAGGGTGCTTTTGGTGCGGCCTGTTGGTCGGGCTGACCGTTGGTGGCACCGGTCTCCACTTCGTTAGACATGGCAAGAAGGCAGGCAGCAAACCCCAGTACCAGTGAACACTTGGTGACACCAGGCGATCCCCGATGGAGAAGTCTCAAATAAACATAACCTCCCACAGACGCCTGTAGGCAGAATTTAGAGGCATATTGAGATCAGAACACAGCAGACCCAGACTTTATGCCAGAATAGGCTTACAACTAGTGACTTTCTTTTGTAGTTCTTTGGACTCATTTTGTTCCTTCTCCTGCTGTATTAGACTGAAGACTGAAAGCAGGGGAGTGGGTAGGGCCGTTTCCTTTGTAGTTTCCAAAATGGAATATGTGTGCCTATTAGGTTTTTCTTTAAGCACTTGGTATCTGGTAACGTTTAATGATTATCTAGCTAAGCAGTTTTTATTAGAACTTTGGCATAAATATCAAGTATTAAAGATAGGGATCGAAAACTTGCTAGGTTTTATTGCAAAACAGAAATAAATTGAATGCTGAGCCTGGTGAGATTGCAAATGCCATTTGAGATTGGGCATTATAAATTTCAGTTCTTCACAAAACTGCTTAACTGTAAAGGCGGTGACTAGAGTTATGAACTGTATCTTATTCACATTGATAAATTTGTTTTAAGTATTAGGATTCTGCATATGATCCCCAGGGCTATCCAAGCACTATAAAAGACATCCTTTTTTGCCATTAACACTTATTTGTACCAGGGAAATAATGGATTGAGGGGGTGCCAATTGTGCAACTCATCTAGTACATTTTTATGCGATTATTCAGCATCACCATCCTCCAAACAGTCTGTCCTGCGCTCTCATAACCTCTGCCCTACCCACAATGTATCATAGTAGGAGAAACAGGAAAACGCAGTCATTGTAAACCACACAGAAGTGAGCTAACTTTCCAAAAGGTTCTCTCACTTCCCAGGAGCCAATGTTTCCATATAGCTGTAGAGAGATCTAGAGTGAGTAGATTAACTTTCTACATTAACTGATGACCAAAGGCAAAGAAAAGTCATTCATTGTTTTGTAATCGTTTTAAGACAACATGTGGGCTGGTACACTAACCCCTTCACAACCCAGCCTTCACTAAAAGCCCTCTTCATTCTGTGCCTATACTACCCATTTAAGTGAACATTTTAATTGAAGGACTAAGCCCACCACATGAGAATACCTGTCGTTTGTTAGATACTTAAAGAGTATCTAAATAAAAAGTAAGTCTCAAGTTTTCACTCAATTTAAATTGCACTTAGCTTGTTTACAAATGTCAACATGTTTTCATAGGGGTCAGTACTTAATTTCTCCCACCGTGAGTTTTAAAATAGTCTTTATAATCTGAACAGTCTTTAAATATATACATTCATGCAATCTATGTATGAGTAATGTTATCTGAATTGTTTCATTTGGAGATTTAGTAGTTAATTTTGCTCAAAGACACCTGGCTGGTTGGCAATCAGGGAGACAGTCTGTTTATAGATCAAAGTCTTACACAGCAGAAGACTCAAAGTTATACTTAACTCAGGACTTAGGTGGGAACCAGGCACTACTAACCTTTTACTTGTATTAACTCTAAAAGATTCATAGTAGTCCTGTGAGTATTACTGTATCACAATATTTCATTTTCCAGAGGAAGGCCAAGGCACAGATATATTTTTTTTCTTTTTCCTTTTCCTTTTCTTTTCTTTTCTTTCTTTTTTTTTTTTTTTTTTTTGAGACAAAGTCTCACTCTGTTACCCAGGGTGGAGTACAGTGGCACCGTTTTGGCTCACTGCAACCTCCACCTCCCGGGTTCAAGTGATTCTCCTGCCTCAGCCTCCTGAGTAGCTGGGATTACAGGTGTGCGGCACTACGCCCGGCTAAGTTTTGTATTTTCAGTAGAGACGGAGTTTCAACCATGTTAGTCAGGCCGGTCTCAAGCTCCTGACCTCGTGATCCACCCAACTCGGCCTCCCAAAGTGAAGGCACAGATATTTTAAACGACATACCTGCTAAGTGATATAACCAGGTTTGTAACCCAGACTGTCTGGCCCCAAACCAGAGCTCCTCAACACTGCAGTGACAAATCTCAGCTGAGAAGCTGTATTCCAGCACAGCTTCACGTAGTCCTCTTGAAATACACACGTCCATTGCATGGTTTACACACAAGTCTATTTGCTTGTCTGTCCATACACTGGACTATAATCTCCTTGAAGGTAGGAGACTCATTTCTCAATGTCTGGGATATAGATGGCATTCGTGTAGATGGTAATGAGGACAGTGGTAGCTATGCACATTTTCTTCCTTGCTTGTTATGTGTATACACTGGTATGTATTACCTGTTTTCTTATCTCTCTATCTTCTCTTTTAATGCAAGTATTTTTGAAGTTAAATGTACAATTTTGTCTTTAGGCAGTGCATTATTCGGATGGGACTGTGACTGAAGTCTAGGAGTGGTTAATGTAGCCCAAAGACACTAACCGTTTTCCAGAAATGAATGTGATGCCTGCTGGATCTTTGCAGCTTCCCAGTTTGGGGAGAAGGTGAGATCATCTTTCTCGGAATGAAAGACAGTTGCACCTTTTTAGATGGAAACATTTGTGTGGCTGTCAGGGGGAAAGTTGAAAGGTGTGGAAGGGTGTATGTGGATGCTGAGTAGCTAGAGGGGTGATCTGTGCCATTTATTAAGTTGTCTCAGCTTCAGAACTACCTCTATCCCTGGTTAGTGAAGCTGGAGCTAGACTGTGCAAACATTCCTGCTTTGCCTGCTTTGCCTGCTGGCTGCATGGCGGCTCTGCCAGTAAGGGGCGCTGGAGGGAAACTGCCAAGCTGGAGAAGGGACACGGACATGTCTGCTTGCTCCACATGGACTTCCTTATGGCTTGAGGCTCCTGGGAGTGTGACTCTAGTAGAGCTTCTTCACCCCAGCAGCAAGAGTTTCTTCCTACAACAGCCCCTGAATCCAGTTTTAACACTTGCAGAACTAGCCTCATCATGCCCATCTTGGAGACACCAGCATTAGTCCTCTGGTGTACTCTCTCCAGGCCAACAGGTCCCAGGTCCTCAGATACAGGGACTCCAGTCCTAGCTGAGCAGTACTCCCTTCTCACAGGCCTCAGTAGCAGCACCATGAGATCCCCTCCTGCAAGCTTTATAAACTTTGACGGTTCCAATGTCTTACCTTTGTCCACTCAGCCCTAAAGGTGGTAGCTGCTTTCTGTAGTTTACTTAACCAGTGATGACTTGGTCTTCTCTTCTTACTCTCTCAGTTTTCTAGCTAACAACTTTATACCTAGTTAACACTTAATATCTGCAGTCATACAACCACGAACAAGCCTGATTTTGGAAGCTAAGCAGGGTCAGGCCTGATTAGTATTTGAATGGGAATTAATGCTTAACATTAAAATCTTTTAAAATAACTGATGTGGACTGAACTCCAGCTGACACAATGGTAAGGCTAATCTGTTTTGATTTTCCAGATCAAAAAACTATTCTTTAAGGATACCCTAAATGTGGCAGATTCAAGTGTTTCATCTGAATATTAATCCTTATATGCTTTTAAAAACCATATTATTTTGGCTTTCAAGGCTATATTTATATACTTCAATATCTACTTTTTACTTCCTAGGCCCAGAACAAGAACTGTAACAATATATTCCAAAAGAGAATACATTCTATTTTCTTCATGGGAGGCCACTGAAGTGTATGTGACTATACCTTCAGGTCTGTCTTGCTTAGTTCAGTATTACGCTGAGTTCATCAATGCATGTGTTGATAGCAGCGGCAAGATGGCCCAGAACTGGGTTAGAATCGCTGGCTGAAAAAGTGATCTGGGCTTAAGAGTTTGTTGCCCATCTTTGAAGCTGGATATGATACTTTACTGCAGGGTATTATTTCTGACATGAAAAGACTTAGCTCATTAAATTTGGCTATTTGTATTCTAACATGAGTCTATTTTAAAAGAATTTGAGAAGTGCCACAAAGAACTTTGAGGGGTTTGGGGGGAGGGAACGGTGGCATGTGGGTTTAGTCATGAAAGTAATACAAGACATAGCTTAAGACCACATATCAAATCTAGCACTGGCAGACTGGGCCAAATGGAAGCGTTCTAAGGTGAGTGGTGTTACCTTGCTATAAGTTTTTATAGCAAAAATTTCTCTGTTCAGATACTTAAATATAGCTTTTCATAGCATTGGAGTTGTTTTAAAGGTATTTGTTTTCCTTTGACTATATCCTTTCGCCATTTGGGTATGAGCAATTCCAAGGGACAAGGAAGAAAAACATGAGGAAAAGTTTAATAATATAAATTCCCTGAAGAAAATGGATGTGTATGTTGAGTTGCAATAGCCAAGGGTAAGTCTCATTGTAGGCCATACAATTGAAAATGTATCTATCTTTACTTCCTGAAATGATCAGAAGGTAGACTCTGCCCATAGACCTCAAGACTACAAACCCCTTTACAAAAAAAATGTTCAAGACGTATTGCAAGATTTTAACAAAAGTGTACATCCAGTTATGCACATACCAGAGTGATAATTTACCTTTTTCCCAAGGTTTAAAGAGCAAGTCCCCATCACAGACTTGTCAAATAGGCGAGTTATCATCTAACATGCAGTAGATAGAAGGCAGCTCGCTTATAGACTTAGATCCCTCAGTAGAGAATAATTGGTTTAAACTTAATATTCAATATTCAAATGCATTACATTTGATTACCCTTCCAAACTGGGGCTCTGTTGAAGAAAGTGTCTAGCTTATGTTAAGCAACGAGGTCTGTTTGAAAGCTCTAGGATGGTAATAATCTCTTATAAATGGAAGCAAGCGAGTGTAGCACAAGGAGGAAGTATACAATTTTCTCACTTGTTGGGTGTAGTCTCAGGTCCCTTCAGTTCAAAAAGTGCAAAATTAGTCAGGAAATACACCCAAGGGGTGTTATCACAAGGCAAGGATTACAAATTAAAGCTCAAAAACACATAAAAAGGCTCACAAGCACAGTTCCCCATCTAAAAATAGGTAGTTTGTTATCCTGGTTCTCAGGGACAGGCTGTTTCCTTCATTGGAAGATTGAAAAGAGAAGTAAGATGACACATGTAAAAACAAAGGAGGATCTAAAGTTACCCTATAATCCTGACTCCTTTTTAAGGCCTCAGATAGAACAGAATGCTGTAAAGGAAACTCTGCTATATTAATAAAATTAGCTTCCATTTAAGTGAAGATCTCTAACTTGGATTTTGGACTTAATACAAATCTCCCTGAAAGAATGCAGAGAATTCCCCCTTCTGTGGTACTAGCATCAGATGACTACGAGAGATTCTGGAGCTTGCAACATCTCTCCTGGTTTCTGAGAAGGCGCTGAGAAATTTATTCTGGAAGACTGCATGAGTCATCTTAGAATGACTATGGACTTTGCAATAATAAAAATCAGCTATTACTTAGTCCTTAGTGATTCATATAAAATGTCTAGTGCTTTCAATCCTTGAATTGCCAGCATGGTGGACAATGATTAGTCTAGGCTTTGTGGGGGTAAAGTTAGCTGACACTTCTTATATATCCTTACCCTTTCTACCAGTAGGAATGTGTTGGCATCAGCAATGGTACTGCTTAATGATTCCAAGGTTTTGAAGCAATATCACAATACAAGTGTCAACCATCCTCCCCTGTGATACCCCAAGCCTACCTTCTTACCCTAATTATACAGAGCAGGCAGGAAAAGTGCTTTGTCAGTCTCAAAATGCTGGTCAAAGGAATAACTTGAGTTAAGGACTTAGTGGTAGCTCCATTGCAGAGATGGTGGGGAATTTATTTTTAACATTAAGAGGAATGGTACAAACACCTAGTATACCAACCATTAAGAACACTTATCCCAAAAGGCCTATGAAACAGAATGTCTCTCTTCTTGTTTTGTTTTTTTTTGAGATGGAGTCTTGCTTTGTTGTCCAGGCTGGAATGCAGTGGCACAATCTTGGCTTACTGCAACCTCTGCCTCCCAGGTTCAAGCCATTCTCCTGCCTCAGCCTCCCGAGTAGCTGCGATTACAGCTACCCGCCACCATGCCCAGCTATTTTTTTGTATTTTTAGTAGAGACAGGGTTTCACCATGTTGGCCAGGCTGGTCTCGAACTCCTGACCTCAGGTGATCCACCTGCCTCAGACTCCCAGAGTGCAGGGATTACAGGTGTGAGCCACTGCACCCGGCCGAATGTGTCTCTATTTTATGGATAATGAAATGGACACAGCAACACAAAATCAATCCCTCATAAGTCACTGGGTTCAAAGTGAGCATAGTCTGTGTTTCCTCTTCTCTTACATACACTGTCTCTCTTGCCTTTTCTTGAATCTCACTGATTTTAACCTGTATTTTATAAGCTACTTTCAAAAAGTCATCATCCCGCTGACATTAACATACCATTAATTTTTCAGAACAAGCCACATAAAATAGACACAGGGAAAGGAATTAAGGAGACTCAAGAAGAAAGCAACATGAACTTATTTGTTTAGAATGTCCAGTACTTTGTACTGGACAGAGAATGTGCTTCCTTGTTTCTTTGAACTTTCTGCCTGCCTCAGCTAAAGTGCAGAATTAGGGTGACATGTGAAATATTAACCTCTAAGACAGACCTCGGGGTCCAAGAGGGCAGCAAACAGCCTTCACCGCTATCTTCAAAGTGGCCCTTTAAGAATAGGGGTCATTACCAGCGATGCTGTAGCAAAGTTAGACTGTTTCTGACACTTTATGCAAATCCTTCCTCCTTTAACTGCTTGTTTGGATTCTTATGCTTTTAGGAAGGCTCTTCTACTTTGCAAAGACCAAATTGAGCAGACAGGAAGATTTTTACAGCCTGTTTCACTGAGGAATGAGACTATGCTAATGTATACTGAAAAGGAGTCCTTAGAAGATTTTCTTGTAAATGCTGACACTGCTGTAGGGGCCTCACTAACAGAACAAGCCCGAGTCAATGAGCTATACACAAGTTATGCATTTACAGCAAGGAGGCATCGTTGCCTTTAACCTTTGAAAATGATATGGCAGGACTTAGAGGACTTATTAAACCTTGAACCAAGATGCTTTCCCTGTTTTTCGAACCAAGTCAGACCAGAGTTAAGATTCTCTTATACAGTTAATTTTGGGTAAAGGTGGGATAGCATAGCAGCTAATAGCTCAGGCTTGGGAGTCCCACCCACCCAGGATTCATCATTTCCTTGCTCTGTGGCTTGAGGCAATTTATCTAATGTTTATTTCTTCACCTGTAAAATAAGAATATAGTTTGCTGAGCCGTTAGGAAAAAAATCAGAAAGAACTCACGTAGAGACATCTGCACCTGGCTTAGAAAGTGCTTAACAAATGGTAGTTGTATTAGTCTGTTCTCACACTGCTGTTAAAGACATACCTGAAACTGGGTAATTTATAAAGAAAAAGAGGTTTAATGGACTCACAGTTCCACATAGCTGGGGAGGCCTCACAATCATGGTGGCAGACAAGAATGACAGCCAATTGAAAACGGGAAACCCCTTTGAAAACCATCAATCTCATGAGACTTATTCACTACCAAGAGAACAGTATGGGGAAAACTGCCCCCATGATTTAATGACCTCCTACTAGGTCCCTCCCACAATACATGGGAATTATGGGAGCCACAATTCAAGATGAGATTTGGGTGGAGACAAAGCCGAACCATATCAGTAGCTACTATTAAACCAAAGCTAGGTCACAGAAGCTATGTGCTGTGCAGTCTTGTGCTCTTTCCAACATTGCATTTCCAGAGTAAGTGTTTAAACACTTTTAGAACAATAAGAACCTATACTCAAATTACTAATAAGTGGAAACGTGGAATGGTGTGATAGTTTATTTATTTATTTATTTTAAGACAGAGTCTTGCTCTTGTTGCCCAGGCTGGAGTGCAGTGGTGCGATCTCAGCTCACTACAACCTCCACCCCCTGGGTTCAAGTGATTCTCCTGCCTCACCCTCCCAAGTAGCTGGGTTTACAGGCATCAGCCACCACGCCTGGCTAATTTTTTGTATTTTCAGTAGAGACAGGGTTTCACTATGTTGACCAGGCTGGTCTTGAACTCCTGACCTCAGGTGATCCACCAGCCTTGGCCTCTCAAAATGTTGGGATTTCAGGCATGACCCACTGCACCCAGTCTAGCACTTTAATTAGTAAAGCCCAGGTGGAAAAGTGAGAGGGTTTGCCAATGTAAGAGCCACCTCCTGCCCAGCTCTGCCTTCTGAGCCTACAAAAGTTGGGTTCTGATGGGAACAGACTCTGGGAACAAAATCTACTCTAAGTTACCCGGAGAGCCCTGTTCCAATGAATCCTGAGTCAAAATTCATACCTACATCATTATCACGGACAGTTTAGGAGATCTGCTTCACATCATCTGGGAAAATTTTACTGTGGAGCTCTTAAAACATGATATTCATATCATACCCAGATAAATTAGATCACAGTCTCTGGGCACAGAGTCCCAGGTATCAATATATTTTAAAGATTCCTAGATCATTCCAATGTACTGACCTATGTGAGGTCCAACAGTCTATTTTAACAGCCCTTTGTCTGCTTAAAGAAATACCAAGTGCGTTAGACTTGAGCTGGAAGAAAACTAGGGAATAATTTGGCCACGTCATCTTATTATAACAATTAGAAAACGGAGGGCAAGAAAGAGAGTTTGACTTGTCTAATTGTGAAACAGCTGGAGGGGACAAAGCTGGCACCAGGAAAGATCTAGCATGAGACTCTAATGCCTTATTCCTAGAGATTACATGTGTCTGTTTTTAAAAACCATTTTTTAAAAACAGGATGTACAAAGCCCATTGCATGGGGACTGAACCAAGAATGCCTTCCATTTAGTAGATATACCAAGCAAAAGAACAAGAAGATAGCTTAGCAGGGTAATTTGAACATGGTATTTGATAGATGTTTTCTAAATCAAAATAGAAAAAGGATTTTACATGCACTAATTATACATTGTCACTAGATTCCTTTTTGCCTAGGTAGCAAGAGCTACTTAGTCAAACTGCCTCATTAATACTGATTTGGATGTTTTGCCTAGGTCTGAGACTTGCATATCAAAGCATTTAAATTTATTTCAGTACATTCTCTACTATTCAGTGCTTGGCCTTTAAGTTTTAGTTTTTTCTATTTTTGTTTGTTTGTTAGTTTGTTTTTTGAGCATGACAGGAAGTCTAAGCTCTTGAATTGGCAACTTTCAATACTCTGGACTCATAACCCGTCCTAATTTTGTACCCGCCCCCCATTTTGTTTTTTTAAATAACTTGTTATTAGGAATGTATCTTATTGGAGCATAATAAACAGTCCTCACCATAAAGAAAGTTTAGGAGAGTTTAAACTTTAAAGAAGCTTCATGCATCCAAATAGGGGTACATTCTTTGTTTTTTGTTTTTTGAGACAGAGTCCTGCTCTGTCGCCCAGGCTGGAGTGCAGTGGCGTGATCTCAGCTCACTGCAACCTCCACCTCCCGGGTTCAAGTGATTCTCCTGCCTCAACTTCCCTAGTAGCTGGGACTACAGGGGCCCGCCACTAGGCCCAGCTAATTTTTGCATTTTTAGTAGAGACAGGGTCTCACTATGTTGGTCAGGCTGGTCTCGAACTCCTAGCCTCAGGCAATCCACCCGCCTCAGCCTCCCAAAGTGCTGGGATTACAGGCATGAGCCACCGTGCCTGGCCTTTAGACTGGGCAGTGCCGCCCAATTCACTGCAAGTGTCTGAAAGTGTTCATAAGTTGAACAGAAGTATTAAGGTTATGATCAGTTTTGCAATTGTATTTTTGCTTTGTTGTTTCAGCACAAGGGCTATTAGTTTGAGTGCTTAACTGCACTAGAGTTGGAAAAAATAGAAAGTGTAGTCTTCACAGTGAGAACATGTTCTGGCCTCTCGGCAAAGCTGGCTGTAAGTTAATATGCTTGTATGAACACAGACATGCAGAGATGATTGATTCTAGAATCCCTCTTTACACTTATTCAGGTTCTAAGAAAGATAGCAGTGTCAGAATGTCCTTTTCGTCTTTTGATCATGTGGAATTTTTGTGAATATGGACATATGAGGCTTGAGCTTGAATTAATTGGCATTAGAGAGTATATACCCATTTCAGCTTTAATGTCCCATTTCAGCTTTAATGTGGGAGAAGAAACATATTCCACTCCAGTTCTCAAGTATAACCTCCTCTGGCTTAAATTAAACAGAACAGGAATCCAACTTTCTCCTTTAACTCACTTCTACAAAGGGAAGGAAGTGACATTGAAACTTTAGGGAAACTACAGAGGGTAAAAATCACACTTCTGTCATTGTCTTACATTGCTGGCACTGAATCATTTGGGCTGTCATCTGCTTTACATCAGGGACCATTTGGTATGTGAGCTTCGTATATCTCAAGCGAGCTAGGTAGGACAATGTTGTGGGCACAACTTGACATGGAAATGGGGAATTATGGTCTAGTGCACAGCATGCTGCAGCATAGCTTTTGCAGAGTTCTGTATTTGGAGGCTGCTAGTCACCGATGCCCCTGCATAATTCTTTCATTATATGGTATGTCTTTCCTTATATGCTGTTCTCCCTTTTGTACTTGTCCCTGGGAAGTGATGTAGAGAAGAGAGATTGACAAGGTAATGACTATATCCTTGAGCCCAGAGTTGTGATATTAAATGTCATCTCGAATGAATGAAATATAATGTCCTACTTTACCATCAAATGATACAAAATAAAGTCCTTCAAAATTCAAATTTTAAAACTGGTTTATTCTATTGACCCATTCCAGTTGCCTATGAACACTTTAGCTTTCTAAAATCTTCTTCCAAAAGTGCTTTCTTGGTATATGTTCTGATTGATATCACTTCAAAACTAGAAATACCAAGCCCTCCTGCTCTTGGGGTCTCCTATGAGGAGGAGACCCCCTCTGGCTGCTTCTCTTTCTACTTAGAGAAATATCAAGTCACCTATGGAAGGAGCCATGAGTGATTCCCATTACTTCTGATGAAAAGCTATCATGAAACCATTGTTCTGGGAAAAAGGATAATATGGCATTATTAGGGGGTTGGAGGAGTTTGGCAAAGGCTACTCTTTCCCATATACTTCAGGCTTTAGAACTCAAAGGTATCTGGGAACCTGGTGAACAAGTCTGTAGAGTAGGCTAAGGTGCTTCTGGGAAATGGTTAATGGGCTGAAGTGGTCTGACACAGTGGGGAGGGCCCAAGGGAAGAATCCCCACAACAGGAAGGTGGGTAGTCTTAACTAAAGACCTGGGACAAGGTGTCCAATCTGACCCAGCCAAGCAGACCCGGGCAGCATGGGCATGCCTTGGTACAGTGGCTGGTGGGTGGCATGCATTATCACACTGAAAGAGCTGTGTGACCAGTGGGCCTGTAGGGACATGGCGGAACTCTACTGAGCACTTCCCATACCTGGAGATGCTACTGCAGGACCAGAGATGGTCACACCTACCCCGGTCGCCAGAGCACTTTCTTCAGTGGCTAAAACCCACCAGGTTTTGGTGGTAGCCCAGTCACTTGCACTAGGTGACTGTGTTGAGGCTGAAGACATCACACCGTGGTGACCACAGCAGGAGGGCACCCTCATAGGAGACCCCAAGAGCAGGAGGGCTTGGTATTTCTAGTTTTGAAGTGATATCAATCAGAACATATACCAAGAAAGCACTTTTGGAAGAAGATTTTAGAAAGCTAAAGTGTTCAGAGGCAACTGGAATGGGTCAATAGAATAAACCAGTTTTAAAATCTGAATTTTGAAGAACTTTATTTTGTATCATTTGATGGTAAAGTAGGACATTATATTTCATTCTGCTTCCCTCTAACCCTAAATCCAAGGGCACAGAATATTCTAAAGAACGAATAACTTACATGAAAAATATTAGAGTTTTAATGTTAAAAAAAATACTACTGACATAGAAACCTCTAGAATTTTTCTATTGCAGTGTCTTTGGGGCAGTGACTTGACAGAAAGCACTCTGGAACTGATACAAAACACAGTAAATGCATGAGTTTTACTTTAAATTTGGCACCTAAATATACAATGTATTATGCTTGATCCTGGCAGGAAAAGGTAGTCAAAAAGTTAAGACTCAGAGGCAACACACTCACATCATTCATAGCTTTTACTACAATCCTCCCTCATCATACACTTACCCAAACTAACCCAGCAAATGTTTTACTGTTTTCATGTCTGTCCTTTCTAAGCTAGGTTAGATATTTCTACCAAAGATAACTTCTTTTCGTATTTCTGTGCTAGGTTTTTTGTTTGGTTGGTTGGTTTGTTGAGTCTCGCTCTGTCGCCCAGGCTGGAGTGCAGTGGCGGGATCTCAGCTCACTGCAACCTCCGCCTCCCAGGTTCAAGCGATTTTCCTGCCTCAGCCTCCTGAGAAGCTGGGACTACAGGTGCTAATTTTTGTATTTTTAGTAGAGACAGGGTTTCACCATTTTGGCCAGGCTGGTCTCAAACTCCTGCCTCAGCCTCCCAAAGTGCTGGGATTACAGGTGTGAGCCACCATGCCTGGCCCACCATGCCAGTTTTAAAATGAATGATACAAATAATCTTGGCAGTTTGTTTCCTAGAATATACAACATTAAGTTGTGCATTCTCATCCCCGTATGAAATCATCCTGAATTCAGTCAACATAGATGTGCAGCATACCCCACTTGTGGACTTCAAGGTACAATCATTTCTTCATCCACGTCCCTCTGTGAATTCACCTATGATGCATATGCATATAAATCCTCATTGTTAAACACTTCCCACTTTCTATTCAAGTGCCATGACAGTAGTCAGCTTGAAAGTCTATGCTGATGTTAGAAGAGTTTTTAAAAAGCATGTTATTTAGAAGCATCTGTGCTATCAACATTAAGCGATAAATGAAGGGCCACATACACTAGTACAATTATTTTATGATACATACCACACCAGGGCACTTTAAAACAAGTAGGTAATCTTAAACTTCTCCACTTCCAAAAACCAGTGCAAGAAATACTGCCTGATATTTGGTTTCTTCTTTAATAGCCTGGCTAAATTATATAAAATCCCAATGTGGTTTCCCTTTCCAGGCAAAGCCCCACATTTATATAATCCTCAAAGCCATTGCTTGAGTGTTGCTGTACCCTTTCTGCAACTCATGTTTCAAGGATACGCTGTTTAAAGAGTTTGAAGGAAGAAGAATCCAGCTGCCTTGTAAATCTGCACAGAGAAAACTAGGGCGTACATAGTGACTGTATATGGACAGTGGAACTTATTTTTTGTTGCATAGAGAGCAAAACCATGAAAACACTTCTTACAGTTATGCTGACTCAAAACAAGATCAGTTTAGCTTATCTAATTCTAATATGTTGTCTCGAGGTTCCAGGTGGCATGCCCTTTGTTTTGATGTTCAACCTACCCGTAGAGTTGGCATTAACCTTCCATGAGAGACTTGCCACTGGGTCACATTTCCACATCTGGTATGATCTATTCGAGTTGGGGAAGACATCCACAACCAACATGGCAGTTAGGCTTCATCTCCAGGAATACTGGTGGCCTTGCTAATCCCAGTGGCTATGAATAGCTATGTTTGTTTTGATTTGAAACTGCTTACTATTTACTGTCATCTGCTGTGCTCAAAATATTATCATTTAAAAAATGGTTCTTCCATGATTTAGTTAATTTCCTTTAGACAAGACGTGGTTGCTTTCAAATTAGATGAAGGAAAAAGCAGTCATTTAAAAATAAAAAGTGACTTGGTATTTATTTGTCAAATTTCCGGTTTACAGAGAACCAGCAACCTGACAACCAGCCATCTCTCCTCTTGATACCAGTGTTCAAGCAGGCTGAAGGTCAGAATCTTGGCAGTTTGCTTCCTAGAATGTGCAACATTAGACTGTGCTTCCTAAAAGGCCAGGAGAGCTCTTCTACAAGTAAGAATATATTCTTCATTTACTTATTTCTTGGTTACTGGGCAAATTAGATAGGTTAATGGATAAGAAACCCCTGGGTAATTTTAGGTTTTTGTATACAAGGGAGAGAGGTGAATCTGTCAAATTGGTGTCTTGCTTTTTGTGATCATATAGTAATACCACATGAGTTGAATTCCAGATCCAAAAGAAGGTCTCCCAATGGTTAGCCTACCTGCTTGAAATTGTGCTTATGATTATTCAAAAAAAAAAAAAAAACCTCTAAAAAGCTGCTGCAGATTGAGTACAAGATGAACAAAACTGGCAGAAATGCACAAGTATTCTTGAGCTAAAGTTCACATCTGTCATTATTCTCTCATCTGTTGGGAAATAGTATTGGAACAAATACGTTTTGTGGGAATAAATAAATGCACTTTTAAACTGAGGGATGTGAAAATTCCAAATGACAGTATTCTAGTTTCTGCTGAATTAAACAGATTAGCTGTTGCACAATTGGAGCAATGACACTGAACAACAAAGTGTTCTAATGTATTGAAATATCTGTATACAGTTCAGCAACTACAGAAACAGATGAGCATAGAAAGGTTCAATTATTAATACAATAAAACACCTACCACTAAATATCAGAATTTTGCTTATAAAGTCTGTGAGACAGGTTTTGTTTCATAACTTCTTTATATAAATCCAAGTTTACATACCTAAAATCACACCTGTTAGTTTCATGTAAGTAATCACCATTGATTGGTCTATGCTTTCACAAACATGGCTAGACATCTATCTTTGGGATCAGGAAGCACACTCAGCAAGTTTGGAAGCATAATTCAAGGAACCTTGTATCTAGTAGAGATTTCAGAAAAGAACCACTCCTTGGTGACCCCAACCATTAAACATTGTTCCTAATCCAGAGAAGACCTCAGGAATTCAATTTCTATACGACTTTTGACAAGTCATTTAAATGACCTCTACAGATGAGATTAAAATGAATGATAGTGTTTCGGAGAACTAAGACATCTTAAGAATGAACATATATTAAATAGCTCACACATCTTCTTTCTTGGTTGTAATAGTCCAAGAACACAAGGACAGATCTCAAGTTTCACCTTAATCTGTACAGATTTCAGAAAGTTTATTCTAGGATTTATAGAGGGACTTTGAAGATTTTCTAATGTGTATACTCCACTGGATTGTTTTCTTTAGTCATCTCTTTTAGTCATCTCTAATTAATTCAGGGCTAGGGATGGGGAAAAAATAAACTTTGTATGAGTTGCATAAAAATAAGATATCCTGGAAAAGCTACCTGGTTATGTCATTAGGCAACAGCTTCAAAGGCTCAAGTCTGGACTACTCCATTTACATTTTTTAAGATAAGCTCTTGAGATGGTATTAACCATTTTGGTATTAACAAATTTTGAGGATCGTAGAAAAATCTAGTTTTCTTCCCCAAAGGCAACATCGTATTCTTCTTACTTTTGATCTAGACATAATCTGTAAGATTGAAGTAATTAGTATCTTAACTTTATATTAATATGAAGTATTAGCCCATGCACGATGTTCGTTTCTTATAAACCTTATACTACTGGCCTGATAAACAACTCTGCTGGGATATTTTAAAAGGCAATGCATTAATTAAACAAATCTTCAAATCATAGGGCACCAAATACACTGCTACTTCCCTAGGGGCTTAACTTATTTGACATGAAAAATTTATATACTAGGACAATTTAGGTTTTCTGGTTTTCTAAGCTATGAAGACTCATTTATCAGATCTGTGTGTGTATCTTTTAATATGTGTTATTCAGAATCATCTCCAGCTGTAGATAGTTTTACAGTGCATCTAGTCGTGGCCAACTCTCTACTCCTTCTGTGTTAAATGAGTTTGGTTTAGGTTAATGGTGAGATTACTATCTAACTATCCTGCTTAAAAAAAAAATGAACTATATTGTTTTCTAGTTTGCAGAGTATTGACTAGAAATTGTATTATTTTTCCTTTTCACTAAAATTTATCATTTACAAACCTGCCTCGCCCTCAGTGTCACACATACCTCATTAAAGGTGCAGGTTTGACTTTATGGCAAAAGGTTGGTTTAAAAATCTGACTTACCACTGGGAGACTTTCCCAGAGTAAGCAGATGAGATGAAGGTTCTTTCTCCAGGCCTGTTGAATACACACCAGTCTTTAAGATAACTAATCATGGGGGTACCACTCTGGTGTCTAGTTCTAGCATGAGGTGAACTAATAGGAACGGTTCTTTATCAAATGACACTTAGCTGAGTGACAGCAGAGACCTCTTGGCCCTTTATGAAATATTCATATTTATATTGAACTAAAAAAAGGTTTCTGGTTAGTCTACCCGGGAATGTCAACATCAATGAGTCATAATAAAGGAAGTTTGCTTGGTTCATAAAAAATGTAATACTTAAGCAAGATGTTTCATTAGCTTTTATTTTCTTCCAGAGCATTTCTCTGAACCACTAATGACCTGTTGCAAAACTCTGTACCTATTAGCAATTGCCATTTTAATACTTAAGGGAAATGTGGGATGGACACAAGTGATTAGCTGGGGGCTCCATTTGTAGCCTGTCTGTATGATTCTTATTATGGTCATTAAATAAAAGTAACTTGATTTGGTCCTTGAAGTCTTAGAGGATCCACTTGATGGTAGCATCTGCTATTTTCTAGTCCTCCTATGCAGGCATTTTTAGCATCAGAGAATGCAATTAGATCATTTGTTTCCTTAGCTGAACTCTATAGCCCTATGCAAAGACAAGTCTTCTTTGAAAGCCACTATTAAGTTCCTAATCCAATCTTTATTAAAAAGACTCAATATTACAGACAAGCAAGTTAAGACAAATCCTCCAAAAGTAATGACCAAGCCCTTCCACACTCCACAGAAACCTTTTAGTATAGCAAACTGTGAAATTAGAAAAATATTTATAGTTGCAGTGTTTTTTTTTTTAACTAGCAATGTTCCTTAATTAACATACTACAGAAGCATATAAACAATTAGTTCCACCAAGTAAAACAGTGAAAGAAACACCACCACCAAGTTTGCATAGTTCCTCTAAAATAAGCAAAGTTCTGCTTTTAGAGTTAATTATCAGAGGTGAGATGTGAATAAAGTTCCCTTCTCCAAGTCTGTCATTCGCTGTCAGAGCTGAGGCGGTTTCCTACCCTAAATGCTATTTTATATTTGCACCTGGGTCCAAAACATTCTCTTAAGGGGAAAAAAAACAAATATCTTTTGACTCTTAAGAGTATGTCATTTCCCTTATATTGTGCTTGGCCAGAGAGATGACGCAAATGGTAGGCCACTAGCTACCCTAGATTTTGCTGTGAAGCCATGATTATGCAGTGACTGCCTGTAGACACGGACAGTCTTTTTTCTTGTTGTTGTTTAGAGCACATGGGGGTCTGGTGATTGATCCCAACTCAAAGCCATTACAATTTAGACTGGAAACCAAGTTTACCCCTGAATTCCAGTGATCTTTAATAGCAAGTTAATTCATGTAATCAAAACTGCATCCCTACTAAGTGCCAGGCATTCTTCTAGAGCTTGGGATATACCAATGAGCAAAATAAAGATCTGTTCCCTTATAGGGTTTACTATCTAACAGGGAGCAAAACATAAGTGGAGTATAGACTTTCGGAAGATGAAAAATGCTCTGGGGAAAAAGGAGAGTAGAGGAAAGTAGATTTGGGAATCCAGGACTGAGAATGTCCTGGACATGTTCCTTAGAAACACAGAATATGGGCCGGGCGCGGTGGCTCAAGCCTGTAATCCCAGCACTTTGGGAGGCCGAAACGGGTGGATCGCGAGGTCAGGAGATAGAGACCATCCTGGCTAACACGGTGAAACCCCGTCTCTAATAAAAAATACAAAAAACTAGCCGGGTGAGGTGGCGGGCGCCTGTAGTCCCAGCTACTCGGGAGGCTGAGGCAGGAGAATGGCGTGAACCCGGGAGGCGGAGCTTGCAGTGAGTTGAGATCCGGCCACTGCACTCCAGCCTGGGCCACACAGCGAGGCTCCGTCTCAAAAAAACAAAACAAAACAAAACAAAAAGAACAAAACACACACACACACAGAATATTAGATTTTTAAAAGTTAAATTTACTGAATGTTTATTATATACCAGATGTGATGCTAAGACATTCTCATTTAATCCTGGACATTACCATCCCTATTTGACAGGAGAGGAGGCTGAAGCGCAGGAGTGGAGCAACAATCTGCAAGTCACACCAGCCTGATACATATGCTTTAATGTCGTTGCTTTACAACAAAAGAGATAATTAAGTTAGTTCTTCAAAGACTGGGGCAACGTGCACTTTCGGGAAAGACGAACTTTCGGGAAAGACGAACTTTCGGGAAAGACGAACTAATAGCAATGAGTAAAAGATATTCATGTCTGCTTGGCTATATAGGGCCTGTGGATTATACCAGGGGAAAGGTGAAAAGGTAGGTCAAGCTGGATCAGGGTGGGCGGTAGCACTCTGTTTTGTCTGGATGGGACTGGGAGGACTTTCAGGTTTTGAGTGATGGTGTGGAGGTTGGGGTGGTGACAAATCCGAGTACAGGGACACAGCATCAAAGAGTCAGAGAGCTCTGCAGTATGACCGTTGCATGGACTTGCCCTTTGGAGTGATTCAACATTGCCGGTTTCTTTCAAATATTTGGCTAATCTTCTGGAAACAAAGGCTTTTAATTGAAAGGTTAAGGACTAACAATCTCAAACATTAGATTCAAGGTTATCCCATCTTGCCAAGCTCTGATGCTTAGTGACCCTCAAACTTCAAATCAACATAATGTCTTAAAGGTGGCTTTTTAAAAAGTCAAAGGCCATTATGTCTTACACCCTACATTCTAAGATGATTTCATCATACAAAAGGGCTCCCCTAATGTCTGCTTTATAGAAATGTATATGAAGTGAAATGAGATTTTGAAATGTGAGCTCCTTAAAAACAAAAAAAGAGCATCTTTTGTAAATGGCAGCTATTAACTAAGATAGTCATGTATTTATAGTCTCTTGTTTGAAGCAGAATATATTAATATGATATTTTCCCAATGTATATATGTTTTTCCATAAAAGTGTTGAAAATCTGGAAAGACCAGTGCCAAGAAAATGCTCGTTAAGAAGGGTAGTAGGAAGGAAAAAGACAGATTTCTGTTTCTTATACATTTAGAATAAGTGACATTGGGGTGACGTGCTTTTCTGTATTTTAAAAATTAAATTCCTTAAAGATGCACTAATTTGGTAGACAGCAAAGTTTAAAATGTAAGCATAAGTCTATAGTCTAACTTGGGCTAAAGACAGAATCATGAAGATGTTCTAGCGTTCAGTCACTCTCAATTAAACTCAAAAGTGAAGGGAGACCACACAGATAACATAAGCATATCTGAAATCACATAGAACGCTGCCCATAGTCAGCTGTCAACACTTTCATCTTAGGCATCATTAAATGATACCTAACCAGAGTCGTTGGTGAAGGCTCCTGACATATTAAAAATTCAACAGTAAGTTTTCAGTCAAATGATAAGTAGAAGTCAAAAAACTCTTATGCTAGGATTTTGAAAGTTGGTCAGTGGATGGCCTATAGTTGGTTTCCAGCCTGGAGTTCTTGGAAATGCTGGGGTCTGTGCAGACAATAATGAGTTTGTGACCTAATTTTAGCATTTTAAAGAGCCTAATGGATATCTTAATTCACAATACAGCTGCACAGGGAAATAAAAAACATAACAAAACAAGTTTCTTTGATTTGGGCGGAAATTGTGTTAAGTCAAAACAATAGCCTTAATTATCCAGTGCTAAGCCAAAGGTCTCATCTATTTTCTCAAATTTTATTAGTAATTTTATAAACAATTTGGTGGACACTTTTAAAAGGAGCAACAGAAGGAGAATAAGAAGTTGTTTGTGGGTGAAATATCAGGCTGAAATCTATTCACCACAATTCTTATTAGCCAGGTGATTACATCCATCAGGTCAGACAGATATATGAGCAACAATGAATACTCCATTGGTAGAAGTTAAACTAGCAACTTGGAAAGACCACACCATCTGGAGAATTTCAGTAACAGCTTGTCTGCCTTCCTTAGGCCCTAAGCAGATATAAACTAGAAGAACATATGGATATTGCTCATTATAAATAACCTTAAAGTTAAAAAAAAGGTGTGGGGGGGGGAGCTCAGAACTGTTTTACTTATACCAAGAGATGATAAGACAAGCTAAAGTTTTCCATTTTGCTCACTCTATAATAAATTGCAATTGATGTTGTAAATGAAAGTGGCTTGAGTTACTCACTCACCTGGCCATCTGGTTATTGTTTATTAAACACCTACTGTGTGCCAAGCACTGCATTATCCTATGTATACAGTGACAAAATAGACATGGTCTCTACTCTCAAGGGGCTTAGAGGATAGGTGGGGAGAAAAACAAGCAGGTCACAGTTATGTGTTTTGGAGGAATTGTTTCTGATTAGGGTAGAAAGCTTCATTGCTATTAATACTTCATAACAGGAAGAAAAAGTAGTATTACTTAAAGGAATTATATATAAATTGCTGTATTGATATCAATTATGGAAAGATGCAAATGTTGTCTGAAAGGTTAATAACGCTCCTCAACAATTTTTTTAAATTATGACACGAATTGAGGGGATAGTTACATTTAATATTGGTGAGTCTCCTATAACCACATTACAATCTAAAGGAGCATCTGTATGGCAGTACCAGAAGGGAGCAATTCTGTTACACCTGAGGGTATTGAAGAATATCAGTGATGTTTCCTTCAGTGTTGTCATAAAATCCAAAGTTCTAAATCAACACTGTCTTCATAAACACCAGAAGGAAACACTACGCTCATTTGGCGTTCAATCTGGCAATCACTTAAGAAGTACAAGCAATTCAGGGAACTTCTGTATTCTAGAACCAGACATGTTCTGTGGCACTTTTAATTACCAGATTTTCTAAGAATACAAGAGTGTCACTTTCAGATCAGGCCAAATATTGAATCTCAGATTTCAATGAAACAATCTTATGAAAATGTAACCAATGGTCCCTACAGCTGGCTTTGGTTATTTAAAGAGCACTACCAAGTCACAAGAGCATTATCAAGGGGCTACCAGGTAGCACTTGGTCAATGTCAGTCTTCAAGGAAATGGACTTGATGATCACTACAAGTAGTGAGCCCTCCACAAATGTTAGCTGCATGAAGTGTAAGAGTCCAGATCCTAATACAGAACATGGTTGTGCCCACCATTTCTAGGAAACAGCTCTTGTGCAGAAAACGGAACATCTGCATCACTATACACTAAGTGGGAACAACATTACAGAATGTATGTTGTGTGCAGATATACCTAAAAGATCCACAACAGTACTGTCTGCAGCTTACAATGAAGCTAAGATTTTATCCTAAACTGTTCATGTTTAATGAATGCGTCAAACCTCTGAAACTCTACTTTTCATAATTACCCTTTATTTTCATACCTCTCCTCCCTCCCCATCATATTTTTTTTCTTTTTTTACTGAGTTCCAGCATTTCTTCTCAACATTGCCTCACCGCCGCCCTGAGTTCCTCCTCCCTAAAAGGCTATGCCACGTTGTATCATACATGTTCCTCATGATTAGCAGACTTATATTACGGTGTTCGTTGATCTTTTCTACATACATGGCATAGGTACTCCTTAATATATTTAAAACACTTAAAGTGAAAAACAAACAAAAAAACAAACAACTCCTTATGGGATGAGCTCTTTCTTCCATTTTCTCCAAAGGGCTTCAGTGAGAGTCTAAGGTGTGTAAGAGACTCTGGTTGTAACTGATCTCCCTTTATGGCTAAATTTTTGTAGGAGTATTTACTGTCCTCCTAGCTTTCCTGATTTTGTATTAATTAGGTATCAGTGTTCAATTCCTCCATTCGCATTCAAGTTGAGATTTAAAGCCCTTCTAATCAGGCTGCAGACTATACATATACATGGCCACCTGCTCTCTGAAAAGGCCGTTGTCTTCCGTTTCCTCTGAACAGACACACCAGACTTTCTTGTGTGGCCTGCTAGCCTGTAATATGTACTGCCTTCACCTTCTGGAATTTCATGGAAACCTTCATTCCAAGGCCACTCAAGATGTGTGGTCTCAGGGAAGTCTTCACCAGCCTCCCACCAGCCATTTCCCCACGTTTGCCATGACCTATCATTGCCCTCTGATTCATGTAGAGCTCTTCCCTCAATTCAAAAAAGCTTTTGGGATCCGAAAATTATTTGCCCTACTCTTCTAGGCTCCACGCAGTCTTTTAATGAGCAGTGCACTTAAAACATTAGGGGTAATGAATATTTCTCTTTGCACCTTAATCTTAGGTTAGGCAACTCTTTTCTCTACTTTGATGATTTTTAAAGAAATATAGGCTTTTCTTCAACTACTAAGCAATCTCCACTCAAACGCATTCTGCCAATAGAGTCAGGTTAAGTTATCCTAATCAGCATTTGGTTTTCCTGCTTTAATGACAAGATCTGCTTGGCAAACACCGCATGTTCTCACTCATAAGTGGGAGTTGAACAATGAGAACACATGAACACAGGGAGGGGAACATCACACACCCACGCCTGTCAGGGGTTAGGGGGCTAGGGGAGGGATGGCATTAGAAGAAATACCTAATGTACGTGACGGGTTGATGGGTGCAGCAAACCACCATGGCACATGTATACCTATGTAACAAAACTGCACATTCTGCACATGTACCCCAGAGCCTAAAGTATAATAACAATAATTTAAAAAGATCAAAATTCTTATCCTGACATCCATGGCTCAGTACAATTCATCCCTACTTTTCAAACTCAAACATTTCTCAGCCCTATGCCACCTGTACTGTCTCTTGGCCAAACTGGCCAGTCAGAGTTCTTTAGGCATACCCTAAGTTCATCCAACTACATGATTTGCATATGTGCTGCTGCCTAAAATGCATTTTCTCTTCTTACCTTTGCTTATTTGACTTCCACTGTTCCTTTAAAAGCCAAATCCATTAACACACCAATGGCCTTTTTCTCCCTCTGGACCCACACAACACTCTGTACCACTTAATTATAATAAAATCGTATGTTAGTTGAGTAGTTACTATTTTCTCTAACTATCTTATAGGCAGCTCTCATCATCTATGTGTCCCCCTAAAGTAAATATTTGCATCCAACTTTCAATTACTATCAGCTGTTAGTCATTGGGGACTTTAGACCAGTTAGACAAACCAGAAATCACAAAAAACAAGTTTTCAGGCAGTTAAGCAAGCATCTCTGCATCAAGCTATCCTTTAGAAGACAGCGTGGACATGAAATGTAACTATCTATCATTTCAATTCTAGTACATGTATGTTTTCTGAAAAGCCTCAGCTGTAGTTGAACCTTAGCCCAGGCAGAAATCAGTATTAACCCTCCTTACTAGCAACCAACTATTGATGGAAAAGCCTGTTCTATCAGCACATACTTGTTTTCTACTTCAAAAATGAATTGCATTTAAGTCGTTTAATTTTAGAGGTAAAGTGGGCAGGAAGCAACACAAAACAAAATCAAGTAACAACAATAACAACAAAACCCAATGCTGATATAATTAAAGCACAGCTGACACTTCCCTTTAAAGGATGGATATTTGAGCACCTACCGTGTGTAGCCACTGTAACTTCTGATCTTCTGACTCAGAGGGCAATTGTATGTTTCCCTAGTAGATTCACATTTTGTCCCAAAGCCAAACTGGTTGAGCATTCTTCATACGATTATGCCAGCCCTCTGACATATGTTCAAACACACTTGGTTTATTTCTGTTGCATTAAATGGTAACAAAAAGCACTTTAGCATCTGAATTACATATTACAGAAGACTAGACCAGGTCTTGGCTCCCTAATAGGACACTTAAAATATAAAAAAATAAGTGAGATCATTTGGATGCAATGTTTAGAACAGAGAGGGCAGCTGTCTTCAATATGGACACAATTAGGGATGAAGTTATTCGCTTTCCAGTTCTTTGGGTATGGATTAACTATAGACCTTAACAGGACTTAACTGCTCTGCTCAGATGAGGTTTAAGTGGTACCTTAAAGTTAATATCTGTGCGCCTCTACTAATTTATGAAGCATTGCCGCATTCTCCTCCTTGATTATTCACATTTAACAGTTTAAAGATATATAGGAAAGACAGTCTTCTAATTTTCAGCCTGAATGTGTGGATCTCTAGAATTTAGCTTGCCTGATACTCAAAAACAATGAGAACAAGACCATTTAAAAAATATCAGCTTAGTTATTGCGTTGAGAATTGTATTTCTAGGACAGGTACATTTCAGAAGCAACTGCAGGAGTTCTGAGGAGTTTTTAATTTTAAAATCAAGGCAACTCATTTCCTTATGGAGAAATGAAGCTCAGGCCTTATATAGCTTGTCTTATATGGCAAAGCAAGGCTGTGGGCACAGTCATTTGCAGCTTAGAACCCAAGCTCTTAACCATGAATCCGTGTTGGCTTTTCAAAACCAGAGTTCCAATTATATACTTGTACATTACACCCTTGTATTTTTCAGTTTGAGATGTGATCTCTGTTTAACATCAGGCATTCTTAGGACTGTTTTTTGCAAGATAAGTGACACAACTAAGGGCCAGAGACATTGAATAGCATGCCCAAGAAATGGCAGCACTGCCATTCCCATGCAAGTCTGTTTAACTCTCTATCCTGTCCTTTGTCACACATGAGGAAGACTTTTGTTTTGATTTCTGCTCACTGCGAGTTTTTCCATTGCTAACCTAGCGTCAGACTTCACGTAGTAGGTAATTGCTAAGCACTCAGATAAACGCCAAGATGCAAATCATAAAGATTCATAATTGAATCCTGGCTCTACCACTTACTGATAACACCTCGGGCAAGATACTCATCATATTGGAGCCAAGAAATAGAGGTATCTTTTCTATTTCAGGTTACTTAAAGTGAAAGTCGAATGGGAGAAAGGAGCAGTGCTTCATTAGCCATTAAACTTTACAAACACTAAATGAAGTAGCTTCATGTATGGAGAGGCCTTCATCTGCACTTCTAGACATGGCATAAAAACCAAATACAGAGTTTTATAGGTTAGAGAAAACCATCTGGTTGAAGGGTAATGATCTAGTTTACTGGAATCTTTTTTAAAAGAGGTAACTGGGACAGTCTCCTAATAAATGGAGATTAATTATACTCTAAAAACCCCAGCAGAGGGGAAAGGATTTGGAAGTGAGGTGATAATATCAAACCAAAAGTATATTGGATTTCCTAGGATTAAGAAAGCCATACTTCGTATATGGGAAGAATGTCCAAAGCCCATGCTTTTTCATCTTTCTGCATCCTAAGGTTCAGTTAAACTGCACTGTGTTTAAATGCTTTTTCTTTATTGTCTCCATGACTGAAGGAATTCAAATACTTTGTTATGATTTCCACTGAACAACTGAATCCTAAAACCACTGAATTATGAAAGTTACTCTTAGATTACATGGTGGAGAGCTAGTTTAGATACAGCTGGATGGGCCCTGCTGCCAGAATTTAGTTCAGGAGACCTGGGGTGGGGACTGAGAGTTTGCAGTTCTGACAGGTCCCCAGCTGATGTTGATGCTGCTGGTTTGGGAATCAACTCTGAGAACTATTGTCTTAGATGAGTTCTCTCAAGCTGTGAAATACACATCAAGCTAAATGTCCAATTTTGAAAGACTGAATTAATTTGTCAAATGCAAACTTGTAGTATGGCAGCTCATTTTTCACATAAACATCAAAGTCTTTTTGGGAGTAACATTTTGCGTCATACTGCTAGATAGAAATAGGGTAGTTTTTTACCAAGAGACAACATTAAACCATATTTCCCTCACCCAAATTTCTTCTAGGTTGAATGGTGCTTCAAATCCAGCATTCTAGGATTGTTGCTTCCTATTTACCTGCTCTCTTTACTCTATGGTTACCAGAAAATCTAAGTGACAGGCCTCATACATTCTGTTTACCTTCAACTTAACACTCACTCAGCCTGCCCCATTCACTTAGATTTTTTACCCGTTGAACTTAGTTGAAAATCACTTGCCCCTAGCTAGCTAGGATAAATGTAGTAGGGAAAACTTGCCAGGCTGCTTCTGTATTGCAGTAGTAACTTTTAGGTTCCAGAAATTTCATAAGCTTTTACATTTTGCTATCTAGATGATGCAAGAATTAGGAAGGTTAGAAAATCAAGTATGGGGATTAAAATAAGTTTGGAGGGGGTCACATAAGTAGAGAGGAGATTCTACTTCACTTAGTAACTTCCATTTTTAGACCAGGAAGCAATTTGTTCAGATTCTACTTACCCTAGAGAGGCAGGCTTCCTTCCAGGGTAGAAGGATGCGAGAAGGGGAGTAACCATGGCAACCTGCCCAGCTATGTGGGCAAGGATAGTATGGGGCCTGCACACACTCGGAAGAACTTTTATTTCTAGCCTAGTCATTCAGTTTAGTCCGGGTGGTCCCTCCCTTCCCACTTCCTTCTGTGATAATGCTGACTTCAGGGGGAAGGATTGTTCCTTCTCTGTCGGGAGTCTGCGAGGGTATGGGGAGGACTTAACTGAGACCAGCGAGGTCAGCCTGACCAAACCAAAGTGCAGGCTTCCAGGACGAGAACAGAGAGTAACTCCCTCTCTGTTCTAGTGTGAGCACAAGCAAACACACTTGCTTTATTAAAATCAAGTGCTTGAATAATTAACCTTTTTCAGGTAAGTGAGGGGTATTTAATTTTCATGAAGACATTTTCCATTTGCTTTCAGTTTTCAAAAAGACACTTAATTCAATTGTTCAGGGGGGAGCAATAACAAACAAACAAAACCTTCAAAATCAGATGGAAAAAAGTATTCCAAGTATATTAGATGAACTGTGTTCCCAGCAGTCCTGGGGTACTATTATTCTCCCCAGAGAAGCAAGCTGAAGTACAGAGAGGTTATGGAATGTGCCCAGAGCCATGTAACCTGCAACCCTGTAGCTAGGATTTGAACCCAGGCAATGGTACTTCAGAAGGTAGTTCTCAACTACTATCCACTTGTGCCCTGCCGGAGGCAGCTAGTGTTGAATGTTAGCCCTCTGTGTCCATACCAGCCATCATTTGTTCCCTTAATCAGGAATCTGCTTGTTTTTTGCCTTTAAGTAAAGACCGAGGAGTCTGCTTTCCTTCTGATTTCTACCAGTTAATCCAGTCAGGATATGTTGACATCATGAGTTGAGTCTCCTTTAAAGACACATATCTGATGTTAAATCTGATTCATCTGGCTGGATTTGGTGGCTTATGCCTGTAATTCCAGCACTTTGGGAGGCTGAGATGGGTGGATCACTTGAGGTCAGGAGTTCGAGACCAGCCTGGCCAACATGGTGAAATCCCGTCTCTACTACAAAAAAAAAAAAACAAAAAAACAAAAAAAACAAATTAGCCAGGCATGGTGGCGGGTACCTCTAATCCCAACTACTCAGGGGGCTGAGGTCAGAGAATCTCTTGAACCCAGGAGGCAGAGGCTGCAGTGGGCCAAGATCACGCCACTGTACTCCAGCGTGGGCAACAGAGGCAGACTCTGACAAAACAAACCAAAAATCTGTTTCATCTAAATATGATTTTGGCCAACCTTTGTGCAATTCAGCGGCACAGCTTCAACTTGAGCATTACATAGCAGTGCCAGGGAGAATTTTAAAATACCACATCCTGTTACTCAGGTGTTTCATATTGCTAATCTGGTTCCCATTCTGGTTCTATCTAAAGGGTAAAAAACCTTATGTGTCCGGTTAGTTACCTAAACCTTCCTGGCCAGTAAGCTTTCGAGTCTGTCCAGCTGGGGAGGTATGTTCTGATGAGCATTAGGACAACTTCAAACCCCAGGAGGGCTAACTCTCAGCAGCTTTCCCAAGCATTTCAACGTCTTGGCTCTGTCTTTAAGAAGAACAATAATTAAATCCTCAGGCTAAGGGAATGAGGAAGAGAAACACGCAGAGCCTTCAAAATTATCCAGGTGAAATATCAGCGGTAGCAAACTTAGGTTTATGGACATACGAAGGTAGAGTTAGAAATGAAGCAGCATAAAAGCCCATGTCGCAGCAAAGCTTCCTGCTTGGCCAGGAGCACTCAGCAAGGACGATATCTTCTTGCTCCTTTAACCTTCAGGTAATCGAGGACTGGTTGAGCAGGCCAGTAAATATCATTCTCAAACAGCTGGTCAGCAGCTGCTAGAGGTCCCTGTTCTACCTTCATGCCAACAAGCGCCTTAAAAGCAGTGCCCTTCAACCCAAACAAGGCGACTGAAATCCGTTCAACCTTTGGAGAGAGACAACAAACAGGCCTAATGCACAGGAATTTGGACTTTCAGTTTAATCTAAAACTATAAAAGTCTTCAGTAGAAATGCAAACTCTGGATTTTGCCCTTCACAAATTAGACAAGGTTTTTAACAAGTGCTTTCTTCCCTCACTTACATCCTCAGGTAAAGATCAACCATCAAGATCAAAGATCCCCAGAATGGCAAATACATGTGTGTATGGGCTCAAAGTTGGAAGACATTCCTCTACCATCTACTTATTCTGGTTATAGGGTAAAGTATAGAAGGGTACAGCTGAAAAAGAACTGGTTTCTAGGTCAGTCATTTGGATAAGAAGGGATCCATCGAGCTGGGAGTGGGAAAAGAAGGGGGAAGTTATTCACCAGCAACAGCAAAAAGAATTCAGTTGGCCTTAGGAGGAAACTGATTAAGGATTTGGAAAAAGTGGTCTGTCCCGGAAACACACATTGGCAAAGACCACCAGGTCTTCTTCATGCTTTCTCTAGAAGACTTTCCCATTGTACTCTCCTTGTTAAGTGTGGCATTATTTCCACATGTCCAGCACTCCACCAGAAAGGTCCTTTTCTAAAGATTTCAAAGGGCTCAAGCCTCGAATACTCCTGAATTCTCAAGGCAATAAACTTTCTTACAGTGTCACTGAGGGCCATCTCCCTTCCGAGAGGGGAGACACAGAACCTGGAGTGGGCGGGGCACCTGGCCCAGAGAACAGCAGCCTCCCAAAGTCTGGCTGCTGGGGTAAGAAGCATGGTGACAATCCATTTGGTAGCTGCAAGCTCCCTCCTCCCCAGCTACTTCTTCCCTCCCCAACAGCCAGTACGTGCATTTGTGTGAGAAGCCAACCTCAAGATTGTAAGGACAATCAAGTATACATCACATCAAAGCCATTCCAAGAGGCTTATCAGACATCTCAAAGGCATTTTTTGTAACTGCCTTCTTTCCACTCCCATTACTTCTGTTTGCATTCGTTATATCATACCTCCTTTTCCCCTATGCCCCTGCTTTGCCTGACTAAGGCCAGAAATTTTTTCATTAAGTCGCTTTATAGAGCAATAGCAACATTTACTATTCGTGAAGTCGCCCCTCCATAATTTTTAAGTCTTTCCATGTGTCTGGAAGCTTGTTTCTGCTCTTCTCAGTTTACAGAGTGGCTCTCTTCCTTCCAAACAAAAACTAAAAAAAAAGGAGAAAAGGTGGGGGGTGGCTGGGGTGGAGATAACATCCAGATTCCTTAAGTGTTTTTAATCCAGTTAAATTTCCCTTTGGACTCAAACAGCTCCCCTGCTGAAACTGACTGCGGACCTGAATTCCAGGCTCAGAATTAAGTCAAGAGGGAAAGACGGCAGAAACAAATAACAGAGTCAGCTCTATGCTATGAAAACCGCTATGTTGACTGAGGCTCCATGGTTTTAACCCATTCATTCCCCCCCCCCCCCCCGTTTTAGAATTCTTACTTAATCTTTTTAACCGGCTTACAACAGGCAGACAAGCGCCATATAAACCCTGCTCCCTGCTCCGGGGGATATAAAACAAGTTTCTTAAGTCCCTTGGGTAGATACTTCCTTGGGAATGCCGGTGTAAGACAAAGTTCACATTTTAATGCCATATGTTGTCAGTCACCAGGAAAAAGCTTCTTGTGGGCACAAGCCAGGTCCCCAGCCTTTGTCACACAGCAAAAATAAACACCCTTCGAGGAGTTAATTAGGCGGTCAGCAGCCACCTCAGTGTCCTAGGAGGGCTGCCAGCAGACCTTTCACACACACACACACACACACACACACACACACACACACACACACGACACAAAAGGAGGCGTTTGTTAAATGTCACAAGCTGGACATCTGGAGTCGGATTCAAAAGGTAAATACATTCCGTGGAAGCATTCCTCAGATGTCAGGCCACAAAACTGCTGGTTTCCCCTAGCACACGGTCTCATTTCTAAGATTCCCCACAGCCCAAGGTCTGTACCTAAAGACGGGTAGCGGGGGACGAGAGAGGGGGAGCAAAGGAGAGAAGGAGATCTTTAAAAAAAAAAAAAAATGGAGCCAGAGGGAAGAAGGGTTTCGAAGCTACTCACCGGCTAGCTATTGCCTCCACGAAGCGAGCATGACTTCCCCGCGCCCGGAGCCTCCAGGCTGCAGCGCAGCGGATGCGGCGGGCCTCGCTTAAATAGCCGCCGGCCGGGAGCTTCGGAGCCGCGCGGCCACTCCCGGCGAGAGATATGGTTCTAATCAGATGCTGGCAGCTGAGGACTCCCCAGGAATGTGCCAGGATGTTTTTGCTGCCTGGGCTTGGTAACTCCCCCTCAACGTGTCTGCAGAGTCTTTCAAACTTAACTGTTTATTAACTCGCGCTGCAGCGGCACAGAGGACCCGGCTCCCCTGGGTTCCGCGAGCCCCACCAGCTGGGGGCGATCGCAGGGACCCAGCGACGGGAGTGGAAATGTGTTCGGGACGAAGTCAAAAGTCCCAGACCGACGCGGGCGGGGGGCGGGTGCAAATAAGGACAGGAAAGGGAAGCTCTGGAGGAAAGGGGTGGGATCCACCGAGCTTCGTTTCACAGATCCGCTCCCTGGATTGCCACTGAGAGTGATGTGGCACACGGAGTCATCCTAACCAACCCGTTGGGGCCCTTTGAACAAAGGGCTGCCTTTACTCCTGACTTTCCTGACAAGGGACAACGGATCCTGCGCAGATCTGCAGTTTCTAAAGTTGATCGCGCGATTGGATTTGCCCCCCTTAGAAGAAATTAGCGTCTCCCTCACTGCGGATGCAAATGCGCTTAAATTAGTGGGAAATCTATGTGTGCATATGTAAAACATACTGTATTTACATATGAAATATAATCATGTATATGTGGATATAAAAATAACATTCTCTCTATGAAATCGATATGAGCAAAATATGTTCACGACTATGTAGCCTATTAAATAAGTTATAATTGTGATACAATCAGAGATTCTATATAGGCTTCTCTTACAGTGTATATACACCCATACGTAGACACACAACATGACTTTATCTGCATGAATTTCCATAACACTTCCTGTACCTCTAGGAAAAACATGAACTGCAAGAAATAAAATATTTAAAAATGTTAAGGTAGAGTGCTGAGCGGTAGAAGGTACTCCGCAGCTAATCTTAATGGGTGTAAACAAGCTGAGAATTCATTTTCTCCATATTTTAAAATCAAGAACTATTGTAAAACATCCACAGAAGCTCTGCTGCTTTTTGGAGAATTCTGAAATTACTCTTGTGAAAGACGTGTCTCTTTTCCCTTTAAAAAAAAAATTAATTGTTTAAAGTCAGAGGCAGCAGGTAGTAAATGTGAAAATGCTAAATTGTATCTCGGATGGGAGGGGGTTATTGATTTTATCAAGTAAGCAACACAGTGGATTTGCATTTTACCTCTGGAAACTGAGGGTTCAAATAGGGCTCGTGGGACACCAAGGATATATTTTGTGGTCCATGCCTAGCCTCGACTGCGAAGCCACTGTGTAATTTGGGGTAGCTCAATGTGAGTGGCAATGTCTGCTCTCAAGTAGGTCAGGCTTGAAACAACCGGTGTTCGGGGAGACTGAGGGGTGCAGAGCAGCCCAGCTGGCCCGGAATTCTACCTCCCCAAACTCTACTATTTCTCATCCCCTGACACACCTAGGGGTGCAGAGGCAGGGAGGGACACGCTGGCAGTTTTCAATATTCCTCAGAGGTAATTTGCTATTAAAAAAATGACTTTGTATGAATGACAGGAAGTATACAAATTTTAGTCCTAGGATAGTATTCTATTTATAACATTTATGCAGAGAAATTTAATTCTAGTACATTGTAGAACACAAGACTTTGTTTCTAAAATCTAGAAGTCCAGTTTCACTCTGTTGGCTAGGTAGTTGGAAAAAGGGCTGCTGATTTCAGGCAAATGGGGACTTTGATAATTAGAAAGACATGGGTGTCTCTTTTAACCTCAACACGTAATATTTTCTAGACTAAGAAGTGCCCATTCAAATATATTTTTTTAATTGAAAGACTCTTACCAAGAAATACTAACTTATGTTTGCTCTACCCCACCAAATGGAAGGGATTTGTCTAAGAAGCCAGAGGAAGAAAATGATTTCATTTGCTATGAGTTGTAGTTTCAAGAGAAGACTTTGATGAAAACAGTTCATTTAAGAGCAGTGGGCTCACACTTACAACTTAAAATAGGCACCTCTTATTTTGCACAGAAATCTGAAGAGTTGACAGTGGAGAATTCTGGTTCGAACTGTGTTTTTATATCTCTAGGGCACTGATACTGCTTCTGGCAGTAAGTCAATGTCCTGCTCACATTAAGAAAAAAAAAAGAAATTTAACTCTTTTTATCCCCAGTGAAACATTGTCTCCGTCACATCTAAGTTGTTCACTTTTCAACAAGTCTAAAATGAACATCCTTCCCTTTGGAGAATCGCACCTAAGCCCACCCAGATGTTCACCCTGCCTAAATAATGCTCTTTTTTTTAATCACCACTGAAATTTATGTTTAGAAAATTAAAGTAAGGAAAAGTCAGTGCAATGTTTGAAAAACAATAGCCTTTGAATGGCAATTGTCCCTTGCAGAAAACCTGCCTGTGAGAGAGAAGGAAAAAATAAAATAAAACAAATGACTGTGCTCCCAGCCTAGGAAAGGGTAGTTAATCCCGTGATGGCTTGCTGAAGAATGCATGGTTTATTATTAAAGTAATCTCTTAAGATTTTCCTGGAATGTGCTTCCACAGCAACTCTGCCTGTTCGAACTATCCTATGCCTGTGTCTTTTCTTCCATAATTAAGCTGTTTTCCCCTGTTAGCTCACAGACCTAATCCTTTCTCTCCTCCTTCTCCATCGCTTCTTCTATCCCCCTCTCTACTGCTCTTGTCTTCCTTAAACTGCCCCTTTTGAATCCTGTCATTTCCCATGAATTGTAAATGGCACTTTGGAACTGGTTGTAAGGTAAACTGCCTGTGTACCTTTGATGGCTTGCTGGACACTTAGAGATGTTAAAATCAAACAAGGATTTGTTGAAGTGGACCTAGCAAGGTCACATCTCTCTCTCTCTCTCTTTTTTTTCTTCTTCATGTCATTAAGAAAACAATGAAGAGAATGGCTATTGTTCCCAGAAAATGTTCTTTGACCTTGACCAGTCTTGCATATTTAAAATTACAGAAAAACTGACCCTACCAGATTTGGTGGCTGGCAAGTCAAAACAAATACCAGAGGTTTTTTTCGTATCTCTGTCTATCCATCTACCTGTCTATCTATCTGATCTAAAATATTTGGAGGATAGTTTCATAGAAGGCAGCCTGTTTGTGTTTTGTTTTCTTGCTTATACCCCAATAGCACCTCAGAACTAACATGTATTTTTCTGTTTTGTGCAATTTTAACGAAACTCAGGTGGTAGACCACAAGGGTACTTGGAAAAATT
The DNA here is from genome assembly GCF_043159975.1 of Macaca nemestrina. Classification (NCBI taxonomy): domain Eukaryota; kingdom Metazoa; phylum Chordata; class Mammalia; order Primates; family Cercopithecidae; genus Macaca; species Macaca nemestrina. Next base: position 141,692,837 of record NC_092130.1, on the reverse strand, counting down.
GGTACTTGTAAAATGAAGAACATTTAAAATTCAATAATATAAATGTATATAACTAATTACACTTCACTTCTCAATATAAATTTTTATAATGAGAAATTGTGAAAGGGAAGTAAATACTCTTATAAAAATTACCATTCAAATAAATACTGTCTTACTTGGAAAGAAACTTAGCAGGAGTTATCAAAAATGAAAATATATAAAACCCTGCAGGAATACTAATATTAATTGTTATTGTAGCAAACACATACAATTCTCTATCCTAGGAGTAAGAATCGATCCACTAGAAATAAAGTTCATGTGTAATATGCAAGGATTTTTTTTTTTTTTTTTTTGAGACAGAGTCTTGCTTTGTGACCCAGTCTAGAGTTCAGTGGCGAGATCTCGGCGGGTTCGAGCAATTCTCTGCCTCAGCCTCCTGAGTAGCTGGGATTACGGGTGCCCGCCACCATGCCCATTTAATTTTTTTATTTTTAGTAGAGATGGGTTTCACCATCTTGGCCAGGCTGGTCTCGACCTCCTGACCTAGTGATCTACCCGCCTCGGCCTCCCAAATTGCTGGGATTACAGGCATGAGCCACCACGACCTGCCCCAAGATTGTTAATTGTACAGCTAATAGCAGCAGGAAGCTAGGACAAAGTATGCCTGTCAATGGGGAATGACTGAATATGTTATGACTCATCCATACTGGTGAAGTCATGTGTAACCATTCAGAAGAATAAATGAGTCAAATTTTGTAATATGGGAAATATTTCTATTAGGTTTTTTTGAATGAGAAAGGCAAGGTACAGAAAAGCATGGAAAAGATGTTTCTATTTTAGTAATATAAAAGGCAACACCTATTTATATATATTTGGGTGTATATGTTTGTGTGCGTATATGAAGGATTATAAAGGAGGTTCCAGAACAGATTACTAGGGGCCTGGTGGAGACAAGGGCAGAGAAAAGGTGTGGGAGCCACGCAAAAATGAAAAAACTGAAAATAGTCTTTATGCAGATATAGGTCCCATTTATGCATCGAAGTGAAATGATATATGTACAGGTTGTGTGTGTGTGTGTGTGTGTGTGTGTGTGTGTGTGTGTTTAAAGATTATATCATTTTAAGATAAGGAAAGGAAGAAAGGAAATCTTACAAATAGTTTTCATGGAGGTCTACCTTTAGGCTTTTCAAAAGTGAGTATTCATCAGTATGCTCATTGCTTAATTCAGCCTCCAGAGCAATAGTTCTCAAATTGTAATATTTACGACAGTCATCCCGGAAGCTGGCTACCAGGGTAAATTCCTGGGCTCAGCCTCAGAGACTTATCTGGAAAGGGTACCGGGGAATCTGGTTGTTGTCTTTTTTTTGTTTTGTTTTGTTTTTTTTTTTGAGACCGAGACTTGCTCTGTCGCCAGGCTAGAGTACAGTGGCGTGATCTCTGCTCACTCAAGCTCCGCCTCCCGGGTTCACGCCATTCGCCATTCTCCTGTCTCAGCCTCCTGAGTAGCTGAGACTACAGACGCCCATCACCACACCCGGCTAATTTTTTGTGTGTTTAGTAAAGACGGGGTTTCACCGTGTTAGCCAGAATGGTCTCCATTTCCTGACCTCGTGATCCGCCAGCCTCGGCCTCCCAAAGTGCTAGGATTACAGGCGTGAGCCACCGCGTCCGGCACAGAATCCGTGTTTTAATCAGCACTTCCAGGCCATTCTGATGCAGTGGTCTTGGGGACCACACTTTGAGAGTTGCTGCTTTTCTCCTGAGAGAAATGGTGAAACCCCGTCTCTACTAAAAAACAACACACACACACACACACACACACACACACACACACACACACACACACAAATTAGCCAGGCGTGGTGGCGCACATCTATAGTTGCAGCTACTCAGGAGGCTGAGGCAGGAGAATTGCTTCAACCCAGGAGGCAGAGGTTGCAGTGAGTGGAGATCGCACCAATGCACTCCAGACTGGGGTGACAGACTGAGACTCCGTCTCAAAAAAAAAAAAAAAAAAAAAAAAAAAAAAAAATCACAAAGAAGAAAAAAAAAGAAAACAGGTCTAACCATTCAAAGACATTTGATTCTGTCCCTAAACACTTCTGCTCCACTCCAAGCATGCTCATGTGATGTGCTTAGGTTTCTGGGCTGGTTGAATAGCCTCAGTTTTAAAGTGGAATGGTCACTTGTGAATGAAGAAGGAATACCATTTGCCGTACTCGTTTAGTGCTCATGTTCAAAGTCATGTCTTCATTAGAGAATGGAGGGAAGCTGTGTCTGGACTCCAGGATGATTTAACTCTCTAATGAGTGTGAACCACATGTACATGCATATGCTTCACACAAGCGTTTGTGCGCCTGTTCATATGTGCATTTTCTGGAGAGGCGCACTATAGATTTCCCTGGATGATCAAAGGACCCCATAGCATAAAACAAGGTTAAATTCTGGCCGGGAGCGGTGGCTCACGCCTGTAATCACAGCACTTTGGGAGGCCGAGACGGGCGGATCACGAGGTCAGGAGATCGAGACCATCCTGGCTAACACGGTGAAACTCCGTCTCTACTAAAAATACAAAAATTAGCCGGGCGCGGTGGCGGGCGCCTGTAGTCCCAGCTATTCGGGAGGCTGAGGCATGAGAACGGTGTGAACCTGGGAGGCGGAGCTTGCAGTGATTGGAGATCCCACCACTACACTCCAGCCTGGGCAACAGAGCGAGACTCGTCTCAAAAAAAAAAAAAAAAAAAAAAAAGGTTAAATTCCATTGCATTGTGGTTTTATGGCCATTCCACATTCTTTCTATTTTTTTTTATCTGAGGATTTTGTCTAATCTTTTGTACCAATCTTATACTTATCCTCACAACATCATTGACAAACAGGTTAGGCAAGTAATCTGGTTTCTAAAGGTTAAGAAATGTTGGTGCAGGAACCTTGATTTACTTCTGTTCACAGAGTGAGAGACAGAGCTAGAACTACTACCCAAGTCTTCTGAAAGATCTAGAACTGCACAGGTCACACAGCCTGACTTAACCATAATTCTAGTGGCTAGTAACAACTCTTCGGGTCCACTGTACCCTGTAGTGGTCTGTCCACACCTGAAAAAGCATTTTCTGTTATGCATACTATTTCATGAGAAATACACTGACAAATGGAAGTGTGTCCAGAGCAGGACCACTTGAACAGTGAGGGGACCTTTCCGGGAATCAGAACTGCTGAGGGCTCCCAATGTGGCCTCACTGAAATGGGCACGTACAGCCAGGGCAAGACAGCCTTTATGCTGCAGGGTGGGGAGGAAGGGGACATCTGTGACTAGCAGAACTCTTCAAATATTCAAAGGCTTGTCATAAGAAAAGTGGTTAGACTCCTCTCCTTGGCCACATATGGTAGAAGGGGATCCCTGTACTGGGTTGAGTAATGCCCTTCCAAAATTCATGTCTACCTAAACCTCAGAACGTGCCTGCCTTGGAAATAGGGTCCTTACAGATATAATTATTTAAATGGGGTCATACTGGATTATTTGGAGTCCCATCCCCTTCAATGAAACCTTTTTTCGGTCTTATAATGCTTTTTTGGCCAAAATACCTTGGCTTTTTATTATATTCTATTTCGCATTTAGCATGATTCTGGAAATAGTGCCTCTAGGTATGAATTCTAACTCTGTGGCTTTCCAGCTGTGTATCTGAGGAATATTGCTGAACTTCTATAAAGCAAGGGAAATAGTAGAACTTCCCTCATGGTGTTGTTATCAGAATGAAATAAGTTAGATGTGTCAAGGGTTGACAGTAGTAGTTAGCACATAGCACAGTGCTGATGACAATGCAAAATAATGATAATGCGAAATAATGTAAATTTTTCCAAACATCTTAAATGAATAATTTTAAAAATATTAAGTAAATTTTAAAATAAGCTTACCTTAAAACTCATTTTACTTCTAAAACAGCCTGCAGTAACTCGCACTTGTTTGCTAAGAAATGTGTCTAAGAATGTTTAGAATAGCCAAAAGTGGAAATAACGTAAGTGTCTATCAACAGGAAAACAGACAGTAAGTTATGGTGCACGCATCCCTTGGGAATAGTCTTTAACAATAACAGCAATGGTGTGGCTCTATGGCTCACAGCTGCTTGTATCAACATAGGTGGATTAAATAAGCAGAGCAAGTTACAGAAGACAGAAAGCATGATGCCATTTATATATGGCTTAAAATACGAAAAATAAAATTAATTATTGCTTAGAGGTACAAATATCCATATAAATAAATGTATATAAAAACAGCGGCAATAAATCACAAGTTTAAGGTGGTGGTTACTTCTGAGAGGAATTAGAGAGATAAAGAAAAGGGCATTCCAATCATGCTGGTAATCTTTTTTCTTGATGCTAGGTCCATGGATGTGTATTGTCTTACTTTCACGTCTGTTTATATAGACACTCTTCTAAAGTACTTTCCAGGTATTAATTGATTTAGACCTCATAAAAATACAGTGCATTAAAACCTACCGTCTCAATTTTACAGATGAGGAAACTGACTCAGGAGTCACAGAACTAGTAAATGGCAGAGCCAGTCTTTAAACCCAGGTAACTGGTTCCTTGGTTTGTGCTTTTAACCCCTAGGAAACACTAACTCTTACTACAAATTTTATGGAGAAATGAAAAGGCTGTAAGTGGTGCATACTCTCCAACCCAACTTTGGAATGCACACTGATTATGTTCCTCTTGTTTGCTCCTGTCACTGCTCCGTGCCTTCAGTCTGCCAGGCTCCTTGTCCTTCTCTGGCTTTCTCTTTTTCTTTTTTTTGTTTTTTTTGAGACAGAGTCTCAGCCTCCCAAGTAACTGGGATTACAGGTGCCTGTCACCATGCCTGACTAATTTTGGTATTTTTAGTAGAGACAGGGTTTCACCATCTTGACCAAGCTGATCTTCAACTCCTGACATTGTCATCCACCTGCCTCGGTCTCCCAAAGTGCTGAAATGATAGGTGTGAGCCACCAGGCCTGGCCACACTTTGGCATTGTATCTCAGCTCCTGCTATTTGTTTCTTTCCTCTGCATCAATGGCCTCATCAGATTCATTTTTTCCTCACCAGATTCATCGATTGTGACTCAATGCCCTTCCGAGGCTGTCTGTGGTATCTGGACTTGCACCACAAGACTCTAAGCCTGTGTCTGGCTTACAAATGCTACAAAGATTGGTGAGAGGGGGAAGAGAAAGTGGGAAGTGATACATTACGGCTGAGCACAGCAGTGAAGGGACACAGAAAGAAGAAATGTCTCCCTGAGAAAGGGCTCAGGAGAGTTTATGTAGCAATATGTGCATGTGTGTTAAGCGTGTGTGCGTGTGCACTGTGTGTGTGGGTATGTGTTAGTTCAGGATACAAGCTGCTTTTTAGAATAAATAGTGGTGGAAGATACACGTTGTGAGGCTAATCCAAAATAGCCTCCGCACAATTTCTACCACGCTTTCAGATATAATAACACCATCCAAAGGGAGCGACTCTGCTTTTTTTTCCCCATAGCAAAGAAATCATTCTTATTTTGGTTAATATTCAAACTGGTTCTCCTTCTCAGTCTCTCTTGGTGAAAGGACATTCCTCCAGGGCAGCCCAGAGAAGGAAACGTCACCACTTGCTTCTATTGAGAGAGAAGCCAAAGCTCTGGAAACCCATGTCACAGGTTTCCCCTGGATTGCTGTGGGGTCGGTCTTTCATGGAAGAACTGAGCTTACCAAAATTGTATTTGCTGAAGAAACACCACCTGGGAAGGCTATGCTAGGTGTTGGTTTGGGGAGACGGAAAACCAGTCTAGAATTATCCAAGTTGTGGCTGAAAATGCATTCATTCCTATAGTCATTTTGCTGAGGCAAACCAGGAAACATATAATCACAGACTTATGCAAAATGCATTCATCTGACAAGTAGACATTTTCTATTATTATGACTTATATTGAACGTGAGGCAGTTTTCAAAACTAATGTTAGACGTTAACCACACCTAGCAAGTCGATTATGCTGTCTCTTCTTCTCTTCTTCCTCCTCCTGCTTTTCTTCTCTCTCTCTCTCCCTCCACCCTTGGCCCACACGCGTATATATACACACACACACACACTTTTATATTTTGTTGTGATTGAGTTTGAATTATAAGCAATAGTAGGTTAGTAAACTAGATCCATGAATTTAAAACGCCTTGACTTACTGTATGTGTTGATTTCTCTGTGTTAAAAACTCCCACCATGGCTTATTTCAAGCTGTCAAGTGGCGTTACTGACTGTGGAGTTGGAAAAAGATGAGGACAGTTGGCTCTTATTAGCATCAGCACTGGCTCTCACACACCACTGGTTATGAGATATGTGCTAGTCTCTTTCTCTGCTAACATTTGACTACTAAAGAGTCTCTTTCCACCATCTTCCTGTTCAATTAGTCAAATTGACTAATCGACTACTTACAAGTAAAGATTCTTAAATGAAGTCTCTCTAGAACATGATGCTTAAAAATCTGGACCACAATGATCAGAGAATAATGACTTTTTTTCATAATTAACACTATAGCTTGATGGAAATACTATAGGATTGAATTAGGCATGCATAAATTAGAATCCCGGCTCTGTTATTATCTAGTCATATGGCTTCGGATAAATGACTTAACTTCTCTGAACTTTAAATTTCTTATCTGCAAAAATGAAAAACCATGCTTGTGTTGCAGGTTTATTTTGTTGATTAAATAATATAATAAATGTAAAATAAATTCCTGGCAAATAGCAGGTCCTATGGTAGTTATCATTGTGAATTGCAAGAACAAAGGAAGCATTCAAGTTCTTCTTAAAATTTTCTCATGAAAAGAATTCTTAAACTTTTGGGACTTGCTTTTATTGTCTGATAATGGATACTGACAGGTGACAAAACACTTTGATATATAGCAGATAAGTATTGATGGAAAAAACTTGAGATATTTTTATGTATTATTTTTATTTTCTGATAGTGTCTCACTATCTCCACTGCTACTACCTTGGTTCAAGCCATCATTGCCTCTCGCGTGGATTAATGAAATAACCTCTAACTGCTTTTGCTCTTACCCTTCCCACAGCCAGTGATCTTCATGAAATACATCCAGTAATGTTACACTTTTATTGAGAACCCTTCAGTAACTCCCGTTTGCATCAGAGGCAAAGCCAGAGTCCTTACAAATGGCCTCCAAGGCTCTATTGATTTGCTCCTCCCATACCCCACCTTAATTTTCTAACAACTGCTCATACAGATCTTCCCCTCACTTCCTTCACTCCAGCCAGCTGGTCATCTTGCTGTTCTCTAACCATGTCAGGCTCATTCATATCTCAGAACTTCACACTTGCTATTTGCCTGGACTGTCCTCCCGATGAATGACTGCTCAGGTCCCATCCCTTAACTGCTTTAGATATTTCCTCAAATGCCACTTTGTCATGGAGAATATTTTTGACCATTGTACTGGGTTGAATAGTGTCCTCCAAAAATTCTGCCTGGAACTTGTGAATGTAACTTTATTTGGAAATAGGGTCTCTGCATATGTACTCAAGTTAAGGCGAAGCCATGCTGATAAGGGTAGACCCTAAATCTAATCACTAGTGTCCTTTTAAGAAAAGAGAAATTTGGATATACACAGGAAAGAAGGCAATGTGAAGCTGGAGGCAGAAGTTAGAGTGATGCAGTTGTAACCCAATGAACACCAAAGTTTGCTGGAAACCACCAGAAGCTAGGAGAGAAGCGTGGAATAGATTCTTCCCCATACCCTTTGGAGGTAGCATTGCCTTGATGGCATCTTGATTTTGAACTTTTATTCTCCAGAACTGTGCAAGAAAAATCAATTTCTTTTAAATCATTTCCTTTTTGGTAATTTAGGGCAGCCCTAGAAAGCTAACGCAATTATTATATTTAAAATTGCTGCCCTAGTACCTTATCCCTCTTCTTCAATTTACATTTTCTCCATAGCACTTATCACAAACTGACAGCGCTAACTGATTCTTGGTTCTCTTATGCAATGTATTTCACTGACTGTGACTATCAGCAAACCAATGTAGTTCCCAAATTTAATTTTCCCTTCTCACTTACTCTTCCAACTTGGAAATGTTTATCCACGCATGAGTGACAGTCCTCCTCTAATAAGGGGAATGCCAGCTAAACTTGCCCAACTTACACTCTTGTTCTTGTCCCCAGTTTGAGAAAATATTTGCATGTAAATAGTTGCTGCCTATAGTTTATTATTGCACCAACACAGATCCATTAAAACAAACCAAACGAGAGAGAGAGAGAATACTGTTTAATTTGAGGATCTGATTTCTAGTAGGTCCAAAATAGAGACCTGCTACATTTTATACTTGGCATATAGTCAGGCCAGATTAACTCCTGCCATTTGGTATGTTTAGAAAGATTACTCCTGTGAGATACAATAGGAAATACATAGCCAGCAACAAAATTCACTTGAAGTAAACTGAATCTGATCAAACCTCTAAATATGGTTACCTTTATAGAGGAATTACACAGGTGGAGGACTTGCTTAAATGACACCATTAACCATGTCAGTCAAATCCAGAATGTGGTACTTTTTATGGGACATATGACCAGATTTTTCCAGCAATTCAATGACATTAATAAAATGGAGTGGGATGAGAAAGACAATTATAGATTTACAAACATTTAAGAGATTAAAAAAAATACACAATTTTGCCTGGTGCGGTGGCTCATGCCTGTAATCCCAGCACTTTGGGAGGTGAGGAGGGTGGATTGCCTGAGGCCAGGAGACCAGCCTGGCCAACACGGTGAAACTCCGTCTCTACCAAAAATACAAAAATTAGCTGGGTGTGGTGGCTGGCGCCTGTAGTCCTCGCTACTCAGGAGGGTGAGGCAGGAGAATTGCTTTAACTCAGGAGACGGAGGTTGCAGTGGGCCAAGATCACATCACTGCACTCCAGCCTGGGCAACAAAGCAAGACTCCATCGCAAAAAAAAAAAAAGAGAGAAAAAAGCACAATGTTGTGTGTGAGTCTTGTGGATTCTGATTCGAACAAATCAATTGTTCAAAAAATATTTTTGAGACAGAGAAATTGACATTTTAGAAGATAAGAAATTATTATCAAGTGACTCACAAGTATTATCTTTGTGAGTCAGAGATGTATAGTGAAGTATTCATGGGTGAAACGATATGATACCTTAGATTTTAAAAATAACCTAGTTCGCCTCTAAAATTGAAGGAATAGACAAAACAAGATTGTTGAAGCAGAGTGATGGTTATATGTAGATTCAATACACAGTTCTATTTTGGTTTATATTTGAAAATTTTTATAGCAAGGAAAAATAACAATCACTGCCACCATTAGGTGCCCCATGGAGTTCATTCATCCATCCATCCATCCATCCATTCATTCATTCATTTGCCTTGTGCCAGTTACTGCTAGATTACCTGTGGGTGCTACAGACAAGTCATAACCTCACTCTAGGATTTCTATGATTTGTCTCAGACAGCTTCCTACATTAAGTTGTTTTATAGAAAAAAAGGTATTATTTCAGCATGTAGAAACTCAGAATTCAGACTCGATATCATAGCACCTCATGATTGAGGGAGTTTGGCTTTGTTTCCCCGGTTCTCCCCACCCCCAGAGGTAGATCCAGGCATCTGGAGGCTGGAGGAGCACCTTCCAGGGTCAAGGATCAATTGAGTTACTTTTACCATCCTCTGTTCAACATTAGACCTTATCAGAATGCCCAGGCCAGGCATAGTCTCGCTCTGTCGCCCAGGCTGGAGTACAGTGCCATGATATCGGCTCACTGCAAGCTCCGCCTCCCGGGTTCCCGCCATTCTTCTGCCTCAGCCTCCCGAGTAGCTGGGACTGCAGCCGCCCACCACCACGCCCAGCTAGTCTTTTCTATTTTTTAGTAGGTACAGGGTTTCACTGTGTTAGCCAGGATGGTCTCGATCTCTTGACCTCGTGATCTGTCCTCCTCAGCCTCCCAAAGTGCTGGGATTACAGGCGTGAGCCACCGCACCTGCCCCATTTGTAATATATGGTACAACTTAGTTCTCAACTTTGTCTGGGCTTTTGCTTCCCAAATAAGTCGATTTCTTGCTACAGAAAGGTAAGGTCCTTTCGGTTTATAACTGCCATCGACATAAGACAACTGTCCTTGGTTATTTGGATTATTGTTAAGTCTCGGAGTAGCAGTACGTCCTATGCCCTATGAAGGATTGCCCAGAAGAGATGTGAAGGGGAACATTAAGATCTCTTCATGGCCATCTGGTTCTTCTTAGCTGAGGAATGCCCACTGGTTGTAGCAGTTCTGAGCAAAACTCATAGAAAGAGATATAGCCTTCAAGGCAAACCCAGAATAAAGTCCAAGGGAATAGAGGTAGGGCTATCATAGAAGTACTATTTACAAAAAAAAGTGAAATCTGATATAAATCTAGTAAAACATTTACCTTTCGGATTGGGAAACATTTTTGGCCGAAATAATCTTCTTAGAGAATTTATAGTATTCATTTTAATTGAATAGTCTCCAGGCTGAACTGACATGTAAGTCTGAACACAACAAAAATTCAAGTACTTTTAAAACAATAAAAGTATTATGTTAACTAAATAAGTGAGTAGAGATACTTGTCATTTAACTGAATGGATCTTCTTAAAACCTAATAGAAGATGCTAACTAATGAACACAAATGATAATGAGGAAATGAAACCATAGTGTAATTTATTCATAACAAGAGAGGCTGAGGTTTGATATTCCTTAATAGAAAAGATGCTTTTACCATCTAATAGAGCGTACCTAGATTGGTGTAGCATTGACCTGATGTCCAATATTGGCATACCCATTATGTTGTGTTCTATAGTAGATGACTAATTCCTAATTCCAAATGTCTAATTTAATGACACATTAAAAAAATGTGTGGCACTCTTTTGATTTGGAAAATATCTGTCCTGCATATTATGATAGAAGAGATAAAATCAATCATGACAGAAATATCATAGAAATGCCTCTATTTTTAAGAGAGCTGTCATTACATACTTTTGTTATAAAAAAGAGGATTAGACGTAATCAGATTTTTGCTTTCAACTGATTTATGTAAATCAAAAATGATTTTAAATTGCAAATAATTTGACAATGCTCTGAGTTAGAGATCATCTTATTTTTTAGAGAGCTTATTAGCAAAGCTTATTTCTTAGCCCAATTCCAAATTACATATGAAGGACCACATAGAGAAGATATTGTTATTTGCATTGAGTATACAGTATGTCTACAGAGTTGAAATAAATGTACCCCCCGCAAGCAACTGGCATTATAAAACTGAAAGTAGATTTGATTCATTTAATAATAACAATATTAGATGATTGGTTTATGTCTCCTATCAACAAAAAATACGGAGAGAGAAGAAAGTGTTCTCCAGATGCCTTTAATAAATCATTAGGCCGGGCGCGGTGGCTCAAGCCTGTAATCCCAGCACTTTGGGAGGCCGAGACGGGCGGATCACGAGGTCAGGAGATCGAGACCATCCTGGCTAACACCGTGAAACCCCGTCTCTACTAAAAATACAAAAAACTAGCCGGGCGAGGTGGCGGGCGCCTGTAGTCCCAGCTACTCCGGAGGCTGAGGCAGGAGAATGGCGTAAACCCGGGAGGCGGAGCTTGCAGTGAGCTGAGATCCGGCCACTGCACTCCAGCCCGGGCTACAGAGCAAGACTCCGTCTCAAAAAAAAAAAAAATAATAATAATAATAATAAATCATTGATATAATAAAATATATAAATAGAGTATTTTAATATGTATCCACATACAATCTCCTTTCAATTTTAACATAAATATTATGCAGCCTGAACTACTGGATTATATAGCAATGAAGCCAGATATTCCAATTAAGACTTCTAAGAATTATTTAAATGGAATCAATTTTTTCTCTTATTAAGTCTACCAACAGATATGAAACATTAAATAGACGTTTTTACTCTTCTAACAGCTGTAGAATTCCTCATAAAAACTTATTCTGGCATGAGTCCCAACTTTATTCTTTCATACTTGCCTCTCTCTGAGTGTCAACAGAAGTTGAATTTTTCCAATAATCAAAAACAGGGTTTCTCTTAAAATTGTTAGTTTTTATCATACAACCTTGCATAAACCTGATTTAATAGAATAAGAAACATTCTGCTTTTTATGGATACTTTTTAGAGCTTACTAAATGCTATCAGTGTGTCAGGAATTGTTATCCTAAATATTAATACCAGGATTTACTTTAGCTTTATGTTTTTGGGGGAGGTGAGATAGGATGGGGAAAGAATATTCCTATAAAAGCTACCATAGCAGTACTACTTGTGGTTCAAACTGAAAACATTAATGATGGCTTGGAAGGTGACGCCCTACAAATTATTTCAGTCATTCTGAATAAGGCTTGAAAAAAACATTTCTACAACATTTAACTCTGAGTAGAAAGCAGGGGCTTTGGACATCCAAACAATGCTGCTTCTATTAGCAACAAGCCCAAAATGAAAAAGAAATCATATTGCCTTTCATTTCCTTCCCTCCACCCTCTCAGAAAGAAGAAAGAAAGGAAAAAGAGAGAGAGAAAGAAAGGAAGAAAGAAAGAAAAGAAAAAGCTGAATCAAACCAAAACTATCTGGACATACTTTAGGAATGTTGCATGCATATGTATGTGTGTTTATGATTGTATGGGTATGTGTATGTTGGATTTCAGCTAGGGAGTATTTTCCCCATCTCTACAGTTTCTACACCAGCTTAAAACCAAATATTTAATCACTTCCATAAAAATGCCAAAATAACAAAAACATGCATGAAGAAGGCAGCAATAAGAAGAAAGCATGCTATATATGTTATAGCCAACCACAAACATCATTCACAAAACAAGCAAGTGGCCTAACCGGGAATTTTCCAAGTGCTTTTTTGGGAGAGGTTAACTCCCATATGGAGAGCTTCAAAATAGAAGAGGAAAATGACAGGTTAGTGTGGCCCCGTTTTACTGATTTTTCCCTAAAATAAAGATTGCATTTTGAATTACAATGCAAGTGCCCAGAAGCTGCTTATGAGAAAGGAATTCTGACAATAATTTAGCATATTGGCCCTTTTTACAGAAAAGAAAATTCAGTCTTGACCAGGAGGAGATGTCTTTGTAAGAGGCAGGCCCTGATGGTTCAACCTGGTCAACCCTGATTTTGGAAGCTTTGCCACTTTGGATTCAGTTGACTTCTCCTTTTGGTGTTTTTAGAGACCAACAGAGGTTATCCAACAGGAAATACTGGAATAGTTTTTGCAAGACTTCCATTTCCCCATCACTGGCTTGAACAGGAATAGGGACTACCATGTGATATTGCTGAACTTTGCTAAGAAACCTTTGAGGCATTATACGTTAAATTGGTTTCGTTATATTTGAGGAAAATTGAAATGGTGCAGGTCTGCACAGCTCCTAGAACTATAGCCTCTCCGAATCTTGAAAAACTCTGGGGTTTGTGTGGTCCAGACTCCTTTCCAGTACCTTCTCCGTGCCCCAAGAAAATTTACCCTAGGGGACATTCAGCAAAGGGTATTCTACTGAGTCCTTACTTAGGTTGAATACTTTTTCTGTTTGGTCCTCATCAAAAGCTGACACATTATAAAATTCCATCTTTTTTAGACAGCTTCAGGTTTTGCTTGCATTTTTCAAGGCTCAGAGACCTTGCATAAAACTAACCCAGATGTCAGCTGATGTACTCTGAACTTAACAGTGGGAACCCTGACTTTCTTCCTGTCTCTCTGAAGATTCTCAAGAGGAGATGATTTATAGTTTTCCTGGCCACTGCTGGCTTGGATCTCTTGTTTCTGCTGATTATTTTTTTCAGTTCATGGTTCACTCTGCCGTCACTTGCCTGCCATCTCTGCTTTGCACCACATCAAACTCAACATCCTTCCTTGATCAGTTCCTAGCCTTTACATGAAACCCACCTAAACCAAGACTGTGTGCCTAGAGCAGTCCTTTCTGAAGGTGTGAAAATGAATGGGATATATTTTGACATATATATACACATTTATATATATACACACACGTAGTTATTAAATGTTTAAAATATATTTTAGGACAGATTAAAATACAAATATATTTATTTTGACATACAGTCATGCACCACATAATGACATTTCAATAAATGACAGACTACGTATACTGCAGTGGTCCCATAAGATTATAATGGAGCTGAAAAATTCCTATCACTTAGGGACCTCAGAGTTATCATAAAGTCATAGCACAATGCATTACCTTTTCTATGGTTTGCTATGTTTAGATACACAAATACTTACCATTGTGTTACAACTGCTTACAGCATTCAGTACGGTAACATGCTGAATAGGTTCGTAGCCTAGGAGCAATAGGTTATATGGTACAGCCCAGGTATGTCATAGGCTGTGTCACCTGAGTTTGTGTAAGAACGCTATGATGTTTGCACAATGACAAAATCATCTAACAATGCCCAGAATGTATTCTTATTGTTAAGTGATGCATTGCCATATATATTAATATTAGACATTCCTATAATTCTTATTCTTTGCTTCCTTGCCCAACCATACACTTCTTCCATCCTTCAATTCCTATTCTTTTCATGTGAAAAGTGATTTAGAAATCTCTTTTGTTTGCTCCCTCCCCTCTCTGCCACTGCCAAATCTTTGTTAGTGATTGGCTGGAATTTTATCACTCTTACCTCAGGTCTTTATATGTCCTCACGTTCTTATCATCCACTCCAAAGGTATATCAAGACTTTTTTTTTTTTTGAGACAGAGTCTTACTCTGTCTCCCAGGCTGGAGTGCAGCGGCGTGGTGTCGGCCCACTACAACCTCCGCCTCCCAGGTTCCTGCTTCAGCCTGCCTTGGCGTCCCGAGTAGCTAGGATTACATGTGTGCACCACCGTGCCCAACTAATTTTTTGTATTTTTATTAGAGATGGGGTTTCACCATGTTGGCCAGGGTGGTCTCAAACTCCTGATTTCAAGTGATTCCACCTGCCTCGGCCTCCCAAAATATTGGGATTACAGGCGTGAGCCACCACACCTGGCCGGTATATCAAAACATTTTAAATGAAACCTGCTCCCTCCTTGAAGAGGACACGTACATTATTTTTTTAATGTGGTGTTTGACAGTCTTTCCAGATATTGCCCCATGCACAGTGCATTTGCTAGAAGATTACAAGGAAAAAGGAAGAATTCAAACAACTGGGCAAAAAAATACTGAGTACCGATTTCATGTACTGAGCCTACCACAAAGTTAGGATTTTTAAAATTGTAGTTGTTGGTTTTGTTATGCTGTGCTAAATTTAAAAAAGTAAAAAATATGTCCTCCTGAGCCAAGAGGGGAAAGGTTTGACCTTTATCTAGATTAAACATTTGTCTAAGTCTGAAATTTTATAAATAAATCCATTGAAGTATTGGTGAAAGTACTTCAGGGAGACCAAGTGAGAAAGTTGAGATCAAGGGGAAAGTTTTTCTGACATTACTATTCTATTTTAGCTTATGGCTTTAGAAACTTTGATCAACGCCACAAATGTTATAAAAATACAAGAAAACAGAGCATAAGAGTTAGCTAGGAAATATGGTCATACACTCCTGTTTTACAGGATAGCTCTGCTTCAAATGTTCTGTTTTTAATGTCTCTCATACATGTCTTTATGTCTCTAATATTTATTAATGCATGACTCAGAATATATATATATATTTCATACATGAAACAAAGGAATTATTTGAACTAAAACATTGCAAATCTAAATTGAAAATATAGTATACAAAGGCCAGGAGTGATGGTTCACACCTGTAATCCCAGCACTTTGGGAGGCCAAGGTGAGTGGATCACTTGAGCTCACGAGTTTGAGACCAGCCTGGGCAACAGGGCAAAACCCTATCTCAACAAAAAATACAAAAATTAGCCAGGTGTGGTGGTATGTGCCTGTAGTCTCAGCTACTTTGAAGGCTAAGAGATGGGAAGATCACTTGAGCCTAGGAGGAGGAGTTTGCAGTGAGCCGAGATTGTGCCACCAGACTTACTTCAGCCTGGGTGATAGAGCTAGATCTTGTCTCCCAAAAAAATTATATATATATATATATATATATTCAGTTAAAGAAGGCACTGAACTCATGTTTATCCTTTCCCTTAATACCCCATTAAATTGTTATTATGTGAATAAAATCTGTCTGACAAAGAGAATTCCTAGGATGACATTCCCGTGTAGGGTCTGGAGATCAACTGCCATAAACATCCTATAGAACAAGGATGAAGGTGTTTCTGATGGAGGCATCCAGGGAATGAATAAAGTGAGAAGTATGGCAAAGTATTTCTGTTGTGGCAACTGCCCAGGTCAGGAGAAGAAAATAAGATGATGACTTATCTGCTGGAGCACTTATACACACTTTAAAGAACACTATTTATGTAGCCAACAATAGTGCTTTAATAATATTAAGATGATATGGAGAGGTGCCTGCTGTGACATATAAGAGTTAAATTTTATAGGAAGAAAAATTTAAAAATCACTGGATAATATCTGAAGTTGTAAATTAAAAACTAGCAGCATGCCTCGATTCTCTATTTTAAGTCGCAATAATAAACAAGAATCAGTTGGAAAATATTTTGCAAAACTTCCAAGTTGTTTGTGATCTTTTATTTTACTTTTGAAAATGTATTTCTGTTACTTTTGGCTTTTTTTATTGCCCTAATTACTACAAACTTTACTTGTACATCTTTGAACTTCTGATCTTAAACTGTTCAGAGAAAAAGCTAAAGGGTTTTATCATGTCAAGAAGAACCACCCACATAACTTAAAAATTAGTATGGAGGTAACTACAAGAAAAAAACAACTGAAAGAACTAAAGATGATTTCTTATCATTCAGACATGGAAGATGAGGGGGCTGGAGCCAGAAATTAATGTTTTCCATGATAAGCCTTTTCTTACTCAATGAATTTTTTATTATACATGATTAATCTTATTCTTACAAAGCAAAATTTAAAAATTTTAAATAAAGGGCTAAACTTATCTTTTCATTTTATGCTTAAGCACTTCTCTGAGTCATCAATTTCCTCAGTCAATTCTGAATTTTCCTGCACAGCACACAAGTCCACGCATGAGCTGGTTTTAGCTCACCTTGCTTCTTTCTGTCCTGCAATCTTAGGCAACGTTGTGCATTTGTCAGTGAACAGCCCAGACATTTATCTTGCTGCCTCCTGTCTCCTTAACCTGGGATACCCTCCCTCCTTTCCTCACCTGCCTTGTCCCTGTGAAGGGCTAACACTCCTTGTTCATCTTTGAGATCTTGGCTGAAACATTACCTTTCTGGACAGCTCTTCATAACCCCCAGAAGACCGAGTTAGGTCATTTTTCACTGTGCTCCCACGGAATTCTGTACTTCTCACTAATATAGTGACAGTCACTCTACTGTCATTCTCTAGTCCATTTTTGTATCTACTCCCAAAATGGGAGTTTCCCCAGCATAAAGTCTTTCTCTAATTTACTGTTTGTCTCTGGCAAGTACCATGGAGCCTCCATGTAGGAGGCATCCCACATTTTTTTGGAATGAAAAAATTAAGGGAAGGAAGAGGTAGGCAGAGCTATAGATAACCAGTAGATCAGAATAGGGGAAAGTCAATGGTTGTGTGAATGCCTTTGTAAAAATATTTAAAGTATTTTCTTTTCTTTTTTGCCTCAAATCACATAGTTCATCAATTCTAAGATAACTTTTTTCCTATTTTAATATCTTAAATTAGAATGTATCATACATTCGATGGCATGCACAGATTTTTAAATGGCAGCTTTCTTGGTGGTAGGAAAATAATGATGTGTTTTACCGTCAAGAGAGTCTTGAGTCAATGAACTATAGTACATAAAAATATAGCCATAACACGTCCGTGAAGAAATAAAACAGAATTGGAGTTCTGCATTGGATTTATAGGGTGTGAGGAGCAAGAACTCTAAGAACAGAAAGATATCAAAGTTTCTTGGCTTGGAGAGAAAGTTGGGAACAGAGCTGTGGAAAGAGAACAAGAGCAGTGTAGGCAACTCATGGTTTCTTTTCCCAGTTAGTAAGGTAGACTGCAGAGTGACAAAGCTTCTTACCCCCATACTCCTACCCAGGTTTATGACAAAGTAAGTGGTAAAGGCAAAAGGTTAGTTTGACTCATTGTCGATGGCACTGAAATAACATGTTTTAACTCAGTTTCACAGGCCACCCTGTCAGAAGGGGAAAAATTATTGAAAAGAAAAACAGGGATTCTTGTTTCAGGATGCGTCACCAGTCAGTTAAGAAAACTTGGAAAGTGGAAACCGTCCACATTGTTATAGGCCACGACGCCAAAACCGAAGCCCAAATTAACCATTGTTGGGTAAAACCCCTGATTTTGCAAAACCCAGTTCCAAACCAACTCTGGTTGATACAATCAAGTGAGGGACAATATTTAGAAAATATTTCTTAGAAAAATAGCGTAACATTTAGTCCAAAGGAGAAAAAAAAAAAAAAAAACCTACCACTGAACCATGACTGAAAATTAGGGAAGACAGGTTATAGTAATATCAGAGTCTTAATTGTGCTAAAAATATTTGTTTTTGGCAATTTCTGAGCACATTAATAGTATATATCTCCAGATAAGCAACATTTCTGTCTGTGGCTTTTTTCAGTACTAAATGGAACAGATCAATGAGCAGAGGGTTCAGCCAAAAATAGAATTTAATTGATATCCTGATTTTAATTAAATAAACTCCTTGCTTTCACTACTCTTGAACTTTGTTAACTTATGGACAACCATGAGTAACTACAAAAATTGTCCCCAAAATGAAGAAAAATGGAGAAGTAATCCACACACCTTTCTTTATGTATGTATGTATGTATGTATTTATTTATTTATTTTGAGATGAAGTCTCACTCCGTCACCCAGGCTGGAGTGCAATGGTGCGATCTCCGCTCACTGCAACCTCCGCCTCACAAGTAGCTGGGATTACAGGCGCCTGCCACCGCATCTGGCTAATTTTCACCATCTTGGTCGGGCTGGTCTCAAACTCCTGACCTCAGGCGATCCACCCGCTTCGGCCTCCCAAAATGTTAAGATTAGAGGCGTGAGCCACTGCGCCCGGCCGACGAACCATTTTTTAAACATGAACTCTAGAAACGGCTAGATAATAATGCCTTCCTCTAATGCTGAGTAAACTGACCTTTGGCGATAAACTGCTCACCACCAGGAACTGAATCAACTGTTTCCTGGTAAGAAAATCCTATTTAAATACAAGGGAAGAAGTCCATGACTGAGTGTTGCTTTTTCAGAAGATATATCATTAATATGCTCACAGATCGTCTATTAGCTTTCAATCTCAAGCCAGTCGTGGATATTGCTGTGAAGGTATATTTCTTTTTTAAGTGATGCATTTCTCTCTACCTCCACTGTGAATTATTTTCAGGCTATATTAGTCAAGGTTCTCTAGACGGACAAAACAAATAGGGATACATGTATATATGAAAGGGAGTTTATTAAGGAGAACTGACTCACACGATCACAAGATGAAGTCCCACCATAGGCCTTCTGCAAGCTGAGGAGCAAGGAAGCCAGTAGTGGATCCGTCCAAGTCCCAAAACCTCAAAAGTAGGGAAGCCGACGGGGCAGCCTTCGGTCTGTGGCAGAAGGCCCGAGAGCCACTGGCAAATCACTAGTGTAAGTCCAAGAGTCCAAAGTCTAAGAACTTGGAGTCTGATGTTGGAGAGCAGGAAGCCTCCAGCACCAGAGAAAGATGAAGGCCAGAAGACTCAGCAAATCTGATCATTCTACCTTCTTCTGCCTGCTTTAATCTAGCTGTGCCGGCAGCCAACGGGATGGTGCTCATCCAGATGAAGGGTGGATCTGCCTCTCCCATTCCACTGATTCAAATGTTAATCTCTAGCAACACCCTCACAGATAAGCCCAGAAGCAATGCTTTGTATCCTTCAATCCAATCAAGGTAACGCTTAATATAAACCATTACAAAGGCCTTAATTATCCTAGAATGTTTTCTTTAAACTATAGAGGTAACAAAAAATACTCTGCTTTCTCGTGTCTGGAAGAAGGAAATGAGTAAATTTTGACTTTGATTTTCTTCTTTTTTTTGAGACGGTGTCTGTCTCTGTCACCCAGGCTGGAGTGCAGTGGCACAATTTCGGCCCACTGCAACCTCCGCCTCACAGGTTCAAGTGATTCTCCTGCCTCAGCTTCCCGAGTAGCTGGGACTACAGGCGCCCGCCACTATGCCTAGCTAATTTTTGTGTTTTTAGCAGAGACAGGGTTTCACCATGTTGGCCAGGCTGGTCTTGAACTCCCGACCTCAAGTGATTTGCCTGCCTCGGCCTCCCAAAGTGCTGGGATTACAGGCGTGAGCCACCGCGCCAGGCCGGACATTTAATTTTCAGAGCCATCTCACTCACAATTAGGTGGCAAAATTACCTTGATACTGAACTCAATTTGTCTTACTAGAACTTCATCTTTATAAGACAGTGTACATTCAGTTTGATTTTCTGAAAGCTGCTGAAAGACCAAGCAACTCATGACTGTACTTTCCAACAGCACTTCTGAGAGTTCTAGAGATGTTTCACATTTCTGAAGAGAAATCACTGTTGTTTCTTCCCAGGTATAAAGAGTTTTGTGTGAACTGGTGCTTCAAGCAAACAACATGTATCTACAAATTGAATGAATGTTTCTTAGACAAAGATAGCCATTGTAGACTCAAACAAGCCTATTTATTTGGGTGAAGGGAGTGTTTTGTGAAGGAATAACAGGCTGACATATATTTATTAATGTCTCTCATACTGTGTGACAAAATCTGGCAGGGTAACTGTGAATGGAACAATTTGTCACAACTTTATGGAACCCTTTCATACACAGAATCTATGCCTTTGTTCAAGCTGCCTTGAGCACTTAAGTTTTCTAAAGGATTTCTTGGGCAAATTTCCCACAAAATTTCCCCTATTATTTACAAGGCTTTCCGTTCTTCCTTATATACATGAAATATCTCTTAAACATTCTTCTCAGAAGAATGTATCTCTTTCTGAAATTATTATGTTCTGGAAATAAGACAAGTCTTCAAAGCAAAGTTGTAGAACTTATGTTTATATTGGGTATTTTCTTATTAAAATCTTATGTCTGTAATTTTGATTTTTGATACTTACCTCTAACAAGAAGTTGGGTTATAATTGCCACTCAGCTAAAACATAGTATAGAACTCAAAAGAAGGTGTCCCCAAATGCTTCAGTGGTTATCATATCAAAAATATATATACGATATGTTTATATAAGTTATATAAATATATGTATTGTTTATTTTTGTGTATATGTAATATACACATATATAATATATGTAATACATATGTGATCTTGAAAGGCTCAGATGGTTGACCAAAGACAAATTGGTGAAAATTGTAGGAGGACATAATTTGACTGAGTATTTGTTTTCTAACCATCAGGATGATCCTGCTTCAGGGAGCAGTGATTTTTCATTCCTAGAGGTGTTCAAGAGAGTCTGGGCCTCTCGTTGGAAATACTGACAAAATGTTGAAGGTATACACTAAAAAGTCTCTAAGGGCCCTTCCAACTATGGGATTCCATGCAATGAAAATCTCGTCTGAGGGAAACTGGGTTTTAATTTCAATTATTTTGAACCAGAAAGAAATCTTCTGTATGAGAGAGAAACATCGTTAAAATCAATTGAATGCCAAATGTTGAATTTTGGACAATCAGTTTATATGGCATGGTATTTGTTCTCTAAATATTTATGTTAGACGGGATCAGGACCATAAATAACACTTAATCATGCTGAGATTACTTTAATAGTAATCTTTTCTTATTAACTGATTTTTAGACTTTTATCCAAAGCCTAGAATGGCCTTTTTTTGTTGTTGTTGTTATGAGTTGAATTTTGTCCTTCAAAAAAAGATATGTTGAAGTTGTAACCCCAAGTACATCAGAACATCACTGGATTTGAAACAGAGTGGCTGCAGCTATCATTAGTTAAGATGAAGTCATACTGGAGCAGGGTGAGCCCCTAATTCAATATGACGGTTGTAAGGTGGAGGAAGAGATTGGAGCAATGCATCTACAAGTCAAGGAGCACCAAGAATAGACAGCTCTTCCCGGAAGTTAGAAGAGAGGCATGGGGCAGATTCTCCCTCCCAGCCCTTGGAAGGGCCCAACCTGGCCAACAACTTCATTTCTCACTTCTAGATTCCAGTACTCTGAGGGAATAAATTTTTGTTGTTTTAAGCCAGCCAGTTTGTGATCCTTTGTTATTAGTTTGCTGGAGCAAACTAATATACCTTCCTTACAGTTAGCCACCTTTAGGAGTCATCTGTGTATTTATATTCTTCCAGAAATTTTCTATGCATATGCGCACACACACACACACATATACATTATTTTTTTCTTTCCAGTATACTTTGGAAGTATATCATAAAACTGCCCTGTACTTGGCTTTATTATTACCTTTTCAATGAATGTAATAGAAGCTTTTTTATATCATAACACAGCAAACTACTTTGTTCTTTCTAATGGTTGTGTAGTAAGCCATTGCATGGATTTAATAATTTTCTTTTTAACCTGTCTTCTATGGACATAGTCATTTAGATTGTTTCCATTTTTTCTTTTTTTTTTTTTCATATAAACAATGCTGCAGTGGACATTCTTGGATAAGTGCCTTTGTGAACACATTCAAATATGTCCATACGACACAAATATGATAAATTTCCGAAGTGGAAGTATCAAGTTCAAGAATATATGCATTTTAAAATTTGCATATATAGTTTGCATTCTTATCTTCACATGAGCCTGCACCTTTGCACTCTCATTGGCCGACACTGTATGGGATAATACTTTTGATTTTTATAATTTTTTAAATTATGAGTGAAGTATAACTTCATATTGTTTGGTTATTTGTGTCTTATTTTTATACAAAGTAGCCAATTTTTCTAACAGATTGTTCTTATTTATATGTAGGAGCTTATTTTAAAAATTTAATTATTAGTCCTATTGAGTTGATATGGGGAGGATAGTGCAAGTGTCAGTTATTAAATGTGAATAATTTTGTCCTCAAAGTGACTTTTGTATACAGAACAGACTATTCAAAGGCTAACTTTTGGTTAAAAATTTAGCAATCAATTCATTAAAGTTAAAAATCCAAAAACTGCTTCTCACATTTCTTTTTTTTTTTTTTTGAGGAGTCTCACTGTGTTGCGCAGGCTGGAGTGCAGTGGGGTAACCTCGGCTCACTACATGCTCCGCCTCCCAGGTCCACGCCATTCTCCTGCCTCAGCCTCCCGAGCAGCTGAGACAACAGGCACCCGCCCCCACGCCCGGCTAATGTTTTGTAGTTTTAGTAGACACACAGTTTCACCCGCTTCTCACAATTTTTAAATGCAGCTTCCTGATCTTATTATTCTATTTGTAAATCTAAAGCATTTTAGTAACCACATTTAGGAGAATTTTGAATGTGTGTAATAATATTTATGCACTTAATTGACTAAATTCCTTCATACAATTAAAAACTAATTTTGTAAATTTAATATACTCAACATTCTTTTTAAGTGTGTCAGTTGTCTAACTGAAAAACTTTCCCAAAGTATTTAATACTTTTAAATATCTTAAAGGAAAGCACATAAACACAGTGAAGCATAATCCTCTTTCATATTTCAAAGCTTTTTTTTTTTTTTTTTTTTTTTTTTTTTTTTGAGACGGAGTCTCGCTCTGTCGCCCAGGCTGGAGTGCAGTGGCGCTATCTCGGCTCACTGCAAGCTCCGCCTCCCGGGTTTACGCCATTCTCCTGCCTCAGCCTCCTGAGTAGCTGGGACTACAGGCGCCCGCCACCTCGCCCGGCTAATTTTTTTGTATTTTTAGTAGTGACGGGGTTTCAAAGCTTTTATAGACATTGTTGTATCTGAGTTTAAATCACAAGTCTGCATCAATTAGTTCGTTATGCATTTTAAATTGTAATTATGCAGCTCATCTCTCATTTTAACATGCAAAATTCTCTTAAACATTACTAATGTTTTATAATTACCAAATATGGACATAGCACTTGACCAAAAGCATCAATAAGATTGTTCTAATTCTTTTAGACATTCCTGTATTTAATTTTAAATTTTTCTAGGGTTAATGTTTAGCTACTAAAGGAATTATGTCATCTCCATCATTTTTAGAGTTGCCTACTTACCCTGCTGGAAATTGTGGTTTCATAACATCTAAAGATTTAAGTAAAGACATTCATAGAATTCTGACAGAGCATACTGAGCCCTACTTAAGAACTTAAAACAGTGACTTTGTAATTTGAAGACTGGTCCTTTCGTCCTCTTACCCCGGGAAGCCAAAGTCCACGGTCCTTGGAATAGCTCTGTGTCTCCCTTCCAGGCTGATTATCTGACAGGTTTAACTTTTCTTTTAGGACAGAGATTGTCTTACCCATCTACCTCCAAAGGTTGTAAAACTTGATGGAATCCTGCATTCTCTAAATCAACTTCCATACTTAATTCTTACAAATACTAAAATAATACGAATTGGAACCGAATATTTTCTCATGGCTTTTTCTTTTCAGTCACAACTTCAAAGGACATTTGGCCGACAAGAAGAATGGCCTGGCCTTGGATGGAATTTATATGTATCCCAAATACCTTTGGATAGTCACTTGTGAGTTGATTAAAAGCCTCATACATCTTGATTATATGGCCACCATCTGAAGGTCAGATACATATTATACACACAGATTTAAATGTATTTATGAAGGCATTTATTCAAGAGTGTCCATTGCAGCCTTGATTGCATTAAAAAGATTGGAAATAATCTAAAGGCCCATCAATAGAGGACAGGTTATATCACCTAGCAAAGGTTACAACATCTATTTAAAATCACTTAGGATTCAACTTCACATTTCACCAGGACTGAAGATGACATATTTTGGGGGTCTGACAGTTCAGTTTCTGGCAAGCTTGGTACCATAGTCTCCTGACTCACCATCATCCCAGACTTACAGGGTAACAATCTGAAGTCACTTCATCATACAGGGAAGGTAAGAAATATATCTAGATGGAAATAGAGTCATCTTCTACCAGTATATTCCATCTACTCTGCTTTTCCATAGTGTGACATTGTGATCAAAGAATATGCAGTATTTGAAAAGGAGCTGATTTGAACACCTTTTTGACTTAATGAGTAAGACATTAAAGTCTATTTCAGCATATATACATTTCAAAAATAGGAAGGTCTGAGGCACTAGGGACAGACAGCCTCCGCCTTCAGAAATTTATCATCAAAAAGAGGAATATTTACTTATTCTAATGTTATGTTATTTTATGGCACATAACGTATTAGCACTGAAAGAACTATTAAAATTAATTATTGTATACTTTTATTGCATAAATAAGATAGGACCCAGAAAGGCTAAATTATGTGATCCAGATTCATAAATAGTAGTAGAACTGTGTGAGTGGTAGGGACCCCAAATCTTAGAACCATGTAAGAATAGTTTATGTATTGTTATGACATTCTCAGGTCAAGGGTGCGGATAAATTCTGAATTTTTCCAAACCTCAAGTCAGAATTCAATCAATACTGCTTTGCAGTAATGCATGAACAGAGATGTTTAAACAAATATCTAGAAGTTACAACAAAAGGATTTTAAAAGCAGGCTTTTTTTTTTTCTTTAAAAAAAATCAGCTTATGACAATATAAATGAGGTAGCATTTTAAGAGTTAACTGTTAAGAACAACATAAAATCGCTATCATGGTTTATGGGCAGGAATGCCAGATTGTCACGTTTCCCAAACTACAGTAAGTTTTTTTTTTTTTTTTTTTTTTTTTTTTTTGAGATGAAGTCTGGCTCTGTCGCCCAGGCTGGAGTGCAGTGGCGCGATCTCGGCTCACTGCAAGCTCCGCCTCCCGGGTTCACGCCATGCTCCTGCCTCAGCCTCCCGAGTGGCTGGGACTACAGGCGCCGCCACCTTGCCCGGCTAATTTTTTTGTATTTTTAGTAGAGACGGGGTTTCACCGTGGTAGCCAGGATGGTCTCGATCGTCTGACCTCGTGATCCTCCCGCCTCAGCCTCTCAAAGTGCTGGGATTACAGGCGTGAGCCACCGCGCCCGGCCAAGACCCACAGTTTTGATAAGATTCTCAGGGATTCGTGAAACTAGAAATAGTTAGGAGCTACTAATTATTACCTCCTAAGTACTATGACTAAAATTCTCTGCTGCCAGCAATAGGCAGGCAGCTCCTTTTATGATGATGATTGTCGAGTCCCAGAAAATTTAGCCCACAATCCCATCAATGCTTTAGTTTTTATTTCTGACACAGGTTGTGACTCCTTAAAAAAAAAAAAAAATACAGACTTCATTAAAGATAATTATAAACTACTGTTTTTGCAAGCTATAAACATACATATAATAGAATACCAGACATGAAAATAGCTGCGTTCAAAATTAAATAATTTCTCCTGATGAATTTAACTATTAATCCGTGCTTATGTAATCCAAATGAACATGTGAGTGGGAGGGAAGTCATATTCTCTTTAGATTTAAATAAGAAGCGTTTTGTCCCTTATCCCACATTCATATTGTTTCGCCCAATAAATCCAGAGATTGGGTGGGGGAAGGGGACTGCAGGAATACTTGTTTTCTCTCCTATCTCAACTTCCCCAGTTCCTGGTTTCTACTTGCCCCAGATCATTCTAAACTCGAATAAAGCCAATTACCGTGATATTTTTCTGTAAACATTGGCACACGTGTAGCCGACTTTACTGAAGGCTTCTAGCAATGCAGGGGATTCCTATCACAGCACTAGAGACAACTTTAAATTGAGCATTGACCCCTCTGCTCACAAATGACCACCGGCCACTGCACCCCTGGGACTATCTCATGGAACCTGCTTCTACAGGCTCTGCCGCCTGCTGTACTTCCTAGCTCCCTTCTTCCTTCTCTCACTTCCTTCTCTCTTTTCTCTTCCGCCTAACCCTCATCACTGAAGAACTCTTAGCTTTTTTTGAAGAACCGCTTACCCATTTTTTTTTTTTTTTTTTTTTTTTTTTTTTTTTTTTAAAGACCATACTACACACCATGTTTCAGGAGAGGGTCTCTTTTTTTCCCACGCAAAACAATCTTTCAGGTTATTTTCCTAAACAAAGGTAGCTTGTATCATTAAGAGAAACTCTGGTGTCAAGTAAATGATTCGAATAATTTATCTTTGGCCGGGCGTAGTGGCTCACGCCTGTAATCCCAGCACTTTGGGAGGCCGAGGCAGGCGGATCACGAGGTCAGGAGATCGAGATCATCCTGGCTAACATGGTGAAATCCCGTCTCTACTAAAAATACCAAAAATTAGCCTGTCTCTACTAAAAATACAAAAAATTAGCCAGGCGTGGTGGCGGGCGCCTGTAGTCCCAGCTACTCCGGAGGCTGAGGCAATAGAAAGGCGTGAACTTGGGAGGCGGAGCTTGCAGTGAGCCGAGATTGTACCACTGCACTCCAGCGTGGGCGACAGAGCGAGACTCCCTCTCAAAAAAAAAAAAAAAAAAAATTATTTTTCCCCCATCACGTTACACTTAATTTTCCTCTTTGTCCAACTAGAAAGCTCTTATTTCTTCTTACCTGGTGAGCATCCAGTACACTTTATGGATGTTGTAAATATGTCCTTGGTTTTATCTGATACTTGATTTGAGATCTCTTGTTGGCTTTTCCCTGCTCTTTTCCAATTCTCAAAATTGATATTTCTTTTTCAGAAATAAAGTTGCCTTATGATCTTTGGGAAGGCTTGTATTTATTTCTTATCTATGCTTACTAAGCCTTACTTTTTTTTTTCTTTCTTGCACTGATCAGAATAAATCCCCCTCTCTATTTTGCTAAAGTCATCTTCCAACCCTAAGGCACACTCCCCTTTTTTTTTTGACAATAAGGGGAAAGCAGCTAATAAACACAGACTAACTCATTCAGTTTAGTTTCCCACTCCCTATACTTGATAAATACTCGATTTGCAATAAAGCCTGTCTTATCATTCTATATCCTTAAGGTATACTTTAGTCTTTATTCAGGGGTTAAAACTTTTATTCATTGAATGTTTAAAAACATGGTTTGAACAAAGCCTGCTGAACATACTTTATGCTGAATCCTATGGAATCCTACTCACACAAGCGGCTCGTGATGTTTTGGAGACGAGCAGAGGTTGATATTTTGAGCAAGGCAGCGCAGGATGCTCTCTCGGAGGATGAGAGATACAGAAAATGAAATCAGGTTTTAATTAGAAAGCCATTTTAGAGGTTTCTGGATAATAGGACAAGATGCTTTGGGGATGGCAGTGAGGACATACTGGAAGAGGATGGTATTGGAGAAAGGGTTGTCCAGAAGGAAGAAGATGGTCCAGATGAGAGAAGCTGACCACCATCCAAACAGAACCATAGCAGCAGGACTACAGAAGAACATGAGCTACATAAAGTCAATGTCATGCTCAGTCAACTTTCTGAGCAAGGAGTGTCAAAGACAGTAAGAAGCTGAAGACTGCTCAGTGTCCACACTCAGAATACCTGTGTGGTTATTACAGAGCAATGATCAATTTTTGCTCTGGTAGGGACATAGTAAATGGAAGACAAGTCGTTGAAACTTTGTAATATTCAGGGTCAATTGATATTTGTACATTCACGTCACACAGTGTGTCAAACATGACTGATTTCCTGGAAAATGTATGTCTCCTAAGGAAAAGAGTTTCTAATTAGCATCTGTTTCACTCAGATCACGTAAATGGTGAAAACCATTCAGGCAATCTGTCATACATCCTCAATTATTTGAAAAGCTGTCTACATTAATCAAATAAATTGTGTAGCATTAGCCTTTGGGTTCTCAGACTATTTTTCAGCAAACACACACACACACACACACATATCCCACAATGCTTCTACTTGTTCTTTTAAAAGTCTATTTTTTTAAAAAATTGTGGTATGTCTAATGACTTTTCCCCCTTCAAAACCCTATGTGTGGGAGAAAAACTGATGGCTTATAATGAATTGTTTCCAATCTGACTCTCTTCGTAGGCAATGTTGTCTAAGTCACAGGTCTAAAAACCACTTATATGCCAGGAATTCCTAAATTCATATCTCTAGCTCTAACCTTTCCTCTGAACTCCACACTCATATACACACTACCTCTTATATATCTCTACCAGGAGGTCTGAGAGGCATTTCAGCCTAACAGGTCCAAAGCAGAGCTCTTCTTTCCCATCAACCTGCGCCTCTTCATTCTTTCCTCTCAGTTGATGTTATCATCCACTTGGTTGTTCAGATAAAAATTTAGGAGTCATCCATGGTTCTTCTCTCTCATCCTTGACATTGACACCACTGGGTAAGTTGGGTCAATTCTATCTACAAAATTCTTCGTGAATCACTTCACTTTTCTCCATCTCCTTGTTACTACCCTGAACTCTCTTCTCTCCTAATATTTAACCCATTGTCCAGAAAGAAGCCAGATTAATTGTTTAAAAAATTAAAAAATCCAAATCATGGCCTGGCACAGTGGCTCACGCCTGTAATCCCAGCACTTTGGGATGCCAAGGAGGGTGGATCAGGAGGTCAAGAGATCGAGACCATCCTGGCCAACATGGTAAAACCCCGCCTATACTAAAAATACAACAATTAGCTGGGTGTGATGGCACACGCCCATAGTCCCAGCTACTCGGGAGGCTGAGGCAGAAGAATTGCTTGAACCTGGGAGGCAGAGGTTGCAGTGAGCCAAGGTGGTGCCACTGCACTCCAGCCTGGTGACCGAGTGAGACTCTGTCTCAAAAAAAAAAAAAAAAAAAAAAATTATATATATATATATATATATATATAATTAAAATAAATAAATAATCCAAATCAAAGTACGTCCATTTCCCTCATGCTTGGAATAGGAATCTATGTGATCCTGCAACATCTACCACTCTAACTATTCTCCTATCCAGCTCTAACTATTCTCCCCTTCTCATATGGTGATACAGCCACACTGGCTTGCCTTATGCTCCTTGAAGAGTCCAGGTTTATTCTTCCTTTATGATTTTCACTTTCATCAGCCAGGACTATCCTCCTTCTTGAGACTCACATGTCTGGATTCTTTTAGTTCTCTAGTTCTTATCTTACATTTCACTTCCTCAGCTAACCCTTTCTTGATTCCTTGTCTCAGTCAGGGTCCACCCAGGAAAATGCAATGACGCTTAAGTGTTTAAAACACAGGAAATACAATACATAGTATTGGTTATGGACATGGTTGAAGAGCTGAGAAGCCAAACAGGAGATGGTAAAACAACCAAGAGATTAATAAAAGCAGAAAGTCACTACCAATCCTAGTCCAGAGGGACAAAATGTGGAGGTGAGCTTACTGGAGTTCAGGGACCACAGCAGAAGCTGAAACTACATCAAACACATCTGGTGAGAGCCGGGGAGGATATGCAGCCCTGCTGAAGATGCCGTCTAAGACAGAGAGAGAGGGCAGAAGTACTCTAGCTTTTCCCTTCTACCAGTACTGCATTCTCACATCAGTGGTTCCTTTGATTAAATCCAGCCTTAAATCAGCTAACATAGGAGACAGTGAAATGCCTGCAGGGGTCAGCCCCACCACAGTACAGAGCAGAAAAAGACATGGGACAGAAATTAACTGGAATGGAATCAGGCCAAGGATGGGAATATTACCCAACTTAGTAGCCCATCTTGCTCAAACACATCTTATCCCATCATTCTGTTTACATCACAGCATACATCATCATTGCATAGTTTCTTGTTTGTTTATTTTTTATCTTTGTCTCAAGGTCATGTCCAACACAGCACCTGGCATATTTTATATGCTCAATAAATAATTATCAAATGAATACAATGGGGAGAAATTTTTCTCTATAAAATCACAGTAGAAAAGATGTATAAAGTATTCCTTTAATAATTTTCCAAGTTTGTGTACATTGTAACTAGAAATACAAGCTGGGTTATCCATGAGATCAATAGTAACGCATTTCTTTTTTTTTTTTTTTTTTGAGACAGAGTCTTGCTCTGTCGCCCAGGCTGGGGTGCAGTGGCCGGATCTCAGCTCACTGCAAGCTCCGCCTCCCGGGTTTAGACCATTCTCCTGCCTCAGCCTCCTGAGTAGCTGGGACTACAGGCGCCCACCACCTCGCCCGGCTAGTTTTTTGTATTTTTTAGTAGAGACGGGGTTTCACCGTGTTAGCCAGGATGGTCTCGATCTCCTGACCTCGTGATCCGCCCGTCTCGGCCTCCCAAAGTGCTGGGATTACAGGCTTGAGCCACCGCGCCCGGCCAGTAACGCATTTCTTATGAGGACCTTAGAAGTTAGGTTGGATCATGGGGTTGAGGATGGGGAGAAGTGCCTACTGCTATATTTTTTTTCTGAAGAGATGACTGTAATACTTTTAAAATAAATACTTGATTCAGTCTTACAATTGTGTTTTTGCTTCCTTAGTCAGCATTTGACTTTAAGAATAACTTTACTGAAACGGGATAACATGTTTTTAAAAAATTGTAGAATGCTTTTGGTCACAAGTAAACATTTCTAAAATCAAGAAATGCTAGGAAAGATTTAATTCCTAAAAATTTAAATTAAGAATTTAAAATTAATCAAAAAATAATTAAAAATTAAATTTCAGAATTTCTCCTTTTCCGTCAAGTCACCAACTTCCCTTGGTAGTAATAAGTTCATTGAGTTCATGCTGTTTATAACATAGTTAGCATGAAGATCTCAGAGCTGTAGATGCAGTTTAGCATACCATTCTCTTGTTTTTAGTTGAGAAACATGAGATTGAGGAATACCAAGAGGTTTCTCTCAGGATTATAACATCTGAGGACCAAAGGATCCTTAACAAGATAATCAAATCCACTCCCTTTGCCTCCAAGGTATGAATTGAATTATCAGGCTAAAGCAGGATTACATGTAAATCCACATTTGCTGAGAGCTCTTGGGGAAGGAGATTGTAATGACCCCATTTTAATAGCTTTTACTGTTCATAAATGTTTCCTGATATTTATGCCACATCCTTCACACTACAATTTAAGCCTATTGAGCTCACTCCTTCCTGACCTCCCATAATATGCTCAATTTTGTGCTGCCTTTTAGTTTTTTCATACACGAAAGTTCTGTCTTTATAACAAGATCATCTATAAGAATTACATGGCTTTACATTGTTTCAGTTCTTCCTGGCGTACAGGTTGAGAGATTTCTCAACGAACTGATGGACACCTTTTTTAAATTTAGAAGTTTTGCAAGAACATAGCAACAAAAGTAGTTAAGAGTATCAGATTTTATTCCACTTTGAAACTTCAAGTTTGTCAGATGCATGGGTTGCTAAAAGACTTCTGTAGTTTCCTAATTCTTTGCAACATTTTTTCCCCACTTAGTTAGAAAGGTCAAGCCTACATGATAACACCGTACTCTTTCATGCTGGTATTGCCTTTCATACAGATGCATATAAGTAAATATGGATAGAAATATTCAAATAACTAGTCAAATGATAATAAAAATCTAAATATTAGAATCTATTTTGAATGGAGACTTTTAATTAGCTAGTTAGTGATATACATATGTAATCTACATATTAGTACATAAAGGGATTAAACAATAATTGTAATAGGCCAATATTTATTGAGTTATTGGTATGTTCCAAGCACTCTTCTAATTCTTTTTATGTATAAAATCTTAGTTAAGCTTCACAACAGTTCTGGGTTGCTACTATTAATATCTCATTCTAAAGAAAAAGGAAAGCTGATACACAGAAATGTAAATTGTCCCAGAGCATGCAGTTGGCAGGTTGCAACTGGTGTTCAAATCTAAGCACCTGTGTCACTAACCACTAAACTCCAGCTTCTGTGGTGAGAGGAAACGGACTTTAATATTTAATAGGAGGTGTCCAGGAAGTGGCACATGATGGTTCTGGTTTCAGTTCTCACTACAAGAAGAAGTGACTTGCTGGCCACAGCAGACAGAAGGCTGCTGTTCTCCCAGAGGAAACGCAGCTGCCAGGGAGAAGGCACATATAGACACAGGAAAGCTATGGTCAGCATTTGAGGGGGCTATTGGAGGGAAGCAGAACTTTATGAAGAACTCAATCTATAAAAGTGATGCTTTGAGCTAGTAGTGGCATGAGAAGTGACCTAGACTTAGAAATAAGGACCCTGAAGCAAGATATGGACATTTCAGCCCAACTAGGCATCATAGTAGGCTAATCATCATGCCCACATTAGAAGAGCACCAGACAGGATCAGACCTGTTTCCGTAGCTCTTAGCCACACAGATAAAGTGTTATGACTAGTTGCTTAGTTAATAGAACAGACTGATTGTCTCTTGTAGATCATTGTTTATAACTAGAAAAATAAATTGCATACAATTCATATTTGAGAGTGTGGATGGAATCATTATTAGCAAAACCCTTTCATCATCTTCTGAAAGTTCCCAGTCAAAAGAATCCTGCTATGTTTTGGTAAATACGAGTTTTTGGATAAAAGAGTAGGGTGAACACATACTCTGACTTCAAAGTTCTTTAATGTTTATAAAATTTAGGTGCTACCTGCTGCAAATACACACACACACACGCACACACACACATATATATACAATCATCTGATGCCATATTTCTCAGCTGACACACATGTACATATACAAATACATATATTTGCATACGTAGTCTTCTAATATATTACCCTCTCCTATTCCAGTCTCCTCAACTGATTGTCAAAATCTCCCCATGTTCCTGCCCTATCATACTGAATGAACATTATTTTCTATTTTTATATTACTTTCTGTAGACACAAAATCATGGCATGTCCCTTCTTACCTCCAAGCTTGTTCTTGTTACTTCTGCTGGGAATGACCTTTCCGCTTTTATAGATGTATCCAAGTCCAGTCAATTACTCTTCAAGGCCGAAATCAAGCAGTTTCCTCAGATATTTGCCACCCAACCCTGATTATTCCCATCTCCATCCTCCCTTGGTACTTCCTGCTCAAGACACTTTGGCAATCAATCACATGCTGCCCTGAACATTGCCATGTTTCATGTATGCACGTATTGCCTGATAAATCGCTTGTATATTTCTTGGGGCTAGGAACTGACTCTTAAACTTTTTGCCTTTGCACAACTTCTAGGATAATGTCAGACGTATAGCTGACTCTCAATGCGTAACTGTTTGCAACAAAATGACTTGAAAGCACGTAATTGTTTTACTTCAGACTTACTGACGTCAATAACTACATTATTTTTGAAGGACATTTTTTCCCCTTGGGTCCAGAAAGACCTGTAGGGCACACTGTACATCACAGTCGCGGCTTCCTCTAAATCCACTGCATGTTCAGTGACAGCAATTGAGTGTATCCTCTTGTCTCCACATGCTTTTTAATCTGGGTAATTTATACATTTCTACTGTTGGACAAAAAGCCATTTCATTGGAAGGAAAATGTCCTATTATTATAGAGGCACACAATTATTTGAGTTTAAACACATTTTGATGACAGTCTGCCAACGGAATTTTCTCACATGGAGGGGATGCCTATGTCAGTTTAAGTCCTATGTGTCCAGAAATTGCTACAATTCAGCTTTACTGGCATTGGCATTTAGGCAGGCAGCTGTTGAATGGACTAATGAGACATGGTGACTGTAAAATATATAGTTTACTTAATAGGTTAAACTCAATAATCACACAGCATAATAATATATCTCAGCCTCAATCATTCCAGTGTATCTTAAAAACTGCAATACTTGTGAAGTTACCTAAAACCTCCAACTTAGTGCTTTTCGTCTTGACTACCTCCTGGAATGATGGCTTCAATGATATTAATAGCACTAGCAGTTAGCATCTAGCAAGTACTTCTTATATGCCCATAATTATCTCCATTAATCTTCACAACAATCCTGTGAGAAGGCACTGTATTACTCTCTATTAGAGATGAGGAAATTGAGGCCCAACGAGATTAAGTGTCTCAGTCAAGGTCAAGAGTACACAGTTAGTAATGGTAGAACCTCTGCCTCCTCAAATCAGGCTAGTCTAAACCCTCCCTATGCTAAGCATCAGCATCACCTGGTAGCTTGTTAGAGACCCTGAGTTTCAAGCCCCACCAGGACCTACTGAACCATAATCTGCATTTCAACAGTTTCCCCAGGTGATTCATACACACATTAAACTTTGAGAAGCCCTTCTCTAAACCATCAGGTTATAATGCCGCCCTTCCTGCCCGGTCTGTATTTCCTCTCATTTGTTGTGAACTTACCTCTCCAAACTTCAGGGCAGTGTCACTGTCCAATTTATAATTAAACCTTTGGTGGTTCTTTGGATTTTATCTCTTCTTTCCTCAGCTTTCAGCTTTTTGAGTAAACTTTTAGGGAACCTCTGTTAACACTCAAAAATATATTGTTTCAGTTGCATTTCTATGGTCATTTTCCAGCTCTCTATGGGTTTCTTAAAAAGAAATGATGCTGGCTGGGTGCGGTGGCTCACGCCTGCAATCCCAGCACTTTGTGAGGTTGAGGCAGGCAGATCATGAGGTCAAGAGATCAAGACCATCCTGGCCAACATGGTGAAACTCCGTCTCTCCTAAAAATACAAAAATTAGCTGGGCGTGGTGGCACGTGCCTATAGTCCCAGTTACTCAGGAGGCTGAGGCAGGAGAATCACTTGAATCCGGGAGGCGGAGGTTGCAGTGAGCCGAGATCGTGCCACTGCACTGCAGCCTGGCAACAGAGTGAGACTTCGTCTCAAAAAAAAAAAAAAAAAAAAAAAAAGAAATGATACGATGCTAAGACTACAGAATGTTCCAGATAGAGTCACAGTCTGTCTTTGCACTTGGAAGGTATGGTGACTCCCAAAACAATTTATAATATGTCCAGCATTGCATTGGCTTCTCCCCCGCCCCCTTTGATTCAGGAATGCACACTCATCAGTGTCCTTAGGGAGCAATGATTACCCTGGCTAAAATAGGTGCTCACTTACCATATCTGAACTGAGAAGGAATGACAACAAACGGATTGTTCCCGAGCCCTAGTCATTCAGCACCATTCATTTGATATGTCTCACTGAATTCATGAGTCCCCGAACGATCCATGCCTCACATTATTTCCTAACTCAGTGGTAGGACGCCATCTGTCCAGTTACGCAAGCCAGAAATTCAAGAGCTGTTCTTGATATCTCTCTGTCCTTCATCCCTCTGTCCTTCTGTTGATGATTTCACGGCCCAAATTTCTCCAACTCCTCGTCATCTTTCACCCACCCTACTGTAGTAGCTTCCCATACGGTCCACCTATATTTTCATTTTCTCCTTCTTCTGATTATGCTCTCTTCTTTCTGATTATGCTACCTTTCCCTCTGGCTTACAGTATTCAGAGGTTTCCCTTTGTCCTTAAGATAAAAACAAGACTCTTCAAGTCATCTCAGAGAACCTGTCTCCCCTACCTTAGATCCCAATCCTCTCTTGTACTGATGACTCCATTCTCTCTTTGTGGCAATCACCCCCATCCCCAGGCCTTCCTGCCTTTCCTCACGTTGGCCGTGCTTCTCCCTTGCGCCAGAATTCTCCCTTTACTCAATTAGCATCCCTCAGAAGACTGGGCCTGGTGGCTCACTCCTGTAATCCCAGCACATCTGGAGGTGGAGGCAGGCAGATCACTCGAGCTCAGGAGTTTGCGACCAGCCTAGGCAACACGGGGAAACACCATCTCCACAAAAAATACAAAAATTAGCCGGGCTTGGTGGTGCGTGCCTGTAGTCCCATCTACTACTGAGGCTGAGGTGGGAGGATCACCTGAGCCCCAGCAGGTCGAGGTGGCAATGAGCTGTGATAGCACCACTGCACTCCAGCCTAGGCAAGTGAGACCCTGCCTCAAAAAGACAAATAAATAAAATAAAGTAAGTGTCCTTCAGAAATCTGCTTCACTTAGGAATCCTCTCTCTGACAACTCTCTGTTAGATCTCCCTATTGTGCACTCTCATCCATTCATTCATATATTTATTCATGCAAATAGCTCGACAAATATCTATTGAGCTACTTTTCTGTGCCAGAGTCTGTGCCAAGGGCTGGAGACAAAACAGTGAACAGGCTGGTCACGGTGGCTCACGCCTGTAATCCCAGCACTTTGGGAGACCAAGGCGGGCAGTTCACGAGGTCAGGAGATTGAGACCATCCTGGCTAACACAGTGAAACCCTGTCTCTACTGAAAATACAAAAAATTAGCCAGGTGTGGTGGCAGGCGCCTGTAGTCCCAGCTACTCGGGAGGCTGAGGCAGGAGAATGGCCTGAACCCAGGAGGCGGAGCTTGCAGTGAGCCGAGATCGCGCCACTGCGCTGCAGCCTGGGAGACAGAGTGAGACTCTGTCTCAAAAAACAAAACAAAACAAACAAACAAAAGGCGAGCAAAGCATGTGTGGTTCCTGATCTCATCGTCTAAGGTGGAAATCAGAGCACAAGTCTCTCTGATTTCATAGAACTTATTGTAGGCCCAAATTGACACTAATTTTTATGATTATATTTATATTTGTGTCTTATATAAACTTTAAGCTCCATGAAAACAAGGATTTCTTTCTCACCGTTTTGTTTCTGCAAGCTAGCACCATAGCTCTCATTTAATAGACAAAATACATATGTATTGAGTAGAGGATTTTAGCTATTTAGACCTAAATGCCCACATTAAAATCCATCTGCCACATATAGACTCAGTAGATCTTAAAATGTTTATTTTCCTCTTAAACTTGTCATTTTAGGAATCATAGCTCAGTGTCAGTCACAAACATTGGATTTTTAAAATAATTTATTTTAAACTATTTTTATGTTGCTTACTGGTCAATGCTAGCTCATTCATCTCTATAATTTCCCCAGATAATAAATACTACCTGCTTGGAGAAAGAGCCCTGAAATCTCTTGGAACACTATTTCCTGCAGAGTTTGGTCCACTTATTCATTATGTTAAGTTTTCTATTGTTAAGCCTCATTCAAAGTTTCTTATTCATATCTAAATATCGCTCTCAGTCCCGAGTGACTAAAGTTCTGAAGCAGATTTTATAGTAGCTTTAAAAAATCTGAATATATTAAACATGCTTGCCTCTCCCTTCCCCCACTTCCTTGAAGAAAATAGCATGCCTCACTTTGTCTTCAAAGGGTTCTAAGGTCAAATACTACTGGGAAACAATGGCTTCAACACAGCAAAACAAGTTTTTTCCTGTGGCACTTTTTCTTAGAGCACTTTAACTTGCTATTTGACACAGTGAATCTTCAAGCGTGTGGGGATACTGCATATTCAGAACACCGGCTCTTTTAAGCACATTTGATAGTGGGGCTCTCTTCTCCAGGATCACTCCTCAGAAAACTTTGGGAAGGGTTGCTTTTAAATCAGCCTGACTCTAGATGTGGAATAAAATGTCCACAGGTCATTGTTTGGTTATCATTAAAAAATGGACTGTTTTGGTTTTCCCTGAAACTCAGCTGATTCCTGGAAGAATGTGTGTCCCACTCAACTCAAAAAATAATTATTGAACACTTGTTCTGTGAATATCTAATGCTGGGAGCTCTCTTGGCCAAGAGACCACAGTGAAGTCCTTGCTCCTGAGGAGTAGGAAGATAAGAAAATAGTTGACATTGAGTCCCTGTTCTGTTCCAGACCTGCTGCAATGCTGACACACAACACCCCTAAATGGTAGAAATAATGATTCCTGATGAGAAGACCATGGATGCTCAAGGTCACACAGCAGGTGGGAGAGCTGAGAATAAAATCACGGCCTCTTTCTTTCCAAAGTTTGTCTCCCCTTCCTTACCCCTATCATCCATGACCTACATACAATCTTGTGTGAGAAACTCACTGAAAATAACATGAATATCAGCAAATATAAGTAAAGTCTTATGGAAATCATAAGGGCTGTTTAGCTGTTTCAAAAAGATGATGTTCTTTTCCTTCTCCCCAATAAAAGGGTTTTCACCCAGCACCGAGCTTGAAGAGTGTATTTCAGTGAATTATGTAGCTAGGAAACCCTCTGCCCTTGCTGCTCTGTCTTCTTTAAGTAAATTGTGAAATTTCCATTAATGCAGAAGTAGAACTACTGTTCAGCAGAAATTCATAACTTGTGCTTGTGGTTATAATGGTGGTGGCAGATGTGATTTCCTTCACAAAATCCCAGAACTGGAAGGAAACGTAGAAATTGTCATAAGGCTCCATTCATCACAGTCAGGGCAGTGGAAGCCTAGAAAGAGTCAATGAATTATTTGTCCAGAATCACACCAGAAACAATAATACAAGTATGTATTAATGATGACGGCCAAACCATCACTTCTGTTTATTGAGAATCTACTAAATAATGTGGCCTTTATAATGTACTTGTATATTATGTATTAGACCTATTTTCAGAACAGGTGTTTGAGGCTCAGACAGGTTAAGCAACTTACTGTAGGGCACACAGCTCAGAGGTGGTAGACCCAGGGCTCCAACACAGTCATTCTGACACCAAAGCTTAGGCTGTGTCCACCATGCTGTTCCATGTGCCTATAATGTGGGCTCATCAAGACAAGCAATCAGGAGTAATTCAACCTAATTCCCCTTGACCCCAAATCAGATGAAAACCTAAAGGCCCAAGAAAGCCTTGAAAACACATCATTTATATGAGATGTGACTGAAGAATAATGGACCTGTATTTTGAAAAACTATGTAGGAGGTCCTTGATCTAAAGTCAGGGGTGGTCTCTTCAAATACTCATTATAAGAGGATGCATTTATTTCAGTGATGATGCCATAGCCTGAAACCATTTGAAAATTTCTTTTTTCCCCATTGCTTTTATAACCTGCAGTATGTTCTTTTGAATAATCACCATAATGGTAACACCATTTAATCTCTTCTTCTTTGAGAGCAGATTTAATTTTTCACACTGTTTGGAATTTAGTTTGGAGAATGAGTGACTGGGTGATAATGGTCAATATCATGTCATGAGACCGATTTTCTTGACTGTCTTGACACAAACACAGAAGGTCTTATTCAGAGTTAAGCTTGGTCCCTTGGATCAACAGTGGTGTCTATGGAATCCAAGCCTCTCAGATTTGTATGACACCTGATAGGTATTCTAAACCCAATCTACGTGTGCTACACAAAGGTAAAATAATTTAAAACAGCTACACTTTCATAAACAACTTCTGTATTAATCCTTATTTCAAGGAAGTGTGAAATTATGATGACATAATAGTTAGATATTTTTCATTTAGGTATTTTTCATGGCATAATTAGTTTCCTATTTTAAAATCTTGCTTCTCTTTGAAGGTGCAGCCGAATCCTGCTTGATTCATGACAACACACCACCAGAAAAAGTCTAAAATTATTTTTAAAAGTCTACAACTTAAAAAAAGTCTAAAATTATCAGAAAAATTATGAAATTTGCTCTCTGCTCCAATTTCTGAGTATCTAAGCAGGTACTACATTATATGTTTATTTCATCTTTCATAGTGTTTGTCTTATCTTCCTAAAAGACTGTTAAAAAAAAAGTGGGCAAAGGATATGAACAAACACTTCTCCAAAGAAGACACACAAGAGGCCAAGAGATGTGAAAAAGTGCTCATCATCACCAGTTTTCAGAGAGATGCAAATCAAAATCACAATCTCACACCAGTCAGAATGGCTGTTATTAAAAAGTCAAAAAACAACAGATATTAGCAATATTGCTGATAAAAGGGTGTGCTTATACTTTGTTGGTAGGGATGTAAATTAATCCAGCCACTGTGAAAAGAGTTTGGAGATTTCTCCAAGAACTAAAAATAGAACTACTATTTGACCCAGCAATCTCATTACTGGGTATATACCCAAAGGGGCATATATATTTCTACCAAAAAGACTTGTATGTTTATCACAGCACTATTCATAATAGTAAAGACATGGGATCAACTTAGATGTTCATAAACCATGCATTGGATAAAGAAAGTGTGTTACATATACATCATGGAATACAATGCAGCCATAAAAAGAACAGAATCATGTTCTTTGCAACAATGTGGATGCAGCTAGAGGCCATTATCCTGAGTTAATTGACACAGAAATGGAAAACCAAATACTGTATGTTTTCACTTATAAGTGGAAGCAAAACATTGGAAACACATAGAAATAAAGATGGCAACAATGGACACTAGGAATTACTAGAAGGGGATGGATAGGAGTGGGGCAAGGGTTGAAAAACTATCTATTGGGTACTATGTTCACTACTTGGGTGATGGGATTGATAGAAGCCCAAACCTCGACATCACACAATATACCCAAACATGCACATGTACCCCCAAATCTAAAATTAAAACAATTTAAATAAAGAAAAAAAGAAAAATATATACTTTAGTTTTTAAGTTCTTCTATGTTCTTTTTTTCTGCTTAGCCCTGTGGTGAATGCATGCTAAAATGAATGTTTTTAAGATGTGATGCTTCCCTAAATCTCTTCCTCATTTTTGCATGTCTGCCCTTTATGAGTATAAGCTTAGTTTTTGGAAGATTGTCAATATTCAGTGTTGTCTTCCTTTTGACCTTCTTCACTCTGATGTTCATTTTCCCTGAAAATTTCCTTTTACTGACATTTCTCTTTCATGTGAGAAAACTGCATTGACTATAGTCATATTCAGTGGTTGACTGAAGTGTAAAGTTGAACTATTTCAGGGACTTTTGTTCAATGTAGGCAGCCTTTATCATAATTTAGGCCCAAACTTCTATGGAGAGTTTAGATATTTAGAACTATAAAAGTCGTATCTTCAACTGGGATAGGTAAAATTTCTATTCTCCTGGCTTAAGAGGCAAGTCATTTTCAAACATATAGTCTAAGAACTATTGATACAAAAGTCTGTTGCTGCTCTTTGATAAGATTAAGGTAAAGTCAAAAATATTTATTGACTTTTTTTTAATAAACATCTACTATTTTATAAACACCTACTTTCTGCACAGCCTTGGGATAGGCAGATCCTAGAGTGTGGAACTCAGGAATACTGTGTACCATCAAAAAAAAAAAAAAAGGACTTCAAAGTCTTGCAGATTATTTATTTCTGGTAGAGTTAGGGTGACTCATACATGTAATTCCATTCTGAGAAAGCCTCAGAACAAAACAAGGCAGAGTGGATCAGCACCAAAATCCTAGAGTTTAAAATCCATCAGCTCCAGACAGAGGAAGTCCGTGGTGAGTGGGAAGTAGACTTTTCAACCAGCGCAGAAGCCTCCCTACTGAACAGGAAGTATGCGTTGTCCCAGAAAGACTGAAGAAAAATGTGTAGAGTGTGCCTTTCTCCTTTTTCTATTATAGGAGAAGGGTGGATCAAGAGGCTGGCAAAACCACAAAGGATGAAATATTGCTGGCGCATGGAAACAGAAATATTAAGAAATCAGGAAGTCACCCTGCTGCTCCAGAAGTGGTGTCAGTGAATGGTGCCCCAGCATCCGAAGTACTTTTGGAGAGGACAGTAGTCTTTAATGCCTGCTAATGGGAAACCTTCAGAAGAATCAGTTCACAGGGAGAGACTAGAAAGATAGGTGATAAATAATGACAGGGCTTGAGAATTCCATCTAGACCTCAGTTTAAAATCCTAATATCTTTGCACTCTTCCTAGTTTATAAAGACCCATGGTGTAAGCATCCATAAAGCATTACAAGCGAGGAATTCCAAAATTTCAACAAAGACATATCATTATCAAAGAAGTCTCACTAGCTTGTAAATTTGACAGGGAAAAAAATCATAGGGAAAACAAACTTGAATAGTTTTGCATCAAGGAAGGTCAAGGTAAATTTTCAATAAGGATGAAAACAATCTGAAATGGAGAGGCCTGACCTAGTTTTAGCAAACCTTAACATGGAGGGTCAGGATTGTTCCTAGGAGTCTGGATTGTCAAATGAAGTGGTTTCCCAGAATGAGCTCTTAAAAATACAGATTTCTGCTCTCGCCACCATGTCACCACCATCATCAATTCCCTCCTCCACCCACCTCCACCCCAAAAAACTCTGATTCAATCCCTCTGTTCTTAGGAGTCTGTGTTTTCAACAGCATTTATCAAC
The DNA here is from genome assembly GCF_043159975.1 of Macaca nemestrina. Classification (NCBI taxonomy): domain Eukaryota; kingdom Metazoa; phylum Chordata; class Mammalia; order Primates; family Cercopithecidae; genus Macaca; species Macaca nemestrina. The sequence continues at coordinate 141,649,870 of NC_092130.1, read as the reverse complement.
CATGTTTGGGAACCTCTGGTCAAGGGAACTAATCAGAATAATTCATGCCAGTAGTCTTCCACCCTGACTGCATATTGAATCACTTGAGGAGCTTTTAACAATACCAGTGTTGGAGGTTCCTCTCCCAGAGACTCTCATTTAACTTATCAGTAGTGTGTGAATTTCCTAAAAGCTCTCCAGGCAGTTCTAATGTGGAGCCAGGTTGAAGAACCACTGACTGAAGTCAAGTTAGACTCCAAATTTTCCATTTTGAACTTTTCTGACCTGCACCCATTTGACTTTTGAAATAGTGACATTTAATTTTTAGAAATTTCATACATCATGATTCCTACTTTTGATCAAAAATTCCAAGCTGTGATGTTAAAATTGGTTACATTTTCATGACTGCTGTCCTTCCTGAGGTATTGCTAGGCTGTGGTAGCAGCAGCAGCGAGAGAGTCTGACACAGACCGTATTCCTTCAAATCTTCTCTTACAAATCTCCTATATTCTTTGAGAGAGTATATTTGCTGAAAAAGGTTGATACAGTAGAGACATAACTTCAGAATAAATGGGAGATTCTCTAAACCCAAAAGGCTGGCCAGGAGTGAGAAGACTCAGAAGCGATGCCTCTGTTGTCAAAAGAGAAAAGGCAACAGAAGACTTCCAGAAGCTGCAGTAAAATGTTTTCCTGGAGCTGTCCTGTTGTTATAAGCCATTCTGCCACCTGACTCATTTGACTGAAATCCTCTACACTGCCCTGTAGACTGTCCAGGCACCACCTCAGACTCCGCAACTAAGATATTTGCCTCTTCTATATTGGATTTGAGTCTTTGAGATCCTGGGTATTGTGAATCTTATGACTACCCAACCCCTCATTATTTTATTTAACTCATCGAATTCATGTTGATGAGCTAAAGAGCATAACCTTCTGCTTGCACCACTGGCCAGTGAACCAAGACTCATAGTGAAAGGACATTCTGGACTGTCCCTAGATGGTTATGTCATCTACATACTTTCCACTTGACTGGCCCCCCTGGTAATGACTGGATAGAGCTTGAAAATGTTAATTAACACATGGTAAAGCCTTTGTGGTAAGAGTCCCAGGACACAAATTCAGAGTGCATGAGGGCATTCTCATCAGAAGCTTGTGGAAAGCAAGTTGTGAGTGAAGCAGTTAGAGGAGACTTCCTTTGATGAATACAGCCTTCAAAACTGTCTTAGGAAAGGAAGGGTATGGAAAGGGAAGACGATATTCAACCATCTCAAAATAGCTGGCTTATTACTATAGGAAAAAGATAAGATGGGGATATATTAGTCACATCCCCTTACTTTTATTGTACCAAAAGTATCCAGTGAATTACAATGTTATTTTGCATTGCTGTCGAGGCTTCTTAAATGCAGCCTATGACTGCAATGAGCAGAAGAAAAAAACTATTTAAAGCAAAGCACAAGACTTCCTAACAGCGAGTTACTAGTGTCATTAATTTGCACAATTGGTCGTACATATCCAATTGTAGGTTCAGAATCCCTGTATTAAACCAACATTGGATCAAAAATAGTTGGGAAATAAACAATAAAAGGTAACAATACAATAATAAAAATAATGCAAACAAAAATACAGTATAACCACTGTTTACACAATACCTACATCGTATGAGGCATTATAAGTAATATAGAGATGATTTAAGTATACGGGAGGATGTGCATAGGTGATGTAAAAATATTATGCCATTTCATATAAGTGACTTGAGCATTGTGGATTTTGGTATGTGCTGGGGTCCTGGACCCACGGATGCTAAGGGGTAACTGTATTTGCTTATTTTATGTTGTTGGCAGGAAGCTTAGCACTGTTTCTTCAAGCAATCTGGTTTACTCCCAGGGTTTGGGCGTCATTTCTTGCTTCAAACTTCTTTGCTGTTCACATACACATACAAATTTGCTGTAGATGCTGTTGGTCTACAATGGGGACTCTCATTTATTAATCTATCTATTCAACATATATTTATTATCACCTATTTTGTACCACCACTCTCTTTTTTATCACATTGGCTTACGTCACTTCCTGTCATAGGAGTGAGTCATACACAATAGTGATGCCTCCAGCTTCCATTTTGTTTCTCTATTTGCCCGTAACAATAAAAACAATAAAAACAGCTAATACTCTGTGGTGTTTATCTTATAAAAGGTATTGTTCCAAGTGCTTTATCTGTGTGGAGGAACAGGCATTTAATTTCAAATGATAGACATACTAAAGACATCTACGTGGTGTAGTAATTTGACAAAACACCTTCACTAGGAAACAAGTTATGATCCAGACAGGAAGTCAGGAGGTGACTCTGTGGTCTCAGCTATAGTTGAGTTGATATATATTATATAGATCCACCTCTGGAGGCAGATCGATTAAATAATTCAAATTGAAAAAGAATCACTCTGAGAGTTGAGTCATCCTGTTTGTATTTCTCATTGATGTGATTAACAGGACGTATGCCAAATCCCCACTTTATTGTATGCTGCGAATGCCTTTTGTGTTAGTATATATTGTGAGAGTACTCTGTGCCCTCCTGGGGAGAAGGCGCCCCGTGGTACTATCAGCAATTTTTCTCCTTCTGACTTGTTATAATAACAACTTTTGTTTATACAGTCAACGCTTGGAAATTCAGGATAATGTGAAACACTCAAAACGTATGACCCAATTTTTCTGGAACTATCCCGATTTGAAATATTTATCCAATCATCCCCACAAACCACTGTCTGAGAAAAGTGAAGCTGCTGAAAATGCTGTCTTTGGATTTGGAAGAACTGAGATTTTAATCACAGCGCTGCCACCTACTACGCAATGTGATCATAGGCGAGATGCTTTACCTTTTGAAGCCTCAATTATTTTTTAGTATGTTCTTCCTTCTCAGAGTTAAAGCAAGGATAAAACAAGATTATTCATGTGAAGCAGTGACACAATGGCTTGGATATAGAAAGTTCTCATAATTTTTTTCCAGTATTATTCATTAATTCAAATATTTCGGATCATACCACTTGTTCCAAACTGCCTTTCATATCCAGCAACTCCCCACAAAAACTTTTCAAAATTCAATATTTTTATCTCTAAAATACGATATCTGCAGCTAAAGAGAATGGAGGATACACTAAACAGATAATCTCCATGTCTGTTTGAAGTTAGTAGTAAGTAACAAAATGCACTTATTAATAAGTAACAAAATACACTTATTTACTTTTATTCCTTCTTTGGCTGTTGGTGTTTTATGAAATTGCTAAGTGAAATTACCAAGTGAATGAGAGACAAATGACATTAATAGCAAATTGCAAATTCATTTCTCAAATAATTTAGATAAGATAGAACCTTTCTTTCAATATATTGCAATAAATTCCAATTTGTTTTAATTGTGACCTCGTGACTTGCTGGAAGGAAAGAATGATTAGCCCATTTTAGAGAGGGGGAAACTGAATTTATGGAAGTTTGGGGAGAAAATTCCCAGAAAGCCTTGGCTCAGTTGCTCACTGCTTACTAATGGACTGCTTCCTTCAGTCACTGAATCATATTGTTTACTGGCTAATTCATTTAATTATTTCTTCATTCAGCAAGTATCTACTGAGCACCTGCTGCATGCTAGGCGCTGTTCTAGATGCTGCAGATACAACACTGAACAAAGCTGACCCAAATCCCTGCCTTTGTGGAGCTGATATTTAACAAGGAAAGAGAAACATTCAGCAAATAGTACACTGTATGTTATGTTATATGCTGATACAGACTGTAGACCAAATTCAACCAGCGCAGCAAGATGGAGAGCGAGGTTATAATTTTAATGAGGGTGGTTATTAGGGATGTGCTTGCGGATAAGGTAATATTTGAGTCAAGACTTGAAGGAGGTGAGGGATCCCCAGTGTGGGGATCTGAAGACTCCACACTGCAGGAAGAGGAAACAGCATCTGCAAAGACTCTTAGTAGGAGGGTATAGGACTTGTTGAGGAACAAGGAGTCCTGGAATGAGTGAACAAAGGGGGAAATAACTGGGATACAGAAGGTGTAGGGTCTTGCAGGCCATTGTGATGACTGGCTTTGTCTGGGATTAAGTTGTGAGGGCACCCGGAGGTTTCTAAACAGGGGAATGGCACAATCTGAATTCACTTTTATTGAGGTCACTCCATGCGGTGGAGAACAGACAGTGGGGGTCAAGGGTTGAAGCAGGAAACCAGCTGGGGTAGCTGGAATAATCCGCGCAGGCTTTAGCAGAGTTGGTGGTGAGAGGCAGTCAGAGGTGAAGCAAGAGCCGGCAGAACTGGCTGAACAAACTGGATGAGGTTTGTGAGAGAAAGAGAAGAACTAAAAATGACTTCAGGGTTTTTGGCCTGAGAAACTGAAAGTGTTGAGTGACCACCATTATGTGGTTGTCTGAATAATGCAAGGTCTTGGTTCCAGAAATAAAGCTGCAAATTCAATCAATGGTAAAATCATTTTATTTGCCGTCTATTCATTGGGAATGTGTAAATTTTATTTGGACAGGGCCTGAGATGACATATACCATTGCTTTTTCTTGAAATACCAGACTCTCTAAAGAAATAAATCATAAAAACTAGGCTCCAGAAAGAATATTTGGACAGGAATGTGTATCAGAATTTACAAAACAGATTTTTAGCAGACATACTCTCCTGACTTCATCATAGACTTAAGGAAAGATAATTGACAGGACGGGTCCTAGGTTTAAATATTTTTTAAAAATTCCCCTAGATGATTCCAACACACTATATCCTTTCCCCTCCGTCTTGTGAGAACTATAGTATTTTATGAAGCTAGCAAATCTCTTTAAGTCTGGTGAAAACCACTGTATTTTCTTTTGAAGCTAACTGATGTTTTAAGTACTTCTAAAACAACTTAAAAATGGTTTGTATGTTAAAAACCATACACAGGGCACATTTCTGCCTTTTTTTAAGGTTCTCTGTTAGCATATTGGAATTACAGTGTTAGAAGAAACTTTAAAATCATCTAATCCCATAATTAGGCTTAATACCGTGTGCCAAGATTGACAGACTGATGGCTGCTTCCTGGAGCTCTGTGTTAAGAAAAACTCTGAGGTGTTTCTGGACCTAATAGAAAGATCAGTGTGCAGCTGAGGCAGATCGGCTGTGGGAGCAGGATGGGAAGTGGTTGTGCATGTTCCACTCTATTCCATTCCATTTTATTCTAGTCCCAACCTCTCCTTCCAGGGAACCTTGCCTGAGACCTCATAGGTTATCAGGGGTCCCCGTGGTCGTCATCTCCAATCCAAAGCTCCTTTCTGCACACTTCACACGCTGGGCCATCTGTGTTGCCCTAGAAAGTAAGCAGCTCACATGGCCATTTCCATGCATGATAAAAACCTGAATATTGAAATTCAATAACTTGTAACCCAGACATTTCACCAATCTAGACAGATCCGAATTAGTGAGCTTTTATTATATAGGAAGGGCAAGTACCTTAAATGTAAAAGAATGGTTCTGTTATTTTTATTTCTCTTTTCTTTTAAAAAACTTCATGATTTGGCATGAAGCAAGAACAATGAAATAAAAGCTATATTTTATAGATTATGGTGGAGTGGATTTACAGCTAACACTATGATTCACAAAAACTGGCATAAATAATTTTTTCTTTTTGTCTCCAGGGCCATGGAATGTAAAGGAAATGGCTGAGCAGCAGCTGCAAACAATTACTAAGCATTTTCAATGGTCTTGTGAAATGCTATGAATTCAGAGCATCACTTCAGAAACCCCTGATTGCATCCCTCCAAAAAAGTGCCCAGCCACCGGGCCAAACCCTCTTATGCCTCTCCTTGGCAAGGTTTGAGGATCCAGCTTTTATGTAGGCCCTGTCTTCTGACACCTTAAAATGAATAATCTGTCTCTTTTTCTTCTTCTGGACCTCTCTGTCTCCTTAGCTCACTTTAATTCTATATTCTAGAACGTGTTTCTTACGATTCCTTTAGTTTTAGCACATCACAGTTCATAAATGCCCAAAACTGGCTGCTGGAGAACCACAACCCCTTTCTGCACACGCATGAGGAAATTTTCCTTTAGGCCCTGAAAGCAAAGTCCTGTCCAACTCAAGCAAGCTAATTGTGAAATGCTGCCCGTATGAACTTTCCTATTATTGCACGAGGGATTCCTGAGTTTTAGTCAACTTGAAAAGAGACTTTTTTTTCCCAAAGGAATGTAACTCCTTAGACTAACCTATGAATTCCAAAACATGAAATACAACTGAAATATACATAGTAAACAATGGTTGCCACAGTCACCTTCAACTCGTGTTCTGAGAGAAAAGGGTCCCTGGGTAACTGTGAGTGGAAGGAGTTGGAGACCTGAAAGAAGTATCAGTGATGTAACCAATGAGTGGATGGAAATGGATGGCATCCTGGCCTGGTCAAAAACACCACACTAGGCTATTGATCACACAGTGGCCTCAAGTCACAACCTAGAGACCAGGGAAGGTCAGCAATTATGGACCTGTGTAGCCATTTGTTAACAATTTACCTTTCCGTCATTGCCACAGTGAAAGAATAACTCTGCACTGTTATTATTCAACAAAACTAAGCCAGAATATCATGAGCAGAGAACAGGTAGCAGCATTAGAAAAGACATCTCAATTTTTCTTCTTCTATATACATATATAGAAGATACACATATATATAAACCTACATACATATCTATCTATCTATCTCTCTCTCTCTCTCTCTCTCTCTCTCTCTCTCTCTCTCTCTCTATCTGAAAGGAGGAAATTGTTGGATAAAATACAAACACTCCTCTGACTGCCACAAAGTCAGGTGTCCCATGTGTAGGAGACAGGCCAGATAAGGGCTGGCTTTGTTCATAGAAGAAAGGGGCTGATTCTCGTGCTCCAGTTTACCTGCGGGCTTATAGAAAGAGTGTCCCTACCCCATTGTTGCAACATAAGGAGTGAGAGAAGGAAAGAAATAGAATGTTTCCTTTTCAGGCCTCCTCCCCACCCTATACCTCTCTGCCCCAATATCTTGTCCATCTGGCCTAGATGGCTGTTATCCAACTTCAGAAAATGAGCTGAAGGGAAGAGGGGTAGAGATAGCAAAGCTCTAGAATCCTTGTTACTTTAACACTGAGCGTTTTCAGATCTTGGGGTGAATTCCATATTAAGGATAAGGAGTCTTGTGAATTTCCTTCTCTCTATAAGTCCAAAACAAAATAAACTGTTCTGATGGTCTGTCTGCAAGTATGGAAAATATTCATGATTATGTCATATATTAAGCTTGAGCAAATGGTGCATGATTGCTAAGTGTAAAAGTTGAACTTCGGGATGCAGCTAAGAGAGCGGAATGAAAGTGTTTAAACTGGGTAATGAAAAACATGTAGTTTTAAGTCAGATTTGGGATTAGAAAGAAAAGTATCCCTGCAAATTTGGAATAAATTATTAGGAAATATAAACATTTTAAATTGTAAACATGTGAAGCAAAGTTTTAGTTGTTGTTTGTCTCCTCCCCCTTCCTCCAGTGTTTTTCCCCACCAAAGAAAAGACGTTTTTATCTACACGTGGTGTTACGCTGCAGTGGGCCACATGACAGCAGCATCACCTTCAGATGCTGGGTGACCAGACGGATGCATAGAAAGACAATCTAGTCTCATAGCAGGATTCTTGATGATGAATGACCTCTGGATGTATTTTTTCTGAGTAGTTCACATTTTAATATAATAGAAAATCCTTGTAAAGAGAAAATAAATATCTGCATTATGGTCATAAGCATTATAAAGATTGGCAAAACATGAACAAAAAAATAATTGGGAAATACTAGGAATCTACCAAAAACTGGAACCATTTAAGCTCAAGTAGCCAAGGCTGAGAATGTTGCATTATCAATAAAATCAACTGAAGATACATATATACCTTCAGTTATATATATATCTCTTCAGTTTTTATATATGTTAATAAAAGCATCTAGCTTTTATTAATTAATATTAATATATTAATTAATGAAAAACATCTAGATGCTATTATTGATATATAAATGTCTTCATATACATCTTCAGTTTATATGTCTATATCTTCAGTTTTTATATGTGTAAAACTTCAGTTTATTAATATTGCAACATTGCAACATTTTGTATATGTATCTTGCCCATTTCCATCTTTTGTGAAGAAATACCAGATTAAATAGGAACACAGATAAATTAGGTGAACTATGCAAAATAATACACTGTTGAAGGAAATAAGAAAAAAAAGAAATAATGAACTAGGGTTGCAGGTGAGTATTCAGGTGGGTGATTCATATGCAGGAACCAGAGAGTGAGTCTTTTACTTTTCAAAGATCCATTTGCTTCTCCTGCATTATCACTGGCCTTAGAGAAAAGTTACTTATTATGAAATGAGTAACTTGTTTAGCCATTTTTAACAGGGTAACTAGTTACACTCTACATAGTTGGGCACCCACAGACAGTTTCGATCTCTGAATTCCTTTCCACAGAAAGTAAAACTAAAATAAGATAAAAAGAGCATTTTTGGCTCACAGTTTGCTTGTTCTGGCGAATAAAAATACTCCTAATTTTAGTAGTAGGTTTCTTAATTTTGGAAATTTTCTACATCAGATCTTTGACTCCCATACCTTTCATTCAGATTCAATCAGCAATGGTTTGCTGCCACAGTATTGATTCTAATATTCACATATCTGCTAGTCTTTTTCTTTCCTTCCCTTCTGTTGAACATTTTAAATTGTGACATAATGCACATCCAGAAAAGAAGAAAAAACCAACAACTTTGTTAAAAAGGGTTTAACAAAGTAGTTACAAAGAGAACATCCATGTCACTCTCACCCAGGGCAGGAAATACAAAATACCACCCTCTCCAGAAACTCCTGTGTCCTTCTCTCATCACAATATCCTTTCTTCCTCAACACAATCACTCTTACGGTGTTTGATTTTTTTTTCTTTATAGTTTTACTACCACTGTATGCATCCTCTAAAAATATAGTTTCATTTTTCCGGTTGTAAAACTTTGTATCAAGGGAATATAGTAAAAAATTAAATTGTGTCTGGCTTCCTCGACTCAGTGTGTTGCTCATTCAAGTTGGTGATTAGCCATAGCCTTTTCATTTGCTTTGCTCTGTAGTATCCCAGGGCATAAAGACACCCATGTTGTTTAACATTTGGGTCGTTTCCAGCTTGTGGCTATTCTGAGCATGCTTGTTCACATGCCCTGGAACATAGCCATGCATTTCTCTAAGGTGTATGTCTCGTGGTATAAATGCTGGGTTACTGTGCTGGATTATAGATGTCAGATTTACTGTACGAAGTTGCACTGTTTTCCACAGTTGCTGTACAAATTTGTCTTCCCACCGAGAGTGTACTAATGTTTCTCTTGCTGAAGATCCTCATCATCACTTGACATTGTGACACTTTTTAACTTTGCCATTCTATTATCTCACTGTGGTTTTAGTTTATACTTTCCAGATTATCAAAGATGTTGAACATCTTTTCATATGTTTATTCGCCATTGAATTGTCCTTTTGTGTGTGTGTGTGTGATATGCCTTTTCAAGTCTTTTAATCATGTTCCTATAAACCTGTTTTCTTTAGTAATTTGTAGTTTTTTTAAACATATTTTGAAAGCTAATGCTTTATTGGATATGTGTGTGTGTTCGTGTGTGTGTATGTGTGTGTAGTATATTTTAATCTAAACGTATACAAATAATTACATATAACATATAAAATTTTTATATGTATATAAATCTTTTCTTCAGTAAGTTTAAGAAAGGGAAGATGGGTATCTTCACCAACATAATGATTGATGTGGATTTAGAGGAGAAAAGAATGTTAAAATTTATGCCTCCTTGATGTTAACGTTGCACTGCCTTCTTTACTACTATACTATCAAACTCAGTGGATATGAAATCATTAGCAGAACAGTATTGTGCTTCAGAAGAACAAAAGAAGATTCTAAACCCAAAAGGGACCCTAAAGGTAAACATATCCCATCACTAACCTCGCATTGTAGATTAAGTCCTTGAGTCCCAGTGCTGAAGGATCACGGTAGTGAAACACAGGTCACGACTCCCTCTCTACACATTTCCTCCCACATTTTCAGTTAGCGCAGGTCTCTCTTTCAGGCTTGCTCCGCAGAAATGGTATTTAATTTTTTTTTTTTTTTTTTTTTTTTTTTTTTTTTGAGACGGAGTCTCGCTCTGTCGCCCAGGCTGGAGTGCAGTGGCGCGATCTCGGCTCACTGCAAGCTCTGCCTCCCGGGTTCAGGCCATTCTCCTGCCTCAGCCTCCCGAGTAGCTGGGACTACAGGCGCCCACAACCGCGCCCGGCTAATTTTTTATATTTTTAGTAGAGACGGGGTTTCACCGTGGTCTCGATCTCCTGACCTTGTGATCCGCCCGCCTCGGCCTCCCAAAGTTATTTAATATTTTTTAAGACACAAGTCTGGAGGAGATGGCAGTGAATTTAGTTGTTCTACTACTTCTTAAAACATGAAACACCTAGAAAGTGTCCTTTAGCTATTTCCTTCTGAACATTGGTTTTTCAAGCTTTCCTAATCAGACTTCGGGCCTTGAGGGCTGGGAATCTTAATTCCAGAAATCTCCATTTGCTGCTCAGATCCAGAATCCATCTGTGGTTGGTGGGTGCTTTGAGGCCCAGCGTCCCTGACCTATGCAAGCACCTTCTCTTCGTAACTCCTGGGACTCCAGGCAGTGTATTCATTCAAGCCATTGGCATTTACTTTTCGCTTGACACATTTAGCTAAATGGAATCTTTAATGGCCATTCTACTCAATGCCAAATACAAAGGTGGGCTTCAAAGGACAGCAATAGGGAAAAGGAACAGAACTTGGTAAGGAGAAAGAAAGCTTAGAGGAAAGTGCATTTTTATTTTTTTCTGTTTCTTCTATTCTTTCAGTGGTATTTCTGTTTTCATGATGATGTGGGTAGAAGCACTTGTTGTCTTAGGCTTGTGAATCTTTATAAACTATATTTTCTATTATACTGAACATTAAAAAGAGTAATAAAATTGATTTTAAATTTTTTGTGTCTTCTTAGAGCAGGAAAAAGATCTGGCACTCATCATAACAAAACAATAAAGTTGTGTCATTTAAAACAGCAAGCTTGCTCTTAGGACACATAAATAGACATAAAACGCCCGCTGTCAAAGTGGTCTGATGACCACTGGTGGGCCTTAAGGATTCTCCAGGTGGTCTTTTAGCTGGTCTCTTGTAGCGCTAGCATTTAAATACAACCACATTTATGCTGTCTTTGTAGTTTAGAATAAATCAGTTTATAGCCCTCATTAATGTCTCTTTAAAAACAGCATGTCTCAATAATTTTGGTTAGAGTATATGGTCTATGATGTTCTGTGTCATATGGAAATGATCTGTGGGCCACACATACTTATCAAACTCTAGAATCACATATGTAGGCCCTTTAAGTCATAAGTTAACATTTATTACATGCACAATATGTGGCAGGGATTGCCTGTTCTTCTAGTTCCCTAGAAATCAGTGAGATAACTGTGGGCTCTTCACCTGGAAATACACCTCTCTTGGGGGCTGAAAGACAGTCATGGGCATGTCCAATGAAACAAAAGAAATCTGCTTGCAGAGAGAAACTAAGAATGGAAAGAAGCAGGTGCACAGAGAGAATGAAGAAAATGAGAGTTTAGCCCGGCGGAGCTGAGATTAGGCCACTGCACTCCAGCCAGGGTGACAGAGTGAGACTCTGTCTCAATAAAATAATAATAATAATAATAAATTAATTAAATTTAAAAAAGAAAATGAGAGTTTAGAAAAGAGAGAGGGGACAGATAAGCTGCTTTGGGTTTTGGTGACTTTGCCTTCCCTGGTTTTGGCTCAAGTGCAGTTTATGACTTTGGGTTCTAAGGAATGGTCCTCCCACTTTCACTAGATTACTTTTCTCTTGCTCTTTCCATTTGATTAGCCAGAGTAAGAGAATGTCTGTTTTTTTGTTTTTTTGCAATTCAATTTCTGTCTACACTAGAAGGGTTAGGAAGGTGGACTTTAATTTTTTTAAATCTTATATTCTTTAGAATGTTTCAAATATTTTTCAGAAAGCATGAATTTGTTTACTACTTATAAGAAAATTTTTTAAAATGCTATCTAAAATTGCTTGTGGACACAATTCTAAAGCCTTACATATATTTACTCATTTATCCTAATTTTTAAAAAGTACTGGGTTTAGTGCTATCATTCACCCTCCAACTCCCTCACTCACAATTTAGTACCTGAGAAAACTGAAGTACATGGAAATTTTCAAGGTCATGCAGATAGTAGTGATGGAGTCAGAATTTAATTTCAAGTCATCTGACTCTGGAGTCCCATATTCAACAGAGACTTTGTACTGACTTGATTCCCTAAGGGTTTCATATCTGGAGAAAAAAACCCAGCATTATAGAAACAAACAACCAAACAAACAAACAAAAAAATCCCCAAAGAACAACAACAACAACAAAAAATTACAAAGCAAAATAAAAAACAAAACAACTACGGAAATGTATAAGTCTACCGTAATCAGCATTGGGTTCTGGAAAGTCTGTGCAGACTCTAGCTGGTGATGAGAACAATAATTTTATACTTTCATAAGTCCATTTGGACACAAGACTATGTGTTCAAAAGCTTACATCAAAATGCAACCCCATGTCACTCTAACATCATTACATCAAAATGTCTTGGGAACACTCTTCTAGAACTCCACGAACTGCTTGGAAATGAGCAGCATTTCAATACCCATAAGAGGGATTTATGTCACTGGCACAGGCCAAAAAATGGAATGCCGTGGAGGTCTGAACATGACCCCTGGGCAAATAGGAATGGCCAGTCAAGGGCTGCCTGAATGTGAAGGCCCAGTAGGCGGTGAGGCCTTCAACTGCACTCCACAGCTTCACTAGGAAAGACTGGCGCCAGTGCAGAATTTATTGTGGGATTCGTTCATTCTTTGGGGTTCTCCTGTATCCGCTGGACTTCTCAGATGTCTAGTTAGCAACATAAGCCAGTCCTCTAGCTTAATGTTGTAGAAAGGGTTTTAAAGAGTAATCTAGGAACCTGGAAGCATCTACCTATGCTGTTGGGAGGAATTCCTGGACCTAGATGTCCATTTTCTCATTCATGCATGAGTAGCAGAACAAAACAACAAGGGGTCCATTAAAAAGCTTCCCTAGTATGGACAAGAGCATTTCAATAAAGGTGCTGTGGGAAATACAGGCACTTGCAGAAATGAAATTTAACTTTACAAATGTCTGCTTTGATTCTTATTGAAAAGCAAGAACACATAAACTCCAGGAACTGAGATTAAACATGAGATAATAAAACAGCAGCCTGAGGTTTACAAACACACGCACACCACACACACACACACACTTTTCTGGCTGGGAGGCAGGCAGAAAAAAATAGAGAACTGTAAATGTGACAGAGAAATGGTAAGATAAAAACCGAACTGTGATCATAGGATTACATTTGTGTTAGAAGAATAACTAGCACAATTGAAACTGGAAAATAAATGAAGTGAGTTGGAGGACACAGTTGAAACGTATTCCAGAATCTAAAGGAGTGAAGAGACAGAAATGATTTCAGAAAAGATTAGATATTACAGACTTAGGAGGCATTTCCAGATGGGAATAATGTCTGTACCTAAGGAAGAGATCAGAGGAAATGAGAGCAAACAATAACAAATACAATAGAATAAAAAGTGTTGAAAAAACAACCATTTTTATTCTCAGTTTCTTGTAACCTACTTTTACAAGAAACCTCAGTTTCTTGTAAAACAAATTGTTTGCCTGTCTTATCCAGTTTCTTGTAAAACAAATCAGAGACCAATTTGTTAAAGAGTGTCTCTTGTTTCTGTAGCTCAGGATTCATTCCCTTTCTCTAATTCTTCTCAGCTAGAAACTGGGATGACCTCTCAATAGCATTAAGGATGGGAGTCAGGTAAAAATAGAAACATAGAGGCGAGCTCTTGGACATGGATTTTGCTTCAGAAAACTAAAAAGGAATATAATCCACAGATAAAATAGGTGGGCCACCGTGTATTAGTAGTTATATTAATAATGTCAGCATAAAAATTAACCAGAAGCTTCCATTTAGTTAAGCGAAGAGTAAAGGCCATAGATTCAAAGGAGTCAAAGGAGTGAGTGTGCATACAGCACTGAGTCCACTGCTGGCTAAATGCACAGTACACATTTCCATTTATCTTCTCTTTGTCTCATTTTATTCCCCTGTTAAAGTGGAAGACAACTAATAACTGTCTAACCCACTGCAAAATGGCAATATGAGCACGAGAATAAAACCATATGCACAAAATTTCATGCAAATGTAGATGCTATTGGGAGCACAGGGACAATGATGTCAAATCTGGTAACTGGACTCTATCCCTCAAGCTGAAAGAGTCACACCAGCTGGTTTTCTGAGGGCAACCTAGCTTTAAAAGTGAGATCTCTGCTTTGTGGATAAAACAATTTTCACTTGTGAAGAAAGAAGCATACACCAGCCCAAGCATTTACAATTTTGCAGTTCCCGGACACATCAGATAAAAATCATTAAACACGCATCAATCATGTGGAATAATAGAAACAGTCACAATAGCTGAAAGTTGTGGGATCCATGCCCCCTGCTTTGAAAATAAACTTGTCAGCTTTGCTTCATCATTTATTTTCTGTAATGTGTCCCCTTTGCTTGATCAGCATTCACATGCTATCAGGAGACTATTATCTTGGAATAAATATGTCCCTTCAGAAATTCTCTTCATTGGACTCTAGTATTTTATACTTATAGAAGCACTTCATAGAAAAACTCAATACAAGAACAGAGAAATAATGTGATAGAGAATGTGTCTTTAGGCCATGCTCAAAAGTTCCCTAGAACATTCTTAGAATAATCCCATGGAAGCAAAGTTGCAGGGAAGAAAGGCAGACATGCTATTGCCTTGCTGGGTTTCAGAACTACTGGCTCTGGTTCTAAGGAATTTGTTATTGGAACTCCACGTCTTCATGGATGTATTAATACTTCCAAAGAGTTTTAACTCTTGATCATGACCTAGGGAAGGCAGTGGTTGGTATACCAGTCTCTGAAAATAACTCTACTCCTCAGGGTCAAGACTAGGGCAAGGCCAGTGAGTCACTTTCTTCAGGAACAAAATTTATAAAGTGCAGGAGTGCTGAAAAACCTCAGTAATTAAGATAAATTATATTTGAATGCAATATTTTTAAAAATAAAAATTATTGCAAAAATCCCACGATGAACAAAATCTGGAGGGAGTCTAGAAGTAATCACTGTATCAAAAGTTCAAATAAAGACAAGATCAGAACACGATTTTACGCAGCTGAAATGAGATCACAAAGAACACAAGGGCAGTCTAGAAGGGAATTTAAAGGTAGAAAAGGATAGAACAAGATGAGTGTGCTGAAGAGGGCAGGAAAACACTTCTGAATGAGTGACAGTGAGAGTGTGCTCACATTGTTTATTGGCACGTGCACCACGGGATTTTTTTTTCCCCCCTGAATAGAGAGAACTATCTTTCTACCCCCACCAGGCTACTTTCCTGAACCACTGCCCCATTATGAACCGGTCCCTTTTAAAGCCTAGACTTTGGGAGGAGGCGGCGGGGGCACCTACCTCCCTCTGCCTTCAAAGCAACTTATACATATTTATTTTGAACTTGCAATGCACCCTACTCTTTGAGGGAGCGGGTGGATATTTAAGTAGATGTTCACCCAGGAGGCTGAATGTTTTTTCTAGAAGAAGCAGCAGTCCTTAGCCACACTTTCCCCAAATCCTGATACATAGGATCCAGCCAGTGAGTGTGGGTGGAGCAATATTCCTCTTGAGAGGGTACAGTGAGCTCTTCTGGGGGCAGCTCCACTGCCACATGCGTGGTTGCTGGCTATGCCTCAGGCCATTTCAATAATATATGGGTGGCACACCGCCATACCCAGCAGGTCAGTTGCCAGGTCATGGGGTGTGGAGAGCCATTCTCCCACCCACTCTCAACCTTAGACAGTCAGGATTGCTGTGGGCATTCATCCCCTCCCCTTCCCTCAAAGCAGGAGGAAGGTTGAGAGGAATATTATTAGTTTACAAAAATAGATTTCAAGCTGAAACATGAACAGAAAATTCAATGGTCTTCAACATTCTTTCTATTGTCCTCTCAAAGTAAATGACAGAGGTTTATTTTTTATTTTTATTTTTTCTGTTAAATTCAGGCATGGGTTACATGGCTTTCTGGGTAGGCAGTTTATTCTTTGGTTAAGGCTTAGCTTTAGTTTATAGTTTGTATCTTAGTACTGGAATATGCATAAGTGCTCCTGAATTAACATCTACTCTAAATATCTCGCTAGAAGAAAAGGTTTATGACCAAACTCAGTGACAAGAAGAGCTACAGTGATAGACCAGTCAGCTTTTCAGCAGCTGATGGATAGTGGTAAAATGTAGAATTTGTAACTGGTCCCTTTGCCAGAGGAATAGCTGTGCTGGCCCTCTCATGTGCTGGAAGAATCGTTGACTGCCTCCAAGCATTCATAGAGGCAGCAACCCTGAACATACAGTAACTGCAGCTCCTTTTTATCACTCTTCTGTTTTCCTTAAACATAAGGCAATAGATCTGTAAGACTGAACAACCCTCTACAATAGGTTGGGGAAAAGAATTTACAATCTTGGTCTAGGAAGGGCTGATGGCAGCCACTGTTCGTCACTCCATGTCTGGGATATGTTTTAAGAGCCAACTCGGAACCCTTCTCATCAAAGAAGCTTTCCTGATGGATATTTCATGTGGCATTCTATACTGTATTGTATTCTAGTTACTTGTGAATATGGCAACTGTATAAATACATGTATGTGAATTTCTGGGGGGAATCTGCATCCTATTCATGTTGGAATTCCTTGCATAGTACCTTGAACATAGTGTTTGCTAAAAGTGTGTTGAATGAACAAACAAATGAATAAGACTATAAAGTTTTATAAATTCGATGTGAATTGGTCAGCATGTCTTTAGGCAGGTACTTTATTTTATTTTATTTTTTTTTAAATTAGGACTAGTGGCTCCCTGATGATTCTCTATGGGCTGATGCTAGCTGGCTTCAAAGAAATCACCTCTGACCTTCGCCAGAGTCTTCTCCTTGATGAATCTGATTTGAGAATGATTGAAGGGACAGCCAAAATTTTGCATTTTTACAAAAAGATAACCAAATGCCTGTTACTCTGCTTTGTTTGTGATTCCCTAGTATGTCTGGCCTGGTATTAAAAACATCCAAACAAAATAATAACCATAACAGCTACTACTTATGGCTTACTACATACTCAACAGTGTTCTGATTGTTTTGCATGTTTTAAATCACTTAATCTTGACAATCACTTGATGAGGTAAATACTTGATGAAGTAGAATATTGTTCCTATTCCACAGGTGAGTAAACAGAGGCATGGAAATATAATTTGTATACAGGAGCTGAGATTTGACTCAGACAGCCTAGCTCCAGAGTTGTGGTAGTCAGCTATTAGACTTGCTGTCCTTTCACTTAGCTTTAGAAGATAGTGGTCTGAGCCGATATTTCATTTTCTTGCCACTCAATATCCTATTGAAATTACTTTTTAAAAATAAGAATGAACTAGATAAAGAGACTTCTGGAATGGCAGTAGAAGGAGCTCTGCAGACCTGTTTCACATCAAAACAGCCGCAACAGATGAAAATTATACATATTATATTATATATATATTATGTAGCCACGGCAGGTGAAAATTATATATAATCTATAATATATTATATAATTTATTATATAACATATTATGTAATTTATTATATAACATATATTATATAATGTATAATTTATTATATTGCATAATATATTATATAATATGTAATTATGTAATATAAAATATATATTATATAAATATATAAAATATAATTATATAATATATAAATATATAAAATTCTTCCCTCAAAGCAGGAGGAAGGTATACTAATAAAATATATTATATTATATTAATATATAATATATTATATAAAATTATATATAATATATAATATATATATTATATGTATATAAAACTCCAACCATTTGAACTCCAGAAATTGTCTTAGTGGCATACAGAAAACCTAAAAAAAAAACCACTTAAGATAATCTACTGAATTAATGAGAACAGTGAGAGTCTGTGGCACTTAAGCTATGGCTCTCTTCTACCCCTCTAGCTCAGCTTGAGAGAGGCTCTACTGTAGGTGAATGTGGCCAAGAAGAAGGGCTCTCTCTCCTCTCACTTCCCACCAAGGATGTGGTATCTCACCAGAGTGGGAGGCCTCCAGCATTTCTTAGCTCCCCTTCTCCATGCCCTCCAAACAACTCCAGGTTGTACAGATCAAATTCCCACCAAGTGCAGTTCAGTGGTTGGGAGCTCCCTTCCTCCACTCACTTGCCATTTGTGGGTGGAGTCTCTATTTCAAATCAGTTAAGCTGGGAATAATGGGGCCCTGATTACCCTCACCCAGCTCTCTTGTAGAGTTGAGATTCCACATGAGACAAGGTAAATCAAGTATCTAAAGACTACTGTCTCACCCAGAATCCTGATCATAAAACAAGGATGTCACTCTGAGAGAAGTGGGCCATGATTCCTGACCTCAAGTCAGAGCAGGGGCCTAGAGATCTTGCCCAAGGAGAGAAGTCAATAGAAACAGAGAAGTTTGAATATCTCCACAAATGAACTGAGATTATTTGCAACAGAGTGTGGGAAAGCTCAAATTTAACTACCAAAAACAATGCAAATTTTGGTGGTAGCCTGTTAAGAGGTGGCTGGTACTTTAATGAGAACAGTAAGCTAAACTATAGATCAGATAGTTTACCAGAGAGAAGCATGAAAAGAGACAGTTATGAAGACATCTTCCTTAAGCAGAACAAACTTCAAAGCATGGCCTCAAAAACTACCCTTGCAAAGGAACCCAAATCTAATTGCATGAGAGTGTGGAATATTTTATGCCATAGGGTATTATTTAAAACAATAAAGCAGAATACATAGTCTTCTAAAGTGTACATGAAAAATTTTTCAGGATAGACCATATGATGCTTAGTCACAAAGGAAGTCTCAATACATTTAAAAGGATTGAAATATACAGAATACAATTTCCAATTACAATAAAGTGAAACTAGAAATCAACAAGAAAAGAATTTGTGAAATTCATAAATATGTAGTAATTAAACAACATATTCCTAAATAACCAATGGGTCAAAGAATACACCATAATAGAAAGTAGACAATATTTTGGAATAAATGAAAATGAAGAAAAAAACATATTAAAACTTATGGGATGCAGCCAAAGCCCTACTTAGAGGAAAACTTATATCTGCGAACAACTATATTTTAAAAAGGAAAAAAAACATTAAATTAGTAAGTTAAATTTCTACCATAAGACACTTGAAAAATAACTGCAAGCTAAACCTGAAGCAAGCTGAATGAAAGAAATAATAAAGATTATAGCTAAAAT
This sequence comes from Macaca nemestrina, assembly GCF_043159975.1. Classification (NCBI taxonomy): domain Eukaryota; kingdom Metazoa; phylum Chordata; class Mammalia; order Primates; family Cercopithecidae; genus Macaca; species Macaca nemestrina. The sequence continues at coordinate 141,630,414 of NC_092130.1, read as the reverse complement.
TAATAAAATAGAGAGTTTCAAGACAATAGATATAATTTAAAACAAATTGGTTCTTTGAAAAACTCAACAAAATTGAAAAATCTTTAGACTGATCAACCAACTAATCTTAAGTTCCTAAAAATCAGGAAATCCTGAATGAAAGGGAGAACATGCATGCTCACCTTACAAAAATAAAAGGAAATATAGGGAATACTGGGAACAACTGTGTATCAACAAATTATATAACTTAGATCAGATAAACAAATTCTAGGAAAGACACAAACTACTGAAACTGACTCAAAAAATAGAAAATTCAAATAAACCTATAACCTATAAAGATTAAATTCATGATTAAAAAAAAAAACTTTCCTTATCCCCTTCCCAATATCCCAGTATTTTATGGTTGCACTGGTAAATCTTATGACACGTTTAAAGAATAATTAATATAGTTCTTCAAAAACTCTTCCAAAATATTGAAAATAATGGCACACTCTCCAACTAATTTTATGAGGCCAGTATTATTTTGGTACCAAAATCAGATAAAGATATCAAAGAAAAGTACAGATCAATATCCTTTATGAATATAGAGAAAAATATGTACCAGACTGAATCCAGCAACATATAAAAAGATGACACACCATGACCAAGTGGGATCCATTATAGGAATGCAAGGTTAGTTTAACATCAGAAAAATGAATATAATTTACTGTATCAATAGAATTGTCCTTCGTTACAGGACAAAAGCAACTTGATTATCTCCATAAATGTGGAAGAAGATTTTGACAAAATCCAAAATGTCTTTATTATAATACTTAACAAACTAAGAATAGAAGGGAAATTTTTCAGCCTGATAAAGAGCATCTATAAAAAACTCACAGCTAACATCATACTTAAAGTGAAAGATTGAATGTTTTCCGCCAATGCTATGTCTACTCTTACCACTTATATTGAACATCATACTGGAAGTTCTACCCAGGGCAATTAGGCAAGAAAATGAAAATAAAAGATATCCAGATTAGAAAGGAAAAAGTAAAACTATCTCTGTTTGAAGATGACATGTTTTCTGTATTTAGAAAATTGTAGGGAATTCATTGCAAATCTTTTAGAACTAATAATCTAGTTAGATATTAAATAATCTAGTTTAATAATCTCCAATAGACAAAAACCAATTGTAGTTTCATACACTTGCAATGAGAAATCCAAAATAGATATTTAAAAAAGCTTCCCTAACAATAGTATCAAATAAAATACTTATGTATAAATTTACAAAAGAAGTACAAAACTTATACTCTAAAAACTATAAAATCTTGTTGCAATAAAGAACAACTAAATGGAAAAGCATCCCACGTTCATGAATCAGAAAGCCTAATATTATTAATATTGTAATACTCCCCCAATTGATCTATAGATTTAATGCAATTGTATCAAAATCCCAGATGGTTTTTGTGAAAGTTGATGAAGTGGGCATAAAATTTACATTGAAATACAAGACAGCAAGATAACCAAAACAATCTTGAAAAATAGTATAGTTAAAGGGTTCACATTTCCCAGTTTCAAAGCTTACTACAAAGCTACAGCAATCAAGACTGTATGATACTGGCATAAACATAGACTGTATGATCTTAAACACAGATCAATGAAATAGAGTTTGGATTCCTTCACATTTACAGTCAATTGATTTTTACCAAGAATGCCAGGCAATCCAATGGAGGAAAGAAGAGTCTTTTTGTAATATAATGTTGGGACAATTGGATATCGCTTGAGAAAGAATAAAGTTGGACTCCTATCTCACACAACACACAAAATTACATAATGGATCAAAGACCTAAGTGTAAGGTCTAAAACTACAAAATTCTTCTAAGAAAACATGTATGTAAGTATTTTTGACCTTTGATTAGGCAATGGTTTTTTATGATGCCAAAAACATAAGCAACAAAGATAAAGATAAATTAGACTTCAAAATTGAAAACTTTTGTGCTTGATGTTTTTTACCATCAAGAAAATGAAAAACACAAATCGCACAATTGTTTTTAATGTACTTACAAAGAAATGCATCTTGAAACTAGATACTTTTTTTTCCAACTAGAACAAAAATGTTTTAATAGTGACAAAATTCACACTCAGTGATAGTGTGGGAATATATTCTCTGTTGCTTTTTTTACAAAGTAGTTTTTGGCAGTGTGTATCAAAATTTTAAATGTTCCCTTCTTTACATTCAGAAAGTCTTCCTCTACTAATATACCATATCGAAATACAAAAAAACACAAAGATTAAACTATAAGGATGACTACTGAAGAATCATTTACTATAACAAATAAATGAAAACAACCCCAAAGCTTATCAATAGAGAAGACACATAATAATGACTGGTATAGTCATTATTTATAGGATGATTGTTTTCCTACTTCTATAGGAGTGAAGTAAATCTGTATACATTAGCACGGAAAGTTGTTCATGCTAGATAATGACAAGGGAAAAAATTATAAAACATGACAATATGTATAAATACAATATCGTATGTTTTAATAAACATAAAACAAAGTTATTGTGCCTATTATTTCTCAGGAAACACCTAAACATTACTAATTAGATAAATATTTGCTGCAATTATCTTGGCTAATGATATAGATTAGTACTTATAAGGGAAATAGCTCTATCCCAAGTAAAAATACATGGAATTTGAATATTTACCTTTTTGAAGTTTGATTTAGGGCACAGATTTGAAGTTACTCTTTGTTTATGCCATCATGTCTTCAAATATGTACTCCAAAATTGATGAATATTTATCCAGTTAATTTCATGTAATACAGTAATGGATTAATAGAAATGTAATTCAAATTTATATATATGTATATATAATTACCTGGAAATATATATGTCAAACAATTTTCAGTGGTTACTCAGAGCACAAATTGAAAAAAAAAGAAGAATTAAAGGGGCATACTTTATCTTTTCTTCTCTATTCTCCTATGTTTGAATTTAACACTGGAATTTAATATTTTTATAACTAAAAAATAAAGAAAATGTGTCGTTAAATGTGTGTTACAGAAAATTAAACTTAAAGAATAAAAATATCACTACATTTAGAAAATGCTTTTTTTATATAAAGTAGTTTTGTTTACTCTTTAAATTTTTTACTTTTTTTTTCTTTTTCTATTCCTGGAACACTCAAAAATTGGCCACTTCCTTGAACTCAGCTTTTCTCTCTACAGATTTCTTTCTTAAGTAGTGTTGAGACAGACTAGGTTAAACTTCTAATGTTTAAAAGTTCCCCATCTTGAAGTCTCTGATGCCTTGTTTTCTGTCTTTTTACTAGGATTACATCTCATTTATGTTCAATTTTTAGTACTCACTTTTCATTATTCTCTTGGTTTGACTGACTTTGTTTACGATCACAGGAAAAGATGTGCCAAACAGCATAACCCATTATTAAGAGTCCAGAGTATTCCAAGTTTTGAGACTTGCACAGAGCGTTTTCAGTATCACTTACTGTTTTATGTGTATGCTTGTCAAAGGCAATTACGCCTGATTCAGCAAAATTCAATGCTTTCTAACAAATGATCAGGAGGGTAAACAACTCATTTACATGGGGAGGTTTATATTTTCAGAACTGCCTCAAAGGAACCTTTCCAAGAGGCCAGAAAGGAATTCAGCAAAAAGGAAACAGCAGGAGGATCCTGTATTTCTCTGCGATTCAGCAGTGTTGGTTGCCAATACCAACATCATAACATTTCAGAGCTCAATTTTCCATATTTTGAAACTTCTTACAGAGATTTCATCAAGCAAGTCAATTGGCTATCAAACCCAACTGTGTCTGTTAGTTGCTGAACTTTCTACTTCATGGCACCTGAGCTAAGCTGCAGAAGTTTTACATCCTGACAATAAATCAGAAATGATAGACACTTACATTTGCTTTCTGGTTCTCAAACTTTGGCTTGCATCTGAATTGCTTGGAGGGCCTGTTAAGATGCAGATTCTTGGGCCCAACCAGAGAGTTACTGATTCTATGAGTCTGGGGTGGAGCCTGAGAATTTGCATTTCTAGGAAGGTCCCAGGTGATGCTGTAGCTGCTGTTCTGGGCACTACATTTTGAGAACCACTATATTAACTCTTAAGTTCCCAGAGCCCCCCAGTTAGTAACTAGATGCTTTAGCCCACAAAAAGATACGCTCCTGATTCTCAAATATTAAAGAACCCAAATATTAGTGACACAGCCTCTGAGTATGATTATTTCAAGAAGAGAAAAGAATGGTATATGTGACTAGTATTTTTGTAAAATAACACATCTGAGTGCTTATGAAAAATGATACATCAGTGCTGAGATATAGCAGATCGTCTTTTACAAGAGTGTTAATTGTTTCAGTGTAAACAGCTTCTCTGATCTTTATCTGACACCTTTGAATTAACTGGGAAGAGTGGACAACCTGCGGTTGCATGTAGGTGGTGTGCTTTAAGATTTCGTGATTCTAAAATTCTCAAAACAGCAGCCTTTAACCATGTGCTTGGCTGGAATTGTCCACGGTTCACAGGAGAGAGTGTTAAGTAGAGGTAGATGCTTCTAAATAATTTCATAAGGTTTCTGATCATATAAGGAGCTTTCTGGTCTTTACAGCAAAATTCATTCAGTTCTGGTTTGTAATTAAGCAAAATTACCATGCTTCATATTTGTTTCTTTTGGTTTGGCAACTGTGACAGTTAATTAATAATACTGTTATTAATTAAAAGTGAAAGCTGTTATTATTACAGCATAAACTGGAACTGTGCCAGAGAAAGTAGGAACATAAGAACATCCAACTTATTCAGAAAATCCAATGCCAGATACAGTGCTGTTTTATGTATGCTTAAATGTTTTCCTTTTTCTATGTCATATTGAAATGGGCAGAGTTTTTATTTTATTACCAGTTTGGTCAAATTGATTTTCAACTGAATCATACCCATTGGCACGGATTTCCAGAAAGCTGAGATTTGCCTTATGAGAAGCCAAAGGCAACTTCTATTTCACTAAAAGCATCACTTAGGGTGGGAGGACGCCATATGAGCCTTCCCTTCATACATACTTATGTTATAAGAGGAATAACAATTCATCTTTACTGCAAATTTTCATGAGTGTAAAATTGCAGCATGTTATTAAATCAATAATATTTAATATTCATAAATGTTTTGAAAACACTTTTGTAGTCTTTTTTATCATTTAAGCATTCCTGAAAAGTGTAATTATCACTCATATTTTATGTAAAGATAGATGAAACGTAAAGAGGTAAGGCAGTTTCCTTAGGCCCTAAAACAGTTACTTTGCAAAATAGCGAAAGAGAGAGCACTGGGACTAGACTCCAGTTCCCTGACCCATGACAAAAAGAATGGACTTTCGGCTGCGCGCGGTGGCTCATGCCTGTAATCCTAGCACTTTGGGAGGCTGAGGCAGGTGGATCACCCGACGTGAGGAATTTGAGACCAGCTTGGCCAACATGGCGAAACCCCATCTCTACTAAAAATACAAAAAAATTAGCCGGGCATAGTGGCGGATGCCTGTAATCCTAACTACTCGGGAGCCTGAGGCAGGAGAATCGCTTGAACCCAGGAGGCAGAGGTTACCGTGAGCCGAGATCGCGCCATTGCACTCCAATCAGGGCAATAAGAGCGAAACTCTGTCTCAAAAAAAAAAAAAAAAATAATAATAATAATAATAATAATAAAAGAAAAAGAAAAAGAATGGACTTTCTAGTCAAGCACAGGTTGTTTGGATTCAACTCTTGTTTTTACTAGGCGCATGACACTGAACAAATGACTCAACCTTTCCAAGCCTCAGGTTGCTTATCTGTAAGATGGGGCTAAGACATTTTTTTCCCCCAAGACGGGATCTCATTCTATCGCCAAGGCTGGAGTGCAGTGGCGCAATCTAGGCTCACCGCAACCTCCGCCTGCCGGGCTCAAGCGATTCTCCTGCCTCAGCCTCCCGAGTAGCTGGGATTATAGGCATGTGCCACCGCGCCGGCTAATTTTTGTATTTTCAGTAGAGACGGGGTTTCACCATGTTACCCAGGCTGGTCTCGAGCTCCTGACCTAAGGTGATCCACCTGCCTCGGCCTCCCAAAGTGCTAGGATTACAGGCATAAGCCACCGTGCCAGCTAAGGCCTTCTTAATTTCACAGGGTTGCAGTTGTTGTAAAGATTACAGCTAATTCTATGTAAATCACCAAGCACACAAGTACTCAATGAATATAGTTATTATTAGCACATACTGGGTATTGGGATACTAGACTGTAGGTTCTGTGGGGCGGAAAACCAGCATATCCCCAGAATCTAGCACAGGACACAGCACAGAGAAAGCAGTGACTGAATATACATTGAATGAATAAATGCACCAGACATAGTAACTACTTATCATTTAATTAATCACATGGCTTGACATGGCCATCCTTATACAGATGTTAAAGTGTGCTGGAGTTTTTTTGGTGTGAACAAAATTACCTAAAATGTTACCCCCAATTGCACAATGTGACCCAAACCCATTTTTATCTTTATATTCCTAGACTTTGTGATACAAAGAACAATGTAAACAATAACATATCATTTTTACGTCAGTTCTTCCTAAAAACTTAGAAACTGCTCCATTTTTTTTTTTTTTCCTTTAAAAATCCATTCGTAATGGCTGCTAGTGGAAGAATATACTGAGGGTAATTTGAATCTGTGTCTCCTGCATTGCAGTCCTCAAATTTGGACCACATAAACTATCTACTTACATTTTTTAAATGACAGCAGATTATGCCTGTGGACTGATGTCATCTTCTTGGAAACAAGACAGGTAGATGAGGATAGAGATGGTTAGCCACTGTGATACTTTCTTCCAAAGAGAATAATGCATTGTAGTTTTTACGGGGGAATGTGATGGGATGGAAGTACAGACTCTTGGGAGACAGCATCCTGCAGTATTAGAGAAAACTCAAATAGATCTCGAATTCTGGGATGACCTAGGTTAATTGACACGGAATAGATCCTGTGTTAAGAGTCTCAAACCTCAGTGAGGACAAGGCATGGCCTTAGCTTTTGCACAAATGTGAGTATTCACATGCAGAAGCACTCAAATTCAGAGCAGTACATAAAGAGAAACCCTTCCATAGAATGGAGTTTAGAATGCACCTCACACCCACCCCCCATAAACTGGTGGCCAAAATTGATGGAATCTGGGTTAATTTTTGGTGCTTTGATGCCAGAAAATTTTGGATTTGAAACCCAGCTCTTCTACATTCTAGCTTTTTAACCTGTGCAAGTTACCTAGCCTTCCTTGCCTCAATGTACTTATATATTAAATGAGGATAATAGTAGAACCTAGATGCCTTAAATGCCTGATAGGTACTGGCTGTGATGATGTAGCAAGTTAGAAGACATCTGAGTGTGATACCTTTACCTGTGGGAGAGATTGGATACAGGGTTTTCAGCTGGGTAAACAAAAGAGAATTGGTGTGTATCAAAGGCAAAGATGAGGGTAACACAAACACATTTTCACCTATTTAACAATTTCACTTGAGGATAACATAAAGGGGGTAAATATCAGTGGAAATTGACCAAAGTTATTCAACTTGACAGGCTGGTGTTACCTAGTTTTTCACTGCTCTGCAAAATCAGGATTTTAAATGTGCACTTTTATGCATACCTTTCCAATGACAGAATTGGAAAAATGCCAGACTATGTTCAAAAATAATTCTCCTGTTGGGCTCTAGTAGATCGAGTTTATCATGACCGTTAATCTCACTGCTGATGTTGTAACTTCTTTTTTTGCTTTCTCTATCTTGACCACAGGCAAACTTATACTTTATCAATTCTGATCCTTCTCACTTCCAGGAATCTAGTGATTCCAATGTAAATACTTTCCACTTGTGCAATAATCAGGAAAAGTGTGCTGATGGCCTTATCCACACAGAGGTGTATACTATTTTTCTCAAAGGATTGGCAATGTGAAATAAAATGCCTGGAGAGGCTAATTCTTATCTCAAAGGAATTCATATTTTATGATGGAATTTCAGGCTCTATAGAAATTCATGGGAATGAACATCTATTGAGGTAGGAAAAGAATATGAGGTGGGAAAAAAACGAGATTTTTTTTTTCTTCCCCTTGTAATTGCCCATGTCTACATATCTCTGTCAATCCCATTCTGTCTGACACATTCAACCATTAGAGAGAAAATCCACAAAACACAGGATTTGTAACGATTGTGAGGACAAACATATTTAAGAAACACTGACACATACTGTGTATAAATTGTTCAGTCCAATGTATTAAAATTTAAAAATGTAAGAGTAGAGTACAGGCAGGATTATTTTCTATGATTGTAATGAATTTCTGTGCAGATTCTAAAAAGTAAATGAAACAAACTTAACTCCAAAGTACACACTATAGATTAAGAGCTAAAAATAGTCATTCTCTTAACCATTAGAAGTGGGCAAGGGTAGGCATGGTGATTCATATCTATAATCCCAACTCTTGGGTGGCTGGGGCAGGAGGACGGCTGAGATCAGGAGTTTGAGACCAGACTGGGCAACATAGTGAGATCCCCATCTCTACAAAAAATTAAAAAAATATCCAGGCATGGTGGCACATGCCTGCGGTCCCAGCTACTCAAGAGGCTGAGGCAGGAGGATTGCTTGAGCCCAGGACTTGGAGGCTGCAGTGACCTATGATCATGGAACTGCACTTCAGCCTGGGAGACAGAGCAAGACCCTGTCTCTTAAAAAAAGAAAACAAAACAAAAAGTATTGAGCAGCATGTCTTTAGTGTAAGAGATACCCAATCCTCAAATTCCTGGGCAGTATTTTTCTCTTCCTTCTCTCTCTCCTTTCCTTCCTTCCTTCCTTCCTTCCTTCCTTCCTTCCTTCCTTCCTTCCTTCCTTCCTTCCTTCCTTCCTTCCTTCCTTCCTTCTTTCCTTCTTTCCTTCTTTCCTTCTTTCCTTCTTTCCTTCTTTCCTTCTTTCTTTCTTTCTTTCTTTCTTTCTTTCTTTCTTTCTTTCTTTCTTTCTTTCTTTCTTTCTTTCTTTCTTTCTTTTTTTCTTTCTTTCTTTCTTTCTTTCTTGACACAGGGTCTCATTCTGTCACCCAGGATGGAGTACAATGGTGTGATAATGGTTCACTGCAGCCTCTACCTTCCCGGCCTCAAGTGATTGTCCCACCTCAACCTCCCAAGTAGCTAGGTCTACAGGTATATACCACCATACCCCTGGCCAATTTTTGTACTTTTTGTAGAGTTGGGATCTCACTATGTTGCCTAGGCTGGTCTTGGACTCCTGGGCTCAAGAGATCTGCCTGCCTTGGCCTCCCAAAGTGATGCGATTATAGGCATGAGCCACTGTGTCCCACCTAAGGCAGTATTTTTCAAAAGAATTAATTATTATACAATATATTCCATGAGGACAAAGACCTTGTTTCCCATAGAGTCTTAGTACTGATCATGGTACCTGACACAGAGCAGAGGCTCTATAAAGCTATCCTGAATAAATGAATGAATACATGTATTCCATATACTTTGGTTGTAATAATGTTTATATTGAGAGAGAGTGGTGATCAGTAAAATGGATTCCTTATGTCATCTGTTGTAGGGAACCCCGTTGACTGACATCTTCAGGGGCTGTCCTTCCAGATCCATCATTGTGTTTGTGCTGGGGTCATGCTTCCCAAGAAACTACTCCTAGCCAATGACTGAGCACAGTGTAGGGTGGGGATGGAGGAAATTACTGAGGGCTAATGTCTTTGAGACATGGGACTTTCCAACAGTCCCAGATAGTTCCCACTGCCTGGCCAAACCTTACTTGGAATTACGCTGCCATCTGAGATTCTTGTACCAAATCCTTCTTCTTTCCCTCTCTCCTTCCACTGGTGTCAGACTGACATTACCATCTTAAGTATCTCCTTGTCTTCTCCTGCTTTCTCTCCCAGTACATTTCTTGCAAATCTAATTCTGTCTTTTAGGCAGTCTAATTCTGCTTTTAAGTAGTCCTGAAATAACAAGCAGATATACAATGGCTAAGTCAGGGAGAGGCATGGGAAAGTCTATGCCATGAACAGTTTAAATTTAACTTGTGTTAATCGAGCCCTGCACATTAAAAAAAAAAAATTAGTAAAGACATTTTCATCACATCAGCAAAATTATTAGTCTCACTCAAGTGTACTTAGTAACAACGACCTTACTCCTTAAAGACACCGTCTCCCACTACTGCTGTCACCAGAGAGTCATCTAGAGACATGAAATGAGAGCATTCTTAATCTGAATATACACTGGGAAGCAACAAAGGTATTTACAGTACCACCATGATTACAGATTTAAATTAAAATCCATCCACCATGAGTTTAAAAAAAAGTGTGGAATTACTTACATGGTATACATGTTAGGCTTACTGCCTAATATTTCTTCACATAATCCAGTATTATTTGAAGCTCTGGGGATGTGAACCAAAGCTTATTTTTACAGCTGGGCTTAACATCCTCACTTTGGATGATTTGTGACACAGTGACACCTTATGTGTCTAATAAACTATAAAAAATGGTAAATCTTTTGGAATTAGAATGTCTACTTAATTTTGACACTTAATCATATATTTAATCTTACATGAAGCAAAAGTTGTCAGCTGCAGATAGGTCTTATAATTGCAACAGCATGCTTATTTCCAAATAATGTTTGTGCAGTGCTGAGAGCAAGGTGGGCATTCAATACCTACCCGTGGATGAAAATATTTGGAAAAAAACGATTACTAAGATAGAGAAACAGATTCAAATGGACATTTTAGTATTTAAGTCAAGATATCTTCAGCAGACACAGTTGGTTAATAAAAACCAACAACTGAAATGCAAAAGATGATATTATTTCTTAAAATTAAGCATGATTCTTTCCAGCAGGCAGGGGAAGGCCATTACCCAAAGGGCCAAGTCATTCCCAGCGAGCTCTCCGCAGCCAGCAAGAACAGCCGTGAACTGGAATAACATTTACTGGAATGGGAAGGGGAGGCCTCCTTTTGGATGACTCTAGAGTGATTCACAGGAACAATTTATAAAATTTTCATAGGGTTTCAAACTTTTTCCTGTTTTTTTAAAAAATATATGCATTTCTACACACAGGGCAGAAGGGGACAAATGCAGGAATGTGGATGATTCCTATTCATTGTCCCTCTCATTTCAGTGCAGACCCTGTGATTGTTCTTTTATTTTATTTTATTTTTAATGTAGCTCAAAAGGCTAAAGGGAAAAAAAATCCATCAGCTGTGAAGAATGACTGAGTGCTAGCTGTTTGCACAGGTAGTAACCATGTGACTCCTACATTTTGATAGTTTTAAAAAAATTAACATGTGTTTCGTGTGTGTGTGTGTGTGTGTGTGTGTGTGTGTGTGTCTTGGGCACGGTTAGGTTTGCTCTTGCCCTAGGTCGGCATATCTGGTTTCAGTTCTAGGCAGCCATGGACAATTTGCCTTTTTATTCTACTTGGAAGCTCTGCTGATAAAGCTGTTTAAGGAGCACAGGTGCTGACAGGCTGGGCACTGACAGTATCTGGGATTACAGGAAGTCCATCAGATTACTGAGCTGCGTTCACTCCACACGTGGTAGCAAGGAAATGAAAGTCATTCATTGTGCTTTTTCCTTGCTCCCTGTCAAAGGCAGTTTAAGACCCTTCTTCGAACTATTTGATTCAATCATAATTTTATATGCGAATCTTTTAGCAAAATTACACACTGATATTACTATAAATGATAAATAATAATGCTTTTCATGTTTCTTTTACATTTACTTTTTAGAAATTTAAGTTCTTATTTTAAAAATTATATCATCTTCTCCCACTTCCCTGTATCCTGACCCCAGAGAAAATACATAGCCACACACAGGCTACAAAAGCCTGATATATAAACTGGGTCATTTTAATATTCACATGCAGTAATGGATCACTAATTTTGGTGTGAATCATGGAGTTACGTGGGACTTGTTAAAAATATATATTCCTGAGTCCCTATGCTGAAGGCCCTGAATCAGGACCTTTAGGAATGTCTCTCTGGGTCTCCTACACCGTAGTCTGAGAACAATTGCTACATTAGTTCCCTAATGTGGTCTTAATTCAGTGGAAATAAGACTTTCAACTCCTTTTTAAAGCCTTTTCTTCTATCACCTTCCCCATGTCACAAGCTACTTCCATGAGGCCCTAAATACTGGCTCACTGTGCAGCTGAGAGCGGTCACCTTGGCTGCCCTGGGACTCCGTGGTGTTTCTCCTGCTTCCCTCAGCCCCCTTTAGGTGAGTCTTGTGCAAGGCTAGAGAGTGGCAAGCACTCTGTAGAGCTGACGCCTGCCCCAGACCTGTGCCGAGAGGAGGAGTCATTTACTCTCCTTTTGCGGTGAAAGCCACCCTTGCTGATTCCTCTCTGTAGCAAACCACTGCCCTGAACGTACTGCGAAATCCTACCAGCTAAAGTGGAAACTGCAGCAGCTTGGTGCTCATGATGAAATTGAAGATCTGTTTCTCTACCTATAAAATAAGAGTTGCATTAGATAAATTTTTTAAGTGCTTTTCTACTTTAAAATTGTATGCTTCTGGACAGTTAGCATTTTTGTTCTTGTATCACGTTAGACTATGGAACCCTCCAACAGCAGCTGTTCTGGCTCATATGATTTCCCAATCTGTCTGTGGCCACCCTGTTTGGGAGGTGTCCTCTCTCATGAGACAGAACTTTGCAGAAATAGTGTCTTGGGTGTGGCTAGTCAGCTACGGGAGGCCAAAGAGAAGGACACTAATCTAGAGATGGGAGTGTAGAGCCGTGTAAGGAACCACACGGCTAATCAAGTAGTACAGGCTAGTGATAGGTATATAAAGAACTAAATTCAAGAGGCAAAGGAATTTCAAATATTATAAACAAAAATTGAGGGTGGGGTTTACAAGAGAGATGTTTGGGAAGTCTAGGCTACTGGCAGGCATACTCAGATCTAACGTCCAAAAATCAAATCTCTTCTAAGAACACAGAGAACGTTAGAAATCATCATTGAAATCTTGGGGTGGACTGGGGTTTGCAAGAAGGTATTAGGAAAAGAAATGCAAACTTGGCATTTGCTGGCAATAGCCTCTGATTCAGCCTTCTCCATAAGATACCAACAGGTTGGTTGCTACCTTTCCCTACAGGCAAAAGGGGTTCCAGCCTATGTTCTCAGCCTCCTTAGGCCTTGAATTTGTTTGACCAAGCATTTAGTAGAGGAGAAGATTGGGGCCACCAGCGGGTAGTGTGTGAGATCAGGCTTGCTCTATTTCCAGTATCCAGGATTTGCAAGGTGGGACTCAGATGACTTGGCTGAGTTGCAGCCGTCCCTTCCTTACTTCTGCCCCATTTTCTTTGTCCCCATGACTATCTTTCTGCCTTGCTGTCTCCATCTTTTATCCCAGTTCTCTGGAGCTTTGCCAGTTGACTTAACTGAGGTTTGTATTAGTTTCCTAGGGTTGTCCTAACAATGTATCACCAATCTGGTGGCTTAAACACAGAAATCTATTGTTTCACAGTTTTGCAAACTGGAAGTCTGAGACCGAAGTGTCTGCAGGGTTGGCTTCTATTCAGGGCTGTGAGGGAGAAATATGTTCCATGTCTCTCTCTAGCTTCTGGTGTGTTGCTGGCAATCTTTATGTTTCTTGGCTCCTGTTATGTTACCCTGATTTACTCCTTTATCTTTACAAGGTGTTCTCCCTGTGGGTATGTCTATGTCCAGTTTTTCCCTTTTCATGAGGAGATCTGTTATATTGGATGAGGGGCCCACTCTCTTCCAGTATGAGTATGTTCTTATTTTAATTAATTATATCTACAATAACTGTATTTCCAAATAAAGCCACACTCTGAGGCTGTACAAGATTGGACCTCTCTCTCTCTCTCTCTCTCTCTCTCTATATATATATATATATATATTTTTTTTTTTTTTTTTTTTGACAAGGGAGGGAAACAATTTAAACTATAGCAAGGTTATTGACTGTTTTTGTTTTTTTGTTTTTCTTTTCAATTTTTAAAAATTTGAGACAGAGTCTCACTCTGTCACCCAGGCTGGAGTGCAGTGGTGCGATCTCGGCTTACTGCAACTTCTGCTTCCCTGGCTCAGGCAATCCTCCCACCTCAGCCTCCCAAGTAGCTGGGACTACAGGTGTGTGCCACCACCCCCAGCTAGTTTTTGTATTTTTTGTAGAAACTGGGTTTTGCCATGTTGCCCAGGCTGGTCTCAAACTCCTAATCTCAGGTGATCCTCCCAAAGTGCTATGATTACAGGCATGAGCCACCACACCTGGCCAATTGCCTAGTTTTTAGTCAAACTGTTTTTCTTATAATGGAAACTTCCTACCTGCATTCCCCAGTTATTCCCAGGACTGAGCTTTAAGCTAGAGAGACCAATCAGAATCCCTGTACTGATTGTAGCTCCACCGACGAAAAGCACACAGTCTAGAATCCTGCTACCATGCCTTAGCTACCAGATCAGACTCCCACAGCTAGCACTGCTGACCCTGGAAACTTCAAATCTGTGCTTTGCACTGTTTCTGTTGCCATTTTGTTTTTTGAGACCTGTCCTATATACAGGTTAGCACTCTCCACCTTCTTCTACTTCTCAGTGCCTCCTCTTCTTATCCATATACTATTTCTCCAGGCAGGGGCGTGTAGGCAATAGCTTGGAAAGCCTCATAGCAATAACAGTACTTCCACAGGTTGTAAGAACTATTTAATTCAATTAGTAAGTCATGTAGGTTCAAGCAACATCTTTGTGCTTTAGAATTCATAAGATATTACCAAGAATACTACCACCAAATCACATATAGTCTATAGCTACTTCAAGTATGAGGGGTCTATGGAAAATCTATAGGTAATGTAGCTTAAATGGCAGGTCAAAATATGAGAAAGTTGCTAGCCATCTGTATAGTACAATGCTTCCTTCACTTTCACATTTAACTTGCTGGAATATTTCTGAGGAAATTCTCATGAATCGCTCATTTGGCAAAACTTCTGTTTTGAGCATTAGCTCTGTACCTACTGTACCAGATTTTGGGTGTAAAGACATGAATGAGAGATGATTTCTGATGTAGGGGTCATGAGCCCCCCTTCCAAAGGATTATTCAAAGGACAAATAATTTGACTAGATGATAGAAGTTACTGAACGTGTCAAGTCCGTAAGACAAGTATGAAAAGATTAATTTCTTATATCTGGGAATGGAATGAGCAACAGAGGTGGGAAGTTTGGCCTGTGACTTTTGTTTTAACACCAAGACTGTTGCATTCTCTGGAGACGGTTTTTTATTAGAGGCTAATTAGTTCTCTTGGCGTGAACTTGGACATCTCCCTCTGACATAACTGTGAATCCTGTCCAGGGGCCCCATAAGGCTCTCACATAGCAGTGCCAATTTCTGTGGTTGGTTGACGAGTTAAAGAACATCTCCAAAAGAAATAAGGCAAGTCCAGAGAAGGAGAAGCGTAGGAATGGGTGGCAGGGGTGCAGGGGTGGGAAGCTGAAAGGAGCTAAAATCGGGGGGATGAAAAGCTGCTAGATTTTCATAAAAACACAGTAGTAACACATTCTGCCAAAGCAGCTGCCCTGAATTCTCTCCTGTTTACAGTAAAATAGTAATGAGAGGAAACTGTAGAAGAATATTACCCAAGGAACAAGTTTTCTTGGAAAAGTAAGTTCATACAAATAAATTGGCCTTAAGGCAAGTTAAGAAGCAAAGAAAAGTTCCTATATGGGACAAAAGGAAATCTGTTGTCAGTTCTGGCTGCATGGTTGGATCCACCTCATCTGCCGGGGTGGGCTGCTCTGTAACTTGTGCTCCATTGGCCGCAGGCTTGGATGGTTCATCCCTGCAAGCTTCTCACATGGCGTTCCAGAGTCTCTCCTATAACAAATCATCAGGACAGCAACATGACCTCAGGACAGCTGTGTGAAGCAGGCCAGAGACAGAGAATGCAAACCAATGTAGCAAGCCAGCTACATAGGATACTCAGAGATTTTAGAAGTCACTCCTCCCGATTTACCTTGTTTTGAGTAGCTCTGAATGTTGATATTGTACTCTTAATCTGAACTCTACAGCAGAGGTTCCTCCATGGTTTTAGTTTGAGCTTAGCTGGCCCTCCATCAGCTGCACAGAGGCCCTCTCTCAGCAATCCTAGTGTGTTGAACAAATGTGTTTCACCTCCAATTCTTCTTCCTCTCCTTCACTTTCCCCCACACTTCTCTTGAACTCCTCACCTATGTTCTCCTAATGGTCCTTTACCTGTGCTCCTTTGGTTCCGTGTAAAAAGCACTGCTATTGCATTTCTTGCCTTTCTTAGGTTGTGCCTATAAAACTCTTCCCCCTGTTCACTGGCCCATCCTGCCCGTCACCACCTGGACTTTTCTGATGGCAGAGACTATGCCTCAGACACCCAAGCACTCCTGCACAATGTTTGGCAAGGATGGCCATCTATTCTAATCTAGAGGCAACAGAGGGACTATTCAGATTTCCTCACAAACGTTTCTTGGTGATGTACCACTGGCATTTCACATCAAACCAAACTTCACTTCTTAATGAGGGGAAAACATCCTGTGCAGGGCAGTATGCAAAGAGCATTGTCATAGCCCCTGACCTCAGTGAGCTTGCTTGCAATCCAGTGAGAGCGGTGGGACACAGACTTATGGGAGGATATATAATAACCCTAGGCAAGACTGTGGTAGGTAAGAGCATGAAACTCAAAGTCAAGAGACCCAAAGGCTAGTCTCCACTCCACCAGGAACAAGGTGTCTAAACCCACTTTCCACGGCTCAATTCTCCATTAGTAAACTGAAGGGAATAAGCTAGATCAGTGTTTCTCAAAGCATGACATGTGATTATTTTAAGGTAACACACAGACCCTGAATTAAATAAGATTAAATCACAGGGTAAGAAAGTTATTTACTTTTAAATTCTCTTTCTGGTCACAAAGGGATGCAGCCACCAGCTTTCCGACTCAGGGTCTTTGCATACTATAGAAGCTATGACTGATACATAACGCTTTTTAAAAATTGTATTCATTTTCATGCAATATTTTGTTAGCACTATTTCATTTATGCAAACTTATTTTTAATATATTTTAGTAAAATAAATGAGTTGATTTAAAGAAATATATCAAGAAAATCATAGACCATATTATGTGAATATAATAAAAATTGTGAATGTTGTGTTAAAAATGTGAAGTTTAGGAAATAACAAATAAGTCAACTCTGAGGTTCTTTTCAGTCTCAAATTTCTTTGATTTTTGTAATATTTCTGAGGGAATAGTGTGGCTAATAGGAGAAAAATTAATGTATCAAGACAATGCAATATGGCAGATGATCCATTAAGAAAGTATCTGTGATATAGGTAGAAAGAGAGACAGATTAAGATATATATGAATATATATATATTTATATTTATATGGATGCATAGAGAAATATATAGATACAGATAATGTCTGCAGATACACTTATCTGTGATATAGAAAAAATGGGAGATCTGTTTCCAGCTTCCTCTTAAGAGAAAAGATGAACCTTTGAATTTGTGAGTCGGGATTTCTCTTGACTCAGGGGAAAAGCCATTTTTTCTTCATTTTTTAAAGTTTTAACCTCTAGAGGTGTTAAAACTGCCCTCTCTAACACGGAAAAAGTTCCTGAGGGTTTAAAGAGGAGTGGTCTCACCACAGGAAGGTGGATAGATGATGGGGACTACAGAAAGAGAGAGTTGCTATTCTCCCGAATGTAGTAGACCCTCAGGTGGGGTGACTGTACTGAAAAAAACAGGCATTAAGAGCAATGGCCTGGGTAAGCATCTGGGCAATGACGATGGAGTGAGAACCATGGGCAAAAGACATATAACTAATTACACCTGAGACGTAACTTTTTTTTTTTTTTTTTTTTTTAAGAAGGAGTCTCGCACTTTCCCCCAGGCTGGAGTGCTGTGGCGCTATCTCGGCTCACTGCAAGCTCCGCCTCCCGGGTTCACGCCATTCTCCTGGCTCAGCCTCCCGAGTAGCTGGGACTACAGGCGCCCGCCACCACGCCTGGCTAATTGTTTTGTATTTTTAGTAGAGACGGGGTTTCACCGTGTTAGCCAGGGTGGTCTCGATCTCCTGATCTCGTGATCCGCCCATCTCGGCCTCCCGAAGTGCTGGGATTACAGGCGTGAGCCACCATGCCCGGCTGAGACATAACATTTTAAGGGTCAGATGGACGATTTATTCCATACGCAACACTTGGAAATGACATGACCAGATACACTGATGAAAGGCTATGAGCATACCCTGTGATTATTATCATCCTCATCTTGTGAATACATATTTAACTAAACCCAACCTAAGATTGTGTTTTCATGGTTCAGGTCATTTCTGTTTTGATATCCAAAAGTATTGTTCACATTTTTTTTGAATGTGTCATATAAGTATTCTTTTTAATTGTAAACAATTACTTTTGAAAAGTTTCCCCACAGCATCTCCCAGAGTGCCATGTATGTAACACTTATTTGTGGGAAAAAAATGGATGGATGGATACTGAATAAATTATTTGTAGTCAGATTTTCTCCACAGTCAAAATTTTCCACCCCATTAAAAACTTAAGGAAGCTTTTCCTCTGTTGCTTGGCTCCCAGTTCTGTGAAGTGGAAAACCGTGATGAATATGGCAATTTATTGCACCATATTATGTAATTAGTCCGCCTCTAAAAAAAGGGACTTTTTGAAATGTGGTATCATCTTCATACACACAACTGGAGTGCAGTGAGTGTGAGTTAGAGACTATAGTAAGAGAAAAAACCCAGGAATAGAGTCTAGCCATGAGCAAAAGGTTAATGGGCTGTTTGACCTCACTGGGCATTAATCTTTAGCCTTCCTTTATTTTTGAGGATGCCACAGGAATATTTAGAGCCTCCAAGACGAATCCACAATTCTTTCCAAGAAAAATCTAGTTAAAGGCACATTTTGATGAAATGGATTCATATACCCAGCTCCTGCCTGGTTTCTATTGAATATTCCAGCCTTTCCTGTGAAAAATGGCGAGTAATTTCATGCTTTCATTATTCAAACTGGTGTGGTTTCACAACATACTCCATGGCTATAGTCAGTTCAAAAAGATGTAATATTTTGTTTTCTCGATTTTGCATGCAGTTCAGAAACCTGCTGGCTGCTGGACTCACAGTGGTGGCCATTCTAAGGGAGGCTTGATGGCAGGAACAGGTGACAACAGAAGCTCAAAGACTATTTGTCTATAGTGAGCATGTTGTACTTTACCTCAGTTCTCCTGTTTAGTCAAATTAATTTTATCCAGTTGAGAACACTTGCTTTAAAGGCCTCAGATGCAATATCTCTTATGTTCTTACAACATCGAAAATTGCATTATAAGGAGTAATTTCAATGAAATATGGATAATGTCATCAACCTTTTCATTTTTCTGCCCCATTTCCATCCAGTGTCACCAGGAACCTTATGCCCTAAGGTTGCCAACCCAATCTTGGCTCCTTGTTTTTCCTTCACAGCTATTCTAGTTGGGGTTTCCTCCAGATTAATGGACACCAAAAGATTACTATTTCGTTCTGACTAAAAACTAGAACTTAGAATAGAGAACGGTTATAAACTCTTGCAGAATGACGGAATTCTGGATTCTTCCTGTAAAAAACAATATTCACCTACTCTCCTTAGAGAATGCATGAAATGAGCCTATTTCAGCTACAGTTTCCACATCTGTAAAATGGAAATAATAATGCTTTTCTCATGGGACTGTTCTGAGAATGAAAGAGAGCACCCAGAATAACACATGTGGTGTGATATGTCCTTTATAAAGGAAAGTTGCTACTTTTTTTTGAAAATGATAGTTTTCAAAACAATACTCTCCATGTATTCTGTTAAACCTCCTGTATTAGTCTGTTCTCATGCTGCTAATAAAGACATACCTGAGACTGGGTAATTTACAAAGGAAAGAGGTTTATGGACTCAGAGTTCCACATGGCTGGGGAGGCCTCACAATCATGGCAGAAGGCAAAGGAAGAGTAATGTCATATCTTACACGGTGGCAGGCAAGAGAGCGTGGGAAGGGGAACTGCTTTTTATAAAACCACCACGTCTTGTGAGGCTTACTCACTATCAAGAGAACAGCATGAGAAAAACCCACCCTCATAATTCAATGACGTCCCAATGGGTCCCTCCCATGACACATGGGGATTATGGGAGCTACAATTCGAGACGAGACTTGGGTGGGGACACAGCCAAACCATATTACGTTCCCTATTGTGTACTTCTTGACAAATCATTTGAAGACTCTTTGGTGAAAGAAAAGCAAAAATCAAACATGACTCCTTCAAAGGTGCCATGGGTCAGATGGATGAATCATAGGCAAATGTGTCCGAGGAAGGGAAAGGCCAGTGACGAAAGGTGAGAGAAGAAGATTCTAATACAGGTTTCATTGCTTCTCCTGGGTCTATTTTAATGACCTTCAAATAAGTTTTGCGCGGTCAGTTTAATCTCCTGCTTCAGTCCTTCCTGGTTATTTCTGCTAGATGAACAGTTTTGCCACACTGTGGCAATTCCTTGTTCAGAAACCTCCAATGATCTCCTGTCTGAATTACATCCTAACCCACATGATCAGGTCACAAATTCCTTTAAAACCTCGAGAACACATGGACACAGGGAGAGGAACTTCACACACTGAGGCCTGATGGGGGTGGGGAGGGTAGGGGAGGGATAGTATTAGGAGAAATACCTAATGTAGGTGACAGGGTGATGGGTGCAGCAAACCACCATGGCACATATATACCTATATAACAAAACTGGACATTCTGCACATGTACCCCAGAACTTAAATATAATTAAAAAAAAGAAAAAAATTCCTTTATGACCTCATCTCTTCTAGCTCTTCTTCATACACTCCAGTCACATTGGACATGTTTTATATTTATTGCATGTCTTATTCTTTACATGCCCTGGGACTCTTTGTATGTGACTTGCCTCTCTGTAGATCTCTGAAGAAGACAAATTCAAAATATGATGTTTTTCCTAATATTCTTCCATGATCCTTCCACTAAGAAGAACTATCTCAGACTTTTGAATTTCCACATTCTTTTTAGGCATATCTATAATGACTCTTAACATGATCCATACTATAATGTGCTTATTTTTCTGAGTTTTATATAACAGATGAATAACTACTTATGGTACCAATGACATGTCAATTCTATTCCATGCAAGACCTAACACATTGCTGGAGTTCAGTAAATGTTTGCTGAGTAGATGAATAAAGGACAGTGCTGTTATTAAAATTTCTTGGTGGAGTTGAGAGGCACGATAAAGGCCTCAGAATAAATAGCAATGAAATATAGGTAGAACTAGTGCCAAATAGGAGTATAAGCAATGGTTCAAAATTTCAGAGGAGAAATAATGAAATTGAGAGCCACTGAACATTTTAGTGGTATCTCACAGGACATTGACATCTGAGAGCAAGTCCAAGACCTTCTCATTCCCCACAAAGTAAATTAAAGCCAAATCAGAAAATGATTTTGTTCCATATACCAAAATGTTTTGGATTTTTCTATATGTAAATAGGATTGTGTAAAATAGACAAATTTTTCCCCCGTAGGACAAAGAAGCGTTCTAAAACTCACATGTAGAACTCATAGGCTATCTTTGCTGAAGATAAGCTCCCTCTTTGGACTATGATTTAGGTTACAAAATCTCCAAATCCTATTTCATGAGAAGAAATCAGTAGCAATGACTTAAGGCTTAACAGTTTTGAAAAAGCAATAACATGATGACATTTGCATGAATTATAAACACATGAATTAAATTTTTCCTTATGGAAATAATTAATATGAAAATAACGAGGGTTCTTTTTTCTACATATCTGGATTTTACTGAAACTTTAAAAAGACAAACCCAATAACTGAATAAATAAACCCATAAGACAGTGAGCAGGAATGTTCTTATTTGCAATTATCATATGTTGATTCGGGGTTATAATCGAGTTAGGAAGATCCATGAAAGGGAAAATACATCCTTCCTATCATTGCTTAGGTCAAACACCAAGTTTTAGAAACCCAGATATAGACATTGCTCACTCCCGGGGAATTGGGAGCTTAGAATTCATCTTTTGCCAGTGGTGGTTCCTATCCACAGTATCTCTGAAGATACATCCACAAACTTCTGTAACCGTGAGGCCAGTTGAAAGACAGCATAGGATGCGCTAACTGAAAGCAAAAAATACTCATCGATCCCTGCAGAGAGAGCACAGCACAGTAGTCCTGCCCGAGACTTGTCTGGTTTTCACACTGAAAGTCCCATGTTCCAAACAACACTCAGTCCTGAGTGATCTGGAACAATTGGTCACCGTATCCGCAGTCAAGGATACACTTCGGTGTGTATCCCCAGCACCTGCAGATCTTGTTAAAATACAAATTTGCATTTAGTTTGTGTATGTGAGTCCTAGGATTGTGCATTTCTAACAAGTTCTCAGATGATGCCATGCTACTGGTCCACAGACCACACTGTAAGTATCAGGGTTTAGAGTGTACCTTGTGGACTCAGAGGTAGACTGAGACCCAGCTTCACCATTTACTAATTTTATGTCCTTGGTCAAGTGACTTAACTTCACTAAGCCTCAATTTCCTCATCACAATAGAGAGTACTAATAGTACCTTCCTCTCAGGAATGTTGTGAGGATTAATTGAGGTAATTCTGGGCGCAGAATAAGCACTAAAGAAGTATTAACTGCTTTTTTTTAATCATTGGAATTTGTATCATGTATCAGTGAAGTAATCTTCCAATAGATGGCTGAGACTGAAAATACAAACAAGTTGAGGAAGGTTTCAGGTAAATTCATGGTTGAAGGATTCATAAGCACTGATGTTTTCAAGGTGAATTAGAATGTTTGAGGCAGAGGCATTTTATCAGGTTGAGGGGAAATTAAGTCTGACTCAGGTGTATTGTAAAGTTTATGTTCAATACAAAATACTAGTTTTTTACACTGTGCTATACAATTTACTTCCCTATTTTGAGTTCCCTAGAACACAAAAGGAAGATAGAAATATAAGTGTGTGTTGTCCCAGCTGCTGGAACAATAGGCCTTTTGCAGAAGTCTAAATATCTGACTCATAAAGAGGGAATGAGATCCACTGATAAGTTATGCCTAACTCCCACCCTCAGTTCCAGTTGGCCTTTATGTCCTGTGCTGCCGCTATGTGAACTTGCAGAAGTTATATAACATCATCTTTAAGCTTCGGCCTCCCTATTGCAAACAGAAATGATAATACCTACTTCATAGACTCATATGAGAATCAAATATAAAGTGCCAATACAGGACTGGCCTATGTTAAGTGCTCTATAAATACTGGCTAGTGTTCTAATTATCCTATTGATATAGTAACATAACTATTTCAGTTTAACATTCATTTAGAAAGGAGAGCCACTAGATTGATTATATCTTGGTTGTGCTGGTTCTTGAAATGTGATAATAGCTTAGACCTTCACCTTCACCTATCCCCTGACCACATGGTGAGGAGCCATTAAATGTTAATTCTCTGCTATCTTTTGTGACCTTTAAACCCATCTTCATTCTTCCTTACTGGAGCAGAGCTAGAGTTTGATTATTTTGCCTATAAATAATAACCATTGTTTAGCCAGTGAGCTGTGTCTGAAGCTTGTCAGTGGCTAATTTGACATGTCGTATTTCTAGAGATGAAAACTTGGGTTTGAAAAGGGAAAACTCACCAAGCCAATGTTAGGGAGCAGCAATTCCTGGTGGCCAGGGAAGACAAAAGAAAGTTCTAGGTTTGAAAGATGTCAAACAGTGATGGTTATGTCAGCAGTGAGGACAACGCATATTTACATTTCAATCCTGCCTTTATGGGCAAGACACTTTTTCTAGCCCCAGGCTTCATCTCTGATGTTGCATTTGAAGCAGGGGTAAAAAACTTTAATCCCAGGTCCAAGAAAAAACACTATCATCCAGTTAGAAACTTTCCAAGCCCTTTGGTTTGCCACTTGTCTCAAAATAAATAAATAAATAAAAGTCACTCACAAACCTTTCTTTGGATTTACTTGACCAGACTCATGAATGCTGTATTACTTCTCATGCCTGGATGCCCTCACTGGATACAGGACCAGGTTAGAAGCTCAAGCCTCTTCAAAGGGTATTGGGAGACTAAATGATATAATGTCCGGGTGACTCCCACAAAGCTTAGCTCATAGAAAGCATTTGATCAATATTCATTGTCTTCCTCTTTTCCCCTGTGTTTGACACCTTAATGTGTGTATGCCTGTTTCAAACATTACTGTCTGTTTTCTACTCCACCTTTGAGATATCAACGAAGTCCAACATCTCACTGTAGATATTCACGACTGACATGGAACACCTTGAATTTCTGTGTCATTTAGATCCACTATTAAACACTGGATACCGTAGGCCCCTCAATACAGTTACCCTGGGTAATTGCATTGCTACCATTAAACCCTATTGTACTTCAAAAATCCATTTGTCAGTTTGGCAAAAAAAAAAAAAAAAGGATCCCAGTTTTGAAATCCTTTCAAAAAATCATGAATTTCCCTGAAAGCATCTTTGACTTATTTGTGTTTTTAGTCTCAAACGCCTTTTGCAAGATTACTTCACTGAGACATGCTATGAATTCCAATAATTATAAAAACAGTTAATACTTCTTTAGTGCTTATTCTGTGCCCCAGATTATCTAAATTAATCCTCCCAATAATCCTTTGAGGAAGATACTATTATGACTCTCTATCAGAGATGGGGAAATTGAGGCTTAGTGAGTTTAAGTCACTTGAACAGAGACACAAAATTGGGAAATGGTGAAGCAAGCACTCCATCCTGGCATAAAGCCTTTTGGCTGTAACCCCATGGAAGACGTCAGCATGGAATTGCCATAGCCTCTCACAGTTTTAAAATAGGGGAATCTGCTTCAATTACTACCTGAGAACTGAGTGAGATCTGCACTCATATTTACTCCAACCCCCTCTAAATCTTTGCTCCAAACCCCTCTAAATATTTATTCCAAACCCCTTTGCAAAGTAAGCACACACATTGAGTCTTTATTTTTCATATTTTAGGACTACTAAAATATGAAAATGCATTGAAAATGAAGCCCATGTTGTTGGAAGTGTGGATCAATGAGGATTATTTGGTCTTGGCTAAAGGTTTAGTAAAATGTACTTAGATAATAATAATTAAATGAATATCTTAATTTGTTTTTCTTTAAGGTCTTTATAAGAATCCAATTTTCTCCATACACAGCAAACATATGTGATCCTGTGCTTTTATTTATAGAAAGAGCAAAAGCCAGGAAAATTAGGTAATCTGAATTTTAGTTGGAATCCTGTCTTTTTGATCTAAGTGATTATGTGAAAGTGGCTTGCTTTGAGTTTATCTTCATCTCTATAATGATGGTTTGGACTGGTAGACTTCAATGGCACTTTCCAATTCTGAAATTTCATAATCCTATGAAAACTCTTCAGTTTTAATCTAAAATGATACAATGAATATTTCTGCTGTCTAATGTGCCTCATTTATAGAAATGTATAGAAATTATTCCTGAGAATATATATGTCATTGCTCATTATACTAGAAAGCAACATTCCTCATGGTAGATCACAAAGTTCTCATAATTGAGTAGGCAATGGCTTAAAAGCTTGGGCAATTCAGCTAGAAAGCTGAACAGCCATCAATAACCCAACATAATTACTTGTAAAAACAGGGAAGGAAGTTGAGCATGAAATTCTAACTAAATAAGCATTTTATGATTTTTTCCCTTACTGACAAGTCACTGGGTACATTCTCTGTTCCGGGTTTAAAAATATATATATAATCCATTGGTATTTTTCTTAGAAAATGAAATGTCAGATACAAGCAGCAATTTTCCAAATACATAACAGAAGGTATATTATGAGCTCCCACCAATCAGAATGGAGGCCAAACACAAATCATTTCCACCCTGAACATAAGCCTTAAAAAACTAAACCAAAGAAAACACAACTTAAAAGTACTTTCCCTTCCCCCACCCTCAAATGAGAATATATATTTTTAATCCTTTAAAATACAAATATGTGTGTCTCCAATTTATTTTATTTTATTTTATTTTTGAGATGAGGTCTTGCTTTGTCACCCAAGCTGGAGTACAGTGGCACTATCTTGGCTCACTGCAACCTCCGTCTCTTGGGTTCAGGAGATTCTCCTGCCTTAGCCTCCCAAGTAGCTGGGATTACAAGCAAGTGCCACCACATCCGGCTCATTTTTGTATTGTTAGTAGAGACAGGGTTTCACCATGTTGGCCAGGCGGCTCTTGAACTCCTGACCTCAAGTGATCCACCCACCTTGGCCTCCCAAAGTGTTGGGATTACAGGTGTGAGCCACCATGCTGGCCAGTCTCCAATTTTGAAAGAAATAATTAAATAGGGAAGCATCCACCTGATCCTTGCCTACCTCTTATTTTATCGCATCCCCCCACTCCACCAGGTCCATCCACACAGGCCTTCTTTCCATTTATTGAAAACAATACACACATGCCCACCTCCATCCAGGATGCCTCTTCAGACATTGAACAACAGCTTCCTCTTCATCATTCAGTCTCAAGAGAGTGTCATATCACCCCCTCAAACCGGTTATCTCTGGCCATTAATGTTGCCAACACCTTGTTAACTCAGATCCTTACTCTGTTTTATTTTCTTTTTAACATTTAGTGATATTTGAAACTATTTTCTATTTACATTCAGTACTTGTTTATTTTCTGTCCACCCTACTAGGCCTTCCATAGCTCAGGGAACTTGGACTATCTTGTACATACCCAACCAATAGTAGCCCATCAATTAATATTTTCATAATAATTTTAGTGCTAATAACAAACCTAGTAATTTATGGCCACCTACTACAAGTCAGGCTCTGTACAGATTATCTCCCTAAATCTCAAATTAGCTCTATTAGGTCGGTCTTTCTTTTAACAGATGAAGAAAAAGGGGCTTCTGAGAGTTTAGAAAAGATAACAGGCCCAAGATCTCAATGTTCTTAAGGATGTAACTGCAATTATAATTTAAACTTCTGACTTCATTCCTTGCTGTAATGACTCCTCATGCATTCCATATTTAATAAATCAAGTAAAAAATTTCCATTGCTTTACACTATCAGAGACCATTGGATTGTATTACTCTTCAATAAGCAATAATTCTTAACATTTTATTTTTAAGTTCTTCGTACCTCTTCTTTAATAAACTACGTCTGTAAGAAAATATGTTACCCTGGTGAATCTTTTCTTCCCATGAATAATAATTTAAAAATTTAGCTCAGTCGAACACTCACATCACTGTATATAATGTCTTCTGTAAGCAGAAAGATATTGAAACCATGAGAAAGATCAGACGAGCAAATATAAATGAGATTTTAGCAAAGGAATAGATTGCATGAAAGTAATACAGAAGCCAGTAAATTTAAAGAAAAATGGTTAGGAATAGTAGATTTGATGGCAGTATACAGATATAGTATTAGTTTTTGGCTGTTTTCATAGTGGGTCCTAAGAAACACTTGAGGTAATTCTTAAAAATAGAAATTCTAGGGCCCAATTCCAGATCTACTAAATCAAAATCCTGGGGTGGAGGTGGGGGAAAAGGAGTCATCCCAAGTGAATCTTACGTTTAAGCACATTCGAGAAGCACTGGGTGAAAGAATGCTTATTCGTATGAGTAATACAGGAGGTATGGAGATGATAATATTAGGCAGTTGGAAGTCTTCATGTAATTATTCACCCAGAGACAGCAGCACTAAAACCTACTGTATACTCATGGTTGTGTTTTTGTCATTTTCCATTGCTTCTTGTATGTGTGTGTATATATATATACACACACACACACAAATACATATATGTATATGATCAGAATTCAACAACTACATTAGATGAAAGGTTTAAAAGTTTAAATATTTTAGAAGTTCCACAACTGAGATTTTTTGTTAATTTATTAACTCTGAGGGGCTGTTTCTTTTACTTATGTGCATGCACGCGCACGCACACATTCACACGGTTCCATGGCAGCAAAGAAATTCTCACATTCCAAATATGTCTTAGTGAAGCATGATAGTTAAGAATTCTCAATATTTTAACGTTACTTAGAGCACCAGTAGGTAGGTTACCCTGGCCCCATTCCCAGAATTTAACAGTAGGGGCCTTGTGAAATGCTAAACGATGTGTATAACAGTATTCAGGCTCTCCAAGAGCCAATCCGTCAAAACATTTGCTGCTTTGAAAATGTGTTCTTCAAAAAAATGGGCATATGGAACTTATTACTCTGCTTGGTGGAGTTCAGGCAGCAGGGTCCAAAGTAAGCACAAAAACCTTTTGAGGACACAATCCTACCTAAAGGTAGCAGGGTCTCTAAAACTGTCCTTCCATGACCCAAGAGGTATAGAAGTCTCATGGGAAATAGCAGAGTTCCAAAGATTTTCCTGTAATTCAAGGATTAGAATAGCTCAAAACTAGGTAGAAGCTTTAAAAAAAAAAAAAAAAAAAAAAGTAATATTTAAATAGAGAATTTATAAAATATTTGACTCGTTTTGGTAAATGATCCCTCAATTGGTATCTCTTTATCATCCACTTCTAGCACAGTCTTTGGTCCATAGTTGATGTTTAATAATTATTTGTGAACAAATAAGTCAGTGACATTTTGCTGCTGTATATTCAAGAAGAATTTAGAATGTATAGCTACATACTTGTAGAAATTTCACCAATGAAAGGGAGACTGAATTCTCTAATCTCCATGGGAAATAAATATTTTCACAAAGAAGAGAACCATCAAAAGAAGGACCATGATTAGCTTACCCTTACTTTTTCTCTCCCTATTGACACCCATGTCATCTGGATTTAAATGAGTATATATATATATATATATACACATTTAATTTACATGTTCTTAATATTTAATTGAAATATATTTTAACATTTCAATACAATATTAAATGCAGGAAGGTGATATTTAAAATATATTTTAATATTTCAATTAAATATTAAATACAGGAAGCCAATTGATAGAATTTGCAAAGAATTAACTTACTTTTCTTTGAAACTGTGTAACATTTGTTGTACTAGCTATTAAAATAATACGATTTACACTAGTAGAAAGTACAGGAAATGCTAGTATCAGCCCTGGCAGACAAGAACAGAATTTAGTTTTTGAAGCTGCGAAGGCTCAAACTTCTTGCTGTGTTTCATTATGCATAACTGAAATTCTTCACAGTTACAAAAGTGTAAACTTCTCTTGATTGCATCAATATGTACTTGGAACAGGGGGATATGTAGGTCAGAGCTTGTGAAGGAACTCTGTAGCTACATTTAAATTTGCTTTGAAGGAATAAAAGTAAATCCAGAAAGTGTGCCTTTGTTTTTTTGGTAAAAACCATGCAAGCATTCCGCTTTTAACTTCTTTTGGATCACAGGATGGATTTATCTTCCTCATTGAAAAACTCCCCTTGCTTGAAACTTCCTCACAGTTACAGATTTTTTTTTCCACTAGAGTGTTTGATCATTTGAATAGCACTGTATGGACCACTCTTTGATGGTTTATATTCTCCCAACGTGATGCTCACTTTTGTTCATTACCTTATTTTTCATTATTTCATAATTTGTCTTTTTGTATTTTATGACTGCTTCCTCTGGGATTTTTTTTTTTTTTTCCTAGAAAAATGACAAGAATGATCCACATAAGTCCATAAGAGAGGCTGTAAAATAAACATTATACCATGTGTGGGGTAAAAAAATAAATAAATAACTGCAAATGGCTGTTCTCACTTTCTGGCATTTACACACATGGCCATCTGTTTGAGGGCTGTTTTAAATGGCTGTTTTCCAACATTTATGTAACTGGCCAATTGAAAGGAAATGACATCATCAAGTTTCCTGAAGGCTATAGCAGGAGCCTTGAAAAAGTTCGGAAACAAATTGCTTAGTAAAGAGAAAGATGTTTTTCAAATGTCTCTTTTTTATATGTACTTCTTTCTTATTTCTAGCATTTCTAACATTTTCCCCCTTTTTCTGTACATTCTGTGTTTACACCCCTCAATAGTTGCACAGTCTACTTTGGAGCTTCTCTAAATTGTGAGGGAGTTAAAGAGAAAAATACCCTCTTTGTTGAGTCTGTACAATCTGGTCCGAATGTGCCGAAAACCATTTCTGCACATTTTTCTGACCTACTTAATATCCAAGAATGGACTTGATTGACTTTGTCACTCAAATGACGGCAGATTTTGAACTTGTAGACCTAGGCCTTGAAAAGCATGGAAATAATTCTGGGTAGACCTAAACTGTTCTGCTACCAAGGCGCTGCTGTAACTACCCCCTCACAGCGCAACCCATAGAGTATGACTGGGTGAAAAGGAACATTTAGAAAGTTTTTCAAATTTTTGGGAAACACCAAGAAATCAAAGGTAGGAAGGGAAAAGGTTTTTATTTTTATTTTTATATACTTTTAAGTTCAGAGGTACATGTGCAGGTTTGTTACATAGGTAAACATGTGTCATGGGGGTTTGCTATATACATTATTCCATTACCCAGGTATTAAGCCTAATACCCATTAGTTATTTTTCCTAAGCCTCTCCCTCCTCCCCACCCACTATCCTCTAATAGACTACAGTGTGTGTTGTTCCTCTCTATGTGTCCATGTGTTCTGATCATTTAACTCCCACTTGTGAGAACATGTGGCGTTTGGTTTTCTATTCCTGCATTAGTTTTCTAAGGATAATGGCCTCCAGCTCCATCCTTGTTCCTGCAAAAGCCATGATCTCATTTTTTTATGGCTGCATAGTATTCCATGGTGTATATGTACCACATTTTGTTTATCCAGTGTATCACTGATGGGCTTTTATGCTGACTCCTTGTCTTTGCTATTGTGAATAGTGCTGCAATCAAAATATGCATGCATGTGTCTTTATAATAGAATGATTTATATTCCTTTGGGTATATACCCGGTAATGGGACTGTTGGGTCAAATGGTAATTCTGTTTTTAGGTCTTTGAGGAATCACCACACTGTCTTCCACATGGAAAGGACACAAATGGTTGAACTGATTTACATTCCCACCAACTGTGTATAAGTGTGCCTTTTTCTCCACAACCAGGTCAGCGTCTGCTATTTTTTGCCTTTTTAATAATAGCTATTCTGACAGGTGCGAGATGGTATCGTATTGTGTTGTTGGTTTGCATTTCTCTAATGATTGGTGATGTGAGTTTATTTTCATATGATTGTTGGCTGCCTGTATGTCTTCTTTTCAGAAGTGTCTATTCATGTTCTTTGCCCACTATTTAATGGGGTTGTTTGTCTTTTTCTTCTAAATTTGTTTAAGTTCCTTCTAGATGCTGCATGTTAGACTTTGTCAGGTGCATAGTTTGCAAAAACTTTCTCCCATTTTGTAGGTTGTCTGTTTACTCTGGTGATAGTTTATTTTGAGGTGCAGAAGCTCTTCAGTTTAATTAGATCCCATTTGTCAATTTTTGCTTTTGTTGCAATTGCTTTTGGCTTTCCCATCATGTTTTTATAGCATAGTTTACAGATCTCCTTGTCCCTGAGTCTCTCAGTAATTTGGACCACTGGACCAAAGAGTTCTTTCATCTGATTCCAAAATTAAGCCATCTCTTGGGAAAACCTAGCAGCTGCATTTAAGGCTCACATTTGTATGGAAAAAGTATTACTGTTAGAGAAAATTAAGTGTACCTGCTCTTCAAACTTTCTTGGGAGGTCAGAGCAAATAGTTCATCTAAGCAGCAATCTACTTAAGCTCTTATATTAAAAACTTTTTGGAATTTTTAAATGCCTTCATACAATTTCAATCTACTGTGGCATTCTATTCTACCAGAATGTTGCAGTTGCTTGCCTGAATCACCATTCTTTCAAGTTAGGAGGGGAGCATCACTTAAAAATTGTGCCCTTTCCACATTGCCTGCACTTGTTTGAAATTTTCTCCCCCTCCTGCTTCCTTCTCCTCCTCTTTTCATTATCACTGTGGGTAGGAGACATGGTTGGTGCTCCACCAGATTTCCTTTGCCAGCTAGTGCATCTGTACTCAGGTGTTTTGGGTTCTTTCTGGAGGCTTGCCCTTTGCTGATAGGAGCCACCTGCTGGGGTTACAGCACCACCTTTCCCCACCCTTCTGGGTCACCAATGGCTGACTGGTCTGGGGGTACAAAAGCCTGGGCACATATCCTCAAGGTGAAACAAGGTTGTTTCTTGGGGGGTGTGATTGTTGGAGGTGTGATTTATGCCCCAGTTTCTTGGGCATCAGCCAAGGTTATACTTTACCTGAGACCACATCTCTCCTTTGCTATTTCCCCCTCACTGTTCAGTTTAATCTACTGCCTTCTAGGTGTTTCCTAAAGATCACTCCTTCCATACATCACATATATCTGAAGCCCTTTCTTGGTCTCTGCTTTTAAGGACCCCTATCTAAGACACTGTGATTACCAACGATGATATCTGAGTGATGAGTCTACAAAATCCTATGTTACAAGAGTCCAAAGCATGAGGAGGGTCTCTATCAGGGTAGACGGCAAGGGAAGGGATGCACTTGTGAGGTTGTGAGTCAACAGCAGTATCTAAGGGAAAACATTTAAGGTGAGAGTTTAAGAAAGAAGGAAACATTGGTACTTGTTAGGTTACTTGACAGAATTTAATTAAGTTAGTAAAAATTGCAGAGGTAGATGAAAAATTGTTTCTTGGATAAGAAAAAAAATAACACTTATGATTGAAGAAAATTTGGAAAACACAGAAAAGTGTAAAAATAATATCAAAATCACCTGTAATTCTACTATCCAAATATCACCCCTATTTTTGTATGTTTCCTTCCAATTTCGACGTATCTATCTTCCTATCTCTGTATTTTATTCATACAATTTACATTTATAAATTGAGAATTGCTACATGTATAATTTAACATCCTTCATTTTCTTCCTGAACCTTACATACATTTTTATGCCGTGTAGTACTCCTTGAAAATCTGATTTTCAATATCTGCATAATATTAAGTTCTATAGACTTGCCATAATATAAATATATACATATAATCAGAATATAGGTTACTGTCATTTTTTGCTGTTTAGAGCACTGCTATAAGAATAATAGCCTTGAATATAAATCTTGGTGTTCATTTTAGATTTACATTTATAAGCTACATTTACTGTAGTTGTATTACTGGGTCAGATGTATGAACATTTTAAATAACTTGCCAGCTTATGTTCTAATTTTCGTCAACATAATGCCAATTATTTTCCCAAAAATATGTGCCAATATATAAATGCTCCAATAAAAATACCACTTTATAATGCCATTAGTAACATTCCATATTAAATTTTTTAGCAAATTTTGTACTTAACATTATATTTATTTTTAAAAAATTTTTACTTTTTAAAAATACATGCTGCTTGGATTTTTTGTCCTTCTTAAAGACAAAAAACTTTTTATTGTTGCTACTGTAGAATAAGCATGTTATTGATTGCCTTTTTTCTTTTAGTAACACCTTTTGCAGGCCTCTAAACAGATGCCCCATGGAAACTGTATATTTCAAAAACATACAAACAGGTTAAATTGCTGGGGGAAGAGGGAAGAAAAAGGTTCAATCAACTCATTTTTGCAGGGCATGAGATGCAAGCAATCAGTTGAATTCCTTCACTTCATTACAGTCAATCAAATCTTTATTTCAGTTGAATTGTCTTAATATGTTGACATGCTACATCACAAACACAACTACTTATGTTTTTGTCTTAGGGACATTTCATCCCTAAATTAACATTACTGCATATCTGAGTGATCCAGAAATTATGCTCAATATTAGTAGGACTTAGTAAAAGTAAGAGCATAAAAGTAAATATGGTATAAGCAAATGTAATAGAACTCAAAAATATCATGTGGCAAGAAGGAGCATGCAAATGACGGAATGACAGCGAGGGGGCTGAACGGGGAAATGCAGAAGGCAAGGAGTGTATAGGGTGCATGTGAACAGCCATGCAGTGCTATGCAAGCCATGGGAAAAGGGCATGAACCATCTTCAGATTTTTCCTTTATCTCTCAAACGGTTTCTTATGGAATGGGTCTGGTATGTTCTCTATTTTATAATGCACCAAGTGATGTGTAAGTAAGAATGTGATGCTGTAATGGTTAATTCACTCATCTAATACGTATGATACTATAAATAATGCCCCAATTCTTTGATTGAGCTACAATGGTGACTAAATTGTACATGTATTTTTGCTAATATAGAATATGAATCTGTGTGCATGTGATTTCAATAGAAAAATCATTTTTAATTTTTAATTAATTATAGGTTTGTTAACAGCATGAAGACTACAAGAAAAAGAATGGAAGAAAGAAGTGAAAGAGAAACAAATAGGGGAGGGGATCTCTTGGATGACTGGGAAGGAAAGGAAAACCAGAAAAAGCAGTCAGGACGAATGCCTGACAAAAAGCTCTGCTGCAGTCACACTTTGACAGGAAGCAGATTCAAACTTTCTATGACTGAACAGGATATTTTCCACTTGTTGCTCCTTTGATACCCAAGCTCCTCAAAGGTGGTCTTCTTCAATGAGACACTTTTACTAGTGATCATATTCTTGCTTCTTTTTGTTTTTTTTTTTAAGTATGTTGCTGCTGTACTTTTAAGAAAGTTGTGTTTTATCTTAGTACTTTGATGATCATAAATGGTATAAAACATAATTTTACCAATAGCTTTAATGGAATACTTTTTTACAAACAAAATAAAACTTGATCTTCTTCCACCCTATCCCCACATCAGAACTAATTTTACTACATTTTATTTTTCAAAAACTATTAATTCAGTCAATTAATATTGACTTTGGACTACATTGGGTCATTTTTAATGAATTGCTCTGGTACAGCCTTATTTTGTCATGTCCTTTGTTCTTGCTCTTTCTTGTCTACCTACCAGTTAAAATATGAAACTCACGAAGCATTTAGCTCCCTGGATAGTGATTGCTATCCAGGATGAATCATGCAAACTTTCATATTGTCTAAACTATAATTCAGAAATATGATATGGCTTAAATGGGAACTTGGGGCTAATGCTTAACAAGTGTGCACCATACTTTATCAGTTCTCTAAGATTTGTTTTCTACAAACAAAATGTTTATGTCATGGGCTACCTTTAAGTGGTAATTCTAAAGGCCCTTTCTGACTTGTTTATTAACTTTTTCAAGTCTTCAGGCTGCTGAGTTATTTGGTGCACAGAGTAATACCAAATCATGTCTGAGAAAGGCTCCATGATTCCCAAAGTGCCTGATTTTCCACCTCGTCCTATAAGAAGTAGTAACAGATACGCTAAATGAACTGGGGAAATAAGAATTAAGCCTATGGCTAGTTTAAACTTTCCTATGGAAAGATTTTAATGTTTCCAAGTAGACAGTTCGACTGAGACCATTTTATATAATGTGGTACATACGATTTAAAAATCTACATCCAAAAAAGCACATAAAAGACACACCCTACTTTAGCTATGTGTGATTATACTCAGCTATGTATGCATAATATAACATATGTATATACATACACGCATATAGTTTAGACACACCCTACTTTAGCTATGTGTGATTATACTCAGCTATGTATGCATAACATATGTATATACATACACGCATATAGTTTAGACACACCCTACTTTAGTTATGTGATAGTATATATGTATATGACTTAGAAACCCTACTTATTTTTTTCTAAAAACTAAAAATTTTTAGTTTTCTCTAATTTTTTAGTTAGTTTTTTCCTCTGACCCTAAAATTATGTGTTTGTTTGTTTTGTTTGTTTGTTTGTTTGTTTTGGAGACGGAATCTCACTCTGTCCTCTGTTGCCCAGGCTGGAGTGAAGTGTTGTGATCTCAGCTCACTGCAACCTCTGCCCCCAGGGTTCAAGCAATTCTCCTGCCTCTGACTCCTAAGTAGGTGGGATTATAGGCATGCATCACAATGTCTGGCTAATTTTAGTATTTTTAGTAGAGATGGGGTTTCGCCATATTGGCCAGGCTGGTCTTGAACTCCTTACCTCAAGTGATCCACCTGCCTCGGCCTCCCAAATTGCTGGGATTACAGGAGTGAACCACTGCATCCAGCCAATTTTGTTTTGACTATGAAGTAATACGGCTTAAAATATGAATTATGGAAGCCGTGCTTCTGAGTCATGCGGTGACCTTCCTCCACCCATCCCCACACCAGTGCCTTCTACTGTTATTTTTGTGCATTTGGCATAACCAGCTTTCTTTAATGAAAGAGATTTCCCTTCCAAGATAGGAGTGCAAGATCCAGACTAAAAATATGAAAATGCAAATGAGTAATGCTTCCTTTATCCAAGTTGCTTTCTTCAGGTATATGTTGTATGTGTGTTGTTGTTTGCTGGTAGCTAAAAGTCCATTCTTTCAACAGAATTGTCTTCTGTCTCTAAGGGAACAAGAATGACCATTAAATTAAAAGACATGTATGAAATTATGCGGGTGAGAATCTTTACCCCACTTTTTGTGCTTTTTGATAGTAGAAAGATCTTTGTCTTGCAAAGGCAAAACTGGTAAGAACTTTATGCCTTTGGCTTAAACATTAAATGAAAATATACCTATTTAAAAAATGTTTTAGGCTGGGTGCGGTGGCTCACGCCTATAATCCCAACACTTTGGGAGGCCAAGGTGGGCGGATCACAAAGTGAGGAGTTCGAGACCAGCCTAGCTAATATGGTGAAACCCCGCATCTATTAAAAATACAAAAATTAGCTGGGCGTAGTAGTCGGTGCCTGTAATCCTAACTACTCAGGAGGCTGAGGCAGGAAAATTGAGCCGAGATCATGCAACTGCACTCCAACCTGGGTGACAGAGCAAGGCTCTGTCACGAAAAAAAAAAAAAAATTGTTTTGCCCTGAATGAGTAGACCCGTGGGTTTGAGTTCAGCTTCAGGAAAAGGTAGGATGGTTTTCCTCGAAGCATGAAGTAGGCAGAATGTGACTGTTTTGTCCTTTCATGACAGCAATTTAATCTAGGGGAAGTAGGAGGCTTTAACTCTGGGTCTAAAGAATTAAAGGAGGGTAAAAGAAGGATGGCAGCATCTGATACTGGGCTTCCTATTGTTCCTGTCACAATTTAAATCATTTGTTCACAATTGGTCACAAGACCTCAGTCTATTCTGTGCTGCAAGTGTATTCTTTCAAAAAACAGGAAGCGACACTTAAGTAATTGCAGATTTACAATGACTACCAGGCTGATCCCAGCTCTTTGTCATGGCTTTCCTGTTTGGGTCTGAAGGAAGTGGGGGAGAAAGGAGAGAGAGGGTGGGGGAAGCAACTCTGTTAGAAGAACGGGTTAGCCTGAGCCTGGCTTTGCCTTAGTGAAAGAGTGATGAAAACACTTTAAACAGTTGCCAACAGGTCGGTAGAAAATATTTGACATCTCACCTACGTCAACATGCAAGAGTTAAAGGTTAAATCACACACAACTCAAGTGCTGGGAAAAAAGGATATGTTTATGTCATCAACTTTCTTTGTTCTAGGACCGCCCTATGTCAACAAGGAGACACATTCCCACTCCCTGGTTGGAGACACCAGGACAATAGAGACTGATCCACATTTGCGCATGGGTGGCAAATCCCCTTTTAAGCATTTGTAGCTTGCCTCTAGTCTAGGCTTCTTCAGAGTTTTTTACCTGCTTCTAAATACCTATGTATTTAGGGCAATGTGGTTGGTGGCCTTTCTTCTTTCTTCAACTAGTTTCTTGAGATCTCAAGCGTGAAGCTTAGTGTAGAAGGAGGAGAACTAGAAAGATAAAGGTGTTTGCTTTTCATCCATTTCCTGTGTTGATTCCAAACTCAGTGAGCTTCCAACCTAAATCCTTTGGATGTTGGTAGGCCAGGGAAAGGTGCTTTACATTGCTGGTGCTCACACACTCTAGGATTAATGATTGAAGGACCTTTCTGGAGAGGCATTTAGTGCTTTTCACAAAGACTATAATAAAACGTGGGGCAGGATATTTCTTCACTGATTCAAGGAAGATTTGAATTGAAATTTGGGAAGAAAGGAAAATATGCTCAGGGGAGCAATGAATGCAGCACTGTTGTGGTGGATGCCGACAGGTGTGTTATAGAAGGAAAAAGAAACAGGATAGAAACGTACATTTTATCATTTGGTGGGCCAAGTTCCCTTTTGAGAATCTGGTGAGAGCCATGGTTATCTGCCTACACTAAAGTTTGTATCCATGCTTAGGAGGATCAGAAACTTTTGATTTTTTTTTTTTTTAAAGAATTCCTAGAAGTTCAGTTGGGCTCAGTGGTTCATGCCTGTAACCCCAGCACTTTTGGAAGGCCGAGGAGGGTGGATCACCTCAGGTCAGGAGTTTGAGACCAGTCTGGCCAACATGGTAAAACCCCGTCTCTACTAAAAATACAAAAAATTAGCCTGCGTGGTGGTGGGCGCTGGTAATCCCAGCTACTCAGGAGGCTGAGGCAGGAGAATAGCTTGAACTTGGGAGGCAGAGGTTGCAGTGAGCCAAGACTGCACCACTGCACTCCAGCCTGGGCAACAAGAGTGAAACTCCATCTCTCTCTCTATATATATATATATATGAAGAATTCCTAGAGGTTCATGGAGCCCTATGAAGTGCCCCTGATGTAGAAGGTCCCTGTGGTATTAGGGGTATAGCAAGCCACCCATGCCTCCCCACAGTAGTTTGATAGTTCAACTAGATCTATACGCAATAGGTAAGAATAGGTATAGTCAAAAGCCCTTTACAACTAAATGGTTTCTACAAACAAGATTCAGGACCCTCCTCCCTGGATAGTGCTAAACGATCAAAACTAGCTCTTCCCACCTTTAGGCTTTTGTGTTTTCTATAATTTTAAAAAATATTCACCGGCTGCTAGAATCTTCATATGTTAATCCTATCATTTGAACCACAACACAATTTGCTTACTGTTCTTATTCCTGGCCTAGAAAACATTTGCCCAGGTCTATGGACTTGTTTACTTTCTGGTCCCTCTATTAGGAATATGTTTAATTTGGAAATGGATATATTAAGGTATCATCATCTGATGCTGTGAAATATTTGCATCATTTAAAGAGAGCGCATTCCTTTTCTTGATTTGGGGCTCACTAACAATTTGATCAATTTTCATGCAAATTTATAGTTGGTGCAGATATCTCAAAATAAAATATTGACTCAAAAATGCTCCAAGCCCCACAGCTTTTAGGCCTTGTTGTTCAATGCTTTTAAAGAGAAGCACACATTTTTATTAAACTGTATTTGAAAATGCCTTGTCTTCCTTTGAAATATCATTTTTTAAAAAAATATATATTGAAAAACATTATTCTGAGTATTCTACAGACAGAACTATTCTTCAGACAGTGAAAGGGGTCCATGTACAAAAAGTTTAAGAACTCCTAGCGGAGATAATGGAAATAATTGGTGTACTGTTACACTGACTGGCGTTCAAAGTTGGTGAATTTGCTGGAAGTACCATAAAGGTACCACTGGCCAAGCATGAATGGGAAGCAACCTAAGAACATTCAGCAGAGGATGCTATAAATAAGTCACACCGGAAGGCCA
Organism: Macaca nemestrina; assembly: GCF_043159975.1. Classification (NCBI taxonomy): domain Eukaryota; kingdom Metazoa; phylum Chordata; class Mammalia; order Primates; family Cercopithecidae; genus Macaca; species Macaca nemestrina. The sequence continues at coordinate 141,590,877 of NC_092130.1, read as the reverse complement.
ACTGATCGGGCTGCCTTTCTAAGAGGAAACCATTCTTACCAGGCACGCCTCAGTACTTACAACAAACACTGAAATTTCACCAAATTCATAGGTTGTGTTTTTGTTTTGTTTTATACGAAACTGGCTGGTAGCAATTAAATGTTGTAAAAAGTGTCAGAATTTAGATGAAGACTTTCCTTCATCGTGGCATACCAATGTGGTAGTGTGGTTGTTAGGGAAAAGAATCTATAGCTCCTATCTATCTCTGACCATCGGAGGCTATAGATCCTATCACAAGAACTTGACAGTTTTGAGTAGCCAAATTGTCTTTTGTCAGTTTTCCCCAATTATTTTTTATTAGTCTTAACATCAAGCTTTGCAGTGTTTGCCATGAGCAACTGTTTTGTTTTTACTTTCAGACACACTGTGAGTCTCGTAACTGTTTCCTTTTTTCTTTGTATTGGCTGTTTGATGGCTAAGAGTTAAATCTGTTGACCTACCATAGCAATTGTATAAAATTTCACAGAATAGCTTTTGTATTTATATTTCATTTCTTTTCAGTTTCCTTATCAATCTTCATAGTGGCATCTATGATTGAATAGAATAACACATTCAAAACATTTGAAATAACATCAAAGACACATTAAGAACAAAATTAAGTGTTAGATATTATTCCTGGCTCCATCTTGTTTTTCCAGATTACTTTTTCTTTGGCTTACTTCTCGATTACTTTTGTTGCCATTGTTGTTGAAATTTTGCTATTATTACTGTGTAGAATGAAATTTTTTTTTTTTGTAAATTTCCTTATTTGGAGTTCTGATAGCAGTGTGAGGTACGGGCTTGGACAGAATGGGATTGAAATAGAATATAAGAATAATCAGTTTGACAGAAGATAACAACTAAAATAGTGGCAGTAGGGATGCAGAGAAAGAGAGGTATTTATGAAATCAAATTGAGAGGACCTTTATGTGAAAGCGCATTTTATGTGAAAGCTAAATATAGTCATAGGAAGTTTGAGTTGATTCTCAACTTGCTAGGTGGGCAAGTGATGATGCCATTAATCAAGATCAGGAATACAGAAGGTGTCATGGGGGTGATCGGGGTGGTGATAAATAGGGATAAATATGTTATGGCCATGTCAAGATTGAGGGTTTTTTGTGGGACAATTTAGTGAAATCTGGTAAACCACTGAAAATAAGCATCTAGAGCTCAGGAGAGATTATGAAGCTGGACACACTGGCTTAAAATTTAGCAAAGTATATATATTTAGTTGAAGCAATGATTATAGGTAAAATTACTCAGTAATAAGAGAAGGCCAAGGGACTTTTGGGAAATGGACTTGAAGACAAAGGCTGTGACTGGTTTGTCTTTGTATTTCCAGCACCTAACCCAGGGCCTAGCACAGAAGAGTTGCTCAATAAACATTTATTTCATGACTTACCAAATGAATGAGTGGCTGAGTAAGTAGAAGAAACCCTCAGAGGAGACTAGGAAGGTGTAGTAAGAAGGATGACAGAAAACAGTAGAGAATGATGTCTTAGAAGATGAGGTAGCAGAATTTTAAGAATGAGATTACAAAAAAAAATAAGAATGAGAGTACAGTGAAAATTTATGGGTGTTGGAAGATGGAAAACTGAGACAGAGTTAGTGCACTGGATGATAGAACCAGAATTCAAAAAAATCTCAGGAGTATGGAAATTAGAGCTCGATCTCATTGCTATTTTCTAGGGATAAATGTAAAAACCTAATGACAATTCAGAATATCAAATCCATGAGCACTAGAAGCAGATGACCTGGTTTAATCACATTCCTAGGGTTTAATAGTATGCTGAAAGTTCAAAATAAATGGATATTGGAGCCTACACGTCAAGGTATGTACTTAGGCAATGTTTATGAAAATATCCAGTGTAGAAATTGAGGATAATAATACCTTAGTATAGGTTGCAGATACAGGTTGGAACAATGCCTTTCAAGAGGAAAAATACTAGAGTAGGTGCAGAGAATGAAAAGAAGAATGAGGAAGTGCGTATTGGGTTCGTGCCATAAGATAGACTTGCCGTATGCTCCAGGGATATGGGGACAAAGGTCCCTGTTCTCATGATCTCTACGATCTGTGGAGGAAGAACACATGAAGCAAATCAATATATAAATATACAGAAAATTAGACATGAGATGGCCATTTATGGTGAAGGCCAGAGTCACTGGAACAAGGTAAACAGGGGAGACAGGGGCGTGACGTGGGCCATGGTCAGTTCAGACAAGTTTTGGGGACCTTTGAAAGAACCGGATTTATTCTAAGCACAATGGGAAGCCACCGGACAACTTTAACAAGGGTAGTAATATTATGAAATAAAACACATTAAAGAAAAATGAATTATCTGGATTCTATGTGGAGAATGCATTAAAGAAGGAAAAATTGGATGCCTAGATGACAGTTGATGGTGTTTTGGACAAGGATGGAGGCAGTGAAGATGGCAAGGCATGGTTATATTCAAAGCTATTTCAGAGTAGATTTAATAGTACTTGATGACTTGATTTGAATTACATTGATTTGATAGCAGGAGTTAGAGTGAGGAGTACAACTCTCAGAATACTAGCTTCTGGAAGTAGATGAAATATTTTCTGAGCAGAATCTTTGGAGGAGCGTGATGTTTGTGAAAGTGGGAAACTGATTGTGAATACTATTTCCTTTTCGATATACAAAGTTTGGGATGTCTGTAAACATCCTAGAGATATCAGGTAGAATTCAATAAAGGCCAGAGCCAATAACATGTCCCTTAGGGATATGCCAGTTATATTACTTGATGTTCAATGGGGCCAATTGACACTGATGTATTTCCCTTCAGCTTCCCCCTTCAACAGAAATGGAGGGAGATTTGAAGCCCAAATATTATGCTCTTTTTCTGTCAACAGAAAACTGAGTAGTGCTGACTTATCAAGCCTTTTTATTTCTTTTTCTCAAGAAGGAATTCTGACAGAAGCCTTGTACTTGTGTAGAGTCAAATCAGAGCTTTAAAAATGCTGGTTTTCAGATTACCTGTGGTCTTATACTTGTGGTATTTATATTCCTCTTGTTTCTTAGTACTGTGGGTAATCTTAGAGGCTTCTTTCTATAGTTAAGATGTTTTCTAAAGATCTGATTTTTGCTTGGCAATCAGGAAACATTCCTGCTGCAATATATGCTGCAGATAATTCTCCCAAATAATTATATTATATATGAGTCTCATACCAGAAATTGCCTAGAAGTCTTTAAAGGCCAGTGTTTTCTGATAAGATTGGTGATGAATCTGAGAGAGAAGATCATTAAGTTAGGGAAGATAAGATAAGCATTCCTCAGACTTCAGGTCTACTTTAATGACTAAGATTAAGTGCTGAAGGGCCTTTCAAATAAACACTTAAATAAGAAGAAGAAACTCAAAGAAATAATACATGTCTGAGGTGAGAGGTATGTTAATTATTCTAACTTGATCATTACACATTTTATACATGTATCAAAATATCGCTCTGTATACCATAAATATGTACAATCATTATGTGTCTATTAAAAATTAAATAAAAATTAAATAAAATAATTTAAATAAAATAAATTAAAAATTAAATTAAATAAAAATTAAATAAAAATTAGCCATATCATTGAATGAGACTGAGTCTCATCATTCTCCTCCCATCTCAAAAACAAGCCAGTTTTCTTTATATAGTCTCTTAAGCCTTTACTTCTCCACTGAACTCAGCAATGAAGTCTACCACCTTATTTCAGCCCATTATCTGATATGTGGGTGATTGAAATAAAGTCCTATTTTTATCTCCCTCCCTGCTGCCATTCTGCACTCTGCCAGCAAGGTATGTTTTCGGACACGTTTCTCTCATAATGCCTCTTTTGTGCCCCAATTCTCCACTAAGTTCACATGTTATAACAGTAAAAAAAAAAAAAAAAAAAAAAACGAATACAAAACAAAGAAATCCTAGTTCTCTTAGGTAGTTAAGAACTTCTGCAGGATCTAGCCCATCCTATCACATGGATTTTCCCCCATTCATGGTCCTGTAAACACACTCTGCACTTGCTTACATTGTTCTCCACTCCTGTAATGCAGGTCACCTCCCTGAATTAGCCCTTATTTTTTATATTTTATTATTTTGAGATGGAGTCTTTCTCTGTCACCCAGGCCGGAGTGCAGTGGCACAATCTTGGCTCACTGCAACCTCCTCCTCCCAGGTTCAAGTCATTCTCCTGCCTCAGGCTCCTGAGAGTAGCTGGGACTACAGGCGCCCACCACCACACCTGGCTAATTTTGTAATCTTTTTTTTTTTTTTTTTTTTTTTTTTTGAGATGGAGTTTCACTCTTGCTGCCCAGGCTGGAGTGCAATGGGGTGATCTCGACTCACGGCAAACTCCACCACCCGGGTTCAAGCGATTCTCCTGCCTCAGCCTCCCTAGTAGCTGGGATTACAGACATGCGCCACCACACCCGGCTAATTTTGTATTTTTAGTAGAGACGGGGGTTTCTCCATGTTGGTCAGGCTGGTCTCGAACTCCTGACCTCAGGTGATCCGCCCGCCTCGGCCTCCCAAAGTGCTGGGATTACAGGCATGAGCCACTGCATCCGGCCTAATTTTTGTAATCTTAGTAGAGATGGGGCTTCGCCATATTGGCCAGACTGGTCTCGAACTCCTGACCTTGTGATCCACCTGCCTTGGCCTCCCAAAGTGCTGGGATTACAGGTGTGAGCCACCGCGCCTGGCCGGAGTTAGCCCTTCTTTTAAGGCCAAGACTGAGCTGTCCCTCTAGGACAGCTGATTCTTATATCATCATGCACGTTCTATCTTTCTATGACTTGCGTCTGTGTCATTCTCTAGAGGAGGCCTAGATGCAAACGTTTCCTGCCCCAGCTCTTGGCAACCCTCTGCACAGCACAGAGCCCGGATGACCGGCCTCAGGTCAGTGCGACCTTTGAGGTCATCTACATCTAGATTCAAGGCATTTTCCAACAAGGAAATAACAAAGTCTAATTTGAAAGGTTACTTTTGGAAGTAGAATGAGAAAGACTGCTTTTGTCCAATGCTCTGGGAATTATTCTGTGCAATAAAGTACAAGGCATTTCCCTCTCCCTCTCTCTCGCTCTTTCTTTTTCACTGTCTCAATTTTTAAAACCAATTTTCCCATCTTGTGCGCTGAGTCGTATTTTCTATTTCCTCCCATAAACGTTTTTTTCCCTTCTGGTTTTTCATCATCCCTAAGCATATATCTTTTACCATTTAAGACCCTTTTTCTCTCCCAAATCATCTCAACAAAATTCCTTATTTCATTGTCTAACTACTTTTCTCTTCAGTTATAACACTTGATATCTTTTTACTTATTTAGCTCTTCAACTTTACTTTTGTTCATTCCTATTTTCTTGTTGGGTCAAGAGAGACCTCCTCCTTTTCTTTTTCTTCCCCCTAGATAGTTAAGCACTAAAGGTACTGACACTTGAACATACCCTGTATTCAGGTTACCACAGAAAGAGAGCCTCTTTTTATTCCTATGTTCCCTGGCCAGTAATGCTATAACTTTGTGTACATTTTTAAATATTGTTTCAATGTTTATTTGGGAATTGAGGATAAGGTTTTATAATATATTACTTGGGAGTACTCAGATTTGCAGTCAATTATTCTATATTACATACTAGCTTGATTTCTGTTTTTAATGGCTTTGAGTTTTCTAAGAATCAATGGATGTTTTTGTTTTTGCCTTTGCAGTTCGGTGATGAAATCTCTTGTGTCAGGTGGTCATTGTTACAGAAAAATGTTGCCTTGGCGTATTCACATGATATGCAGTAAACAATATTACCAGATACCTATAGGGGACGGAGGCCTTTGTCATTTTTAAAGTAAATGGATTATTTTCCTAGCTCTGTAATCACATCAACACATTCTCAGATGAAGTGGTAGTTTCCTTCCTGCTGATTAAAACAAGTTCTTGTCTTAACCGTCCTTGTTCTAATCTCTTAGACACTATTTACTCAGCATTAGGGATGGATAAACTCAGAATAATTGCCTAAACTCAATCTGTCCTGGGAGAGAAGTGGGTAAATGTGATGCATATAATTTCAGTGAATTTTTTTTAATGCTAAAATTAAACAGTACTTAATCTGTTCCTCTCCATCCTGGCAGAAGTTTATCCCTGGGATGAACTGGGATGACAAAAGTCAAAACCCTATTACCCTGAAAGATGTTTAATCTGCAAACAAAACATTTATTAACCTGAAAAATACTGCTTTTTGTACTTTAAGGCATGGTTTGAAATTGTGCTTCTATCCCTCTCATTTCTGCCCAGTGTTCACTCTACTTAGATTTTTGAATGTACTATGTATTGGTGGAGCTTGTGGAGACTTTGGCTTTCTTTAGCTGAGTAGCCTGGACTGTCATTTGAAACATGGGAGGCAAGAAGGTTTCCAGACATTTTGACATTCCAGATTTTATTATACCTTGTCTTAGCATACCTATATTTTCAGGAATTGAGTAAAATAATAACAAAAACAATACTAATAGCTTAATAACAAAGTATGCAAAGTACCATTTTAATCACTTTCTATACATCACCTTAATCATCACAATAATCTTATGATATAGATACAATTATTATAAAATCAATTTTCAGGTGAAACTGAGATACAAAACTATGAAACAATATGCCTGAAGTAGCCTAGATCCATCCAGGCAGCCATGATTAAAGATGGACTGAATTTCCTATTATTTTAATTGCTACTCCATAATAAAATCATAGTGATTAAAAAGACAAAATTATGTATATGTGGTGGAAGTAATTGGCTAGATAAAAGATAAAATTGATCTTCCAAATCTAGTTAGTACGATTTCTGGAGTTCCAAGAGTGCTTGTTAAGTAAGGTTAGGAATATCTATTGGATATTAAAATCCCATGCCTCAACTTTATCCCATAATGTCAGGGTTCTAATTTAGATATACTGGAGATAATCCCGACAGGCATAATTATTTTACTTTAGTGAGAACACAAAATCAAAAGAGAATCTATCGGCAAGGTGTTATAGGGAGTCAGTACAAAGTTTGTAGTGAAAATGAGAGTTTTGGAGAGGGAAAAATGAGTGTTTTATGTTAAATACATGGTGAAAGGATTATATTAATTCCATTGTAGTTGATAATCATTATCCAGTTGAAAGCATTATTGAAATGTAGAAGTAATCTTATTGCTTGATTGTAATTTTTGCCATTATTGCATAGATTTGAAAATGCAAACTTCAGAAATTCAAGCCCTAGATAGATTATAGATTTCTTCATCGGATCCTAGGTGTTTTAATAACAGATTCAATGAAGTGGGTAGAGGTGCCTGGTAATGGGAGTATTGGTCCAAGGAACAAGTCATGCCCTTGTGTGAATAATGGAGAGGAACAGGAATATACATTAAGACTAGCAGCTGAGCACGGTGGCTCATGCCTGTAATCCCAGCACTTTAGAAGGCTGAGGTGAGCAGATCATGAGGTCAGGAGATTGAGGCCATCCTGGCCAACATGGTGAAACCCTGTTTCTGCTAAAACAAAACAAAACAAAACAAAAATTAGCTGCATATGGTGGCACGTGCCTGTAATCCCAGCTACTCAGGAGGCTGAGGCACAAGAATCGCTTAAACCCAGGGAGCGGAGGTTGCAGTGAGCTGAGATCGCACCACTGCCCGGGTGACAGAGCGAGCCTCCATCTAAAAATAAATAAATAAATAAATAAACAAATAACTAAATAATTAAAAAAAACACACAAAAGTAGTAACCTGCTTTTAATATGAAATAGTCTTGCTCTAAAATAACCTGAATTATGCACTAAACAAGAAACTTGATTTTACTTCATAAAGAATGAGAATATATAGAACAATATTTAAAATCAACATTTGAAAACTCTTAAATGTCTTCTTTCAATGGTCATAATTACCACTTAAAATAATTCTGATATTTTCCCTAAACTAGGTCATGCTACTCTTTCTCAAGGACAGAAACCTCTAGCTTATGCACCCTCACTGAAAGAACTTGGTGTTCGATGGCTCTTTAGTGGCTTGTTAAATGGTTGCTCCTTCCTATGTCCTTTACATTTATTATGTTATGTAACTCCCCAGCAACCCTATGTTATAATTGAGAAATAGCAAAAGAAAGTAATTGGTCCCAGGCAACACAGTGAGTGCGAGGATTTAAATTCTGGCTGTTTTACTCCAGAGACCAAACTTTTAATCACTATCGATCTATTCATTTAATTCTGTTTTGGAGTACAATTCCAATGATCTTAGTATAAGAATGACAAAAACAAACTCCCATCACTACATAAACAAACAAACAAAAACAACACACCATCCTGTAATATGAAAGATTCCTTGCACATTCCAGAAAATAAGTCAGATGGCTTGAGGGTCAGGTGAGTTATACCCTCCAGCTAACTCCCTCTGCTTTGTCAATATAAATCACAGCTGGATCATTTTTACAACCTGTTCTTAAGGGGAGGAGGCACATTTCAAACATATTTGAACAGAAGAATCTTTGAATAAATATGATTGCTTTATTTGATAGGAAAGAATGAAGGAAACTAAATTATTTGAGGGCCTGTTAAAAGTGTTAGTATGTCACTGGGGGCTTGCATATAACTTAACTCACTTCCATTTAGCTTTTCCAAAGAATATATGAAGTAATTATTATTCTGCCCATTTGAAAGTTGAGGAGGGGCCGGGCGCGGTGGCTCAAGCCTGTAATCCCAGCACTTTGGGAGGCCGAGACGGGCGGATCACGAGGTCAGGAGATCGAGACCATCCTGGTTAACATGGTGAAACCCCGTCTCTACTAAAAAAAAAATACAAAAAACTAGCCGGGCGAGGTGGCGGACGCCTGTAGTCCCAGCTACTCGGGAGGCTGAGGCAGGAGAATGGCGTGAACCCGGGAGGCGGAGCTTGCAGTGAGCTGAGATCCGGCCACTGCACTCCAGCCTGGGTGACAGCGCGAGACTCCGTCTCAAAAAAAAAAAAAAAAAAAAAAAAAAAAGAAAGTTGAGGAGGAAACGGAATGAAAAAGGCTCACTAAATTTTCTAAGACCACAAAAGGCAGAACCAGAATACAGACTCACTTTTCCCGGTTTTTCAAAATCTGTATCTATCATTTTGGAGTGCCAAAAGATTGCTCTGTTGAATGCCAAATAAGGTTTCCAGTTTTACTGACAGATTTGCATAAAGCCATCCACCCTCTTATATTCCAAGATGCTGGCCTGGTCTTGGAAAAGACACCTTCTCCTGAGGATCTATGTAAGGAAATTGATGTGACAGGCAAGAGAGGACTCAAAGTTTTCTAGCACAGTCTCCGGGGAGATGGTGGCGCATTCACTGAAGATGTGATTTACTAGAAAAATTGACTGCAAAAGATTTTAATGAGTCCAATTTGGGACATGTTAAGTTTGAAGTGACATTGGCACCTACCAACTCTGCTGTCTAGAAGGCTGTTGGCGAACAGAGCTCAGGAGTGAAGTCTGGGCTAAATTTAAGTGTGCTCAGTGTGTAGATGGAGATTTGAGTCTGTGAGTGGGTGAGATTTCTCAGGTTTCATATGTATGAAAAGTTAGGGACCAAAGATAGAATTCTATGAATTACCAGAGGACTGGGAGCTGAGGAGGAAAACCAGTGAAGGAGGCTGTACAGCAATCAATGAGATAGGAGACATTTAGAAAGTACTGGTGTTTCTGAAAAAGAACACAGAAGAAACTTTCAAATAAAAGGGAGCTATCAATAGTGTGCAATGATAAAGAGAATTTATGACTGGGTGTGGTGCCTGTAATCCCAGCACTTTGGGAAGCCTAGACACAAGGATCTCTTGAGCTCAGATTGAAACCAGCCTGGGCAACAAAGTGAGACCCCCGTCTCTATGAAAACTCAAAAAATTAGCCAGATGTGGTGTCATGCACTTGTGGCCCCAGCTACATTGGAGGCTGAAGCAAGAGGATCGCTTGAGCCCAGGAGGTCGAGGCTGAGTAAGTGAAGATCATGCCATTGCACTCCAGCCTGGGCGATGGAGTGAGACACTGTCTCAAAAAAAAGAGAGAATTTAGGTAGAGTGAAAGCTGAAAAGGGGTCACATGATTAAAAAAAACAATACAGTAAGTCATTTGGAATACTTCAAAAAGAAAAATAAATGTGTTTTATTTATGGCGTTTCTAGATAGTGTTTTCAAATGACAAAGCTAATTTTCCACTGTGAACCAACTCTATAGATCAAGGTAATTTTTCATGTACATCAAGCAATACAATCATACTAAAAAACAAAAGCTTGCTAGTAGGTAATTAGGCATATGTCACATCATTTGAGCTGAATGGAGTCACCTGGCAAGCTTGATGCTTGGAAAGACAGCTTGTATGGCTGAAACAGAACGAGAAAAGGGGACAGATTTAAGAGATGGCATCAGAGAGAACTTTGAGGAGAGAGTGTAGGTCTTGAAAAGTGATTGTATGGCCTGGAATTTCACTCTGAATGAGATGGGAAACTTAAGGAGATTTGGAGTAGAGGAATGACGTGATTTGACTTATGTTTGAAAAGGATCACCCCAGATACACTATTGAGAAAAAAGTATGGGGCAAGGGGAGAAGAAAGCAGGCAGACCAGTCTGGAGGCTACTGGGATCCAAAATTGACATGAGTTGCCTGGACTAGGGTGGTAACTGCAATTATGGAGATAAGAATTCAGATAGTAGATGTGTTTTAAAGGCAAAGCTCACAGAGAAAATACTAGAAAGAAATTAGAAACTGTGCATACACACAATTGTTTTTCCTAGGGCCTTTTTTTTCTTTCAGTAAAAACTAGCTGGTTGGAGGTGGAAGCAATGTTGAGATGAATTGTTTTCCACACTGAAAGAAACACAACATAGTTGGATGATAATGAGAAAACTGTAGTGGTAAGGAAAAACTTAAAACAGGCGCAAATGGCCAGAGCAATGTCCTTGAATAGATAAGAGGGGAAGGGAGCTATGCCAAGGGGAAGGAATGGCCCACTCCTGCTTAGCCCTCTGTACTCTGACCTGATACCTCCCAAACGCTTGAGTAGATCGCTTTTTAATGCTAATAACTCTCAAGGACTATCTATGTTAGCGGTTGTACTCTGAGTACTCACTGATGAAGAAAACACAGAATTACGACTTTTTTTTTTTTTTTGAAATGGAGTTTTGCTCTTGTTGCCCGGGCTGGAGTGCAGTGGTGTGATCTTGGCTTATTACAACCTCCTGAATATCTGGGATTCTATTCAGCTGATTCAAGCGATTCTCCTGCCTCACCTCCTGAGTAGCTGGGATTACAGGAACCCGCCACCACGTCCAGCTCTCTCTCTCGATATATTTTTGTATTTGTAGTAGAGACGGGGTTTCACCATGTTGTTCAGGCTGATCTTGAACCCTTGACCTCAGGTGATCCACCTACCTCGGCCTCCCAAAGTGCTGGGATTACAAGCATGAGCCACTGCACCCAGCCTGACTTTATTATCAATACTAACAGCTGGTTTTTTGTTTTTTGTTTTTTGTTTTTTTTTTTTTTGAGACGGAGTCTCGGTCTGTCGCCCAGGCTGGAGTGCAGTGGCCGGATCTCAACTCACTGCAAGCTCCGCCTCCCGGGTTCACGCCATTCTCCTGCCTCAGCCTCCCGAGTAGCTGGGACTACAGGCGCCCGCCACCTCGCCCGGCTAGTTTTTTTTTGTATTTTTTTTTTAGTAGAGACGGGGTTTCACCGTGTTAGCCAGGATGGTCTCGATCTCCTGACCTCGTGATCCGCCCGCCTCGGCCTCCCAAAGTGCTGGGATTACAGGCTTGAGCCACCGCGCCCGGCCAACAGCTGTTAAACTACATTTAAGAAAAATAAGTCATGCCATAGGCATTTTGTTATTGCGATTCAGACCATAACCAATGTCTGGTGCATATATAGATGAACATATCCCTCGAAATTCTAAAGATTCATGCCTACAGTTCACAATTTGGAAAGCTTGTTTTAGTAAAACTGCAAAGCCCTTGGTTTTCTGAATATGCCTGTGTTCTTTTGTACATGCTGTTTCCTCCAGGAGGCGCTTTCATCTTACCCATCCTTAAAGGCATAGTACAGTTTCTTCACCACTCAATCAGTTAGACTTCGCATTTTCCTTTGTGTTCCAATAACCATTTATTCCTGTACTTTGAACTACTCATATTCCATTTATGTAATAATTGAATATACAACTTAAACCTTTGCACCCTTAAACACTAAATATATGTCCTGTGCAAATACATATGTGTATACATGTGTTTTTTCTTCTATTGTCTAAGGTTATTTCAACCTGAAACTATGTCGTGTTCATTTTTGTTTTCCAACAGTGGATAGTTCAGTACTAAATGGAAAAGAAAAATGTGAGAGATTGGATTTATTTTGTGGTGTTCCAGAGGACAGAATTTAGATTCGTGGGCAAAGTTGAGAATAAGATAGATTTGGCTTAATAAAAGGAAAGACTGTGTAACGTTTTGAAATTTTAAAAATGGGATAGTCTGTTATTGAAGATAACAAGTAACTGAAACTAGCCAAGTCATTTTTCTCCCTATGACTATTTAAGTTCCGAGCACTATATCAACTGTGTAACATATAGTATCACATTTAGTTTTTATAATGGTCTAACAAATAAAGGCATTTTAGTCATCCCGGTTGTACGTGAAATGGTTGAGCAACTTGCCTCAGTACGCAGCTTGTAAGTGACAGTGCAGGAATTAGAACTTGAGTCTGGGTAATGTTCAGCTCTAGATATTTAACCTGAATGCTTCACTGTGTAGGAGGGATTCTCACATTGGGTAGAAAGTAAAAGTTACCACGGTTGCAAAGGAATATAAAATACTAAAAATATGCAAATGACCTAAGTAGCTTCCTATGCTTTGAGTATAGTTGAGCAGGCCTACTTTCAACAAAAGATCCAAGAGATAAGCTCTTGAAAGAGATATAAATCAGTCTATAGTGAGGGGCTCAAGATAAAAATCTTTTGCTTCTTTTTACCTCCATTTATTTTAAGATCCAAATTATCCTTGATTCAGAATGACAACAGGTCAAAGATCATTGGTAACCATATTCTGATGAGATCAACATCCAGTGGGGCTTTGGGTAGCTTGGAAGACCGCTTCAAATGTCGAGAGGACACTTGAGCCCTTGGTCACTGGGCATGACTCATAGACTATGTCATTAATATCACTACAATTCTTAGCATATGCCTGAAGTACAGCAAGCACTTGATTAATCTTATCTCCTTTCTCCTGAGTTATCTTTGAGTCCATACATATTCTGAGGAAGTTTCTTTCATTAGAATTAACACATAAAAAAATCGTTTTTTATTTGATAATATATTTTCTATGAATATCAGAAATAATACTGCACATTTATATGGTGAGCCACTGATCTAGTTCTTCACAAAAGGAGAATGACATATTTTTGAAAATCTTTTATTCTTGATATATTTATTCAAGAAAATATACAATTAAGTGGCTATATGGGACTAAGATGTTGAGCAAAAAAAATATATATCCGATATGAACTTTCTCATCATATTTCAAGATGCTTGCTCTTTCAGCAAATAATCTGACTTGACATTGAAAAGCTTGGAGCACTGAGGGAGGTATTACCATCTCATTTTATTGTTTCTGCTAGTTATTTTGACAATCCACTCAGTACAACTGAAGAAAACTTTATTCAAGTGAACATCAACTTCACTTTCCATTGAACTATGACCTTAAAAAGCCAATCTCTTAACTTCCTTTGGGGAGACATGTGACTGACTGCCTTGTCAGCAAGCTCCTTTTCCTGAATCTAAGTTATTTCCTCTCCTACAGAGAAAAATTGCTGTTATCACTTCCAACCCTTTTAGTAATGGCCCTTTTCATGTACAGTAAATGCTTTTTTTTTTTTTTAAGTGCATGCCTCTTCCTTTTTGCTTATTAGCTCAAAATTTGTTTATCCTAAAGAAAAATGTAAGGATATAAGCACATTTCATGTTCTTTGGAAAAATCAGCATTTGCACAGATTTCCGACACAAAAGACAGCTAAGAGTTCTCCAAAAAGTCTATTTTAAAACATACATTTCAAATATCTAAACACAAGAGAGACATGGTCTAGTTAAATCCAGTATCACCCAAATAGTTCTCAATTTCTTTATCTCCTGACTTTTTCTTTCTTTTTTTTTTTTCCAGTTTTTATTCTGTGTGGCTTTTCTCTAACATTTCACACTGGAACTGCTTCAGTTGGGCTGGACAATTCCTCTTTCCTTGGTTTTTGAGACACTGGTCCATCCTGATTTTTTTCTCTTGATGCTTTATCTCCAGCTTCTTCACTAGTTCCTCTCCACCCTTTTTCAGTTCTTTAAGTGCTCCGTCCCAAGCTCCCTGCTCTGTTTGCATACCCTAACTGGACATTCCCTCGTGCACTCACCTAGCTTCAAGCCTCCTCTGTTCACTGATTGTTCCACATTTAGCCAGCCTGCTCTGAACTCCAGGCCCAAATGCCTCCTGGGAAACTCCTCCTAGATGTTCTGCATCACCTTAAAGTATTGCATCTTCAAATGAACTCATTCTCTTCTTCTCAGCTAGTTCTTCCTGTGTTCCCTATCTCAGCAAGAATATCTTACATGCCCAGACACCAAAGCTTAAAATCCCTGAGTCATTCTGAATTTAATTCTACTATTAAAGATTTCTCATTTCTGTTCCTTCTCTTCCTTCCTCATTGTTATATACTGAGTTCATGCACTCACCAGCTCTCCAGATCATGTCATCTCCCAACTCCCTAGTTGCTCATCTATTTCATATTGATATTGAGACTTACTATTAAAATGGTATTCCATGCATCATTCTTTCACTTTAAAACCTTTGATAATTCTCCATTTTATATACAGAAAAATTCCAAACTCCTTAACAGGTTTGGAATTTCCCATTTTAATTGGAATTTTCACTACTTACCAGTTAAGGAGCTTGGAATTTGAATCAATTGATTCGGTGAGGCCCAGCCCTCATTATATTCTCACCACCCTGCTGACAGAGGCATAGGCATCAACTGCCTCACAATTTTTGTATCTTTTTGTTTTTGCTCATGCCATTATTATCTCCACTTGACATTATTTCCTTTATTTTCTTTTTCCTGCCTGATGATCTGCCCATTCATTTTTTAAGAGCCCTTTCAAAGGCCATCTCTTCTTTAAGTCTACCTTGCCTTGTCCAACTTTGTATGTTCTCCCTCTGCCCTGACTGCCCTCAGCCCCTACCTTCACACTGGCATCCACAGTCCTGCATTTTAAATACTATACAGTAGGAAATGGCACTTAGAGAGCAGGGAATACACTTTCTTCTCTGAATTATAAGAGTCTATCATCATATTCAACTTGTGGTAGGCATTTAGTTCTTATTTGCTAAATATGTTGAATTAATGGATGATGATGAAAAATCTTAACAGTGGCCCAACTGATGCCAAATACCTATTCTAAATATCCATATGTTATCTGTATTTTGTTTTTCTTCCAAGGAACTTTGTTTACCTTCCATGTGTAAGAAGCTCTTAGTGGGACTTCTGAGATTGGTAATTCGGACCAAGGCTGAGGACAGGAAAGTATTTAATATCTGAACTGACAGTCACCAGAGTCAGAGCCAAAGCTTCTTAAGAGGTGATGGATGCGGCAAACTGCTGCCAGCCTCCATTTTCTGTATAATAAGACTGGGAAGAAGACAGAGAGGGGCAGATCCAAGGGTTATTAGAATGTGGTGCGTTTGAGATAAGAGGAAATTCCCTGCCTTCCCCAAGGGAGGGAAGGGAAATTACAGTACCTGGTCTTTCTTCCTAAAACCTCCTGAGAGGCTCTAAGAGGCTCATTTACAAAGACCATTGTATAATTTAGTTACCTAATTGGACATCTGCTCAGGAAAAGGACTTGTGGATTTACCTGTTCATCGTAGGAACAGGGGAGAACAGTCTTGGAGAGAGAAGAGATGTAGGGGTAGTGTGAATTTACCCCATTTGAGAGCCAAGACAGGTCATGCCTGTGGTTCAAGTGGATGCTACTTTGAATGTAACTGGGCTTGTTCAACCTCCTTTCCAAGACAGTTTCGTAGCAACACGAGGCCATGCACTATATGGTCAGTAGTGAGAACTCAGGGGCTTGAAAAAGTTGGCTTAAAATCACTGAAACTCCAAAAACTCATACCTTTATTCCCCAGAGCTAGAATTTGAAGGCCTGCCTTGCAGATGATATCAATACCAGGCTGTGCTGGCTGGAAAAACAGCAGGAACCGAGAGGGAAAGGTTATAATAGCAGCCTGTTACACTCTTTCCTTTCCCTGTTCTACCTCTCAGCTCCATACCCTGAAGAGGAATACAACAGGGGGAATGCGAGGTGATGGTGCACCTGAGGCAGACTCCTAATTAGAGAGGGTGCCAGTTCCTACTTACATTGGGTAAAGTGGAAGAGGAAAGAAGGGAGAATAAACTGATGTTTGATGTTTTAAATTGGACTAAGCCTTAATATCTGAAAGCAACTGGAAACTATGGAGCTACCTTAGATGCCAGTGGAGAATGAAGCATTGGTATAAAATAATTGGAAAAGCATGATTTGGAAATACAAAAACTTCTTATTTCTGATTAATACTGCTTAATAAATGAGATGCTTATGTAAAACTACTGAAATTCATAGAACGTCTACAAAGAAAGAACAATTTCAACCCCAGACTACTATCAATGGAAACCTTCCATTACTAATTTATTGCTGGATCCAACAGGTAGTATCTCATTCACTACATCTCTAGTGAAGTCTCTGGAGACCAGGAGTCCCCTTGGAGGTCACACAGAAATGCATAGTCTTGTTCTAATTCAAAAGAGTTCATTGTGTAAAGAAGAAACAAACATGTTAGCCCCAAGAGACATGTTAGCCTGCTTGGGCCACAGTTTAGAATGAGTACCCATTCAGTTACAAGACGCTTCAGAACCTTCTGTATCCAGTGACAGAACAGCTGGTAAGTAAATCAGAAAGTATATTACTGTAAGCTAGTCATATTTGAAAATAGCTGATATGTTAGCTTTTTTTAATAGAGAGCAGATATACAAAGTATTTCATGATGCTATAGGATATTAACAATTATTTCTTTCAAAATTCTTCTGAGGGAAGACTAGGCTATTACTGAATGACTTCTGTTGAATTCTCTCTGTTCCCTCAATTCTTCTACTTCCACTGCATAAATATATATTGCATACTGGCCAAGTGTGGTGGCTCACGCCTGTAATCCCAGTACTGGGAGGCCAAGGTGGACGGATCACCGGAGGTCAGGAGTTCAAGACCAGCCTGTCCAACATGGCGAAATCCCATCTCTACTAATAACACAAAACTGAGCCTGGCATGGTGGCAGGCGCCTTTAATCTCAGCTACTCACGAGACTGAAGCAGGAGAATCTCTTGAACCTGGGAGGTAGAGGTTGCAGTGAGCCAAGATTGTGCCATTGCACTCCAGCCTGGGCAACAGAGTGAGACTCCATCTCAAAAAAAAAAAAATATATATATATATATATATGTATGTATACATATTGCATACTGTATTCTTTGCTTGCTGATTCTGTTACTGCCAGTCCTCTATCAGTTTCAGTCTATTTTCTGGACAATTCATTGCCTTCTCATATCCTTTTCCCCATAATCTCTCTGAGAATCTGAAATGCTTTGCTGTTGTGAAACTCCTTGGCCCATATAATATCAGCCTTTAAGGTGATTGTATTGCCATACACCTGGTCTGAGAGATCACTGATTTTCAAATTCTTCCTTGAAAATCGTCTCTTCTCTTCTTGAATCCCCTATATCCCAATCAATTCCCCATGAAGTCCATCTCTTCCGGGACTCAATTCACCTGAACTTCAGCATTCTCTTTGGCCAGCCCTCCCTGGAAGTCTACTTAGAGGGCATAGTTGACAATAATGTATATACAGCAGAAACGTCTATGAGAGACATCAATATCTTTCGAATTTTAACTCTAGAAGTTTCCACAGATAAGTGTTTTGTTGATGCTAGAAGAAAACAAGTTTTAAGAGGTGTGTGAGCTTGAGAATTGCTTAAGATGTTAATAGTCACTTAATCCTTAACTTGGTGTGGAGTCACATCGTGTGGCTGTAATGTAGGACTTTAAAACAAACCATCAGAGGTGCAAAGGCTGGTTTTAATGATAAGCAGAGAGTTTGGCCTGCCTGCTTTTCTCCCCCTCAATTTTTAAATGGGCCCAAGCAATTTGAAAACCAGAATGTACGAAACAGATAAGTTGATGTTTACTAAACAGATATGTTGATGGCAGCATCAACATATCTTACGTGGTAAAGGGAGCTAAGTTTTGATGAGGCTATTATAACGGCTCTTTTATATGCCCTGGAAATCCCATTTTAGAAAACCATTTCCATCAGAGACTTTGGGATTGCAATAGGTAGTATGAGATATGTTACATTACATGGTGATCAAAGTATCATGAAATAATCTTATGCTCTGCAGGCTTTTTATACAAATAAGGCATGTATTCAGGCAACTTATACAAATATCTAAGGCTTTTTCCTTCTGATTAAAAATTGTTTACTCTGGAATTTAGTGTTTATTTAATAATGTTTTAAAATGACACGAAGGGTTTGCATTAAATTAAGACGTATTAAAGCTGCTATTATCTATCAATATTTCATTCCTTAGGTATTCCCTGGTCACAAGAATGAAACGTTGAGAATGTTGACAATTTCATGGCACAGGAAGAAACCACCTAGTTTCTTTATCATAACAGCTCCCCCTGCTGATGCAAAGTGAGAGCTTCGTAACTTCCTTTCAACTTTTCAGGGACTCTGGAAACATGGCTGGAAAACATTATTCTCTAACTGAACCGTAGCCAGGAAAGTCTCAGGAGGGAATTCTTTCCTGACATAAAATTAAACCTGGCTTCAGCATATCTTAGGAGGGAAAAAGAAGGAAAACTTACTGTTGATGTTTCTTGGCCTGGCTTTCTTTCAGTTCTTAAAGCAACATTATTTTTAAAATCTGCAACAAAACTTGTCATCTGCCAAATCAGCCCAAGTCTCCTAGCCTCTCCCAGCTTAGGTTTCTGTGCCTTGTTGCCCTTTTATGTCCCTTGACTCCACTCAAACTGTTACCATGAATGGACGTCTTTTAACTTACTTGTAGGAACAACTAGATGTCACTCTGTTTTCCATGAAAGGGAACCTGGTGCTAAAAGTCCCACAAAGCTCCAGGCATGGTGGCATCTATATGGTGATGGAGCTTCCAAGCCACAGATTATATGACCTGGCGCTCCTGGTAAGAAAGTGGCAGGTTATTTATTCACCTGAGGGCTTATGCTGTTGGAATCATTGAGTTAAAAAAAAAAAAAAAAAAAAGAATTGCCTCTACCAGGGCACTGGGCGAAAGATTTCTTTATATTCCATGCATACTTGCCAAACCAGTGCTGGTTCTGATCACCCCATGAACACCATGATGTTCTTTTCTGTTTCCATCAAACACAAAGACTTAGAGCTTATTTATGCGTGTGAAAGGACTACGTTAAGAGAACTGATCCCTCCCCAATGCAAAGAGCTCTATAGGATGCAGAAGTGGTCATTGTAGGACTTTGGAAGTTCAGGCATTGGCGCCTGGCTCTGAACTTATTACTCTCATTAAAATGCTTTTCTAGGATTGTGGAATGCTATGTTTGGTATCACATAGTCAATCTGAACCCTGTGCAGACAGGTAAACAGCACATCACACACTCCATATACCTTGCTAAAAAACAGTCCAGCAGAGACCCTGACAAACTTCAACACATGCCTATGCGATCTGGTTTAAGATCTGCTCCTAACAAGTTTCGGTGCTTAAGAAAACGTATCTTCTTCAATTAGCCTATATAGTAGATGATTTTTCAGAAGCTGAAGTATTATATATCTAAGACATTAGCTTAAAATGTGAATATTTCAGGAGAGGAGAATGAAGTTAACATTTACACTGAATTATATTTTTAGAGGGAACACCTAGTCACTTACCTAGCCAGGAGACCCTGATGATAGGGCTCACATTATTGATTGGGAGCACAGTGCTTTGAGGAAGATGGGTTGAAGGGAAGGGTCAGGCTGGAGACAGTGGGTATTACCTGGGAGGCCCTGTGCAGTTTTGCAAGTGAGAGACCCGGGTATACTGGACACAAAATGAAGGCGCTGTGGGGTAGGTCTTGGTCAATGAGGATGGAAATTGTAGGTTCCTGTGAAGAGATAGGTACAAAGAAGAGAGTGGGCTCCAAAGGTAAATTCAACTTCTCTGTCACAGTTTTCTGAGACCAGACTTGAGAATTGGCCCTGCCTTCCCCAATATGCAGATACTTGTAAAGTGATTCAATTGTGCTTAGTCTTAACGTGTTATTTTCTTCCCTATTTGCTTATGAAGATTTTATAATAAAGATTAGAGAGTTAGGTTCCTGGGGAAAGAGTACAAATAAGTTCCTGCTGTCAGTGCTTTAACCAGGCCTGCCATCATTTCCTGCCTGAACCATGTAGTATTATTCTTCTTTCCACTTTCCCATTCTAGATTCATCTCCATGTCAAAAGACAACTGCGATGGTGTCACGGGCCTACTAAAAAATATCAAGTGTTCACATTGGTCAACTTCTTACTGGTGGTAGATTGATTTATAGTTACTAATGATTTAGTCCTCTTCCCTAAGAGGAGAATATATCCCCATCCATCACAATGTGACTTTTCTATTGGCAGGTATATTCTTTTCCCTATTGATGTCAGGCTTGGCCCATGTGGCCAGTGGATTATGAGCAGATATGACATATGGTTTGTCTCCAGCAGAAGTTTCAAAAACCAGCCCTTTTCCTATATTTCTGCCAGTCCTTTTCCTTAGGAAACCATGTTTCCCAAATTAGGGACGGCTCCTTCAGCCCGGGTTACAGGCTAAGATGAGAAGTCACATGAAACAGAATCATAGCAGCTGATCCATATTCACCAACATATAACACAAATGAGAAACAAATATCTTTTGTCATAAACCACTGAGATTTTGGGTTTACTTATTATGATAGCAAAATTGACTAATATGAATCTCCCTTCACAGTCCAGCCCCAACCTACTTATCTAGACTTATATGGAACTACAACTGCACGTGTACCCTATACTCCAGCCAATCTGGAAGCATTTCCATTACCCTGCCTCCATGTTTCTGCTTTTATTATTCTCCTAGCTGAAATTGCTCCTCCCTGATATTCAATAGACCCCACTTCAGAGATCTTTCCAGCTAGCTCAAAATCTATCTCATACATAAAATCTTTCTGGATGCTTGGTTTGAAATAACATTTTCTTCCTCCGAATTTCTCCAGGCATTCCATGTTTATACCAGCTCTCATTCTATTTGTTAATAATAAATAAACAATACTTTTTATTGAGAACTCATTACATATCAGATGTTGGTTTTACCTATTGTGTTACTTTGGATACATCATGATGGGACAAAATGAAAAAAAAAAATGTCTTAGGGTTAGATGAAAGCCTGTGGAGAATAAAACAGAAGGGAGTAGCAGAAAGTGTCAGAAGCCTTCATACCACAGGGATGGTCTCACACCTGTGGCAGAAGAGAGGGAAGGAAGGAGGATTAGTTAGAAAGAGTCTCCAGCTGCAATGCAATTCCAAGGAATGTTCAGACAAGCCAACGGGGAATCTTCAAGCCAAAGCCATCTTTTGAGGGGCCCCATATCTCACAGCAGCGGTCTGTATTGGTAGCCCCACTATGTTTGATCATTGGCCATGAGCAGTCCTGTGGGAATATGGTGGTGAAAAGAATAGTAGTTGGGGTTGTTAATCAATTATGCTCTCACAGCATGGCTACCACACCTACATTAGTTCATTAAATCTTCACAAAAATCCTATGAGATCAGGACTATTATCATTCTTGTTTTAAAGTAAGGAAACTGAGACCTAGAGAGATTAAATGACTTTGTTACCATCACTCAGGTAGTAATGGGATAGAGCCAGAGTCTGTCCTCTGAACTGTCATATGACTTTCACATCGGCATTGGTTCAGTGTGTGAATAAGTAAACATACCATGGTGTTGCTGTGAGAAGGTGAAAGTTGGAGATGACAATAATCAATGCCATTCTGTTTTTGTTGGACCCAGAAATTGACAATATTTTCTCTAGTTTTAGAAGATTCCATGTCTCATAGGAATGGTCTGCATTGCACACAAGTTCTTTCTCTATCTGTAGGCCAAGGAATAGAACTGATTTTTTTTTCAGATGACCTCTATTTATTGTTCTGTTAAAATATTCTAAAATATTTTATGAATAAAATAGTTCATTAGGAGAACTTCCTAACACCCTAAAGAAACAAGCTCTCTTTTTTTTTCTATAATCCCTCAGCCATTATTCCAGTTCTATTTCCTGCTAAGTCTAATAGATGATTTGTTTCTAATTATACAGTTGGTCACATTATGCCTATTCTTTGGGTTCTGTGAAGGCATATCCCATTTTCTCCTAAGAAAGTCTTCTTTTTTGGCCGGGTGCATTGGCTCACACCTGTAATCCCAGCACTTTGGGAGGCCAAGGTGGGTGGATCATGAGGTCAAGAGATCAAGACCATCCTGGGCAACACGGTGAAACCCCATCTCTACTAAAAACACAAAAATTAGCTGAGTATGGTGGCACACGCCTGTAGCCCCAGCTACTCAGGAGGCTGAGGCAGGAGAATCGCTTGAACCCAGGAGGTGGAGGTTGCAGTGAGCCGAGATTGCATCACTGCACTCCAGCCTGGTGAAAGAGTGAGACTCTGTCTCAAAAAAAAAAAAAAAAAAAAAAAAAAGTTTTTTTTTTCTTGCTCTGTAGGGAGAAGTTGCAAATGGATTTACTAAGAGAAGTAAATAAGGACAGACTTAAATAGTTAATATTTTGAAAGGAGACTTAAACTGGTCTCCTATCCCCCAAACACACACACACACAGAGACACACACACATACACACACACATATACCAGTGGGGGCACAGTGGTACCGATGCAGACCACAACTGTGAGATAGGGGGCCCATCAAAAGATGGCTTTGGCTTGAAGATTCCCCGTTGACTTGGCTGAACGTTCCTTGGGATTCCCCGTTGGCTTGGCTGAATGTTCCTTGGAATTCCAGTGTAGCCTGGGACTCTTCCTACATAATCCTCTTTCCTTTCCTCTCACATATATATGCCGTGTGTGTGTGTGTGTGTGTGTGTGTGTGTGTGTGTGTATAGGAAATGAATACTCAAGATGGGCTTCTTTCTACTACCATGCACAGTGTTTATGTAAAATGCTGGCACGTGGTGAGATCAAAAGACTTTCCAGGGAGAATACAACCTGCAAGAATCTTCTACAATGAAAAACTAAAGGACACGGACAAGCAGCCATACTTCAAACCCTTTATGATTCCTTTCACTAATCGCTCTACTCCTGCCCACAGTATGTAGAATTATACTTTGCAGCTCTGGGTGAAAACCTGCCCTGGACATTGTGGTGGCTGTGGGATCAACTGTGTATTTTACGAGCAATTGACTGGTACAATAAACAACCCTAGTTAATGGACCTGTAATTAAAAAGCATTTCCCTCCCCCACCACTGCCACCTTAAGATTAATTCACTGGAGGAAGATTTTTTTCTGTCTTTGGAAGAAAACTCTATCAGGCATCTTGACATATTTGGTCATTCTTAGGTTTAAGAGACTCCAAATTGCTTAAGTTACAAAACCCAGTCTTAATTCCGAAATTTGGATATTCAACCATAATGCTTTAAATAACACTGTAAGTGGCATTCAGAAAAAAAGATCTGCCTTGCACCTGTTGGAACTGGCACTAGAAAAGTCTGTCTTTGGTAAAGGGGATGCCATGGGCTTCTTGCCAACTTTTCTTGCCATTCAGTTTTCTGACTTCAGGGCTGAAGAAGGGAGAAGCAAGGCAGATACAAGGAAGAGAAACAACCTGCTTGTCAGGCCTGTAGTTGGCATCTTGCTCTCACAGCCTTGCAGATGATGGTCTTCCGATACTCCCAACCTGTGTGGCCCCTCAGCCAATAACAGACAACTCTCCTGATGGTGCCCGGGGCTGGCCTTTGACTCATTGCTCTAATCACTCCTCAGATTCCGCTTTCGAGTAATTCATTTTACACAGATATCCTGTCCTGATCTCCATGTCCTCCAGCAGTTTTTAAACACATCTTTAGAATCTCATATAAAAGGGCTTCAGGCTGGCATTCCTTCCTTGGAGCCTCAACCTGGCCCCCGGCATCATGGATCTTGCCTTGCAGTTGGAGGGATATGAAGTCGTTTTCTTGTTGCAGCTTTCTCTGCTCTCACAGAACACCAGAGGGTCTCTTGCTTTGCTCTGGGTCAGAGAAACTTCCTGAACTCCAGGCAACAAATGCAAATTTTGTGAGTGGTCTCCTTTGAAATCTCTCTCCCTAGACTCAAAGTGAGGAGCCAGGTCTTACCCTCAACCTCCCCTTTGAGTGGAGGGTAGAACTCACACTACAGCTTTTTCCAACCAAAGCTTTCTCACAAACCTTCCTTTACATGTCCAGTGTGGCGAAGCTTTAGGATTCTTGAAGTAGGTGAGAAGCCCAAAGTCATGTAATTGGTTCTGAGTGATTTCCTTTGAAATTTGTGTCTTAATTTTAGGCATCTCCACTCACTTGATATCTGATATTTTTTAATATGGCATTTTACTTGGATCTTCCATTTAATACTGTGTATCATCTCCTTCAATATTCTCTGCTGCTTTTAGGCTCTTCTGTGCATATGTCATTTTTAAAAAAATGCTATGTATTCTACCAAGTACATAAAATGTGTCATCTCCCTGGGGCTTAACTTTCCTTCACCCTCCTCATCTTTTTTTTTTTTTTTTTTTTTTTTTTGAGGCAGAGTCTCGCTCTGTCGCCCAGACTGGAGTGCAGTGGCGCGATCTTGGTTCAGTGCAATCTCCACCTCCTGGGTCCAAATGATTTTCCTGCCTCAGCCTCCTGAGTAGCTGGGATTACAGCCACCCACCACCATGCCTGGCTAATTTTTGTACTTTTCATAGAGATGAGGTTTCGCCATGTTGGCCAGCCTGGTCTTGAACTCCTGACCTCAGGTGATCTGCCTGCCCTGGCCTCCCAAAGTGCTGGGATTACAGACATGAACCACCGCCCACCAGGACCCTCATCTTTTTTTGACATCTGGTCCTGATGCTTCCCACACCCTGTCACTCTCCATCCTATTTCAGATTTGGGGCTTCCATTCCTTAGAACCTTGCCCTTTGCGAATGTAATGACTCCTGCAAATTCATTGCAATTGTGTTCTTCTTCCACACTGCACTGGAGCATTTAAATATGCAACCAACTGAAAGTCATGACTTGACTCAGTAATTTTCTAAATTTGTGGATAGTTTTTTTGTTGTTATTCTTTTTCTTGGTCTTTTGTTTTTACTTTTTCGGAAAACTCCTTTTATGAACTAAATATTTCTATCCATGTGTTAGTAAAGATTTTAAACAAAAAACAATGCATAACTGGAGATATAACTACAGTGGAATTCTGGAGACCACCCATCAGCTTCTTTGGTAGTCCCTTAGGCACCAGTACAAAAAATCCCGGGACTTTGATAAGCACTTTGAAAATCCTTGCTTTAGAACAAAAGGAGACTTTCAAAATGGGAGCAAAGCATGGAGGAGTGATTTCAGGAAAGGCTGTGAGTACCGTAATCCTTCAGAAATCATAACAGTGGCCAGGCATGGTGACACTCACCTGGAGTCTCACCAGCTGTGGGAGACCGAGTTGGGGATCACTTGAGCCCAGGAGTTGGAGGCTGCAGTTAGTCTAGGTCTAGGTCATGCCACTGCATTCTGCCTGGCTGAGAGAGAAAGACGCTGTCCCTGGAGGCTCCCTCCTTAATGTGAAAATGAGTGAATACTAATGGCCACATATCTGATTCCTGTTCCCTTCTTGCACAATCAATATCTAAATGACCGCCTCTGGGAGAGACCTCAGTGTGCCTTGGAATTTGTTTCATTTATCTAAAATCTAAAACGGAACTCTGAAACAGAATCCCTGTGAAGAAACTCACAAAGTTATGACCCCTTTTTTCTTTAAAACTACAAAACAAAAACAAACAGCTCTAAACATTTTATTCTGTGGATATGATGTTTGTGGCATTTTGGTGCCATTTTTTAAAATCATATATGCACTGCCGAGACTTTAACAGACTAATAATGCTCCCGGCCTTTTGAACTTTGACTGCCAGCCACTATGTTATAGATTTGAGTTTTCAAAAGGAGAGCCAAAACTTCCCTTCACTCTACGTCGATTTTTCCCTGTAAGTGTATTAACACTCTGTGACAGTGACTTTGCCTGGCCAATATAGAAGAACGGAACTTACTCTTTTTTTTTTGTTTGTTTTTGAGATGGAGTCTCGCTCAGCCTCCCAGGATGGAGTGGTGTGATCTCGGCTCACTGCAACCACCATCTCCCGGGTTCAAGTGATTCTCCCGTCTCAGCCTCCCGAGTAGCTGGGATTACAAGCACCCGCCATCACGCCCGGTTAATTTTTTGTATTTTACTAGAGATGGGGTTTCACCATGTTGGCCAGGCTAATCTGGAACTCCTGAATGCAGGTGATCCTCCCGCCTTGGACTCCCAAAGTGCTGGGATTACAGGCTTGAGCCACCACGCCTGGCCCAGACCTTACTCTTTAACTGCTCCACTGCCAGCTGAGTGGTTATTAATATTTCAGCGTTCTCATACATATTCAGATTTCTTGGCCAGGTATGTGGAGTGAATCAAGTGATGGCTACTTCCTAAGGAATTGGCAGGATGCCTCTACTTTTTGGGTGAGCCTAAGAAGTATGAGGAACAGAGGAGAAAAGATTCATAAGTAACAACAGAAAAAGAAAATGGTCTCTCTTTCTCTGCCGTTATCTTCTTCCGATTGTGACCCCATTAGAGTATGTATGTGTTCTGTGGGACTCTTAGGACTGCACAGCAACTAAAATATCCTAGCATAATATTGACACACTGGCATGATTAGGGTCTGAAAGTCCTGGACCCTCAAAGATTTCAGGTTGATTATTTTGCATTGCCTGAACTTTATCCCTGAAGCTACTATTAATAAATCCCTATCTGAGGCGGGGGGCAGGTGAGGCAAGGAGTCTTGCTTGAGGATCTGGGGTGTTTTTCTTAGAGTCTGGGGCTCTTTGATTGTTGAGCAGGCTAAAGAGTTAAGAGATGCTAAGAGCTTGGCTACAGGATAACAAATGCTCAGCATGAGCTGCAGAAAAAGCTCTCAAGAGCAACCTGCTCTGATTCACCTCATTTGGACATTGGGAGTGGCAAGAACCTTCTATAATAATTGGAAAACATTGTTCAAAATAATTACTATCTTTTGAAATTAGCCATTTTTACTTAAAATGTATTTCAAAAGAATCCTGGACTGAAGAGTTGAAATCTAATAATTAACATCTAGTAATTAATATCTTGAAATCAGAAGGGGCAGGATCAAAGCTGTATCAACCAGGATGTTAGCCTGCCTCTTCCTTGAACACCCCTGAACACTGTGGCTCTTTTCTCTCTTAGATATTTTTATTGATACATACAGCTTGGCATATCAGTATGTATTCTCTTACATAGCGAATGATTGTTTTACAGTTCTGTTTTAACTCTCCAACTACATATTCTCAGAGAATGAGATTATGGGTTTTATTTTTAATATTCCACATAGCACTTCCTGGCTTAGTGCTGGGCACAGGCCGGTCCTCAGAAAATCTTGGTTTGTTGATTATTGCTTGACAAATATCACATGCGTTCAAGAGTCTGATGGCTACACCTTGGTCAGCTTCTGTCAAACCCATATTGACCACGTTGACCACAGAGGCTAATTAGCAAGCAATGTGCATAGACACTCAGGAAGCTGTTGTCCGTTCTATTGCATTCTTGGTAAATAAGTATAATCTGTCCAAAATGCTTAAACCTAACATGTATATTAAATATAACTGTAATTGTTCCTTTTTGTCAATGATAAATTTTTTTTTGTGCCTATAGTATTCTGATTACAATATAACATAAAAGTTTTTAAACACAGACTTTGGAGCATTCACATCCTGGTTCTGCTATTTATTGGTTGTGACACTGAGAAATTCTTGAACTCTAGACTTTAAAAAAATCTCTAAAATGGTGATAATGATAGGGTTAGAGTAAGCATCAAATGAGCTAAAGGTTGTGAAATGCTTAGCATATAAGAAAAAATTAAAATTATTTTAAATATATTTCAAATTGATGTATTTATAACTTTATAACTCCTATGACTATAGTTACAATTGATTAGAATTAATTTTGTTTTGCAATTTAGTGAAACAATTAGGAGTACAGGCTTTGAAGGCAGACAAACCCGGGCTTAAATACTGACTTTGTCCTTCTGTGTGAATACAGGATTACCTTTCTTTTCTTGTTAGTAAAATGGGGATTATACCTACATCAGGAGTGGAGAAGGCTAATGAGCCAGCATTCTCATTAGCAGGGTCCCAGGGCAAAACAATGACACACTTGAGGAGAGTTTAAGAAAGGGATGACACAAAGTTGTGGGTAGATGGTGGAGGAAGCAGCAGAATGGCCAGTATTGTAATAAAGCCACACACTTTCTTCCATCCCCGGCTCCTCTATCCCGGAAGGGATGAGTAGAAAGAATGATGACCAGAATCTGGAAGGAAAGAGTGGTGTGGAAGAGAGGATGAGGGAGCCACTTGATGCAGTCCACAGTGATCTGCATTTCTGAGCGCAGAGTGGAAGGAAAGGGGCAGGATGAAGGGTGGATATGGAGAGGAATTGGAAAGTACCCAGCACCGAAATGATTAGCAAAGTACCTGGCATAGTACACTCAATAAATGCTGATGGCTATTAAATAGAGTAGGATTGTAATGCTTATGATCTTGAAACTATAACTGGTTTTATTTTATATCCCAAGAAATCAAAAGAGTATCTGCGGTTATATGCCTAGTGGAATCAATGTGATTAAAATATTGGTTCTTGCCAATTCAGTGTTCATTACAGTCCTCTCCTAAGTGCCCGGTGCTCTGAAGGCAGGAGAACTGTTTCCAGATCCTCAGCAAACATGCCTCTCTTGTGACAAGAGTATAAATATGCTATGTGATGAAGAACTTTATTGGCTATGATAAAAGACTCTGACTTGCTCAATTTCCAACCATGCTACCTGAATATTCCTTGCCAAGAAATAAAATGGCCATTGTATAAAAATGGTCTTCTAAGCACTGGCATACCCCAAGACTCCGTCTTCTGTCCTTTCCTCCTCTCAGTCTAAACTCAAGTCTTAAGTAATCTCATCTAGTCCCATGGATTTAAGTATCATTTATGAGCAGATGACGCCATGCTTAGACTCTAACCTGAACACCATATTGGTATATCCAAAGGCCTGCATACCACCTCCATTTGGCTGTTAAAAGACATCTTAAACTTGATTCTCTCCCTTATCCATTTACTCCATCCATATTCTCCCTCAAAAAAAAAAAAAAAAATCTTGCACCTACATACTCATTCCATCTCATCTAATGTCATCTAAGCATCTGTCTAGAATACTTAGCTTTAAACCTCACATTAATTCTTGACTCTTCTCTTTCTCTCACACCTCCCTTGTTATCTCTCAGGCCAGTTCTGTTGGCTCTGTCTTCAAAACACAGTTACACTTTTCACAACCTCTACAACTGCAGCCCTGGTTGGTAGTCATCATCATCTTTAAATTGGAATAATCTGGATTCAGTCTTTAATTGGTCTTCCTACTGCCACAGTTTTCTCCTCCACCACACCATCGTCATATTTTATGCATGGAAGATATTTGTAATGTCAGTCAGATCATGTATCTTCTCTGCTCAAAACTTTAAACTGCTTCTCAACTCATTGCAAATAAAAATTAAATTCTTGCCATGTCCTGTGAAGTCCCTACACGATCTGTGCCCTCAATCCCACTCTCAACTGCCTGACATCATCTCATATTTCTCCATCCTCAATTACTATGTTCCAGCCTCACAGGACTTCCTTGCTGTTCCAGGAATATGCTAAGTATCCTCTCACCACAGGCAGATCATTTGCATTTGCTCTTTCCTTAGCCTGATAGTCTCTTCTCTTCCTTTGGATATCCTGACTATTCTTACATTTTCATCAGGTTCTGCTCAATTCCCTTGCTCAGTGAGGCCTTCCCTGATCATGCATATGAAATAACACACTCACTTCCCTCTTTATTCTGCTTTCCTGCTTAATTTTTCTCCACTGTAATATCATCACCATATAAAAATTTATGCTCATTTCTTTGTATTTATTCTCCTTTCTTTAATATACAAACTATGGAAGATCAGAAACTATATGTGTTACATTTGGTGCTGTATTCTCACAGCTAGAACAATGGCAAATTAAGTCACACTCAGAATTGTTAGGACAGTTAACAGTTGACGGTCCACTGAGACTTTCTGGTTTTTCTAACATAAAATATGCGTAATCAGGGATTCTGAACTTGGTTGTTAAATACTTATTTCAGGTTTTCTTGCCAATAAAATGTTAATAAATAATGTAATTTTAAGTTGTTCTTATCACTAAAGAAAATATAGAAATATCTTTGTCACATATAAGTTTTAATATACAAAGATTAAGACCATGAAGATTTCTATGAAATGATATAACGTTTGTGAAACTGTCTGTCCTGGGTCTCAGAACACTAACAGTTGTTAGTTTTCTTCCTGCCACCCTTCCAGAGGCAGAGGAACTCTTGTTGCTCCTGGACTTGGGAATGGAGTAGGCATTTGATAAAAGCTGTTACTACATTTACACAGCTCTTCCAATTCCATTCAGCAGAAGCCATGTGGGCGATAGTAAGAAAAGGAATGTTGCCATGAAGACATATGGATGATTTCTGCAGATTTGCCAAGTGTCCCTCTTTTATTCCTATATAAATAATTCCTAAGCATGTATTCGCAAGAGCCAGAGTTCTTATAATGACATAATGTCATATTTCACAAACTGTGTTCCAAAGGAATACCTGCATACACAAAATATTAATTTAAGTCCCACAAAGGAAATATTCCATGGTCAAATAAATTTGAAGACTGGGTGAGGTAAGGCTAAATAGATTCCAAACTGCACGTCTTTTTTGTGCCTTTTGTATAATAACCTGTGTTGTGTGTCTTCTGCAGAGAAGTCATGCATATAGGATTTTTTTGAAACCTACTTAATTACAGAACTTATAAACCCTCAAGTTCCATTGAACACACTTTGGAATACCTATTATAGCTTGATTTAATTTTTATATGATCCTTTGAATTGGTAGGAAAAATGTTACTATTCCCATTTTACAGATAAGACAAATGAAACTCTCATGATAATAATTGGTCTTCTGCATGGCTGGCAAAGGAATAGAAGGAACTAAAACTAAGATCTTTCGTTGAGATTTTAAATTTTCATTCCATTGCTCCATATTGCTATTTATATTAGTTCCCTAGGGTTGCTGTAACAAGTTGCCACAAGTTGAGTTGCTTAAACAAAGAAAATGATTATCTCAGTTCTGGAGGTTCTGAGAGAGACTCTATTCCATGCCTCTTTCCTTGCTCCTAGTGGTTGCCAGCAATTCCTGGAGTTCTTGGCTTCTAGCTGCATCACTCCAATCTCTGCCTCTGTCATCACATGGCTTTCTTCCTTCTGTGTCTGTCTCTGTGTCTCTCTCCTTGTAAAAAAGTCACCAGTCATTGGATTTAGGGACCTTCCTAATCTAGTATGAGCTCATCTTAATCTGATTCCATCTGCAAAGACCCTGTTTCCAAATAACGTCACATTCACAGACACCAGAAGTGAAGACTTCAACGTATTTTTTGGACACAATTTAACACCGACACCATCCAATATGATGCTATTCTGAAAATATCATGTAAAACAGTTGTCCATGGAAACTTTTATGGAAATGTCCAATTTTACTTCTTTTTCTTGATCAAAAAGAAATGAAGACTTCAGAGTTAAAGACTAGGATCATAACTTCTATGGAAACTGAAATATGAATGCTACTTATATCACCTAGCAAGAGTTTCCCATATAGTGGCTAGTAAACCTTTACCTGATAAATGAACAATGCTATCAGGCTTTTTGTCATATTTATGTCCTGCCCTATTCATGTTTTATAGAAGGGGTTGTTGAGTGCCTACCCATGAAAGGCACTGAATGAGTTTGTATAGTCTATGACCTTGAAACCCACACACAAAAACTAATTATATAGACAGGATAGGGCATTCTCTATTACAATAAATTTTAAAAAGAGCAGTAAGCCTTGCTCAATGTGTTACTTTTAGCCTTTGGTAGCCAAGAAATAGCTCTTAGGATGGAGAACACTTAGGAAGAAAACTTTTATATTTATCTTGTGCCTGAATTGCAGTGAAGCAACTAACAGGTCAGTCTTAAATCAGGTGGCTTTCATTAAATTCTTGCTTCTATTACTTTCTTAATTTGTGACCTTAGCCATTTAATTAACCTCCCTAGGCCAGGCGTGGTGGCCCACACCTGTAATCCCAGTACTTTGGGAGGCTGAGATGGGTGGATCACCTGAGGTCAGGAGTTCAAGACTAGCCTGGCCAACATGGTGAAACCTATCTCTACTAAAAACACAAAAATTAGCTGAGCGTCACGGTGGGTGACTTGAATCCCAGCTACTCGGGAGGCTGAGGCAAGAGAATTGCTTGAACCCAGGAGATGGAGGTTGCAGTGAGCTGAGATTGCGCCATTGCACTCCAGCCTGGGCAACAGAGTGAGACTCCACCCCAAAAAAATAAATAAATAAAAATAAAAAATTAACCTCTCTAAACTTTTATTTTTCTTACCTGCAAAATGGGAATATCAATAATATCTACCTCATAAATGAGATTATAAAAGTAAGAAACTTTGTACAGAGTTAACATATGCTAAAATATTAATATGTCTTGGCTATTATCTCCTAATTGTAATATTTATTTGGGAACAGAACCATAGCATATTTATCACATGTAATTAGGTTAAATATATGACCCCTAAATCTCAGAGATAAGTAATGAAAATAATTTCCAAAACTGGAAATATGGAGACACTTTTAAAAATACGTTTACAATATCTAACACTTTCATTTGATAATAATTTGATAAATATTAGAAAATTAATATGTTGAATTGCAGAGATTTTAGGTAGGAAACAGATAAGACAAATGTTCCTCTAAGATGTCAAATGTGAAGAGGAGCACTGTATATCCTATATTTAATTTCCAGAACTACTTTTCATCCAGCTTCTGCAGTTTAGCTATTTGTTTTGTATTTTTTAACATTCTTGAAATCCAAGACAATCTACCCAAAACTCTAGAGTTTTTTCAGGAAGATTGGAACTTGATAGAGCAGAAGATCAACTGAACGCTGGAAGACTCTCCAGTGTGAAATGTTTATTTCTAGGATCTTCTGTTCAACCATGGAGCCTTCAGAGTCCTACGTATAGTCTTAAACTGCTGATCTAAAAATGGTTGTCTGTTTCAGCAGGTAATAATAAATTTTTCAGCTAGATTGCTACCTATTTGCCAGATATTGTCTCCACTTCTTTCCCTAAAGTTAATATACTCATATTTGTAGAATCACCTAGAATGTAGTTCCATCAAGTAAGTTTAATATTAGATTATTGTAATATAGGGAATGCCATGGTGGGTGATTATTTACTCATGATTAATCTTACAACATTTGACATAAAGTACCCATTCTACTGTTTAATTAGTAGCTTTCTTTAAATCAACACATACTTTCTTAATTTAAATAAATTGGTGTTTGGTAAATAAATCCTAACATCATCATCTTAAGTGGAAAACCAGCATGACTTGTTCTGAGAAGAAGTTAAGGGCAAAAGTCAAAATGTCAAACTTTTTATTGGCGAAAACTTTCAAAAACACATAAATACATAATAGACAATGAAATATAAACAATAATTCAACTCATCTATTTATAAAATCATATATCTTCATTAGTAGACTGAAACTGTGCATTATCACTCAAGAAAGAGATTTTTGGCTCAGTCTTAGTTGAAGATGAAGACTGGAGAAGATTCTGATTTCACATGCTGATATTAACCTGCACTAACTGCAAGACTGGAAATGGTGATTGCTTTATCAGTCCGTGTTTCTGAATAAAGAGATGGTGGCAACTTGCAATGGACATGTTGCAAGAAATAAGTCTTTATTGTTTTATGTATTGATGTTTTCTGGTTATTTCTTACAGCAGCATAAATCAGCTTACCCTGACTACTATCACAGTTGTCTTTAATAGAATTGTGTGCTGAAAATCAATTTCTAATTTGCATAAACTTGTAAAAATTTTGGATTAAAAAAAAAACCTGTCTGACATGACTTCTAGAATGGGTTCTTCTGAAGCTATCAAGTTCCTCAGTAGGGCCCCAAAACTGATTAGAACAAGTTTTCTTTCGGCTTCACTGTTGTCAACCAGTTGGGAAAAATACTTTTGAAGACATTATATGAAGTCATTAATGTGTCTTTTTATAATGTTCAGGATATTGGCAGCAAGTTTCTGAAATGCTAACATAATTTAGTTGTTCAGCTCTAGAAAGGTTTTCAGTATTTGCTGGTTGAACAAATTCATTAAATGAAGTTAGAGAACTCCTTCCAAGGACCCTAGATTTACTGTACAGCTAGATTTATTAACAGCTACTGTTTATTAGGTATTTACTAAGTGCTAGCTACTGTGCTTCATGCTTTACCAACTTTATTAAATTATTTCCCACAGCATCCATATAAAGGTAGGTACTTTTACTATTTCCCATTTATAACAAAGAATAAAGTCAGATAACTAGAAGGTAAAAAAATGCAGACTTGGGCAGGGCGCAGTGGCTCATGTCTGTAATCCTAGCACTTAGGGAGGCCGAGGCAGGTGGATCACGAGGTCAGGAGTTCAAGACCAGCCTGACCAATATGGTGAAACCCCATCTCTACTAAAAAAAACAAACAAAGAAACAAACAAAACAAAACAAAAATTAGCTGGGTGCAGTGGCAGGTGCCTGTAATCCCAGCTACTTAGGAGGCTGAGGCAGGAGAACTGCTTAAACCTGGGCGGCAGAGGTTGCAGTAAGCTGAGATCGCGCCACTGTACTCCAGCCTGGGTGACAGAGTGAGACTCTGTCAAACAAGAAAACCGCAAACAAACAAACAGACAAACAGAAAAACCAAAATGCAGACTTGAATGCAGGTCTGTGCTTGTAACCTCTGATTTCCATGTGTTGGTGGCAGCTGAGTCAGAATTAGGAACCATATCCCTGTTTAAAACTGTCTAAGGGATGTACAGCTGAATCCTTTCAATGGGGCCCTGTCTTGGGATGGACTTCCCTCAGATGATGTGGCTGACGGCTGCTTGAAGAGTGCCTCATTTCTGGAGATACCTACCCCTATTGTTACAGCTGTGTCTTGGAAACCCTTTAGTGGCATTTTAGGTGTGAGAATTCAACACATAGTTGTATATGCGAGTGTGGTTAAGAAGACGAAAATGGGCCATCACCATTGCTCTCCCTCTGTCTTCTTCCTCCTCTTTTCTTCCTTTCACCTGCCCCCCATGCCTGCAAGTCATAGATTACCTCCACCCCTTCTGTGTACCAACAGTAATCCTCTAGGTACTTACAGGGGTATAAATAACTCACTTTGGATACAATGGGTCAAAGCAATGGTCCTGATGACAATACCAAAAAATGTATTGGAGCTGGTCACTGTGATATCATCTGTCATCACAGGTGAGTTACACTGGACTCCCACTCAATTTTTGTTGAGTTTATGAAGTTATGTTCATATGCAAAAACATAATAACCCTTTTTATGTCAAACTAGGTACATATCCCTGTAGCTGCTTGAGATTAAGAATTAATCTTAATTCTTTTCAAACTATTTAATATGTTAGCATGTACCATATCGAGAAAATATATTCTGCAAGTTTGGTCCTCTCTGTTGAGGAAAGTAAAAATTTGTCAGAAACTTACATGTATCTATAACACTGTATGCTCACCTAGTTCTAATAATCAAGGGTTAGGCAATGAAAACTGGTTTGTATTTAAACTCAATCATTCATAAAGCAAGTACCGGATGGTGTGTTGTATGGTCTCTTAGCCGGAGCAGCTGCATATGTTTATGCAGGTAGTGCCTCTCCAAAGGTGGCTGAACAAGGGCGCAATGAAAGGCTGAAGTCCAGCCCAAGTCTCCTGGCTGAGCCTTCTCTCTGGAATACAGCTATGTCCGCCTGGAGGAAGGCACACATTTTCTTTTTTTAAAAATGTATTTTGTTGTTGTTGTTGTTGTGCAGATAGACACATTTGACTGAATATTCTTTATTTAAATTTTTTATTTGACTTTAAATTCTGGGATATATGTGCAGAATGTGCAGGCTTTTTACATAGGTATACGTGTGTCATGGTGGTTTGCTGCACCCATCAACCCATCATCTAGGTTTTAAGCCCCGCATGCATTAGGTATTCATTCTAATGCTCTCCCTCCCCTTGCCCCCAACCCCTGACAGACCCCGATATGTGTAGAAAACCAAACACCGCATTTTCTCACTCATAAGTGGGAGATGAACAATGAGAACACATTTTCTTCTTACAAACACACTACCAATTTGCCAGGTCATATTCCCACGGGGCTAAGAAGCCTTTTTTTTTTTTTTCCTAATTTATTCTCCTACGTCAAGGCTTGTTACGTGCAAGCTTCAGGCCCTTATTTTTCTGGGTTTGAGTCTAATCTTTATTTCATGACCCAATATGGAAACTTCTTTATACTCTGGGTCAGAGTAATTACCTTTATTTGAATATTTGTCAGCTTATTTCTTTTTCCTGATTTGAATTTACCAGAATTCCATGCCGTATTGTAGGCATAATATACCCATTGTGACTATAATTTTCTAATGATTTTCAGGATTTCTATTTATTTTAGGTTATGCCAGTCTTTTGGGATATTCTTGATGAAGCTATTGGAAAGAAATGTTTTCTATTTTGAAATTGCTTAGCTGGTGAAGTTTAAGTCTAGAGCTGCTGGCAGCCATCCTAGCCACTCTTGGGGATAAGCTTCCTGAGTATCTAGCCAGTATTGAGGAAGGAAGAGGAGGGAAGGAAGAAAAGAAAGAAGAGGAGGGAGGAGAATGAAAGGTATGATATATTTAATCCAACCCAGGACCTGGCCCTAGCCATTTCTGAACTTCCTTTTTACAAAAGCCAAAAA
Source organism: Macaca nemestrina (assembly GCF_043159975.1). Lineage (NCBI taxonomy): Eukaryota > Metazoa > Chordata > Mammalia > Primates > Cercopithecidae > Macaca > Macaca nemestrina. The sequence goes on along the minus strand of NC_092130.1, from coordinate 141,553,617 downwards.
AGTTCCTTTTATATTTAAGACAGTTTGAAGTAGACTTCTATTCTTTGTCTGATACTGTCCAGTCAAATATAGTATGAAATTTATGATGTCCATTTCTAATCTGCTAGAAGTGAGGAGGGTGGAGTTATGAGCAAGTGTCTGCTTTGGTTAGGCTGTGTTAAGTGCATTATATGTTATTATTATTTAAGCCTTAAAACAAGTCTATCGATCAGGTATTGCTAATGCACAGGATAAAATTTAAAATATTAAGAGTATTTCCCTTAAATTTGTAGGAGCAAAGTTTAAAAACTAAGTCAATATATATGTGTGTGTATATGTCTGTGCATTTCTATATACCTGTGTATATAGATATATATCTACATATATGTATGCATGTACATATAGATATATGTATACATATATATCTATATGTACATGTACACTTATTAGTGTGAAACGAACAGTTCTGACCTGTTAGTGGTAAAGAGACTTCAGCTCCCCATTTACAATCAGTGCAAAGGTTTCCAAGGTTGTCAACTCACTTCTATCAAAGACGTCAACGCTTGATTGAAACCATGAATTGCGCATATAAATATGAGAAATGTGTTTTGATTGCACCACAGACAAGTAGCTTGAAAAAGGAGACAACTGAGATGCTCTAAATTACTGGAAATAAGGTAGAGGAAGGAACGTAGCAATAGGAAATTAGGTAGAAAACATTCTCTTGCATGTTTAGTACCTCGGAGGGAAATGTGTGGGCTGTTACAGGTAACTTGCTCATTTCACTTAATGCCCTCTGCCTGCATGAGTTCCTCTGAGATGGCCCTAACTGCTTTATGTTAAAATTAAGTGGAGTGACTCTATTGTGGAAAATAACATAGTGGATTTCTGTTTTCAGTTTCTTAGCCTTGCTACAGCAACCTATGTCACCACCAACAGCACTCACACATCACAAGCCTAGAATCTTTCAGTGAGTTGGTGTCATCCATAGGATAAAGCCTCCAAACCTCCAAACCTCTGAGAATACATCACACTGAAGCCCCATGTGATCAGATCTGAATCTTGCCTAACTGGCCAGCCTTATTTCCTTGCCTGTGGCTTATATTCCAGCTAAACCATTCTGCTGCCAGTTACACAAATGCTTCATGCTATTCAGTGCTGCTGGCCTTTGCACACGCTGCTCCTTCTGCCTGGACACTCTTCTCTAGTCCTATGTGTCTGACACACATCTCATTCATTTTCTTGGAGGTGTGTCCTTGACAAGGCACCTAAATCACCTTGAACAGAGTTAATCATCTTGTCCTCTGTGCTACTTATACCTTCGCTTCTGTAATGTGGTCTTTTGTTTGTTTTTGTTTGTTTGTTTGGACTATCTGATATGGTTAGAATAACATTTCCATCCAATACCCATTGATATAAATGAGGGATTTTACTCTGGGAATTATTCAATTACAGTGGATACAGTCATAGGTTTTTGAGTCAAACTGCTTGGGTTTAAATCCTAGCTCTACTTTTTATTAGCTGTGGGACCTTGGATACTTAGCTTCCCTGGGACTCAGTTTTCTCATCTGTAAAATGAAGTAATATTAGCATTTCATAGGATTACTGTGAAGTTAAATAGAAATAATCTATGTCAAGTGATTGGTGCAAGGAATGTTCTCAACAAATAATGTATTATTTTGCCTATTAACTCAAGGAAGAAGGGTAACCATTGTCAGGAACTGGCAAAAGGTATGCAGAGAGCGCAAGTAGGCCATTTTCTGGACATGGTGTGGCATCTGCTCTATTTTCCTCACTTGCTTGTGCAGAGCAGCTGTCCACAAAGCTGACTGGGAAAAAGGAACCACTGTCACTGCCAATCACCCAGGAAGAGACTCATGCCTTTCTGTTTCCAGACATCTCCAAAAGTTTCAATCAAGTTGTCAGCATATATTATTGCTGATTTGGGGACATAGAGAACAGCCTTCTCCCATATATATATAAATATATATAATATGTATGGATATATACCATACTTTACTGCCTAAGCTTTAAAAGCTTTGGTCTTTCCAAGTCTCTGTTGAGTAGATCTAGCTGCTTCTGATTCTGTTCCAAAAGTCTTCTTTGGGATGAATGAATGAAACCCAGTTCTGGCAGGTTCTAACACTCCTCCTGTGGTCTCAGGGTCTCAGACAAATCACCAGTCCTGCCTCTTCTTTCCAAGAAAAGGCACTCCAATGGGCAATCTCATAGTGGGAACTCTGGAAGCAGCAGTGTCTCATCTTAGCCCAGCCAGCCAAAAATACTCATTTAAACTGACTGTATTCTTGTGGCTACCTAACTAGCATCTTTACCAGTGAATATGATTCCATGCTTTGGGCAAGTCCAGGTTGCAGACAACTGCAGAAAGATGCATGGCCAATCTGTGCTTGTAAAACCTGGTTAACCAAGAGAACTACACCAAGTGGATATCACTCCCACCTATAGGCCGGTGTGTCTCTCACAAATTGCTTTATTTACAACATCAAATACTGTTAACTTGGTTAGATAATCTAAGACATACTTTCATGTAGTCTGAGTCACTATACTTTTTGCTCCAAAATGAAGCATGCATTTAAGATCTCTGAGTTTCCCTTTAGTGTCGAAAGAAGGCAATTTAAAAAACTAATTAAAAAGAATTCCTCCTGGATTCATTCTTCCATCTTCCTCCGAGGTTAGTACTAAAGATGAACCAACATCATACTGGATTGAGCAAGTCACCAGACTGTATTTTAATAAAGCTGATGTGAATTTTGACCCTTGAACAGTGGTCATGGTGAGCAGTTTCTTTTTATCTATTAGCATCCACAAAAGAGTTCTAGGCATTTATGCTTAGAGAAAATCACCTGATTATTTCAGTGGAACAAGATGGACAGCCAAGGTCAATGAAGCATTGCAAGTTTTCCAGTCCTTGCTGGAGGCGGAATAGGGACTGACTTTTCTCCCTCTCTCCCGCTTACTGTCTCTCTCTCTCTTTTAATGGCATTTAATAAATAGCAAAATAGTATCTGAGTAAAACTTTAAATAAAAACCCCAGATGATAAACTCTTGGAGGAAGAACCTATTTTTTTAAGCATAGTGTCTCCTCCTCACCCCCAACCCCTTCCTGATAATCTATTCTCACTTTCTGAAATAAACATTTTACTTTGCCAATGCTGTGAGGTGTGGGCTGGGAAGTTACTCATTCTCTCCTTTACTCACAGAACAATTTCTTAAGGCTTAAGGGATAATTTTAACTACTTCTTTCAAATGAGGAGATCTTTACTAAATTTAACATGTAATACACATTCAGATCTGGAAATCTCAGAGCCACCTGATGAGAGTTTTGCTTTGTGTTTCTTAGGCGGAGGAACTATATACCAAGTCCTCCATCTAGAGGTATCACTTGGAAGTGTCTGTAAATGTGATCTAATGTGAATTTTGGGAACAGAAGATATTTATTGAATTTCAAAGTTTAACTGAATAGCATGATAAAAGTGGATAAGAGAGAATTAAAAGATAAAGTACCCAGTCTCGAAGAGCTTATAATGTAATAAGAAAGAAGTAAAACTTAATAAAATCAAAAATCTAATAAATAGTTTTCAAACCTAAGTATAGGTGCTTGACTCCTTTCTCCTCCTAAGGTCATCACTGGGCAGATGTGTCAGTTTGCATAAGTTTGGGACAGAAAAGAGGAAAGGAGTTGTTTGCCAATCATAGAGTCAGAAAAGAGAGGAGATCCTATCTGCAAACCAAAGCTCCAAGTGCTCCTGAGACAGCCTAGGAGCAGTGAAATGATTTTCCTTATAAGGCTCTGGGATAGGGGAGCTGAAACATCCTAGACCTGACAAGAGACCAGTACATCTCGGGGAGCCTGGGGGAAAATCCAAGGATACTCCAGATGCTTGAGGAGGTCAACAAGCTGCCCAGGCCAGTACCTCAGTGGCCCTAGGAGGGGCTTCCATAGTCTAAAGAGTTGTGACATGCTGAGGTGAACCTTTCTTTTATCTCAAGATCTGGGAGGAGCCAGGGAATCTTGTGACTCCTCTCCCCACCCATTAATTCCGGGACTGCAGTTGGTTGGCTTGTTGTCACCAACAAAATGAAACATATCTTCTTTGTCTGACAATTTACAATTGCCTGGAAGATAGGCCTGCCGGTTCTAAGGAATCTCCCTCCTGATGATAATAGTACCAGACTGCTTGTGGGACCACACCAGGATGAGAAAAAATATATTAATGTTCAAGAAACTATGCTGGAAGCCTATGAGGACATAATTCCCACATAAAATGCGTATTTCTGGATAGTACTTGATGGGTGGTTGTTATCTCCTGAACTTTCTCCTGGCAAATCCTGTTTGCTGTTATCCCTTCTTCAAACACTTAGCGTTCCTCTTTCTTCTCTGCTTCCCGGGCCTGCTGCTGGTGGAATATTTACGTTTGCAGTTGTCTCTTATGCTCCTAAGCTAAACCACTGCATCTCCAAAATTCTCCTCTTCATCCTTAAGTTCTTTAAACCCTTCATTTATGGCAGGGCGCGTTGGCTCACGCATGTAATCCCAGCACTTTGGGAGGTCGAGATGGGTGAATCGCGAGTTCAGGAGATCGAGATCATCCTGGCCAACACGGTGAAACCCTGTCTCTACTAAAAATACAAAAAAAATTAGCCGGCCTTAGTGGCGGGCGCCTGTAGCTCCAGCTACTTGGGAGCCTGAGGCAGGAGAATGGCATGAACCCGGGAGGCGGAGCTTGCAGTGAGCTGAGATCATGCCACTGCACTCCAGCCTGGGGGACCGAGCGAGACTCTGTCTCAAAAAACCAAAAAACAAAAAACCTTCATTTATGCAATCCTGTTCCATAGCATATCTTTTCTATTCTATTGTTTTGCTTTTCTTTGCAATGTTTCTTGAACTTGAGCTTTTCCTGTACACATAACCTCATTCACAAGTGGTTTCCTTGCCTCCTTTCTGAATTTTATCTTCCTGTCCTTCTTGGCCAACTTTTTTTTTTTTTTCCTTCTCTGCCTCTACTATTTTGTCTAATGATTTCTTCTGTTTCCTTCTGCTGTCTTCCCTTGTTGCTTTTTAAATCAGCCTCTTCCTGTAAGTCTTGAAGGGCCCTTGCACAAAGTTCATATTCAAGTCCTGCTCTTTTCCATATTTCTGTGAAATATGTTCCACCTTCTCTTGGAAGACTTTTTGCAAAAAGGTTTCAATTTTCTGCTTTGTCTCCTCTTTCTCCAGCTTATCTGTTCATTCTCAAGTTTAATCTGTGCATTTTCTTTTTCCATAAGGTGCACCTCCTCTTCCTCTAGCTGTTTCACTACCTGTTTTTGCACCTGGATGCTGGTGACCTGGGCATTCTGATCCAGGTGCATGTTCTCCTCCAGCTCTTTCTGGAGCTCTTGAGCTTCTCATCTTTCCTTGGCTGATTAGTCTTCTGCCCAGAGTTCTGAGAACATCCTCTCTTTCACCAGTTTCTGCCTCTTCAGCTTTTCATTAAATTCTACCTCTGCTTCTCTGCTTTCTGCTCTTCACGTGTCTTCTCATGGATACAAAGCAATTGACCACAGAGATGCTTGCGGCATGCCCTGAATCACTGTCTAGCTTTTCATTCACAAAATTCTATCTCTGTTTTCCTTCTGTTTTAATGATCTGACTTTCTCTCTCATTCTATCTTGTTTTTCTCCTCCATTATTGCTTCTTTCAATTGCATTTCATTCCGTAAAATACTCATTTTCCTCCGAGGCTAGCTTATTTTATCTTTCTTCAGTGTTGATGGAATACTTACTTTTAACAGGTATGAGCAGGCTGAAAGAGAGCCATCCCTCTAAATGATTAGGACAGGTGACTTTCCTCAAGCTGGATTTTAAATGTAATAGCAGAAATAATATTAAAAAAATCTTAAAACACAAAAGACAGTAAATTTAAAGCAAGAAAGGTAACCTTTAAAAATGAAGATTGTGAAAAACAGCATAGACACTGCTGAATATTGTCAGCAATGACCCAAAATGTTAGTGTAAGGAATCATACCAGTAAACAGAAGAAAAAAATAAATGAAAATTAGCAATGAAAAGTGACAGGGTAGGATACACTCATGAAATAAATCATTTCAATTAGTAAGACTTTCAGAAGGCGAGAAAGAAAAAGACGAATAACAAAAATCAAAGAATTAATATTAAAAAATCCCTGTGAGCTGGATGAAGACTTGAGTTTTCAGATGATAAAGACCATCTAAGTGCTGGAAGTATTTAAAGAAAAGAGGAACACTCCTGGCCACATTCTAGGGTACTTAACAGACCTGTATGATCAGGAGCACTTCTTATTAAGCTTCCAGACAGAGAAAACAAGCTACAAAGAAAATATTGACACTATCGATCTTTTTTATCTGCAGTATCTTCATTGTCTTCAGTAACATAGAAGACAGTGAAGTGACATTATGGACTTTTGAGTAAAAAGAGCTGTGATTCTAGAATCCTGTTCTCAGGATGTTGTTTATGAATTGGGGTGAAGATGTGACATTTCGAGACCTATAAGGATCTAATAAGTAAACTACCCATACACATTCTTTGAAAATGTTACTGTGAAACTTCAACAAAAATTAAATCAGCGTTTCATTTTACATTAAGGAAGAATAAAATATGTCAGGGAGAAAGATGAGTGATAAATCACATAAGTGTAATTGATATGTAAAATTATCAGAAACCTATAGGGTACAGTAAGAAAACACTATTCATTCCTCTGCCTCCAAATGAAGTCTAAGGCAGGTCTAATATTGGTTATTCTCAGATAAAAACAGTATTCTCTAGTCACTTTTAAACAAAATCTGAATAATTTTATACATCAGTTAAAATGTCAGTATCATGTAAGAGTCAAAATTCTAAACTCCATTCTAAATTAAAACTTTTTTCCTTCCCTTGCTCGGAATTATCTGACAAAGACTTTAAAGCAGCTATTACAAAAATTCTCAAATGAGTAATTGTGGGCACTCTTGAAACAAATATTAAAATAGAAAGTATCAGGCAAGAAATAACATAAATAGGAACCAAATGAAAGTTTTAGAACTGTGAAATATAGTATCTAAAATTTAAAAGAAAACCCAACAGCTCACTGAATAGACTCAAAAGTAGAATAGAGATTATAGAAGAAAGAGCAAACTTGAATATAGAACAGTATAAATTATCCAGTCTGAACAACAGAAAGAAAAATGTTTGAGGAAAGAAAGAACAAAGTCTTGGGGACCTGTGATAGTGCAGAAAAGCTGTAACATACATGTAATTGGAGTTACAGAAGAGGAGGAGACATAATATGGTGCTGAAAAAATATTTGAAAAAATAATGGCTGAAAACTTCTCAAATACAATGAAAGACATAAACCTAAAGATTTAAGAAGCTAAGTGAACTGCAAACAAAATAAGTCTGAAGAAATCTAGTCCCAGAGTCATAATAATAAAACTGCTGAAAATTAAAGACAGATAACCTCTTGTAAGCACCCAGGAGGCTGGGCGTGGTGGCTCACGCCTGTAATCCCAGCACTTTGGGAGGGTGAGGCAGGCAGATCATGAGGTCAGGAGATCAAGACCATCCTGGCTAACATGGTGAAACACTGTTTCTACTAAAAATACAAAAAATTAGCCGGATGTGGTGGCAGGCACCTGTAGTCCCAGCTACTCGGCAGGCTGAGGCAGGAGAATGGCGTGAGGCGGAGCTTGCAGTGAGTCTGGGCAACAGAGAGCGACCAAAAAAAAAAAAAAAAAAAAAAAGCAATCAGGAAAAAGCATGGCACATTACCCATAGAGAAACAATAATTCAAATAATTGTGGATTTTTCATCAGAACCTGTGGAAGTCAGAAGCAATTAGCACATTTTAAAGGTGCTAAAATACCTGTCACACCAGAATTTTGTGTTCAGTGAAAATATCCTTCGGTAACAAAGGGAAAATCAGTTAAAGACAAAATAAGCAAATAATAGAGAAAGGTAATAAACCAAAAATTATTCTTTGAAAAGTCAATAAAATGTAGAAACTTCTAGCTAAATTGGTCAATTAAAAAAGAGAGGAGAGGAATAAATAATCAATATTAGTAATGAAAAAGTAAACATTACCACATGTTCTATAAACATTAAGAGGATAAGAAAAATGTCTTAAAATACTTTATGCCAATTAATTCAACAACTTAGGTAAAATGAATCATTTTTTTTAAAGAACAGCAACTACCAAAGCACACTAAAGAATAAAAGATAACTTATTTAGAGAAATTGAATTTATATTCTATCTTCTTACATAGGAAACTTCCAGATAGCTTCACTCATGAATTCTACCAAATATTTATGGAAGAAAATTATGAAATTCTACATTAACTCTTTAAGAAAATTCGGAAGAGGAAACATTTCAGAACTCATTTTATCAAGCAACACATTTCTAGGAAAGAAAATTCCAGAATAATATCCCTCATAAAGAGATAGTCAAAATTGCTCAAGAACATTTTAGCAAATTGAATCCAGTGAATGATAAAAAGTAATGCTTCATTACCAAATGAGGCTCATGACAATAGTACAATGTTGGCTTAACATTTGAAAATGAATCAGTGTAACTCCCTAGATTGACTTACACAAAATACCAAACAATATGATTGATATAGAAAAAGCATTTGGCAAAATTCAACTTACCTTATGATAAAAACTCTAACAAACTAGGAATAAAATGAAATGTCATCAGATTATTAAAAGGCTACATATGAAAATCATATAGTTTATATACATAGTATTGAGTGATTTAGTATTTTCTACCTAACATTGGGAAAAAGGTAAGAATGGCCTTATCACTATATCCATTAAATGTCATATTGGGGTAGCTAACACTACATAGAGCAAGAAAAAGAAATGAAAGACATAGATATTGGAAGGAAAGAAAACTGTTTGCAGACAACATGCTCGGGTGCATAGAAAACTCTAAGGAATCTACAAAAACTAATATACAACTAATAGGCACATTCAGCAATGTTGCAAGTTACAAAGTCAATATATAAAATTAGTTGTAGTTTTACATATTTGCAATAAACAATTGAAAATAGAAATAGAAATACCATTCATTATAGCATCAAAGAACAAGAGATACTATGGAATAAATTTAATAAAAGACATACCAGACATGGACTGGGCGTGGTGGCTCACGCCTGTAATCCCAGCACTTTGGAGGCCGAGGTGGGCGAATTACCAGGTCAAGAGATTGAAACCATCTGGCCAACATGGTGAAATCCCGTCTCTACCAAAAATACAAAAATTAGCTGGGTGTGGTGGCATGCTCCTGTAGTCCCAGCTACTCAGGAGGCTGAGGCAGGCAAATTGCTTGAACCCAGGCGGTGGAGGTTGCAGCGAGCCAAGATAGTGCCACTGCACTCCAGCCTGGCGACAGAGCGAGACTCTGTCTCAAAACAAAACAACAAAAAAACCCCCCAAAAAAGCAGACACGGAAAACAAAAACTACAAGGCATTGCTGAGAGAAACTAAAGAAAGCTTAAGTAAATGTGTAGAAATATCATTTAATGAATAAGAACATGGAATATTGTTGAGCTTTACATTTTCCTAAAATTGGTACATAGATTTAATGCAACCTCAATAAAAATTCCAGGAGCATTTTTTATAGAAATTGATATGATAACTCTGAAATTTACATGAACATAAAATCTTGAAAAAACCCAAAACACAGTTGTAAGACATACAGTGCCTAATCCTAGGACTATACAACTATGGTAATCTAAACTGTTTAAGAAAAGACTTATAGGGCAATGGGACAAAAATAGAGTTCAGAATTCAGACTTCACATATGTGTTCAATGACTTTTGACATAAATGTCAAAATAATACTATAGGGAAAGGAGAGTTTTTTCAACAAAAAGTGCTGCATCAGTTGGATATTTTTGTGTGAAATTTTTGAATCTCAAGCCTTATCTCACACCATACATCTAAATTAACTCAAGATAAATCATAGTCTGAAACATAAAATCTAAAGCTAAAAATATCCTATCAGAAAAGATAGACACAAATATTTGTGATCTTGGATTACAAAAATATTTCTGAAATAGGACACAAAAGAAAAAAATGATAAATTTGACTTCATCAAAATTAAAAATTTGCTCTTAAAGAAACATGAAAACAAACGGGAAAGCCATTGACTGGAGGAAAACTTTTGCAAAACGCATGTCTGATAAAGGATCTGTACTCGAAAACTCAATAGTAAGAAAATAACTCAATTACAGAATAAACAAAAGCTGTGTGAATGGCAGGGAAGATGTAAGAATAGCAAATATGCAAGTGAAAAAATATTCAACATATTAGTCATTAGAGTGATTAAAAGCAACAGAGTTGAACAGACCAAATATTTGCGAGAAGGTGGGGCCATTGGAGCTCATCTTTGTTGGTTGGAAATACAAAATAATACAATCAGTTTGGGAGTTTGTAATGATAAACATTCACTTAACCATCCAACCTAGCAACTCTCTGGCTATTTATCCTAGCAACCCTTTTTCTAGGTATTTATCCAAGGGAAATGAAAACATGTGTCGGCACAAAGCCTTGTATGCATACTTACAGCAGCTTTATTCCCAGTAGCCAAAACCTAGAAGCAAGTCAAGTATCCATGAAATACTAATCCACAATAAAAACGAATGAACTGCTGCTATACAGAATCATATGGATGGATCTCAAAATTATTATGCTAAGTAACAGAATCCAGACACAGAAGACTACATAATGGTATGGTTTCATTTATATAAAATTCTAAAATGAAAACCTATAGTGACTAAAAGTTGATCAGTTGTCTTTAGGAGTTAGAGGTTCCTAGGGTTTGGCAGCGGGGACGAGAGATGTATGAAAACGGGCACACAACACATTAGGGTGATAGAAATGTTTATTCTGATTGTGACTATGGTTAACCAACTGTATACAGTTGTCAAACTTATAAAATTGTACCTTTAAAAATAATACATTTTAATGCATGCAAATTATACATAAACAATCTAATTAATTTAAAAATAGCTAACAAAAAGTCTTTAATAATACTGTTGTAAGCCTCTGTGGGACTCACTGCTACCTGTTGTATGAGTTACACAATTTTAACAATCTGCTCAGGTCAGTGATATTAGCTAGTAATTATTACGTGCTTACTGCATAGTAGGTACTGCTTTGAGTGATTTTACAGTTTTTGCTAATTTAATCTTACCAATAACTGTGAAGGAAATAGTGTTATCTCTCTTTGACAGATAAGGAAAATGATTACAAAAAATTTAATTAACAGCTAGTAAGTGGAAAATGTATATTTTGAAAGAGGCATTAGAGACCAGTGGTTAGAGATTCTTAACCACTATTATATATTGAGAGGCGACACAGAAAACGTTACATGCTAATATAATGCACTATGACTAGTCTCAGGCGAAGGGTATATGCAAAAAATCCATAAATTCAGGGAGGGTGAGACTTGGTTTGGGGAAGAACTTATTGGAAAAAGTAATTCTAGCTTTGAGTCTGATGAAATGGGAAGAATTTGAATTGTTAATTAGTGTTAAAAATGTGATGTCACTGAATGTCACCTGACATTATATAGCACACTTTACTTCCCCATCACACCAATTGTTTTATTCTTGGGCTCAACGAAATAAATGATGTTAGTAACAAGAGATGAAGCAACCACAGTGTCTTATCAGCAAAGGCTATATCAATTTGTTAATTGTAATTTTGTGTGCTTTAAAATCAAAGATCATTCGTACATGAAACTCTAAAATATCTTATTAGATTCAACATTAAAAGCCATATTTAGAGAGAGTTTTTGAAAAATTGAAAGAAAAAACTTCCCACTTAAAAAAAAGACTTAAAATGCAGTTCTCAATCATTCCAGCAGATGGCAATACAATCATTGTTAAAAAGTTAAGTTTCGTCAAACTGGAAAAAAAGGGCAAATGAAAACAACCTATCCTTTTTTATTTTGTTTTATTTTTATTTTATTTCTTTTGATTTTTCTCCTCTGTGGTGAGCCCTTTTTGGTTGCTAAAACAATTCTACACCTAATGTTTTTAAAGCTATATAGCCTGCTAAGGACCTAATTATGACCTCCCTTAAATGCCAAGATAGAAATACTAATCTATATTTTTAATTGTAGTGAGAACACTTAACATGAGTTTTATCCTTTTAACAAATTTTACAGTGTACTACACAGTATTGTTAACTAAAGGGATAGTGTTGTAGACATATCTTTATTCTGTAGAGATAGATGGCTTTGAGTAAGGGATGACTTGGTCAAAACTGTTCATTAGAAAAATAACTCTGAGAGGGAAAGGACAAGTGAAAGGATGTAAAAGAGAAGAATTTTTGTTAGAAAACAGGAAGAAGGCAAGGGGAAGACCTTGAAGAGAGGTAATGGGAAAACTATGGCTTAGATGAGGAAAATAACTGTAGACCCAGAAGGGAAAGAACTGAGCAACTGATTGGATGTCAGACATTCAAAAGAACGAATAGCCAAGGATAACTCTAGTGTTTTAATCTGGATTAGGGGAAAGCTAACTAGAGTACAATGGGAGAAAGACTGGGCTCGGACCAAAGGGAGTATTTTCAGGTGCCCTTGTGCATCTACACAGATTTAACTTAGCAGTTGAAAATTGGGTCTCCTGTTTAGATTAAGAAGTAAAATTTAAGACAGACACAAACACAAAGTGGATATTTGTGGCCTTAGGAGTAGATAAGAAAGTCACAGAGAGATAAAGGCCAAAGTCCTAAGAAACGTCTAGATAATGCTTGCATTTAGGAGAAACCAATGATATGGTTACGTTTAACAAAATTCTCAGGTGGCTGTAGTGTCTTAGAAGGCTGCTAAGAAGGATACATGGAACAAGTGTAAGGAATATTTCATTAAGTTTGAGAAGATGATTAGAACAGAGGCCATTGGACTTTAAGAAATTTAATGGGGTAGAAAGCAGATTATCATGAGAAAGAAGTGGAGAGGCTGTAAGAAAGTCTGAAATCTCTTTTTAAAAGTTTGACAGTCAAGGGAAGGGAAGAAATCATTCCCTTCTAGTAGTTTGACTAGACAGTAGGAATAGGGAAATCTTTTTTTTTTTTTAAACGGAGTCTTACTCTGTTGTCAGGCTGGAGTGCAGTGGCGCAATCTCGGCTCCCTGCAACCTCCGCCTCCCGTGTTCAAGCAATTCTCCTGCCTCAGCCTCCCGAGTAGCTGGGACTACAGGTGCGCTCCACCACGCCCAGCTAATTTTTGTATTTTTAGTAGAGACGGGGCTTCACTGTGTTGGCCAGGAAGGTCTTGATCACTTGACCTTGTGATCTGCCTGCCTTGGCCTCCCAAAGTGCTGGGATTACGGGCGTGAGCCACCGCGCCCTGCCTGGAACCGGGAAATCTTTATACAACAGAGGGCCTTGAACATGGTCTGCGTGAAGGAGACATTTGAAATTATACTAAAGTTGTTTTCTTTTCTTAAATAGCATGTAGATAATTTAATGAAATGGCATAACTTCATTTAACAGAAGTTTTGTGGATGTAAGAAAAATTAGACATATAATTTTAAAGCATATTTTGCAACCTGTTTCTCATTATTTTTTATTCATCCTGTGTCTGCTTGGCTCCTCTCTGTTGCTGATATCTGCAGCTTTGGGACTATGAGAGTTAGTCATGCTAATTACATCTGTTCTCAGCAGCCAATGTCTTCTGACATTGTGGCAAGTGATAAGTCTGAGGGGGCTGTCGTAGAGTCAACCAAGCATTAAAAATCATAGAAAGCTCTAAAGCCTATTGCTCTCTTATGATATGTGAGTATGTTTTCTTGTCAAGGTTTGTAGAGAGCTTTTCATTGTCTCCTTTCTGCTTTTTTTCCTTAAGGAAAAGAACAATTAGCTTGCGATGCTGTATCTTGTTGGCAGAATTACCAAGGTGTAGAATTTGCTGCTTGCTCCTAGAGCTTTGGTGTCGTGGTGTCATTTGTGTGCAAAGGAATCTGCAAAGGCTGCCAATTGAATCTGTCTAGGGAAAAAATAACATGACTTTGAGAAGCAAACAACTGAGTCTGCCATGAAATATGATAAACATATGGGTTTCATTAAAAACTCATGGCAAGACAAAGTCTTCAAACACAGAGGAAAGAGGAGAAAAAACAGGAAGAAGGCAAGGGGAATCCCCAAGTAAATTGTATCTATTCTTTATTGCACAGTTAAAGGCTTGTCTATAAGTTCCTAAACACCTGTCTCTAATTCTTTGAAAGCCTGTACCATATCTGTCAATAGTTTCATCAAGTGAAAGATGAAATTAACTCCGACCTTTCGTATCCCCACTGACATGTTAGAAGGGCTGTCAATTCTGAGAGCTGCACGATGCAAATTTTCATGCAAATCACAACCCAGTTACAGAGGAAGAGCTGAAATCATCTTTTTCTTAAATCTTTAACAATCAGGAATATAATTGTGTAAACTGGAGCTTATTTCTATTAGGGAGGACATGCCACTTGTTTGCTCCTTTTTATATTTTTACGAAACTGATTGATTGGATGGTAATCACATTGTACAACTATTATCCTGATCATTGCTTTGGAAATCATAGGAAGTCAAACTCACAGGGAACATATTCTCAGAATAAATCTTCCTTCTTTCAGTGAAGCTTGTTTGCTTTGTGGTTTCCTTGGGTTGGATTTTAAGATCCTTAAGGACAAAACGTTGTTCTTATTCTTTTTGTTTGTTTAGACGGAGTCTCACTCTGTCACCCATGATGGAGTGCAGTGGCGTGATCTCAGCTCACTGCAACCTCTCCCTCCTGGGTTTAAGCTATTCTTCTGCCTCAGCCTCCCAACTAGCTGGGACTACAGGCACCCACCACCATTCCCGGCTAATTTTTGTATTTTTAGTAGAGATGGGGTTTCACCATATTGGCCAGCCTGGTTTCGAAATCCCGACCTTGTGATCTGCCCGCCTCAGCCTCCCAAAGTATTCATTTTTTTTTTAACCCTCTAAATCTTTTTATACAGTGTGTTAAAAAAATACTATCTGTTTAACACTTTTAAATTTTGGCAGTCACTTTGGTTTCCTAGTCAACAGCCATTCTCCATTTCAGTGCCAACAGAACCCTGATTGTGCTTGGTGACAAGGGACTATAGGGAGAGAGAGGAGTCCTCCCTTAGACCAAGGGATAAGTGCTTTAAACCAGTTTGGGCAATCCTATCCCCTCACCTGTGGTTGGTTTGGAGTGGGACATGTACTGTAAGCCAGTTCTGGCCAATGAGATCTGAGGGGAGGTTTGTTGGACCTTTGGGATATTTTTCTTCCTCTGCTGTAAAGAGGAAAACATAGAAGAAGCCCCTTCCCCAAACTACTTTTTAAGACAATTGTGTGAGGACATCGTGTTTATAGCTGTGGCAGACTCAAGGGGAATCCAAAATAACTGTGGAAAGTTAACGCATACTGATGATACTGCTTAGCTACCGAACTCACCAATGCTGGAAATTACTTCTGGACCTCTGGTGATGAGAGGTAATGAATGCCTTCATAATTTTGGATTCTTTGTACCTTGTAGCCAGAAACATTCTAACTGAGGCAGCAATTTAAAAAGGTTTCTCACATTATCTCCTTGGATTCTGTTAACAATTTTTTATTTTAGTCCACAGAAGACATCGAGACTCAAAATGTCTGAATGACATGCCTAACCTGACACAACTCAGGTAGCTGACTTAATATTGAAATCATAATTTGGTGACCACTGACAAAAGCTTTTTAATGCACTTTTAATTTGTACGGAGTCAGGACTAGTAAAGGGTGACTGAAACGAAGGATGCTGCAATTTTGTGGAAATTTCCTTTGTTCCTCAGGCAGATTCTCCAAAATATTTATGTCTATTGAAGTCCGAACTCCTCTTAATACCTGTCAGAACTCATGTTAGAGTGCCCAGACCTCAAGATTTGTAAGGAAGTTCTTCTTCACATTTGTCCTGCTTCTTCCTTCCTTCCCCTGATTTGTTCTGAAAGCATGGTCTGTTCTCATTTCTAATAAAAGGCACCTGTTCAGAGTTACTTGAGCGCTTAAATGTAGCACAACCTCCCAGGAGAACACTTGTCCTTTCTTTCTCTGGTCTATCTTAATAGGGCATGGCAAAATGTGATTCTCATTTGCACCTACATTTTCATAGGATGGGGGTTAGCCAATTTACTTCACACTGGCTCAGACTTAGACCTCCTCAGAATCCATGGGTTCTTCCAGACTCATTCCCATGCTGTTTAGACTTCACGAATGCCTATCGTTAAAGCGCTGCCTCCCACCCCATAAACGATTACTGGGAGCAAATATGATTATTATTTCTTTGCATTAACATGGATTCCTCAGGAAATGAAGCATGGCATGAACTTACAAGCTAGTGCTTTCATGAGGGTGGGGATGCAGTCTCAGGAAATCTAGAGTCAAAGACAGCAGATACATTCCAGAACTGGCCATAGCTTTCCAATATATATGGCTGGTTGCTTATCTTGCAGAACATTGTTAGGAAAGTTGTACGGGACTCTTATGCATCAGAATTGTCTATAGAGGAAGAAAAGAGGTGAAAACACTTATCTGCTGGATTTTTCCTCATCTCAGGTCGTACATGACTCCAAGTTCACTGGCTAAGGGAATGGCTCTCCTGCAGTTTCAGGTTGCGTCCTGCTTGCCAGGCAGCCTTGAGGGGAGCCAGAGCCTAAACGGATCCTGTAAGGCCAGAGCACAGGTTGAACTTTCTCATCCTGGCAGTTGCTGCCACACACGAGGTCTAAGGGGGTGGCTCCGCTGGAGTTTGATACCTGTCTCTGGGGCTACTCTTGCTGGCTAGAAATCAAAGTAAGTGGTCAAGTGTCAGCATGGGGGTGTTGTGAGCCAAGTTCATTGGATATGAGTGATGTACAAAGTGACTTCAAATCCAATCTCTGTTCTAAACAGGCTGAAAATAGTTCTCTTCCTTTTTATTTTTTAAAAGCAATTTTTATACCTCAAAGATTTGTTTTTTTCTTCATTTTGAAGGAGCTGAATCTAACTTAGGGGTTGGTGTCCTCATTACTGCTTTACCAGGCTTCAGAGCCACGGGTAAATGGATCAGTGCTGATTTTCATGGATGAATAAATTCAGTAATTCTTATTATCCTAAGCATATACAAATGATAAAATCCTATTTTGTATTTTTGCCGTGCAGAACATTCTTTCACTGCAGGTGAATGGATTATTTTTAAGAATTTGAGATCTTTGGCCGGGAACGGTGGCTCACGCCTGTAATCCCAGCACTTTGGGAGGCCAAGGCAGGCGGATCATGAGGTCAGGAGATTGAGACGATCCTGGCTAACACGGTGAAACCCCGTCTCTATTAAAAATACAAAAAAATTAGCTGGGCGTGGTGACGGGCGCCTGTAGTCCCAGCTACTCGGGAGGCTGAGGCAGGAGAATGGCGTGAACCCGGGAGGCAGAGCTTGTAGTGAGCCGAGATCGCGCCACTGCACTCCAGCCTAGATGACAGAGCGAGACTCCATCTCAAAATAAATAAGTAAGAAAAACAAATAAAAGAAAGAATTTGAGATCTTGATATTGGTTAACTTGTGTTACTACAACCTTACATTTTATCAGCGCGAAACACAAATCTCAAATGTGTTTTGTCTTGCACAATATGTTTTGTTGAGTAGGCTGAATTTTTAATTTTCTCCATTGCTTTCATAAAACACGAGTAAACTGATGAGTTTAAATTATATAAATCCAACAAGGATATAAAGCACTAGATTAATTCAAGGTGAAGGAGATGAGGTTGAAGAAGATACAATTCAGACTATAAAAAATTATTTTAGTTCTGGGGCAGACTTTTGAACTACATTGTTACTTCTTAGTTAAATTTTCTTATGTTTGTGGAAACTTTTGATAAAAGATTTTTCTTCTTTCAGTGATAAGCCAACTTCCACCAATGGAATTTCTTCTCTGTAAAAAATCTCTCAGCAATATATGGAAACTCATCTGAAAGGGCAGATCTGAAGACATAAAGCTGATTGAATTCCTGATGTCAGTTGCAAATAATTGAACTGCATTCCTGCTAGTGCTTGTCACTGACAAATATAATTTAACCAATGATTCTTAGTGAAAAGGATAACATTTGCTATAAGAAGTCCAGGAATCCCGCTCACTATGGCAGGGGCAAGGCTTGATGTCCCGTTTTAACTGAATATTGCATTTTGTTAACCAGGCCCTGCATCTCATGACGTTTGTGATGAAACTAAGGCATTTCAGCTACTCCCATAGCCACAGCTCTGGAGCGATTTATGATTTTGGTGAAGTGCTCTCAGTTTTGGTGAACACTGTTAGAATAAAATATCATCTGAGGAAGAGTGGCTGCTAGGGGAAAAAGTCAACTAGAAATGATTTCCTAGGTCTAATAATAATCATTATGGAATACTAGAAAGAGCATAGTGTCAGGATTTTGACACATTTAAGTTTTATTCCTGTCTACATCATTCAGTAGCTCTTTGTACTAGAATGTGATTTCAAAATTTTCTGAACCTCAGTTTTCTTCTCTGCAAAAATGGAAAAGCTGATAGTAACCTCAAAGGGCTACTGGGAAAAATGAAATGAGATGTATGGAACTAGCAGTCTCACTGCCTCACACATAGTAGGTGCCCAATAAGAGTTCTACTCCTCTTCTTCTCTTTCCTGCTCCGCCCAAATCACCATCCTCTCAACATTCTTACAGACCAGGTATCTGTAGACTGCTGGTTGGTTTATATGACAGTTATTCCTAATCTCCTATCTGAATGTCTTCTGATCTCCATGCTGAAAAAGCTATAAATTGCTTTTCAAGCTTCCCTAGCATCTCGTGATGGAGGACATATTAGGTTGGTGCAAAAGTAATGGCATTGTGTTGCCATTAAAAGTAATGGCAAAATTACTTTTAATGGCAAAAACTGCCATTACTTTTGCACTAACCTAATACTTCTGGCCAATAGAACAAAAAAGAAAGTCTCCTGAGAGTTTTCAAAGAATGTTTTTGCTTTACTGATAAACAGACAGAACCAACTGGAAACACTCTATTTTCTTCCTACATTGAATTCCTGGGTCTATGATAACAAGTTACAGCAGCCACAAGAAATTAATACAGTTACCGATTGAAAGGCCTTATTGATACAGAAGGGGGGCAGGGAACTTCTGGGTAGACGAGGGCAGGGTTTCTGGTGAGGGCTCCACCCTCGGGCCTGTGCTCACGGACCTAAGTGAGAACAGGCACTCCTGTTTTCATGTCCAAATGTTGCATTTTCCAACACCACTCTGGTCCACCATGCCCCCGTCCTGTGCCCATATAAGCCTGAGACCTTAGTGGGCCCAGACACAATCAGCTGAATGTCAAGAGGAGCAGAGGAACACACCCACAGACACCCACAGACATTGGCAGACCAGTGACGGTGAAACAACCCAGACACCAAGGAGAGTTTGACTGGGGGTGGTCAGAGGCAAGTCTGGCCACTGGGTGGTCCAACTCCAGGGGAAGACCACCTTTCCACTCCATTCCCACTTCTGGCTCCCCATCCATCTGGCTGAGACTCACCTCCATTACTCAGTAAAACCTTGCACTATCCTCCAAGCTCACATGTGATCTGATTTTTCTGGCACACTGGGCAAGAACTCGGGATACAGAAAGTTGTCACACCGGCCCTCTGCCTTTGCAATAAGGAAGAGGGTCTAATTGAGCTGATTAACACAAGCCATCTGCAGATGGCAAAGCTGAAAGGGCGCACCGTTAACACACACTAACTTGGGCTTTGAGAGTCATACACATCCACCCCTAGACACTGCCGTGGGGCCAGAGCCCAAAAAACACTCCACAGGGCCTCTATACCTGCCTGTCTGCATGATCCCCCTTGGGGTTTGAGCAGTGGGGCTACTGAAGGAGCAAACCACACTCCTGTTGAACATCCAGTGAGAGGGATAAGGGAACTCTCCCATTTCATTATGACTTTATTTTAGGATATGAGTAATAATGATCACTGATATTTATTGAATGCTGTCTGTGGACAGGCAAGCACACTAACCACTATGTGGATGATCTCATTTAATCCCCACAACAACATAGGAGCAGACACTCCTATTACCTCCATTTCACAGCAAGGAGAGCTGCTCCAAGGAAGACCAGGAAACCTACCCACACAGTGAGGGAGCGCTTTTGAAAGAATTTGAACTTGGGCCACCTGATTCCTTAGCCATTATAGCTTTGCTCTGAAAGAAATAAGAGATTTGCTGTATAAATTCCCAGTTACAACTCTAAGTTGAGTTATTAAGTAAAACAATTGTGTAGTGTTGACATCTGTAACTGGGGACAGCTAGGTCCTTTAACTGCCCTAAGATTACTCCCTCATAGATTAACAAATGAGTAACTAACATGTGGCAGATGCTGAGTTGAGCCCCAAGTATGTGAATACAACTAAGACTCACAGCCTTGCCTCACCAGGCTTACCATCTATACCAGAAACAGTCCCTCTAGTCACCGTGTCTCATCATTCCTTCACAATGCCATCCCGTATGGCAACCTTAGCCATTACATCCACAATTCCGTATCAAAATAGAACACCTTACAGATTTCATAAAACCAAATCTAATTCGATTTTCTTTAACTTGGAATTATTTACATTCTTACTTTTCTCCACATACCTATTTAATGGAAAAGAAATAGAAAAATTGAAATCATTCTTTTCAGTAACCTCCACAACAGGGTTACTAATTACCTCCTACCTCTGCTGAACATTTCATTGACAAGTCTTTCGAATTGGCGTCTCAGTGTTCTTCACGTGATTGTTTCATAGGTTCTAATGATAAAGCATGTGTTTTAGGAGCACAAAAACCAGTTACTGTAAGGCTAAGATTTCCTTACACCTATTATTTCTTATTTTTAATTAGCCTATGTGTTTCTTCTTCTGTCTAAAAAGTGAATAACTGAAGAATTCGATTACCTACTCATATTCTACAGAAAGGTTATAGGATAGATTAAGTTATCAACATCTTAATTTGTGCGTTTATTTTTCTTCAGGCTTTTTCTTCTTTCCTGTCTGATCCAATAAGGTAGGATTTTATAGTTCCTTGCCCTAGGGAAAATAGAAATATTTTCATGACCACAGTTCTTCCTACTTTTGCAAAAGGCTAAACTACTTGTCTATGAAGCCAGGTTAGATCGCCAGCATGAAACTTCCTAGTAAGAGTGAAAAAGAACTGATATTAGCAGGTATTTAATCAAGTAATTTAGCAATACAGTGTTAGTTAACACAGAATATATGTATCGTTAGCATACATGTTAGCATATTTGCAGTAAAAGAGTATTTATATCATGTGTTTGAACAGACAATTATTAAGACAAATTTATTTACAGCTGGGTCGAAGGTTTCTTCTTAAATGATAATGCTGCCAATACTTCATGAAAATAGAGATAATAAAACTGGAAACTCTTCACAAACATTCATTTGGAGCCCTATAGCTTAATTATTTTAGCTTTTTACTTTTATGAATTTAAGTTCACTGTTTTCTTCTTTTTTTAAGTTATAAAATGATTTTTTAAAATTATGGGATAAAGGTAGTTACTTTGTCTAAAATTCTTATTTGTTTAAGTGAACAAATAACTAGTCATTGGCCTATTTAAAAAAAAAACTTTTCCAAAATGTTGCTTAGGAAACAAGTCTGGATTTAATTTTTGAGAAATGCACACACAAATTGAAAAAAAATGGAAATTCTATCTTCTTCACTCTTTTGTGCACTTTTAAAAACTGCTGACACTACTTTAAAAAATCAACCACTGAAAAGTGTTTCTTAACCTACACTCACAATCTATGAGACTATGTTAACAATCTTGAAAATCTCTCTATAAAATTTTCATATTCATTGTTTGTGGTGGACCTACGTAATTCTGTTTCCTTAAGCCTCGAAAAGCAAAGATGCTTTTAAAATGGGTTAAACTAAGAATAGTTTGAATTCTGAATGATTAAACTTGAAAGATTCCAGATCTTTGTGTCATATTGACATTCTCTTTTGTTGAACTACCTCAAATATCACAAAATAGCCATTTAATAAAGGAAAGCCAAATATATTTATTAGAACTCACTGCAGTGAGGTAGAACACCACCTTGCCAGGGTATCAGCTGTACCTCCCAAGGGGGAGTACATGTTCACAGGACATTGGGGTCTAAGGTATTTCATGATGGAAGGAGGATAGAGATTGGGGAAAATTTGTGAGATGGTAGTTTAGTATTGGTGGATGGAGTAAGGTGAGTATCTTATGGGAAGAACTGATTAAATATTATTTGACAGGTGAGCTCTTTGCCCAAGTAATCAAACTGGTGTCTCAGATAAATTGATTTGCATGAATATCTTGAAGCAAACAATATTTAGTGGTTTATAGTCTTTACCTTTCCTGGGTAAAATTTTCATGAAAGAACTAAATCATGTTAATACAGGTTATTTCAGTTTGCATTTTTTGTTTTGACATACATCTAGTTTACTCTTTTTACAGAGATTCAGAGTTGTGAGTTCAAACTGCTACCACAGTATAGGTAAGCCTATGAGCTTTGGGAAAATTTGTATTGTTAGATATAGTCTACTGTGTTCAGCAAAAAGAGTTGTGGAAGGGTTGCAGTTAGTAGAAGATGGGAAAGATGGAAAAAAGATATACCATTAAATTTGTGGCTGTGAACTCTTGGCTGTATTTGAGGTGGAATGATTTTTACCACTCAGAATCATCTTTAGAATATGATATACCAGGACTATTACTTTCAGGTCCACATTTTACAGAGTGCTGTCCTGATGTGGGACCAGAGGACTTACTCTGAGAAGGAAGCAAAATTTGCTAGCAAAATACTCAATGCTTAGAAGGAATGTTAATGACAAAACCTTTGTGTAGGCAAGAGGCAAGGTAGTTGTGACCATATATATCTGCATGACAAGAATGATGTCTACACTTATTTATTTTCAATTAATAAATCATTTTGGCTGCTAACCAACAAAGCATACCAGTTTCCAGTTTTTCCTCAGTTATAGACTTTGCTTTAATTATTTTATGTTAGCTAATGATTCTACTATCAGGTTTGGTGTATTTTGGATGGTGAGATCAATTCCGTACAGACTGTAAGAGGTAAGTCTTTGTCCAAATTCGTAATTATATTTCTAATTGCCTGTGTACAAATATTTGTAGTTGTTCTGTGACTTTACTAGCTTAAATTCTACTATTGATTCTAGTTAATTACTTGGGTCTTCTCCCAGGCTGCTAGTTTGGCCATTCTTTGATATTCTGAAATAAGCATAAAGGGAAGTGGGCTCCATTTTCCCTGCTAAGCTGAGAGATGTGCCTCAGGGGTAGTAAGTTAGAAGTGACCAGCAAGAGTAAAACAGCCAATCAATAGCTGCTTATTGACAGTGTGACCTCAGGCAGGTCACTTAAACCAACTGAACCTTTTCATCTGTATATGAAGAAAACATAACGCTTGTCTCTTAATGTTGTTATGAGAATTAAATGGAGAAAATATACATTGAGCATCGAGCAGAATGCTTGATACATAATCATTAATGATTGCTGCTATTGTATTTATTAAAGATTTTTCATAAATATGTTACATATTTGCTATATATAAAAATACATGGCATAGAGCAAAATAATTGGTATTTTATCTCTATATTCTCCAAATGGAGAGTTAGATGAATTGGTATCATCTGTACTAGGAAATCATGGGGGGGAAATATCAATAACAGAATGATTGGTATGTGGTATCTCTTTATAGTTACAGGTATTTTGAATACCTACAACATATGCCTTGGTAATTTTTTGCTGCTATCATTTTTGTGATTGTTATTTCCATCTTACAGCTTTATTTTCTTCCTGACTACTGGTGGTATTCTAAGTATGTTAGCAAATGTGTTCTTCTTATGGTGCATTCATTTTCAACCAGAAAGCTAATAGAATTTGAAGTATTCACTAAGTATGCAAGGGTTTCTTTGAAGAATATTTGATCATAGTGATGTTTGAGTTTTGTTTGCTCAAGTCTTACCTAACAAAACCTGTTCCATTACCCCCTTATTGTTCAAATGATAAGATGTGGAAAACGGAGGAGAATAAATGGAAGAGTTTCAGCATTAGAAATAAAGTAGTCAAGTTGGGAGCCCATGAATCTGCTCTGTTAAGACTTGCCCTATAGAAAGTGATTTTTTCCTTACAACTTTGTTAAATCATCAAGTAGAAATGAAAAATTAAACAGATGTGAAACTGGAGTTCTTTAGAATGAAACACTACAAATGTTAAAGTGAATAATTTTTTGTAATAATCAAACTCTAAAGGTAGAACAAATGTTATTTTAAAATATCACAACTTTGAGTTTACTTTGATCATGTTAGGTTTCTTAAAACAACATGCTAAATGAATTTATTCTCAAAATTCTCAGTGCCACTTATTTTCCATTGTGTCCTACTTCCCACAAGTTTGAATGAACTAATACTACTTTGGTATTTTGGATCAGATTTTTGTTGTTTGGTGGAAGACTATCAAAGTAAAGAGAGAATTGTTTTTCTTTTCTTGTTAAGTATACAGCCAGTAAGAACAACAATATTTTCAAGTTAAAGAGCCATTGCAATCTAATTGAAAACTTCAGGCTAAATACTGGAAACACTGTGTTTGACCATTCTAAAACAAAAATTGAAAACAGATTCTAGTTGACTTTAAAAAGTAATCTGGCAAATAATCAAGATAGATAATAAGCAGACACAGAAAAGACAATTAAGGAAGGAAATATTCTGAAATGAATAGAAAGAAGAAACAAGTTAAATAAATAAGGTTTAACAAATATATTCATTTGGCCAAAACATTAAAAAGATGTTCCTTTGTGTAGAGTAACTTGCTTTTCTAAAGATAACATTGAAGGAATGTTTGCAGCAAACTCTGATGTCTCTGGATTTTGCCCAGATCTAAATAAGTATTAACACCAACCATGCAAATATCTGCTGTGAACCCAAACGATCTCTTAGATCTGTTGCATCTTTCCTCCTATTCTTTGAGGACCAGAACACAAATAAAAGATGTGTACTTTGAAACCAACAGATTGCTTGAAACTCACAGAATTGAATTGGCAACTTCTGTAGGATTTGTGCTACTGATGGAATATTGGTAGAACATATGTTTTCAGTTATTTTCTCAGTTTAGGAATTAATTTAGGTGACAGTTCTTACTCTTTTGGTTGTTGTTCATTGGTAAAACTGTATATATATTATATATTTTTAAAATATACATTCAAATTATATATAATGTTTATATATAATACATATGATGCCAGATGTATATATGATTTCAAATAGAATTACTGAGATTGAATATTGAATCCTGGCTCTATCACTTTCTAACTGTAGGCTCTTGGGTAAATTATTTAACTTCTGTAAACCTGATATAATACTTATAAAATGAGGATAATTGTATAATCGACTCTATAATATTATTGTGAGAATTAAATGAGAATATGCAAAGCTCCTAGTATGCTGAATGGCACATAAGTATATTGCATGTGCCAGTCACTGTGCTAAAAGCTTTATATAGATTCTTATCTAATAAAATATATCATTTTACATGTATTATGTTTGTAAAAAGCTTTACATACTTTTTTTTTTTTTTTTGAGACAGAGTCCCACTCTTGTCACCCAGACTGGAGTGCAATGACACCATCTCAGCTCACTGCAACCTCTGCCTCCTGGGTTCAAGCGATTCTCCTGCCTCAGCCTCCTGAGTAGCTGGGATTACAGGTGCCCACCACCATGCCTGGCTAATTTTTGTATTTTTAGTAGAGATGGGGTTTCACCATGTTGGTCAGATTGGTCTTGAACTGACCTCAGGTGATCTGCCCACCTTGGCCTTCCAAAGCATACATTCTTACCCAATATAAAACAGCATTTAATATCCACATACACATGGAAGGAAGGAAGGAAGGAAGGAAGGAAAGAAGGAAGGAAGGAAGGCAGGCAGGAAGGAAGGAAGGAAGGAAGGAAGGAAAGAGAGAGAGAGGAAAGATGTCTGTTTTTTTGAGTAAAATGATCTATGAATCTTACTCAGGCAAATACTGTCATATCCTACATTTGATGTTAGTACCATGAACACCATGTTCTAAGCAACTGAAGTAATAAACTATGACTTGAGACTAGTCATCTTTGAACCATGGTATGCAGCCTTTCATGTATAGGACACGGTAAAATTTGTTAACCCTGGCATGCAGGGTGGTGTTGGGGAGCAGCTACCTGCCATAGTAGTCATAGACAGCTGGCAACAGTGGCTTGGGAAAGTCATGGAGAATAGTTCTTTTATTAAATGACAAATGGACCAAGGTAAATAATAATCACCCAAATGCACTCTTGGTCCATGTACCAAGAGTCCATAAACCACCTATGTTCTCCAGCAAAAATGATAGGGTCCAGGAGAGGCAATTGCCCATCCACGCAAAAGGGGAACTGCTTCATTTTTGGTATGCCTTGGAATGTTTCATAGGCTTTGGAGCATTGAAAAGTCTCCGTAAATCCTTAGCAAATTGAACTAATTTGAAATTGCAATTGATTCCTAGTGGTTGTTTTTTTTTTTCCTTATTTTATTTTATTTTAAGTTCTGGGGTACATGTGCAGGAGGTGCAGGTTTGTTACATAGGTAAATGTGTGCCATGGTGGTTTGCTGCACCTGTCAACCCATCACCTAGGTATTAAGCTCAGCATGTATTAGCTATTTATTCTGATGCTCTCCGTCTCCTAGTCTCCCCTCTGATAGGCCCCAGTGTAGGTTGTTCCCCTCCCCATGTCCACGTGTTCTCATTGTTCAGCTCCCAGTTATAAGTGAGAACATGTGGTATTTGGTTTTCTGTTCCTGCTTTAGTTTGCTGAGGATAACAGCTTCCAGCTTCATCTGTGTCCCTGCAAAGGACATGATCTTGTTCCTTTTTATGGCTGCATAGTATTCAATAGTGTATATGTACCACATTTTTTTTTTTTTAATCCAGTCTATCGCTGATGGGCATTTGAGTTGATTCCATGTCTTTTTCATTGTGAATAATACTGCACTGAATGTATGCATGCTTGTATCTTTATAATAGAATGATTTATATTCCTTTGGGTATATACACAGTAATAGGATTACTGGGTCAGATGATATTTTTGGTTCTAGGTCTTTGAGGAATCACCACACTGTCTTCCACAACGGTTGAACTCATTTACATTCCCACTCACAGTGTACAAGCACTCCTATTTCTCCACAGCCTCATCAGCATCTGTCATTTCTTGACTTTTTAATAATCGCTATTCTGACTGACATGAGATGGCATTTCATTGTGGTTTTGATTTGCATTTCTCTAATGGTCAGTGATGTTGAACTTTTTTTCATATGTTTGTTGGCTGCATAAATGTCTTCTTTTGAAAAGTATCTGTTCATGTCCTTAGCCCACATTTTAATGGGGTTGTTTATTTTTTGTTGTAAATTTGTTTGAGTTCTTTGTAGATTCTGGATATTGGATCTTTGTCAGATGGATACATTTCAAAAATTTTCTCCCATTCTGCAGGCGGATCTGCTCACTCTGATGATAGTTTCTTTTGCTGTGCAGAAGCGCTTTATTCTAATTAGATCTCATTTGTCATGTTTTGCTTTTGTTCCAATTGCTTTTGATGTTTTCATCATGAAATCTTTACCTGTGCCTGTGTCCTGAATGATATTGCCTAGATTTTCTTACAAGGATTATATAGTTTTTGATTTTACATTTAAGTTTTTAATCCATCTTGAGTTACTTTTTTATGATGTGTAAGGAAGGAGTCCGGTTTCAATTTTCTGCATACAGCTAGCCAGTTCTCCCAGCACCATTTATTAAATAGGAAATCCTTTCCCCATTGCTTGTTTTTGTCAGATTTGTCGAAGATTAGATGGTTGTAGATGTGCAGTCATATTTCTAGGTTCTCTATTCTGCTCCATTGATCTATGTGTCTGTTTTGGTACCAGCACCATGCTGTTTTGGTTCCTGTAGCCTTGTAGTACAGTTTGAAGTCAGGTAGCATGATGCTTCCAGCTTTGTTCTTTTTGCTTAGGCCTGTCTTGGCTATACCGGCTCTTTCTTTGGTATCATATGAATTTTAAAGTAGTCTTTTCTAATTCTGTAAGAATGTCAATGGTAGTTTAATGGGAATAGCATTGAATTTATAAATTACTTTGGGCAGTATGGCCATTTTCATGACATTGGTTCTTCCTATCCATTAGCATGGAATGTTTTTCCATTTGCTTCTGTCCTCTTTGTTTCCTCGAGCAGTGGATTGTAGTTCTCATTGAAGAGGACCTCCAATTCATATGTTAGCTGTATTTCCAGATATTTTATTCTTTTTGTAGCCATTGCAAATGGGAGTTCATTCATGATTTGGCTCTCTGTTTGTCTATTGTTGATGTATAGGAATACTTGTGATTTTTGTACATTGATTTTGTATTCTGAGACTTGAAGTAGCTCATCAGCTTAAGAAGATTTTGGGCTGAGATAGTGGGGTTTTCTAGATATAGGATTATGTGATCTGTAAACAAAGACAACTTGACTTCTTCTCTTTTTATTTGAATACCCTTTATTTTTTTTTCCTTGCCTGATTGCCCTGGTCAGAACTTCCAATACTATGTTGCATAGGAGTGTTGAGAGAGGGCAACCTTGCCTTGTGCTGGCTTTCAAGGGGAATGAGCCCAGTCTTTGCCCATTCAGTATGACATTGACTGTGGGTTTGTCATAACTGGCTCTTATTATTTTGAAGTATGTTCCATCAATACCTAGCTTATTGAGAGTTTTTAACATGAAGGGATGTTGAATTTTATCGACAGCTTTTTCTGCATCTATTGAGAACATCATGTAGTTTTTGTATTTAGTTTTATTTATGTGATGAATCACATTTATTGATTTGCTTATGTTGAACCAGCCTTGCATCCCAGGGATGAAGCCAACTTGATCATGGTGGATAAGCTCTTTGATGTGCTGCTAGATTCAGTTTGCCAGTTTTTAATTGAGGATCTTTGCATTGATGTTCATCAGGGTTATTGGTCTGAAGTTTTCTTTTTCTGTTGTATTTCTGCCAGGATTTGGTATCAGAAAGATGCTGGCCTCATAAAATGAGTTAGGGAAGAGTCCCTCCTTTTCAATTGTTTGGAATAGTTTTAGAAGAAATGGTACAGCTCCTCTTTGTACCTCTGGTAGAATTCAGCTGTAAATCCATCTGGCCCTAGGCTTTTTTTTGGTTGGTAGGTTATTTTTTTACTGCTTCAATTTCAGAACTTGTTATTGGGCTATTCAGGGATTCAACTTCTTCCTGGGTCAGTCTTGGGACTGAACTCTTGGGAGGGTGTATGTGTCCAGGAATGTATCCATTTTTTCTAGATTTTCTAGTTTATGTGCATAAAGGTGTTTATAGTATTCTCATATGATTGTTTGTATTTCTGTGGGGTCATTGATGATACACCCTTTATCATTTTTTATTGCGTCTATTTGATTCTTCTGTTTTTTCTTCTCTATTAGTGTAGCTAGCAGTCTATCTATTTTATTAATTTTTTTTTTAAAACCACCTCCTGGATTCATTGATTTTTTGAAAGGATTTTTGTATCTCTATCTCCCTCAGTTCTGCTCTGATCTTGGTTATTTCTTGCCTTCTGCTAGCTTTAGGTTTTGCTTGTTCTTGGTTTTCTAGTTCTTTTAGTTGTGATGTTAGGGTGTTGATTTCAGATCGTTCTAGCTTTTTAATGTGGGTATTTAGTGCTGTACATTTCCCTCATAACACCACTTTAACTGTGTCCCAAAGATTCTAGTACATTGTCTCTTTGTTCCCATTGGTTTTGAAGAACTTCTTGATTTCTGCCTTAATTTCATTATTTATTCAGTATTAATTCAGGAGCAGGTTGTTCAATTTCCATGTAGTTATGTGGTTTTGAGTAAGTTTCTTAACCTTGAGTTCTAATTTGATTGTGCTGTGGTCTGAGAAACTGCTTTTTATGATTTTAGCTCTTTTGCATTTGCTGAAGAGTGTTTTGCTTCCAATTATGTGATTGATTTTGGAGTAAGTGTCATGTGGCACTGAGAAGAATGTATATTCTGTTGTTCTTGGGTAGAGAGCTCTGTAGATATATATCAGGTCCACTTGATCCAGAGCTGAGTTCAAGTCCTGAATATCCTTCTCAATTTTCTGTCTTGATGATCTGTGTAATATTGACAATGAGGTATTAAAATCTCCCACTACTATTGTGTCAGAGTCTAAGTCTCTTTGTGGGTCTTTAAGAACTTGTTTTATGAATCTGAGTTCTCCTGTATTGAGTGCATATATATTTAGGATAGTTAGCTCTTCCTGTTGAATTGAACCCTTTACCCTTAGGTAATGCTCTTCTTTGTCTGCTAAGAATCTACACAGCTCTGTGCTTGGGATCCAAGGCCCTGGTGGCATGGGCTCTCCGATAAACAGTTTGCACAGATCCGTGGGAAATGCGTGATTTCCTGGGCAAGGTAGCAGAATCACTCAGCACCTCCCTTGGCTGGGGTGGGAGCTCCTCTTGCCACGTGCGGCTCCCAGGTGGGCCATTGCTCCACCCCAATTTTCCTCTCTCTCCATGGGTTGCGCCAACTGCCTAGTGAGTCCCAGTCCCAATGAGATAAGTTGTTGGTGTAGATTCACTCGCCATTTTTGTTCTCAGTGGGAGACTCTGACCATAGCTGTTTCTAGTCAGCCATTTTGGCCCCTCCTGGGTTCCTAGTTTTGAATGAACTTGTTAGAGTTAGAAATCATAGTAAGCTAAGTAGTTTACATAAATGTGACTGCAGATAAAATTTTAATTTCAGATTTTCGATGCTAGCAGCATTCTCACAGTGACCAAGAATAATAATATTTGCTAATGGAGTCATATTACTCAGGTTCAACATAAATTATATTTAGAGAGTAGACTTTGGTACGAGAAAACACAACCTCTTACTGAGCTTGTAGTGTATGCTAGACGCTGTGCTGAGCGCTTTCCTGTGTTCTGTTACTTAACCCTGTGGAGTAAGCACTACTGATACCCTTGCTTGCACATGAAGAAATGGTGGCTCTGAGAAGCACACAACTAGTAAGTGACAAAGCAAGGGTCAAAGGTCAGTAGGACGTCAGAACTCTTGTTTTGAATCATGACTCAGTCTTGCCTCTCTAGTACTTGGGCAATAAACTTTTAGAAATGAAATATGTACAAATTAAATAATGTAATGCAGAAACTGAAATCATCTTGCAGTTACCTATTGTTACCCCTAGGTGACACTTTTGCATTTAAAAGGTAAACTACAAATGGCAACTGAGAATTAGATTACTTTGGAAGTAAAATATTAAAAAAAAAAATGTATATATATACACATACAAATGTATATGCTCATGGCTGTGTGAATTTCGAGTAATGATAACAATTGCCCTCAGAAGGT
The DNA here is from genome assembly GCF_043159975.1 of Macaca nemestrina. NCBI lineage: Eukaryota > Metazoa > Chordata > Mammalia > Primates > Cercopithecidae > Macaca > Macaca nemestrina. Next base: position 141,522,183 of record NC_092130.1, on the reverse strand, counting down.
ACTTTCTCTTAACTTTCCTATATGTGTTAAAACAAAATTGCAAAAGTTTTTGTAAAGTGTTTCTTATGGAACATCTGTATCAGAAAAGCTGGGTGTTTAAAATGCAGATTTCTGCTTGGGCTTTACCTCAAACTGAAAGAATAAAAATTTGTGGAGGGAAGGTCCAATAATTTGTATTTTTGAACAAGGACCAAGTGATTCTTCTACGTAATAAAATTTAAGAACCATTGCTTAACTGCGTAATATCTAAATCTTCCTGCCCATTAGAGTCAGTTGGGGGACATTTAACAAAATATAATTACCTCATCCCTATTCAGAAAAATCTCACAATTTCTAAGGGCACAGCCCAGGTCCCAGGTATTTTTGTTAAAAAAATGCCCTGATTCCAATTATAACTAGGATTGCACAGTGGAGAAGCAGGCACGGTGATATTCAATCGTGACCATTTCCTTCAGTTTGCTAGAACTGGAGCCACTGCTGACACAATTTTATCTGATTACACTACTGCATTTGCTGCTTTCACTTAAAGCTATATCTATATACATCCATACATAATATACCTTTTATGATACAGTCTTGTTTCATTACGTTATTCATGTCTATTGCAAAAAAATCCCATGCATAAATGGAAAGATGATAACAAAGGCTATTTCCACCAATCTAGAAAAAAATACTTGCAATTTGATGTCCTTTCTTCTAGTTCTTATTTTTTCTATTTGTTTTTACTTAAAAGATTTTGTGAAAATATTGGGATCATACCATGTAGACAACTTTATCTACTGCTATGTAACATCTTTTATGAAAATTTCTTCTGATCGCTAAAAATTCTCTCGAAACAATTTGCACTGGCTGCCTACTCTTCCATTGAATGGATATACCGTAATAAAAGCATTCATTCTTTTTCACATGGTAAGTCGTTTCTTTATAATAGTTAAATGGCCAATATTACAGTAAATAATAATTCAACAGCATTTTGTATTTTCTATCTGGTTTATAATGTTTAATTTAATTAGTGATGTGCTAGTTTCTTAAGAAATAGCTTTATGCCTTAGGAGAGAGGTCAAGGAAAAGCTGCAGCTAGGTCATTTACTTTTTATTTTTTGTTTTTATTTTTTGAGACAGAGTCTCACTCTGTTGCCCAGGCTGGAGTGCAGCTGCACAATCTTGGCTCACTGCAACCTCCACCTCCCAGGTTCAAGTTATTCTCTGCCTCAACCTCCCGAGTAGCTGAGATTACAGGCGCCCACCACCACACCTGGCTAATTTTTTTTTTTTTTGTAGAGATGGGGTTTCACCATCTTGGCCAGGCTTGTCTTGAACTCCTGACCTCGTGATTCACCTGCCTCGGCCTCCCAAAGTGCTGGCATTACAGGCGTGAGTCACCGTGCCCTGCCAGCTAGGTCATTTTAGTTGTATCCCTGGCTCTGAGTTAGCACTCAATGCACATGTTCTGCTAGTGGAATGTCCAGGGTACTATCTATGTTACTAACTAGCATCATCTTACCAATAAGGGACAACTTTCTCACAACCTCTGATTGAGTTTCTTCTTCCGTGCCCTTTGTATATAATTTTCATTGATAATAATAAAAATAATAATGTAGTTGAGATAGAAATATAGTTGACTACAAAATTTAACTACTGCTACAGAATGTTACCTGAATCCTAACCATAATAGTCATAATAGTTTTATGTATTCAGCATTTTTTTCTGTTTTTTTTTTTTTTTTTTTTTTTTTTTTTTTTTTTTTAGACAAGGTCTCACTCTGTCACCCAGATTGGATGCAGTGGTGCAATCTCGGCTCACCACAACCTCCGCCTCCCAGGCTCGGGCAATTCTCCTGCCTCAGCCTCCTTAGTAGCTGGATTACAGGTGCACGCCACTACTGCCTGGCTAATTTTTGTATTTTTAGTAGAGATGGGATTTCACCATGTTGGTCAGGCTGGTCTTGAACTCCTGACCTCAAATGATCCACCTGCCTTGGCCTCCCAAAGTGCTGGGATTATGGGCGTGAGCCACTGCACCAGCCTATCAGATCTTTAAACACCTCCAATGACGATCTTTCTTTATCATATTATGGATACACATCTTTCCACACACATGTTGCAAATATTTCCCAGTCCATTATTTTTCTATTAACTTTGTTAATTAAAAAAAATTTTTGACCCAAAAGCTTTTCATTTTGACTCAGCAGATTCAATAATCTTTTTATTTTCAGCTTTTTCCCTTGTCATGAGATAAAAGATTGCTTCCTATCTCATGATAACCTCTAGTTTCATCTATGATTCTTCTCCAATATTTTATTAGGAAATATTTCAAACATAGAAAACATGAAGAAATTTTACAGTATAAATCTGTATCCCCACCATCTAGATTCTGCAGTAATATTATACCATACTGACTTTTAAAATACATCTGTACATCTTTCCATCCCTTTATCCATCACATCAATCACTTTTATACATTTTGAAGTGGGCCATAGACATCAATTATGTCTCTCAACTACTTCAATATGCATACCATATGTATTTGGTGTGTGTGTGTATGTGTGTGTATACATACACAATTTTATATATACATATACACACACAGAAAAAAATATTTATCTTTCTTTTTGCATATGGTTTTAGTTACTTATGGCTGCTGAAACAAATTACCACAGACTGGGTGGTTTAAAATAACACAATTCTGGAAGCAGGAGGCATGAAATCAGTTTCACTGGGCTGAATGTGTGGGCAGGTGGGCAAGGCTGGTTCCTGCTGGAGGTTCAGGGGAGAAGACGTTTCCACGCCTTTTCCAGCTCCTGGAGGCTGCGTGCTTCCTTAGCCTGTGATCCTGTCCTCACAACACTCCGGTCTCTTCCTTCCATTGTCACATCTCCATCTCTTCTGTAGTCAAATCTCCCTCTGCTTCCCTCTTACAAGAACACCTGTGATTACATATAGGACATCCCTAGGTATTCCAAGATAATCTCCCCATCTCAAACTCTTTAACTTAATCACCTTGTGAAGTCCCTTTTGCAATATACAGTAACATTCTCAGGTTCCAAAGATTAGAACCTGGGCGTATTTAGAGATATTATTCATCTAGTCATACATACAAATACTTATCTCACTTTTTTTTTTAACAGCACGAGGCAAAAAATCTAACTTAATTTTCCCAAATAATTGTGCAAATTATTAAAAATATAAATATAAATTATTTAACATTTAAGAACTTTCAAGTTTAAGATGTTACTTTTATCACATACTAAGTTCCATGCTTTTTCTCCAGGCACTGGACTCTTCTAAAGTCAACAATGACAAAATATTATAATGATTTGATTTATTGTATCTAATTCTGAATGTTTTGTTCAGCAAAATTTCTCTAAATTTGGATAAAAGAAGTAATAAAATGGAAGAATATAACTTGGTTGTTGTAGAAAAATGACTCCCGAATTCCCATACACGAATTTATTCTCTGCTAGAATATTTACATCAGAAAATTATTTTATGAGAATGAGCTATTTGAATTTATATGTGGAATATAAGAATTAACAATAAGAGACAGAGAAATAACACCCATCTGACAAATATTAAATGATAAGCCACTAAGAAAAATGACAAATCAGGATTAGAAAACAAGCCAGAAAAGGTAAAAAATATTTATGTCAAAGTCTTCGTGCCCATTTTAACAAGTGTCAGGCGCCAAAATTTGAGAATTATCTTTGAGAGTTATCTTCCTTTCAGTAAAGACAACACTGTCAGTTAAACATCATTTTTCCTTGTCTGTCTTCTGGACAGCTTATGGAATTAATAATATTCAACTATTGTAATTGAAACAAACGTTCGGCATTGTAGTGTAGTTGTGAAGTTTTGGTAAAGGAACATATACTTTTGCCAAGGAAACACATTACTTGACACATTCTCCATGTTGAGCTTGTCAGGTCCATTTCTAGAGAGTGTGTTGCCGATTAACTGGTTACGTAAAGCACACTTTTTCATTTAAAAAGGAATAATGCATTTGTTCCTATGGCCACACCCTAAATAAAGGAGTTTCCATTTAAAGATTTCTTTGTAACTGCTAGTCTAAACTATGTCACTATTTCTTAATGTGCTTGTAAATTAATTTGAATAAATTCTCCACGTCTGTCTTTATAAGTGGGCTTTATTTTTACAGCTGTTTTAGATTCACAGGAAAATTGAGCAGGAAGTACAGAGAGTTCTCATATACCCTCTGTCCTTCACCCCACCCCATACACAGCCTCTCAGAATATCAACACCCTGCACCAGAGTGGTACATTTGTCTTACTCTATGACTTACACTCTCACATCGTTATCACTCAAAGCCTGTAGTTTACATGAGAGTTCCCTCTTGGTATTGCACATGCTATGGGTTTTGACAAATGTATAATAACATGTATCCACCATTGTAGTACCACACAGAAGAGCTTCACTGCCCTCAAAATCCTCTGCACCCTGTTGATTTATGCCTTCCTCCTCCTAACCTTTAGCAACCATGGATCTTTTTTCCCACCTCCACGGTTTTGTTTTTTCCAGAATGACATATAGTTGGAATCACACAGTATGTAGCTTTTTCAGATTGGATTTTGTTCACTCAGTAATACACATTTGAGGTTCCTCCATGTCTTTTCATGGCTCGATAGCTCATTTCTTTTATAGTACTGATGTACATCCAGAACATTGGATAAATAAATAAATATTTATTCATATTTACATGAATAAATGTGTACAGTATATTTATTCATTCATCTATGGTTTTAGTCTGTTTTGTGTTGTCATAATGGAAAACTGCAGACTGGCCAATTTATAAATAAAGAGACATATATTTCTTGTAGTTCTGGAGGCTGGGGTAGATGGACCACATCTGGTGGCAGCCTTCTTGCTGAGTCATCCCAGGGCAGAAGGCAGAAGGCAGAAGGGCAGGAGAGCATGAGAGCAAGAACAAGCCCACTCTCGCGATAACTAACCCACTCCATGGTTACGACATTATGAAGGAGTCATAATTGCCTCTTACTGGGTTCCAACCCCCAATATTGTTGCATTTGGGATTAAGTTTTCAACATATGAACTCACTATTTAAACCATAGCACCTAAGGAAGAGAGCAGTGGTCGCTTCTGAGTTTTGGCAGTTATGAATACAATTGTTTGGGGTATAGGTTTTTGTGTAGATGTGTTTTCAACTGATTCAGGTAAGTACCAAGAAACACAATTGCTGAATTATATGGTAAGAGTATGCTTAGTTTTGTAAGAAGCTGCCAAACTATATTCCAAAATGGCTGGGTCATTTTGCATTAGCACCAGCAACAGATGATACTGTCTGTTGCTCCACATCCTCATCAGCATTCGGTGTTTTCAGTGTTCTGGATTTTCACCATTCTAATAAGTGTGTAGTGATATCTCACTTAGTTTTAATTTAATTCCCTAATGTCATGAGATGTCAAGCATCTTTTAATATGCATTTTTGGACCATTCATGAATCTTTCTTTGATGAAGTATCTGTTCACAGCTTCTGCCCATTTTATAATTGGGTTGTTCATTTTCTTATTGTTGAGCTTTAAGAGTTCATTATACACTTTGGAAAACAGTCTTGTATCAGACATGTCTTTTGCAAATATTTTCTTTGAGTCTATGACTTGTCTTCTCGGTCTCTGGAGTGTATGTTTTTGTTTGTTTTGCTTGCTATGTCATAAATCTGACATTATTTAAATATCTCCTTCCATCATGACTGTTTATTTAATGTTGACTGTAATAATTTTTTAATTCGTGTTTACTTTTAGAGGCATTTGAAAGAATCTCCTGATAAGTTCAGATACTGTTTAATATAATGTTAATATAAAATTTTCAGTTTAAATTGTGTAGGTGACAAGGAGTCCAATGTAACAGTGACCCTCTGATGAATGTTGGGTGGTCACAAAATGTTTCTGTATCAGCCAGTGACTCATTTTGGCACACCACAGCAAAATTCAAGTGGTTACCTCAGCTAAATGACAAAGCACTGCATGCCGTGGACTTTCTGGGTTGCTTATGAATAGCTGAAACATGAAACGTTAAATACACAAATGGTGAGAAAACACTATATTTCAAATAAAGAAACAAATGTATTTAATCACGTTTGCCAATATCTATTTTTCTTCTTGAAGTTTTATAACCTGGAGTTTGTGGTGCCTTGGTGGATGAATAAATACAGGAGTAATGCTCCTCAAATGAGCAATTGTAAAGGACTATTGTATTTATCAATTGGTTGTGGATTGATATGTTTGTCTCATAGATACTTCTCTCTATTAATATGGATACATATGTTATGATATATGTCAGTGGAATGTTTTTCAGCTTTGCAAAGTGTTTTATTGGCTGTTTTCTATCATCTATGAGTACTGGTAGAGAGTTGGTATTCATATTTTAATGGGAGGAAATAATCCCATGCTGCGGACACAAATTCACTTCCAAACCCCAGACAGTGGATGGGCTATGCTTATCAAAGCTGACAGTATGCATGTGGTAGTAATGAGGGAAATCTGAACATAGGACTGAAATATGGATGTAAACCACTAGTGTTAAACTTGATTTCAGTATAACTGAAAGGACTCTTGTCTGACCTCCAGAGACCTGACATGAGCCATCATGATATGAAGTCAAAATCTTTCACCCAAAATCCAGACCTAGCATCGCTTCAATTAGAAAGAAGTTTGGCAGGATGGATGATTCACTTCATAAGTACTTTCTGTAAATTTTCTTTGTACTATTCTCTAATGAATGCATTTATCAGAGTAAACACGCACTGGGAAAAGGAAGCTAACTGGACCTTTGGGTTTAATTGGTCACAGACTCTGAATCAACTCTGGTTCTTCAGAGCTGGAATACTACAGCCAGTCGGGAAAAATGCAGCCTTCTGAAGTGAGCTAATAGATGTGGTTAGATCTGCTATCTCACAGTAAGCCCAGTAGAATACTGAGTCCATCTCCAAGTCTGCTTGAAACATATTATATATCCTTAATAGGTAGAATAATCCTGGCCTGAGTTCCTCACACTGTAGAGTGCCATGTCAGTCTTGACAGGATATCTCCAAACCCTTGAATATGACAGAGTAATGAGTTACTAACTTGTTTAAGGAAAACTTACTTTAGGTTTTCTTTTACCGTCAAAGCAAATATCAAATAATATATCACTTAACATCTTTCCAGTTCTTTTTCTGTGTTAAATTGTTTTTGTTGTTTATTCTTAAGAAACTTAAATGGCTCACACCTGTAATCTCAACACTTTGGGAGGCCGAGGCAGGTGGATCACCTGAGGTTGGGAGTTTGAGACCAGCCAGACCAACGTGGAAAAACCTTTCTCTACTAAAAATACAAAATTAGCTGGGCTTGGTGGCACATGCCTGTAATCCTAGCTACTCGGGAGGCTGAGGCAGGAGAATCGCTTGAACTCAGGAGATGGAGGTTGTCGTGAGCCAAGATTGCTCCACTGCACTCCAGCCTGGGCAACAAGAGCAAAACACTGTCTCAAAACAAAAACAAAAACAAAACAAAACAAAAAAACAAATAAAACTTAAATGGAACATATTTACATGATCTCACTTAATCCTAAGAAATACCAAGATTTTGGCATTATTATTTTCGTTTTATAACTTAAGAAACTGGGACTCAGAAAGGTTAAGGATATTGCGAAATATTGCAGGAGAGTAACTGGTATATCCGGAGTTGGAAGCTTCAACTGTTCAATGACAAACGCATTTCTCTTGGTGCTCCTAAAGTGTTACCTCTTAAATCCAGAGCTCTGCCTTAAGAGATTTTTTCTTTCTTTCTTTCTTTCTTTTTTTTTTTGGTGAAATAAGGAATGAGGTCATTTCCTAAGAGTAATGGAGATATGTTAGACTAGTAGAGAGTGAAGATGAATATTTGAAGTAGGAGAAGTGGAAACAGTCTTGTAACTCAAAGTGCAGTTATCAGTCAAGTAGCTTTGGCATCCCTTGGTAGTAGCTTAATAGAAATGCAGATTTCAGGTCCCCTCCCAGACCTTCTGAATCCAATCTGCAATTTTTTTTTTTTGAGACGGAGTCTCGCTCTGTAGCCCAGACTGGAGTGCGGTGGCGCAATCTCGACTCACTGCAAGCTCCGCCTCCCGGGTTCAAGCCATTCTCCTGCCTCAGCCTCCCGACTAGCTGGGACTACAGGCGCCCGACACCTTACAAATTTTTTGTATTTTTTTTTACAGAGACAGGGTTTCACCCTGTTAGTCAGGATGGTGTCGATCTCCTGACTTCGAGATCCGCCTGACTCGGCCTCCCAAAGTGCTGGGATTACCAATCAGCATTTTTAAATATCCACAAGTGATTGGTATGTTCATTAATGTTTTAGAACTTTTCCCAGTTCCTTTTCCCAGGGCATGTTTACTCTGATAAATGGATGCATTGGAGAATAGTACAAAGAAAATTTACAGAAAGTACTTAGGAAGTCTGGGCCAAGCAGACCTACTGTCAGGGCCAGTTTAGGTGGAGACTATACATTTATAAGCATCAATATTAATTATATCCATGACAAAGCCCAAATCCCACAAAAATGTTAGATCCTTGCTTTCTCAGCCTCCTTTGCATTTGTATCAAGGGCATATGATCCAGAACTGGCCACTGAAACCCTAGGGGACATGCCCTGTAGGAATTTTGGAAGAGATTTTTACCTCATTCAATCAGATGAATGGGAGCGAACTCCTGTCTTTTTGTCTGAATATTGTCATATCTACTTGTGATACATAGAACAGTAGCAGTCACTTTGCAATCTTGAAGGCATGAGCCCAAAGATCGAGCCAAGATAACAATTGATTAACCTACCCTAGAAGCACTATTCCTTTGGATTTCTTGCTATAAGAGTTAGTAAACATTCTTATTCAAAGCATTTTCACTTGTATTTTTCATTGCTTGCAGGTCAGAGTGTCCTAAGGTAAAAAAAATTATGGGTTTTCTCCTAAAATCCTCACAACATTAGATTACAATAAAATGAGGCACATTATGGAATTACTGGCTGAAACTTAGTAGGGTGAATGTGTCTAAATAAAAACATTTGAAGGTTTAGGCAAATGTTTCCCTATAGATTTGCACCATGGGGTTGACACTTGGCAAGGATGGGATGTGACAATAGCCAGGATGGTGTTAATAGAATAATCAAACACAGAAGGTCAGCATTTAATGAGATTAAAATGCTGTTACATTGAGATTGAGAGTTGGAAGAGGAAGTAGAGTCAGAAAGAAGATATTAGAATATAATATTTCAGAGGTGAAGCAAGTAATGTTGCTGCCCTGGATGAGGGTGGATGATATAGAATAAATGCAGATATGATTGGATCCTAGGAAGCCAAAGAAGCATAAAACTAGCTTGTTGGATCATACAATCACATGGACATTTGGGAGACTTGGAATTATGATGGTTCTTGAGGTAGAGGCAGGACTTGATGGGTATGTACATGCTCGGGACATTGGAGAACAACTAAATTGAGAAAGGTCTCACAGAGGAGGGCACTTTTGGCTTGCACTGTGTAGAATGGGAATTCTTTATACAGTAGAGAGAAATGCAATCGTAAGCGTGCTTGGCAGAGGGAACCGTATATGCAAAGCTCATAGACAGGAAAAACTGTTTGAGGAATGGTGGGTAGTTCTTTGCTGCTAGAGCAGAGAAGGAAATAAGGTTTGGGCTAACTTGGGAAGTTTGGATATATTCTGGTCAATACTTATTGCTGCTGATAGTTACCTAACCTGAGGGAATTTAAAAGCTTTTATTCTTTTTTTTTTTTTTTGAGACGATGCTTCACCTTGTCCCCCAGGCTGGAGTGCAGCGGCATGATCTCAGCTCACTGCAAGCTCCCCCTCCCGGGTTCACGCCATTCTCCTGCCTCAGCCTCCCAAGTGGCTGGGACTACAGGTGCCCACTATGCCCACTACCACACCCAGCTATTTTTTTTGTATTTTTAGTAGAGACGGGGTTTCACTGTGTTAGCCAGGATGGTCTCGATCTCCTGACCTCGTGATCCACCCACCTCGGCCTCCCAAAGAGGCTTTTATTCTTTTTTATAAAAAATGCTCCACATGACAGATGTCCTCCCACCCTGCCTTTCTTTCTTTCTTTCCTTCCTTCTTCCCTCCCTCCTTCCCTCCCTCCCTCCATCCCTTCCTTCCTTCCTTCCTTCCTTCCTTCCTTCCTTCCTTCCTTCCTTCCTTCCTTCCTTCCTTCCTTCCTTCCTTCTTTCCTTCCTTCATTTTTTTTTCTTTTTATTGAGATAGAGTATTGCTTTGTCACCCAGGCTGGAGTGCAGTTGTGCAATCTCATCTCACTGCCAACCTCTGTTGCCCGGGTGCAAGTGATTCTCGTGCCTCAGCTTCCCGAGTAGCTGGGATTACAGGTTCCTGCTACCATGCCTGGCTAATTTTTTTGTATTTTTAGTAGAGATAGGGTTTCACCATGTTGGTCAGGCTGTTCTCCAACTCCTGACCTCAGGTGATCCACCCGCCTCGGCCTCCCAAAGTGCTGGGATTAAGTGTGAGCCACCGTTACTGGCCTCTCTTTCTTCCTTCCTTCCTTCCTTCCTTCCTTCCTTCCTTCCTTCCTTCCTTCCTTCCTTCCTTCCTTCCTTCCTTCTTTCCTTCCTTCCTTCCTTCCTTCCTTCCTTCCTTCCTTCCTTCCTTCCTTCCTTCCATCCTTCCTCCTATTCATTACGTGGAGAAGTCGGGAGAAAAGTAGACCTGACCTAATTACAGTTGTATTTTCTTTGTTTCAATGAATCCTGTCGGGAATAGGTAGATGCAGTTTACCTCTGAATGAAGGAGAGGAGAGGATGAAATGAATACACATCTTCCAGAATAATATTTTTTTGACATATCAGTCAGTTTTTGTTACAATAGTGTATAACCCCAAAATCATGGCTTATGAGTAACAACAGTGGTTTCTTGCCATGGTTATCTGCAGCTCTCCTGGATTCTACAGGGCTCTGATGGACTTCTCTGGTTCCACTGGGCTCTGCTAGGTTTCATTAGGACCTTTTTAGTTCTGTTGGATACTACTTAGCTCTCCCAGGCCTTGCTGGGCTCTACTAAGTTCTGCTGGGCTAGATTTAGCTCTGTATATCTTTTCATTCTGGTAGCCTGGCTGAAGGTGTCACTACTGTTGGGGATGTATTTATAATCATGATGAAAGGTCAGAGCAAGGGGCCAGCAGCTAAGTCATTCTGTGGCATTGAAAGATTCTTCTGCTCAGTGTCGTGTAGTTTCTCTTTAACCAAACTCTAGCCAAGGGCTTCTGAGTCCTCTTCTCAACTAGGCCTCAATCTGGCTTATAAACATTGTAGACTCTCAGCACAAATAATTTTGTCTACACTTTCCTATCTCCCCCACCAAATATGAGACTTGAACAAACACTAGCACAGTATTTGTTCTAACAGTTCACAGCTAAAGTCTGTTGAACCTAACTGCTCAAGGGTGCACCCCTAGGATGATTCCAGCTCCCACTTAAAATACTGGCCTAAGAAAGCCCAAGCCTGCCTAAAGAATTTATTGTTTGTTCCAGCCCAATCCTGGAGACAGGGAGAGAGTCCCCGAACCCTCTTTTAGAAAGCTTACAGTTACAAATTCTTTCTCTGTCCCTTTGAGGTATAAATCTCCTACCACCCGGAACTATCTTCTCCAGGACCTGAGGGCCATCTCTTTACAATGCAAACATTCAGAGAGGTAACTCTCACTCTACCTCCCAGACTCCACGTGGACAAGGACCAAACTTGAACTAAACAAACTTGCTTTAACTTGCATCATTGCCTCCTGTCATAAAGATATATAAATCTGTTTCTCCAGTCAGGCACGGTGGCTCACACCTGTAATCTCAGCACGTTGGGAGGCCGAGGTGGGTGGATCACGAGGTCAGGAGTTCAAGACTAGCCTGGCCAAAATTGTGAATCCCTGTCTCTACTAAAAATACAAAAATTAGCTGGGCATGGTGGTAGGTGCCTGTAATCCCAGCTACTTGGGAGGCTGAGGCAGAGAATTGCTTGAACCCTGGAGGCGGAGGTTGCAGTGAGCCGAGATTGTACCACTGTACTCCAGCCTGGGTAACAGAGCGAGACTCCATCTCAAAAAAAAAAAAAAAAAAAAAGAAAGAAAAAAGAAAAAAAAATTTGTTTCTCCTCCAGATAAGTGCCAATTAACAAACTTAGGTGACCTAGTCATCTTAACCAACTCTTCTTCCTGCTTTTCCTAAATTTTCACTTCTCTAACTCTGCTCCAGCCCTTGCTATACCCCTCCCTACTCCCTCATTCTTCCTTTAAAACTCCCACTCACTTCTGCAGAAATCAAAGTTGAGTTCCGTGCTTGCTGGACCACGTTCCCTATTATACTAGTTTAGTGCTGAATAAAATCTACTCTTACCACTTTAATTGTTGTCTGTCTTTATCTCTGACAGTAGCAAATGTTATGTCAGCTCATATTCCAAATCATGTCAAATGATAAAGCCCCAAGTCAATGGAGGCAAGGAAACATCATAAGATGGGAACAAGCAAACAGATAAAGCAGTGATAGCACACATGGCTATTTAATGAAAACGAGCTAGGGCTCATTTCTTTAACAAGAAAGTAAGATACCAGAAAGATACCTATTACAGGAAGTCAGTGTTTTTGATACAGCAAATATAAATAGAAAAACTCACAGCAATGTTGCTGTCTTAATAAGAGATAGATCAACATAAAATTTCCTCAAGGGAACTAAACCCATAAATGAATTTAATGTATAAACTTTAATCTCTGAAATATGTAATTGATATTTATCCTTAACTGATGAGCAGTGTTCCAGTGTTCTTTAAATGGGAGCCAATTAGTTGTACTGACTTTTTAATATTAAATATTTGTATTTGATAGTTAAAAATAGAAAAAGCCATAAAAATCTCTGGCAAATCAGGAGTCCAAAATGTATCTAAATTGCCCTATCTGCTGTTGCAATCATTTTCCCAGATTTTTATTTTATTTAACAACAGCAACAACAACAAAAAACTGTGATTGTCACTTGATGTATTGCATCAGATCTTTTACAATCGTAGTTTTTAGGCCATACTAGAAAAGATAACACCAGTTATTTAGCACAGTGTTGTATTTAGGGAAATTGTTAAGCCACTTAAATTTCAGACTCTCTCTACTCTAGTAGAGAGTACAAAACGTACTGTTTGAGTGATGTTCACAGCCTGGTGTCAGGAAACAGTCTCAGAAAATTAAAGTCCAGGCTTAGTGTGTTCTGGATATTATGTTTTGTGATATTTGACTTGAAGGAAAACAACTACCATGTAGCGACAAATTTGATATGACTGAGGGTAATATATTTTCACTTGAAATTCAGTGTGCTTTGCATCTTCATCAATTAATCAGGGGACAACAATAGAACAATAAGTGGACAATCGTATTAATGATGGGTAGTTAATAAGAGTTATTCTGGTGGTTAATAAGACTTAGTCATTCATCTCAATGAATAACTTTGTTCAGTACATCGTATCATTACCTATTAAGTGGAAAGTTTGCTTGTGTTTTGTGGATGGAGTAATAGAAGGGAAAGGAAGATAAAGTAAAATAAATAACTAAGATGCTTGCTCTCCATGAATTTGTTGGGTAGCAAAAAGTTCTAGGAATTGATATTAAACATTTACGTGTTTGATGTTGATGATGACATTGCCTGTTTTCACAATATAATAGTGAGTGGAGAACAGGGAAAGGAAGAGGAGTAAGTCTGCCCTTTAGAGAGGAGAATTAGATTTAAGAACTATTTGAACAAATTGGAGACTTGTTTCAATTTGAGCACTACCAAAATAACATTTAAAGAGAAGCAAATTTAGAAAAATTAATGGTACTTGTAGTACATCAGGAGATGTTGCTTTATGTGAATATGGCTAAAATTTACATGGTTATGGCAAATCAGAGAGGAAACCAAATGATCTAAACAACTGGGCCAGATGTAAAATAAAACTGATGACAATAACAATGTTAACAGAATCATAGTTAATATCATAGTTAAAATCATAATTGGTCTCAGAATGGTAATTTTTCATGATGGTCCATGTCATCTTATCAGAAAGTAAGTGACTTTAATGGGAATGACAGAGAGGAGAATTTCTTTAGATGACTAACTAAAAGGGGCATGGATTTAAAACAGAAGGTAGAACAAGCTTATCCTGAGATCTCTTGCAAAGAAGAGAGATTTATGCTATTTTGTAAATGGGATTCTGCAGTTTAGGGATGAAGCCTGCCTTATTCCTCCTGTTGTATGGAGTCTATAAATTCTGATAAAGAATCCTGAACCTGGAATTTGGGAAATGACATGAGACTGCCCATGCTGTCCATTGTGACGGTCCTACTGCTCCAAGTTTCCTGGACTAGGGAAAGTGTCTTGGTGCCAGTGGTGGTGATGTTTCTTCTTTTCACTTATTCAAGGGAATCATAGTGTATGGTCAAGTCATTCAAGGAAAACTGTTAATATAATAGATAAAATAGGGTTTATGTAGAGAATTCTTGACTGAGAGATCCTGCTTCCTAGTGAAACCCTTCCACCCTGGGCATGCTGGAGTTTCAAACCTAGGGGATGCTCTTATTGCCACAAGGATTTTCCCAGGATCAACCCTGTTCCTGGTACAGTCCCTGGATGTTGTCTTCTGAAACCTAAAATAACTGGCCCTGTGAGGGCACAGAGGAGCCTCAATGAACGCAAGAAGGTCTCCAAGGGCTCTCTTGGGACAAGTATTATTACAGTTTCGGCAACATTATGGTTTTCTTGGTTAGTTTCTTTGTTTGTTTGTTTTTTTCCGAGACCGAGTCTCGCCCTGTCACCCAGGCTGGAGTGTAGTGGCGTGATCTTGGCTCACTGCAACCTCTGCCTCCTGGGTTCAAGCAATGATCTCCTGCCTCAGCCTCTAGAGTAGCTGGGATTACAGGTGCCCGCCACCAAGCCCGACTAATTTTTATATTTTTAGTAGAGACGGGGTTTCACCTTGTTGGCCAGGCTGGTCTCAAGCTCCTGACCTCAAGTGATCTGCCCACTTCGGCCTCCCAAAGTGCTGGGATTATAGGCATGAGCCACTGCGCCCCGCCAACATTATGGTTTTAAAATGGTTGGATTAGATTATTTTTTCAGTCCTCCCAGCTTTAACCTTCTATGAGTAAATAGAGTTTGTGGCCAGGTCTGGGAACACACCCATCCCATTTCTCTGGGAAAGTGCAGTACAAATCCAAACAGGCTCAATAAATGAACTTCTGGAACATAATCTATTAAAGTTGGGACTAACTAAATAGAAGTGAAACATATATAGGCTTTGGAAGACAATATATTGTGTCCATATTTGGCAGAGCCCCCAGTCACTCTGCTACTCCAACTGCTAAAATAAACATTGCATGCCACACTTCAGCGTGTCTGGTATATAACTAGGGCTGTGTTTTGAATTTTCTGTCTGCATTACCCCCTCTCCCTGACTAGTATTGCAGTAATAAGCCAAAATGTTTTAGGCAGGAAAAGAAAATCCTAATAACCAGTATACTATTTGAAAAGATAATGCATTTGGGAAGAATAATTCTTTTTTTTTGAGACAAAAGGCTGGAGTGCAGTGACCCAATCTTGGCTCACTGCAACCTCTGCCTCCTGGGCTCAAGCAATTCTTGTGCCTCAGCCTCCTGAGTAGCTGGGATTAGAGGCGCCCGCCACCACGCCGGGCTGATTTTTTGTGTTTTAGTAGAGACGGGATTTCACCATGTTACTCAGACTGGTCTTGAACTCCTGAGCTCAGGCAATCTACCCGCCTCAGCCTCCCAAAGTGCTAGGATTACCAGGCGTGAGCCACTGCGCCTGGCTGGGAAGAATAATTTTTGGAAGCAAACTAGTAGAAAAGTATTTCCTTTTCTAGATATAAAACTTTGATTATTCTGGTTTCCACATAAAATACCTCATTTCATACATATACCTACATCCCTATTTCTTTTTTTGAGTGTGTAGTTCAGTTAACAATTGGATCCTCCTGGTCTGGGAGTAAAGCATCACCTTCAACAAGATTTTTACTAATTCTCAGACCTTATCCTATTCTGATGTTGCTGGTACTATTCGAAGTGGATAGTTGGATTTTAGCAAAACCCTCCTTCCATATAACCAAATGTTTTAAATACTAATCATAAAATTAATAAAAAAATATGATCAGTGGCCAGAAAAAAGATAATGAGAATTCTGAGTTACTGCACTTCAAACAAGTACAAATTACGTCACTAAAAAAAAATGAAAAATAAAATAAAATAAAGATAACAGCATAGAAAGGAAGAATAATGGGCTAATACTTCTAAATTTTATTGGTGCATTTTCTAAAACAAAGGAAATGAAAACTTTTAACCACATATTGATCTGTCACAGTAATGAATAATACTATGTTATTATTAGTGTCTGTTTCATCCTTAATTTCAGAAAATTCGAATGAATTACAATTAAGAAAGCTTAGTCTTTGTGTATTCATATTTAATGGATAGCATAGTCACATTTGTTCATTAATACCGGTTCATAATTGATCAAAGAACAACTTTTAGTAAGTTTAATTAAAAAAAAGTTTAACAGGCCCGTGAAGTGGCTCACACCTGTAATCCCTGCATTTTCGGAGGCCAAGGCAGGTGGATAATGAGGTCAGGAGTTCGAGACCAGCCTGGCCAACATGTTTAAACCCCATCTCTGCTAAAAATACAAAAAATTAGCCAGGCATCCTGACATGCCTTGTAGTCCCAGCTACTGAGGAGGCTGAGGCAAGAGAATCGCTTCAACCCGGGAGGCGGAGGTTGCAGTGAGCCAAGGTCGTTCCATTGCACTCTGGCCTGGGAGACAGTGAGACTTTGTCTCAAAAAATAAAAAAATAAAAAAAGTAACATGTGGCAACAGTTATATAAAAAGGATTTTTAAACTTCACCTTTTACAATAATTTGAAATTTATAAAAAAATTATGAAGATGGTACAGTTTCTATATGCCCACACCCCGTTTCTCCCATTAACATTTTACATTAGAATGATACATTTGTTATAAGTTATGAACTAATATTTATATCTTATTGTTAACTAAAGGCCATACTCTTTTTGGATTTCCTTTTTTTTTTTTTTTTTTTCCTTTGAGACAGAGTCTCGCTCTGTAGCCCAGGCTGGAGCGCAGTGGTGCAATCTCCCCTCACTGCAAGCTCCGCCCCCCGGGTTCACGCCATTCTCCTGCCTCAGCCTCCCAAGTAGCTGGGACTATGGCCCGCAGCCACGCCCGGCTAATTTTTTGTATTTTTAGTAGAGGCGGGATTTCACCGTGTTAGCCAGGATGATCTTGATCTGAGCTCGTGATCCGCCCGCCTCGGCCTCCTAAAGATTACAGGCTTGAGCCACGGCGCTCAGCCAGATTTCCTTAGTTTTTACCTAATGTTCTTCTTCTGTTAGTTAAAAGGTTAGTCACAGATCGCAACAATCCCATTTCACAGTATATTCAGGAAATTGTAAAATTGTCATGTCTGTTTGGATTGATTCCGATGGCTGTCAAATGATATGTTTTGCTATGGTTTAGCATAGTTTAAAATCACCTCTGGTATTACATATTCCTGCATTTGTACAATAGATTTGAAATGATCGACATCATAGTGATTGTAAAATTAAAGAAACAGAAATTGAGTTCTTAGTCTTGAATGAATACATGACACAGTCTAAATGTGTTAGGGGACTGATGGTTTAAGACGCTTTCTCCAAATTGATTTCCATGTAGAACACAATGTTTATTAAAGGAGAAGTGCTAAAAATGTACCAATTTGTAACTTACTTATACATTACTAGATTTCAATGGAAATCAAGGCTGTTGTTTAGATTTAGAACTTAGACCAACAACCAAAAAAGTTGTTTTCAGGGAGGAGCATTTTATCACTGATGTGGAAAATTGCCAGCTAAAGCAGACAGACATTGAATTGATTTCATTGTCTTTATGCTTCTAAATTTTTATTTATAAGAGTTTTTGGGGTACAGGTGCTGTTTGGTTACAAGGATAAGTTCTTCAGTGGTGATTTCTCAGATTTTAATGGACCCATCACCTGAGCAGTGTACACTATACCCAATATGTAGTATTTTATACTTCACCTCTCTCCCAACTTCCCCCACTAGTCCCCAAAGTCCATTATATCATTCTTTTGCCTCTGCATCCTCATAGCTTAGCTCCCACTTATAAGAATATGTAATATTTGTTGTTCCATTCCTGAGTTACTTAGAATAATGACCTCCAGCTCCATTATTGTTGCAAAACATATTACACAACATGAATATTACTCAGTCATAAAAAAGGAACAAAATATATTATTTTGCAGGTCACAAGAAGGAGAGAAGGAGAGAAGAGCTGCAGCCCTTTGGGGGACCCAGACCTGAGAGCTCTGCAAACCAGGGCTGTGACTCCCTCTTTGAGGCCTCGTGGTTCCTGGAGTCTCCAAGCTCCCAGGCACTACCATGTTCCCAGTGCCAGCAGTGGAGGCAACTTATAGTGCACCTGGTCCAGCCACAGCCTCACAGTGAGCCAGCACCTGTGCTAATAATAAAATATATTATTTCGTTCCTTTTTATGGCTGAATAGTATTCCATGGTGTATATATATACCATGTTTTCTTTCTTTCTTTTTCTTTTCTTTTTCTTTTATTTATTTATTTATTTTTTTTTGTAGAGACGGAGTCTCACTCTGTCACCCAGGCTGGAGTGCTGGAGTGTGGTGGCATGATCTCAGCTCACTGCAACTTCCGACCCCCAAGTACAAGCAATTCTCTTGCTTCAGCCTCCTGAGTAGCTGGTACTACAGACACACACTGCCATGCTCAGCTAATTTCTTTTGTATTTTAGCAGAGATGGGGTTTCACCATGTTGCCCAGGCAGGTCTCGAACTCCTGAGCTTAGGCAATCTGCCTGCATTGACCTTCCAAAGTGCTAGGATTACAGGCGTGAGCCACTGCGCCCGGCCACCACATTTTCTTGATCCAATTGTTGGTTGATGGGCACTTAGATTGGTTTCATATCTTCGCAATTGTGAGTTGTGCTGCTATAAACATGCATGTGCATATGTCTTTTTCATATAATGACTTATTTTCCTTTGGATAGATACTTCGCAGTGGGTTTGAGTAGTAATTGTACTTTTAGTTCTTTAAGGAATCTCCATACTCTTTCCACAGTTGTACTAATTTACATTCCCATCAGCAGCGTAGAAGTGTTCCCATTTTAGCATATCCATGCCAACATCTTTTTTTTTTTTTTTCTTTTTTTTTGTGGTGATTCTTGCAATAAGGTGCTATCTCATTCTGGTTTTAATTTGCATTTCTTTTGATGTTGAGCATTTTTTTGTACGTTTGTGGGATGTTTGTATATCTTCCTATAGACAGTCTCCCTCTCCTGGTTGACTGCACCCACTGCAGACCACTCTCACCACCCACCTCTCTATACTTAGTATTTCACTGGGTCAGTCTCCACAGCTCCTTAGATGCAAATCTTAGCTTCCCTCAACTATTTTCACAAGAAATCTCTTTGCATCAACCTCAGCAAGCATTTTGAGAAGTTTTAAAAGATGTACGGATGATGTGATATGTTACCAGCAAAGGGCACATAGTTTGGTCTCTTGCTTTCTCTCTAACACACCCCTACCCCCATTCATTTTTTCTCCTTCCTCCTCTTGTCACTGTATCCACTCTAAGGCCCCTACAACCTTTTTCTTCTCCACAGTCAAAACTATCAATATAGTTCTTTACAAATGTTTGTCTCTCCATACAAATGTTATGGGATCTTTGGTGGTGTTGCTTTTCTGGCTGAAAGCTTCTGTGACCAATGACACCTTTGCCCAAGTTTTGCTCTGGTCCACTGGGCTCACTCATCCTGGCAGGCTGTGTGCTTGGCTCACACTACCGGCCTGGATCCTTCTGAAGAGACTGAAAAGGAGTGGCGAGGGGTGTGTGAATGAGCAAGTATGGGGTCCAGGCACTGTGCACAGTCAGGTATGCTGCTGCAGCAGGGCGGGCAGCTCCAGGTGCTGTCACAGGTGCTGGCTTATTGTAAGGCTGTGGCTTGACCAGGTGCACTGCAAGCTGCTTCTACTGCTGGCACAAGGGGACATGGTGGTGTTCGGGAGCTTGGAGACTCTAGGAAACACAGGGCCCCAAAGTGGGAGCCACAGTCCTGGTTCAGGTTGCTCACAGCTCTTCTCTCCTCTCTTCTCTCCTTGTGGCCTTCAAGGTGGCGAGCAAGCAGCGTGTTTCAGCCCTGTTTGTGTTACCATTCTTTTAGCCTCACCATTTGGTGGGTCCTGAGTTCTCATCCTGTGACCAGGAAGAATGAGGGATGCAGACAAGTGGAGGGTGAGCAAGATGAAGAGGAGTTTGAGTTTTATTGAGCAATAGAACAGCTTGGAGGAGACATGCAGTGGCAGCTCCTTTCCATAGCCAGGGTGTCCTGACTAGTGTTCAGCCCTCAGCAGAGAGGGAAGGTCCTCTCTGCAGCCAGTCATCCCTTCATCTCTTCAGCTCTCAGCAGAGAGGGCAGCTCTTGTTTGCTAGGCAGGTCATCCCAGTGAGCATTCAGCTCTCATCAGAGAGGGTAGTTCCCCTCTGCAGCTGGCCATCCCATCGTCTCCCTGTTGTCTCTCCATGCTCTCTGTCCTTTGCTCAAGGTTGGCTGAGTCCTGGGTTTTTATGGGCCTCAGAGGGGAGGAAGTGTGTGCTAATTGGTCCGTGGGTGGCCATGAGCAGGACCAGGGAAAAGCATCACAAGTTCACCCTCTGGTTCATGGAACTGGAGGCCCGGCCCCCAGGCTTCCAGCCTCCCTGGCTTGAACGTGGGACTTCACAGGGGACTCATCCCCTTCCATCCAGGAGCCTGTCTGCCTTCTGCTGCTATTTATGTCAACCAAGCTGTTCATGCCAAGTGGTGCCTGCAGGCCAGTGCCAGGCTGTCCTCAGCCTCCCTCAGCCTTCTCCCCATGCTTGTTGGTGCCCAAAGTCTGGAGGGGGCTGAAGCAGCAGGGGGCTGGCGTGTCAGTGCTGCTTTGAGTGTGTGCACACCTAGCCAGGCTTTGACAATACCTGGGCTTGCCCTGACTTTGCTCTGAGATTGGAGTGAGTTCTGAGAGTGGGGAGAAGACAGGCAGTGGGAGCAGGCATTTCTGAGCCTGTGGGGGGAGGGCACCTTCCCAGGACCCCAAGAGCACAGAGATCCCCAGGTCCAGAGCCATGGCAGCGGGGCTGCAGTTATACCTGGGGAGCTCCTACCCACTAAGTTGGAAGGGGAAGGGCTCCTCCTTGTCCCCAGCTCCCAACAGCTCCATGAAGCATGCAACCCTGACTGTACCTCCTCACTGCCTGGGCGGGGGCTCTGGGTCTTCGCTGAGCCCCTCTATGCCCATTCCTCTGTGCCCACCCAGCTGAGCTGCTCTCCTGCTGGCAGGTGGCTTGGCCTGGCCCCATTGTGGCTGCTCCAAGGGTGGCGGGTTCTGGGGGGCTCCCAAGGGTGGGCTCCTGACGACCTGTCACTGCCATCACAAGGAATCCTCATTGGGTCTGCGAAGAGATGGCATTTAATCTATTTTGTCACATAAATGATCAGGCCGTATGTAATTTTTTTAATAGAGTAATTTTTCCAATAGCATTCTACCTTCTAGAATAAAGGATATTGGTAGTTGTTAGTCATTAGTGTTTTGTAGCTATAAAAACATCAAAATTAAGACGTGAAATGGCTCCTCCTTGCTAGAAAGATTCGTTGTAAACCTAATTGTATAGTTAGTCTCAGATGCTTAAAAACCGTTGCACCTAAAGCTTTATCATTGATTAAATCCCTTAACTAACATTTTCGTGAATGCAGAGGAAAGGTAGGAATTCATTGAGAAGTTCTTTGCATGTTTACAAGCAATTATTAAGTGCCTGGCTGACTTTTAACGAGATTGTGCTAATTTCATTTGTCTAACTTTCCTCCTAGTTATGATTTTGCAAACTTTAATCGCTCCCTCACTCTTTTCTGCATTTCTTAGCATTAATTTTACTTAGTTGTGATTAAATGGTGAAAATACAACCAAGTATTTTGAATTTTTTTTTAGCGTTTGTAACATTTAATAAATATATTTTGATCCTGATCACATTAATTCAGTGGGTTCTAATTTTACATAAGTTCTTTACATGTCTTCCATACTTAAATTTTAGTTATTTCCTTCACATGACCCATTTCCTGGTTTTGCTCAATGTAGAAGAGGGTGTTTTCTATTTTTGTTTTGAATTTTACTGTTCCCCAGGGCTTTGTTAATTATGTTTTTCTTGGGTAGGCAACATCTCGTCTCTGGATTTTTAAGCCATGACTAAAGTCTACCCAGATAGCATGTGATTTGTTAAATGATTTTTTTTTTCTTTTTTGAGACAGAGTCTTGCTCTGTTACCCAGGCTGGAGTGCAGTGGTGTGATCTCTGCTCACCATAACCTCTGCCTCCTGAGTTCAAGCGATTCTCCTGTCTCAGCTTCCTGAGTAATTGGGATTACAGGCCTGCACCACCACGCTATACTAAATTTTAGTATTTTTAGTAGAGACAGGGTTTTACCAAGTTGGCCAGGCTGGTCTTGAACTCCTGACCTCAAGTGACCCACCTGCCTCAGCCTCCCAAAGTACTGGGATTACAGGTGTGAGCAACGATGCACAGCCTTAAATGAATTTTTTTAAATGAAACACTGGGTTAACGAGTAACAAAACACTTTATAGTACATCACCCCACAGCCTAGTATCTAGAGTTTTCTTAGTGAAACATAATTCTAGAAATTATCTCTTTTCATATTTGTTATTTAATTTGTCATACTGCAAATCTCAAGGGTGGGCAGTAGTAGCCAGTGAAATGTCGTGCCCAAAGAAGAAGGCAAATAATGTTTTTGAATGCATTTGCTAGTTTTGTGCTTTACAGAAAGTATTTTATTCTATTTTCTCAACTGTCATAATTAGTTCCAATTTAGAGATGAGGATATTAGGGTTCAGAAATGTTCAAAAATTTGGTCAAGGTCAAATTAGTGAGTAGTAGTGCTCCTTTCACTTAGCATCTATTTTCTGATTTTTGCACAGCCCTTGAATTCAGAGACTATAATTTATTAGCCTATTAAGGTGTAAATTTTAAAGAAGAATAATGTGCCAAATATTGTTATCAAAAAGATTTTCATATGAGACCAGCTCTACAGAAACTTTTTTTGTTGTTCCTTTTTCTTATTCAATCTTATCTCAGTGATAACTGCAGTAACATGTTGTATCTCTCCTCTTCTTACAACTTTACTTTGACATTGCTCCCATCCAGTAGTGGGAACTATGTTCTCTCCACTTGCATGTGCTTGTCAATAATGTTAATACTTTGTGATTTTTGAGGCTGAGTTATTTATAAAAGGTGATTTTTAACCTTATTCTCTTGGGACACTCACTCAATTCAGCAACCATACTGTTAGGTAGTCCAAGCAGCTTGCAGATAGGTCCATATGGGGAGAGTCAGGGTCCAGTCATGAACAGGAACCACTGAACTGCCAGTCAGTAGTGAGCCCCAACTCGCTAGTCATGTGACTGAATCATCCTGGGAGCAATCCTGCAATACCAGTTGAACTGCCCAGCTGATGCTATGTGGAGCAGAGGTAAAACCTTCACAATGATCCTTGTGACAATTGAAGATATATACGTGAAATAAACTATTTATTGCTATTGTTTTAAACCACAACATTTTATAGAGATTTGCTATTCGGCAATAAACAAGTGTCAAATGTTCTTTTGGGTTAATGGAAAACTTACTTTTGAAAACTGTTTTCATTGCACTACATTTCTGAATGTTGCCTTCCCATTACATGAACTAAAAATAATCCAAGAAAAGTTGCCCAACTCCTGGGAGACTTGCACAAACCTGAAATCATTTTTATTTTGTAGTCTCATTCTTACGCTGCTCTGTTATAAAACCTTGCTTGTCTGTTTTGACCAGAAACATCCAGGAAAAAGGCGGTTACATTTGTTTACTCTGGACTTGCTGCAGGAGTATGAATAGGCAAAGTAACCTTTGTACTATAGTTAATATTTTTCAAGGAATCTATTTGAACATAAGACTGCTTCATTGCTACAAGTTATTCAATTTTTGTTAATTCTATAATTGAATAGAGGTTTGATTTAACTTGTGGAATTTTGCTTCTAGGAAACCTGCTTCTTTTACTCAGAGCACATCTCCTTTCAATCTTTTTCTGTATGTCATATTAATAGACTTTTTAAACATTTATTTTAAACGTTTTCGTTAAAAGAATATATTTTTTTCTTCATTTTTCTTAGTCTTGCCATGTTCCCGGTCATAAATATCAAGGTGATGGTTTCTAGTTATCCGGGCTTATGTAGCTATTTGACAAGCTCATAAGATTATCAACTACATTGTCCACCTGCATATTTTGTCATGGCATAAATAGACCATATCCTGCAATGGCATTAAATCATAGATGTGATATGATTCATATTAACTATTTGAAAGAAGCATGTGGACAGGAACTCAGGGAAATCACACAGGTGAGTTATTCTTTATTGACAAATAATACTGATAAGTAATTGACATTATTACTTTCTGTATCTGGGAACACTAAACCCTAGTGTCTAGTGTCACAGCTGCCTTTATCTTGGCTTCCCCAACCCAATTCCTGGAAAACGAAGCTTGAAACAGGGGCTTGTGTGGGGGTGACTTATTTAGGAAGTGACCCTAGGTAACTGAGATGGGGACTGGAATACAGTAACATGGAAGGAAGGAAAGCCATGTGTAGTAGTCTGTTTTCAGGCTGCTGATAAAGACATACCCGAGACTGGGTAATTTATCAACAAAATTAAATTTAATGGATTCAACAGTTCCACATGGCTGGCGAGACCTCACAGTCATGGTGGAAGGTGAAAGACATGTGTTACATAGCAGTAGACAAGAGAGAATGAGAGCCAAGTGAAAGGGATTTCCATTTATAAAACCATCAGATCTCGTGAGACTTATTCACTACCACAAGAACAGTATGGGGGAACCATGCCCAAGACTCAATTATCTCCCACCAGGTCCCTCCCACAACACATGGGAATTATGGGAGCTACCATTCAAGATGAGATTTGGGTGGGGACACAGCCAAACCATATCACCATGGTAAGAGTTATTTATCAAACTGGTCCCCATTATAGCTACAGGAGCTCAACTCCTCTGGGAGCTTCTCACAAGAAAGTGTTGTGAGATTAAAAGGCAGGGCCCTTATCTCTTGACCCCTCCTCCACTGGCCGAGGGTAGCCTGTGATGTATTAACTCCCTGGGGTTTCCATGTCTTTTGCGTCTAAGCACGAAGTGGTCTTTGTAAGGCTCCTTTGTTGCTGCGTCAGAGGAGTACTAGAAAAGGGAGAGGAGTATGTGACATGTGCAGTTGAGAAAATTATTTTCCAGTAATGCCTATGCAAAGGCAGCTTTTATCATGGTAGCCGGGATCTAAGGTAGGCTGAGAAGATATACAGCAAAATACGAAAGACATTCAATATAATTCTCATGAGAAAAAGCAAAATAAAGAGAGGAGAAAATTTGTTGACATGTTAGAGGTCCCTTTCAAAGCGACTTTTAAAGTTCAATGTACAAAGAATAGAAGTACTAGATCCTATTAGTAATAAGTCAGAGAATCTTGTAAGAGTAGGATCTGGCATATTAAATATCAAAGTTATTTGAGAATTTTAAAATTATATATATATATAAAGAAAACATATGAAAACAAAGGGTTCTTAAAGCATTATTTCATTATAACTGGAATATTAAAAAAAATGTAGGCCGGGCGTGGTGGCTCACGCCTGTAATCCCAGCACTTTGGGAGGCTGAGGCGGGCAGATCACGAGGTCAGGAGATTGAGACCATTTGGCTAACACGGTGAAACCCCGTCTCTACTAAAAACACAAAAAATTAGCTGGGCATGGTGGTGGGCGCCTGTAGTCCCAGCTACTTGGGAGGCTGAGGCAGGAGAATGACGTTTACCTGGGAGGTGGAGCTTGCACTGAGCCGAGAGTGCGCCACTGCACTCCAGCCTGGGCGACAGAGCGAGACTCTGTCTCAAAAATAGAGTAAAATATTTAAAAATGCTTATATGTATTATTGTTTGCATGAGAGGGAGAGAGAGAGAGAGTGAGTTTGAGTGGGTGAGTAAAGATTGATGAGAAGACTGAAGTATATGAGTCATTAGACAGGTGAGAAGACCCAGTGTCAAGCAGAATTGTATCCAGCCACTATGAGGATTACTAAGAAAAACTGAGAAACTGTTACTTGTAATCAAGGCTGGCTGCATAAGTTGCAGACTCCAGTGTCAAGTGAAAATACGTGGTCCATTTTTTTAAAAAAGCAGGACAAATTTGTGGTTATAGTACACAAAAACCTTTTGATT
Source organism: Macaca nemestrina (assembly GCF_043159975.1). Taxonomy (NCBI): domain Eukaryota; kingdom Metazoa; phylum Chordata; class Mammalia; order Primates; family Cercopithecidae; genus Macaca; species Macaca nemestrina. The sequence continues at coordinate 141,495,756 of NC_092130.1, read as the reverse complement.
TGTTCCCACAGTCCTGCTCTCAAATTGATTTTTTAAACTTGCTTTAAGATTACTCTAAATAAGAAAAAATTAAAATGTCAATCATTAGCTTAAATTTTACCTTTTGTCCTTGTATTGCACAATGCCAATTCTAAAGGCAAATAGCATGTTTAATTCATGTGATATCACATGAATAGCAAAATTTCTATTTCATGGCTTGTCCCTGGAGGGTGTGTCAAGCTGGTTATAGAAACAAATATGAGCTGAACCTGGGAAGATTGGAAGGAGGCACCTTAAGCATGAGGAATGTCACTGGGTAAGTGCAGACCTTCACCGGGACCTAGAGTCCTACCCAGTGGACCAGCTGCTGGACTGATTCACTTGACTTCAGCCAGGGGAGGGGTCTGTGTTTGGGGAGCGAGGCATCTACTCTTTTCATAGCCCACTGACCCAACCCATGGCAGACAGGTGACCCCCAGGGATCTTCAGACCTCTCCACCAGGATGCATTCAATATCTGAATCAGGTGTCCTATATTATTAGTTTATATTAAATTGGTGCAAAAGTGAGTGCGATTTTTGCCATTAAAAGTAATATTTTAAAGTCCTGAAGGCTGAGTTGGCTGTTGTTTGATTTGGTCCACCTTTCTAACTTGCTGTGATACTTTGGATCTTTGTTGTATGGGGTAGGTACTTATTTAGTTGTTTTCTCACGGACCTCTCTACACTTTTTAGGAACTAGCTATCTTCCTGTTTTACATGGAAAAATTTATGGGCTTCAAAATTTGCTCTTATTCCAAATCTATCACAGTGCTAATTACAATAAATGATTCTTCCAATTGTAAAGATCTACCCTAGTTGACAGGCAGTTTGGGCTATAATAGTATTTTTTTTTTCTTCTGTTTTAGAAGAGGTATCCATGACAACCAGGGAGCTGGCTGCAGCTCTCATTTGCTCTAAGAAGTTGATGCCATGAATTTGGCATTCAATTCTCAATGCTGTACTTAGGAGGACATGAATTCACTGACATCTGTCTAATAGGAATGGTAGATGATTTTGGAAGCAAGATCTATGAGGAACAGTTTAAATTCTTAGAAGACAAGGAGTTGTGGGAGTCATCTAGCTGATTTTAACTATTTAAAGACCTGTCATATGGGAGAGGAATTTGATTAATCCCGAGTATCCGCAAAGACAGAACTAGTATTAATAGAAAGATGTGAGATAAAGGCAAATTAGTTTTATAGAGAGAAACTGTGACCAGCCACAGTTGTGCAAAAGTGATTCATGACTTAGGACAATTTTCCTCATTGGAGATATTCTGGCTGGAGAATACTTTGTACCAAGGCCACTGCCCCAGATTGAATTTGTCCTGCTGTAGCGGAATTGAGAATGAATAACAAGGAATGGTTCCTAGAGCATGAAGGACCATTTGCTGCTCTGAGAAGTATTATTTCCTGTTACAAAGTGTTGTGTTAAGGAGCACACAGTGGCTATATTAATTTTTTAGGGCTGCTGTAACAAAGTGTCACAAACAGGGTGGCTTCAAATGACAGAAACTTACTGTTTCACAGTTCTAGAGGTTGGATGTCCAAAGTCAACTTGTTGGTGGGGCCGTGGTCCCAAAACCTGTACAGAAGAATTCTTCCTTGCCTCTTGCTAGCTTCTGAAAATTGCCATCAACCTTTGTCATTCCTTGGCTTTCAGCTGTATCACTCCAATCTCTATCTCTCTTGTTACATGCCATTCCTCTTGTCATAAGGACACTAGTCATGTTTGATTAGGGCCTCCCCTAATGATTTCATCTTGACTACATCTACAAAGACCCTATGTCCAAATAAGGTCACGTTCACAGGTACCAGAGTTAAGACTGCAACATATCTTTTTGGAGGACACAATTCAACCTGTAAGTGTTCTAGGGAGGGTGACATTCTGCAGTTTGATTCTTCACCTGGCTCTGTCTCTGCCGTACTTAATGATCTAAGGAAGACAACTTGCCTTTTGGAACTTCAGTTGCTGTTTCTGTAAGATGAGAGCAATGCCTTTCTTTGGCATTGGATCTATGTGAACATGCAAAGCATTAACAAAAGGACATGAACTCTGAAAAATTCTCATATGTGGATGCCTTCATTGCAATTCACTCTATGTATGTGCATCTCCAAATTATAACTATTTTTTCTTTTGAGCAAATTAAAGCAAGAAGTGCATCATTTCTAACACATAGTAAATTTTCGGTTACCACAGGCCAAAGGTCAGGACTGACAAGAACATGAAAAACAGCACAGATGTATTTCATTTTGGAGGAGTCTGGGAAAATGAACTAACTTAGTCAACATGATCTGCTCAGTCCACATGAGGAAAAGAAAACACACATACACACACACACACAAACACACACAAAACATTACAATTTACTCAAAAATTTGTGATCTAATTTGTCACTGTGCAGTCACTTTGTTCCCACAACATCTTATTCAAAGGTTTCTGGTGACCTAAATCTGTCATTTTCTCCTAAGAGTACCTGTTTTCTATCTTGTCTTTGGGATCCAGCTACTCTTCAGTCTCACTGTTGATTACCGTCAGTGATAATTTGGGGTGACAGGCAACATGCTTCCAAACGAAGGGGATGAATGACTCGGCATTTGAGAAAAGGCTAAAAGAAAAATGGGCTTGAAACTATGCAGACTGGGAGAATGTTTTCTCAAAGGCTTAAAGTAATGGATATAGATCAAGAGTGGCAAACGAAATCTTGAAAATGAACAAAGAAGAACTCATAATTTCTGATTTTAAAGTGTATTTCAAAGCTAAAGCAATCACGACAGTGTGGTACTGGCATAAGGACAGACATGGAGATCAATGAAATTGAATTGAGAGGCCAGAAAGAGACTCTTACATTAATAGCCAATTGATTTCCAACAAAGTTAAGATAATATGAAGAGAGAAACAATGGTCTTTTTAACAAATGGTGTTGGGACGGTGGAGTAGTCACAAGCAAAAGAGTGAAATTGGACATCTAGTTCATGTCATATACAAGAATTAAGTCAAAATGGATCACAGACCTAAATGTTAAAAAGCTAACTCTATAAAACTGTTAAAAGAAAACATGGGACGAAACCTGTGTGACTTTGAGTTAGGAAATGGTTTTGTTTATTTATTTATTCATTTATAATTATTGTTAATATTTTTGATTGACAAATCATAATTTATACGTTTATGGGGTAGAATGTGATGTTTTGATATATGTACCCAATGTGGCATGATTAAATCCTATCACCTCAGCAACCTGTCATTTTTTAGGGTGAAACATTTGAAATTTACTTTCTCAAATATTTTGAAATATATAAACCATTTTTATTGATAATAGCCACCCTGATGTGCACTAGACCTTAAAATCTATTGCACTTGTCTATCCAAAACTTTGTACCCTTTGATCAAGAACTCCCCATTCCCTCTCTCTCCACCAGCCCATCCCCAAGCTTCTGGTAATCATTGTTCTACTCTCTAATTATATAAATTCAGCTTTATTAGATTCCACATATAAATGAGTCATGTGGTATTTGTCTTTCTGTGCCTGACTTATTTCCCTTGGCATAATGTCCTTCAGATTCATCCTTATTGTCACAAATGACAGGTTCCCCACCTCCTTTTTAAGGCTAAATAATATTCCATTGTATATATATAAGGAAATGGTTTCTTTGATAACATACCAGAAGAAGAAGTGACAAAAGAGAAAAGTAGATAAACTGGACTTTAAAATGTTTTGTGTTGCAAATGATATCATATCGTTAAGAAAATGAAAGGACAAGCTTCAGAATGGAAGACAATATTTGCAAATCATATATCTAATTAGAGACTTGTATCCAGAATACATAAAGAACTCTGACATTTAATAATATAAGACTAATAGCGTTATTTTAAAAGGAAAAATTTCCCACAGATCTTTATCCTAAGTAGATATAAAAATGGCATATAAGCACATGAAAAAAATGCTTAACTTCATTAGTCATTAGGGGAATGCAAATCAAAATTACAATCAAGTTCCAGTTTATACTCACTAAAATGACTATAATAAAAAAGATGACAGTAGCAAGTGTTGACAAGTTTCTGGAGAAACTGAAACCCTTATATACATGGCTGGTGGGAGTGTGAAATGGTACAGGCATGGCCGGGCACGGTGGCTCACACCTGTAATCCCAGCACTTTGGGTGGCTGAGGGAAGTGGATCATGAGGTCAAGAGATCGAGACCATCCTGGCCAACACAGTAAAACCCTCCTCTACTAAAAATACAAAAAATTAGCTGGGCATGGGTGGTGTGCGCCTGTAATGCCAACTACTCAGGAGGCTGAGGCAGGAGAATCGCTTGAACCTGGGAGGTGGAGGTTGTAGTGAGCTGAGATCACACCACTGCACACCAGCCTGGAGACAGAGTGAGACTCCATCTCAGGAAAAAAAAAAAAAAAAAAAAAAAAGGCACAGGCTCTTTGGAAAATGATTTGACAGTTTTTCAAGATGTTACACATAGAATTACAATTTGACTCAATAATTACACTCTTCTAAATATACCCAAGTGAATTGAAAACATATGTCCACAAAAAACTATGCATGAATGTTCACAGCAACATTATTCATAATAACCTCAAACTGGAAATAACCCAAAAGATCTATCAAATGATGAATAGATAAGCAAAGTGTGGTATATCTATATAATGGAATGCCATTTGGCAATAAATAGGAATGAAGTGAAGCTGACTTTTGAACAACACAGGTTTGAACTGCATGGGTCCACTTATACAAGGATTTTTTTCAATTAAATGCACATTGAAAAATACAGTATTTATGGATGTGAAACTTGCCTATATGGAGGGCTGATTTTCATATAATCAGGTTCTGCAGAGCTGACGGTCTGATGCAAGGAGCTCCTGAAACCAATCCCTGTGTATACGAACGGGTAACTGCATTGACACAGGTTACAACCTGGATGAAACTTGAAAACATGATGCCAAATTAAATAAGCCAGTCACATAAAACCAGAAATTGTATGCTTCTTCTTGTGTGAAAGGTCCGGGACAGGTAAATCTATAGGGACGGAAAGAAGATTAGTAGTTACCTAGGGCTGGTGGGAGAGAGGCATGAACACTGACTGCTAATGGGTATGGACCTTCTTTTTGGGCAAATGGAAATGTTCTAAAATTAGATCATGATGTTGGTTGCACAACTTAAGTGAATATCCTAAAATCCACTTAATTTTACACTTTACATGGGTGAACTGTATGGTATACGAATTATATCTCAGTGAAGTTGTTAAAATATGTTATAGGAGAAAGTACCAGATGGACGTGTCCTTTCAATAGAATAGTCAGGAAAGGAGAATGTGAAGAAGTAACATGTAAAATGAGTTCCTAAAGATGTTGAGGAATTAGCCAGGTTTTCACCTGGAGGAGGAGGAGAAGAATCTAACAGAGACAACAATGTGGACAAAAGTAGGAAAGGTGTTTTGTACTAAAAGCTTGTGGAAGGCAGAATGCTGTGAAGGCCCCCATTATCTGCACACTGACGTTCATGTGCTGAATGATCTCCCTCACTTGAGTGTGGGGGAGACCTGCAACTTGCATCCAGCCAGTAGAATGTGGCACAGATGAAAAGATTTTCCAGGTGTGATTCAAGTCCCTTGAGTATGTCTCAAGTGATTTGAATCAGTTAATTTTGAGTCAATCACAGTGAGATCATCCTATTATATCTCCTATTCAAGTGTATTTATCCTTTAAGGTCTAGTTCAGGTTTCTTCCAAGAATTCACATCACCTAAAGCAGAAAGTCCCCCTTGTCTGTGCCATGTATAATGTTACATCTTCTTATTGGAGACTTGGTGTGTATGCGTGTGTGTTTTGTCTTTGCTGTGGTACATTCCAAGCTCATAGAGGCTCATCGCACATTGCACCTTTGTATTGCATTTGTATCTGGAATAGAGCCTTCCAGAAATTAAAATACGATTTAAAGGTGATTTAAGAATCATATGTTATAGGTTTGGGAGAAAAATGATTTCACTATACTTGTAAACTTACATTGATTCACTTCTTCAGGAACAAATGGGGTAACAGATACAATCCTGTATTATAATTTGCTTCCACATTGTTACTTACTGGCACTCAGTAAATACTCATCATAGGACAGAAAGAATGCCCTAGTACTCATAGGAAGAACGGTCTATGTATTTTTCCAAGTGTGGTAAATTCTCATATCCTTGAGCAAGAAGCATGTTTGAATTGCTTTTCATTTGGAAGACTACACTGTGTAAAATAATTCATCAATTATGAACCTCCCACTGTAAATAATGAAACTATAAAATTGCACCTATCTTAATGTAATACATATTTATTTTAAGAGCTCTCTGCAGTGCTCTCACAAGGCTTTATCAGTATTATGCTGACAAGGAAATTGCATAGCTCGTTACAAACACACTTAGGAAATTAGAATTGATTCTACCTCAAGGTCTTTGCAAACTCATTTTCCAAGAGCTACTATAATTTTGGTTCTTCAAATAAATTCAAGTAACTTTTTACCCATTTTCTCTTTTTGTTTTTTATCTTGTTCTTATTCCTTTTTCTTTTCTTTCAAATTTTGAGATTTTCCATTTGTTACTTTTTAAAAATACATACAGTTGTCCTCCTTTATCCAATGGGGGGGATAAGTTGCAAGACCCCAGTGGATGTCTAAATCTGTGGATAGTACTGAGCCTCACTGCTGTCAGTCCAAATATGTTGCTGTTACTGTCTTCCATTCACAAATTTAATACCTTTTCCATCTTAAAGTACCCTATCACACTCTGTGACCATAACGTTGACAGCAAAACTATCACACATGATTTTTCCTTCCTCACAATTTTGTGGATAGATTTGTTCTTACCATAGATCTTAGCAACCTTAGCATATTATTTTTAATTTTCTTATTAGGTTGAAACTTTCACTTTTTCACTTAAATGGAAGCACTTTATGGCTTCTCTTTGGCATATCTGAATTGCTAGCATCACTACTCCTGGGCTTTGAGGCCACTGTGACACCAATACCAGGACAGTCAATCTGATAACTGAGATGGCTGCTAAATGCTTCACGGGTAGACAGCATCTATACTGTGGATAAGCTGAACAAAGGAAATGATTTTTGTCCTGGGAGAAACAGAGTGACATGGCATGAGATTTCATCATGCTACTTAGAACAGTGTGCAAATTAGAACTCAGAAATGATTATTTCTGCAATTTTTTATTTAACATTTTTGGATCACCATGGACCTCAACTGAAATCACTGAAAGTGAAACTGTGGAAAAGGCAGGGATTACTATATTAATTTTAAAGCTCAAAATTATGATATAGATCCATGTTTGTTAATATCCATAAAATAATATTAACTGAAACACAGAGATACAGATGAAAGAATATGACACCAAAATGATAATAATTTTTTACGTGAAAGGTGTTTTTATCATATCATAAAATATCACAGTTTTATTGCCATGCTGTATTTCTTTGCATGCTTGTGCATACTTTACTTAATCAGTTCCTATTGTAAGGACCATATTTCTGGTTTCAAAAGGAACTCGTATCTTCCACCAACAGATGCTTCCATGAAATGATTTTGCAAGAAATGTTGAGCACTTAAGGATGCCACAGAACCCACCAAAGTAACTGGTGCAGAATCCATACTACAACGCTCTAATAAATAATCACATCTCTTTTATTTTGAAGAGAATGCAAGATATCTTAAATCTGGGGGAAAGTGTGTAATTTGTTCTAGAATCTTTTGATTTGTCAAATCTATTTTCATGCGTATCACTGTGATGGTTAATTTTATGTGTCAGCTGGATTGGGCTGAGGCATGCCAACGTATCTGGTAAAACATTATTTCTGCGTGCTTCTGTGAGAAAGACCTGTCCTCACAAATGTGGGCAGGCATTCTCCAATCTACTAAGAACCAGAGTAGAACAAAAAGGCAGAGGAAATGTAAATTCTCTGTCTCTCCTTGAGTTGGGACATCCATCTTCTGTCCACAGACATTGGAGCTCTTGATTCTCAGGCCATAGGATACTGAATTATACCACTGGCTTTCCTGATTCTCCAGCTTGCAGACAGCAAATAGTGGGACTTCTTGGCCTTTCTAATCACATGAGCCGATTCCTATAATTATATATTTCTTTATTTATATATTTCTATGTGTCCTATTTGTTCTGCTTATCTGGAGAATCCTGACTAACACAGTCAACTATCCCTAGGTAGTTTCTGAGAATCAAGTTTAATGCTATTGAATGGTTTGAAAAGATAGTTTTTTATAGATACTTGTCTTTTTTTTTTTTTTTTTTTTTTTTTTTTTACTTGAGTACATGCCACAATCATCAACTTGAAGGCTCAAAGCTCTTGGGAATACATAGGTATATGGAATGTTTATTATTGATAGAGAGATTTGATAATGCAGTATTCTGGAGTAGTTGAACTAAAGTTAACATGGACCTCCTTTGAGAGAGGCCAAAACTTAGGAAAGGGAGGAAAATAGAAAAGATGTGGATTTTACTGTCACGTAAGAGTTGCTGAATTAAATTTTGATGTTAATAGCTCTTAAAAGTTGTAGGGATAGGTAAGAAGAATATTTTTATTTTTTATTTCATCAGGACTATAGAAATAAATGAAACTATGTCTTTGTGTAAACTACAAAGCACAAAAACTCTAAAAACATTCAAAAAGGTGACTTTCATTGAAATAAAATCTACAGAAATTAATGTTTTAATTTGGACTTTGACAAATTAAAGGTAGCAGTGCCTCACAGGTACATTGATTTTTTAGATCTTTCTTTTCTTGCATTAAAATAATCACACATAAAATGATTGTAGGATAATGAATAATGAACTACTTTGAAATAAAAGGAAAACTTTTATTTTTGATTTAATATTTTCTCAATTCTCTAATGCCAAGAATATTTGCATTTTGAATAGAATCTTAAATTGTCATAAAAAAGCAATAAAACATGTTACTGCTTTTAAGAGTATGTGAAACAAGCTAGGAGCAGGGAAATAAATCAATGTTATTGATTTTTTTCAACTAATTATTACTGTGTTTATTTAAATTCAGGTAAGTGTATTATAGAACATACCTCACAGAAAATAGTTTAATGCTATTATTTTGTTTTTGTTTAAATTTTATGAATAATCATCACAAATTGGAAAATCCTGTCTGCTGACATTTAATGATGGTGATGAACATATTTTACATGTTTCAGTTTTGAATTATTTGTGTTTAGCCCAGAAAGATCTCACATTGTTGCTGAGGCACAATTTTTTGTAATAGCAACTGTTCCCTAATCAAAACTTTGGATATTTTGACACTAATCAGTCTTATAATTTAAGGCAAAAGTTATATTAAAAATGAACAGGATAATTCAGACAACTGTGGAAGTTTTCAATATCTAAATATTTGACAGCGTATGGAGAAGATGCTCAGATAATTTTTTTTATGTTCTTATGGATTTTTAAAATGTTGAGATAACCATTAGGTATAAAGTTATATTTCATCTCCCCTACAAACTAAATGTCCTTTTAGTTGAAGGGTTTGCTTTAGATAATGATACCTCACAAATGTGATGTATTTGCATAAGATCTTAAGGTTCAGACAATTAAAGGAACCTGAACTATTCACTAGGCTTGCAAAATGATTTGTAAAACTATCAAAAATAGAAGAGGCAAATGAAAAGTTATAAATAAACGGAATTTCCAAATTCATCACTAGGATCAATCAGCCTAAGTCATTCTTCCTGGATACCTTTAGGTCAAACAGGTATGAAATGGTGGGATTAGACTGAAAATGTTCTCTTTTAATCCTGAGAACACATACTCGTATCAGTTAAATAATTTAGTTATGACCATTACATCATTAGCTTCAGGGAACTGCTATTTTTTGTTCCAGTTCTATTCTAGTCTGAGTTACACAATTATTGTACTGTGTTGAAGCAATTTTAATTTCAACAAGCATATGTGAAAGTTTTGTTTTAGACTTAAATATAATCTTTATTTTGCATTGCGTATGATAGTGGGTGGAGGGAAGCTACGAAATAGTATATTAAGCAAACCTCATTTCAGTTTGTGATAAGATGTGAACTGCAGCCAGAAGCCTGGACTTCTAGCTTAAAGTCTGCCTCATTCTACTTGCGTGGCTATGGAAATCACTTACCCTCACATGTTTCTGTGACTTCATCTGTCAGACGGAAAGAATATTATCTACCCACTCATAGATTACAAATTCTTATTCATATCTCTAGTAAATTAAACCAAGATTTAACTCAATATACGGATGGATGGATGTTTGTTTTCATCTTGCTAGTACACTATTTCTCCATAAACAAATGAACAACAAAACAACTCCATGATACATTTAAAGCAAGAAATAGAACATTTGATTCTGATTAAATGACTTTCCAACAGATTTGTCAGTTTCTCAGGTTTGGACCCCCCCTGACCTTTTCACAAGGGCTTGGCTTTCTGAGAAATACATATTGTGTACTGATATATATTTTAGTGAGGTGGTAGGAGGCTTACTAATTATTTGCTGTTTTCTTATTTATTTGTGCAGCTGGGAAGGCAATAAATGAAAAGGTGAGTCAGAATGATAGGGCCTTAATCACTGTTAAATCTTACTTGGTGACATTAAGCAAGAAGTTCTCTAGGCTGGTTTTATTAGCTATTCTGAATCTCAACCTGGGATCCCCAAGCCTCTCTGACTTCTTTAGGACATAAGGGGAATCTGAACACTTTATTTCATTTTAAATAAAGCTTAATTGAGGTCAATTATGCCTCCCTCCATTAGGACACATGGTCTGAAATAAAACGTTCTTTACTTTTTATGACAGTAATAGCAGCTTAATGTAGTCCATACTAAGTTGTAGACAACTTAATCCACAAGTTGTCTCATGCTGAGTAGCTATTCCGATTGAAAGTCATTATGTGCATTAAATTATTTAGTTAATAGTTTGTTAATAATCACAAAGCAATCTTTTAAAGTGAAAGGCTTTAGGAGAAAAAAGGAAGTACTGTATTTCTGGTGGGATCAAAGATGAGAACCCTTGCACTAGGTCATTTCTAGAATGTTTCTAGCTCTAGGATTCTAAGCCAGGAATTGGTGAACTTTTTCTGTAAGGGTCAGATAGTAAGCATTTTAGATTCTGTGGGTCAAATTGGCTCTGCCACAACTGTTCAGTTTTGCTGTTGTAGTGTGAAGGCATCCGCAGAGAATATGTACATGAATGGGTTTGTTTGTGTTCTAATAAAACTTTATTTACAAGAACAAGTAGTAGGCCAAAATTGGCCAACAGACCACAGTTTATCGATCCCTGTTTTTGGTGATCCCTGAAACTCTGGGATTGTTTACTTATCAAGCAAAGAAATACAGAGACAGAAGGAAAGATAAACAGGAAGAAGTCTGTTTTGTGTCTGTTAAAAGGTTATGCGTCCGCTTCCTATTCCAGGTACAAAGATAATAAAATGACTCAATATCAATCATATTTTAAGGTTTTTATAAAATATTTTAAATAATTGTGGTTCTCATGTTATTCTATTTGTCATAAAGTCAAGCCTAGATTCATACTGGCCATGGTTGAGTATACTGGTTGGGTAGAGAATGAGTCATGACAGCTTTATTCCAAAGAGCATGTTGCAGGGCTCCAAGCTCAGCTCTCCTTTTGAGATTCCTAACTGAGGCCAGTAGAAAACTCAGTACTATTGACAGAATGTCACAGAAGATTGTTGTTGCTTTCTATGGCAGAAGCTCCTAGTTGTGACTAAATATGTAGGTTCCCTTTCTTCATGTTTACCTGAACTTCTCATTGCCACTGCAATCCCAGCCACCTGGATTACATATTTATTTTCTGGTCTTTTGCAGCTAGTTATGGTTCTGTGTCTAAACTTTGGACAATGGGATTTGAAGATAAGTGTTATGTATATGTTTAGAGAAGTGTTCTGGAAGAGGGGCGGGGTGCTCTTCTTTTCTCCTTCTTCCTATTGATTGAAATGTAGACACGATGGCTGGAGCTCCAGCAGCTACATTGGACCATGAGAAGATCACATGTTGAGGATGACAGAGTTGCAAGGTGACAGGAACCAGCATCCCTGGTGATTAATGAAGCTCAAGCCTTCTTTTAAGTGAAAGAAAAAACAGTGTGTAGTTTTAAAAAAATCATTACTTTAGATTTTCTTGCTTAAGAACAGAATTCTAAAAGAAACATCCACTTTCCCTAAAAAAAAAGTCAGTTCAGGCTTCACTTTAGAAATTAACATTCATCTAGACCTGGAGAAGTCCCTACATCTGTTCTGATTTGCATAGAACCGGAAATTTTGGTTCAATTAGAATTTTGGTTCAATTAGTCATTAGAATAGGTCAGGGGACTTTTCAGCAGTCAACCCTGTAACTGGGGATAGAGGCAGGATGAAGAAGAGACTGGTCTATTCAGCATGTGTCTCAGTGGCATTAATATATTTCATGATGTCTACAGGGTTAGGTTGGATCGGAATAAAATATGTGAGGTAAGGCCTTTGTATTCTCCTTGTGCAGACATTTATCCAGCCAGAGGGTCTTAAAAGAAGGTCAAGCTATGCCTTCCATGGATTCTGTGAGATTTCTTCCTCAGCTTGCTTGATATCTTAGTTTTTCCCAGTTTTAATAAATATCTTCTTTGGTATGCAAGTGTTGGTATTTTTTCCCTGAAGAAGCTCTCGATTTCCTGCTAGTCCAATAATTATGCATAATGGGGAGGCCATTAACAACATACGGGTCAACATCCTGCTCTCTATTTCTGTTGTTATCACAAATGGACTGCTCTTCTTTCATTAATTCAACAAATATTTATTGAATATTTACTACATGTTAGTGCCTGATGTGTAGCAATAAAATGGTAAACAACACAAAATAAATTTCATTGATTCATGTCTTTTATACTTTTTTTGTGAGAAAAAATGCTTTTTTTCTTCATTTTTTGATTTGAACTCTTGACTCATGATGTTTTCTATCTTTCTTGCTTTTCTATTGTCCATGGTTTTGGTGTGTTATGGAAACAAAGAGGATTTTTCACTTTTAATGGGATCCCCATTAAAAATGTACCCCAAGTGCATGGGCTTCTTTCTGCTATTTTGTTGCCCTCACAAGTTGCTATTAGTAAAATTGAAACTTTTTATAAAACTGAAACGGAATATTAAGAAAATGCTCTACCCGACTTCCATTTTCAGTTAGTAAGTAATGGGGTATGCAGTCTAAATAATTCCATAAGATTGATTCTGATCAAATAATCACCTATGACAATTTATTCAATAATTAATGCTATGCACCTGAATTAGAAAAGAAAATTGACACTTAAAAGATTCAAATATAACACTAAATGTGAACTCACTGAGAGCCCAGATGGCCATCTTGTCATCACCGAGTCTTCAAAATAGCCACTATTAAAAGATCTACACTCCATAACTCATCATAATACAGTCAAAATGGTCCAGATTATGAAAAAGTATGGGGATTATTGTTCTAAAGTTGCAAAAAAGGTTTATAACCAGTGTCTGATTTGTCATATTCCTAATTTGAGAAAAGCCATTAAGGTTCCAGGTGGTACATGTCTAGTATCTGCAAGATCATTTTCATACCTACAAATAAACTTCATTTATCTGCCATCCTCCATGGCTTATCAGTGTGTTATGTAACTGTATGCCTGCTCTCAGGATAGATTGGAGCCTTTCCATGCAGGAAGGTTGATGCCACAACAGTGGCAAATATATATATATACACACACACTAGAAAATGTGTTTCCTTCATGAAGTGTCCTTGGAGAGATTTCCAGTGATAGGAGAGCTCATTTTACTGGACAAATTATTAAACAATTAAATAAAGTTTTACAAACAAAATGACACTCTCATTGTCTTTGCCATCCTAGTCTTCTGTAAAGGTTGAATGGACAAATGGAATTCTAAAACTAAAATTGGCCATATTGATGGAATTCAGTGGATTGCCCTCGCCAAAAGTTTTATCACTGACTTTAATGGTAATTAAATCTACCCCTACTGCAATGCACAAGCTGACACCTTTATAAAATAGTAACTGGAAGACCTATTCCCTTAATGATAAAACCTCATGCATTTCTTATATTTGTAATCGCTGATATGACTCAATATTGTGAGGTTTTGATACATTACACCAATGCATGTTTTCATTAGGTGAAGTTTTCTGTGACTCACTGATTCATAATCAGATTTTCCATCATCTAGAACCTGGAGACTGGGTCTTTCGGAAATGATACAAAAGAAAGACTGCCCTTGAACCTTGTTGAAAGGGATGATACTAAGTTTTTCTCATAATTCACACTCCAGCAAAATTTCAAGGCCTTGAGTCTTAGATCTATGTCTCTCAACTGAAGGGGGCCCCTCTCAATTTATGGAACTACATGCCAGTTGGTAAAGATAAAGCTGACCAGAAAGATCTTTCTCCAGCAGATGACATCTTAAATGTAAACAGCTTTCTCAAGAACTTCCTTTCTCTATCATAAGCCCCCTATTTCTTTTCTTCTCTTATTTCTTGCTCTTCCTTTTTATCTTTGCATGGAATCTAACAGGCTGGGCATGGTGGCTCATGCCTGTAATCCCAGTACTTTGGGAGGCCGAGGAGGGTGGATCACCTGAGGTCAGGAGTCCGAAACTAACCTAATCAACATGGCAAAACACATCTCTATTAAAAAAAATTAAAAAATTAGCCAGGTGTGATGGCAGGCACCCATAATCCCAGCTACTCGGGAGGCTGAGGCAGGAGAATCGCTTCAACCAGGGAGGCAGAGGTTGCAGTGAGCTGAGATTGTACCACTGAACTCCAGCCTGGGCGACAAGAGCGAAATTCCATCTCAAATAAATAAATAAATAAGCAATGTAACAGTCAATAATAGCTTTTGCAGAAAATTTAACTGAATGCTGGATTTACATGCTAAGCCAAAATCTTTGCATGACTTTAGAGATCCTTTCCTCCACATTGTAACTGAAATAATTAGAATCCCAAATGCAACCATCTGTTTAGATTGCACCTGTTTAGTTGGTTTCTTCTATAGTTAAACTTCTGGACCCATTTATTTTAAACCTTTGTTTTAATCTAACCCCAATCATGGATTGGGCTGACCAGGTCTGCTCATATTGCAAGAAGGTTTTGTTTTACACACACACACACACACACACACACACACACACACACACGTGAACATAAATAAATATATCCACAAGAATGCCTATGTACCTATGTGTTTTGCAACCTTTCAGTATGTAATAACTTAGCATCAGTCTCTTGGTTAAACTAGAAATTGCCAATGCCCCTATTCCAACTAATGGTTCTATAAAAGAAATCACACAAGCTAGAGTCTTATGCCCACCCCCTGGGTATATCTTTATCTGTTGAGGATTTACCTCTCAGCCATATATTTGGACCACCCCATGTCTTTACAGATGGAGAAATAAGGCCAATGAAACCTAGACATTTTACTCATTTCTCTATTTATTTTTGCTGAGTAAATAATTTTATTTTTTTCAACTTTTGTTTTAGGATCGGGGGTATATGTGCAGTTCTGTTACTTGGGTAAATAACATGCCATTGAGGTTTGGTGTACAAATAATTCCATCACCCAGGTAATGAGCACAATACCTAGTAGTTTTTCAACCCATTCCTCCCTCCAATATCCCATATTAGTCCCTAATATCTACCATTGTCATTTTTATGTCCATGTTTACCCAATATTTAGCTACTCCTTATAAGTGAGAAATGCGGCATTTGGTGTTTTGTTCCTGCATTAATTTTCTTAGGATAATGGCCTGCAGCTGCATCCATGTTGTTGCAAAGGACATGGTCTTGCTCTTTTTTAGGTCTGTATAGTATTCCATGGTGTATATGTACCACATTTTCTTTATCTGATCCACTGTTATTGGGCACCTAGGTTGAGTCCATGTCTTTGCTATTGTGAATAGTGATGCAATGAACATACAAGTGCATGTGTCTTGTCTGCGGAATAATTATTTTCGATTAAGTACATATCCAGTAGTGGTATTGAAGAAACTATCAGCAAAGTAAACAAACAACCTGCAGAATGGGAGAAAATATTCACAAACCATGCATCTGACAAACGTCTAATTTCCAGAACCTATAAACAAACAATTCAACATGCAAAAAAAAAACAACCCCATTAAAACATGGGCAAAGGATATGAACAGGCACTTCTCAAAAGAAGACATCCATGTGGTCAACAGATATATTAAAAAATGCTCAATATCACTAATCATTAGAAACATTAATAGTGCATTGTTACTCCATATCCAATCAGAAGATTAACACTGGTCTACCCCTCTAAATATATTATAGATTAAGCAAAAACCTACCAGTAGATGTATAGAGAGGCCAAGAACAGACAGGTCTTGACAGATTTTTCCACTCAGTCTATTACTGTTAAGTTGTACATTTTTTTTGTTTGTTTAACCATATTTCTACATGACTGTTCCTACTTCAGTAAATGGAAGCATGAAATCAGATAGTTTCCCCTGTATCTTTGAGTCTTCATTCTGAAGGCTCCCATGTCATGTAAAACTGATGAAGTAAATTTTTTATCCTTTTCTCTTGTTAAGTCTACCTTTTGTTATAGGGGTGTTGGCCGAGACCCTTAAGATGGGGAGGAAAGGAACCACCCCCTCTCCACCCCAATAGGACAATGCTGCAGCAGAGCACTCTGAATCTTTTTTGATTCAAAGTACTATCCAATTTATGAATTGTTCTTTGCTCAAATAATCTTTATTAAATTTATTTTGCCTAAAGATATTTTTCAACAATAGTATTCTACTATGAAGATCTTTTCAGTGGTTCCTCACCACCTGCAAGATGAAGTTCAAACTCGTTACCTGTGAATATCTCATCCTTCATTAATTGAACCTATTTACCTCTCCAACTTTATCATTCACCACTTCCTTGCCTGTCCTTTATAATCCTGAAGTTCTACACTATTTTAAAGGCTACATACATCTAATAATGTTTTTCAAGTCTATATTTTGACCATGCTATTATTTTTCCTGGAATCCCCTTCTCACTTCACCTCTGCATAGGAAGTGCCTGGATATTTTACAAGGCAGCTCAGATACTATCTCCTTTATGATGACATCCCTAACACATTCTTCCTCTATGGGGCCCAGAATCTTGAGCACATTTCCATATCTGCATTTATAATAAATTACCTATTTATGTGTCTCTTTATTCAATATCTTTGACCAAACTTGTTTATTATTTCCTAATTTTGAGTGCTGCACTCTTCTGGTGTTTTCTCCTTTATAGCTGTAACCTTGTCTTGGGTCTGGAAGAAAGCAAAATCTCAACAACAAATGTTGAACTATAATGAGACTAACTTTTCCCTCCTAACCTAAGCCTTGTGTTCTTTAACAAATTTGAGTGTTTTTCCCTCTTTCTTGTAATAAGACATTTTTTAAAAGAGTCTTCTATTGATTTAAAAAAATAAATTATTTGTGACTTATCTTCACTCTATACTTCAGATGCCCTCTCATGGCAAGAAAAATAAAAGAAGCATGGGTCTCACAGGGCTTGAGGTGTCCCAACCTCTATGGAGCCAAAGAACAGATACTGGAAGTTGCATTAGGTACTATACAGATTAGGCACTATACATTGTCAGTTCTTGTTTTAACTTTCGTCTTAATAGGACAAAAGGAACACAGAATTATTTATCCTTATAGGGAAAGGCAGTTAAGCTTTAGAGATAGGACTGTATAATTTACAACAGAGAAGATGGATCCCAGAACAAACTGAAAGTTATTGTACAGTTTCCAAAACATAAAGACAGTGTAAGATCAAGTGAAAAGAGTGTGGGTTTAGAGTCAGATAGACCTGAATTTAAAGCTATTATTATTATATTTTATCAATTCCTCCTAACATTCCTTCAACAAGTAATGATTATGCATTTGATATGATTTGGCTCTGTGTCTCCACCTAAATCTCATCTTGAATTGTAATCCCCACATGTCGAGGGAGATATCTGGTAGGAGGTCATTGGATCATGGGGACAGATTTCCCCCATCCTCTTCTTGTGATAGTGAGTTTTCACCACATCTGCTGGTTTAAAAGTGTGGCACTTCCCCCCTCGCTCTCTCTCCTGCTGCCACGTAAGTCGTGCCTTGCTTCTCCTTCACCTTCCATCATGATTGTAAATTTCCTGAGGCCTTCCCAGCCATGTGGAACTGTGAGTAAATTAAACCTCTTTTCTTTATAAATTACCAAGTATCAGGTAGTTCTTTATAGCAGTGTGAAAATCATGAGTAGATGACGTTTGAGGGGAGAATTGAATGGCAAGAAATATCCCACCTAGAACTGTTAGTGCATAGGCTCTGAGAAAAGAAAGATTTGAGCGGGTTAGAGGACTGAAAAATGAATCAGAGTGGCTGTGGAGCAGTGAGGGAGAGGAAAGTGGTAGGCAGGAAGTCAGAAATGTAGAGGAGAGACAGAATATATAGAAACTTGAAGCCCATGGAAAGAAATCTGAACTTTATTGTAAGAAGAGTGATAGCTTTTGGAGCACTTTTAGTAGATGACTAATACTTGACATTATAACAGATCATTCTGGTGGTCATGTCAAAAATGGAATATAAATGATAAGAATGCTTAAATGTAAAATTGGGTATTTTGGAAGTACTTTATTAGAGTAAGTTTTTGTTCATATTAGACCACCTAAAGGAAGACTGACTTATTAACAAAGCAGCAATTTCTCATGTTAATTTACTTTGGAAACAAAATAAAGTAATGAAATAAAATGAAATAAAGTAATGAAGTAATGAAAGTTAATTTACTTTAAATACAAAATAAATAAAGTAATGAATAAGTAAAGTAATAAAGCCCCTTGTCTACAGAGCCCCTTGTCTAAAAATTAAAACGTGTTAAAAAGTTCAGGCCACTTTAGACTCATCATTTCTGGTTCAGGAGGGCCTACAACAAGGTTGTATTCAAAATCAAGGATGGCTCAAAATGCTTTGGCAAACTTGATTAATACAAGAAAAAAGGCAAAGGACATGTATCAGTGTTCCAAGAAAATGAAGATATTATCTGTAATAAATAAGATTGTTGTGGGAAGTCAGGGACCCTAAACGGAGGGACTGGCTGAAGTTGCGGCAGAGGAACATAAATTGTGAAGATTTCATGGACATGTATTAGTTCCCCAAATTAATACTTTTATAATTTCTTATGCCTGTCTTTACTGCAATCTCTGAACATAAATTGTGAAGATTTCATGGAGACTTATCACTTCCCCATTCAATACCCTTGTGATTTCCTATGCCTGTCTTTACTTTAATCTCTTAATCCCGTCATCTTCTTCGTAAACTAAGGAGGATGAATGTCGCCTCAGGACCCTGTGATTGTGTCAACTGCACAAATTGTAGAGCATGTGTGTTTGAACAATATGAAATCTGGGCATCTTGAAAAAAGATCAGGATAACAGCAATGTTCAGGGAACACCAGAGATAAGACTTCTGGCCGTTGGTGAGCCGGATGGAACAGAGTCATATTTCTCCTCTTTCAAAAGCAAATAGGAGAAATATCGCTGAATTCTTTTTCTCAGCAAGGAACATCCCTGAGAAAGAGAATGCGCCCTGAGGGTAGGCCTATGAACGCCCCCTCAAGTCGTGCCGTCTTTTATGGTTGAAGCCGAAGGGTTGAAATAAGCCCCAGTCTCCTGTAGCGCTCCCAGGTTTATTAGGAGGAGGAAAATTCCCGCCTAATAAATTTCGGTCACACAGGTTGTCTGCTCTCAAACTCTGTTTCCTGATAAGATGTTATCAATGACAATGTGTGCCTGAAACTTCATTAGCAATTTTAATTTCGCCCCATCCTGTGGTCCTGTGATCTCACCCTGCCTCTATTTGTTTTGTGATATTTTATTACCTTGTGAAGTATGTGATCTCTGTGACCCACACCCTATTTGTGCACTCCCTCCCCTTTTGAAAATGGCTAATAAAAACTTGCTGGTTTTATGGCTCGGGGAACATCACAGATTTTGCCGACATGTGATGTCTCCCCTGGACACTCAGCTTTAAATTTCTCTCTCTTGTGCTCTTTCCCTTTATTTCTCAAACCAGCTGAGACACTTAGGAAATAGAAAAGAACTCACGTAACCATAGGGAGTGGGCTCTCCCGATATAAGGTAGAATTAAATATAATAGTAATAAAAATAAGAGAAATGGTTTTGATGTATGTTTCCTTTTCAAAGGAAGAGGTTTATGATAGAAAACTGAGCAAATGATAAATTTCCCTGTTTCGGAAAGAGTTGTCTACCTTGTCCCATTTGACAAATGACCAGGTGGTATAAAGGAGAGATTCCCTAAAACACTGTCCACATTCACAAGGTAGAATAGGAGAGACTGAGGGGAAATGTAAAACTTACTGAATTTCAGGTTTTTTCAGGCTACATGTCATGCCTGAAAAATTTTTACCAGCTTAATCACACTGAACCTCAGTTGTATAAATTGGAAATAATACTGCCTTCCTGAACATACTTACAGAACTCTCTGTGTACCAGATGAGGCAATGGTGTTCTAAAATTCATGTAGCTTTAGAAAATGTAGTATATTATTACTATTGCACAGTTGATTATCTTTTTGAAAGTAAAGATCCACAAAGACGTGAAATTTGTTTTATGACATGTCAAAACATTTTAAAAGATAGCATGAAAAAGTACTGCCTGGAGAATAGGAGATAAAAATGATAACAGCTTATATAAATCAAGCATTTTCTTTATGCCAGGCACTAGGTTAAATAGTTCTCATGATTATATCATCATGTCCTCACAATACCGGCTATTATTGTCCTTCATAAGCAGGAAATTGCAGCTTAGAGAAGTTGTGCAACTTGCCTAGGGTAAAAGTGAGTGGTGGTAATACATGGTGGCTCTTGAATTTCAGCCAAGGTTAGTTTGACTCCAGAATTTGAGCCCTTCAACTAAACTGCCCTTCTGCTTCTCCAATTTCAAATCTGAAATTAGATTAATTGTATACATATCATGGAATTGGCCATTGGTGTCACTTCAAAAAAGGGACATTGTTAGCGCCATATAACAAAAAATTAAGAAATGTTATTGCCTATCACAACAGTGCCTCAAATCTGACTCAGATATATATATATAAGCACTTTCTTTTTGGGCATAGGGGAGGCAAGGACATAGATTGAGCCTCATGGCTACATGTAGATTTTTGTCAAGGGCCTTGCTTTGGTCAGAAGTTGTTGGTCCTTCAGGCTTTTTATATTATTACAAATAATTCATTCAATAACGAAGTAAAAGCAAGCCTTGCCTTAAATGCAGCAGCAATGACTATGTCACAAACCACAGATTATGACTAATCTAAAATCCAATTCTTTGTACTTAATGCCAGCAAAATAAATGAAAATAAAAGAGAAAATTAAATTTGAGTGTTCCCAGTTCAAGAACTTTTAAAAACACCCTCCTAGAAGCATCTGAGGAGATGACATTCTCTTTCTCCAGTGTGTGGCACTCTTCTTCCAGCCTAGCCACCTGACCCACTGCCCTTCTCCAAGTTCCTGTGTTACTTCTCAGTTTCACCTGATGACTCATCTTGGCTGCAGTCTTTTTTTTTGAAATGTAATCTTGCCCTGTCACCCAGGCTGGAGTGCAATGGCACGATCTTGGCTCACTGCAAACCTCCGCCTCCCGGGTTCAAGTGATTCTCTTGCCTTAGTCTCCTGAGTAGCTGGGATTACAGGCACTGCCACCACTCCTGGCTAATTTTTTGTATCTTTTGTAGAGACGGGGTTTAACCATGTTGGCTAGGCTGGTCTTGAGTTGCTGACCTCGTGATACACCCACCTTGGCCTCCCAAAGTGCTGGGATTACAGGTGTGAGCCACCACACCTGGCCTAGTCTTTTTGTTAGAGGTCAGTGGTGAAGTTTCCTTCTAAAATAGAAAATGTCCAGCACATTATTTTATTAAAGAACTTTGAAGAGAATTTAGGTAACTGGGCTTGTGAGGAAGTTTTGAATGATTAGGTTTTTTTTTTTTTTTTTGAGACAGAGTCTCGCTGTGTCACCCAGGCTGGTGTACAGTGGCATGATCTTGGCTCACTGTAACCTCTGCCTCCTGGGTTCAAGTGATTCTCCTGTCTCAGTCTCCCAAGTAGCTGGGATTACAGGTGCACGCCACCATGCCTGGATAATTTTTTGTATTTTTAGCGGAGACAGCATTTTGCCATGTTGCCCAGGCTGGTCTTGAACTCCTGAGCTCAGGCAATCTACCCGCTTCGGCCTCCCAAAATGCCGGGATTACAGGCGTGAGCCACTGCGCCCGGCCTGAATGATCAGGTTTTAAACATGGAGAGAAAACTAGGTAAAGGGGAGACACAATGGCCATGGATCAACTCTCTTGGCAGAAGTAGGACGGAAAACCTCTATACTAATTGACTACATGTAGGGTATGGTTGCTGGCGTGTGGCCCTTCCTTCTAACCAGCAGTCAGCAAACCTGAACTTCTGTTTTCACCTTTCTTTAAAGTAACTCTGTGAGTTAGAAAATGATAAACAATCTGAGTTTAGGTCTTCATCTTTAAAATCAAGAAGTTTGAGCAGATGATAGCTTAGCTTCTCTTTTCACAGAGAGAGAGAGAGAGAAAGAGATTCTTAAAGTACTTTAGAATATTGAATTATGGGCTGATTTTATATAAAACTATTTTCACTTTGCATATTGTTGAATATGTAAGTACCATATTCAACAGTATGAATTGGGTGAATACTGAATACCCATAAGAAGTATGACTGAATCTCACATGAAGACAGATTTTCTGCTTTGAGGGTTTATACTACAAAAGTCCTTCCTAAGTAGGTTGCTATATACATGAATTGAATGCACATTCACAAATATCTTTTGTTCAAACTGGGTTCCCTAGGCTCTCTGAATATGCCTCATCCTTCTGTTTCTGTTTTCATTCACTTCACTCCTTTCTAACTCCCCTTTATACCTCCTTAGAATATTTCAAATGTGAGTCCTTGTTCACTCAACTTGCTTGAAGCAAGATGACTGAACATAAACTGTAGTCAGTTGGCTCTATTCTGTATTCTCATTCCATGTGATTCCTTTGCCCTGATTGAGAGCTGAAGGAGATGTGGGATGCTTCCATTTAAACAAAAGATGTGTTTTTGTTTTAGATTTTGCAGTGTGACTCGTGGTGGTCATAATAGAAAATATATGTCTGTAAGACACAAAATAAGCAAGATAGTTTATGGCTGATATTTAACATTAATTACTTCCTTTTCTGCAATAACAACGTTAGATTATTAAGATATTTATTTTATAAGTGAGAAAGCCCAGGCTCAATGAGTTAAATAAGTTGCCCCTGGTTGCACCATAAGTGAATAGCTAAACCAGAACTATGGCCAAGTGGGTGCATACCACAGCCTTTGCTTCTTGAAGTTTGTTATCAAATTCCCTATACATACCTTAGATTAGTGATCAGAAATAGAACACATCTAAGCTTCCAATGAACCCTCATACTTCCTAATCAAAAGATTTTAGAAAGAAAACTTATTTTTACTGTTGAATTATCAGAAGAAAATTATTTGCATTATTTATTTGACTAATATCCTAACTTGGTTTCCCTACATAGTTGATGAAACTACTTCCTGAAGCATTTCATTGAATTTAGTGTTATGATTACGTAAATGAATCACTTTTCAGGTCTCACTAATATCAGTAGCAGAGTGAATTCATCATAATCATAAAAAATTCTGAAGCCAAATGGCATGCTAAGAGAATTGAATGTAACCCTTTTTTAGACATTTATTGCTTTTACCTTTAATAATGATTTATCTATGCATAAAAACATATATGCTTTACGTATTTCAACTAGTAAAAACTCAAATTAATGGGGGCAAAAACAGCAACAAAATAATGTCCCAGAAGCCATTTTTTTTTCCTTTTTTTGAGAAATTCCTAAATATAGTTCCGAGATAACTTCTTTACTATGGTTTTGGCCCAAATTACCAGTTATTAATTGTTCTTAACTTTCCTTTCTGTTTTGTACTTTCCTTGTTTTGAACTCTAATTCCTCAAGGGATGAACTTAGATGTACATCATGAATGTTCAGCTATACCTGCATCAGTCCTTTGGGCAACTATTCTAATGTAAAACAAATGGTACACAATAGTGCCAGGAAGATGCAGATTACCATAATTAGTGCTGTATATTATCAAAGTATAAATTCATAAGAATCAAATGGGATTCCTATGAGACTGGAATGCAGTGGTGCAATCATGACTTACTGCAGCCTTGAACTTGTGGACTCAGGCAATCCTCCTGTCTCAGCCTCCTGAACTGGTATTACAGGTTCACAATAGCATGCCTGGCTAATTTTTATTTTTATTTTTTGTAGAGATGAGGTCTTGTTATGTTTCCCAGGCTGGTCTCAAACGCCTGGCCTTAAGCTATCCTCCCTGCCTGCCAAAGTGCTTGGATGACAGGAATTTAATCCACTGTACCCAGCCAATAATGTATTAATATTGACTTTTAATACAAGATCAATAAGCTTGGATGAAAAGCTACTGATCCTCTTATGGAACACTTTGGTTTCAAGGATGAGAAAAACTGGTAATCTGTCAGTCTTCTGATTCTCACTACCATGTTCTTTTATTCTACCCTCCCTCTGCTCAGCACCTTCAACATACTCTAGGTCAACTGTTTATTTGATGTTATATGTCATTAACTGCCTATGTCTTGCCCAACCAAGATGATTGTGATGGTCATGTGAAAGAGTTGTACAGATATGGAAGAGTTGCATAGCTCTACTGCTTGTGTTTAACTACTGATGACAAAACTCTCTAAAATAAATTGTTTACTCAAAAGCGATAAGAGTGCTAGAATTACGTATTTGTTGTTATGTGTAATAGTAATGTGTCCAGAATTCATTCCTTCCAGTGGGTTCTTGGTCTCATTAACTTCAGGAATGAAGCCGCAGAACCTCGCGGTGAGTGTTACAGCTCTTAAACATGGTGTGTCCGGAGTTGGTTCCTTCAGATGTTCAGATATGTCCGGAGTTTATTCCTTCTGGTGGGTTTGTGGTCTCGCTGACTTCAGGATTGAAGGTGCAGACCTTCACAGTGAGTGTTACAGATCTTAAAGGTGGCGCATCTAAAGTTGTTTGTTCCTCCCTGTGGGTTTGTGGTCTCACTGACTTCAGGAATGAAGTTGCAGACCCTTGTGGTGAGTGTTACAGCTCATAAAGGTAGTGCAGACCCAAAGAGTGAGCAGCAGCAAGATTTATTGTGAAGAGCGAAAGAACAAAGCTTCTACAGCATGGAAGGGGATCCGAGCCGGTTGCCACTGCTGGCTGGGGTGGCCAGCTTTTATTCCCTTGTTTGTCCCTGTCCACGTCCTGCTAATTGGTTCATTTTACAGATCCCCGATTGGTCCATTTTACAGAGTGCTGACTGATCCATTTTACAGAATGCTGATTGGTCCATTTTGCAGAGTGCTGATTGGTGCATTTACAATCTTTTAGCTAGACACAGAGCATTGATTGGTGTGTTTACAATCCTCTAGCTAGACAGAAAAGTTCTCCAAGTCCTCATTGGACCCAGTAAGTTCGCCTCTCAGTAACATGTTTTAAAAAAAGAAAAAATTTTTAGGTAGCCTCAAATACCACTCCACTGTGTTAGATGGACATTTTCTAGTTTATGTCTGCTCATCTCCTTAGACATTTAAACTTTAAAATTTAACAGTGTTTTCCTATGACATGAAAATCCTGTTCAAAGCCAAATTTTACCCTTGCATTAGTTTATTACTCTTAACCCCAATTTATTTAAATGAAACATTATAGATCATTCCATTTTATCTTAACCAATTTGACCATGAGGTGAAATCTCTACAAACCTTTTATAACCCTTTTACTAAAGGGCAGATTAGTGTCTTAAGACCTCCTTGCTATGCTTTTATTTCAATGCTCAATTTATGAAAAAACCATATAGATACTATGGGAGAAGACGGTGTAGTGCTTCTACCATGCACTTCTTTGCAAGGCAACCCAAAGTCAATTGGCTTATTTTGTAATCAGCTCATCCCTGACTTTGAGCAGGATTTTCATGTCATTAGTATAGGCTAATGACAGGTTTTTGCCTTTTGAGTCATCATTTTGGCAAAGTAATTTATGGCAATCTGAAAATTGTCCTTCCTGATGCTTGGCTTTTTGGATGGTTCAGAGGGCCCCTGAAACATTCAGAAAAGAGGTAAACACGATTATTTGACTTGTTTAGTCACATAAGATCGCCAAAATGATGTATAAGTTGTATTTTGGTGAATAATACTAATATATGTTCAAAAATTGTATGGAATTTCTAAAATTCTAATGTCTAAGTATATACTATCAATCATAATTAAGGGTAAAGTTATTGTAAACCATGGAGATAAACTTCTTTGTCAGTCATGTTTTTAACTGTAACTATCCTGGAAATGTTGCCATTTGCAGACAATTATTGTCTTGCTTTGTTCTTTCTCAAAGGATGGTTTAGAATCAATCCATATTAAGGACTTTAACAGGTGTTTTCAAATGCAGGTTTCTAATAGCTTTGAAGATTGTAACATTGGAATAGAAAAAGAATGTAGGGGACTCCTAAAAAACTGACATGTTCACAAATACCAAGCAAAACAAAAGTTAACTAAATGGACTGCACTCAGAAATTTCAAGCAACCTTTTTAACTTTTGCTTGGAATATTGCTAATACTTGTTTTGTTTTTCAGAGTGAAGGAAACTTATTTTAAACTATCTATGGCCTTCAATAATTAAGTAAGGTATAGTACTGTGAACAAAATTTGGAGTATGTTCATTTTTGTCCACCTGGCTCCTCTATATTTGGAGACTATCTGAATCAAGCTTCACATGCAGAGCCAATAAAGCCCCTTTATTCAGAGAACTCGCCTCATACATTGTCCACACAGTCCCCACACAGGCTTCCTAACCTGTGACCAGTAAAGAATGTCACTTTCTAACAGGCCTAGAAGCTCCGAGTTTATCTTGAGACCTCAAGAGGAGAGGATCACCCAACTCACAGAAGCAATCAAACTCCAAATGGCGCTGCAGACTGAACCACACTTGGACATGCCATTCTTCCAAGGACCCTTAAGTTGACCCCAGGAGGAGCCCTAGCTGCTGTTCCTCAATCAATGCCCCTTCTCAGCAGGAAGTAGCCAGAAAGAGTCATTGCCCAATACCCCCTAACAGGAGTTAGTGTGACATCTCCACAATGGGGAATGTTGAAGGAGATATTAAGAAATTATTTTAGGCAGATAGAAAGGAAAAGGGGACCTTGGGAAGTTTTCATTTTTAAAGCTGCTCCAGAAACCTTTCTTATAAAGCCCCGGCTCTTAGAGCTGAGACAACCTTTGATATGCAAATGCAGGCCATTAGAAACTGGGTCCACCCAAACATGGCGATTCCTGCTGTCTTCTTGCCCTTGCCCCACACATTCCTGGCAACATGGCCTCCCCCACAAAGCCCCTGGTGTGTAGAACATCGTGGCGCCCTGTACTTGCATATTAAAAGGCAAGGGTGAGAGGGCCAGCTTTTTCCGCTATGTGAATGACAAGCCTAGAAAACCAATCCCCTAAGCCCTATGCAAATCAGACACTGCCTCCTCCAGCCTCTGTATATATACCTGGCTTGTATCTGTGCAGGCGGGGTTCCCTGTCTCCACTTTGGAGAACCCCCTCCCTCTGTCTCTGTACAGGGGAGCTATTCCTTCTCCTTTTCTTCTTGCCCCTTCTAGAATATTAAACTCTCCTCTCCTAAAAACAAAAACAAACAAACAAAAAACCACCAAAAAACAAAGTTTTCCTATGATAATTTCATTATATTTAATAATAATGCTCTAACACTGTTACACACTTGAAAACTCTGTATAATGCATTTTGGACTCAAGAGACTCTTAAAACTAAAAATATATCGCATGAGTAAATAATAAAATACAAAACAAATCTATTAACGTACACTTCTCTGCTTGATGTCATACTCATTAGCAACTAATAACTTTCCAATGAAGAAATGCACTTTTTAGTGGTATATGACGAACAGAGCCCATTTTAAAATGCCATTCAATATGTACTCAGTACCAAATCAAAAATGAAGGACTCCAATTTCAGGGCTGTCCATTTCCCATATTCTATTATGTTCTTGATTATTTTAAAAAGAACGGTTTGTTTTTCTCAGTCTAAAAATACTATATTTACTTTGAACTCTTACTGCTTAAGAAAAACAGACAAAAGAGACAACTGGGCTTTGTTTTCAAGAGTACTTTCCAGGTAAATGCACTACACGCCAATTTGTAAAAGGTAATTATCTTCTAAGCTGTTTCTCTCACACTTCTTAGTATACAAAGCAACTTTTCTGGGTAGCATCAGGAAAACACGAGACAGGTGTATGAAAAACAGTTGATCCCCACATGGTAGGATGCACACAAATAGAATCAGACAAAGGAAAATGAGCGAAGGGGCACATTTTGTCCTGAGTACCCACTGCTTCCTGCTTTGTAAGCTTCTTGTCTAGGTCAGTTGAAGCTCTAGCTATCACAGACTTTTCCTTGGAGCATCCTGACCAAGACAATTATCACAGGTAGTGCCTCCTTCTCCTAGTAAGCCTGCCATTTGCTCACTCCTTCCCTCCTTTGTCCGTCCTCTCTACTCAGGTCTTCTTTATGTCTTTTCTCTCAGCTAGCTTCCAGAATAAATTACACTGGGACGGACTTTTTCATAACAAATCATTTGAGACTGACGAGAAAGGCCTTTCTTTATAAATATCATTTGATCGAGTGTCTTGGAGAGGCAATGCCTTAATGGTGGAATGTTAAGCTTCATCAGGAGGAAGTAAGAGAGAGATGACTTTTAAAACACAGGGTTTCCTGATTTCTCTGCTCAAATGATATAGGTAACTATCACATCAAGCTGATCAATTCCAATGATATGAATCTCCTAGGCAGTTTGCATTTTACTAATTCATTCAGCAAATATTTGCTGAATGGTAAGTGCCAGGCACTGTCCTAGATGTTGGGAGAAACAACAGTGAATAAGATAGGCGTGATTCTTGTCCCTGTGGAATTTATAGTCTGACAACGTAGATATTAAACAAGTAAGATACATATAATGCATGCAATGAAATATGAAGTACAGGTTGCTGTGGAAACATATGACATGGAGCTTTAACCTATCTGGACAGGCAAAGAATGTTGCTGGGATAAAGTAGGAGCCCAAAAACAAGGACTGACTTGGTAACTTAGCCACCCAACTGTGTCCCAAGTGACCGCCATCTAACAGGCCAAAGGTATTCCCCTGGCTTTCTGCCTGGCTCTTCTGTCATCCCAGCCTAAATGATGGTTGGCACAAAGACTAGAGAAGCCACATCTTTTGCTAAAGACTGACATTTAGTTTTCATTTTTAATTATTTATCTGGTTGCTTTGGCTTGTGCTTTATTAAAGAATAGAGACTTATGGCATTATTTTTAAGTGTAGCCCTCTTCCGATCACAATTTTCATTAGTTTGATTGACACGAAGCTGAAGGTTTGGGAAATAAATGAGTACTTAAAATTATTAAAGATTAATATGCAGTGACTGAGACAGAAAGAATGCTTCAAAGAAAAAGAGGAGATAGAATATTTACTCAAAACATAACTAAATATTCAGCAACCGAAATTCAGAAGAAAAAGGACTTTAAATGACCTAGTAAGAATTATAATTCACTTTATGTTGGACCCTCCTCTTTAAAACACACGCGGCTGCCCCCCGCAACTATCTCAATGGCTTTGTGTATTTCTCAAGGTTAGAAGAGTGCTTTAAAAATAGGAATATTTTAAACTCCGTGCTGTTAGAAATTTTGTTTCAAAACAAAGCAATATTCCTTAAGTGATACTTTCTGGATAGCCATGAGCTAGGTACTCTGCTGCTCTTTAGGAAAAACAAAACACGCATGACAGAAGGAGCTGTGCATCTGTGCTGCTTGGGCTCATTTTTATTGCTTTATTCACACTCCAAGTGTTTTCACTGCTCTAAAACCTTCCATATATGCTATTTTGTTACAAGGGTCCTTCAAAATATTATTTTAAAACAATAGTACACACAACTTTATAACCTATTTAATCTTAAGTATGTCATAAGATTCCCTACATCAGTTGAGTATGGTTTTCATTTGGCCACTCCAGTCAACACTCATCATCTCAGAGTCACATAGAAAACATGCATCATTTAAAAAATATTTATGTTGAGAAGTGAAAGTAGTACCATTTACAAGACTTTTTTTTTTTTTTTTTTTTTTTTGAGACAGAGTCTTGCTCTGTTGCCCAGGCTGGAGTGTGGTGGTGCAATCTCAGCTCACTGCAAGCTCCGCCTCCCAGATTCACGCCATTCTCCCGCCTCAGCCTCCGGAGTAGCTGGGACTACAGGCGCTTGCCACTACTCCCAGCTAATTTTTTTTGTATTTGTAGTAGAGATGGGGTTTCACTGTGTTAGCCAGGATGGTCTCGATCTCCTGACCTCGTGATCCACCCGCCTCGGCATCCCAAAGTGCTGGGATTACAAGCTTGAGCCATCGCACCTGGCCTAAGACTTTTACATATTCTCAGAATTTATTTAATTAGTATTTTTTAAAGTTAAAATTAGGCAAACATTAATGTACTTAGTAAAAATAATAGAAATGTAAGAAGTATACATATGACTCAACCACAAAACCACTGGGAAACCAGAGAAGAGCACCTGAAATATCAAAAACCAAATAAACTAGGAATAGAAAAAGAAACTTTTACAGTAAAATGAACAGAAAACATCAAAGAGAAAAAAGATTGAAAGTGAGAAGAATAAAATGCTTTATGATTAATGTTACTAAAATAAACTCAAAATGGCTCAAGACTTAAATGTAAAACTTGAAACTATAAAAGTCCTAAACGAAAACACAGGGGAAAATATTAATGAAATTGGAATGGGCAGTTGATTTCTTAGATGTGGCACTAAAAGCACAAGAAAAGCAAAAGTAGACAAATGATACTACATCAAATTTTAAAATGTCTGCATAGCAAAGGGAACAACTGACAAGTGAAATGCAACCTGCAGAATGGGAAAAAATATGTCCATGCTTTATATCAGGTAAGGGGTGAACATCCCGTGTACATAAGGAAGTCCTACAATTCATTAAAAACCACCAAAATAACCCAATTTTTAAAAAGGCAGAGGGCTCAAATAGTTTTCTTAAGAATACATACAAATGGGTAACAAGGATGTGAAAAAATGTTCAATGTCACTGCTCATGAAGGAAATGCTAATCAAAACCACAATTAGGTATCACCTCACATAACCTCACACCATTTTAGGGTGGTCTCTAAAAGCAAAAACAAAAGAAAACAAAACAACGACAACAACAAAATCCCAAACCACAGAAAATAACAAGTGTCGGTGATGATGTGGAGAAATTAGAACACGTGTACACTCTTGATGGCACTGTAAAATCGTAAGGCTGCTGTGGAAAACAGTAAAGTTATTCCTCAAAACATTAAAAATCAAACTACCATATGATTCAGAAATCTCACTTCTAGGTAAATATCTAAAAGAAGAAAACAGGATCTTAAAGAGATACTTGGACAGCCATGTTTATCGCATTATTCACAATAGCCAAGATGTGGAAACAGCCCAAATGTACATTGACAGATGAATGAAAAAATGTGGTATATACATATAGTGTAATGTTTAGTTTTAAAAGAAAAGGAATGGTGGGGTGCGGTGGCTCAGACCTGTAATCCCAGCACTTTGGGATGCCAAGGTGGGCGGATCACGAGGTCAGGAGATCGAGACCATCCTGACTAACACAGTGAAACCCCTAAAAATACAAAAAATTTAGCTGGGAGTAGTGGCAGGCACTGTAGTCCCAGCTACTCGGGAGGCTGAGGTGGGAGCATGGCGTGAACCCGGGAGGCGGAGGTTGCAGTGAGCCAAGATCATGCCATTGCACTCCAGCCTGCGTGACAAAAGCAAAACTCCATCTCAAAAATAAGATGAAATAGAATAAAATAAAATAAAATGAAAAGAAATCCTGTTATATGCAACAATATGGATGAACCGTGAGGACATTATGCTATAAGCCAGTCACAAAATGACACATACTGCATGATTCCACTAAGACGAGGTATCTAAAGTAATCTTACTGATAGAATCAGAATGTACAATGGGGCTGGCGGGGGAGGAGAAAACAGGGAGTTGTTCAATGGGTGTAGAGTTTCAGTCATGAAAGAGGAAAAATGTTTTAGAGATCAGTTGTACAGCAATGTATATACAGTTAATCATACTGCACTGGACACTTATAAACTGTTAAGAGAATACATTTTGTTATATGTTTTTCATCACAATAAAAATACTATACCACCTAATAAAAGCTATTAGGATAAGCCAAAACAGCGTGTATGGCACTGGAAAAATTAGTTTCTCTATGAACTAGGTACTCATATGGAGATCTAGCAACCCAGAAAAACACAAAACGAAATGAAGTTACACCATCTAAAGTTTTAAAACTCAGTTATTATGACTGTGATGCTTATCATAAAAGCAAAATGGGTAATTTAAGCCTTCATGTAAGAAAAATTAAATGTTTCTTCGCTGGGGAAGTGCATTTAAGTGTTCTTTTCTTTAAGTTCAAAGTCTGCCCATCATAGTTTTTTGAATTGTTAGAGGGACTCTTCTGGAGAAAAAGCATTTAGTAAGAGTCAGGATTATAATACTTATTATAATGCTGCTCAGTCTTGGCAGGTTCTGATCTAAATACCAAGTCCAAGCTCCCACAGAGACAATTAGGAAAGCTTTTCTCAATATCCAAAGAGAGATGCCAAAGAGATACGTGTGAGATGCCACTGACAGCTTCTTCCCATGAGAAGACATTATTTTTACAATATTGAAGATTCTTAGTGGGTTTATTTTAAACTTGCTGAATCATCTTGGCGTACTAGGATGTCTACATCTTAGAAAGTGTTATCAAAATTGAAAATGAGTAATGTAAATTTTTAAAATTAATCTTTACATGACAATTTTGTACATTTATATTGAATATAATATGAAAATATGATAGTGTAAAATATAAAATGCGGAAAATATGGCTCAATGTCTGATTTATCTAAATAGTTGTAAGAAAATGTGTTTAGAAAAATATGTAGTTGACAGTCAATTCAGATATTACCTTTGGTAAAAATGAAATTTTTAAGTGTGATAAAAATGAAAGGAAGTAACAAAAATAAAATAGAGGTAAAATAAAAAAGGCTAAAATGCACAGATTACTTGCATCTGAAATTAGATATCTCATCTTCCATTTCCATAATATTAAAAAGAATATCTTCTGCAGTAATTATTTAAAAATCTGTGGAAGTGTTGTGTTAAAAAATATTCACATTGGAAGCCTGACATACATTGTCTGCTAGATTATTTTTTAAATGACTGTATCATCATTGGATTTTCAGTTTATCTTCTCTTTTGGCCTATTAGTTCTGACAAAGACTCTCTTCTTAGCTAGACTTTAGCTAGGTCTAAAAGTGCTGAGCTTTTCAAATTGGCCTTGACCTTGACCCCTGTCCTGTCTTTGGTTTGCTTAGTAAGTTTTAGCAAGAATCCTGCCAAATTTGTTTATTAAGTCCCCCAACCCTTGATATCTAATTACCCTTTTTCATCTCCTACCCTTGATGTCTAAGTCCCTGGCCTGTCTTTAGCAATAATATTATTTGGTGTGCTTAGCAAGAGTACCTCTACTCTTGATGTCTTCGTCATTTACTTTCTCTCCACTGACGCCCTCACATTAGTCATTGGCTATATTCCAATGATTCTACTTGTTCTTGTTGTATCTGGAATTAATCCCAGTCTCTCTCACCTATTGCAATAGCCCCATGCAATACTCTTGAATAAAGTCTTCCTTAGTGTTTTAAAAGTGTTAGAATAAATGTTTCTACTACCTTTGTTACCAAAACACCAGGGATTTGGTGGTCCTGCTGCTGGCCCCACAGAAAGCCAGTCACTGAGACAATGAGCATTGCTAGAGAAGAAGGATTTAATCAGTGCTGCAGCCAAGGAGATGGGAGATCAGTAGCAAATCCATCTCCCTGCCCTGCTAAAATTAGGGTTTGTGTATCAAGGAAGAAATGTAACTGTGGGAAAACGAAACTGGGGAGTAGTAAGGAAGCAATCATGATGAATGAGGGTTCTGGCATCTCATTGTCTGCATGCAGTGATCTGGTGAATTTCAGTTCTTTGATCATTTTTGAGAGGCCGGAGGGTAATTTCCTGAGGAAGGAACTCATAAAACAAATGTAAGTTTCAAGCTTTAAGACCAGAAGGGTCAGTTTCTCTGTTTCTTCAAACAACAACAACAACAACAAAACTGTCTATGGGACAATTGGGCCGGTTTCACCTTTATAAAAATTATTAATTCTTGTTGAGTGTCCCTCATATCTTTTCTGTCTGTACCATTTTATTTCCTGAAGTTGAATTCTAAGAAGAAAAGCATCTTTACTTTTTACTCCATTTAGCATAATGCCTTGCTGATGCTCTTGGTTTATGCGTATGTTTTATAGCTAAATGCAACATACTCTGGGCAGAAAGCTAATACAAGTGAGATTAAGTATTATAAAGAAGACAAATATCTTTTTAAAAAAATATCTAATACGTACAAAAAAGTAGAAATAGGTGACAATAGTTAAAATATAAAGCAGTTAATTTTAGAATAGACAAGGACTAGTTTTAACAAAGGGATAAAATAATCTACAAAACTCATTAACTCAATGCCTGGTAGTGCTCTCAAATAATTTTTAGAAAACGTTTATTTATTTCTTTTTATTTTTTAAAGACAGAGTCTTGCTCTGTCACCCAGGCTGGAATGCAGGTGTGCAGTCAGAGCCCATTGCAGCCTTGAACTCCTGGGCTCAGGAAATCCTCCCACCTCCATCTCCCAAGTAGCTAGGACTACAGGCATGCACCATCACATCTGGCTTTAAAAAAAATTTGTAGAGATGAGCTGCTATGTTGCCCAGACTCATTTCAAACTCTTGGCTTCAAGCAATCCTCCAGCTTTGGACTCCCAAAGTGCTGGGACTATAGGTGTAAGCCACTGCACTTGATCAAACAATCTTTAGATCAGTGTTAGCAAAAGATGTTCTGCAGTCCAAATCTGGTCTTTTTTTTTTTTTGTAAATAAAGTTTTATTGGAACACAGCCATGCCCACTTGTTTATGTATTGTCTATAGCTGCTTTAATACTACAATGCCAGTGTTGAGTGGTTGCAGTGAAGAGTGTATGAGATGCTGAAAATATTTACTATCTGGTACTTACAGAAAAACATCTGTTTCAAATACTTATGCTCCTTTTCTTCTTTTATGATCAACATTAGTTCAACTCTTATTATTCTAAAACAGTTGCCCAGCAGAAGCCCTTTAATGTTATATAAAATTGGGCAAAATAATATTTATGAATTGATCGTGAATTATATTGCTGTTTACTACAGATACTGAGTAATGTGATATATAGACTCAACTGAACTCTACAAAACTTCCTGGGATTTAAGGAGGCAAATGTCTGTAAAAATGCAAAATACAGACAAATTATGATCTATTATTGTGAAGCTAAATTAGAGAAATTACCTTTGTGACTTGTTTCATAATCACTGTTAGACATAATGATTACAACCTAGGGCAGCAAACCATTTCAAAAATAACAGCCAATGAGTCCATCTGTTTTGAATTCTTATTGATTTTCTAGGTAGGTGATTATGTAACAAATGCCCTGATTACTTGCTGATGTCAGCTTCATTTAGTATTCAAATACAAAATATTAGTTGAGCCACTAATGCAGTGTATATACTTCACAGGCTTGAACATGACTGGGACTTAACCCATTATAACATTTGCCCATCTAAACCATGCCTTTTTTGACTGAGCATTATAAGTTTTATATTCCCATTCTTTGTATATCTTTCTGGTCTTTATATTCCTACAACCTCATGTCTAAACTCTGTACATGGGCCATGTGATCAAATAACAATACTATTTTATACCAATAAATTACTATAGCTTATATGAAACATGTGAATAGTATTTGATCCTTTCAACAATTCCTTGCAATGGGCAGAGTGGATATCCTCAATTTCTCTGTGAAGAAATTACAGCAGAGGTGGGGAATGGTTTGTCTCCAGTTAGACAATAAAATAAAATCATAACAAAAGTAGGTCTTTTGATTCTAAATGCAGGGCTCAAGTCTTTGAAGCTGCAGTTTTCCTAGACAGAGAATTAGGTTATTTTAAATGTGTGAAATGTCATGATATATAATCATTATGCTTATTACTATTATTGTTCTTCATAATGCAGCAGTTTGGTTTTCACATTGTAAATGCAGGCTAAAATTTGGGTGCCGAAAGAATCATAATTCATAATTATGTTAAAAATGTCTGTCTAGCATATAACTATGATTTAATCAGGCACCATACTTGATTTTCGAGGAACTTGTTTTGGGTTTCTTTGAGAGGACCAGTGAGTTGGATGAGAGTATTACACGAATTCATTTGTATATTATTTTACTATCTCTATAAAGGAAATTGGGTAAGTTTGTAAGATAAAAGCAGTTGAAGTAAGATATTTAGGGAGTAAGGGTGAGATACAGAGGCTAATGATATTTAATGTATTGTACAAACTCTTACTGTGTAAGCTGGAACACGCCTCTTTGTAGTCTTAATGTTGTGTCTCCAGGATTTTGATTATTCTCATATATCAGTAAAAATATCTGAGCATGTAGTAACTGAGCATGTTCTTACAGTAAATAGATGTATTTTTGACAGTGGTCGGAGGCAGATAAATTCCTAGGCAGGCAGGGGTGGGTCCCTGGTGAAGCCTTACCTTCAGGATAGAGACAACCTAAACCTGAAAACTGGACTGGCAGTGCCGGGTGTAGTCCACAACCCGTAGTGAGAACTTCCTTGATGCCTTTCAGCCAATCAGATGATGCTTTTTCCAGGACTGCCCATGGACCAATCAGCACACACGTCCTCCATTTTGAGCCAATAAAACCCCCAGATTTGAGCCCGAGGCAGGTGGATCACCTGAGGTCAGGAGTTGGAGACCAGCCTGGGCAACATGGTGAAACCCCGTCTCTACTAAAAATCCCAAAATTAGCCAGGCATGGCTTTGGGCACCTGTAATCCCAGCTGCTTGAGAGGCTGAGGCAGGAGAATCACTTGAACCTGGGAGGCGGAGGTTGCAGTGAGCCACTGCCATTGCACTCCAACCTGGGCAACAAGAGTGAAAGTCTGTCTCAAAAAAATTCAAAAAACAACCAACCAACCAGATTCAACTGTACTCAAACACACGTCCGGACTACCTACCAGCAGGTAGAAGCTACCCACTTCGGGTCTCCTCTCCACTGAGAGCTGTTCTGTCACTAAAAAAACTCTTCTCCACCTTGGGCACCCTGCAGTTGTCCAAGTAACCTCATTCTTCCTGGATATGGAACAAGAACTTGGGACTCACCAAACGGTGGGAGCTAAAAAGGTTGTAACACTTTCCTAACCAGCGGCCCCCGAGGTGCAGGCAAAAGGGACTGTAACATGCTCCTGGCTGGCTCCCTGAGCTGTGGATCACAGCCAAAGGGGCTGTAACACGTTGCTGGCTGGTTCACCTAGCTGCAGGCGCTGACACACTCCTGTTCGTGAGGCTGTAGTGAAGAGCAGCGACCCTTCTGGGAGCCCAGACCTTGGGATTCCCTGAGCTAGAGCTGTAACACTATAGCCCTGTTGCCCTCTGCCGGCATAGGGCAGCCCCCCCACGTGAGGGGAAATGGTGGCAGGGCCAGGCCAGTCCAGTAGCCATGGACTGGAGCAAGATAGACTGAATGAGCTATAACACAAACGGGTTGAAAACACACCCTCCGCCCCTACCCCAGTCGCCAAGCTGCGGGCGGCAGGAACAAGAAACCTGTAGCACGCCCTGCCCCCGCCCCCCGCCCCCCGCCCCAGCTTCCGCTCCCCTCTGCCGTCCCCACCTCGTCCTCCCCCGCCTCGCTTTCCCTGTAACCCCTTGGGGCTCCGTGGTTGCTGGTGTCTCCGAGTTTCCAGGCACCACAGCGCTCCCCTTGTCCAGACACTGGCGCCCACAGCGGAAGCCGCTTGCAGTACACCTGGTCCAGTCACAGCCTTGCATGGAGCCAGTGCTTGTGCCGGTCGGTGCCTGGAGCTGCCTGCCTCACTGCAGCAGTTGGTGCGCCTGGCTGTGTGCAGTGGCCGGATCCTGCGCTTGTTTGCTCACACACCCCTCTCCACTCCACGCCTAGCCCACCCTCGGTGGGCATGGGATCTGGGCTAGTAGTACAAACAGAGCGCAGCCCGCTGGACCCCGAGTGGGCGCGAGTGAAACTCAAGCAGAGGCACCTGTGGCCACAGAAGTTTCCAAATGTTGAAGCGACACCTGAAAAATCCTGTGAAATTTCCAGTAAGTTCTAGGTATTTCTGTTACAATTATTATGCAAATCTTTATAAAAATGAAAATAGAAACTAAAATAAGTGTAAAGAGGAAACAATATAAGAAGCATTTTTAAATTTTAGTTATTTGCAGCCACCAAAAATAAAAATGTATCCGGAGAGACTTATTTTTTGGGGGGATGGAATGTGAATAAATATAAATCAGAATTTTTCTCTTAATCCCTATGCAACTTTTCTGTGACAATTATTTCTATGGTCTATCATAAGCTGATGAAGATTCCCACAAATGTATGCAAACTCAAGTAAAAAAAAATGTATCGTTGATTATCCTTACTTACTAATTCAGGATACTTAAAAAAAAAAAAAATCTCAGGCACAAATTAAGGGGTTTGTCTGCTTGGTGATTTTATTAGTAAGTCTATGTGGCCCTCAAGGTCAATTAGTTATTAATACAAAATAAGTAGATTTGTACAATTTTATTAATGAGTTCAAAATCCACTGAAACTCACTTGGAAAATTTTTTAAATGAGTTAGAAAATTTTATATCCAAATTTATTAGTCAGATTTTCCTAGAGAAACAGAATGAATAGGATATTCATACAGTCGTTCCTCAGTATCTGCAGAGAATTGGTTCCACCCAGAACCACATGGATACCAAAACCTAAAGATGCTCAAGTGCCTGATATATAATGACGTGGTATTTTCATGTAACTACCACACACCCTCTTGTATACCTTTAATCATCTCTTGATTATTTATAATACCTAATAAAATGTAGATGCTATGTAAATGATTGTTATACAGTATTGTTTAGGAATAATGACAAGAAAAATGTCTGTACATGTTCAGTACAGATGCAACCATCCTTTTTTATCCTGAATATTTTTCATCTGTGATTGGTTGAATCTATGAATGTAGAACCCATGGATAGGGAGGGTCGACTACATATATAAGAGGAGAGTCATTAGGGACATTGGCTCACAAGATTATAAATGCCGGGTGTCCTACTATATGCCATCTGCAAGCTAGAGAACCAGGAAAGTCAGTAGTGAAATTCAGCCAGAGTCTGAAGGCCTGGGAACCTGTTCTGATGTCCAAATGCAGAAAAAATGGATGTCCTTCTTCCACCTTTTTGTTATATCTGGCCCCTCAATGGATGGTAAGATACCTGTCCATATCAGTGAGGAAGGATAATACTAATTTCTTCCAGAAACACCCTCATATACACACCCAGAAATAATGCTTTCTAGTTATCTAGGTATCTCTTTAACTCAAGAAAGTTGGCATGTAAAATTAACCTTTACACAGAGTAATTTTTTTCAGAGATTTTATACATTGCACATATGACTTGCTTTCTGCATCAGAATCATGTAGTAATGGAAACTTCTCCAAACATCTATTTTCAGAATGATCTTCCCATAGCCCAGATTTATTTAGAAATGCAATTCTTCTTCAATTGTTAAAAAAAAAAAAAAAAAGCCTTCCTACATTAAAGAAGTGAAAGAAGAACCTTTATTTTTTCCCCCAAATACTTGCTAGGTAACATACTGTGTATGTGTATATATATACATACACACACACATATATGTACAAGTGATCAATCATGGGTTGAACATAACATATATATGTGTGTATATATGTATATATGTATATATATATATGTGTGTATATATACACACATAACCCCTGGTTTCTTGGAAGAATCTTTTAAAGACTTCTTCCCATTTTTGTAAGAATTGCCTTAATAAGAAGCACATAGTATAATCCATTAATCCACTTAACTGGGTCCCTTCTAAGCTGTAGGACTCCCATTTTTCCCTCAGGATAATTCTCTCCATTATGTTAGAGGGAACTGAGTAAACATGACAGCATCAAGCATTATATTAAATATTAGCTGACTTTAATTTCATTCTTATTTTAACATAAAAATTGAAAATACTTAGTGGTTTCCATTTTTTGTTCTCTTATTCTAGTCCAATGGATGATCTATGCATGAGTGCATGCACACACTCCATTTTGGAGCAAACGTAGATTCATCATTCTCCTGTGGGACAGGTAGAACTGGCTTCAAAGCATTTAAAATGCAGATTCCTGAGCACTGACACCAAGCCTTTTTAACCAGATGATTCCAAGGTTGAAACACCGTTTTAGTTGTAGGTATGAGTCTAGCCTTTTGAAACACCAGCTCCTGGGGTAACATTTTGTGCTTCCACTCTGCTACACTCTTGAGTCACTGCAGATCTTCAGCAGCATTGGAGTTTGTCACATTTTAGAGCTTAGAGAATTGTAATAACCTAGGATCATTTCTGTATGACAACTAGAGAAAATGAGCCCTGAGTTTTCAAAACTACAGCCGGTGGCCAAGCTGGGTCATAAAGGGATTATAAGCAGGACTGCTGATTCATTCAATGCTATCACCATTAGACCAGGCTAATTAATGCATAAAGTCATTATGGCTTTTCTGTCCATTTTCTGTCCAAATGAACTTCACTTGAACCTATTTCAAAGTAAACACACAAGGGTATGACATACATGCATAAAATTTTGATAATTTAGTTATTAGAAGGAGCCAGATGTCCTTTTATTAAATACATCCTTCAAAATCTGAGTGCAGTCAGTATTAAAAGAGGTGAGCAGAGGCAGGAAATATTCAAAACA
Source organism: Macaca nemestrina (assembly GCF_043159975.1). NCBI lineage: Eukaryota > Metazoa > Chordata > Mammalia > Primates > Cercopithecidae > Macaca > Macaca nemestrina. The sequence goes on along the minus strand of NC_092130.1, from coordinate 141,454,581 downwards.
GCTATGATTACACAGTATGGCTGCTGGTGGAACTTTTTTAGTTATTAGATTTGACTACAAACATGTCTTTTGTTCCAGAAATTGAAGGCATTTTGTAAAAAGTGATTAAATATGTATGTCTAAGAAGAAAGAAGCTGTGTTGCAGCTAATGGCATGCACATTTTGGCAGAGACTAGCCAGATGTTTACAAAAGTCATTCATTTTTCTTTCTGGATGAATAGCTAGACTACATGTCCCATCCTTCCTTGTGGCCACTTAGGTTGGGTCATGTGAGTGAGTTATAGCCAATGACGTATCAAATGGAGGATATGCCACTCCAAGGCTGTAAGCATGAAGTCCCTCTGTGCATGATCTTTTCTTCCTCCATCTCCTGGCCAGTTTCTGAGAACATGGCAAAGAATTCTGAAGCCCTTAGGGATGACATACTCACAAAATGGAAACAACTTAGGTCCCTAAGACCCGGAGTGGAAGTTTCCACTATAAACACTCCATTAAACTAGGATGGACTCCATAGAGATTTCCAGTAAATCGTGCTAAGCCACTGAGAAATGTCTGGTTAAGCAGCAAGACATCATGTTAACTAATATGCCTTGTCCAATTTCCTTCTCTTCTGTGAGCTCCTACCACACAAATATCATGTACAAAGGAAGAAATGCTTCATATTACTGGTAGAGATAGAAAACACCATCCTTGAGTGATGACAAAAAAATCATTAAGTGAAGAACAGCTCAGGGTGCACATTAGGGCAAGTCTTCTAAGGAGAGATTTGGCTTTTTTGTTATTATAAGGCATATTTGAATTTGCAAGATAGATTTGTTTATGCAATACGATAAAGGGCAATAAACATCCTTCTCTCTGCTTTCCAAAAATATAGTCTTCTCTGATGATTTGTGTACAAGGCCCCTTTGGCTTTAGAGATTATCTTCAGAAGTCTGGTTCTAAAACATGTATTTTTTGTTGTTTTAATTGTCATGTCTTTTTAATCTTTACTACGGAATAATATCCTAGCTCCCTTTTCTTTCATGACATTGATATTTTTGAAGAGTATATGCCACTTGTTTTATAAAACAGTCCTTGATTTCGATTTGTCTGATTCAGTATTTTTTTTAATCAATGACTATATATTTTAATTTGGAAAATGTAGAAATATATAAGGGAGAAAATAGTCACCCTTGATTCTGCTGCCCAAGAATACTATACTGTTGATATTTAGACATATTTCCGTTTTCCCGAGAGTATATTTTTATATATAATTGGGATTATTCTGTATATGCAGTTTTTGTATCTGATTTTATAATTTTTCCATCTCATTAAATGTTCTTTGAAAGCATATTTTTTGTAGCTCCCTAATATTCCTTTTTAAAAATTTCAATAGGTTTTTGGGGAATAGGTGGTGTTTGGTTACCTGAGTAAGTTCTTTGGTGGTGATTTCTAAGATTTTGGTGCACCCATCACCTCAGCAGTGGACACTGTATCCAGTGTGTAGTCTTTTACCCCTCACTCCCCTCCCACACTTTCCTCAGAATCCCCAAAGTCCATTGTATCATTCTTACGCCTTTGCATCCTCATAGCTTGGTTCCCATTTATGAGTGGAAATAAAGGATGCTTGGTTTTCCATTCCTGAGTTACTTCACTTAGAATAATGGTCTAATCCCTAAGTGCTCCAGTGGAATTTCCCTTTATTCATATGCAAATAAATAGTTTAAGTCTCCAGTCTACCTTTTGTGGGAAGTCTCAATCCTGTCCCACATTTCTGGAATTTCACAGGGGATTATATTCTTGCATTTATTTCTTACTCTGTATTTCTGATAATACTGAATTTTTTTATACGCCATTTGTTGCCTAATTTCTTTGGTTATCTTCTTTTCTTCAAACTACTCTGAATATCATTCTTCTTCTTCTCTTCTTTGCTGCCATTGTGGATAAGTGAGAACTTCACTTCTGAGTAACAGAGAAAATGATCCCTGTGAATCTGGAAATAAATCCAAAAATTTAAAAAAAGAGAAAAAGCAAACAGCAACAGCAGCAGTAACAAAGCGTATTTCCTATCTAATTCTAATCTTCCAAATAAATAAAATTTCTGGCATTTTCCTTAACTTTCTGACTTCCTAACACAATAGCTGTATACCTGAATTTTGCAATGCAGATATCTGATGATATGAAGACATTTGTAGGTATGATATTTATGAGAGAAAATTATTTTCTACTATGAGTAGACTAAGTCTAAACTCAGTAATCTGGTTAATATTTTACAATTTTATCATAAAGCACTTGTTTTATGTTTATTTGGTGAGCCAGTCTGCTAAAGTTTATATCCCTTGCAATCCTTCTTTGCAAGTCCATGACCTTTTTCCCCCCAAATGCTTCATCTCCAAGTATTAAGAGAAAAAAAAAAAAAAAACTTTCCACAAATTTAAACTGAGAAGGCATCTGTTCAGGCATATATTCAGAAAAATAAACATATTTTTTTATTTTTTTATGTTTAATATGTTTATTAAAATAAACATATTTTTCTCCTCCCATGTGACCAGGAATATATGTTTTCTCAAATGCATGTGAGGAGAAGACTGAGCCTACACAATAATCTGAAAAGTCTTTGTGAAGCATGTGACTATTCATATTAGTTGAAAAGAAAAAATTCTTTTTTCTTAAAAATCAGAGCTGAACTCAGCACATTGTCACTTACCATAGTAGCAGTAATTTCAATACAATGAGAGGATGATTATATGCAAGTAAATAAAACCATCACCCGGAAATTCTCGTATTATGTCTTTCAGTTTAATTTGGCTTACATCCATACCAATATGGGCAACTTTTCTAATGGTCTTAAAGATGTGTTTACTGTAGAAATAGGTCATCTGGTGCTCTAAAAATTAAAAAAACTGGAAACCGGACTGTAATCTTAAGCTCCTGAGAATGAGGGCAATTCTTGACAGGTTAATTTTTGTTGTAACCCTGGTTGGGCCCCTCAGATATATGTGAACATAAAGAGACTTTACAAATGAAGACAAGTGCACACTGCCAGACTGTTGGGTTATGACATCTACTGCATATTTGTTATTCATTGTTTTGGAGGCTCCATTTCAGACAGGCTGACTTAACTCAATTTTTATTTGCAAGGATTAATACATTAAAAGCAGTAGCTCTATTAAGTCAAATATGCAACAGAGCTATCTGCTTTCGCAGAGAAGAGGCAGTAGAAAAAGGACCTCTACCTTAAAAACAAATCCTTTGAGCCTTATTTTATCTAAGAATGATAGAAAAAATAGTGAAAACAGATATGGGCAACTGAACCTATATCCCATTAACAACCTGAATCTTTATAGACACTGATTTCGGGCTCCACTGGGCCTTTCCAGACCTGTTCCCGGGGATTGGATTTGAGATTTGTACGGAGAACTCCCGCTGGGGTCAAGGTCTGACCAAGTTCTAATAAGATTATTTTGCTGTTTTCTCTATATTATTCCGTTCTGAATAGATCTTGGTATTTTAAATAAGAAATGAGACAATGTTCATTGGATTATGTTTTTTTTTCCCCCTTATTGCAGACTTAAATTGAAAACAAGCCTGCAGGGTGAAAGTAGAAAAGTGCTTTTGAATTTGTCCTTAATGAAGTGGAAATGGATTCCCAGCTTTTGGAAACTTTGGTTTCTTCTAGACAAGAAGCTGAGTTTCCGAAACAGGGAATTTCTATGTAGTAAATGGGGTGAGTAAACTGGTGCAAGGTTCTGCACAAGGACCAAGGACTCGGGGTTCTTATGGCATATTGCTCCATTGTGTTCAACTGTCATTCCCAAAGTCACCTCATAACTCAGAATAGCTGCTGGAGATCTAGCTGTGACATCTGTCTTATAGCATCAGAAAAGCAGAAAAGAAAGAGAACACATCTTCTTTCTATAGGGTCATTTTCTTCCACTTTGACTTTGACTCCATTGGCCAGAATACAGTCAAATGGCAATACCTAGTTTCAACAGAGGATGGGAATAAAGTCATTATTACTGTGAATATCTGTCTGGCTAAAACTCATAGAACATAGAAAGACAATTAGCAGTTTCCATTACAATTTTATATATATTTTAATGTGTGGCTTTGGTCAAGTTATCTTTATCAATCTCATTTTTTTTTCACCCAAATAAAGAATTTGACAATTTCTATTTATTGGACTTGGGGAAGTTTTATGAGGTAATATATGTACACAGTTTTGCAAAGTACTTGACATGTGACAAATTCCCAGTAAGTATTGTTATTCTAACTTTGGAGTCAAAAATGTGTGCATGATCCTTTTTTAGCACTGGTTCTTAATATTTGAGAAAACCAGTAATGATAGTTACCTAGGGGCTGCCCTATTACTCGAATAAAACAGGCTCCAGATTCACTTAACTACCCACATCATCCCTCTAGATTTTCCTCTGATCCTTTTACACCAATATGACCCAGGATTGAGAGTAATATTTTTTAACATTCTAAAACATGATATCCTTTTGAGAGACAATGGACAAAGTCTCTAAGAGTTGAGAAACATTTGAGCATTTGGCAGCAAAACATTTACAATCATGCCAGCCTTCTAGCAAGTGTTAGTTATCATCATCATCATCATCATCATCATCATATCATCATTTTAGTGAATAGACTTGTGTCAGAATATGGTTGGAAATATCTCATCTGAGTGAGTTGAAATTAGAGATCATAGTTGTAAAATAATAAGAATGCATCAGTCTGTGTTTAGTCAGAAAAAAAGAGCCACTCTGAATATCTGGGGATCAAGAAATTTACTATAGTGATTAGACCTTACAAGGATGTTGGAGGAGCAAGTGAAGTGAAGGTCTGGACCAGGAGGAAGGGGATCAGACAGAGTCATTAACCAGTTGTCTGCCAAAAACACTGGCAAGTACTGTGTGGGTAAGTCAGAGCTTGAAGGTAAATACTAGTTTTGCCCAGACAATGAAATTTGTGCAGAGGGGGATGCCATGGAGATGCCTACAAGAAGCTGTTACCTCTGTGTAGGCATTACTTCTATGAGGTTGTAGCCAAACATCTGTTTGTGGGCCTGGAGAAGCTGTTATTTAGCGTGGCCCTCAGTGGGGATGGCAAGCTGGTCACAACAGAGGACAATAAAGATGAGTTGGGAATCTTCTAGGCACCTCTGCAAATGAGCATCACCATAACTGACCCCAATGTCCTTCTGCGCATCATGGCTAATATTAAACCTCTACCTTCCAAATCACATCTGCCACCACTCAGAGAAGATGATTCAGGAAAATGCAAATCCCAGTTTAACCAAACTGATGTGGCACAATCTAGCATAAGTATTAAGTAAACATAAATTTTGTTTTAATCAGAAGTTTATCATTATTTAGTAAATTTTGCTGTCCTTGAAATCAGTATTTATTTTGTAATTTCAATGTATTTAGTAAATTTTAAATTCTTTACTGATTTGCTTATGTTAGAAAGGATTATCCTCGTCTTGGAGATGAAGCAGAAAGATGATTATGCAACCTTTTAAAGTTATGCCAGAGCATTCTCTAACACACCTACCTCAGAGTCATATGACTCTTAGAAAATGTACCTTTGGTTGACTTTAGTAATCACAACTGACTAGTACACAGGCATTTTACAACTCTGTATTTAAGAATGTGAGTTGTAGTGAATTGATTAGGTACACTGAATTGTTTTATTTTTATTATGGTTGATGACTTCCAAAGTTATAGCTATACTGCCCTGTAAAGTATAATCCATTTGTCATCTAATTTAGCAATCCTATGTCAGCACCATTTTTTATTGACCATATTAAATCCCTGGTTTTCATTTTTCATTCTACTAGCTTCCTCATTACTGAGTTAAGTAAAACTTTGATATGTGCTGTGTGTGTGACAATTGTGTTTTAAAAATATACTTTGACAATTACTACAAAGTTATTATTTTTATAAACAAAAGGGATTATGAAAGGCTGGTAACACCTAGTGTAGTCAGGGCAAAATGTGGGGAACCTGGACACTGAGAACTTCATTGGAGCAGATACTGGAGAAAGGAGGCAATGCAAAGATTTGGCAGGAGTTAGGAAAATAGGAGTGTAGGAGGAAGTCTAAGCCCTGGGGAATGAAGAGACAAACTAATTCAGTCACCTAATTCAAAGGGGGCCCTGTTCACATGTGGTACTATAATTTTGGAAAATTAGGATTCATATGATATAATCAGAAAACAGCTTTATTTATTTTCTCCATTTCTTGTACAGTCTTGCAAATCTCTGACCACTAGGTAAAGTCCAGTGCAAGTCCCCAAACCCCTAGGTAACAAAACATCCTTTGGTCACTTCTTAATTAGTTCAGTAATTAATATACGCAGGCCACCCTGGAACTTCTTTGGGCTAGACACCTACAGTTGGAAGAAGCCATGAACTACTTTATTTTTGCTGTCCTGCTTAATTCCCTACCTAAAATTAACCCCCTCTTCCTCCCCTCGCTAGGTTTCTTCATCAGATCCAACCTCTACTTCTGACGTTGCATTCTCCTTCTGCCTTTGACTTCTTGCCTTCCTTGCATAAGGACCCAAGTAATGATATTAGGCCCACATGGATAAGTCAGGACAATCTTTTAATCTCAACATCTGTAACTTAATCACATCTGCAAAATCCATGTGTGTTTTTTGGAGATTAGGGTGTGTACGTTTCGGACAGGAAGACATTATTCAGTCTACCATAGAAGGAAAAATCTTACTTAACTTGTACTTTCTCATTATCTAGGATTGGCATCCTCTGGGTTTGATAGTTGGTTAAAGCTGATTCTTTCTCTATTGAGAGAAGTTTCCATGAAATCTCTGAAGGCCACCAAACCCTAGCACCATTACTGGCAATCTGTTACTCATGGATTCCTATCAGGAGCAAATTGTCTCTTCCAGTTATTTGCTTCTGATTTTTATTCATAGATGTCTAGTATGGTCCCTAGTTTTATGGTTTCGTTATTGTTTTTTCTTTATTTTCCTGCTGAGATCTTCACATTCCTCCAGGAGGCCCTCTTGGGCAGGCAGGCTGTAAGCCAACTGTAGGCTGACTTTTTACCCAAATGGTTTATATTTGGTCCATGGGAAACATTCTTTGTTCTCCAAGTATAAACTTCAGAATTCACTTAATAGGATTTTGAGACAATGTAGTATGACACAGTAGGAGATGGCTTTGGGGGTCAGAATATAATTGAAGCTCTATCTATCACACCATGGATATATATACTCTTGGGCAAGTTATCACCTTTATGAGGCTAAGTTTCCTCTCTTTTTAAAATAATAAAATCATAGACAGCTTGAAATTGTCTAGCACATATCAGGCTCATAACTGCCACGAAGACAATATTTGCTCTTATTATTAGATTTATATGGACCTTGATTTGCTTACAGCAGTCTCAATTTAAAGGCTTTTTTCCTTCCCTTCTGACTGAAAATTTCCCTAATTGTAAGCAAAAACCACCATGCCTGTTAGGTGATTTAGTTAGGTGTTCAGTGTGTGTGTTCTTCTATTTATACGTTCCTTTGGTTACCAGACTTTTTAGTGAAATTAACTATTTTGTAAGGAATAAAAAAATTGTTTTCCCAGTTATCTCAAACTTCAATAACAATAATTAAAATATTAGGTAATGACTCACTGCTTGAATGAAAGTGACAGAATTGGTTTTAGAAATTAAATCCTATGATATTTGATTTATATTCAGTTCTGAGAAGACAATCTAGGTATCAGAGAAACAAGTATATTCTTAGCAGGGATTAACATGCATTTTTGTGGAATGACATGCATACAGGGCAATCTAAGTAAGATTAAAACATATTTCAAGAAGACTTTAACTATTAAAACATTAAGTGAGAAATTTGGTTTATATAATATTATATAATGAAACAAAGCCAGATAAAATAATTTGGCAGTAATAAGAGCTATGCAATCATTCACATTTCTAGATTCTAATATGAAAGTTTAAATTTCTGTCTTTGTTTTTATTGCTTTGTATTGCAAATTATTAGAAGATTAGAGACTTTTTCAAATTATTCAATGTTGTTTCAGAGTTTTTATATTGTACAAGAAAATATAAGAAGCAGTGCATTTCAATGGAAGATTATAACAATTTATTCTTTTTTCCTCATGATAAAGCCAAATGCTATTATTAAATTCACATTTAGTTCTCATTTCTTCATCTCAGAATCAGTCATCTGGTCTATGGCTGAAAACTCATTCACACTGCATGTTGTAGTAGGATAAACTTTACTTACGAAGCTCCATCCTCATTTGGTCCCACTACTTATATTTTTAGTATTTTCTATTAATTCAAAATAGAAAACATTTAAAATGTGAGCACGCACTGTATTGGAATAACCTCTAAGGAACAAATATGTGCTAATTACCTTGGAATATCATGCTGATTATGCAATATATATAGAATAAAAGAACTGGCATAATGTACATTTATTTAGTTTGTATTTTTAGCAAGAGATCCTTAGTGACAAATTTTACTCATTCCCAATTCATTCATTGTCTTGAGAGATTTGCCTTAGATCACTTGAGACCAAATCTCCCAACCCTATAAATATTTTTGTCTTAGACTTTCATTCTAAAACACTCTTAAGACTCTGTCTTGGGACCCTTTCCATCTGTAGTTGAGTCTGATGAACTTAGAGCTCATTTGATCAATAGTTTGTTTCGGTGGTCTTTTGGAGAGTTGAGATTAGATATAATGAAGTCATGTCATTAACAGAGGTTGTCTGTAAATATGTTGAAAATCTATATTCTATTTTTACCAGAGGAGTAACCTAGTCAAGCAATACTATTTTTTTTATGATAGACAAAATATCTACTAAACCCTATGTATGTGCCTTTACGTAGATTACATTTTTAAATTGTTTCAAATGCCTATCAGGTTTGTAGGTTTTTTTGTTTGTTTGTTTCTGTTTTCTTTTCTTTTTCTTTCTTTTTCTTTTTTTTTGAGATAGCGTGTCGCTCTTGTTGCCCAGACTAGAGTGCAGTGGCGTGATCTCGGCTCACTGCAACCTCCACCTCCCGGGTTCAAGCGATTCTCCTGCCTCAGCCTCCGAAGTAGCTGGTATTACAGGAGCTTGCCACTATGCCCAGCTAATTTTTGTATTTTTGGTAGAGACAGGGTTTCACCATGTTGGCCAGACTGGTCTCAAACTCCTGACCTCAGGTGATCTGCCTGCCTCAGCCTCCCAAAATGCTGGGATTACAGGTGTGAGCTACCGCGCCCAGCTGTTTCTGGTTTTTTTTTTTTTTTTTTTTGAGACAGGGTCTCTCACTCTATTGCCCAGGCTGGAGTGCAGTGGAGCAATCCCAGCTCACTGCAGCCTTGACCTTCCAGGCTTAGGTGATCTTCCAGCCTTAGGCTCCCATGTAGCTGTGACTACAGGCCTGCGCCACCATGCCCAGCTAATTTTTGTATTTTTTGTAGTGACAAGGTTTTGCCATGATGCCCAGGCTGGTCTCGAATTCTTTGCTTAAGCGATCTGGCTGCCTCAGCCTCCCAAATTAATGGGATTACAGGCATGTGAGGTGCCGTGCCTGGCCAAGTTCATAGTTTTAATAGCTCCATTTTATTGTAAGGAAACCGAGGCAAAATAAAGTTAATTAATTTTCTCAGTTATGCAGATGGTAAATTTCAGAACCACTTAGGAAATTCAATCCAGACACAAAGGCTCCAGATTACCAAATATAGCTTTGTAGGAAAAAAGAAAAATGGGGCTAAGGTGTTCCAGCTAGACTCAGATTTTCCCATGTCCCACAGCAGTCACTATAGCCTGAGATGGGGCTCAGCTTAGCTGTGGGGACTAAAGAGACAAAAGGATTTGTATTTCAGCCTCATTCTAACTCATGATTGCCACTCCCTTCCCGTGCTCCTGGCTGCAAACTTACTTCTTGAAACCTGGTAGGACTTGTCTCCCAGGAATGTTTTCAAACATAATTTTAAAAAATCTCCTTAGAACATTTAATATTTTATTATTATTTTTCAGGTTTTCATAGGATAGCTGTTCAGAGGAAAAAAAAAATACACAATGCTTGTTTCCCTGAGTTATTCAGGTAACTAACAGGAAGACCAGATTTTTCACTAAACTGACCAACACTGCTGTCTATATGTTATGGAGTTGTCAACCCACTGTTTAGTCCCTAAGAAGAGAGGATTTGTCACACTGGCTCACACTCACAGACTCAGTCCATGTTTTATTACCAACAAAGCCTTCAAGGGACAAACAACATATCTGATATATAGTCTCTTAAAATTGTTGTTGCTATCAATTTTCTATTTATAAACTCACTGCTTGTGTAAATATTTTGTTGTGATTTTTTCCAAAGATTTGTTATTATTCACATCCGTGATGGGGGAGGAGAAAGAGATAAAGAGAGAGAGAGAGAGAAAGATTGAGAGACAGAGAAAATACTCACATTTCAGCCCTTTGAAAAAAGATTGAGAGACAGAGAAAATACTCACATTTCAATCCTTTGAAGTTATACCAGTTATTTTCTGCATAGGATCCCTGCTGTTTGTGCATCCACCTCCATTATTCACCCTGCTCCAACCCGCTCAGTGCCCCCAGGAAGCCACCAGCATAGACTATAATGACAGGCTCACTGGGTCCTCTGATTTACTGCTGGCTTCCATTAGCAAGGAGCCCACTGGGTAGGAGATTGGTAAGAGAAAGAGTCAGGTGAGAGTATTTATTTCCTGAGCTTCCTCCCTGCCAGGTGCCTTGGGGTAACCCTTTACCAATGGTCACTGATCTTTGCAACACAGAGGAATTTCTGCTACTCTCTTCTCTCTGTTAGTTGCCCCCTCCCTCCACTCATCTCTTCCTCACTATGGATAGTAACAGCTCCCTTATCATAAGCCTCAGATGAGTATCCTTTTGGATCCCCTGTGTTAACAACCACTCTGAAAATTAACCCTCCTCCGACTATCCTATTTTGAGTTTTCCAAATACAGCTCGTCTATTGTATTCATGGGTTTTGCATCCATAGATTTAACCAACTGTAAATCAAAAATATTTTAAACAATAGATCGTTGCCTCTGTACTGACTATGTAAAGACATATTTTCTTGTCATTATTTCCTAAACAATACAGTATAACAACTGTTTACATAGCATTTACATTGTGTTAGATATTATAACTAATCTAGAGTTTATTTACAGGAGAATGTGCGTAGGTTACATGCAAACACTCCACTATTTTATACCAGGAACTTCAGCTTCTGCAGATTTTGATATTTTTGGGTTTCTGACACCAATCCTCCATGAATACTGAATGATAGCTATATTTCCTACTGGAATTTTTACTTGTGTTTTTTTCTCATCATCCTTTTAAAAGACCATTACCTACTTGAACAAGGCTATAATTATTTCTGCAAAGAATATTTCAAAGGAAGATATACATAAGGTAAATCTGGCACACTTTGCTGCTCTTCCTAATACTTTTTTGTGATCTCTCTAAGTCAAGTGTGTTTATATCTTGCCCTGTTACAGTGACACATGCTATTCAGCAAAGAAATATGTCTCCAGATCTTCTTTCTATGTCCAAATCCCTCAGTACTATGTTCTCTATTATGCAAGAGTGAATTTAGGTATCTGATCATGAATGCTGTTACTCTAATAATGAAAGGCAATGTTTTCATACCTTTTCTTTCATGGGTAAAAGACTTTATTTTAAGAACAATGTTCTTAATGTTGGTTTGGTTTTGGTTTTTGTTTTTAAATTGATATATAGAGTCTCATTATGTTGCCCAGACTGGCCTCAAACTCCTGGACTCGAGATTCTTCTGCCTCAGTCTCTCAAGTAGCTGGGACTGCAGGCATATACCTTCACACCTATCTCAGATGACAGTTTTAATCAAATGGTTTTCCTAGTTTCTTGAGTTGTGAACTTCTTTGACTTTATTAAATTTTATAAATAAACTCAATATGCAAAAGATAAAACCACAGCTATTCTGTGTGATGTGGTATTAGAAGGCACACTCACACAGTCCTCACTCAACCCTGGAGATTATAGTCTAGTGAAAATTCAAAGAACCCTGGGGTTCTGCAGAACATTGTACATAAATCACTTTGCTCATCCAGAAGAATTGCTCCACTGATCAGGAACAAGACAAAGATGCCCATTTTCACCATTTTAATTCAACATAGTGCTGGAAGTCCTAGCCAGAGCAATTATACAAGAAAAAGAAATCAAAAGGCATCCAAATTGGAAAGGAAGAAATTTTGTTCATAGAGGATATGATCGCATGCATAGAAAATCTTAAAGATTCTGAATGGTGCACCCAAACACACACACACAGTTGGAAGTAATTAATGAATTCAGCAAAGTTGCAAGATATACTTGCAACTTGCAAATACTGAAACATCATTTGCAGTTTTACACACTAACAACTGGAAAAGGGAATTAACTTCACACTTGTTTGGATGGCCATTATTAATAAAACACAAATAAGCAGTGTTGGCAAGGATGTTAAAAAATTGTGACCTTTGTGCCCTGTTGGTGGAAATGTAAAATGGTATAGCTGAAATGGACAACAGTATGGCAATTTCTGAAAAAATTTAAAATAGAATTACCATATGCTCTAGCAATTTCACTTCCGGGCATATATACCTGAAATAATTGAAAATAGGGTTCTAGCAGAGATATTTATATACCCATATTCATAGAAGCATTATTTACAATAGTTGAAAGGTAGAAGCAGCAGCTTTCATGCCCATTAATGAATGAATTGATAAAGAAAGTTTAATACATGTTTCCTTGGAGTATTACTTATCCTCAAAAAGAAAATTCTGATACATGCTACAACATGGCTGGACCTTGAGGACATTATGCAAAATGAAATAAGCCAGTCACACACATAGAAATACTGTACAACTCACAGTATATGAAGTATTTCAAACAAATTTATAGAGACAGATGTAGACTGGTGGTTGCCAGGGGATGGGGCAAACAGGGAATGGAAGGTTATTGTTTAATTGGTATGGAGTTTTAGATTTGTAAAATGAAAAGAGTTATGGAGATCAGTTGCACAACAATGTTAATGCATTAACATTACTGAACTATATACTTAAAAAGAATTAATATGATAAATTTCATGTTATGTATATTTTAACAATTCAAAAGCATTGTTAATAAAAAATCAAGCATGGTGTGAGGCTCATGGCATGCAATAAAAAATAGCTGTTATACTGGGTGCGGTGGCTCACACCTGTAATCCCAGCACTTTGGGAGCTCGAGGCAGGTGGATCACGAGGCCAGGAGATCCAGACCATCCTGGCTAACACGGTGAAACCCCGCCTCTACTAAAAAAATACAAAAAAATTAGCTGGGTGTGGTGGCGGGCGCCTTCCCAGCTACTTGGGAGGCTGAGGCAGGAGAATGGCGGGAACCCAGGAGGCGGAGCTTGCAGTGAACCGAGAGCGCACTGCTCTCTAGCCTGGGCGACAGAGTGAGACTCCGTCTTCAAAAAAAAAAAAAAAAAAAAAAAGCTGTTTTAATTTAGATGTACTATACATTTAATAATTCTGCAAAGTTGAAGGGAGACAGATATCTTGCTTATATTTCCAATTAAATGAACTGAGAAGGGAGGTGAATATTTGTCTCATAGAAATAAAATTCTAGTTCATAAGAGTTAATGTTCAAGGACATTTATTGCACCACTATTTATAGTGGTAAAAAGTTATCATCGACTGGTATCCTCATAAGTTAAGAAAGGCAGAAATGCAATATAATCTCATGTGGTTGTTTAAAAAATGATGCATTAGTATGGTACATTTTTTACAATTAATGAGTCAATAATGGTACATTATTAGTACATTATTATTAGCTGAAGTCCATAGTTTAGTTTAGTACCACTAAACAAATGCAGTATGTAAATAATAGGGTTGTATAGCTATGTTTGTCAGGAGATTTGTGGGAAGTCTCTGTAGTTTCAGCTCAATTTTTCTGTAATTCTGAAATTGCTCTCAGACAAGTATATTCATTTAAAAATACACAAAGCAATAATATAAAGATGGTTGATGTTTACGTTCTGACTTGAAGATTTTTAATGCATTATTAAGTGAGAAAGCTGGTCAAAAGTCAACATATATAAGTTGACTTGTAAAAACAATATGAAAGCACTCTGTATTTTTTATTGTGATTATGTGAAAATGAAAAACTACACACCAGGCTATTGACCTGTTTATTTGGATACAGATGAATGTTGGAGAGAGAGAGAAGAAAAAATGGCATTTTAAAAATGGAAAAATACATGTGCTGTCATGCTAAATAGCAGTGAAATATACATACATATTTCTATTTTATCATTAAAACAAATGATAACAGATACAACAAATGTAAAATTGAATCACACCATTCTCTCTAATTATGGTAAACCTTTAAGCTCAGATTTTTTAAAGATTTTTTTCTAAGCTCAGACTTTAAAGATTTGTTCTTAAAGAAACAAACGTGAAGGAAAGCTTCAGTGATATAGGAAAAAATAGTTTATGTTTAAAAAGAACTTATGAAGACTGCATTCCAGGACCATAATATCACTACAGACTCAAAAATATATTTTAGAACTTGAAGTTGCCAGAGAGTTATCCAGCGATTTATGCAAATTCCTTATTTTTTTCTACATGATACTTGCAATCTGGGGGAGCTGCCAAGAAACTTGATCTATGGAAAATTAATTTAATATGCTAGTGAAATATTTTTTTAAAGATACTAATTTTGGTAGATAAGACAGAGAATTATGAGGCAAAAGTTTTACTCTCCCCAAGAAAAGTGAAGTAAAATAATAAGAAAATAAGATTTTCATTATTTTAAGTGACTTATCATCTTCTCTATGCTAAATAAACATTTCTCAATCTAAGTCTTAGGATGAAATATCAGTAGTTGAGAGGGCTTACTGTCATCACAGAGACCTTCCTCACCCTAACAGAGCAGTGGTTACCTAGCCTGAAGGTTATAGGTGGGAATAAACACAAGAGGTAAGAGAGGATAATGTTTCCTGCTTCTGTTTACATTCCCCAGCCCTAAAGTTTTACACACTGATCATGAGTCAATACTCCAACAGATTCTGCCACAAGGGATTATGAGGATGAGTTGATGAAGAGTGTTGGGAGATGGGATGGGTGCCAGTGGGAAGCAGATCCTTACAAACAGGGAAAGAAATAATCATTGTCTGAAGGGTCAGGTAGAATTTGGAGCTGAATCATACCCCTCTCCCCATCTGAGATATTTGTATATAAAATTTCATTTCATAGGCATTAACATATTTTTTGATCGATAGAGCTGGTTTTCAACAATCATTGATAGAGCTCTTTTTTGCTTGGATTAAAGACAAAATTGACTTCCTAAAACTTCCTCATCTTTTCTCAAATTGGAATAATTGCCCAAGTTGTCCTCGATTCAACAGCCCATAGAAATAGATGTGTTATAAAACAGGTAAAAATGTGTGCCTGCTGTTGGTAGTTTGCTACAAAATAAAGAAGGTACCAAACTCACAGCCTGTTATTCTTCCAGCCTCACAAGTTGAGTGAGAAGGTGAAAAGGGTGGCCATAAATAACTTTCATGAATATTCCCTCATGGCAGATGAGAAGTGGGGACCAGGAGTCCCTCAACAGCAAGAGTGTAGTAACTTAGTGAGATGTTGGTGGTAGTTATCACATATGTTACATGCTATAAGAATATAACTAAATAGGATCAAGTAAGAATTTCTTTTCTTTTCTTTTTTTTTTTTTGAGACAGAGTCTCACTCTGTCGCCCAGGCTGGAGTGCAGTGGTGCGATCTCGGCTCACTGCAAGCTCCGCCTCCCGGATTCAAACCATTCTCCTGCCTCAGCCTCCCAAGTAGCTGGGACCACAGGCACCCGCCACCATGCCCGGCTAATTTTCTGTATTTTTAGTAGAGAAGGGGTTTCACTGTATTAGCCAGGATGGTCTCGATCTACTGACCTCGTGATCCTCCCGCCTCTGCCTCCCAAAGTGCTGGGATTACAGGCATGAGCCTCTGTGCCCGGCCAAGGATTTCTAATATAAAAGTAACTTGGTAAAACATTAAATATTTTATATCACTTCAGTGTTCTAATTCAGTAGGATTCAGTTCATTGCAATTTAATGCTATTTATCAGCTACTTTAAAAAGTAACTTTTGTAAAACATTAAATATTTTATATCACTTCAGCATTCTAATTCAGTATGACTCAGTTCATTGCAATTTAATACTATTTATCAGCTACCGCAGCAGGCACTGAAGATTTAGAGGTGAATAGAACAGGCTCCCACCGCTGAAGGAATTTATAACTTGTTTACCTTTTTTCACTGTAGTTACCAAATCATTTGAAAGACTTTAAACAAAAAATGTTTATCACTGTTTTCAAGTTTTGAGTTTTCTTGTAGCCATACCCTGAAATAGCACTCAGGGGCATGAAGACAAGTCAAGTAGCAGCACAGGTCTAATAGCAGCCTCCTCTCTGGAGCTCTGGAGCTAGCGCGGCCCCTAGAGTGTTGGGAAAGGTTGGATCACAACCACCTCAATCAGTCATTAAATGTGGGCCCCCTTAGGAAAGACCTGCCCTTGGGTAAGCTGATGAGGCAGTCCTTGAAGTGGCTGACAGCGGGAGGCTGTCTGCTGGCCACATTCCCTGCAGCTGGCAGTACCACCTTTCTCAAAAGGGATCAAAGTGGTACATCTTTGTGTTCATCAGAGTCATGCACTGCTTGGATCTACTTAACGTATATGCGGAGAACTCCACTAGGCTTCTGATGCTACAGCCCGGTCTACTGGAGCTAACTGTGGGACCACAACCAGTTGTCACAGGCTACCTCCTTCACTATCCGTTCTAGATTTCCCTCACTTCAGGGAACACTGTTGTTGGTCTCAGTGGGTTATCAGTTGTCATGATTTTACACAATATCCCTGAGGGTCTGAGCCCATGGTCACCATGGCTTCTCAGACTATGATTGCTGCATTTGTTCATTTAATATCACAATAGGGCAAGTTAGTAACAAGAGATGCCCAGTGTGAGACCAAACTTAGTCCTCCTTGCCTCCATTGTGTAACAGCAGCTCCACCTCCCTCCAGTGGTCAATCTTAATTACTGTCCAACATTCTAGCACTTTTCGCCTGCTGGTACCTGCCTAAAATACCTGGAGAACAGCCATAACTTACAGATGCATAGGGCTGTTTCTGTGTCTTCTAGAGGAAATGCCCCCTCTTAGTAGACCATGAACTCTTTACTCCGGAGAGGCTGTGTTTGGGATGAGAAGCACAAATTCCGCAAGTGGGTAATGGTAAGTGAGAATAAGCGTGACCACTCCTGTTTCTACCTCTTTGTTTCTGGACCCCTGTATTCTTCCTGCTGGATGCAGAGCACCAGGCAAAGTTATTTGACTCAAATGTATACTGCATCCTAGAGTATGTAGACATCATCCTCAAAAAGAATTATATCTGAGCTGATGTTTCAACTATGCCTTCAGGAGGCGGTTCCAGCATGTGGTGAGGCCAGTAGGTTCTGGATAGTCTGATATGTGATATGATCCATGAATCTAATGGCCACAGGCCCCTACCCACATAGTCTTTGCTGTAAAGTGGGCTTCTTGATTTGTGATGTTATGTGGGAAGGTGTACTAGTAGATCAAACATGTTACAAGCCCTTGGGTAGTGGTGGTAGTTTGGACCCTATTAGCAGGAAAGAAAAACCCATACCCCAAATATTTATCAGCATCTATCAAAACAAGTAGCTGGCCTGTGCACTAGTGAATAGTGATGGAAGTGGCCAGTTGGTCTCCTCAAGGAATGGTGGCATATTGTTGGGGGTTCAGCGTTGTTTGTTGTTGGTAGGTTAGGTGTTTAGTGGTGGCAGTAACTCTATCAACCTTGCCTCATCTTTACCACTGTGGCCATCTTTTGATATACTTATCATGCCAGCACTGGGGTGGCCAATGACGGATGCTAGCTGATATCAACTAGCCAAATCATTTTGTGTGCTTGGTGATTTAGTGTCTCTTTTGTGATGGTAAATCTCTTTTAGGAGCTAACATATGACACAAAAAATATTCATATTTAGCCCCTCCTCCAGTAGGTCTAGCTACATACTTCTACTTCAGTTATTTTTTCCTGGATTTTCCAGTCTTTTTCTCTTCCCAGCCCTTGACCAGCTAGCTAAATCATCTGCTACTGCCTGTGAGTCCTCTCTTTGGATATGATGTTTTTGGCTTGGTACCTGACCAGGTGTAGAAAGGAGAATTTTATAGGCTTCCACTTGTCATTCCCCACTGTGATATCTCTTATGCCACAGGTTCTGATTCCAAAACAAGGGCTCTTTCAACTCCCTAGTATGTCTATGTCAATTATCACTCAGGTCTCAAAGGGGAATCTGGGTGACACACCTCTGTGTCCATCACAAACACCTAGTGAAATTATCTGAACTCAGTGAAAATTATGCAAATTTGTTGAGGATTTATATTTTGACATACATGTCCTATGGCCCTAATATAGATAATAAACTAAGTTTCTAAGGATTCCTCTTTGTGAATAATTTCTGATTTAAACCTCTTCTCTCTTTTTTCTCCTTATCCATGGAATTAAAATTGTTTTTACCCTTCTAGCAAATCTGTGCATTCATGATCCCGATCCCAAATTAACAACACTGTTTTTTTGTAAGACCAGTCATACATATTCCCTTGGCTCTAAATCTTTCAATAGTTCCATAGACTTTCAGAATATTGAACAAATAATTAGTTGCACTGGATCAACCAAGAAAGTTTAAGTTTATGAACACTCGTACATAAAGATTACATTTATGAACATTGGCAGTGAAAAGAAGGGAAACATTAAGAAATTTTAGAATTTAGAAATTTAGAATTATGCAGGCTCTTATAACTAATGTGTGATGCATGAGGAAGAAAAGTTGTGAATGATGCTGAGATTTCTAGCTTGAGCTCAAAAGATGCTAATGTCGCTCTCCATGAAAGAGAATAAAATGTATATAAAAATTGTTTACTTGTAGGTGTTAAGCTCTTCTGTTAGACTCTGATCTATCTGGTAAATGCACTAACACATGTTTGTACTCTTCACAGTATTTACTATAACATACTGTATGTAAAATGAGTCTCAAAAAAGTATTTGACTTATGCGTGGGTAAATGTGGACTATCAAAATCTTATCTACAGTGCTACAAATCTACTGAGGTTACTGGAGCCAAGGAGAAACAAGTCAGAGTAAAAAAACTTTTTCAAAAATCCTGATGTTTAGATACATGGACAAGCAAGCTATGTTATATTACCAATATCAAGGCAAGCATTAGTATTTCCTCCCTGCTATGCCTCCACATTCCCCAGAAGAGAATTTCTATGCTCTTTAAAGACTCTTTTTGATGTTTATGTGAATAAGTTGGTGACCAGGTAAGGAAAAGAGAAACTTGTTCACCAGACCTATGAATTGTGCTAGAAAAAATGTACACATCTCATGGGATTGTAAATTAAAGTACAGACCTTTTTCCCTCAGTCATCACCTACGTATAATTACTTGTATATCTCATGAGTGGTCAATCTTCTCCATTTCATATTTGGGGACAAGGGAGCAAATGATAAAGGAAGGATGACAAAATTCTAGCTAGAAATGATAGTAGAGAAGAGCAGCGATTCTGAAAACTAAAGTGGAAAGCAACACAGAACCTCCTATTGGCATTGTTAGGACCTAAAAGAGCATCCAGGGTTGTGGGGGATATCACATTAAGAACTTGTGAATAAGGCAACTGTCCAACTTGGAGTCTAGGCAGCCTGGCTCTTCATTAGTGGGAACTGACAAGCCATTTGGCACTGAAAAGACATCAGAGAGGAAGAACAAAACCCTGCCTTGGGCAATGGCATCATTGAGGAGCACTAATTCACTTAGCCTGGGACTGCTAGAGTTTTCTTTTGTTTGCACCAGCATATGGGCAATATTATTAGAATAGCTGTTTTGCTCTTCTGCATCTGTTGCTAACACAAATAAAACCTTTCTGGTCACCTTATTTATACCTTCTGCTCACATGACAAAGATAATGATTTTCAGTCTTCTCAAGGCACATCTCATAGCAACACATGGTTGTTATTGTAAATAGGTTAGTTTAACTCTACTGGCTCCCCGAGATGTGAAGGAGAGCTCATTGCACACATAAGCAGAGCTGCAGACTTGGAACGGGATCTCAGGGAAGAAATGCACTGCATAAAGAAAATCCCTTACATGGGATATATGAGAACAGAAGAAATGGAATTAATATTGGTACTGTGAAACTTAAAAAATAGTAATAAATTATGATATAAGGTTGGCAACATTAATGCAAAATTAATAATAATGAACAGCATTTGTTGTTGTTTTACAGTTTATCGAGCAGAAAAAATAAGGAGTTTATATGTTAAAAACAAACTGTTCACTGAGGAATACTAAAATTCTTTAAGTTAGTTAAGGGTTGAGCTAACCCTGAGACCTAATGATCCTTAGAGTTTGCCTACTGCTTTTTTTTTTCCCCCCATAAAGCAATTCTATCCCTTAAAATAAAAGCCAAGCCAAATACATGTAAAAAATAACAATAGAAATGGAAATTCTCTCATTATCTTATTAAGCCTATGCTGCACATTTCTTTGCCTATGTTCATTAATAATATAAAAAGAGTGCATATGTCATGGTATTTGTCTAATATGAAGATCATCAAGCTCATGTCACCATTGAGCTAGAGGTCTGATTAATGCCAGAAACTGAGAATACAGAAAAGATCATCAGTGTGTAATTGTAACATCCTGGAAGCTGATGTGCTGTCTTCTCTGTAAAATCTGTTACATTTTGGGAGAAGGCGTCAGTATGAAAAATCATCCTGCCACCACTTGCTTAACCATGAGTTAAATGGAAGAAGAAACTTAGCTGACATGAGACGAAATATTTACAACACACCAAACTTGTTTTTTTATTAGACACAAAGTATCAAGCATGAAGGCATGGAAAGAAAAATCGGCAAGACATTGAATTATCCTCATTCTGTTGCCTCTTTATTCTGCCCCATTTTCTGTATTTCTTCCTCTCTTTGTTCCTTCTGCTTTTTCCTCCCCTGGTCTCTGCTGCCTACTGCTAGCTTCTCTTTTTGCCTATATCCTCCATCTCCTTCCTAAATTTCCGGGAAGGCAAAGGGAGCTATGTAGTATAATGGTTACATGTGTATGTAATGCCTATGTCTGCCTATTTTTAAATTATTGTTTTTAATTAATTATATTTTTAAGTGAATTCAAACCTATGGTGACTGGATAGTCTACTGTGCTGCACTTTATACTTGCTTTTTGCCTGTTATATTTCACCCTTAGATCAGTTATCTCAGCTATTTAATTGAGCTTGATAAAAGCCGAGTATGCAATTAACAATAAACTTGATTATTATCCAAATCTGGTGAAAAATACATGCATTCTATGTCATTAATGAAATGATAATTAAATATCTTATGTTAATATTTAAAATAATGCATTTTATACATGTATATCCATATATGTTTGAAGAGGGGAAAAAGGAAAGTATAATTGAATCAAAAGTCTTGGAGTATTTTTAATGCTTAGAAAAAAAAATACTATCTTTCTTCGTAAGTAAAAGCATTTTGACCATTGAACTTCAAAGTTTAAAGTCTAACCCCTGGGTTAAATGGCATAGCTTAGAGACAGGCTTTTTAGCAAATACCATGTGGCAAGACTAGACTAAACCTGGAATCCAAACAATTATCTCTAGACAACTACCCTTACTTTGAATTGACTGTGTTTACTAATGAATGTAAAATGTAATTAATGAAATTTCTGTTGTTTGAGAAAGGAGATTTGGAAGGGGAAATGAAAAGTGTAAAAAACCCATAATTACTCAAAGTTACCCAAATGGATTTGTAGGAAAATGACAAAGTACAAAGTTTCCAAGGAAATTTTCCAGTTCAATTTAAATTCACCTAAACTAGCAACATTTACATCGACTGAGGCCAAATATCTTTCAAGCCATGCCGTATTGGAGTTACACATTTTTTTTTTTTAAACATAACAAAGTTCAGATTTGTTTTCTTTTCAGTTAAGGAGTTCTGGTTTTCCCAACATGCTATGTCAAAGTGTGTACATTCCTTTTAGAGCCTGACAAATAGAGAAGCAATCTGTCATCCATGATATCATCTATGATAGCAAAAGTCTGGGCAAATATTTAAATAAATACCCATAAGCAACCCTGAAATTATGGGCTATAGAAAGTATTTATAATTATCCTTTGGAATTTTCCAAGAGAGAAAGGTGCTTTCCCACCCTTATCTCATGTAATATTCAAAACTGTCTGGAGTTTGGGGACAAAAGTAATGCAAAAATTCCCAGCAGTTTTTCATGGAGTTTGCAGTGAAGCTAGGAATTGAATCTGGACGTGCCCAGATATCCTTCTGGCTAAATGATATGTGTGTCTGGGCCTGATGGCTCCTTCCAGCTTCTTAACGCTATCCTTTCTAGTCTGTAGCCTCTCTTATCCTGCACCTTGTCACTGTGAAGATGTTTATGAAATTTCAGTTACAGAAATAGATCTGTATCTTTCATTTTTTATAGAAAAAGAAATTTATCCCCAGAAAGGTAGAAGAGTCCATCAGAGTTAATAAGTTCTACATCCAGGAATAGAATCTGCATTTCTTGTTTCCAGGTCACTGCTTTTTTTCATTTCAACAGAACAATTCTGGTCAGTTAATTTTCCAATAGATCTTCCTAACACTTTGATTAAAATTTAATCAATTTTTTTTAGATTTATATACCTGTCATTTTTATTGGTTAATTGTTAGTCAATTGTATCTTTAATTAGTTGTGTGATGGAGTTGCAATTTATGTTTGACTATCCCACTGAAGTGTTGCCTTTATTTTCTTTTGTGACTCAAGAGTTTCCCCATGACTGAACTCTAGGCATTTGTGCAAATAGCTAACAAAATGGCATAGTTAGAAAGGGCCACGGTGGTAAGGCATACTGGTAGATTTTTCACAAGTAGCATGTCTGAGATTTCAAGATTTAATTAAGAATATTGGGCCAAATTCTCTATGGATATTTCCTCATTAATGAAATAAAGTTACAATGAGTTGCATGAAAAAGTTGAATGTCATTTTTTTAATCCTTGAAATCAAGAGTAACACATTGACACACTATTTCAAACTTTAAATATTGTTACACAAAAGCATATATTTTTGTAGTGGAAAATGTCATTTTAATTTACTTTTGGGTCTGCACTCTGTAAACCCCAATTGGTCTTCATAGGATTTTAATAATGTAGGCAGTCCCGATAGATGGTGATTAAAGTGTAATTATAGTACTTTACGGTTTGCAAAGAACTTTCAATATCATGATCTGAGTTGAGGCTTATAATGTTCTTAGGATTTATTGGTCTATCATTGTTACATCATAAAAAGTAACATTTAAAGGTATTAAATAATTTAGTCAGCCACAAAATGAGTTAATTGTGTAGTTTGAGGTTTGTCCATGTTTTCAAATTTCAAATTAGTCAGAAAAAAAAAAATATTTATTGAGTATCTCTGTGTGCCAGGCACTGTCCTAGGTACTGGAGATAGAGTAGTAAATATGAGTCTTTACCCTCATGGAGCTTACAGTCTCCTAAATGGAAATGATAGATTAACCAGAAGCCAGAAAACAGACAAACATAAAACAAATTTCAGATGCTCCTTATGTGTGGAAAAGCCAGAATAACGTGTCAGTGTTTGAAGTCAGGGGCAAGCTAAATGCTTTAGAAAGGATGGTCACAGAAGGCCTGACAAGAAGTCATTTAATGTCTGAGTTTTGGAAAGAAATCAGCTGGGTAAAACCCTGGGAAGTGTTCCAAACACAGGGATCTAAGGTGGGAAAGATTATGGTGTGTCCAAAAGAAATGATAAGGGATAGGGTTGAGAGATAACGATGTTGTTATAGGCAGAGGGGAGATTACGTAGCACCTTGCATACTGTGTTGAATAGTTTAAAATGTTGTATAACTTCAGTGAAATGCCATTAGAGGATTTTGAGAACAGATGTGGTGTGACTGGATTTATGGTTTAGAAAATCCATTTAGCTATAGTGTATAGGAAGATTGCTTGTGAGGGGCAAAACTGGAATTGCACACACACACACAAAATAGCTAGGAGATTACAGAGATAAACGCATGAGACAGAGTGCCGTGTCTTGTACTGAAGTGGGTGGCAATTAACCTAGTGAGGAATGTGGCGTGTGTCACTATTAGACTGATAGAAAGGAAAAGGCAGGAGGAGAGAAAAAGAAGAATCAGGAATAATTCTGGGTGTTTTTATTCTGAGTAAATGGGTATACAGTAATTTTCTGCATTAGGAAAGGCTTAGTGTGAGGAATATTTAGGGATATGAATTTAACAAATACTTATTGAGTGCATATTACCAGCCTATGACTGTACTTACCACTGGAAAAATAGCTGTGAGAATTAGTCCCTATCTTTATGGAACAAGTTTTCCAGGTGGGGGAGACAGACAATAAATAAATAATACATATCGAATGATGATAAGTGAGGAGAAAACGTTAACATTACAAGGCGAATAGGAAGACTTAAGGTAGGGTTGATCTTCTATACAGGTTTGTTGCGGAGGCCTCCGCAGTGGGGTGATGTTTGCAGAAAGACCTAAAGACAGTAAGGAAGTGAGCCATCCCAAATCTGATTGGATTATTGGATATTTGTGGAACATACGAATTGTAAATGTAGATATTCAAGTCTGGGGTTTAGTGGAGAGCTTGGGGTTCAATATATAAATTTGGGAGCCTTTGGTATACAGCTGCATTTAATGCCCTAGGCTTATAGGAAATAGAAGAGGGCTTGAGAGAGAGACTTTAGTCTTGTCCTGGAGTGCATCAATTTAGAGATCGTATGGGGAGAAGAAAATGGGGGAGTAAAGAGAGAAAAGAGAGAGAGAGGCTGGGCACGGTGACTCACACCTGTAATCCTAGCACTTTGGGAGGCTGAGGTGGGTGGATCACGAGGTTAGGAGACCGAGACCATCCTGGCCAACATGGTGAAAGCTCGTCTCTACTAAAAATACAAAAATTAGCTGGGTGTGGCAGCACACACCTGTACTCCTAGCTGCTCAGGAGACTGAGGCAGGAGAATCACTTGAACCTGAGAGGTGGAGGTTGCACCTCCCAGATCATGCCACTGCACTCCAGCCTGGTGACAGAGTGAGACTCCGTCTCAAAAAAAAAAAAAAAAAAAAAAAAAAAGGGAGAGAGAGAGAAATGAACGTGTTCATTAAAATATGAAGACAATTAAGTCTGTGGTCACACAGTGTTAAATGTATTGAACAAAGGAGGGAGAGGTCAACAGTGTCAAATGTTGCTGAGAAAAGTCACAGTTGAGAACAGAAAAGTGGCCATTGGCTTTGACAAGATTCAGATTCTTGTTGACACTGAGCAAAGCCAATTTTATGAAATACTGAGGACTAAAGCTCCACTGGAGTGGATTGAGAAGAGAATGAGATATAGGGAAGTAAAACCATGAGTATAGTCAAGGCTTGAGAGGCTGTGTGTGTGTGTGTGTGTGTGTGTGTGTATGTGTGTGTGAAGGAGATCGAAATCACATGGTTGTGGCTAGAAGCTCCTGTGGGATCAAAGAAGGATTTAGTTTGTTTTCATGATGCAGACATTAAGACATATTTCTAAGTTGAGAAATGATTTAGTACAGAGGGAGAGATTGATGAGCTAGAAGAGAAAAGGGATAATTTTAAAAGCAACATACTTATAAAGGCAAGGAAAGAGGATCTAGGGCAGAAGGAGAGAGAGTAGAATTAATCAGAAAAAGGAGCTCTAGTCCCGTGGAAAAAAATGAAAATTAGAGAGAGAGAGACAGAGAGAGAAAGTGTGTGTGTGCATGTGTGTTTGTATGTGGTGGTAATTGAAGGAAATTGGGAGTGGGAAGATGAAGTTGGCTTTTGAAAATGATTTTATCTATTTATTTCAGTGAAATATGAATCTGAAGTTGACAACTATATGTGAGATGCAATTGAGCTTTACAGACTTAAAGAGAGCAAGGTGTTAACTAGTTGTCTCAGAGAGGGTGAAAGTGAATTTACTAGAGCAGTGTTAAATGGCTATCATACTGAACCTAATTTATAGTGAGTCCAGTCAGCAAGTATGTGGAATTGGACTAATGTTTTTAGCTGCTTGGGAACAACTGTGTCAAGTAAGTAGACAGTTGAGTTTAACCAGGCTTGGGTTTTTACCAGTCCAGTATGATAAAGAAGAATAATTTTTGTAATGGAGTCATTATATTTTTGGATGATGAAATGTGTGCTTTGTGAGATAGAGGAGGGGTTATGGATAATGAAAAAACTAGTAGAGTATTTAGATTAAAATTAGCTGTGGAATAAAAGAAAATTTTAACTAACCATCAAAGAATGGATGACTGAAATTGAGATTTTGGAGATAGTGCAATCAGGGATATGGCCATATGAGGGTGGCTGGGGTAAGGAGAAGACAAGATTTTTGGCCCCTTACATTACAATAATTGAGAGCGCAGGGTGTCAGATGACTATATGCCGATTTTAAAGTCACAATGACTGGTGAACGGGGTGGCAGAGTCTACTAATGAGATAGGCTTAGTAGATGACATTTCACAGTGTAGCGACAATGGCAAGCACTATGTTATGTGCGTCAAAAAAGCAGGGGTTTTGAAAGAAGGTGTGAAACAATTTGGAAATAACAATGGGAAGCAATGAGGAGATCCACTCCATTTCCGGACTGTAAGGATCATAGGGAATACAGAGTAACATATCTTTACTTGAGAGGGAAGTAGGAAGAAATGTTCTCAGGCAAGAGCCTGATTTTATTTAGAGCAAGAAGGTGTAGGATATTTTCAGGAAAAGAAGCTGAGGATGGAAGAAAGATTGCTGAGGATGGACCAGGATATCTAGAAGCCATAATGGGAGCATCTGGGAGGAGGGAGAAGGTTGGGCGATAAAGTCAGATTAGCGGCATTGCCAAAGAATAGAAGACTGGCATCTATGTGGTGATCTAGGGAGCGTGGGTTTATGATGGTGGCTGAGGGGAGCAATATCATGAGCAGTGTTGGGTGTGCTCCAGAGTGTGTGGCAATTGGAGAATTTTGGTGGCTGATTGGTCCATATTTAGAAGTGAAGGGCAACTGGAATCATGTAAGGTAAAAGCTTTGGGCTACTGACTTCTTAATTCAAGTCTAGTATTTTCCTTGTTGTTAACCTGGAACTCCTATATCATGTTTTTTAAAGCTCCTGTGAAGTATACAGTATTATTTGCTCTCTAGGAGTACTGGAAAGGAAAACTTGCTCCTACTTTTTGTGAAACTCGGAAAAAAAAATAAAAGGAAAACAACTAGAGAAAATAAATATAGTTGCTTTATAATATACAAACTGTAGATTTATATTAGGAGGGAATGCATAGGATAGGGTTGATAAAAAGAATGCAGCATGGAGATTGCAAATTTTAAATAGTATCTGGAAGAGACCTTTTACTTTGCTGGGAAATAAGGTATAGGGCATTTTGTTCTGGTTTTTATAGTTGCAATGGGAAGCACTTAATTTATTATAAGGCTGTCCTTGGAAAAACAGATGGATTCTCATGGAAATTTAGGAAGAGGAGTCACACCAAGTTCTCATGAAACCTAAAGTTTGATGATGGGGAGAGGTTGAATTCTCAGGATCTATTAAAAGCTTAGAATTTGTAGTTTATGGATTTTATAGTCTAAGATTTTGCATTTGTTATATGACTTTGCTGTACTCTAGGAGATTTGTTCCTGTTTCTCCAGCTTGCCTTTGTGAATTCTCTACCTCCCATTACAGTTGCCAACAGATAGAATATGATTAACTTGCATAATAGGCCAAGTGATTAAGCGTCCCATGGATAGACTGTATCTAATCAGGAACAACCTTCTCAATTAACCAAGATTGGAAATGAGAGGAATGAGATTATGTGGCTGCTTAGGCAGCAAGGACTGTGGTTGGACAGATTCCCTTAGAGGGAGATATGGGAGGCAGGCAATAACTGCCATGGCTCACTACTAAGCTGTTCCAGGCTGCAGAAGGACGTGTACAAATGCCTGAAATTATTTGTATTTTTGGATTGGGGAGTGGTCATCAGCTTTCTGAATTCATGTATATTTAGCCTTATAATTGTAATGTTTATTATTGCATGATGCTATATGCTATTTTGGCTCATATTCTAGAACCCTTTTTAGAACCTTGTAGATGAGCCATAGGAATTAAAGTAATTTTTTTTTTCTTTTGAGACAAAGTCTCACTTTTGTCCCCCAGGCTGGAGTGCGATGGTACTATCTCGACTCACTACAACCTCTGCCTCCCGGGTTCAAGCAATTCTCCTGCCTCGGTCCCCCGAGTACAGGAGCATGCCACCATGCCAGGATAATTTTTTGGTATTTTTAGTAGAGCTGGGGTTTCACCATGTTGGTCAGGCTGGTCTCAAACTCCTAACCTCAGGTGATCCATCCACCTCGGCCTCCCAAAATGCTGGGATTATAGGCGTGAGCCACCGCTCCCGGCCAAATGATTTAAGAAGACAGTTCTCAGAAGATTTTCTTTCTACTTTTCCCAGAGCCTGCTCACCATTTGGTGCAGGGATATAGAGGAAACACATTTGATAGGAAATTTACAACTTACTAGTAAAATATGCTTCTATTCCTAGAATTATGCCAAGTGAATGGAACAGATTGTCCTTTACCAATGTAACTAATGTAACCCTTAGTTTAGGTATGTCTCTGCCAGTATGAGGTCTGAGATAATTCGAGGAAGGGAAAGTTGGGGATACTCACCTTTGATTTTGTTTGGGCTTCATATTTTCTTTCTCAAGAAAACTTAATGAAACAGGTTTTACTGAACAGCACCTGGCACTTCCTACTTGTATAAACTTTTAACCTAACATTACAGAAATCAAAAAGTTTTCATTAACTTTGTGAATAAATTATAACTCTGTTTAAAAATTTCAACTAATGCCTTTCATTGCTAAAATCTTTCCTAAAATTATGCAAAATCAGACTAGCTACGAATATTCTTCAATATTGTTTTCAATACATCCTAAGGACTCAACTGCTTTCTTATTATTTTGTATTACTTCTCTTCTAGACATTTGAAGTTCCCTTCAGCTCTCCCAAATTTAACTAATAAATAAGATACAGTCTCCCCAATTTCCTTAGTATTTGTGGTCCACAAGAATAATCAGGAAGGTTTCTAATAATTCCAAACAATCACAAAAACAATTACAAAATTGCACACATTTATAAACCGCATAACAAAAACACAATTGCAAATTTTTCAAATTTCTTATAATGGTAGTTTTTAACCTCCATCTGTATTGGTAACTGAAACTCCCATGGACTTCTATTTTTATTTTTTTTTAATCTTTGGGGTAGAATTTCCCAAAACACTCATTTACCTCAGATTTCATTCTTCCTTGCTGACAAATAGAAAAAGTAAAGAAGACTAAGCATCATCTTGGCTCTGAAGACAAATTAGAATTTTCAAAACCACCAAGTTAATTAATAATTTAGCCTCATAATTGTAATGCTTACTATTGCATGATACTATATGCCCATAAGTGTTGGTCTTGCTCAAGAAAAGTCTTCTTCTTCTTCTTCTTTTTTTTTTTTTTTTTTGAGACAGGGTCTCACTCTGTGGCCCAGGCTGGAGTGCAGTGGTGAGATCTCAGCTCACTGCAACCTCTACCTCCCCGGTTCAAGTGATTCTCATACCTCAGCCTCCTGAGTAGCTGGGACTACAGGCATGTGCCACCACACTTGGCTAAATTTTGTATTTTTAGTAGAGGGTTTCACCAAGTTGGCCAGGCTGGTCTTGATTTCCTGACTTCAGGTGATCCACCTGCCTTGGCCTCCCAAAGTGTTGGGATTACAGGCGTGAGCCATCACGCACAACCAATAAAAATCTTTGGTGTATTTCTTAATAAAGCCCACAGTGGCTGAAGGTTGAGAAGTCCACCAAGGCATCAGCAGGTTCTCATCAGATACCAAATCTTCCGGCACCTTGATCTTGGACTTCTCAACCTATAGAATTGTGACAAATAAAAGTCTATTGTTAGAAACTACGCAACTTATAGAATTCTGTTATAGCAACCCAAATGGACTGAGACAGCTCCCAATGACTGTTTCCTATTGATAAAAGATAAAAGATAAAAGAAC
Source organism: Macaca nemestrina (assembly GCF_043159975.1). NCBI lineage: Eukaryota > Metazoa > Chordata > Mammalia > Primates > Cercopithecidae > Macaca > Macaca nemestrina. Next base: position 141,424,379 of record NC_092130.1, on the reverse strand, counting down.
TCAACTTATACAAAGGTCCTTATAGTCTTCCCTGTTAGCCAGTGCCATGAGCTCATGCCCTGGTCCTCCCTTGGTCTGAGACTACATTTTGGTCTTCTCCACTAGCTTCGTTCTTAATCTAATGTAATTCTTTTCAGGCCCAGTGTTGGTTGGAAATGTTTCCCTTTCCATTTATCTTCATTATGTACTGTCAAACAAAGAAATCTAAGAAGGCATAAAGAAGCAAAACGTGGCAATAAACGGTTTTATTCTTCTTTTATATCTAGACACAAGCACTGGCCACAAGCATTATTTGATGGCATCAAACCTCAAGTCTGCATTCCTGGGACCATGTTTACTCTTCTTTCCTTAGACTCTCTTAGTGTGAGTTGGGGTAGGAAACGGGAGCCCAGACTTTTTTTTCTGCCTTGGGGAGTGATTTTTTTCCTAAAAGAGGCTCATAAATCAGATCAAGGACAGGTTAAAGAGAAACCGATCATAGCAATCTCTCCTGCAAAACAAACTTTATCAGTTGTAGCTTTCAAAAACATCCACGAGGTGCTCTTGCTATCTAAAAACGAAGTGAGAAATTGCATCTCGCTGTTTACAACAGAACTGGAATCATTTTTCACAACTTGACCTTTATGCCAGGTGCTTTTTCATCAGAAAATGTGTCAGTGAGAAAGAGGAAAGGGAATGAATGGTGGAGCTTCATATGAAAATACGAAATTAAATCTATTTCAAGATAGTCGTCTTGAAATGGGTGAATTATCTTGTTTTCCACAAAATAAAACAGCATATCTAAGATATTTTATTTCATATTTGACTACATTTTAAAGATAATATAAGTGGATTTTGAATTTATAGGAAAGAGGCTCGTTTCTCATTTGGAACACAGAGAACTTGAGTTTCTGATAAGAAGCCAACTGAATTTGATTTCGTCGGAGAGTTGGTGTGAGGAAAACATGCAAGAACGAAAAACTAGTCTATAGGGATAACACATTAGTGAATAGCAAAATGTTTACATTGAAATAATCTGTGGTAAAAGATGTTGCTCTAGCCTAGGCAACACAGTGAGATCCCATCTCTACAAAACCGAAACCGTTAGCCAGGCATGATGGTATGTACCTGCAGTCCCAGTTACCAGGGAGACTGAGAGAAGAAGACCACTTGTACTGGGGAGGTCGAGGCTACAGTGAGCTGTGGTCAAGTCACTGCACTCCAGTCTGGGTGACAGAGCAAGGCCTTGTCTCAAAATGAAACAAACAAACAAACAAAACCAAATTGTTACTGTTATTTCTATTTATGTCACTTCAAAATTTAGAGAAGTTATTCAGTACAAACAGAGTGCCATCCAAAAAGTAAAAATGCGTATCCTAAAGGAGCAAACAAGTCACTGTTTTTTAAAATTACATTTTTTCCTTAAATTACCAAAAAAGTAAAACTCAGCTTCAATCACACCGGTTTACAATTATAGGAAGGATGAAAATTTCCCCAAATGTCCCATTCAACAACATCTCCAAGGAAACCACTGCTAGTACTTTGGCATATTTGCTCTGTGATTTTCCTATGCGTTTTCTAACTCTCTGTCTCTCTCTTTCTCATACTTTTACCTTATATAGTCCTATACTGTTTCATTGTTAAAACTAGATTTTTATTTTTAAATAAAAAGATATAAATATATGGACTTTTTTCATTACCTATGCAAATAATGGTATTACAAACAAAAAGTCAGAAACATCAATAACTTTAAATGAGACCTTTAAAAGACCATGCCTATACAGCTAGCTACCCACCCGATACAGCTAGCTGCTCACTCTATACAGCTAGCTACCCACCCTATACAGCTAGCTACCACCCTATACAGCTAGCTACCCACCCTATACAGCTAGCTACCTACCCTGTACAGCTAGCTACCACCCTACACAGCTAGCTACCACCCTGTACAGCTAGCTACCACCCTGTACAGCTAGCTACCACCCTACACAGCTAGCTACCACCCTGTACAGCTAGCTACCCACCTATACAGCTAGCTACCCACCTATACAGCTAGCTACCCACCTATACAGCTAGCTACCACCCTGTACAGCTAGCTACCACCCTATACAGCTAGCTACCAACCTATACAGCTAGCTACCCACCTATACAGCTAGCTACCCACCTATACAGCTAGCTTCTCACCCTATACAGCTAGCTGGCTATCCTACACAGCTAGCTACCACCCTGTACAGCTAGCTACCACCCTACACAGCTAGCTACCACCCTGTACAGCTAGCTACCACCCTATACAGCTAGCTACCAACCTGTACAGCTAGCTACCACCCTGTACAGCTAGCTACCACCCTACACAGCTAGCTACCACCCTGTACAGCTAGCTACCACCCTACACAGCTAGCTACCACCCTGTACAGCTAGCTACCACCCTACACAGCTAGCTACCACCCTGTACAGCTAGCTACCACCCTACACAGCTAGCTACCACCCTGTACAGCTAGCTACCACCCTGTACAGCTAGCTACCACCCTATACAGCTAGCTACCCACCTATACAGCTAGCTACCAACCTATACAGCTAGCTACCACCCTATACAGCTAGCTACCACCCTGTACAGCTAGCTACCACCCTATACAGCTAGCTACCCACCTATACAGCTAGCTACCCACCTATACAGCTAGCTTCTCACCCTATACAGCTAGCTGGCTATCCTACACAGCTAGCTACCACCCTGTACAGCTAGCTACCACCCTATACAGCTAGCTACCACCCTGTACAGCTTGCTGCCACCCTACACAGCTAGCTACCACCCTGTACAGCTAGCTACCACCCTGTACAGCTAGCTACCACCCTGTACAGCTAGCTACCACCCTGTACAGCTAGCTACCACCCTGTACAGCTAGCTACCACCCTACACAGCTAGCTACCACCCTGTACAGCTAGCTACCACCCTGTACAGCTAGCTACCACCCTGTACAGCTAGCTGCCGACCCTATACAGCTAGCTACCACCCTATACAGCTAGCTACCACCCTGTACAGCTAGCTACCAACCTATACAGCTAGCTACCCACCCTGTACAGCTAGCTACCCACCCTGTACAGCTAGCTACCACCTTACACAGCTAGCTACCACCCTGTACAGCTAGCTACCAACCTATCCAGCTAGCTACCACCCTGTACAGCTAGCTGACCACACTATACAGCTAGTTGACCACCCTTAAGCCCATGAATGTTAACACCTTTTTCTACCTGGGACATAAAAAGTTGAAAGAAAGAGGTTGAAAAGCAGATACCTTAACCTCATTTCTTGAGAAGGGAATACATTACTGAAAGTCATAAAATTTTTCTTTGAAATTTTTCTTTACAAAAACCAGGCATGGTGGCTCACGCCTGCAATCCTAGCACTTTGGGAGGCTGAGGCCGGCGGATCGTGGGGTCAGGAGATCGAGACCATCCTGGCCAACACGGTGAAACCTCGTCTCTATTAAAATACAAAAATTAACCAGGTGTGATGGCGGGCATCTGTAGTCCCAGCTACTCGGGAGGCTGAGGCAGGAGAATCAGTTGAACCGAGGAGTCGCAGGTTGAAGTGAGCCAAGATCGCCACTGCACTCCAGCCTGGTGATAGAATGAGACTCCGTCTCAAAAATAAATAAATAAATAAATAATAAAAGAAATTTTTATTTGCAGAATTTGGACAGAAACTCATATTCTTCTGTCTGTAAGAGTAGATACATACTGTATCTATTTCAATCTGTGGATTTTCAGAGGAGTTGCTTTCCTGGGGTGGGGGAAGGAGACTACAACTCACATTAATATACTAAGAAATGATATACAAAACATGTCTGATTAATGTGAGTGACCCCAACAGTGCCAAGAGCACAGAAAAGGACAATAGGACCCCAAATGGGAGGAAGAGTCTGGAATTGTGAGTCCCCAATTGCACTGAGTCCTGTTGGTATGAGAACGTAACTGATTTTGAAACTCATCCCAGTAGGGTACTGTGGGGGTGTTTGCATGGCCTGCGACTGAGTGGCTAAGAATGTGAGCATAGAAAAAGCTACAACATTTTGAGGTTCATGCAACTTTTGCTGTGGGGTATCCCCTGTCTGAGCAGAATAGATATATGAACACAATAGATAAGTGGCAAATATTCATCTCACCACATACAATACTGATGCCTGGGTAAATCAGGACTTCGCCACAGAAGCAGAGGTGACAGTTGTGGTGGTAACTCAAGGTCAAGGAAACTGGCAACTTGCTTAAGCTGCCTCTCTCAGTGGGTGTCTGGGGCCATGAGAATCTGCCATATCTAGTTGTGTGGCAAATGGGAAAATCTCTTATCATTAACTACCAAGAGATTTTAAGGTATGTATGTCTTTTGCTGTAGGGCCTTTCCCCAAATTAAGCATCATCTCGAAAGAGTGGTGGTGTTAGTAATGGTTCAGGAGTAGATTTCGGGTCCAAGGTGGTGCCGTGGCAAAGAAGTCAAACCAGACTTTGAACATCATCAGTAGCAAACGGGGCAAAAGGCCAGAGAACTGATCAGATAAGGTTATGCACATCCTTGGGAAACCTCAGATACATGTATATAAAGAGACACTCTCAATCAATAGACAAGTAGGGATTGGTAGCATCAAGATGTGACTACTAACAGATATTGTTAATATTCATACATTGTATTCACCTTATTGTGAGTGTGTTGCTGGAGCGGATGTCTCTCACATACCTAAAACTTGAACAAGTTTTTCAGAGAAAATGAATTTGTTTTTCAAGTCATTGTAGCTACTCTTAGTTTATGTATATTATCAGATAATGATTTGCAGCTTTTAAATGACTTAGACAACTAAAGCTTATTTTCTACAGCCATAAAATTTTATTTTCCAAGTTTGAAATTTGAAGTTCAAATTTCAAATGAGATTATTATTAAAATAATATATTCTTTAGCTTTTTCCTTTGTAAAATATTGTCAGAATTTTTGTTTGCTTACTTTAGTTTTTGCTACAGAAGTACCAGTTGAATATCCTTTATCCAAAATGCTTGGGATCAGAAGGATTTGACATTTCTTTTTTGGAGGGATTTTGGAATATTTGCATTACGGATTGAGCATTCCTGAGCTGAAAATCTGAAGTCTGAAAATCTCCAATGAGTATTTACTTTGGGCATCATGCCAGTAGTCAAAGTTTCAGATTTAGGGGCATTTTGGATTTCAGATTTTTAAATTAGGAGTGCTCAACCTGTAATACTTGCTTGGCTTTGAAAAATGTGAAGGTCAAGGAATGCATAAAAAAGCAGTATTGTCCTTAATTCTACCACCGATTCCTTCAAAAATATGCATAGCTAGTGATCAGGATGTGTCAAACAAGGGGATTCTTTCATTTCTACCTTTGTTCTTGGTCCATCTAAGGAAGTAATTAATACCCCAAATTCCCATGTCAGATACTTTATTAAAGAAATTAACTTGATTATTCATAATCTCTCAAAATAAAAGGCAATGTCTGTGAGAATTATTCTTTCTATTTTTGGATCTGGCGGGTTGTTTGCAATCATATGGTGCAGTAATACAAGCAATAGGATGTCACCGAAATGTACGAAATTCAATATCAATGATATTGGTAGCTAACATATTTTGTACTTAGTATGTGTCAGGCTCTATTATAAGAGGTTTGCATGTATTATATTACAAATGCCTCACAAAAGCTCTATGAGCAAGTACTATTATTATCCCTATTTTACAAGCAAAGAAACGAAGGCATGTAAAAGTCAAATAGCCTGTCTGAGCCTACACAGCTGGAGTCCATGGGTAACGCAGGCAGATTAACTTTGTTTATTAAGTCTCTTGTAGAAAATTAGTGGATGGACTGGCATTTAAGGGAAAATCTTGCATTTGGTATTGACTATTGACATATAATTCCTTGCACTTTTTAACTTTGTTAGTCTCTGAATGAAAATAGGGCATATATATGAAATGTGGCATTTCAAAATGCCAGTTAGCAAGCATCATAAGGGAATGTAACCCCCTATGGAAGATGCCAGTGCTTCTCCAGTAAGGAGAAGTTGAATCATTGTGCTTTTGATTACATATTACATTTCCACCTCACTCTGAATAAGGAAGGGATATACTTTGTGGCATTTTAAATGTTAGTATTAGCCAATGTGAAACTAGCTAATTTATTCTGGTCAAAGGAAAGAGGTATAGAATTGAGCATTATTGTAAATTCATGTTAATTCCTAATAGTTCCTTTCCCAGGAATCCAAATTTAACTTCATGGTTTCGATAAATCTAATAAATTGTATGAGAACAGAAGGAACAAATTATTCCAGATGCATGCAATCGGACCATTTCCAGCAAATGGAAAACATTATAATTCCACACCATCCTATGATAGATTTGAGGTACAGAAATGTGAAGCATTGAACCTTGTAGCTGTATAGCTGGAAATTTTATTCATGGTAACTTTACCAGAAATTACACCTGATGGGATCTGTGTTCTGCCAACCTTGTTTGTTTCGGGTCATGAGGTATAGGAAGTGGGGAAGATGAAGACATAAGAGACAAATTTAACCACACAGAAATCCAGTTTAGATAATTTACACATTGTGTAAAAGATCTTTCTACTTAAAGCAATACTTGACTTAACGATACCAAAACTGAATTCTGTATTTCATCACAACTGATTGAACCTGGAAAATGACTACGAGCTTTGAGAGCCCCTCCAGCTGCAGATGATAAATGTCAAAGAACTTTGAGAGTTATCAGTACACTAGAACCTCAGCAGACCTAACTGAAGGTTCTTTCCTGAACAAAAAACAATAGGAATTTTCAAAAACCAATTAAATACAGACTTAGGAACTCATTCAGTCTTATCCAGGATGTGGTTTTCAATCCTGAATTAGCAGAACTATAATGAACCTCACCTTTGAAGCACATTAAAACCCCTTGATCTTTTTTCCCACTATGGTAATTTCTCAGTAAATTGCTTTATTGGTTTTATTTCTTTGACTGGAAGGAAATATACAATTCATTGTTCATGTTATTGATCACTGTAGCAGTCCTTATATTTCCTCTAACAATTGTGTCTGTTCTTCTTCCATGTATTAACATGCTACATTAATTTTTCAATACTTAAGATTTTATATTTTCATTTAAAATACAAATACAAGTATATGCCAAAATGTAATTTTAATGCATTCTATTCTATATAACTAAAACATTCTAAAATTTTTCAACTTGAAAGGGGACTTTGTCACATTTTGCTGGAAAGTTGTGTAGTGGAGTCACTTCAGAGATTACATGTATTGCTAGGATCAAAATCATCTTTCAAGGGCTTAGGTACCAGGCATCCTCATTTCATTAGATTCTCTTTATGTACTCTGTAGTTTTCATCTTCATGGCTTATCTGTATTATCCTAGAGAATTTCTTCAATCTCTCTAACACATTAGAGATTGTTCTTGCAATCTGATTCTGTCGAGTCAATCATATTTCTTCCTTCCTTTAAGATCTGACCAAACACTCATCTCTAGCAAATTTTCTCTGATCAGTTCCATTATTCTCTGACTTTGACTCATCTTTTAATATTAGCATAGTTAGATATATTGTTTTTGATGTTTTGCTTTGTAGTTGTACTTTACCTTCTGGTTATCTTACAAGAGTATTCCAAGTTTGCTGTTACTGTTCACAGTAGCTCCAATATCTTTTGAGATAACTCATGTCATCTATTGGTAATAATAATGCATTGCCCTTTTAAGCAAGGACAACCATTATAAATCATCAGGGTTTTTCTTTTGGAGGGAACAGGTATCAATCCCTCCAGCTTTTAGAAGCTCCTTCGTAGACTCTCTACCAGATGAACGCGTAGTAAAAGCAAGTTGAAACATGTATCTGTCAAATATCAAATAATTATTAGAAAGGAGACACGAAACCATAGTACATCTTTTTTTTGTAAACTCAGGGAAGTCACTGATCTTTGTCCTCAGCCACTTTGGACCATCACCTTGCAGGAATAAAATGTAAGAATCCAGGATAGTAGAATCTGTAATTCCCAGAGCTGTTTGTTTTGCTGTGGTTTTATCTCAGCTTTATTGAAATATAATTGAGAAATAAAAATTGTATAAATTTAAAGTGTACAAGGTGATATTTTAATATACATATACACTGTAAAGTGATTACCACGATCAAGCTAATTAACATATTCCTCACTGCATAGAGTTATATTCTTTTTGTTTATAGTGCTGAGAACATTTAAGATCTATTTTTACCAAATTTCAAGTATCTAATGTTGCCATTGAAAGTAATGGCAAATCCGCAATTACTTCTGCATCAGACTATTATTATTATTATTATTATTAACTATAGTTACCATGCTGTACATTTGATCTCCAGAATTTATTCATCTTATACTGAAAGCTTATATTCTTTCTAAGAATATAATCCCGCGTTTCTCTAATCCCCCAGTCCTTGGCAACAATCTCCAGTCTCTGTTTCTGTGAGTTTCACTTCAGATTCCACATGTAAGTGAGGTCATGTGGTATTTGTCTTGCAGTGTCTGGCTTATTTCACTTTGGATAATGTCCTCTAAGTTCATCCATGGCAGGATTTTCTTCTCTTTTAAGGTTAGATCATATTTCATTGTATATAAACGTAAATATACAGACACCATTTTTTCTTTATCCATTCATTCATCAACAGACACTTAAGTTGTTTCCATACTGGCTATTGTGAATAAACTACAGTGAAAATAGAAGTGAAGATACATTTTCAAGAACTGTTTTTAATTCCTTTGGATACATACTCAGCAGTGAAGTGGGATTGCTGAATCATATTGTAGCTCTATTTTTAATATTTTGAGGAACCTGTATACTCTTTTTTATAATGGCTAGAGCAGTTTAGAATCCTATCAACAGTATAAGAGTTCCTTTTCTCCACATTCTTGCCAACACTTGCCATTTGACATTTTGATAATAACCATCCTAAGAAGTGTGAGGTGATGCCTCATTGTGATTTTGATTTGCATTTTCCTGATTAATGATGTTAAGCACATAATTTTTTCATACATTATAAAGCTACAGTAATCAAAACTGTATGTTACTGTCACAAAAACTGACACATAAACCAATAGAACAGAATGGAGAGTTCAGCAATAAATCCATGCATGGGTACAAAGGTACTAAGGATACACAAGGGGGAAAGCATAGTCTCTTCAATAAATGGTGCTTGGAAAACCAGATAACCATATGCAAAAGAATAAAATTGGACTCTTATCTTACACAATACACAAAGTTCAACTAAGAATAGACTTATACATAAGATCTGAAGTCGTAAATATCCTAGAGGAAAACACAAGAAAAGCTTCATGACATTAGTCTTGAGAATGATTTTACGAAGATGACCCTCAACGCATAGGTAATGAAAAACAAATATAAACAAGTGGGTCTACATCAAACTACCAAATGTTTGCACAGCAAAGGAAACAATCAACAAAATGAAAAGGCAACCTACAGGATGGAAGAAAATATTTGCAAACCATATATACAATAGATGACTAATAGCCGAAATACATAAGGAACTCATGAAAATCAATAGAAACACAAGCCAGCAAACACAAGCACCTAAATAAAAATGTGGGCGAAGGACCTGAATAGACCTTTTTTTAAAGGTCACATGCAAATGACCAACAGATATCTGAAAAAGTACTCAACACCAAAGCTCTGTTTTGTCCAGTGTCCCCACTCCCATCACAGAGGCATTTGTCACCTTACCTGACAAAAAGAATGAGATCATTTCATCAGTCTCAAAATAAAGGACCCAAGAATATATCCCCAACCAATGTGGGAAATCCCTGCTGGTAGAAGACCATCCAGCAAGTGACATCATCACCAGAACGGCATTAAGGGATACAGTTTAAATGTTGCAAAGGATTTTTAAAAAGAACCGCGAGTGAGATAACACTCAGAAATAATTTTTAGTTTTATTATGTATAATAATGTTACTTTGTCAGTGTAAGAAAATATTTTTGTCTTTCAGAGTAGATGCTATATTTGGTTCTGCCTCCCACTCCTCACACCACTATCCTACTTTATTTCATAGAGGAGTCATTTTGTGGCCTCACAAGAGAGTTGGCCGATTCTGCTGAAAAATTGGCATTGACGTTTGCTTGTGGGAGTGCCTGAGGACAAAGAAACCTCCCAGCTTGCATGACTAGGTTGGACAACTTCTTCCTGTTTGCCAATAAACATTATGTTTGGCAGAAAACGGTTAAAGATTTGCTTCTATTGCAGCAGGCTGCCTGTTAGTGAGAGGCGTGTAGTCTTCCCTTCCCATAGCTGGAGACTTTTAACACATACCGAAAAAAGACTTCATTGCTTCTAAAGGATCAAACTGGCTTATGTCAGTTTATAACAATAGGATTTTATCATTGACTGGCCATACTGACCTACTAGTAATAAGAGTTTTTTTCCAGACCTGTCTCTGAAATGGTAGCTGCTTCATTAACATCTTGTCTGAATTATTTTCTTAATGACTTTCTTTTCTCTCAAAATCTGAAGGTGTTCGAAAAGTGCTAGCAGTTTAATCCAAGGTCCATTTTGCAAGGACTCTCAGTCAGCATATTTTACAGAGAGAATGACTGGTGGAGTCATTTTACTAGAAGACATAACATGGCTTGTAGTCCCAAGTCAGATGACTGCAGGCCAGGTAGCAGGTCTTCTCTTAGCCCTTTTCTCCCCACCTTTCCATGCAGCAGAGGGCAGTAGTGAACTGTGCATTTGTCTATGCTTTATTTCCTTTAGAAACATAAGCCAAATACATACAATAATAATACATTTAAAATAATATTTCAACTATTCCACATGTATAGTATTTTTGCTCCACTGATCAAAGGGATTTACCTGGGCCACAATCCAATAGATAGTAGCTAATTTTAGACTTCAGACTTGTGCTTGTTTGGACAACTTAGAATTTGAGTCTAATGTTATATTGCAACTAGTTGTTAACAAATCAGATGTGAGAAGAAATTAGACATTTCAATGTTTTCTGAGAAACATAATTTCCTTAAGGAAATGTTGTGGCATAAATGTATTTTAGCTATATTTTAAACTTAAAACACTGTGTTCTTCAAGGAAAATATCAAATCTTTCACAAAATTCTATCTTCTTTAAAAGCCTCTTTAATAAATTAAATAAAAATGATGTTTATTGTCAGACAACTACATATATGGAACTTAAAAATTAGAGTTATGCAGTAGGAAAAAGTCCTTTAACTCACTTTTTGGTACTCACTACTTCTGTTTACCTGGGCTAGTCAATTTTAGCTTTTTAAAAGTTTCTTAATTTCTGGTACTTACCTACATATTTGAAAATATCATGTTTATCAAAATTTTTCCTTATTTTTTTGTCTTAAATGTCATCGGTCGTCTTCCTAGTAAATAAGATGAAAAGTTAGCTCTCTTACACTCCTCTCCAATGTCTCCTCTCCATATTCTTCCAAAAAATCATTTAAAATTATTCAATCTTGGGCCTTGTGCTTCACTTGTAGTAGGCAATTACTAACTGTATATCTAGTTGCAGGATATTTGAACCACTGAAAGGAGTTTCCAACGAAGAAAAGGTTATTTTCATATATTTAAAAACATATAGAATGCAGCTAAGGCTGTGTTTAAGGCAACCTACAGGATGGAAGGAAAATTTGGAACTCAATCTTTTTTATGTCAATTTTTCCAAAATTATCTATGACTTGAATACAATCTCAATCAAAATTCCATCTTTTTTTGAAAATTTGTGCACTTTCTATAAAAATGCAGATCTAGTATACTTACGGTAAGCTCAAAAGAGAACAGATGAAGGCTATACTGTACCAGATGTAAAGACTTGTTATAAAAGCACAGAAATTAAGACAATATAAGATTAGTACAAGCACAATCATACCAATGAACTAAAATATAGAACCCAGAGACAGTTCCACACATGATATATGATACGATATGTGACAAAAGCATTGTTGTAGTTCTGTAAGTTAGAAAGAGCTAGGTCAACTGGATATCTATATGGGAAATATGTACTTTGACCTATGATATATGTGGTAGGCAAAAATTAGGGGTAAATCATATGCCTAAATATAAAAAGAAAAACCATAATTCTTCCTGAAGAAAATGGGGGAAAATCTTTAAGATCTTTAAATAGTTGATGTTTCATGAAGATCTTTTTAAACAAAGATTTCTTAAACAGAGTGTGAAAACTCAAACCATACAAAAAAGATTATAAGTGAACTGCATTAAAATTAAGAATTTAACCCCTGCTGCTATTTAAATCATGCTGCTATAAAGACACATGCACACGTATGTTTATTGCGGCACTATTCACAATAGCAAAGACTTGGAATCAACCCAAATGTCCATCAGTGACAGACTGGATTAAGAAAATGTGGCACATATACACCATGGAATACTAGGCAGCCATAGAAAAGGATGAGTTCGTGTCCTTTGTAGGGACATGGATGCAGCTGGAAACCATCATTCTCAGAAAACTATCGAAAGGACGGAAAACCAAACACCGCATGTTCTCACTCATAGGTGGGAATTGAACAATGAGAACACTTGGACACAGGAAGGGGAACATCACACACCAGGGCCTGTTGTGGGGTGGGGGGAGGGGGGGATAGCATTAGGAGATATACCTAATGTAAATGACGAGTTAATGGGTGCAGCACACCAACATGGCACATGTATACATATGTAACAAACCTGCACGTTGTGCACACGTACCCTAGAACTTAAAGTATAAAAAAAAATTTTTAAAAATTAAGAATTTATTTTTATTCAAAGACATTTTAACATTAAGTGTTAAAAAGCAAAGCATAGACTCATATTTGATAAACGAATTATATTCAGAATAAAGAGCTCCTACAAAAGAATAATAATAAAAAGACTGACAATTGATTTTTTTTTCTTTGGTTTAGATGGAGTCTCACTCTGTCACCAGCCTGAACCTCTCGGCTCACTGCAACCTCCACCTCCAGGGTTCAAGTGATTCTCCTGCTTTAGCCTCCCGAGTAGCTGGGACTACAGGCATGCGCCACCATGCCCGACTAATTTTTGTATTTTTAGTAGAGATGGCGTTTCACCATGTTGACCAGGATGGTCTCCATCTCTTCACCTCATGATCCGCCTGCCTTGGCCTCCCAAAGTGCTGGGATTACAGGCGTGAGCCACCGCGCCCGGCCTGACAATTGATTTTTTTAAAAAAACAGGCAAAGACTCCTCACAAGAGAGTATATTCCAATGATCAATAAGGATAACAAAAGGGATGTGCAAATGGCTAGGTACAATTGGTTAGAGAATTGCAAATTAAAGTACAATGAAATACAGATACACATCTATCACGATAGCTGAAGTTAGAGTCTATCAATGCCAGCAAGGATGTGGAGCAGCCAAAGAAAGTATAAATGGTAGGAGCAAGGAGCCAGCGCTACCCTTAGGCTAGGATAGCTGAAAGACAGGACCTCCCGGAAGTCCATTGGAAGAGAAACCCAGCAACTGCCACCTAAGGCCCAGTAGGGAGGGAGCTTTCCTCTGCTAGCCAGTCTGTACCTTCCATTAAACAAACTAAATTAGAAGCCAGAGGGCGCTGGGTGCAGCTGATGCAATCCGAGAGGTCAGACTCCCACAGCACAGAACTGAGTGGAGGGCTGTGGTGACTGATCTGAAGGGGTAAACAAAGAGCCAGCACAGACTGTTTAATCATTTGATCATTTGTTTGCTATCTCTCTATCAATGTAGCTAGCTAGGTTAGTTAGTTATTTATTTTTGCCTAGCTGTTTCTGTTTATTTATTTTTTGGTGGGAAAGTTGTTGCATATGTGAAGAAAATCAAATGGCACAAAAGATTCAGAATGACAAGCAACTAACGTTTGTATGCTTACAGGTCAGGCCTTTGCTAAGCTTATTTACAGACTTCAGGGCTCCTTGCTCGAGGTACAGTATGATTAAATTTTGGAGGTGGGAAGAGGACATTAGCTAAAGGCAGTTGCATGTGCTACAATAGTAACTTTTTTTAAAGTTTCAAAGGCAAAATACTTTTACGGTGAATTTTATTAAAATTTTCATAATCAAAACTTACAAGGGAAGAGAGACAAGCATAGTCTAATACCATGATAACTAATAGTTATAATTAATTTGACTAATGTTCCCATTAATGAATTAATTTAATAGAGCAATACTTATTTTAAGGGAGTATTTATCATTTGAACAGCCGGCAATCATTTGTTCACCTTATTTTCTTAAAGAAAACATATGCAGAGGCAATGTTAAAATAATGACCACATTTTGCAATAGAAGGTTTTTGTGTTAAGTGCATGACTTTTCCCCTGGCACGAAAGACATGTTGTTCATTGCAGCAAATGGAATATATGCTGCACAAAATACTTGTCATTATCTAACCACCAAAAATACATTACATTTTAAATATATTTAATATTATTATCTTCTAACATATTTATAAACACAACGTTTTTTAAGAATTATGTTTTATGTATACCTACCTAAGAGTTATTTCAGGTTCAGTTCCAGATCACTGCAATAAAGCGAATATTGCAATAAAGTGAGTCACACAAATGTTTTGGTTTCACAGTGCATATAAAAGTTATGTTTACACTATCTTGTAGTCTAGTAAGTATGCAATAGCATTATGTGTAAAAAAATGTGGAAACCTTAAAAAATACTTTATTGCTAAAAATGCTAATTAATGATCATCTGAGCCTTGAGAGAGTTGTAAATTTTTGGTGGTGAAGAGTCTTGCCTTGAAGTTCATGGATGCTGACTAATCAGAGTGATGGTTGCTAAAGGGTGGGGTGGCTATGGCAATTTCTTAAAATAAGAGAACAATAAAGTTTGCCACAGTGATTGACTCTTCCTTTCACAAAAGATTTCTCTGTAGCATGCGATGCTGTTTGTTTGAAAGAAGTAGAACTTCTTTCAAAATTAGAGTCAATCCTCTCTAACCCCGTTGCTGCTTGATCAATTAAGTTTATATTATACATATATATGTGTATATACACATATATACACATAAATTTATATCATATTCTAAATCCTTTCTTGTAATTTTAACAATGTTCAACTCATCTTCACCAAGTATAGATTCCATCTCAAGAAACCATTTTCTTGGCTTATCCGTAAAAAGAAGCTTCTCATCCTTCCAAATTTGATTATGAGCTTGTAGGAATTGTCAGGCTTTACTTAGAATTCTAGATCTCTTGCTATTTTTCCTATCTCTGCAGTTGCTTCTTCCTCTGAAGTCTTGAACTCCTCAAAGTCACCCAAGAGGGTTAGAATCAACTTCTTCCAAACTCCTGTGAGAGATACTTTCACCTCTGCCCATGAATCACAAATCTTAATGGCATCTAGACTGGTGAATCCTTTCCAGAGGTTTTGAATTTACTTTGCCCAGATCTATCAGAAGAATCAAGATATGTGGAAGCAATAGCCTTACAAATGTATTTCTTAAATAATGAGATTTGAAAGATGAATTACTCCTTGATCCGTGGGCTGAAGAATGGATGTTGTTTTAGCAGGCATGAAAATAACACTACTCTCCTTGTACATGTCTATCAGAGCTCTTGGGTGAATAGGTGCATTGCCAATGAGCATTAATATTTCATAAGGCATCTTTCTTTTTTTTTGGAGGAATATTTTTAGTTTGTTAAATAAAAATGTTTTTTAGAATGGTGCTTTTCACATTACAAAAATAAACCAAAATGAAGAAAAGGTCACTGTAAAATGATGGGAAAAGGATCTGTAGATTTGCTTTTAGTATTTCAAATAGTCAACAATGCACGCCATAAAATGAATGCAAGATCACAACAGTCTTGTATTTACTTTGTATTTGAAGAAGATAGTGAAATAAGTGGCCACATTCTATTTTCTTTTAATTGTTGTTAATATGGTTGATCCGATTGGCTCTTTGATGAGTTTCATCCACGAAGTTCTACAGTTGTTCTATTAGCATTCGTTTTTTAACCTTGATGCTTCTTTAATGACATTTTGTAAAAATATTAGTCTTGTTTGTAAACTGCCTTGCACATGCTTCAGTAAAGTGAAGATTCTTTCATATTTTCTCCCTGGCTTTCGGATCTCTTTCATTAGTTGTGCTTTTAGTTTGGTATTGACCTCTTCACGGCTTTTGCAATGCATCACTTTCTTTCCTTTGTTGAGTGAAGATGCTGGTATGTTCTTTTCAGCACATTGTTCTTTATCTCTTGGCTCCTCATAATTTTCTAAAAATCCACCAACAGTGAGGTCATTGGTTCCTAAATGGTCATGACCAAGAGCCTGCCTCTGTATGATTGGTTAGCCATTGCAGTAAACTGACTGGAGAATATGTTGAAAATTCAGTATCCATAGCATTTGGTGTAATGTCTGATGAAAGTTGGTCTGCAACATGATTTTCAACCACATCATGTACTATCAAATCCTTAGTGGTTTCTTGTCAGGAGAACCTGCTCCCAATGGTTACATGAGTTCTTTTCTATTTCCTAAATGTCTTGGCTGGTTTGAGAAATAAAGGGAAAGAGCACAAGAGAAAGAAATTTAAAGCTGGGTGTCCGGGGGAGACATCACATGTCGGCAGGATTCGTGATGTTCCCCGAGCTGTAAAACCAGCAAGTTTTATTAGCAATTTTCAAAAGGGGAGGGAGTGCACGAATAGGGTGTGGATCACAGAGATCACATACTTCACAAGGTAATAAAATATCACAAAACAGAGGCAGGGCGAGATCACAGGACCACAGGATGGGGCGAAATTAAAATTGCTAATGAAGTTTTGGGCACACATTGTCATTGATAACATCTTATCAGGAAACAGGGTTTGAGAGCAGACAACCTGTCTGACCAAAATTTATTAGGCGGGAATTTTCCTCATCCTAATATACCTGGGAGAGCTACAGGAGACCGGGGCTTAATTCAACCCTTCGGCTTCGACCATAAAAGACAGCATGACTTGAGGGGGTTGTTCATAGGCCTATCCTCAGGGCGCATTCTCTTTCTCAGGGATGTTCCTTGCTGAGAAAAAGAATTCAGCGATATTTCTCCTATTTGCTTTTGAAAGAGGAGAAATATGGCTCTGTTCCGTCCGGCTCACTGGCAGCCAGAAATCTTATCTCTGGTGTTCCCTGAACATTGCTGTTATCCTGATCTTTTTTCAAGATGCCCAGATTTCATATTGTTCGAACACACATGCTCTACAAACAATTTGTGCAGTTGACACAATCACAGGGTCCTGAGGCGACATTCATCCTCCTTAGCTTACGAAGATGACGGGATTAAGAGATTAAAGTAAAGCCAGGCATAGGAAATCACAAGAGTATTGATTGGGGAAGTGATAAGTGTCCATGAAATCTTCACAATTTATGTTCAGAGATTGCAGTAAAGACAGGCATAAGAAATTATAAAAGTATTAATTTGGGAAACTAATAAATGTCCATGAAATCTTCACAATTTATGTTCTTCTGCCATAGCTTCAGCCAGTCCCTCTGTTCGGGGTCCCTGACTTCCCGCAACAATTTCTGAAATTTTATGAAGAGGAAGAGGTTTAATAAGATCTGGCTGTGCTTGAGTTATAGGTACAGGTGGTCCTTTTCCCCCTACATGATTGCTTACAATAGGATTCTGCTGTCTCCCTTTTAGTAGTGGAGACATACACCAATGTCTTTTAGGGATCCCTTGCATATTTGGTTCTCCAGGTCGTTTATGTTTATTTTGAGGTCCAGCCACAAATTCATCTGCTTCATCTATCATCATACCCTTCTTATCAAGCTTAAAGGGGTTGCCAAATGTATGCAACCTTTGTGGCTGATCAGGATTAAGTTCTCTTAGTGGAGAAGGTACTTGCTTGAGGTATTTCTGGTAGTTCCCCATTTGTGCTATAGGAACACTGTGCACTGATCTTCATCCTGTCCTTTAAGAAATCTGCAAGTGTGCTTCAAAAGATTAGATCTCATTCTTGTTAAGTGATCCAAAAGATTTCATCTTGGTATGTCATAAGCATTTCTAAATGTCTGTGGCTTCAAATCCTTATTCAGCAAAGCGACTTGGAACCCAATGTATTCCTTCATATTAAGGTCTAGCAGTCTGTGAGGGACATCCTCTGAAATTCCCTGGAGGAGTTGTTGAAAATCTTCCCTATATGCCATTGATAAACCATGTGATCAGCTCCGGAGTTTTATTCCAGTTTCCTGTACTACCATTTTTGCCTACAGATCCAGTGACTTGATCAGATTCTATTTTGGCTTGTTGACTCAGTTTTTTGAGGTGTGAAATGACACTGTAACTAAGTCCGTATTCCATACTGTCTGCTATTAGGTTAGGTGCTCCCATAATACTAACAGCTTTCTTCAAGGGCCCGAGATAGTAAGGAGGCATTGTCTTCAAACAACTTTCAAATGACTGTCTCCACTTCAATGTTGGTTTTGCCTTACACACTTTAAACAAGTCATCTAAGAGGGGAAGAAGGACTGGATAATTGTAAGCCATCACAAATAAGTTGACACAGTTCAGTGCTGTACTGGCTTTCAAGTAACCAAAAGGATGACCAAGTTCACTATATTTTGCACTATTGCTCACATACACCTGCCAACATGTTTGAGGAGATTTCCTTTCCAGGATAAATTTAGTCAGTGGTGAAGGTTCCAACTCATATTTGTCACAAGGAAGTTTATCAATAACCATTGGTTCACAGTCTGTACAGGAAAACTTCACTACAGGATGAGATGTATGAGGTGGTAGTGCTGGAGAATTTTGATCTGGCCAAAAAGACTCTGGAACAGGCCAATGACCTATAGGAATCCCAGTTTTAGGATTTGGTCTGACATATACAAGTTTGTGACAGCTATGCCAAGGCTGAGATCCAAAAGGCCTTGAAATATCTGGCTGCCCATCTTCTACAGGGGAAGGATCTGGTCCTGCTTTTTCAAAGTTTATTACCACCCCACTTTGTACTTTCTGCACCAAGGACTCTAGACACTGATTAAGTGTTCTTGGAGAACACACAAAATATGAATGGCTGCCTGTCACTTCACATATTGGTGTGATTGCATAGTCATCTAAAGGCACACCTGTCAACTGTTCTGATTCTACTGACATGGTGCCGGGCAACCGCCAACACTAATGCACAGAGTCTCTGATCCCAATGAAAAGGTTCCTTGGTCGATTCACTTCCAGGCAAAGGAGAATTAAGAGGTAAATGAAGCTCATCCTGGACTCCACTGGTGATGGTCAACTTGCTCCCATCAATAACTGTGATAATTATTTCTGACTTCAAGAAAAAAGGGGTTCTTCTCTGCCCATAGTTGTCTATGCCAGTTACTAATCTATTTAAATTTAATAAATCAAAAGCTGTCCTTAGGGATTGGCCAAGAGTCGTAAGTCCTTCAAAGGTTTTTCAGTTCATTCATAAACGTTGCATGGTTTTCCTTTTTTTTTTTTTATTGAGACGGAGTCTCACTCTGTCGCCCAGGCTGGAGTGCAGTGGCCAGATCTCAGCTCACTGCAAGCTCCGCCTCCCGGGTTCACGCCATTCTCCTGCCTCAGCCTCCCGAGTAGCTGAGACTACAGGCGCCCGCCACCTCGCCCGCATGGTTTTCTTTCCATTCAGCCTTGATAGCATAGGGCGGCTCTTCGAAAGTGACCAGCATATACCTGTCTCCTCTGCAGGCAGGGCCCCGGGCACGGAGCTGCGGGATGGGAGGAGGAACAGGGCGGGCGAGAGGGAAGCACAGAGGCGAGGTTAGGAGGCAGAGAAGGGGCGCCCAGAGGCCCCGCCGCCCCCATAGTACTGCACACGCAGCTGCCACCCTTCCAGGCCGCTCCCCCCACACAGATTGCTCCCCACGTACCGCCCGGGGCCGGAGCCTGGGCCCCAGGCCAAGCCCGTCTCGCAGCGGTCGCCCGGTGGGGGAGGGGAGGGAGGGGCATTTTTCTTATCAGCAAGTCTCAATAGTGGGCTTAAAATATTCAGTGAACTGCGCTATAGATAGATGTGCTATCTTTTAAGCTTTATTGATCCACTTATAGAACACAGGCAGAGTAGATTTAGCATAATTCTTAAGGGTTCTAGGATTTTTTGAATAGTAAACGACCATTGGCTTCAACTTAAAGTCATCAGGAGCATTAGCCCTTAAAAAGAGAGTCAAACTGTTTTTAGAAGCTTTCAAGACAGGCATTCACTTCTCCCTACTACAGACCTAGATGAAATCTTCCAGTATAGGGCTATTTCTTCTACATTGAGAATCTGTTGTTTAGTGCATTCATCTTCATCATTTATCTTAGCTAGATCGTCTGAATAAGTTGCTGTAGCTTCTCCATCAGCATTGCTGCTTCATCTTGTGCTTTGATGTTATGGAGATGGCTTCCTTCCTTAAATTTCATCAACCAACTTCTGCTAGCTTCCAACTTTCTTCTACAGCTTCCTCACATCTATCTCTAGGCTTTCACTGAATTGAGAGTTTGCACTGGGTTAGGCTTCGTTTCAAGAGAATGTTATAATTGGCTTGATCTTCTGTCAAGACCACTGAAACTTTCTGCATGTCAGTAATAAGGCTGTTTCACTTTCTTATCATTTGTGTGTTCATTGAAGTAGCACTTTAAATTTCTGCCAATAACTTTTGATTTGTATTCACAGCTTGGCTAACTGTTTGGAGCAAGAGGCCCGGCTTACAGCCTATCTTGGCTTTTGACATGTCTTCCTCATTACACTTAATCATTTATAGCTTTTTACTTAAAGTGAGAGATGTGTGACTCTTCCTTTCACTTGAACACTTAGAGGCCATTGTAGGATTATTATTTGGCCTAATTTAAATACTGTTGTATCTCAGGGAATAGGAAGGATCTTGGTGAAGCATATAGATAGGGGAATGACTGGTCTGTGGAGCAGTAAGAACACGTACATGTATTAATTAATTTTGCTGTCTTATATGGGAGTGGTTTGTAGTGCCCCCAAAGAATTACAATAGAAAGTTTAAGATCACTGGTTACAGATCACTGTGATAGATATAATAATAATTAAGCTTGAAACATTGTGAGAATTATCAAAATGTGACACAGAGATCCAGAATGTACAAATGCCGTCTCTGTGTAGCATTGGGAAATGACACTGATAGGCTGATAAAATTGCTTAGTGCAGACTTGCCACAAACCAGTTTGCAAAAAATGCAGCATCTATGAAGTGCAATAAAGTGAAGTACCATAAAGTGAGATATTCCTGTAAGTTAAGTATCCTTTGTTTTCACCTATACCACAAATGTTTCCCCATATGAACATCATTGCATAGATTTCTATTGTCCATATCAGTAATAATTTCTTAATGAGGGATTACTAGAAGTAAAAATATGTTATCAAATTCACATTAAGTATTTTAAAAATCTTGATACATAATAGAAAATTACCTCCCTGAAAGGATTCATCAATTTACACTCTTGGCAGCATTTAATCAGAATTCAGGTTCACAGTTTCTTCACCATTTTGTTCTTTGAAAATTTGATAGGCCAAAATCTGATATGTCAGTATTTTATTATGAATTTATTTGATTACTTGTGAGATTAAATATGTTTCCTTGTTTAACGACCAGTTTTATTTCTTCTGTTTTATGCTGTAATTTATTTAACTGAATCCGCATGTTCTATCCTTTTGGCTAATAGATATTTAAAATAATTATTTTTTAACAAAGAATAAGTATGCCAAAAATTATTATATGAGTTTTGAATATTTCACTAGTTTGTCTTTTAAAGTAGCTTCTAATTTTTTAACACTAAAACAATTTTGACTTTATATGTAGTCAAGTGTATAACTTTTTGTATAATTTTTAGTGTTGGGGGATTTAATTTGGCTTAAAATTTTAATATTTAGCCATTTTTAGTTTATTTTAATGTAGTTGTAAAGGGAGATCCAATTTTATTGTGTGTGCATGTAGACATGCATACATATATATATTTAAAATTTATTTATTTTTGAAATAGAAAGCCTTTCCAAAAATGTCTAAAAGAAACTTATTTGTTCCACACTAAATTATTTTATTCTTTACACAAGCTATAATGTTGACTTTTTTTCATGCCTTACAGCTAGAACTTCTAAAACAATATTACTAATACTATTTACAAGAATCCTTATTCCCCATTTATTTTAATAGAAATACCTCTGTTACTACGAAATACTTAATTATTCCATCATAGTCTATAATTTGATTTGTTTATTATCTTTTTAATCTAAAAGTTACTATGGAATACTTTTAATTTCTAAATTGTAAAGTATGTATAGTGGTGAATGAGATTTAGTGATTGTGCTTTTGTTATTTATTTTTAACTGAAATATATTTTGTATGTATTTGTAGGAAAATAGATACTTGTAAATGTGGCATTTTATGATTTTTTGAGATATTCTTTGTGATTCAGTGTGTATATTTTTTTCCATATGCCAATATTTTTCTCCATATCCATATTAAAAATGTGGATAACAAAGTTAAATTTATAGTTAATAATATAATGTTACAAATTATTTTATATGTACTTTTTGTGTCCTTGATTAATAGTTTTTAGGAAGTGTATATTACAAGTATAGGTGCAAAAAAACTCATAGTGGAACATGTCAATGCAATATAGCCACTAATTTGATGACTCTTACTTTGGATTCTGTGTTAATATTTAATAGTACTGCACTGTTCCTATTTGAGTTTCTCAGATGGATTTTAATCCATCTATTTATTTTAACATTTTATTACTATTTTGATTTAGGTATATTTCTTAAACTTTTGAGTTTTTTATTAATTCAGTATGAGAGTTTTTTGTTGTTGTTGTTGTTGTTGTTTTTTTTTGAGACGGACTCTCTCACTTAACCCAGGCTGGAGTGCAGTGGCATGATCTCGGCTCACTGCAAGCTCTGCCTCTCAGGTTCACACCATTCTCCTGCCTCAGCCTCCTGAGTAGCTGGGACTACAGGCACCCACAACCACGCCCGGCTAATTTTTTTGTATTTTTAGTAGAGACGGGGTTTCACTGTGTTAGCCAGGATGGTCTCGGTCTCCTGACCTCGTGATCCACTCGCCTCAGCCTCCTAAAGTGCTGGGATTACAGGCGTGAGCCACTGTGCCCTGCCCGAGATCTATTTTTAATAAGATATTTAATCGATACTAATTTCATAGCAAATTAGCATGCTCAAATTAAATTCCTCCTTATGAATTTTCATTCTTCAGGAGTTTTCATCTCAATAAATGGCCATGACATTAATCCAGATTCCAGAGTACCCATCACTATTTCTCTCTCTTTGATACTTTGAAAATTCAGTTCTGGCTGGGCATGGTGGCTCAAGCCTGTAATCCCAGCACTTTGGGAGGCCGAGGTGGGCGGATCACCTGAGGTCGGGAGTTCAAGACCAGCCTGACCAACATGGAAAAACCCCATTTCTACTAAAAATACACATTTAGCCAGGCATGGTGGCACATGCCTGTAATCCCAGCTACTTGGAAGGCTGAGGCAGGAGAATCGCTTGAACCCAGGAGGCGGAGGTTGTGGTGAGCTGAGATCGTCCCATTGCACCGCAGCCTGGGCAACAAGAGCGAAACTCCATCTCAAAAAACAAAACAAAACAAAACAAAAGAAAAGGAAAAAAAAGGTGGGGGGGGGGGGGGAAGAAAATTCAGTTCATCTGCAAATCCTGTTGTCTGTATCTCGAAAGTGAATTTCTTTTTATTTTTTATTTTTTATTATACTTTAAGTTCTAGGGTACATGTGGATAATGTGCAGGTTTGTTACATATGTATACCTGTGCCATCTTGGCGTGCTGCACCCATCAACTCGTCAGCACCCATCAACTCGTCATTTACATCAGGTATAACTCCCAATGCAATCCCTCCCCCCTTCCCCCCCCCATGATAGGCCCCGGTGTGTGATGTTCCCCTTCCCGAGTCCAAGTGATCTCATTGTTCAGTTCCCACCTATGAGTGAGAACATGAGGTGTTTGGTTTTCCGTTCTTGCGATAGTTTGCTGAGAATGATGCTTTCCAGCTGCATCCATGTCCCTACAAAGGACACAAACTCCTCCTTTTTTTATGGCTGCATAGTATTCCATGGTGTATATGTGCCACATTTTTTTTTTTTTTTTTTTTAATTTATTTATTATTATTATACTTTAAGTTGTAGGGTACATGTGCATAACGTGCAGGTTTGTTACATATGTATACTTGTGCCTTGTTGGTGTGCTGCACCCATCAACTCGTCATTTACATCAGGTATAACTCCCAATGCAATCCCTCCCCACTCCCCCCTCCCCCCTCCCCCCTCCCCATGATAGGCCCCGGTGTGTGATGTTCCCCTTCCTGAGTCCGAGTGATCTCATTGTTCAGTTCCCACCTATGAGTGAGAACATGCGGTGTTTGGTTTTCTGTTCTTGTGATAGTTTGCTAAGAATGATGGTTTCCAGCTGCATCCATGTCCCTACAAAGGACACAAACTCATCCTTTTTGATGGCTGCATAGTATTCCATGGTGTATATGTGCCACATTTTCTTAATCCAATCTGTCACTGATGGACATTTGGGTTGATTCCAAGTCTTTGCTATTGTGAATAGTGCCGCAATAAACATACGTGTGCATGTGTCTTTATAGCAGCATAATTTATAATCCTTTGGGTATATACCCAGTAATGGGATGGCTGGGTCATATGGTACATCTAGTTCTAGATCCTTGAGGAATCGCCATACTGTTTTCCATAATGGTTGAACTAGTTTACAATCCCACCAACAGTGTAAAAGTGTTCCTATTTCTCCACATCCTCTCCAGCACCTGTTGTTTCCTGACTTTTTAATGATCGCCATTCTAACTGGTGTGAGATGGTATCTCATTGTGGTTTTGATTTGCATTTCTCTGATGGCCAGTGATGATGAGCATTTTTTCATGTGTCTGTTGGCTGTATGAATGTCTTCTTTTGAGAAATGTCTGTTCATATCCTTTGCCCACTTTTTGATGGGGTTGTTTGTTTTTTTCTTGTAAATTTGTTTGAGTTCTTTGTAGGTTCTGGATATTAGCCCTTTGTCAGATGAGTAGATTGCAACAATTTTCTCCCATTCTGTAGGTTGCCTGTTCACTCTGATGGTAGTTTCTTTTGCTGTGCAGAAGCTCTTTAGTTTAATGAGATCCCATTTGTCAATTTTGGCTTTTGCTGCCGTTGCTTTTGGAATTTTAGACATGAAGTCTTTGCCCATGCCTATGTCCTGAATGGTACTACCTAGGTTTTCCTCTAGGATTTTTATGGTATTAGGTCTAACATTTAAGTCTCTAATCCATCTTGAATTAATTTTCGTATAAGGAGTAAGGAAAGGATCCAGTTTCAGCTTTCTACTTATGGCTAGCCAATTTTCCCAGCACCATTTATTAAATAGGGAATCCTTTCCCCATTTCTTGTTTCTCTCAGGTTTGTCAAAGATCAGATGGTTGTAGATGTGTGGTATTATTTCTGAGGACTCTGTTCTGTTCCATTGGTCTATATCTCTGTTTAGGTACCAGTACCATGCTGTTTTGGTTACTGTAGCTTTGTAGTATAGTTTGAAGTCAGGTAGCGTGATGCCTCCAGCTTTGTTCTTTTGACTTAGGATTGTCTTGGAGATGCGGGCTCTTTTTTGGTTCCATATGAACTTTAAAGCAGTTTTTTCCAATTCTGTGAAGAAACTCGTTGGTAGCTTGATGGGGATGGCATTGAATCTATAAATAACCTTGGGCAGTATGGCCATTTTCACGATATTGATTCTTCCTATCCATGAGCATGGTATGTTCTTCCATTTGTTTGTGTCCTCTTTGATTTCACTGAGCAGTGGTTTGTAGTTCTCCTTGAAGAGGTCCTTTACATCCCTTGTAAGTTGGATTCCTAGGTATTTTATTCTCTTTGAAGCAATTGTGAATGGAAGTTCATTCCTGATTTGGCTCTCTGTTTGTCTGTTACTGGTGTATAAGAATGCTTGTGATTTTTGCACATTAATTTTGTATCCTGAGACTTTGCTGAAATTGCTTATCAGCTTAAGGAGATTTTGGGCTGAGACAATGGGGTTTTCTAAATATACAATCATGTCATCTGCAAACAGGGACAATTTGACTTCTTCTTTTCCTAACTGAATACCCTTGATTTCTTTCTCTTGCCTGATTGCCCTAGCCAGAACTTCCAACACTATGTTGAATAGGAGTGGTGAGAGAGGGCATCCCTGTCTTGTGCCAGTTTTCAAAGGGAATTTTTCCAGTTTTTGCCCATTCAGTATGCTATTGGCTGTGGGTTTGTCATAGATAGCTCTTATTATTTTGAGGTACGTTCCATCAATACCGAATTTATTGAGCGTTTTTAGCATGAAGGGCTGTTGAATTTTGTCAAAAGCCTTTTCTGCATCTATTGAGATAATCATGTGGTTCTTGTCTTTGGTTCTGTTTATATGCTGGATTATGTTTATTGATTTGCGAATGTTGAACCAGCCTTGCATCCCAGGGATGAAGCCCACTTGATCATGGTGGATAAGCTTTTTGATGTGTTGCTGAACCTGGTTTGCCAGTATTTTATTGAGGATTTTTGCATCGATGTTCATCAAGGATAGTGGTCTAAAATTCTCTTTTTTTGTTGTGTCTCTGCCAGGCTTTGGTATCAGAATGATGTTGGCCTCATAAAATGAGTTAGAGAGGATTCCCTCTTTTTCTATTGATTGGAATAGTTTCAGAAGGAATGGTACCAACTCCTCCTTGTACCTCTGGTAGAATTCAGCTGTGAATCCATCTGGTCCTGGACTTTTTTTGGTTGGTAGGCTATTAATTATTGCCTCAATTTCAGAGCCTACTATTGGTCTATTCAGGGATTCAACTTCTTCCTGGTTTAGTCTTGGAAGAGTGTAAGTGTCCAGGAAATTATCCATTTCTTCTAGATTTTCCAGTTTGTTTGCGTAGAGGTGTTTATAGTATTCTCTGATGGTAGTTTGTATTTCTGTGGGGTCGGTGGTGATATCCCCTTTATCATTTTTAATTGCATCGATTTGATTCTTCTCTCTTTTCTTCTTTATTAGTCTGGCTAGTGGTCTGTCAATTTTGTTGATCTTTTCAAAAAACCAACTCCTGGATTCATTGATTTTTTGGAGAGTTTTTTGTGTCTCTATCTCCTTCAGTTCTGCTCTGATCTTAGTTATTTCTTGCCTTCTGCTAGCTTTCGAATGTGTTTGCTCTTGCTTCTCTAACTCTTTTAATTGTGATGTTAGAGTGTCAATTTTAGATCTTTCCTGCTTTCTCTTGTGGGCATTTAGTGCTATAAATTTCCCTCTACACACTGCTTTAAATGTGTCCCAGAGATTCTGGTATGTTGTATCTTTGTTCTCATTGGTTTCAAAGAACATCTTTATTTCTGCCTTCATTTCGTTATGTACCCAGTAGTCATTCAGGAGCAGGTTGTTCAGTTTCCATGTAGTTGAGCGGTTTTGATTGAGTTTCTTAGTCCTGAGTTCTAGTTTGATTGCACTGTGGTCTGAGAGACAGTTTGTTATAATTTCTGTTCTTGTACATTTGCTGAGGAGTGCTTTACTTCCAATTACGTGGTCAATTTTGGAGTAAGTACGATGTGGTGCTGAGAAGAATGTATATTCTGTTGATTTGGGGTGGAGAGTTCTGTAGATGTCTATTAGGTCTGCTTGCTGCAGAGATGAGTTCAATTCCTGGATATCCTTGTTAACTTTCTGTCTCGTTGATCTGTCTAATATTGACAGTGGAGTGTTGAAGTCTCCCATTATTATTGTATGGGAGTCTAAGTCTCTTTGTAAGTCTCTAAGGACTTGCTTTATGAATCTGGGTGCTCCTGTATTGGGTGCATATATATTTAGGATAGTTAGCGCTTCCTGTTGAATTGATCCCTTTACCATTATGTAATGGCCTTCTTTGTCTCTTTTGATCTTTGATGGTTTAAAGTCTGTTTTATCAGAGACTAGTATTGCAACCCCCGCTTTCTTTTGTTCTCCATTTGCTTGGTAAATCTTCCTCCATCCCTTTATTTTGAGCCTATGTATGTCTCTGCGTGTGAGATGGGTCTCCTGAATACAGCAGACTGATGGGTCTTGACTCTTTATCCAGTTTGCCAGTCTGTGTCTTTTAATTGGAGCATTTAGTCCATTTACATTTAAGGTTAAGATTGTTATGTGTGAACTTGATCCTGCCATTATGATATTAACTGGTTATTTTGCTCGTTAGTTGATGCAGTTTCTTCCTAGCCTCGATGGTCTTTACATTTTGGCATGTTTTTGCAATGGCTGGTACTGGTTGTTCCTTTCCATGTTTAGTGCTTCCTTCAGGATCTCTTGTAAGGCAGGCCTAGTGGTGACAAAATCTCTAAGCATTTGCTTATCTGTAAAGGATTTTATTTCTCCTTCATTTATGAAACTTAGTTTGGCTGGATATGAAATTCTGGGTTTAAAATTCTTTTCTTTAAGAATGTTGAATATTGGCCCCCACTCTCTTCTGGCTTGTAGAGTTTCTGCCGAGAGATCTGCTGTTAGTCTGATGGGCTTCCCTTTGTGGGTAACCCGACCTTTCTCTCTGGCTGCCCTTAAGATTTTTTCCTTCATTTCAACTTTGGTGAATCTGGCAATTATGTGTCTTGGAGTTGCTCTTCTCGAGGAGTATCTTTGTGGCGTTCTCTGTATTTCCTGGATTTGAATGTTGGCCTGCCCTACTAGGTTGGGGAAGTTCTCCTGGATGATATCCTGAAGAGTGTTTTCCAACTTGGTTCCATTTTCCCCCTCACTTTCAGGCACCCCAATCAGACGTAGATTTGGTCTTTTTACATAATCCCATACTTCTTGCAGGCTTTGTTCATTTCTTTTTCTTCTTTTTTCTTTTGGTTTCTCTTCTCGCTTCATTTCATTCATTTGATCCTCAATCGCTGATACTCTTTCTTCCAGTTGATCGAGTCGGTTACTGAAGCTTGTGCATTTGTCACGTATTTCTCGTGTCATGGTTTTCATGTCTTTCATTTCGTTTAGGACCTTCTCTGCATTAATTACTCTAGCCATCAATTCTTCCACTTTTTTTTCAAGATTTTTAGTTTCTTTGCGCTGGGTACGTAATTCCTCCTTTAGCTCTGAGAAATTTGATGGACTGAAGCCTTCTTCTCTCATCTCGTCAAAGTCATTCTCCGTCCAGCTTTGATCCGTTGCTGGCGATGAGCTGCGCTCCTTTGCCGGGGGAGATGCGCTCTTATTTTTTGAATTTCCAGCTTTTCTGCCCTGCTTTTTCCCCATCTTTGTGGTTTTATCTGCCTCTGGTCTTTGATGATGGTGATGTACTGATGGGGTTTTGGTGTAGGTGTCCTTCCTGTTTGATAGTTTTCCTTCTAACAGTCAGGACCCTCAGCTGTAGGTCTGTTGGAGATTGCTTGAGGTCCACTCCAGATCCTGTTTGCCTGGGTATCAGCAGCAGAGGCTGCAGAAGATAGAATATTTCTGAACAGCGAGTGTACCTGTCTGATTCTTGCTTTGGAAGCTTCCTCTCAGGGCTGTACTCCACCCTGTGAGGTGTGGGGTATCAGACTGCCCCTAGTGGGGGATGTCTCCCAGTTAGGCTGCTCCGGGGTCAGGGACCCACTTGAGCAGGGAGTCTGTCCCTTCTCAGATCTCAACCTCCGTGTTGGGAGATCCACTGCTCTCTTCAAAGCTGTCAGACAGAGTCGTTTGCGTCTGCAGAGTTTTCTGCTGCTTTTGTTGTTGTATAGTTGTGCCCTGTCCCCAGAGGTGGAGTCTACAGAGACAGGCAGGTTTCCTTGAGCTGCTGTGAGCTCCACCCAGTTCGAGCTTCCCAGTGGCTATGTTTACCTACTTAAGCCTCGGCAATGGTGGGCGCCCCTCCCCCAGCCTCGCTGCTGCCTTGCCGGTAGATCACAGACTGCTGTGCTAGCAATGAGGGAGGCTCCGTGGGTGTGGGACCCTCCCGGCCAGGCGTGGGATATGATCTCCTGGTGTGCCTGTTTGCTTAAAGCGCAGTATTGGGGTGGGAGTTACCCTATTTTCCAGGTGTTGTGTGTCTCAGTTCCCCTGGCTAGGAAAAGGGATTCCCTTCCCCCTTGCGCTTCCCAGGTGAGGCAATGCCTCGCCCTGCTTCAGCTCTCGCTGGTCGGGCTGCAGCAGCTGACCAGCACCGATCGCCCGGCACTCCCCAGTGAGATGAACCCAGTACCTCAGTTGAAAATGCAGAAATCACCGGTCTTCTGTGTCGCTCGCGCTGGGAGTTGGAGACTGGAGCTGTTCCTATTCGGCCATCTTGCTCCGCCCTGCCACATTTTCTTAATCCAGTCTGTCACTGATGGACATTTGGGTTGATTCCAAGTCTTTGCTATTGTGAATAGTGCCGCAATAAACATACGTGTGCATGTGTCTTTAGAATTTCAATTCTGCCTCTGCCCATCTCCCTTGCCTAATAATATATCATTATTTCTCACGTAACACTTTCACAATGCTTCCTCTATTGTCTCGTGTAATGGATTCTCCATGTTGGAGCCAGAGTTATATCTTAAAGTCTTTAATCCATTTTAAAAGTGTAACTCAGACTATAAAATTCTTGTGCTTTAAACTTTTCTATGAATTCTTTTATTTTAACCTAAATGCAAACTTTTTTCTTTTGTTTTTTTCGTGTAGTTACTTCTGTATTCCTTCTCAACCTAAAGTCAATTCTCTTTCTCAGTTGCTTCTGTCCATCCACACTGGTCTTTTATCTTTAAGCCAGCCAAGTTCATTCATCCTTTAGGACCTTCGTATATACTTTTCCTCTGCTTAAAATGTTCTTCAACCCAGCTTTTGGCATCTCAGCTCCCCTTTCGTATGTCAGGCTTCATTTCACATGCCTTGGCCTGTGAGCCTTTCTCCAACTATTCTATGTAGATAAATTGCTCACTACCTCACCCACTTACTCTAACACAATCATATTCAAACCGTAGAAGATATTCCCAGGGATATTCTAGCAATGATAGATTTAAGGAAATCTATCAATTCAATTAACTTCCATGTATTTTATCATACCAGGTTTTATGAAAAAATCACTTGGTTGCCAAGAAAAAAAAAAAACAAAAGAAAGCTTTTTGTAATATTTAAACAAGACACATGCATCTTGCAGGCCTCTTCTCTTATAAATATTTATCTTAATGGTGAAATATAGGATCGACAGAAGGGCATTTTGGCTCTGTTAGGAAGTTTTGAATTTAATCAAATGGTGGAGTGGACAGGTATAAGTAATCATTTAAAAAAATCAAAGAGTGCATCATTCTTAAAAGAGGATACCAAGAGTAAAAGTAAGATAGCATAAAAGAGAGACGTTGAATGCACACAACATTTTTAAAAACATATTTAAAGTCAAGCAGTTATCTTCAGAAATTCTTAATATTGTATTCATCTCTAAAATGTTTTATCTTAGAAATTACCTTTAGTGTATTAAAGCAGCATTAGTTATTATGCTAATTCTTATAGTTAGTCTCTAGCTAGATATTCTTGAAGACTATCAAAATTTTCAACATACAATAGATAAAATCCAAGGATAAAACTTACATATAATTTCTTTTAGCATTAGTGCATATTAACCAATAAGGTAAACAAAACTGACCTAGTCAAATCATATCTTGAAGTATTGTTTTAATTATAATTAATGCTCATCTTATGTCATAAAATATTTAATATTGTCTACCTTCTATTAACAAAAAAGAAGTTACATGAGACTGGATGTATTTTTCTATTATGTTCTATTATTATATACAAATATATAGTTCTAATATTACATATTAGTGCATAGGAAAAGTTTTATCATGATGTTTTATGCAATTATTGGAGTTATTACTGATTTTTATAATAAATTTTTAGTTGTTTATGCCCATAAACCAAACATTAAACTTTCATATTGTACTCACATGTTTATTAAAGATGTAACATATTTTTATCATACTCTATGATAAATAATAATTTTACTTACTGAGGCTGCATTATAAATTAAGCATGTAAAACAGAATATCTTGTTTTTATAATTTATAAAAATTGATGAATTGATTAAATTATTTCTACATCTCTAATCTTGACTGCTTTTAGTAATATATCTTTTATGACATACTACAGTTCCTTTCTTAGTGTTTTTTATGGGAATTCTTGAGATAGACAACTTAGTAACACTTTTCTGCAATTAAAAATAATTCGTTATCTAAAATGCAGTAAGACTAACCTGTATGTTTGGAATGACAATGAGTATTTGATACACCAACTTAAATAATAGGAAAAATATTTTTTGTAAGTAGAATGTGCTAATGCTGAAGCACCAAGATTTTAATTAAAATATATTTTACACACATTGTATTTTATGAGAAATGCTATACTGGTAAATATGTAATACATGAAAACATTCCCTTTTGATATTCAGAAGTGTTCTGAGCTTATTAGGTTAAATATGGAAATGAGCAATCCATAGAATTAATAGTCATTTGATACTTCTTAAAATGTCCATTATAGAAATTGAAAACCTGCGGTCCCAGCACTTTGGGAGGCCGAGGCGGGCAGCTCACGAGGTCAGGAGATCGAGACCATTCTGGCTAACACGGTGAAACCCCGTCTATACTAAAAATACAAAAAATTAGCCAGGCGTGGTGGCGGGTGCCTGTAGTCCCAGCTACTTGGGAGGCTGAGGCAGGAGAATGGCGTGAACCTGGGAGGCGGAGCTTGTAGTGAGTCGAGATCGCACCACTGCACTCCAGCCTGGGCGACAGAGCGACTCGGTCTCAAAAAAAAAAACAAAAAACAAAAAACTGAAAACATGAATACCATAGTCGCCCATCATCAACAAATATTTTTATAATATATCATCTGAGAATTGAATTAGGTTTTCTTTCAGTGTCATTTTTGGCATGCAATTCAAAGACATTCAAATAAATAAATGAATTTGCTATAATACAACTCTTTCAATTACCATATAGTTATTTATGTCAATTAACATGATTTCTCAAAGCTTATAGATATTAAAATGAAAAAAATGACATCCCTTACTGAGTTTCTAAGAATATATTTTATTTATTCATTACATGCAAACTACTGGAGAGTAGCAAAATCCTCTTCATCTCACTCAGAGGCACATTATATGTATCTGTTATTTAACAAACATACAAATGAATATTTTATATTGTTTTGATTAGTTGTATACTAATAATATATAAAATTATGACTTAATACAAATAAATATTTAGACATTTTGTGTTGTCACAGGAAATAAAAATTAATATTTAATTCATATAAACACTTTGTTACAAAGAAGTATAAAAGTGATCTAAGCTGGGTGTGTTGGCTCACGCCTGTAATCCCAGCATTCTGGGAGGCCGAGGCAGGTGGAGCACCTGAGGTCAGGAGTTTGAGACCAGCCTGACCAACATGGAGAAACACTGTCTCTACTAAAAATACAAAATTAGCCAGGCATGGTGGCACATGCCTATGATCCCAGCTACTCGGGAGGCTGAGGCAGTAGAATTGCTTGAACCTGGGAAGCAGAGGTTGCGGTGAGCACCATTGCACTCCAGCCTGGGCAACAAGAGCAAAACTCTGTCTCAAAAAAATAAAAATAAAAAATAAAATAAAAGTGATTTCTTAAAGATCAGTTTCAATCTTCTGCATATGGTTAACCAGTTCTCCCAGCACCATTTATTGAATAGGGTGTCTTTTCTCTATTGTTTATTTTTGTCAGCTTTGTTGAAGACCACCTAGTTGTAGGTGTGCATATTTATTTCTG
The DNA here is from genome assembly GCF_043159975.1 of Macaca nemestrina. Lineage (NCBI taxonomy): Eukaryota > Metazoa > Chordata > Mammalia > Primates > Cercopithecidae > Macaca > Macaca nemestrina. The sequence continues at coordinate 141,390,623 of NC_092130.1, read as the reverse complement.
GGTTCTCTATTCTGTTCCATTCATCTATGTGTCTCTGTAACAATCCCATGTTGTTTTTGTTACTGTAGCCTTGTAGTGTAAAGTTGGGCAATGTGATACCCTTTGCCTTTGCTCATGTTGCTTAAGATTACTTTGGTTATTTGGGCTCTTTTTAGCTGTTGTTGTTCCGTATGAATTTTAGAATAGTTTTTTCTAATTCTGTGAAAAGATGACATTGGTAATTTGATAGAAATTGCATTGAATTTGTAGAATGCTTTGAGCAGTATGGATATTTCAATGATGTTGATTCTTCCAATCTAGGAGTATGGGATGCTTTCCTATTTTTTATGTCATCTATAATTTCTTTCAACAGTAGTTTGTAGTTCTCATTGCACAGATTTTTCACCTCCTTCGTTAGATGTTTTCCTAGGTATTTTTATTTTGTGTGTGGCTACTGTAAATGGGATTACATTCTTGATTCTGCTCTTACCTTGAATATTATTGATGTATTAAAATGCTATTGATTTTTTTTACATTGATTTTGTGTCCTGAAACTTTACTGAAGTCATTTATTAGGTCGAGGAGTCTTTTGCAGTAATATTTAGGATTTTCTAGATATAAATCATATCATCAATGAACAGCGATAACTTGACTTCGTCTTTTCCTATATAGATAACATTTTATTTCTTTCTCTTGCCTAATTACTCTGGCCAGGACTTCCAGTACTATATTGAATAGGAGTGATGAGAATGGACATCCTTGTCTTGTTCTAGTTTTTGGGTATATGCCTAAAGGAAATTAAATCATTCTATCAAAAAGATACCTGAACTCATATATTTATCACAGCACTATTTGCAATAGCCCAGACATGGAATCAACCTACGTGTTTATCAACAGTGGATGGAATAAAGAAAATGTGGTACATAAACAGCAGGGAATACTTTGCATCCATAAAAAAAGAACAAAATCATGTCATTTGCAGCAACATGGTTATGGCTGGAGATCATTATTGTAAGCGGATTAATGCAGAAATGGATAATCAAATGCTGCCTGCTCTCACTTATAAGTGGGAGCAAATATTGGGGACACACGAACATAAAGAGTGAAACAATAAGACACTGGAGACTCTAAAAGTGGGGAGGAGGGAAAGGAGAAAGGGCTGCAAAACTACCTATTGGGTACTATGTTCACTATTTGTGTGACTGGTTCAGTAGAAGTCCAAATCACAGCATTATGCAACATATCCATCTAGGTTTGATTGTGGACCGCTTCTTTCTCTTGCCAATTTATTTTTTTTCACAGTACGCGGCATTTTGCAATTGATCACTTTATTTCTCACAGGTTCTCAGGCGTAAACAACAGACTGCACTCTGACTGGTATCAGAAGGCATGGGAATTGTTCAACATTATAGGTAGGTTTTGAAATTCCCGGGAGGGTGAAATATATAGATCCTGAGGCTATTTAACCAATAACAGTTCCCAACTACACTATGTGGTCTTCTCACAATGATGGTACTGACAGTATCACTCACTCATATAACACTCTGAACTGGATTTCCACCCCTGACACCCTGGAATTCTACGTGCCTCTGCCCCCTGTCCTGCAGTGACTCATTTACTCTAAGTATTTGCCTGATCATTGCTTAGGTGCAAATGGTTGGTGGAAAAAAGACCATGCGCTTCTACCTACACCACAAGGACCATGCGCTTATACCAACCTACAAGGAAGTTGGGTATATCAGCTTTTTATTCTATCTCTAGAAACTGGGGCTCATAATGTAGAAAATTACCAAAAACAAGAAGGAAATGTAATAATTCTGTACAATCATACAGAGATTCCTTTGTCTACTTCACTGGAGCATAAGCTCATCATTGAGAGTTGCAGTTTTGTCTTTCCCATTCCATCTAGCAGAGTGAAGAGACCGTACCTTAAAAGATAAACTGCATCACTTCCATTGCATGTATTTAGGAAACAAAATTGGGGTAAGGAGAGAATTTTTTTTTTATAGTACCATCACTGAGTAGCACTTCTGTAACAGAAGGTCAGTTGCCTCATATTTTGGTCAATAGAGTCTAAAACCTTTGAGTATGAGACATAGAAGGCATGAAATAAAAATATCTTCCTCATCTTTCTTCATGTAGATATGTAGATGCTGCATACATCTACATAGGAAGCATAGGAAGACCCAGTTAGCAACTTGCACTCAATTTCAGGGACAACATATGATTTATCAATTTCTAAATTAAGCATTAACTCAGGCTTTTCAGAATATGCTGGATGAGTACTGTGTAAACAGATGTTTTATGTCTTCAGTGTTTTCACTAATTTATATTCATTTCTTACACCCAACATATTATTAATCTATTTATCACACCATTCTATTAGCCCAGTGTAAACTAAAAGTGACATTACTGTCCTCTTACTTTTGCAAACATATATTATTGCTAAAAACACACCTGCAACCACTAATAAATGTTTTTCGGCTTATAGCACATTACAAAGGCAGTTTACTATGCTTATTCTTGTTAATGTAAATCAGAAGGGCCTTATACTGACCTTTGTTATGGATTGATGTGTCCATCCAAATTTATGCACTAACATCCTAATTCCTAGTAGCCAGGGATGTGACCCTATTAGGAGATAATAGGGTCTTTACTGAGGTAATCAATGTAAAATGAGGTCATCTGGGTGGACCCTAATTCTCTATGACTTGTGTCCTTATAAAAAGAAGAAATTTGGACATGGACATGCATATCGGGAGAACACCATGTGAAGATGAAAGTAGAGATCATGGTGATGCTTCGCAAGCCAAGGAACATCAAAGATTCCCGGCTATCTTAATTGCACCTTTTGAGTTACTTGTTTCCCAGGCATGTAGTGGGGTGTGAACTTCTTTTAAGGAGCCCTATTCCAGGCAGCCTAAAAATAAGAGGCTGGCTCAGAAGACGAAAAAGCTGAGTCAGACCTTAGGAACAACTTTCTTTCAAAACTTGTCTTCCTGGTCTTTTCTTGGACTTAGTTTTTTTTTTCTCTCTCTCTCTCTCTCTCTTTTTTTTTTTTTTTGGAGTGAAATAGTCACATTTAAATAGCTGAGATTCTGATATGAGCCTAGAAGAAAAGGACCAAAGAAATAGCAGACTGCCTTTATTGCTTCAAGATTCTTGCAGGTCCATCCCGTCCAGCCTCATTTACCAGGAGACTGCGTTGAAGTTTGAGGGAAAATGCTCACCAAGTATTAAAAAGCAGGTATGTGCTTGGCACGGTCCTAAACATTTCTGTTCCTCTCATGATCTTGAATTAAACTTCGCAATGAGTCAAGGAATGTGGAAATTCCCAATCTTCACTGCACATCATATGATCCTAATTCGGTGTATTTCATGTGTTCTGTCATGATTCTTTTTTCTCATTAAATTTTTCATGCTCATGTTACTTAGCTCCACCTTCTCTGTGTGTAATAGTGAATCCCCTCATTTTGTCACTGGTGATGCTGTTGGTTAGGTATTGCTCTCTTTCCATAAATTATTGTTATGTATTTTTTTCACAAAAATACAAAGTGAAATCTTTTTTTGTTCGAGTGTTTGTATCTATAAAAAGGGAATGGAAAGCGGACCAGAGTGCTCACTGTAATGGTTACAGACATAATAAAATGTTGTCAAAGCCTGTTTAATTCCTGCAGCAATTAAATACAGTTTCAGGATGACAACGCGGCTTTTGCCATAATCCTTTAGCACTTTTGGTGCTGCAGATATGTTATCGGAAAACCAACATCTTAGAAAGAATGTTGAAAGTTGTGTTCTATGCAACCCTAAGATAAAACCAGACTATATGAAGGTTTATAAATAAAATACCTGTCTGTATTTGATTTTACTGTGCTTTTTACTATTTAATATCCAATTACTTATGGTTCGTTATAAGATTGATGTTTCCATATTGACCTGTTTTTATAAAACAAATGTACATGATATCACCAGGACTGCTACTGAATTTGCAGAGCCTCTTGCTCAAAAATCGTTAAGAATTTCAAGATGCAAGAGCAGAGCATTGAACAAAATATGGGGTCTTTTTAAAGTGTGAGGCCCTGTGTCACCTCACAGATTATCTATCCATGAACTGGCTGTGGTTATCACTCTTAAGAGGAGCAGCAGGAAGGGCACTGTAAAATTGCCTTATCTTGAGCTGTTGACCTAAGTGGTCTTTTTTTTTTTTTTTTTTTTTTCCAAAATCTTTTCTACCAACCCAGCCTCTCTGTGTAGCTTTCTCCATTCCAATTGTCTCACACAGAGTGGACAACCTTTGATTTTGAACAGGGTACCCAGATAATATTTTCCCTTCGTACTGAGAGTTTACCTAGACTTTGAGGTGCATGGCACTTATGATTCTTCAAAGGAGCATACACATTACAAATTGATTTCTTCCTTATGCACTAATGAGATATGGATGATAAGGGAGCTCAGTGTTTTGTTTCCCAAATGCCATTCTTGAGTACCTGCACAATTCAGTTTGAGGGCTTGTGCCATAGGCGTTTTCTTTTGTGTGCTTCTAAAAATAATCATTGGTTTTTGAGTCCATGGGGTGAGGTTATGCTATGTTTTGATGAAATATATGATTACATGTTTTAAAACCACTTGGAAACAGATGACAAAAAATAAGAGCTAGCAGTTATTTACCTACTTCAGGTGAGAAGTTACACTAAAATTAATCATGTTAATATATTATATTGTAATAAGATAGATGCTTAATTTAGAAACTGATAAACTGTATATTGTCCCTGAAATGTAGTAGAAATTGACAACTTGACAAGATTTAAATGAATGGACAATGAAATCTCTCACATAGTAAAATCACGTCCTCCTGGACAAACATTTATTGAGAAATAATAAATGCAGCTTGAGGTCTTTTTATACTTAAATATAAAGTGTACTTGCTTGCCATTGTGACTACTCAATACACTGCTATTATAATAAACAAAAAAGGGAAAAATCAATACACAAAGAGATCAATGTCCCTGGCACGATTGACTTCACAGGCATGTGCCCTAAACAGCAGCACAGGGCTCTGCACTTCCAAGGACCCTGTACTTTGTTTAAAGCTCAGCTGATAGTCTTGAAATTCTTAATAATTCTTGGCATCTAAAATAAGTAACAGAATTAGTTCCATTAACTTACAACATAAGAAAAAGCAGTTTAAAAAGTCCTAATTGACGTAGCAAAGCTCTAAGAGCAGAATGCTAGCTAATAAATGTAGAAAACTTGATAGAGTTAGAAAGCCTAATTTTGCAAACCCAAATGTAATTATTCATCCATGAAAGGAGTATCAATTGGTTGATGAGGAATTGGATATTTGTATAGTGCCCTAAAAGCACCACAGTGGTAAAAGAGGAAAAATTTAATGATGCAGTATAGGAATTAGCCTCCCACAAGCTAATCTGAGGGTAACACTTAGCATCACTAATGGTGTGTCAGTCAGATACTGTATGTCTTCTGATTCAATGCTATACAGAGCACACACCATCACTTATGAGATTTCCATGAAATATATTTAATTTGAATTTATCAAACTATAAGACATGAAATTCATCTCACGGAAAATATGTCAGTACAATAAGCTAAACAGTATTTCAAGAGGGTAAGCAATTCTAGATGACGGATATTCTGCAAGACAATTTTCCTAGTTTCTAAGTAAGTCACAGTCACAAAGAAGAGGATGTGCTTGATCTTAAAATAAGAACTTATAGTACATAGCTATCAGCTGCCAAACACTGCAAAGAGAAATGTTAAAAGATCTAAATCAATTGAGACGTATACCAGGTTCATTGATAGAAGACGCAAATAAGAAATCATTTCTCCAATTGATTCATGGAGTTAAAAAATCCAATTAAAAAATAGAAGGTGTTATTTTAAAAATTTACAAAATAACTTTAAAATGTATATGCAAAGACAAAGGATATAAGTATATTCAAAACAATCTTTGATCTGTCATTTTTTATTTGCATTTTTAAAATTATTAAGTCATGAGAGATTTGTGTGTATTCTGGATATGCTTTCCCAGTCTGTAGCTTGTCTTTTTGTTTTTTTAACTGAACCTTTTGAAGAGCAAAAGTTTTAAAATTCTATGAAGTCTTCTTTAACCATTTTTTCTTTTAAAGTTTGGTTTCTTATGTTCTATTAAATAAATTTAATATTAAAATATTTTCTCCTATTTTTTTCTAGAAATTTTATATTTTCAGCTCTTATATTACTAATGTCCATGATTTACTTGTACTTAATGTTTGTGGCTGATAAGAGTTAGGATCAGAGGGGTTGTATTAATTTAATTTAATTTTTAAATGAGTAGTGATTGTCTTTACCATTAAATCATCTTGATGACTTTACTGAAAATCATTTGACCATAGAAATGTGGATTTATTTACAAAGTCCCTATTCCTGTCTGTAGATCTTTATACTGATGCCAATGACACAGTGTATTGATTATCATAGGCATCAGAGGCTGGAAATTGGTTAGTGTAAGCCCTCTATTTTTATTTTCAAGATTGTTTTGAAAATATTTATGTCCTTTGTCACATTTGGGACTCATATGATATTTTTCTCATGATTAAACTGGGGTTATGACTTTTTTTTTTAGAAAAACAACACACAGATAAAATGCCATTTTTATTGACCAATTGGTTGATTGATTGATTGAGACAGGGTCTCACTCTGTTGCCCAGGCTGGAGTGCAGTGGCACAAACATGGCTCACTGAAGACTGCCTCCGGAGTTCAAGTGATCCTCCCACCTCAGCCTCTGGAGTAGCTGGGACTACAGGTGTGCACCACCATATCCAGCTAATTTTATTTTTCATAGAGATGGGGTTTCACCATGTTGGACCGGCTGGTCTCAAACTCCTGGGGTCGAGCCATCTGCCCACCTCAGCCACTCAGAGTGCTGGGAATACAGGTCTGAGCTGCTATGCCTGACCTCATTTTTATTACAAATCAGGAGTGCATACTGTAAACATGACTTATTACTACTGAAGAGAAGATTAACTTTGTCATCTGGCTGAGGGAGATTTTTTCAACTGTAAAGTTTCTCCCTTGCCTCCTTTACATACTGTAATCTTTGGAAGGAAGTCACCATATACAGTACACACATAAGGAGTGGGAACTAATGCTCTCTTCTCTGGGAAGGCAGAGTATACATAAATTATTTGAAGTTAATCTAGGAGGGAGATTTCTCTCTTATCACTGTTTATTTAACCAATGTATTATATCAGCATGCACTCTCTGATGTTTATATTATACTTGGAATTATAATTCAATATTACTTTTTATCTTGTTGCTCAGACTTTTTCATCTTTGGCCATTGGTAGCTGTTTTAGTTGTCTCTTGTGTCCCATTGACATGCCCCAGTCATTGTGGGGGATTTTGTTTTTGTTTGTTTGAATACTTCTTTACTTCCCAGCATTATAAGATACTCCAAACCCATCTCTAATATTTCCTACCCAACTTCCATTAATAGAATCAGACATTTTCCAAGGCTTTCTGGTTGCTTCCGGGTTTTGGCCATTATGCATAAAGCTGCTATAAATGGGTTGTATACAGGACATGTATTGTCATATCGGTTGGGCAAATTCGTGGGGTGTGATTGATATATAGCATTGACATATAGCTTGGCAGTTTCATTGGGAACTGCCACTGTGTCTTCCAAAATGACTGTACATTTTGCATTCTAACTAGCAGTGAATGAGAGTTCCTATTGCTCTGCATTCTAACCAGTAATTGGTAATGTCAGGTTTTGTTTCCCCTTCCAATTTTAGCCTTTCTAATAGGTGTGATAATCTCATTGTTGTTTTATTTTCCAGTTCCCTAATGATGAATGATGTAGTGCAACTTTTCATATGCTTATTTGCCATCTGCACATGTTATGTGGTGATCTGTTCTAATCTTTTTGCCCATTCACTAATTGGGCTATTTGTTCTTTTATTTTTGAGTTTTAGGAGTTCTTTGAATATTTTGGATACAAGTCCTTTATTAGATATGTGTTTTGTGATTTATTTTCCAGTCTGAAGTTTAACATTAGATTATCTTAATAGCATCTTTTGCAGAGCAGAAGTTTTGAATTGTAATAAAGTTCAACTGATGAAAGTTTTTTTTTTTTTTTTTTCAGGAACTGTGCTTTTGGTACTGAAGAATGATATTAGAATATGTATTATGAAACTGAAGTTCACATAAATTTTCTCTGATGTTTTCTTCCAGAATTTTTATAATGGTGCATTTTACATTTATGTATATGATCTATGTTGAGTTATTTTTTGTGATATGTGAAATAACTTTGTCTATTTCATTTTTTGCATACGGGTTCCCATTTTTTTCATCATTATTTATTGAAAAGACTAGGCTTTCTCTACTAAGTTGCTTTTCCTCCTTTGCCAGAGATCAGTTAACTATATCTGTGTGGGTGCATTTCTAGCCTCTCTCTTTCAGTTCCATTGGTCTGTGTCTATTTTGTCACCAATTTCATGCTGTCTTGATTCCTATAGTTTTATAATAAATCTTGAAATCAGATAGTATGAGCCCTCCAATTTTGTTCTTTTTCAGTGCTTGTGATTATTCTAGGTCTTTTGACTTTCCCTATGAACTTTAGAATCAATTTGTAGATGTCCATGTAATAGCTTGAGGACATTTTAATGAAAATTTCATTGAATCTATAGATTAAGTTGGGAAGAACTGACATCGTAATGATATTGACGTACAACCATGAATAGAGTTTATCTCCCTATTTATTTACATCTTTTATTTCTTTCATTCCAGTTTTATGGTTTTCCACATATAGATCTTGTACATTTCTTGTTAGATTTGTAACAAAGTATTTCATTTTTTGATTACTATTGTAAATGGTATTATGTTTCTAATTTTAAATTCCATTTGTTCATTGCTAGTGCATAGGAAAGCAAATATAACTTCTGTATATTAACCTTTTTTCTTGTGGCCTCACTATACTTGTTAATTAGTTCCAAGAAGTTTTTTGTAGATTATTTGGAGTTTCCACATAGACAATCATGTTATTTCTGAAAAAAAGACAGATTTGTTTCTTCTTTTCCAATATGTATACGTTTTATTTTCTTTTATTGTCTTATTGTATTAGCCAGGACTTTCAGTACAATGTTTAAAAGGAGTGGTAAGACAGCCAGGTAGCTTGTATCTGTAGTCCCAGCTTCCCAGGAGGCTGAGGTAGATGGATTTCTTGAGGCCAGGAGTTCAAGAGCTGCCGGTGTCATATGGTAAGATCTCATCTCTCCCTTCTTTTTTTTTTTTTTAAGGAGTGTCTTGTTTTTGATGTTAGGGAGACAAAATCCAATTTCTCACTACTTAGTATGATGTTAGTTATAGCAGAGGAATTTCTCCTCTACTCCCAGTTTTCTGAAACGTTTTACCATTTATAGGTGTTGGATTTTTTCAAATGCTTTTTTCTGCATCAGTTTATATGATCATATGATTTTTCTTCTTTGGCTTGTCAAAGTGATGGATTACATTGATTTTTGAATGTTAAGCCACCTTTATATACCCTTATATACCTTATATACCTGGAATAACTCTTATTTGGTTATGGCAATACTTGTTTTTATACCTTGTTGGATTTGATCTGCTAATTTTTTTTTTTAATTGAGGATGTTTGTATTTATATTTGCTACATCTCATGTAGCAAATTATGGCTCTCATTACAATATTACTTCTACTTTGTTCTCTCCTCTCTTTCTTGTATTGCAATTACATGCATTCTATACATATATTACATATATATTATATGTATATGTATTATATGCATTCTATATATTATATTATATTTTATTTAAAAGACTTTTTAAAGATGGAGTCTCACTATGTTGTCCAGGCTGGAGTGCAATCATAAACAGTGCAGCCTCAATCTACTAGACTCAAATGATCCTCCCATCTCAGCATCTCATGTAGCTGGGACTGTAGACAGGGACCACCGTGTCTATATTTTTTAAAAGATATAATGGATATTACATCTTTTATATAATCCATTATATAATATCCATTATATCTTTTAAAAAATATCCACAGCAATAGGATATTCCATTTAAAAAATACCAATAAAACACAGAAAAAAATTCTCTTTACATTTGAGTTTGGGATGTTTCCACTGACGTGCCATCAAACTCACTGATCTTTCCTGGTCATGTCTAGTCTCCTAATGAGCCCATCAGAGGCATTCTTCATTTCCATTATATTGTTTTTATTTCTACGTCTTTTTGATTTCATCTTATAGTTTCCATCTTTCTGCTTACATTAGCCATCTGCTCTTGCACATTGTCTACTTTTTTTCTTTGGGGACTTTAACATATTAATTAGTTATTTTAAATTTGTTGATAATTTTAAAACCTGTGTCATACCTTAGCGTGGTTCTGATGCTTGTTTTATCTCTTCTAAGTCTGATTTTTCTTTTTTTGGCATGTCATAATTTTGTTGAAAACTGAATGTGTATGAATAATATGGACTGCTGGCTTTTCGTGTGAGAGTTTTTGTTAGTGGGGCTAAGAGTTTGGATATATTTAATATTTACTATAGCTGTTAGTTCCAGAGGCTTCAAATTCATCTATTGCCTTTGTTTTGTATTTCTTTTGAACTTTAAGCTTCCCTAAGTATTCCTCCTTGCAAAGAGTTTGTGTCTTGCAGTTGTTTCAGCTGGAATCCACTATTAATATACTGGAGGCTGGCTGGTGTGGTGGTCAGTGAGTGGGAGCGTTGTATAATCCTATCATCACATCTCAGTATTTTTAAGGATCTGTGTCGTGGGCTGTGGCTTTCACAGGTATTTCTTCAGTGTTGTAGATGTTCTCTCCCCCTAGATAAGAAAGGACATCTAGAGGTGCTGGAATGGGAGAAACACTTTCCCTTAACTACGATAAAGCTCTGGCAAATCTTTTCCCTTAGACCGACCTCTTTTATGGAGAATGCTCTGGACATAATTTCATAATGATTATTCTTCCTTTCTTGCTGCCACAGCCTAGAGAATATTTTTCCAGGATTTTTATTCTGAGAACCTGGTGAGGTATCTGGAGAAAAGTGTAGGAGACCCAGTAAGACTACAGCCCTGGGGATTTCATACCCTAAGGTTAGTCCACAGCCAGCTTCTAGCAATTCACCAAAAATTACCGTGTAATGTTCTTAGCAGCTTAAGGCTCCAGCAGCTTCTGCTCTAGGTAAGCAGATACCTGCTATGACTATCTGTATTAGCTTCTCTAGTTTTTAGGATGTTGGTTTGTCCTGCAATCTCAGTTCTCTGATACGCTCAAGAAAAGTCAAACATTTTCAGTTTGTTCTGACTTTTTTTTTTGTCAGAAAGAACAAAAGTGGTAACTTCTAAGCTTGTTACATGACAGTAGTGACACTAGAAATTTTAACTCTCATTTCTAAAACTCTCAAATTAACAATAATAGTGACAATAATAAATAATAGTAGCAGCAATAGCATTAATTTTGAAGGCACAGTTGCTTTGGATTTACTTACACACTGTATTAACAAGCTTCTCTGCTTATGATTTATTTATTCTTGCATCTCAGATCTTATTCCTTCTGGGACAGTTTTTCTTCTTAAAGTACATCTTTTTGTAGTAGTGACTAATTCTCACCTATTTGTTTATCTTAATTATATTATAATTATAGAGTTATTATTGTATTCAGGCCACAATTATAGATTAATAAATATTTTCTAACAGAAAGTTAAAATTCTTATTAGATTTTTTTTGTCTCAATGCCATTCAAAATATTTTTGTCATTCTAAAAATTATTCTTTAGAAAATGTCTCCTTCTTTTTCTAATTATTCTATTTCTGTTTCTCCTCTTGTTTCTCTTCCTCCTCCTCATTCTGTTCCTTCATTATTTTCTTTTCTGCCTTTATATATTTTCCTTTCTTCTTGGAGCCCCGAGTTTATCATAGGGAGAAGTTGCTTGCAGTTTACCCAGTACATAACTGACTGTGTTAGTCAGAGGGTCCCTTGCTCTATATTTATTACCTGCAATATGTCGTACTTCTTTTTTTTTTTTTTTTTTTTTTTTGAGATGGAGTCTCACTCCGTCTCCCAGGCTGGAGTGCAGTGGCGCTATTTCCGCTCACTGCAACCTCTGCCTCTTGGGTTCAAGCAATTCTCATGCCTCAGCCTCCCAAGTTGCTGGGACTACAAGGGCATGCCACGACACCTGGCAAATTTTTTGTATTTTTAGTAAAGATGGGGTTTCACCATGTTGGCCTGGCTGGTCTCAAGCTCCCGACCTCAAGCGATCCACCTGCATCGGCCTCCCAAAGTGCTGAGATTGCAGGCATGAGCCACCACTCCCCACCCATACTTCCTTTTAAACCTTATCCTCTACTATTCCTTTATTAAAACATATTTTAAATATTTACTAAGAGTCAGCATTCTACATTAATCCACTCAGTGCTTTCAGCAATTACAAAGTTGGGAATTGTTAGTGTTTTCGTTTCACAGATGAAACTAACACACACACACACAGATGTTAAGTAAGGAACAAAATTGGACTTTGAGCTCAGGTGTGTCTGGCCCCAAATTCACCTCTCCTGAGTATCATCACCATCTCACCTCTCAACGGAAATCCTCAGCCTGGGGGCTCTGCTCAGTCTTCTCGCTTTGAATTTCTCCAACATTGCTACCTATACTGTTCGCTTGACTTACAGTAATTATGTGGATATTTTTATTTCAATACACATATAATCTTCTCTTTCAAATATGGTATCAATTTATCAAGAGAATAATATGTATCATTCGCCATTGTTCACAGTGGTTGTCTAATACAGTGCTGAGGAAAATTAAGTGTTCAATAAATGCTACTTAAATAATGACTCCAATCTTAAAAAGAACATACAGTGTTTTTCTGAACAAACCTGTCAGTCTGAGTGATATAGCATTTATTTTGAATTAAAGTGCACGCATGTAGGAATTAACTAAAAATAAAGGAAGGCCTAGGCCATGGAACAGAATGAGGTAAAAGTAAGAGTGTTGTTTGGTATCACAGCTTGTTGTTAAAATAAATAACTATTGTCCTTTTTGTTCCTTTTCAATACATGTCGACACATCAGGCTTATATTCTACATTCCCAAGTGTCTCTTCTTCTAACTGAATTCATTTATGGACGTGTTAACATACCCAAAGTTACCACATTTCTCCAAGGCATCCTGGGTGATAATTCAAAAAGCAGGCATCAGAAATTTGCCTGTGGCCAGGACCACAGTCAATGTGTTGCTGGAATTACGGTAACGGGCTGGCTTCTTTTGACATCAACAGCATGCTTTTCTTAACCGCAATTTGTTCCTCTATATTGTTTCATCATTATGAGTACTTGTTTAAAACCCATTTACAAAGTGGATTGCCAAGTATTGTCCAGAACTATCACAGGAGATTTAGGTGCGTGAAGTTCACACTTGGTTATTAGACTTTTAACTGCTCTTTGCATGCCAAGCATAGTTAATACTCAAAAATACCGTGCTCAATGTGATGAAAGTTCAGTTTCCTCATGGCTGCCTTTACTTGCCTATTCTTCTGCCCACCCACCTTCGATTTTGGTTCCAGAAAACATACTGTCTCCCAATAGATTGTTAACATTCTTGGAAACACTTCCAGTAAGGCTAGTTTTGTGGTGGTCTAATCCCTTCTAGCTGCACTCCAATTTGGCTTTTTATTGTTATTTCAAATAAAACGATTTTACTGCCTCGCCAGTTCCTCTGTGTAGTAAAAGTCTTAGAATATTCCTGATGCTGTTTTTTGAGATGAATAAATTCAGCCTTGGGGAAACTGCGGTGAGATTTTGGTGGTCACTGATATCATGCAAAAGAACTCATGACGAACCCGTGATTCAGTCGCGGCTACGCATGCAGGCGTGTCTGCACACAGACTTACCAGCCCTGAGACCTGGCGACAGTGGAGCAGCGCTCTAAGGAACCCGGCCAGAGGGCGGATGTCCCGCGGGCTCCACAGAGTCCTCCATCACTTGCAACCACTCTGACGCAAACATGCTGCCAAACTGAAATTGAGAACATAGAAAACTTGACAGGACGATAGAGAAATAAGGGGAGGAGGGTACACTAAAGAAGGTTGGAAAAGAACAAAGAAATTAGAGATCAGTGAGGAAGGGGAACATTTCTCAACCATTATCAGCACTATCAGCCTTGTGCGACAAGATTCCCGGGCCTCGTTCTGTCTTAACACTATAATATAAAACTCGAGAGCTAATCTCTTACTCCACTGAGAATCAATTTGTTTGTGTCACTCAGTAACGATATTGAGAAAAATATTGAATTGCTTTTACTGAATACATATTAGTTTGTGAGTTCAAAGCTTAGTTATGATTAGGCTCACGGGTAAGTTGATCCGTGAGACTATCCAGGACTTGGTGCATTGTGAAAATGTGTTTCCAGTTTTCATCCAGGCAGCCCTTTTTCCTGCCTTCTCCCTGCTCATCCAGACCACAATTACACTTGCTATTTGGAAGACTCTTTCCTTGAAAGCATTTAGAGGTATAAATGGTATGTTGGTTTCATCCCTCACAGCTAAAACAAAACAAAACAAACAAACAAAAACCTTATTTTTTGATATAAGTACTTCTGTGGTATTTTAAAAATATTTTAATTATCAGTTATTCTCTGGGACCCTGGGACTTAGGAATTGATATAATAGTGAACACAATCTTGACTGTAATTTTTGGTTTGTTCTTCACAAACTTTCAGTGACTGCAAAACTGTAAATGGAATTGGTCGGACTTCCTGTAAGGTAAGGTTAAAAACAGTTTAGGATTTAGGAATTGATATAACAGTGAACGCGATCGTCACTGAAATTTTTGGTTTGTTCTCTACAAATCTTCAGTGGCTGCAAAACAGTGTAAATGGAATTGGTGAGACTTCTTATAAGGTAAGGTTAAAAACAGTACCACCCAGAGAGCAGGGGACATGATTATAACCCCTGATCTTAGAAAAGTCGCTATCAACTAGGGGTCTTAATGTGAGAATAGAACTAATTTTTCCTAAATATTTAAAAATCATATTTTGAGTTTTTCCCTGAAGTATTTAGGGTAAAAAGAATCCCATGTTACTTGTTTCATTTAGTCAGATTTGAAGTTCGTAATTACACTATGGCACTCTATAGGTTTTTGGATCAATCATTTAAGAGGACAGGTCACTGCAGTGTAAAGTGTTGACACTTTCCTATTGCTGATTCGCAAAATTGGGAGTATGTTTAGAAAAGGATAAAATAAGCATAATTAAATTTTCCAAATTAAATAAAACACAGATAATTTTAAAGTTATTTATTTTAGATTTGATATTCTGTAAATATATTTTCCCGCAAATATTGATATATAATTTTGAATATTTTAGAAGAATTAAGTTTTAACAAGTATGTAAAATGATTTTACTACTTTGTTTTTATTTTCACTTTAGTTTACATTTCTGATGAAACTATACTTAAATTTGTTATAATGAATATATTTACATGTTATTTTTAATCCTTTAGATTGTTCTTATCGTGAGAATTAAAATTATGAAAACGTTAATTATAATACTATAATTAGCTATTGTGCTAAAATTAAGGCGATAAAAGTAAATTTTATTGTGTAATTCTACACAATTCAGACCTAACTTCTGAATTTTATATATATTTTTAAAGCTCTTCCAAACATTACCAGCACGTCTGTAGGATGATATATGTTCTATAATAATTTAATACACTATCTTTGATATTTCATTGGCTTTTAGTTAAATATTTTACATTTTAGTGTTTTGAAGGTGCGGTTAGCAATGTAGGAGGGTGGAGTATTTTTATTAAGTAGTTTTCATTTGATTTATGCTGTTATAGACAGACATACGGTCCATGGGCCTCCATTTGTACTCTTGCTCCAGGCCCTGTGAATGTTGGGCAACTTCATTCCGTTTTGACAGACTAGACAGAGCATGAATTTTACCTTTGCCAGATGTGCAGAAAGGGCTGTTTCTCTGCAGATGTTTCATTAATGTTAGAACCTTGAAAAGATCATACTTTACAGTTTACTTAAAATTGAATAAATTATAGAAGGTAATTTTTACAATATTCTAAATGTGTGAGATAAATTATTGAAAAGTTGTTTGACCTTTTTTTTTTTTTTTTCAACATGAGAAATTATATTCCAGTGACAGTCCTGGATATTGAGTTTGGACTTAAGCAGTAATATACACACCACCAGTAAAGTAGATCTCATTATTATGATTTCACTGATTATTCTTTGTTTTTCTTTGTTACATATTGTATGTCCTTTTATGCGGGAGTTCCATGTAATCTATTATTTCCATTTGAAGAGTGAACACACTCTGAGGCTGTCCACAGAGGACCTTGGTGATGAATCTATCTAGTCATTCATCATTTCTCTTCCTCACTGAACAGCTTGGCCTGTTTGACTCAGTCTTCATGATTCAAGATGAGAGTCTGTCTGAGGCTGTGCTTCTCTCATTGCTGCCAGAGGCCCTTAGTGGTGCTGCTATGTTTCAGTGGACACCTTTGGTATCTTACTCAATTAAAAACTCTCCTTTTGATATAATTTCAGAGTTTACCTTGAAATTTTCTATAGTTTATTTTTCTTTTATTTTCCTTCTATGCCAAGCACTTTGCTTCTTTGGATTGTTTCAATCTTTACTTTCAAATAGTCATAATTTATAAGCTTTTACTTACACTTCTCCAAGTTCAAGTAGTTTCACAAGGCATGGTGCCAGGGCATTGGGTATGGTGCTCTACCATTAAGTAAGGGAATTGGTGACTGGTTCCACTCTGTGTTTCACAAGTTCTCTGGACAATGTCTTTAGCTCTCTGGGATTTTATTACTGTCAGTAGAATTAGTACCAGACTAAATGGGCCTATAGGTCACTTGTAGCTCTAACATTTCTGAATCGTTACTACTGCTTCAGATACCCATTTAGCTAGTTAAAAAATAGCAGATATATATTTATACCAATACGTAAGTTGCTACACAGAAGGAAGAAGTAAAACTTTAACTGCCTCTTTTTAATGTCAAAGAATACTACATAGTTAAAGAATTGTAGGCAACCGTGAATAATGTGATGTTCTTATTGTTTGTGTGTGTGTGCGGGGGGAGGGGTGAGTGTAATTGTATAAGCATGATTTCTTTTACATCCCATCCTCATTTTGTATGCTTTAAAGAGTTCTTGCATAAGATTGTCCTTATATCACTTGTCCCTCTTCTATTGAGATGTTAGTTATTCATCTCCAATTTAAAACTATCACTATCATGAGAATATCAGGACCGAAACCGACCCTGTGATCCAATCACCTCTCTCCCTTGACACATGAAGATTACAATTCAAGATAAGATTTGGTGGGGACACAGCCATACGATATCACATGCTTCCTGTACAGCCTGAAGAACAATGAGCCAAGTAAACCTTTTTGCTTTATAAATTACCCAGCTTCAGGTATTCCTTTATAGCAACAGGTATTTCTTCATAGCAGTATGAAAATGGACTAATACAGCTTGTAACTCCACCTATTTTCCACATAATTTCAGTGCATTTTTAAAATAGTGTGTTTAAAAAATCAGTTAGTAGTTTACATTTCTGGACACAGGATGTATAAAGATATAGTTTTGTGATGTCAGTACCTAAAGGGATGGTAACAGAGATGTAAATGAGCAGAGTTTTTGTATTTTATTGAAGTTAAGCTTGTATAAATTCAAATTACAGTGTTGTGACTTTAGGATGTTAAATGCAGTCCTCTTGGTAATCATAGAGAAAATAGTTATAGAATATACACAAAAGAAAATGAGAAGGAAATTAAACATTTCACTATGAAAATACCAATTAAACACAAAAGATGTAGTAATGCAGGAAATGAGGAACCAAGAAGAGGTAAGGCATATACAAACACATAGCAAAATGATGGAAGTAAATCCCTCCTTATTAGTAATTACTTTAAGTGTAAGTAGGTTAGACTCTTCGATTAAAAGACAGAGATTGGCAGAATGGTTTTAAACAGACTAATTTTGCTTTTCTAATTTATCTTGTAATGTTAAGTATAATCTTTTTTAAAAACAATACTTAAACCAATTGTGAAAGCAATACATTATAAAAATAAATAAATGCTTACAAAAATCATAATGTCAAATCACAAGCAATAGAATTACTCATGGCTTATGTTTATTGAGTTTGTACTAAGTGCCAAGTACTATTTTAATGGTTTACACTTAATTAGAAATAACACTACTTTAGTTCTCATCTTACAGATGGGGAAATTGAAGCACAGTTTGCAAATTTACTCAAGGTTACACAGTAACTAAAAGATAGGCTAGTCTGATAACAGAATTCAAACTGAACTGCTATGCCAAGATATTAGCTGTGATTATTACTAGTTTTATATATGGAATATTACACAGATGATTAGCCCTCCAATTTTCTAATCTATGTAGTTTTAAGTAGTTTGCTCATAAAAATAATACAATAAGAAAGAAGTGGTTCAATCCCATACATTCTAGGTAGAAGACCACAGATCTTTTCATTGGTGTGGTCTATTTGTCTTTGAAATGATGATATTGGTTACATGAGAGACCAAGTGTGGCTAGGACTGGGCAAAGGATTACCACTGCTGAAAGGCTTAGGGTCCAAATTCTACAGATTCCACAGACTGTAGAAATTAGAAGTATTAGAAAGTCACCTGCATGAATAAATCACATCCTTAGAAACGCAGTTAAATACAATGCACTTTTCAGTTGAAGGGTTTTTTTTCCCCTGTGCAAGCTTGAATTCAAAAATCAGTCTGAAATTAGATTTTGTTGCCAACATTAATCTTAAATTTTAGAAAAGTTAGAACGTGTTTCTTCAAGTTGATTTATGCCAGTCTCAACTATGCCAAGGGAGAAAAAGTGGACCAAATTTTGTACTTGAAATGCATAATGTAAGCTGACACTCTGAAGTAGTTTTTTAATGTCATGAGAACTGCAAATGCATGTTTTTTGCTCTGAGGCAAAAAGAAAGGATTCAAAGATAATGATTTTTGGTGGTTTATTTTCCCTTATTGAGAAAATATTTGCCAGGTTTTACATACATTTCATCATAATGCACTTTTTCGTCAAATATCCTTCATAGAAAATATCACTAACCATTATTATAAGATTATCACAATAGAAAGATACTTTTACAGATATGACGGTAATAATACAATATGAGTTAGGGCAAGGAGGTTTTAGATCACAATAAAAGAAATTGAAATCAACCTGAGTAGGTCAAAAATGTAAGGAGAGGATGGCAATGTGATTTAACAAGAGGCTAATTTAAGATGAGTCCCAGAAATAGAAGGAAAATGCATTAGATATTATGAAATAAGACAAAAACCAATGGGCTAACACTTTTGGAATCGAATGCTTCTTTTCAAGGTTTTAAGATCATAGATAGAAGACTCATCACTGTAGAAAATGGAAGATCTGCAAATCACATACCATACATATTGCTTAAATATTTTTAACTTTATTTCTGATTATAATTTAAGACCTTTTTAGAAGGAAATCAATATATACTTTGGATTTTATAAGTGATAATTTATAAAAGATTGTACAGTTGAATGGAAACTTCAAAGCACTTCAGTCTAGCCATCATTGATTCATTATTCATGTATTAAATATCCTGTCATTCCTTCAACAAGTATCTGATTAATTAACTGGGTACAGCAGTAAATGAAGAAAAGTGTCTTTGTGGAGCTTATATATTGGCAAGGAAACAAGGACAATAAATACATAAATATGTAAAATGGTGATAGGACTAAACAGAAAAAAAAGGTAAGGAGAGGTCATAAAAAGAATGGAGATAGTTTCATTATTAAATAAGATGATCAAGGCAAGGTTTCACTGAGAAGGCGACATGTGAGTAAAGTCAGAAGAAGATGAGGAATGACATCTCTAGATACCTAGTGGAAGAGCTTTTCAGGAGCAGCAAATACAATGGACTTGAGATATCTGGGCATCAAATATAAGTGTGCATGTGTCTTTACAGTACAACGATTTATAATCCTTTGGGTATATAGCCAGTAATGAGATTGCTGGGTCAAATGGTATTTCTGGTTCTAGATCCTTGAGGAATTGCCACCGTGTCTTCCACAACGGTTGAACTAATTTACACTCCCACCAACTGTGTAAAAGCATTCCTATTTCTCCACATCCTCACCAGCATCTGTATTTTCCTGACTTTTTGATAATTGCCATTTTAACTGGTGTGAGATGGTATCTCATTGTTGTTTTGATTTGGATTTCTCTAATGACCAGTGATGATGAGCATTTTTTCATTTATTGCAGCACTATTCACAATGGCAAAACTTGGAAGCAACACAAATGCCCATCAATGATGGACTGGATAAAGAAAATGTGGCACATACACACCATGGAATACTATGCAGCCATGAAAAAGGATGAGTTCATGTCCTTTGCAGGGACATGGATGAAGGTGGAAACCATTATTCTCAGCAAACTAACACAAGAACAGGAAACAAAACACTGCATGTTCTCACTCATAAGAGGGAATTGAAGAATGAGAACATATAGACACAGGGAGGGGAACATCACACACTGGGGCCTGTTGTAGGGTAAGGGATTAGGGGAGGGAGAGCATTAGGAGACATACCTAATGTAGATGATGGGTTGATGGGTGCAGCAAACCACCATGGCACATGCATACCTATGGAATAAACCTGCATGTTCTGCACATGTATCCCAGAACTTAAAGTGTGTGTGTGTGTGTGTGTATGTATGTGTGTGTGTGTGTGTGTGTGTATATATATATATGTGTGTGTGTGTATGTGTGTGTGTGTGTGTGTGTGTGTATATATATATATATATATATAAAGAAATGGAAAGAAAGATATCTGGGTATTAGGCCAGGTACCAGCAGTGTAGAGCATGCTGGAAGGCCCACTATATGTAGAAAAGTCATTAAAATGTGTCTTTCTTTCTTGTACTGATGCAGGATTTCAGTAAGGGACGCCCATAAGGTGTGTTCAGTCCTGGACAAATAGTTTTTGTGCACCTCTGTGTGTATAAACAATTTGATTAAAATATATTATTTTTTTATGGGTCAACAAGTGTGAAGATTCAGAATGATGGATAGGTGGGACATACTTAGGTTCATTGTCTGTGATCATCCTGGCTGCAGATGGGCACATACTTTTATGTAGCTCCTGGGTTCCCCGCGCTGGTGTCTAGAACCTTAGTTGAGTCGCTTTCTACTATCCTGTTAATTTCATTGCCCATTTTATTTTCCCTGCTTGCTAATCATCATTCTCTAGCTCTTTGCAAGATTCTGTACAATTATCATCCAATTTCATTAGACAAACTAATGGTACTTGCAATAGAGACACCAGTTAGGAGGCTATCACAATAATCCAGGGATAGCTGATGGTGATCAGTTGTGTCAAATGCTACTGATCCATGGCATAATAGGAAGACTGAGAAGTGATAATTGGATCATCCATCCTCTGTAGTTGTTCATGCTGGCTAATGAGTGAATACCACACAGAGTGGCAATTCCTTGCTGAAACACTCGTTCCATATTTCCACAGGTCTGGCCAATGCATTTGTGCTTAAAGCATGCAGTGTCTGAAATGTAATGTTTAACTCCCAGATATGTTCATGCACCGTTTAGTTTTTATCTTCTGATAGCACCATGTGAAACATATCAACATGGCAAATCTTCCTTTTTCACTGAGCCTGTTAGTAAAAGACTGATTCAATGGAGACCTTGGAGATTTGTCCAAATAAACCTTAAATTATTGTTGCCTTCTTGCCAAGGGCTAGAGATGGAATTGATGATTTAGGTCGCAAGGTAAATTAAATAGGCAATGGAATTAGCAGAATGGTAGACAGTGGCCCAACTAAGGATCTGAATGCCAGGGGCTATAAACAAGGCAACTCTACAATAACCGGTAGCCTATCTACTGCCAGGGCAACCTCAACACTGAGCCATATATCTGATTCTGCAAGAAGTATCTATATGCCTTTTGCCTAGGACCCTAGTTGATCTCAGAATCTGGGGCAATTCAAACTCATAAATAGAGGTAAATAGACACATTTTTCAGGCAGTTTCTGATATCAGAACGTGGTGCAGGAGGCAGCAATTGTAGAATGACCGTAAGAATAGACTTAGAGCTAGTCCTTATTCCAGCAGATGTTTGTTTTACAAACAGAAGGCTATTGCTTGGTTTACATGAACTAATATATGTGAAATATTTTACTATATAAATTTTAAATATGATAAAGCTATCTCATGATAGTTCAGGGAGCTGTATCTTTTATATTTGTCATATATTTTATGGCATTTTCAGCTTTACTGAGGATATTTCTGGGAAATAAGGTACAGGGCTCAAAAATAACAAAGCTGAAGACAGTAGACTTCTTCTTATGTGTTTTATTTTTTTAAACTTATTTTGAAGAAATAACCAGAGAATTTGGTTCAGGTTATAAATAAGAAGCATCCAGGGATAAGACCAAGCATGAGTCAGCATGAGTCAGCAATTCAGTAAGCCTGGGAACTGGAAATGAGCTGGAATGTAATAACTTCTATCACTTTAATATGAATAAAAGCTTTTGAACTCCTGAAATTTCAAATGCTTGTGGTTGTCTGTTTGAAGACAATTTTGTAACACAAAGTAATTCAGGGAAATATCTTCAGACAGGACAAAAAGTTGTTACTGTGTCAAATTAAAAGAAATATTTTATTTGAGTGACTCAAACAAGATGAAGTAAGAAATTTTACTATATGAAATCTTGGAGCATCCACAATCTGTGAAAGCTTGGATTGTCTAAAATGAAACTCTAAATAAACCATTTGAGATGCAGATTTCAACAAATTTAATATTATCAAACAAGGGGAACTTTCAAGTCTCCAAACATTGTAATCAAATAAAGAGGAGACCCAATTTTTTGAGGAAGATAATGACATTTTATTTCATCAATGTCTTCAGATCTATGAAATCTGGGTACTATGGTGATGATGAGAAAGATCTCAGAGTTCACTGCTGTGAATTCCTGTTATAGAAAAGCAAACAAACAGGCAAGTAATTATCTCTTACCAACTATCGAGCTAATTAGAGATGAAAACAGGGATATAGAAAAATTATAAATTGTAAATGATAGTAATATTCCAAGTGATAGTTGCAGACCAATCAGAATGGGCAGCACAAAATCATTCAGAATGGACTCCAGCTATAGCTAACCAGTAGGGCATTACTTTTGCCCATTTGTTGAATATTTGTCCAGGTTTTGAGTAAATTCATGTAGCAAATTAATAATATTAATATAAATCAAACTTTAATTTTAACTAAGTTAACTGAGTAACTCTCCCTTTCATGTACAAAAATTGTATTTATCTCTATAAGTTGAGATTTGATCACTGTCTCAGGAGCAATTTGGAAAAGCATACTAATTTTTTAGACTGCTGAGCAAGAATTAAATTATAAAAATTTTTAAAAATAAGCAAAATAATTCAGATGGGATAAACACCAACTAGCAATGATTCCTCAGAGCTTTTTTATGTGTGGTAGCTACTTATTTGACTGTAGTATAAGACTCAGAACCTGGCTCAGTTTGTAGGATATCTTCAACAGAGGGGCCTTAACTAGAGTATATGCTCTCCTATGTCTTTGAGTAATGTTCTGTGGTTCGTTTTGAATGTTTAGTTAGGAAGATAGGATCAGCATCATCAGTTCTTTATTTATGGTGTTCAACCTCTAAAAGCAGCAAATTGGACCACTGATGTGGCAGCTGATATGTTTCCCCATGTCTAAATCATATTGTTGGTGGTAGATTAGATCTTGATGATCCTGGACATATTCCCAAGCCTCTTCTGATCTACTTGTGTTGTTGGCCAGTGCTAAGCTAACAAGAGTTAATAAGTCACAATGAGCCATTCATCTGAACAAGGAATTGTGAATAAACACTGTAGAGGGGGAGTTTAGAAGCAAGCAGGAGCACTTTTTTTTTTTTTTTAAACTCTTAAGTTTCAGTCTGAAAGGCTTTTGGATTTTATACGTTTTTACATACTTGCAAACTACACAAAACCTATTCTATCTTTTTCATTCTCATAAAGTATGGAAGTATGATGTACTTAAACATAGGTAAAATTCAGTCTTGCGAGATGGAAAATGTGAATGTACTTAGCACCACCGAACAGAACACTTAAAAATGGTTAAGATGGCTGGGTGCAGTGGCTCACGCTTGTAATTTCAGCACTTTGGGAGGCCAAGGCGGGTGGATCACCTGAGATCTGAAGTTCGAGACCAGCTTGGCTAACATGGCGAAACCCTGTCTCTACTAAAAACACAAAAATTAGCTGGGCGTAGCGACATGCACCTGTAAGCCCAGCTACTTGGGAGGCTGAGGCAGGAGAATCGCTTGAACCTGGGAGGCAGAGGTTGCCGTGAGCTGAGATCGCACCATTGCACTCCAGCCTGGGCAACAAGAGTGAAACTCTGTCTCAAAAAAAAAAAAAAAAAAAAAAAAGAGGTTAACATGGAACATTTTATCTTATATGTATTTTACCACTTTTAAAATGCTGAGAAAATAGGCAAAAGGTAGCCAAAAAGCGATGATATGTGTTTGGAAACTTTTAACTCACTTCACTCACGGAAGTTCCTACAAAGAGTGTAAAATATCTTTAGTTGTGTAACTTCTTAGACAGTCAGCCCCTTTAAAGCACTCATAGTAGCTTATATCCTGTAGGTTGGTTACATGAAGAGGAGGATTTTGTCTGTTGGGTTCAAGAATGATGTGTCCCCAGTGTCTAGAATAGTGTGTGGCACAGAGAAACCACACAATGAATATGAGGCCACATTTCTTATTGTCTAGCAGGACATGTTATTTGCTAAAAATTAAAAAAATGAATATATATATAAAATGACTACATTCTAGAAGACATTTGTTATAAGGCACTGTTTTTTAAACATAACACATAGTACATTTCAAAATTTTTTTTTTTTTTTAATGAAGACATCCTTTACATGCCCATACCAGTATCTCCCAAATCAACATTCCACACCATTCAGTGCTCTCGGGAAATTTAGCAGATGTGCTGAGCCCAAAAGAATTTTGGATTCCAGCAAGATTGGGAAACTGGGTTATACCTTCCCCCTTTTCTTTACAGCAAGAAATTTCATGACTTTTATTTACCCAATGAGTACTGGGTAAGCCTCATAAGGGGAACTCCAATATGCTTCTCAAAACTTTTACATCACACAGCAGTGCCGGGCGTGGTGGCTGACGCCTATAATCCCAGCATTTTGGGAGGCCGAGGTGGGCGGATCGGCTGAGGTCAGGCTTTCGAGACCAGCCTCACCAACGTGGTGAAATTTCATCTCTACTAAAAATACGAAATTAGCTGGGTGTGGTGGCAGGCACCTGCAGTCTCAGCTACTTGGGAGGCTGAGACAGGAGAATCACTTGAACCCAGGAAGTGGAGGTTGCAGTGAGCCAAGATCACACCATTGTACTCCAGCCTGGGCAACATGAGTGAAACTCTGTCTCAAAAAAGAAAAAGAAAAAGAAAAAAAAATCATACAGTATTGTGAATGTGTACAAGACTTGTTAAATATTTCCTGAAAAGCATGTTTCCCAGGCAGAGTGTTCCAAAGAGTTTAACAAATGCTGCTTCATCTAAAAACCAGAGGGTTGATTCTAAGTCAGTGATGCCATCTGTTAGGTGGAGCCATGTTAAACATCTAGTTAGTGGGCTGACATCACTCAGAGAGACGTCTTCCCTTTAGACAATCTAATCAAAGACAGGTTTATAATTTACAGAGTCGCAAAGAAATCCATAAATCCCCTTTCAGTATTAATTAGTCTTCTGACAGTGAGATATGCTTGGAGAAACAGCATTCTTAGGGCTATTCATTTTCATGTCATATACATTCTCCTAGCAGTCTTCCTTCCCGCTATTTTTATCATAACTCTCCAATATTCATTTGCAAAGAAAAACACAGTTGTCTTATTTCTAATCTTAAGCCATTTATTTCAGTTAAGTTTCCACAAAGTGAGACTAGTGGTTTTTTGTTGAGGATCAGGTAGAAAAACATGTTATGTGGTGTCATGTTTTTGTATTATATTTAAAATATACCTCAAAAAGATTTAGGTATACTTAAATTCTCTAGTTAATGTATACTCCAAAAATTCTGTTTAAACTGATGTTAGTAAGATGTAGCTGAAATTTAAATCTAGGTTTGCTGAGCTGAGTTTTGATTCTTCTTTCATTAGGCTATAGCTTTTTGCACTCTCGCTAAAAATATGATGTAATTCAAGCAATTCAGCCAATGTAGTTTTGTGATGAATCCTTAGAAAAGGGAATTGTCAGTTCAAAGGAAATATGCATTAAAAATTTTGATATATAGTGTCAAAATCTTTCCAAAGGCTGAGTCAGTTACATTTTTCATGTGGGAGTTTCTGTTTATTCATGCCCTAGACAACTATGTATACTACTAAATATTAAAAGTTTTTAACAAATTGTTCCTCCAGTAGTTTAGATTTTTTAAGTGATAAGTTATTTTGAGGACTTTGCAATTTGTTTTAGACATGTATAGTTCTATTTTTATAAAATATCTTGTCTTTCTGTTCCTTTTACAACAACTATTAGTTTCGAGACTCTGTCTCCAAAAAAAAAAAGTTTTTCTTATTGGTTTGTAAAATCTCATTGTATCTTAACATTAGTCTTAATTTAATGACATATAACTTAGTGTAGAATCAGATTTATACTCATGATAACACTCTTCTCAGTCTCTTACATGCCTGTATATATTCTTTAGTAGAAAAGAAGGGCACAGCAGTTACAGCTAACACACTGGGAATTCAACATAACTAGTGTATTTCATCTGTGCCTTTCTTTGCCTGTAGCACTATTTGCTTTATTTCCCACCAGAACTTTCTTTTTTGTCGAAATATGGATATGCTCATGGGAAAGTGTTACACATGCAAAAGTCATCTGCTATGAATGCCACAGAAGAAAACAGTTTGAGAAATATTTATCTAGCGTTTTATTCCTTTTTCCAGTTTGGAGTGGGGAGCGGGGCTGGATAGAGGTAAATAGAAGGAAGGGGGAGAGAACTCAGATGTATAGAGGTCAGATGACTTAAGAATCATGAGATTCAACAAAACCAAAGAGAGAGACGCTTTAGATTCCTTAAATTTCTACCTCTTCCCTGATATATTAGTCCTATTGCCCTGGCATTCCATTTCTTCTTTAGATGCAAGCAAGAAAAAACAGCATCCTAAGAAGCTCCACAGCATTCTTGATATGGTTTCCCATAAAACCCCCTTGATAATTAGCTAATATGAAGCATTCACATGAGTTTATTTGGGAATTGGCTGATGTTTTGTTTTCCCTGTTGCTGCTGTTGAAATAGTTTGAGTCTGAAATCATGATGGCTGTGGTTACATTTCTTTGGCCAGAGGATGTTGTGAAAGCCTCCATCACCACAGAAACAGATGAATATTCCCCTGCTCATACTGG
Source organism: Macaca nemestrina (assembly GCF_043159975.1). Lineage (NCBI taxonomy): Eukaryota > Metazoa > Chordata > Mammalia > Primates > Cercopithecidae > Macaca > Macaca nemestrina. Next base: position 141,363,124 of record NC_092130.1, on the reverse strand, counting down.
AAAAAAGTGAATTGGTGACTGCAGCTCAAGCTGCTACATGGGAGGCCTTGAGCCATGACTTGGGCTCGTGAGTTCATGTCCCCAAACACAATGATCCATTTCCTCTCCTGCTAGTCCCAGGATCCTTTGTGCACTGACCAGTCTTTGCGAAATTTTTAAAAAATTATTTTTCAGATTTCTGATGACTTTTTGCAAAGAAAGGATGTTCTCATTATCCTCTCTGGAAAAAGAAACCTCTTTAATGAAGCTGGGGATTAAAATTCCTAGGTTCTGATTTTTTGAGTCATAATCTTTCCAACTCCTGTTTCAAACTAATGAATATAATAACAGAAAATTTATAAACACAAATAAGCAAAAAAAAAACAAAAAAAGAAATGACTCACTATGTCAGCAAGGCCATATTAATCCTGTTGACATTGTAGTGAATAGCTAGTTTCTTTTATATAAACTTATGTTTTAAGATCTTTAAAATCCTTGGTTTCATTAAAGGTAACAAAAAAGAACAAAGGATCAATGGTTTTAATATATACAGATAATATAGTATTTTGTGAATACTATAAATTATATGAATTTATATGAATCATTCATCTTTATGATATTTAAAAAATCAAATATGGGCCAGGTGCGGTGGCTCATGCTTGTAATCCCAGCACTTTGGGAGGCCGAGGCAAGCAAATCACCTGAGGCCAGGAGTTTGAGACCGGCCTGGCCAACATGGTGAAACCCCGTCTCTACAAAAAAATTAGCTAGGCATGTAATCCCAGCTACTCAGGAGGCTGAGGCAGAAGAATCACTTGAACCAGGAGGCGGAGGTTGCAGTGAGCCAAGATCATGCCACTGCACTCCAGCCTGGGCAACAAAGCAAGACTCTGTCTAAAAAAAAAAAGAAAAAAAAATCAAATATGCAATGCAGCAGTGTGGCTGACCTTGGCTAACTTCAGAAGGTAGGTCTTAGTTTGGCGTCTTAGTCCATTTACTGCTATAACCAAAATACCATAAACTAGGTGACTTATAAACAACAGGCATTTATTTCCCTCAGTTCTGGAGGCTGGGGAGTCCCAAATCAAGATGCTAGAAGATTCTGTCTCTGCTGAGGGCCTGTTCCATCTAGATGGAGTCCTTTTATTGTTTGGAGACAGAGTCTCACTCTGTCACCCAGGCTGGAGTGCAGTGGTATAATCTCAGCTCACTGCAACCTCTGCCTCCCGGGTGCAAGCAATTCTCCTGCCTCACCTTTCTGAGTAGATGGGATTACAGGCATGCACCACCACACCCAGCTATTTTTGGTAGAGACAGGGTTTCACCATGTTGCTCGGGCTGGTCTCTAACTCCTGAGCTCAGGTGATCCATCTTCCTTAGCCTCCCAAAGTACTGGGATTACAGGCGTGAGGTATCGCGCCTGGCCCAGATGGAGTCTTCTCGCTTTGTCTTCACATGGTGGAAGGGCAAGGAAACTCTCTGGGGCCTCTTTTATAAGGGCACCCATGTTGATTATGAGGTTCTGCCCACATGATCCAATCACCTCGCAAATACCCCACCTCTCACTACCATCACCTTGGGGGATATAATTTCAACACACAAATTTGGGCAGGATACAAACATTCAGACCACAGCATTCGGCTGTTCAGTTAACTCAGTCATGAGTCTTTTGTTAAACGTCACGTAGCTTCTCCAGGCCTTAATTTGCCCATCCCTAAAATGAGGCTTGTTGATCTCTCAGTTCTTTTTAAAATCCATACTTACATGTTTCTGCTCAAAAACAAACTTTGAGGAAATCTCCATAACCACAATCCCAATTTTGTAAGTGAAAAGACTAGTTAGAAGAGCTTACTTTACCATCTCAGGAACATCAACAATGTCAAATTAAGTGTTATTTTTAGTCACAGATAGCTCTTGTTTTTTGAGAAAATCGAGAAAATGACTCTTTCATTGCAAGGATGCTATCTGTTGCATAGTTTAATATTTTCTTTTAAAATGTGGTCACAGTCCTGAAACTCTTCTGACATATAGTAAGATATTATCTTTGTTTTCCTTGTAAATAATGGTTTCATTATTTTTATTTTAAAAATATAAGTTCTTCAAACAAAATTCAAACAATTCCAAGAAATTACAAAAAAGATGTGAAAAAGACTTCAAATTCCACTACAATAAAATAACTAGAATTAGCATTTGTACACATCTTTAGAAGTATTTTCTGAGCATTAGTATACAAGAAGAGATAGACTAACAAAAGGCAGAAAGGAAGAATGACAAATATACATAAATATACATAGGATGTATATTCCAGCTGTATAGCATTGATTTTATAATATTGTGATCTTTCTTTAACTTTTATTTTAGGTTCAGGGGTAGATATGGAGGTTCATTACATATGTAAATTGTATGTGGCCAGGGTTTGGTACACAGATTATTTAATCATTCAGCTAATCAGCATAGTACCCAATAGGTATTAATAGATTTTCAATCCTCGCTCTCCTCCCACTCTCCACTCTCAAGTAGGCTCCAATGTCTATTGTTCCCTTCTTTGTGACCATGTGTACACAATGTTTACCCTCCCTTATAAGTGAAAACATATGAAATTTGGTTTTCTGTTCCTGTGTTAGTTTGCTTAGTATAATGGCCTCCAGCACCATCCATGTTGTTGCAAAGACATGATCTAATTCTTTTTTATGATTGTATAGTATTCCATACTGTTTATGTACCACATTTTCTTTATCCAGTCTATCATTGATGAACATTTAGGTTGATTATATGTCTTTGATATTGTGAATAGTGTTTCAGTGAACATACATGTGTCTTTATAGCAGAATGACTTGTATTCCTTTGGGTACATGCCCAATAATGGGTTGCTGGGTCCAATGGTAATTCTCAGTTCTTTGAGAAATTACTAAACTGCTTTCCACAATGGCTGAACTAATTTACATTCCCACTAGCAGTGTATAAACATTCGTTTTTATCCACAACCTCATCAGTATCTGTTCTTTTATTTTTTTTTTTTTAATTTTTAACAATAGCAAGTGTGACTGCTGTGAGATGGCATCTTATTATGGTTTTGATTTGCATTTCTCTAATGATTAGTGATGTTGAGCAGTTTTCCATATGCTTGTTGTCCAGGTGTTTGTCTTCTTTTGAAAACTGTTCATGTCCTTTGTCAACTTTTTAATAAGGCTGTTTTATACTTGTAAATTCATTATGTACTATTTTAATAAAATTTTGAAGTTCTTTTTTTAATCTCATGGGATAGACAAACTGAATTTGAAGTTCAGGAAACCCCGAACTTCAAACCAAAGGACGGAGGAAAACATTATGAAAAATATAAAAATGTTAGAATCGAGTTTTTCCCTTTAATTTCATGCTTCCACTTTTTGAAAAATTCAAAAAATGTGCTTGATATAGGAAGTAAGGAGCTTAGGGATCATGCACTCTATCTACTCTTCCTTCTCCTACCTTTTATTGATTATATTATCATGAGTGTCTTTTAGGACATTTAAGATTTCTGCAATTTCAACAAAATTCTTACCGTTAAATATTTGTCAAAATTTTAATCGATTCAATAATTATCATCAGTTTTTTTCCCAAAGCTTCTCCAATTTTCAGTATTTTATTTTAATTCATCTCTCGATTAGCCAGATTTTATCATCAACATGAATTTTCAAGAAGGGCTCAGATTGCTATAGTCCCCCGACTTTCTTACTTAAAAATTGTCCAAGTCTTGCCTTTATACTTGAATTATGATTTTGGTAGTTAAAATTATGAAATAAGATTTTTCCTCTCTGAATTCTATGTTTAATAATTATAGTTGCTTTGTATCATGTCACTAAATGTCACTGATAATGATTGTAATACTTAAAACAATTCCTGAAATGCGTATAGAAAACCCTGTGTTAATGTTCTCTAATAGAGTCTGAGACCAGACTTTTTGAAACAGCTTTACAGTATTTCTTAGTTTGTCAGGAGGCTTGAAGATATACGTACATACATATATAATGTTTTAGTGAATTGAGCAGGATCTTCCACAATATCTAGTATTCTACATTAGTATTTCTTGGAAGAAAATACTCCATTTCAAATAATAAATTAACTTTTCTCTTTATTTTAGGGAACTTTCATCTACTGTCTTTCTAAGTGCTTTTCCCCACTGCACTTACTGATGTCTCCATTTCAGTGACACCAATTTTACTTAAATTGTTACAATTGTTTTTCTTCCTGTCAATAAATATCTTACCTCTTAAATCTCTGTGTATTTTCCTCCTATGTGTATGCAGTTAACCTAAGCCTTTCCATATAAGTAAAAGTTTCGTCAAGAATGCTTTTCCTCTTCTTGTTTCTAATTAATTTATTAACGACATGTGCAAGAGTGTTGCTTTCATTCTTAAGGTATTTCTATAATCCTGTTAATCATTATTTTTATTCTATTATTTTATCCTCTTTTCTTAGCTATCCAAGTCTTACTGAAACCATGCTTTTATAGTGCTCACAAGGGGACCTACTTCTGTTCCTTACATTACATTTTTTTCTAAATTTTTTTCATGTGTTTTTTCTACTTCTTGTTCCCCCCACCCCCTAGCCAATTTCTCCCCCTCTCCCCTCTCTAGTGCATTTGCGTAGTTACCAATTCTCTTCATTTTGCTCAGACTTGTTTCGTGGAGCTTTGTCAAAAGCTTTAACTTGTTCTGGAATTGTACAGATAAAATCTATTTGGCACTCTTTCTGGATCATCTGGGAAGATTCTTGGCTACAGCTTGAAGACTTGTAATTATTTGTAGGCAATATTCAGAGGCTGAGAATGTGAACCTTGGGGAAAGAGAAAGAGAGATCAGTTGAAACTGCCCTTGGCAAGGGAAAAGGACTTGGGCTCTGCTCTAATTTCTTCTAATCTTTCTTTAAAGGTCTGTTCCACCTGATTAGGGGTGCATCCTATTCTGTGATCTTTAGCTCAGTCTCTAAAAAAATGGCAAAGCCTGGTGGATGAATAGTTAAGATACGCTATTTAGCGCTGAAACCTTAATGCCCTTATTTACAACAAATTCTGATGAAAGATAAAAGGTACATCTGATGTTTCCTTCAATCTCAGCCGATATCCATGGTGGTATGTAGGACCTGCTACTCTTAGGATTCTTCAATTTTTTCTCAGGTTTGTGTTCAAAATCTCATTTTGTTCAAGTTTTTTTTTTTTTTTTTTCAAACACTGGGATGCAAGTCTATATTCTCAATATCATGCTGAAGAATTTTCTCTTTGAAATGCTACTTCCAGGAAACACTGGGAATGCAGTCATACTGTACTAGAACCTTGCGTTCTTTTCCTTGACAACCATTTTTCAAGGGGTATTTGGTCCTACCTATCTCTGAGTGAATTGAATTGAGATTTTATATATGTACTTTTTTACAGTTTTTTTAAGTATTCATGTAAGTGTTGGGAGAGAAAATTTCTCTATTCCGGTTTTATTCTGCCAACTGTTTCTTGAAATTTATATGGTGTGGTTTTTTTCTTTGTAATTTTCTTCTTTAATTCTTTTCTTCTTTCATGTTGTTATGTTATTATACATTAACTTATTATAAATATAATATAATAATGTGATTTTAAAAACTATAAACTTCATTAAAAGGCACATCTTATTTCTATTCTCTATCCTGCAAACTCCCACCCACCTCCCATAAATAATAACTGCCATAACCTCACATATATATTTTCAAATGTTATTTATGCATATAAAAGAACAAATAAATACAGCATTTAAATTTTCTACTTTACACAAAACATGCCATGTTATGTACTCTGTCATGCTTATTATTTTTTCAATATTTTAGAGAGTTTTTCACATTGGAACAGAAAACTCCTTCATTATCTTTTTAAAAAAATTTATTTAAAGTTCACGGGTGCATGTGCAGGTTTGTTATTTAGGTAAACTTGTGTCACGGAGATTTTTTGTACAGATTGTTTCATCACTAAGCCTAGTACCCATTAGTTATTTTTCCTGATCCTTTTTCTCCTCCCAACCTCCGGTGGGTCCCATGTGTTTTGTTCCCCTGTATCTGTCCGAGTGTTGTCATCTTTCTTCTGCCATTTATAAGTGAGAACATGTGATACTTGGCTTTCTGTTCCTGTGTTAGTTTGCTAAGGATAATGACCTCCAGTTCTACCCATATCTTGACAAAGGATATGATCTTGTTCTGTTTATGGCTGCATAGTATTTCATGGTGTATATGTACCACATTTTCTTTATGCAGTCTATTATTGATGGATTTTTAGGTTGATTCCATGATTTTGCTATTCTACATAGTGCTGCAATGAACATATGTGTGCATGTATCTTTATAACAGAACCATTTATAGTCCTTTGAATATATACTCAGTAATGGAATTGCTGGGTTGAAATGTATTTCTGTCTTTAGGTCTTTGAAGAATGGCCACACTGTCTTCCACAACAGTTGAACTAATTTACACTACCACTAATGGCCAAGATGGCTGACTAGAAGCAGCTAGTATGCGTGGCTCTAATGGGGAGGAACAGAAAGAGTGAGTAAATACAGCACCTTCAACTGAACCATCATTACTTTTTAGAACAGCATCAAACTCCATCTTATGCATATGTCATAACTTGTCTTCTATTGGTAGACATCTGTTTTGATTTTAATATTCTGATGTTATAAATAATATTAAAAACATTACACACAATTTTAAGTTTGATGCTCATAGAGGTTAAATAGTTTACATTCTCCATCAGCTACGTATGGGTGTCTGCCTATGGCTTCATCAATAGAGTTTATCAAACTTTTAGATTATTTTATCATTTGATAAGTGAGAAGTGGTATGTAGTAAATCGTCACTTAACCTCATCAATAAGTTCTTGGTAACTTTTACTTTAGGCAAAATGACACATAATGAACAAAAACCAATTTTACCCTAGGCTAATTGATATAAACAGGAGTTAAGTTCCTATGACATATTTCTGGTCACAAATATGTCACCGAACTAAATAAAGACCAAAACATTCCTAATATTAAACATTGAAATAAATTTCAGCTATACATGCATTTAAGAAAGATTAATAAAAACAAGTAAGATAATGATTTGCCCATTTTTCCCAGTTCTGGGTGGGGGTGGCCAGATCCTGTCCTGGCAGGTCAGGGTGCAGAGTGGGAGCCAATCCTGGCCAGGACGCCATCACACTGCAGGGCACACTCACATCCACACCCACACTGGCTCTGAATGGGATCCTGTAGATGCATCAATTCACCCAATGTCAAGATCTTTGGGGTGTGGAGGAAACTGGACTCCCCAGAAAAAACCCACACAGACAGGCAGAGAACTGGCAGACTCCACACAGACAGTGGCCCCAGCTGAACATCAATTTTACTTTCTAGAATGCTTATAAAGAAACAACATTGAATGAAGCGATGTTATTAGACGACCTGCTATATTAGCATAGTTTTACTTCATGCATATTTTGTTTAAAATATGTTTAGACATATTTTCATATGTTTAGAGGCCATTTATATTTGATTTTTCTATTTGTTGGGTTCTTTGTAGTTCTTTTAATTTCAAATACTTTGTATATATTATGCAGACATCGATAGCTTATTCTCAACTTAGTTGGTGTGCTCTGTACTGAGACAGATTCTTATCTACAGTATTAAGTTTAAGAACCACTGGATGTATATATTTATTTCTATGTGTATAGAAATATGAGTTTAATGAACATACAAATATTACCACCATTTATGTTGATTTTATCATCCTGGGATTACAAAAAGGGTTAAGTTTCCTTTTTATCTCCCACTATACCATAATCCTTCACTCTTCTCAGTGCTGAAAACTGATTTTCCTACCAGTACTACACATCCATTGTGCGAGCGCTAACTCCCATGTGATATAAAACTAGGTAGTTACCTTACAAAAGGTAGATAGACCAAATGGTCCTGGTAGAGAAAGGCAAGTTCTGCCCAAGGTCATTTTAATTTTTATTCTAGAAGACAGATATTGATCCCAATCTCAGAAATGACATTATTTTAATTTTCTAAAAATATATTTAGATTTTACAAAAGGGAACCTGATGCACACAAAACCAAACATGCACAGACATTCACACCTGATAGCCAGAAACTGTATACACAGTTTATCAATGTATGTATATATGCAATCTATCTTCCTTACATTTATGTATCTATTACGTTAAGAGTAGAATTTAATACAGAGTCAGCTGCTATAAAAATAAAAAAGCACCTACTTTTTCATTGCACTTTCCTTTAAAGCCACTTGGGGTTACATTTCACTGCCCTTGACAGCAGGGAAAGTTTCATAATTTTAGAAAGTATATTAGAAAGTTTTGTAATTTTAAAGTTATTCTTAGAAAATTCTGTGGACTCATTCCCAGAGGAGCCTCAATTCATAATTAAGATTATTATCAAGTTTAAGAATCACAATTTCAAATAATAATGAAAAGTAAACATTCCCCCTTCCTCAGCATGGAATTCAGTGGGAAGCTGCAGTGGGGAGGTGGTGGCAGAGGGAGGAATGAGAAAGTTGGGTCCGCTTCTTCTTTTCCACCTGGAGTCACCTTTGGTTTTCTGAGTTGGAGAAGTGAAAGAGAGGGCAGCAAGGATACCAAAGGTGAAGGAGAGAACTTTCCTTGGACAGAGCCTCACTCTGTCAGTCAGGCTCCTGGAGTGCAATGGTGCGATCTAGGCTCCCTGCAACCTCCGCCTCCTGGGTTCAAGCTATTCCCTGGCTTCAGTCTCCCGAGTAGCTAGGACTACAGGTGCGTGCCACCACACGCGGCTACGTTTTGTATTTTTAGTAGAGACGGGGTTTCTTTTTTTTTTTTTTTTTTTTTGAGACGGAGTCTGGCTCTGTCACCCAGGCTGGAGTGCAGTGGCGTGATCTCGGCTCACTGCAAGCTCCGCCTCCCGGGTTTACGCCATTCTCCTGCCTCAGCCTCCCGAGTAGCTGGGACTACAGGCGCCCGCCACCTCGCCCGGCTAGTTTTTTGTATTTTTTTTTTTTTTTTTTTTAGTAGAGACGGGGTTTCACCATGTTAGCCAGGATGGTCTCAATCTCCTGACCTTGTGATCCGCCCGTCTCGGCCTCCCAAAGTGCTGGGATTACAGGCTTGAGCCACCGCGCCCGGCCGAGACGGGGTTTCACCACGTTGGCCAGGCTTGTCTGAACTCTTGACCTCAGGTAATCCGCTCTCCTCAGCCTTCGAAAGTGCTGGGATTACAGGCTGAGCCACCGCGCCCCGCCAGGGGAGGATTTCTTTGGCTGGTACTCTGAATCCTGGGGTTGGTGCTTTTATGCATATATTTATATACATAAATGTACAACCAGTGGTAGAATTGGTCTTTCTAATTATTGGACAAATAATAGGTTAATTAAGATATGACCCTGAAATAGCTGATTAATGATTCAGGGGGAAAATAGTTAAATGTTATGTCACAATATACTGCAAAATAATATCATAGATTTAGAAAGAAATTCTAGCAAACCAAAGGAAAAAAAAAAAGCATACTTAAAAAGACTAGTAGAAAAGCTATGCAAATATTTGCCTTACTGAAGCATGGGAAAGGTCATTCTCTGCATAGAGGCATGAAAAAACAGGTCATTAAATTATGCTGCACAAAAATTAAGATCTTCTACATATCCAAAATGCCACATAATTGATAGACAATGTGAGAAAAAATTTACAAATAAATTAATAGATAGGAATAGTTAGATATCCTTCTTAAAATAATTCTTGAAAATAGTAATCTCAATAGAAAAACTGCATATTCAATAATGTTTGGAAAATGTTTAATGGTACAGAAAAATTTATCAGTTAAGATTCCTCAGGCAATCAGTTGACAAAAACATGCTATGAAATGTCCATCAAGATTCTGTGTGATGGAATTATGGACATTTTAAAATGTTTTTATATATTTTTTCAGAATTTTCTTTTATATACAGAAAAAGTGTTGCATTTCTAAAAATACAAAACTCTAAAATAAAGTAAACACGATTATTGATATTCATTAAATCCATTTCAGGGGAATGATGTGGGGAGATACTTGAATAATATATATGTTCTTTCTCTTAGATTATTTTTAGAAATAATCATGCTTGTTCTGTTGAAAATATAATGGGAATTATTCATTTCAGAAAGACTGTGCTTGCAAAGCTTGTTTGCATTTCTAAAGCTGTGTATCCTCTTATAGTTTTGTAAGGTTACAAAAATGTCACAAATGGGAAAAATAACACAGCAGGTTAAGTGTTGTCCTAAACTTCGTCACTGTGTATCTTTGAGTAAATCATTTTACCTTTCTACCTTTTAGTTTGTTTATTAGACACTTGAGCTCTGAGCTTTCACTTAAGTAATGATTCGATCTTTCAGGGAGAATCTTGATATGGGCAGCTAGGAGTGAATTTGCCTGAAGGGCAGGGAACCATTGAGGCCATAACTTATTCCAATATTAGCAAGAAGTCAGGTGGACTAGTGATGCTTATTAACCAAGTTTTAATCTTGGGCACGGAGGAGTAAAGCTAAGTATACATGATTTCTTTTCTGAATTTGTTTCTATTCATTCCCATAGTCTTGTGACTTAAGAAAGTAACAACACATAAATAAAAACCATAAAACACAGTTTTTCTAAAAATTCTGTAAGGTAATAGAACATGAGCTGCTGTAATAAGAAACCCAATTGTTTCTCACAGTATCAGTGGCTTCCAAGTAGCTGCACAAAGTCAGGATAAGTGATGATGCCTGAGAGCTATGATGCTCAAAAAAACCACTTCAACTACACTCATGAATGGATCCTCTCAGAAAAACTTTAGAGAGGAAGGACTTTTGCAGAAGGTTATTAAAACCACTCCAACAGTTGTGGGGCAACAGCAAGGAGCACGTGAATGCCAATTTTACTTGAGTCACAAAGATACCATATGTGGAAGACTTTTAGGGAATATGGATATTAAATGAGTGTACAAAATGTGTATTTGGTCAGTTCAGACACAATGTGATCAATTGAAGAAGAATAAGAAAACAAAGCTCATTCCTTGGATTGGGTGTTCACTTGCAGACCTCTCTTGCAGGGGCTACAAACTTTCACTGTTAATGCTCTGTGAGGCAGCATCTAGATAAGTAGAGCAATTGTAAAAAGATTTTTTAAAAACAAAAAGAATTGGAAAAGGGAAAATAAGGTCAAATTCAAATTGTAAACATTACTTCAAGATATCTCCATATGTATAAGCAAACACATATAATTGATGTAAATTAGGTTATATTATGCATATGAACTTCACATTTTTTACTCAGTGTTATTCATTGGTAGCTTCCTAGAAGATATGTATCATTCTATTTAGAGGCTAGATAGTATTTCAATGTATGAACAGATCATACTTACTTAATTAGTCATGTATTAATGGAGATTTATGCATTCAACAACTCTACATATAGAGTTCATACTATGTAGTTAGCAACCGTGCTGGACATTGTGGTACTATGATGAGCAAGGGAGAGATGATTTTTGCTTTAAAGAGCATATAGCTTGGTGCAAGGCTTCAAAATAAACATTCAGAGACAAAAAAAATATGACCAGGAGATACTGATCTCTTTTGCCCTTGTGACAACTGGAAAGGGCCTGAGAGCAGGGGAGCATGTGGCTCAGTTGCCTCTGTCCCTGAGCAGCCCTATGTGGTGCTCCTTGGAGCAAAGAAGAAATTAACAATGCAGCTTGTGGTTCTAGTAGGCTGTGAACAAAATGGTTGCACCATTCCATTACACCTAGGGAAAAGGTGAAGGAGCTGCTCCCCTCACTGTTCTGATCCATTCTGCAAGTTAGAACAGCCAGTTAGACAATGCATGATCCATTCAGCAAATAAGAACAGCCTGAATATTTAAGAATGCTTGATATAAAAGCAGTTTAGTTGAGTTAAAAAATATACATGAGCATAATCAGATTTCAAGGTTTGAATCTGTTGAGGGAAGAAAAAGAAAACCTATTAAATTCCTTAAGTATAATTTCAACTATTTTGTATGCTGATAAAAGGTGACATAAAGATCACCTTTACTGAAACAAATTCAAATTTCTCATTTAAAAAATATTGGAAAATATTGTATTTGGTTCAAAATTTAGTATCTTCCCTGTTTTGAATTGTATTTATTATAAATATATGGTTTAAAAATAATAATGGTTTCACTCAAACTCCATTAGGAAGCAGCTAAGTACCCTAGTAGCAGACTGTGCCATAGAAATATTAGCAACCTCTTCATCTGTGCTATCAAATGACAGGCTGGAAAGCACTGGTCTGCTTCTTAAACTACCTGTAATGAAGGATATACATATTACAAATCACATATATATATACATGTATATATACATGTATATATATAGATGTGTGTACATATATAAATCAACAAAAATATATGGCAAAAAATAAAAAGAAAAATGACATAAATACAAGCTCCCTTTCTAATATTAAGGTGCATATATACAATTTCCTTGTCAAATTGTTATAAAAGTTTAATGCTTACTCTCAAATTTTTACCTTGTCGTGTCATGAACCTGCTAAGAAACCAGTCTGCAGACCAGCAATAGAAGATGGAGCAAACTTTGAGTAACTCTTATTTTTTACTGTCAGATTCAAATTTTGAGCTATTAGAAGCAATACAACAATTCATTTTTGTTAGGCATACAACTTAATAAAGTTTTCTGATTAATTCTTTGCAATTAACTCTTAGAAATGGAACAACAGAGTCTTGTTTTGTTCTTCAATTATAAATATATATAAATCAACTTGTTTTGCTGACAGCATGATAATTTTTGCCACTGTACATGTGGCTGTGGTCTTTATTTTTCCTGTTGTTAGTTTTATGTATCAGCAGAGTATGCTTATTTTAATATTAAAAGTAGTGTATACTAGAATAGCTAAAATGGTTTTTAAAAAGAATAAAGTGAGAGGAATTAATCTTCCCAATATTAAGGTTACATTATTCATGACAGTGTAGAACTGGTGGGAGGATAGAAACATAGATCAATGGAACAGAACAGAGAAGTCAGAAATAGATTCACACATGTATACACAATTAATGTTTGATAAGGAAGCAAAAATAATTCAATGAAGAAGGAATAGCCTTTTCAATAAATAGTGCTAAAGCAATTAATCATCCATAAGCAAAAAAAAAAAAAAAAAAAAAAGCCTCAACATAAGCTTTATACCTCATGCAAAAATGATCTCAAAATGGATCCTCAACTTATATACAGAACATAAAGCTATAAAACTTCTGGGTAAAAATTGAAAAGAAATCTTTAAGATCTAGGATTAGGCAAAGAGTTGTTAAGTTTAACACCAAAAGCGTGACCCATAAAAGGAAAAAATCGATAATCATTTGGACTTCATAGAAATTTAAAAATGTGTGCTCTCAATTGCCCTGTTAATAAGGGAAAAGAAAAATGACAGATTTGGAGAACATATTTGAAAATTACACATATAAAAAATGATTGGCATTTAGAATATATAAATTCAAAAATTTAAAAGCAAAGAATCCAATTAAATAGGCAAAAGACACTTGACTGAACAGAGTATATGGATTTCAAATAAGCACATGAAAATATGTTTAACATCTGAGTTTGAATCTGAGGGTCTAGGGGAAGGGGCTAGCGACAGTGCTCAAAGAAGAAGCTATGAAAAATGTTATCGTCACCATCATGATGATGATGATCATCATCACTAGCGGTTAAAGAAGTGCAAAGTAAAACCAAAATGAGATATCACTGCACATCAGAGTAGCTAAAAACCATAGTGAAAACCCTAAATGCTAAGGAGGGTGCAAAGACACTGGAACATTCATACATTGTGTTTAGGAATGTAAAATGATACAGCCACTCTGAAAAAATAGCTGGCAGTTACTTTCAATACCAAAAATAGACTGAGAGAGCAATTGCACTCTTGGACATATATCACAGAGAAATTTTAAAAATTCATGCAGAAAATTCATCCATGAGTGTTTATGGCAGATTTAAAAAAAAATTCTAATAGACCAGAATTGGAAACATCCCAGATGTCCTTCAGTGAATGGTGCACACATGTCATGAAACACTACTCAGCAATAAAAAAGAAAGAGCTATTGATACACACAACAGCTTAGATGAAGCTCGTGGATATTATGTTGAGCCAGAAAAAAATCTCAAAAGAATACATACATTCTTTGGATTAATTCATGATTCCATTTATGTAACATTTGTGAAATAATTATAGGTATGGTGAACAGCTTAGTGGTTCCTAAAGGCTAGACATGTGGCTATAAAGGGCTAGGATGAAGTCTTGTGTTAATGGTACAGTTAAGTGTCTTGATTGTTGTGATGGTTATGCACGCAGAGAACTACACACACACACACAAACACACATACATACACAGTGCATGTATAACTGGTGAAATCAGAATAAGCACTCTAAGTTGTAACAATGACAATTTCCTGGTTTTGATGCTGTACTATAGTTGCACAAGATGTTAATAATGGGAGAGGCATTAAAATGTTAGATAGATGTATATCTGTATATATATGTGACATCATGAATTGTATAATTTAATATTCAATTTTCTAATAAATCACTTGGATATTAAAACAAGGAAGTCACAAAATAATGTGAGAAGTTTGGGAAAATTCTCAAAACACAAAAGAGAAAGCAAGATACTTACAGTATAAATCATATGTATATTGATCTCTCAGTTATATATCCTTATTTTTTGATGAAGAAAAATTGAGGAAAATAAACAAGAGCTTAGTAGCAGAAATGCCAGGCAGGCTGGTGAGTCAGTACTTGGTTAATTAAAGCACTCAGCATTCCTGAGAGTACTGTTTGAATTCATGACTTATATCGATGATTTCAAAAGCCTTATTAGGTAATGCAAAGGGACTTTCTATAAACATCCTTTATTTTTATCCAAAGAATTTTCTAGAATAATTCTGAAAAAGGATAGTGCAAGATTAAAGGAATGGGCATCAAGTTAAAGAGACTGTTTTTGAAATGATACCTGGTGATAGTCGTACTTTACTCACTAAGACTTACAAGAATTCCCACTTCCCATAAGCGATAGCACCATTGCTATGATGGAACGACAGCCACTCAAATACTCAAATAGTTGCCTTATGGTGTTCTTTCCCCTGCATCGAATGAAAAGTCTGGGGCTTTCCATCCCTGGTGTATTTTGGGACCAAAGGAAAAAGAAATCCAGAGGTGCCTTGAGAGGAAAAAAAATAAAAAGCAATTGAAGGGAAGAGAAAGAAGATGGTTCAAGTGAGAAACAAGGAAACCTTGTGTCCTCTCATAAGCTTGTTAGAGAATGGCAAATATCCAGAATGCAACTAACGGCTATAATTCCCTGCCCTGCATGTTCCCAAAGGCTGAAGACAGAAAAAAGCATTCCAGGAATAGGAAGCAGACACCTCCATAAGAAAATCCATGTGGAAGAACTCCATTTTAGCCATCTCAAATGAGGCAACTCACCCTTAAGAGCAAGCATAGGGTGGTGCATGCAGTGTGTGGGGAAGGGATGGTGGATCCGAACTCTGTCTGTTTTTTTCCTTGACCCTTGTGTTAAATCTAATATTTGAATTTTTGCTGATGAACCTATGTGATGACATAATAGATATTTAGAGTCATAACTTCTATTAAATATAGTAGGTTTGTCATAATCTTAAACAGTAATTCTTGAGAGGCCACATAAAAATTTCACGTGGACAAAAGCACATGTAGGCCATTAGAAAATCCAGTGATCAATATGTTTCCAGCATTAATTACTTTTGAGAGGATTATGGAGGTAGGGGTCCAGTCAATCCTCCTTAACCAATAAATAATAAGAAAGAACTCATTTTCTTTATGATCGAACTCTTAGAACACTTTATTTTCATGCTTCTGCCAAAGGAGATGAAATTCTGAAGCATGACTAGGTAGTGAGGCCAGTTGAGACAGCCTGTTAAGAGTAAGAAAAAAATAGAGAGAGAGAGAAAGAAAGAGAAAAGAGAAAAGAAAGAAAACACTAGTTACAAATATTTACAGGAATTTTGTTCTCGTATTCTTTTGTTTTGTTTTGTTTTGTGATGGAGTCTTGCTCTGTTGCCCAGGTTGGAATGCAATGACACAATCTTGGCTCGCTGCAACCTCTGCCTCCTGGGTTCAAGCAATTCTCCTGCCTCAGCCTCCTCAGTAGCTTGGATTACAGGCACCTGCTACCACGCCCAGCTAATATTTGTATTTTTAGTAGACGCGAGGTTTCACTATGTTGGCCAGACAGGTCTTAAACTCCTGACCTCATGATCTGCCCGCCTTGGCCTCCCAAAGTGCTGGGATTACAGGCGTGAGCTGCTGCTCCCAGTCTCTCTTATTCTTAATTATTTTTTGAAAAAGATAATAAACACTGGAATTCATCCTCCTGGTGGGGGCTAGTGAAATCCTAGCTTCACTACTTGCTGACTGTGTGAACTTGAATAAGTTACTTAGCCTCTTAAGTGTTCATCTAGAATAATGATAATAAAATAACTTGCCTTATACTGTTGTGAAGATTAAATGAATTAATACATGTTCTTACTTTTATAATAATAAAGGTGTTAGAAACAGTGACTGTTATGGACTGAATAATGTCCCTCCAAAATTCATATATTGAAATTTTAACTCTCAGTTCCTCAGAAGCTGGCCATTTTTTCAGCAATTTCTTTAAAGACGTAATTAAGGTTAAGTCAGGCCATTGGGTTGGGCTCTAATTCAATGTGACTGGTGTCCTTAAAAAGAAGCAAAGATTAGGACAGAGCCACACACAGAGGGAAGTCCATGTAAAGGTACAGGGGAAAAGCAGTCCTCTAACAAGGCAATGAGAGAGACCTCAGAAGAAACCAACCCTGCCAACACTGTGATTTTGGCCTCCAGAACTATGAGAAAATAAATTTCTGTCTTTTAAGCCACCTAATAAGTAACACCCATCTGTGGTACTTATTGTAGTAGCCCTAGAAAACTAATACAGGGACAATAAAACAATTTTCTAGACATAGGACTTTAAAGATTATTGTTCTATCTATAGAAATTTACTAATCCTCTCAAATGTCTTATTTGATAGCTTGTGGTCTTGTAGAATATAATTAAAATTGGTGTCTACAATTTTTGTTTGCTGAAGAGTTCACATTTTATCTACCTTTCTTGTCTTTTATGATCAGGTTTATTCTTGTAGTCATATTTTGGTTTTCAAACAATGTTTAAAATGTTTCTCTGACACCGAAAAATACACCCTGCCTGAAACTGCTAGCTATACTCACTGTGGAGTGTATGGGTCAACAAAAGATAGGGTTCACCAGCTGTGGACAAAGAAGGAGCTATGAAAAATGTCGTCACCAACATCACCATCAATAGACAGATATTGCATCCATTGAATATATTCCTGTTTGTAAGGGACATTTAAAATTTATTAATAAGGAAAAATTATGGCATTGATAATGAAAACAACAAATAAATGAATATCTATAAACATATGTCATCAATGAAATATGTATAGTACATAAAACAATATTTTATTATTAAATATTAATATGTAAACAAATATAAAAGTAATATTTAATTAAAGACAATTCAATCAGATCTATAAGGTTGAGAAATTCAGTATATCTTTAAGTGATTTCTCCACTTAGTGGTCAAATAAACATGTATTAAATGTTATTATTTTATTTTTTGATTTTATAGAGATGGAGTCCCACTATGTTGCCCAGGCTGGTCTCAAACTTCTGGCCTTAAGCTATCCTGCCATCTCTGCCTCCCAAAGTGCTGGGATTCCAGCTGTAAGCCACCATGTGCAGGCTTTATTTAATTTTAAAAAGACTTTAGACTCAATATATTTGTCTGATGAAATTATAAGTACTGTCTGAATAAAAATATAGTAGATAAACCTCAACATATGTACCAGGTAGATTGTATCTTATTTAAATCTTATATAGAAAGCAAAACAATAAAAATATTCCCCCTTTGATGTAGTTGAGCTCGTACTAACTAGCATTCTTGAATACTTTCAACTTGAAAATACTGAAATTATACTCATGTAAGAAGCAAGACCAGTTTTGAGTTTAAAAACCCAATAACTCATTTTAAGAATGAGTACTTAAGTATATATCCATTTTAAATATTTCTAAAAGCCTTATAAACATGTATTAATATGTACATGTATCTCTAATTGATAAGTATGATTTAAGTAAACTCCGGATATATTCTAACAAATGTAGTTTGGATGTGTCTGCACCCAAATCTTGTGTTGAGATGGAATCCCCATTGTTGGAGGTGGGGCCTGATGGGGAGTGATTGGATCATGAGGGCAGATTTCTCATGAATGGTTTAGTACCATCCTCTTGGTACTGTCCTCATGATACTGAGTGAGTTCTCGTGATATCCGACTATTTACAAGTGTGTGGCACCCTCCCCCACCCCGGCCCCACCAACACACATACACACATGCACACTCTCTTCTTTCTTGCTCCTGCTCTGGCCATTGCCTGCCCCCTCTTTGTCTTCCACCATGATTGTAAGTTTCCTGAAGCCTCCCCAGAAGCTGAGCACATGCCAGCATCATGCTTCCCAGGTAGCCTGCAGAGCTGTCAACCAAATAAACCTCTTTTCTGTATAAATTACCCAGTCTTGGGTAATTTTATTTTTTCTTTATAAAAATGCAAGAATGGACTCATACAGTAACCAATGGATGTCACTGTTGCTTCATAACATAATCAAACTACTGTTTTGACTATTATAAAGACAAGAATATATACAGTGCACATACCATTCCAATAGTGATGTAGTTAATCAACACTAGTAATGTTTGAAGACATTATCAATACCATAAATTACAAATATGAATTGAGCTTTCTCCATGTAACAAATGCATTACGACTGCTACAAAGTTCACAATTAAGTAGAACACATATTCTCTAATATCAGGAATCTCATAATCTTGTCAGAAGATATCATGAAACTGTTATAAAAAAAAATATTACCTGGCAAAGACATTGAAGTCCTGGTGAGACTTCTAACTATAACAGAACAGAGTCAGTAAGTCTTCTCCTCAAACTTCACAAAAAAAGTATACAATTGGACAAAATTGTTGAACAACCATTTAGCTATTTGTGCCTAGTGTTTCATTATTGGAATGCTAAGCATGTGGGTTGTGGATATTAATCAAAGGCAGACTCATGAAAAACTGCTAGAGCTTCATGTAAGGACAGTGGAAGTTTGACCTTCTTGCCCAAGGGTGCTCCCACAGCCCACCCCATCCAGGTGGAGAGAGCTGTGTCTTTTTACTCACATAAACCCGGCCTTGAAAACCAGCAGCTTGGCTACCAAAAGGAGCAAACACGATCTGGTGAACGGAGTGAAAAGCTGTGTGTGTGTGTGTGTGTGTGTGTGTGTGTGTGTGTGTGTGTGTGTTTCGTTATTTGTCTGTTTTTTCCACTAAGAGTGGCAAACTTGGTAGAAAACAAATGAGGAAAATCTGCAGCTTTTCTAGCCTGCAGTTACAATCCCAGTTCCCTGAGGAAGACTAGATAGCAATTTAGCAAGGAGATCATGGAAATGAGAGAGACATGGAAAGTCCAAATAAGCTCTCCAGGCATCACTGAGTGACTGGGAATTTGCATACAATTGCAGGAAAGACCCAAGGCAGCCCAGTGGAATGCTAAAGTCAGGGAAACTTGAGAACTGAATGAATATTAAATGTGCTCCCTAACTCCCACACAGATCAATCAGCAGAGGGTGGAGGCTTTATACACAGGAGGTATTTCAGTAAAACCTCTGCTGTCATCGTTGGCTGACCTCTAAGCTCTGTGGACATAGAAATGAAATTTTAAAAACTGAGCAAAGACAGCAACTACCTGCTTCTGAAAAGAAAGATTCCACAGTTTAAATCTAACAAAACAACAAATAAACAAAGTGGAAAAACACCCCACAATAAAGTAAAATAAAAATCCCAATCCTTCAAAACAATATCTAAAATGTTCTGTTTTTAAATGAAAAAATAAAATTATAAGAAATGCCAAGGAGAGGTTGCCGTGAGCCGAGGTAGCACCACTGCACTGCAGCCTGGGTGAGAGTGAGATTCCGTCTAAAAATAAAAAAAAAGAAATGCCAAGAAGCCGAAAAGTGTTACCTCTATTCAGGAAAAAAAATACAATAACTCGAAGTGGGCCCAGATACTGGATTTATCAAACAAAACTTCGATAAGTTATTTAATATATACAAAGAAGTAAAGGAAACTATGTTTAAGGAATGAAAGGAAAATATGCCAATGACTTTACAAATTGGGCATCTTAACAGAGTATAAACGACAAACATTAGAAATTCTTGAAAATTATAATAACTGAAATTCAAAATGCAGTAGATGGGCTCAAGAGTAGATCTGAAAAGACAAAAGAATCCTATAAAAATTGTCCAGTGTGCAGATCATGAGGTCAGGAGATTGAGACCATCCTGGCCAACATGGTGAAACCCCATCTCTACTAAAAATACAAAAATTAGCTGGGCGTGGCAGTGCGTGCCTATAATCTTAGCTATTTGGGAGGCTGAGGCAGGAGAATCGTTTGAATCTGGGAGGCAGAAGTTGCAGTGAGCTGAGATCGTGCCACTGCACTCCAGTTTTTTTTTGAGATGTTCTGGCAACAGAACTAGACTCCGTCTCAAAAAAAAAAAAAAAAAGAAAAGAAAAGAAAAAAAGAAAAAATTTGTCCAATGTGAATAATATATAGAAAAAGCAGGTACACAGACCTGTGGAACAACTTTGAGCATACTGTCATGTGTGCAGCAGGAATCCCAGAGGGAGAGGAGACAGAGAAAACGTGGCAGAAAAAGTTATTTGATGAGACAATGTCTAAGACTTACTAAATTTGATTTTAAAAAAATCTAAGCTCAATGGATGCCTATGCAGAATAAACATGAAGAGCTCCACACTATTGTCAAATGACTGAAAGCCAAAACACAGAGGATGCCTTAAAAACAGCAAGAGGAGAACAAATCATTATGCAGAGAGGAACAAAAACATCACAACTGACTTCTAAGCAGAAAGAATGTAAGCCAGAGTAGTATACTTAAATGTAGATGAAAAAACCATGGATGCGGAATTCTATGTCCAATGAAACTATTTTTTAATTGAAGAAACGTGAAGATATTCATTGATCTACAAACACGGAGAGAATTCATTTCCAGGAGAGCTGCCCTCCCATGAATACTGAAAAAATAATTCAAGTTGAAAGGAAATGACACAAGACAGTAATTCAAACTAGCATGAATAATGCAGAGCAACAGAAATTGTAAATAAGAAGATAAATACAAATTCTATCTAGCTATCTATTTATTTATCTATCTATCTACCCACACATACATAATTTGCTCTATCTGTACGGATATATGTACACATAGATAGGCAAATAGTACACCGGAGCTGTTTTGGAATAAAATTGTCATATTCCACTGGAATTAAGCATCATCTTGCTGAAGTAAATTGTGATAAATTAAATATATATATTATAACACTTTGAGCAACCACAAACAAAATAACTAAAAAATTATAGCTCGATCAACGGAGAAGCTAAAAATGACAGTATAAAATATTTTTTACACAAAAGAGGCTGTAAAGAAAAAGAAATACTAAAGATGTGAGAGAGAAAACCAACAGCAAAATGACAATCCAACCATAATGGCCGTTACGGTAAATGTGAATTGACTAAGTATTCCAATCAAACGGCAGAGTTTCACCTATCTGCTGTCTATTAGAGACAAACTCAAGAGTCAAAGGCACAAACTGGTTAAAATAAATATGCAAAAGATATATCATGCAAACAACATCCAAAAGGAAGCAGAAATGGCTCCATAAATCAGACAAAATAGACTTTAAGACAATAAATATTACTAGAGAAAGAGAGAACTATTTCTTAATGCTAAAAGGGTCAATGTACCAGGAAATGTAACAATTATAAATGCATATGCCCCTCAAAATATTTCCTCAGGATACATGAAGCAAACCTGAGAATGGCAAAGAGAAATAGGTAATTTAAAATTTGTGGATGGAGATTTCAATATTTTACTCATTGACGTGACTAGAAGCAAAATAAATAAGGCTGTAGACTTGTAGAACACTACCAACCCATTTCGCATACAGAGTACACACCAGCAAATGACTGAAGAATACATGTTCTATTGAAGAGACTTGCAACAATATCCAGGGTAGATGATATGCTAGTCTGGTAGACTCAATATTATTAAGATGAAAATTATTCCCAATCAATTCATAACGTCAACATAATCTCTATAAATATCTCTGAAGGCTTTTTTTTTTTTTTTTGGTGTGTATAGGAACTGACACGCTGATTCCAAATGTATATGGAAATTCAAAAGTCCTAGCACAGCCAAAACAATTTTAGAGTTTAGAGTTTAAAAAAAAAAAAAAAAACCTGTGGAATATTTAGCATATCTGACTTCCAAGCTACTGTGAAGTTGCAGTAATCAAGATAGTGAGGCATCTTAACAGTAGATGCACAAGTCAAAGGGAAGAGAATAGAAGCCCAGAACTAAACCCTCACATGGTTAAATAATTTCTTTTAATGATGCCAAGACGATTCAATAGAGAAAGGATAATTGTTCAACAAATCATGCTCAAACAACTGGATATCCATAGGCAGAAATACGTAGATCCTCACATCACACACAAAAATTAACTCAAAACAGTCATAAATTTAAATGTAAGAGTTAAAAGTATAAAACTTCCAGAGAAAAGCATAGGAGAAAATCTCTGTTACTTTTGTCAGGGCAATTTTTATTCATATATGACACTAAGAACATAATTTGTAAGACAAAATCTTGATAGATTGCACTTCATAATTAATTGAGAGTACTTTACCCTTTAAAAGACACCATTAAAGATAAAGCTACAAGCTGAGATAAAATGTTTGTAAATCATCTGACTTTTACATTACTTACATCTAAAGTATACAAAACCTTTATAACTTGACAATAAGAATCTCACGATTGAATTTAAAAATGGGCAACAGACATAAATAGAAAGTTCATAAAAGAAGATACACAAATGGCTACTGAGCACATAAATAGATTCTCTAGATTATTAGTCATTAGGGAAATGAAAATTAAAACCACATGAGATAGCATTACACATCCAACTAGAACGACTAAAATTAAGAAGAGTAAAAATACCCAAGGTTGGCAAAAATTTGGAAGAACAGAAACCCTCATATGGTGCTGATGCACATGTAAAATGATAGTGTCATTTTGGATAAACATTTGTCAGCTTCTTAAATAATTTAGCATACACATATTATTTGACTTAGAAATTCCATTCTCAGATATATACACAGGATAAATTAAAACATATGTCCACACAGACTTGTATATAAATGTTCATATCAGCATTATTCATAATTGCCTAAAATTAGACACAATTCAAATATCTATCAAATGATGAATGAGTAACAAAATATGATACATCTACACAATGGAATACTACTTAGCAATAAAGATAATTATTGACATATGGCAACAACATAGATTAACATCAAAACCATTACCCTTAGGAAAAAAAATTCAGACTCAGAATTCTGCATATTCTATTATTTTATTTAGATAACATTTCTGGAATAAGCAAAATTTCAGAGATAGAAGGCATATCAGTGGTTTCCTGGGCCAAAAATGGTAGCAGGAACTGACTACAAGTGGATATGTGGATGTTTTGGGGGGTTGTTATTCATGTCCTATATCTAAATTAAAATTATGGTTGTACAACTGTACAAGGTGACCAAAAATTGTCAAACTCTACATTTACAATAGGTCAAATCGTGTCATGCAAATTATATCTCAATAAAGCTATTAAAAATAACAGCCATATTATTTATAGATCTTTTTTTCTCACTATCTTTGAAAATATTCATTTATAATTTTATTACTGAGGACAAGATTTACAGTTTAGTAAAATTTATATCATTGCCTATGTTAAGCCCTTTTATAAATATTATTTTTAATGCACGGAGAATGTATTTATAAAATCCGAAAAGTGCTTTTCATTTTTGATATAGAGCTCTCATAGCCAACATTTATGTTTTCATAATATATAGAAAATATATGTTAAGAATAAAAACCAAAACAAATTTGTTTCCTTGATTCCTAATCAGTGTTTGATCAATCTTTGAGGTCCGTGGTGATTCAACGCTGGAAAAATAAAGATAATACACATTAGAAACAAATGTGTAATGCCGTAACATATGCCTAAGAGACTACTCCCAAACCATCCAAGTTTCTCTTCACTCCACAGGCATGAGAAAGGCAGAACATCTGAGAGAATATTGTGGCTGTGGGAAGGGGCTTTGATAATTTGTTTTCATTTTTAAATGTCCAAGTTACGGTGAGGCTAGAAAGAGTCTATTTCCAAGCCAGTTCTCAGCATGGGTAAAGAGAACTCCTTTAAAAATTTGAATTACAAAGTAGCTAAAGACATGTTATTAATGATACATTGGAGTTCTGCTCTGCAGACCATTGTCATGTACGGATTTGAAAATGTCTTTTGTTTATTGAAAGTACTGCTATAAATTTCTCAGGTGTCAGAATAATGCATGTACTGTTACAGATAATGATATATTTTGTCATATTCTTTCGTGGTTTATGCATTGTAAATGCATAGTAGTACCTATTTTGCTCAACTAGGGTGTTTAAACTACTAGATATACTTCCATTTTTTTTTATTAAGCCATAGTGCTTTACTCAATAGGTTAAATTATTCACTACAATCAACACTTTCATGTTGATTAAGTGGCGAATAATTACCACATACCCACCTGTAGTAGCAAGTCCAAACTCCAGTATGGCTGAACTTCCACTGGAGAAAGGGTTCATGTCAAGTTGGAGAGGGCAGTCAGCTCTTACTATCTCTTCAACATTTTCTTCTCCTTTCCACCCCCTCACATTTAGAGACAGGGACACAATGTAAGAGAGTCTGCTATGATTAACAAACCTTCTCAGATTCGCCCTGAGCAGGGCCTGGTTCAGAATCTGTTGTGTGGACATTACTGGGGGAATATATTTCAGTTTTTCATGACATAGATTTTGGTGTCATGCTGTTAGGTAAACAATTTGAAGTTTATAAGTTTTCCAAAGGAAAAGCTCTGGACTTGAAGCTAGACATCCTGAGTTTTAGTTCCACCGCTTGCTTACTAGCTTCCTGTCTGAATAAGTTATGACCTCTTTGAACCTCCGTATTTTCATGTGTACATTGAGGATCTTATGTAATTAGTTATTTCTGATGTTCCTTTTAGCTATAATATTCTCTAACTTTTTTTTTTTTTTTTTTTTTTGAGAGAGTCTCACTCTCTTGCCCAGGCTGGAGTGCAGTGGCACGATCTCGACCCACTGCAAGCTCTGCCTCCTGGGTACATGCCATTCTCCTGCCTCAGCCTCCCAAGTAGCTGGGACTACAGGTGCCCGCCACCACGCCTGGCTAATTTTTTGTATTTTTAGTGTAGACAGGGTTTCACTGTGTTAGCCAGGATGGTCTCAATCTCCTGACCTCATCATCTGTCGGCCTCAGCCTCCCAAAGTGCTGGGATTACAGGCGTAAGCCACTGTGCCCTGTCGTATATTCTCTAACTTTTATGACTTAAAGCTTGATGGTATTGCCATACACCATCCCCTTCTCACTTTAATCACAAGGAAGATTTCTGCAGTGTATGAAGCATACAGGAAGGCAGCTCTGCGAAATTATCATTCTGGGAGAGAATCTTGGGTGAGAGATGTAAAGAGATTGTATGTTCTATTCTTTACGTGTTGCACTTGTTTCTCCGATTCTTTAAATGTCTGATATGAGGCTTCATGGTGTTTTATGTTTGTGGTCAAAGACAGAGTGATCAGAAGGAACAATGGAAAGGAAACAAGTCTAGTTACTCAGGTTCACTGATAGTTTAGGCACAGTAGGAGAGATTTGATGTACATCCCACAGAGCAAAGCACCTTCAATCCCTGTCTCTATCCACTAACAGATAGTCTTAAGAAATGCAATGATTTCATTGAGTTAGGTAGGTGCTAGATGAGAAATCTATCCTGATCTTTTCATAAGAAGTCTCATCCTTCCCCTGGATAGTATCAAAGACTGATTAAGCATCAAAGCTCTCTTCCTCTGACCCTTCTCCCCAAGATTGAAACAGTCTCTTTCTCTTTCAATTACAACACGTGTGACCAGTTTATAGAAAAATGTTTATAAACACAATTACCTAAAAGCTACTGATATTTGTTTAGAGTTTTTAGGCCAACCAATTTAAATGGATACTAAATTGAAAAGCACAATTATTTCCATGGCTTGGCAGAAAGCAAGTCTTAGAGCTCATTAAGAACTGAAGGTCAAATGAGAGGTGGGTAGGCGGATCATTGAAAAAACAAATTATAAAACAGATTTCCATGAATAGTTTTGCCTAATTTTCCCTATACTTGCTGCATTTTCTTGTTTAAAGTCATTGGAATGAAGTGCTGTGTTTCTAAGAGTTACAAAAGAGTGATAGAATAATACATTTTATCACATTGGGAATTATCTTTGGTACAAATGGTATGTTCAGTTTTCCATGTCCTTTACATTAAGCATTGTAATAAATAAAGGAAGACCTTTGTACTTGGAATTATAGTTTTGTAGAGCATGTCTGCTATGTTTTGAATGTCTCCTCCAAAACTCATGTTGAAACTTAATGCCCAATATGGCAGTATTGAGAGGTGGGGCCTTTAAGAGGAGATTGGATCATGAAGGCTCTGCCTTAATAAATGAATTAAGCCACACATAAATTAATGGATTAATGGGTTAATAGATTAGTGGTTTATCATGGGAGTGGAACTGTGGATTTATAAAAAGAAGAGGAGAGGCCTGAGCTAGCACATTAACAGATTCAGCCCCTCGCTACGTGATGCTCTGCACCTCCTTGCAACTTTTCAATGTCCCCACCGTCGAAGAGGCTCTCATGGGATGTTCTCTCCACTTTGGGCTTCCAAGCCTCCTGACTGTGAGAAATACATTTCATTTCTTATACATTACCCAGTTTCAGGCATTCTGTTAGAAGCAACAGCAAATGGACTAAGACAGTGTCTGTGGAAAGAAAACTGCTTCTGCCTTCCAAGGCTAGTCTAATTACCTTAGTATTCCAAGTCACTAAGAATCTTCCTCTTGGGAAGCAGTTGGGAAGATGAGCTCATGGGATCAACACTGTCAGGAGTTGAGGAACTTTTGCAGCTGCTTCCACCAAGCCAAGTATTTCTCTTCTGACTCCTAAAGTCAACATTGAAATCCTTCCGGTTGCTTTCTGTCTACTGCAGAGAGATTTCCTTGAACAGGGTGAAATCTGGCCCAGAAATATTCAGCTTCAAATCTTAATATTTTGTGATGCCAGTTGGTGGGTAAATGTAAATACAAGTTGGCAATCTTTTGTCTTAGACAGTTACTGAAGTTTAGCTATGCTAGGCAGACATAAAAAATGGTTCCGAATATTCCACATGCTTTCTTTAATTGTATTTCCCTGAATCTGCTCTAGGGAAGTTTTTTTTAGCAGATGTTCCGACAATCTGGAACTGCCCTAGCAATTAATTTTTATAGCCCATGGGTTGAGAATATGTTAAATGGAAATATGCCTACTGGAAACATATGTGTTGTTGACACTTTTTATAGAAACAGCTAACACTATATTTGCAGCAAACTCATCTCATTTATGGGAAGTTAACTTTTTTCCTCTCTGGAGCATTGCTCAGACATTCTTCTATTCTATTGCCATGCAGTTTGTTAAAATGCTAGACATTCTTTGTTTTGAGCATTTGAGTTATTTCACTTGGATCTCTGACACTACCCTTCATATGTGTGTATGTGTGTATACACACACATACATATACACACATGAGTAGATATACAGGTGGTTTCCTCCATCCCCCCTGTACCTCTGACCACTCCTCAAAGTCTTATTCTCTATCTTTCCTAACTTGTATCAATAGATGACCACAGATTTTGATGTTTCAAAACCACTAGCTAATTTTCTCCGTTCAAACTCCCCATTAGTGCACTTGCCATCTCTAATGTGTTATTTCCTCCCCTGGAAAGCATGTATATAGAGGTACTTCAGAGATCATTAAAAAGATTTTTATCATCCTTTAGACTTCCATCAGATTTGTGCTCAAAATTTACAGAACAAACAGCAATGAGAATGCCAGAAACACTGTTTTATGAATTTTTGTTGACTCTTTACAAATATATATTGGTTATAAAAGGAGTTTAAGTTAATTAATTAAATTTCTTCATATATTTGCATTTTAATAATTATTAATATTATTTTATTCTGTATGCCCTTCTTATTCACTGGGCATCTAAGTAATATAGTATCAATATGTTCATCATATCAATATGTTCAATAATACAGTATTTCATGTTCATCTAATGAGGGCTGAGAGTTAAATTTGTTGTAAACATCAGGGAGGCTCAGAAGTGCAACTTTTACTACCACATAAAAGTGTTCCCCAGTCTAAACTGTCCCAGATCTGAATTTCTGTCTGTTTACTCCTTTAACTAGCTTTTCTTGGAAGTACTGATGTTTTTGTTTTTCATTTTAATTAGGCTTCTCTAACCTTGAAAAGGCATGAGCAGGCCCTGAGAAAATGAACAACCAAAGAAGTAGGAGGAAAACGAAGAGAAAGGCTGGGCGCTGTGGCTCACCCCTGTAATCCTAGCACTTGGGAAGGCCGCGGTGGGCAGATTACTTTCAACATGGTGAAACCTCATCTCTACAAAAAATACAAAAATTAGCTGGGTGTGGTGGTGCGCACCTGTAGTCCAAGCTACTCGGGAAGCTGAGGTGGAAGGATGACTTGAACCTTTGGAGGCAGAGGTTGCAGTGAGGTGAGATTGCATCACTGCACTCATGCCTGAGCAACAGAGAGTCTGTTTCAAAAAGAAAGAGAAGACAACACAACAACAAACCTAAAAAAAAGTGGATTTTCTGCTAAGTGAGGGATAAAAGGAGTGATTAACTCCAGTCCAGTGCTGATGGGTGTCAGCCTGTAATGAGGACTGAGAAGCTGCCACTGACTTAGGAACATGGAGGTCATTTCAGTGGAGGGCTAAAGACAGCATAGTTGGTGTGGATTTAAGAAAGCGAAGGAGAAAAGTTGTAGGCAGGAAGCATTGGTAAGTTCATTTAGAAATTTTGCAGTAAGGAGAAGCAGAGAAATGGAGCAATGAATGCAAGGAGAAAAGCCACCTAAGGTTTTTAATTTTTCTTTAATAGAAAATAATTTTGAACAGTAATATTAATGTTTCCTTCACTGAAAATTTATGATTCAAGGAAGAGAGAGGGAAAGTCATTGGCATCACATCTCCAAGTAGGTGGGATGACATAGACTTCAAGAGGATGGTTTGGCCTTCGTAGGATCACAGAAAGTTTCTTGGTGGGAGGGAAGGCTGAATATGTGGTAGTTAGATTTTTGATGGGAGATTTCAGAAGGAACTTTATGATTGCTTCTATTTCCTCCATGAAATAGGAAGCAATGCTCTTGGCTATTTTATATAAAGCCTTTGTACACAAAGTATACATCCACTTCATGCCGTTCTAATACAACTACTGGCAGTGTCCAGACATTGCCCCCAACATGTACTTCACTTTCTGTAATAATTTCTTTCTCAGTTGATTTCTTCACTTTTTAAGATATATATAATTTTGGCTTCAAGCTCAATCTAGTACTCCCCAAATTAGGAAAAGCTTGCAGAATACACCTGAAAGTGATGAACTAGTGTGTGTGTGTATATTTATTTCCCTCAACTATTTTCCAAAGGACTTTGAGAAGTGTTGCTCCAAAAGGCACACACATAATAGGCTTGAGCAGATGCCTCTGGTGCACTGCCTCAGTCTCCTGGGCCCCCTCTCAGTTCAACCACAGCAGCAGAGATTCTTCAAGAGTTCAGACTTGCCTTAGCATCCTTGTGTCATCTTCCTTCAAAATGGCAAGGCTGTTCTGAAGACTAGCCTGCAGCAAGAATAGCCCAGGAGCCCTAATCAATGCAGAACAAGGACCAATGAATGATTTAAGTCTTCTTTACATGAGAATTTGATTCACTGGATAAAACCTTCGATCTTGTCCTTAAGGGGCAATTCCAGACAGCATGCTGTACACTTCTTAGGAGGACCTAACCAAACTGAGCACCCACTACCCTTGTCCCCCACAAGTGACTTTCCTAACAGACAATCTGAGCCCTAATACTTGACTATTTAAATAAAAAGAATACTTAAAACCACAGAAGGCGTTGTAAAAGAAGATAAAATACATGTCAGCTAATAGAGATAACAATATTTAGAAACTAAATCTTATTTATTTATTTATTTATTTATTTTATTTATTTTTTTTCACATATTCTCATTTATTTGTAGGATCTAAAAATCAAAACAGTTGAACTCATGGATATAGAGAGTACAAGGATGGTTATGAGAGTCTGGGAAGAGTGAGGGTAGTGGGAGGGTTGGTGGTGGGGGGAGCTGGGAATGGATAATGGGCACAAAAAAATAATTTAAAAGAATGAATAAGACCTATTATTTGTAGCACAATAGGGTGACTGTAGTCAATAATAATTGTATATTTTGAAATAACTTAAATGTAATTGGATTATTTGTAACTGAAAGGAAGAATGCTTGAAAGGATGGATGTCCCATTCTCCATGATGTGCTTATTTCATATTGCATGCCTGTATCAACACATCTCATATACCCCATAAATATATACAACTACTATGTACCCACAAAAATTATAAATAAAAAAGTCCTACATATAATGACATATTTAATGGTAAAATATTGACCACTGATCCCCCAATACCAGTAACAAGACAAGGAGGTATGCTCCCAACACTTATATTCAATATTGTTTTTTTTTTTTTTAAATTTATTTATTATTATTATACTTTAAGTTGTAGGGTACATGTGCATAACGTGCAGGTTTGTTGCATATGTATACTTGTGCCATGTTGGTGTGCTGCACCCATCAACTCATCAGCACCCATCAACTCGTCATTTACATCAGGTATAACTCCCAATGCAATCCCTCCCCCCTCCCCCCTCCCCATGATAGGCCCCGGTGTGTGATGTTCCCCTTCCAGAGTCCAAGTGATCTCATTGTTCAGTTCCCACCTATGAGTGAGAACATGCGGTGTTTGGTTGTCTGTTCTTGTGATAGTTTGCTAAGAATGATGGTTTCCAGCTGCATCCATGTCCCTACAAAGGACACAAACTCATCCTTTTTTATGGCTGCATAGTATTCCATGGTGTATATGTGCCACATTTTCTTAATCCAGTCTGTCACTGATGGACATTTGGGTTGATTCCAAGTCTTTGCTATTGTGAATAGTGCCGCAATAAACATACGTGTGCATGTGTCTTTATAGCAGCATAATTTATAATCCTTTGGGTATATACCCAGTAATGGGATGGCTGGGTCATATGGTACATCTAGTTCTAGATCCTTGAGGAATCGCCATACTGTTTTCCATAATGGTTGAACTAGTTTACAATCCCACCAACAGTGTAAAAGTGTTCCTATTTCTCCACATCCTCTCCAGCACCTGTTGTTTCCTGACTTTTTAATGATCACCATTCTAACTGGTGTGAGATGGTATCTCATTGTGGTTTTGATTTGCATTTCTCTGATGGCCAGTGATGATGAGCATTTTTTCATGTGTCTGTTGGCTGTATGAATGTCTTCTTTTGAGAAATGTCTGTTCATATCCTTTGCCCACTTTTTGATGGGGTTGTTTGTTTCTTTCTTGTAAATTTGTTTGAGTTCTTTGTAGGTTCTGGATATTAGCCCTTTGTCGGATGAGTAGATTGCAAAAATTTTCTCCCATTCTGTAGGTTGCCTGTTCACTCTGATGGTAGTTTCTTTTGCTGTGCAGAAGCTCTTTTGGTTTAATGAGATCCCATTTGTCAATTTTGGCTTTTGCTGCTGTTGCTTTTGGTGTTTTAGATATGAAGTCTTTGCCCATGCCTATGTCCTGAATGGTACTACCTAGGTTTTCCTCTAGGATTTTTATGGTATTAGGTCTAACATTTAAGTCTCTAATCCATCTTGAATTAATTTTCGTATAAGGAGTAAGGAAAGGATCCAGTTTCAGCTTTCTACTTATGGATAGCCAATTTTCCCAGCACCATTTATTAAATAGGGAATCCTTTCCCCATTTCTTGTTTCTCTCAGGTTTGGCAAAGATCAGATGGCTGTAGATGTGTGGTATTATTTCTGAGGACTCTGTTCTGTTCCATTGGTCTATATCTCTGTTTTGGTACCAGTACCATGCTGTTTTGGTTACTGTAGCCTTGTAGTATAGTTTGAAGTCAGGTAGCGTGATGCCTCCAGCTTTGTTCTTTTGACTTAGGATTGTCTTGGAGATGCGGGCCCTTTTTTGGTTCCATATGAACTTTAAAGCAGTTTTTTCCAATTCTGTGAAGAAACTCATTGGTAGCTTGATGGGGATGGCATTGAATCTATAAATTACCTTGGGCAGTATGGCCATTTTCACGATATTGATTCTTGCTATCCATGAGCATGGTATGTTCTTCCATTTGTTTGTGTCCTCTTTTATTTCACTGAGCAGTGGTTTGTAGTTCTCCTTGAAGAGGTCCTTTACATCCCTTGTAAGTTGGATTCCTAGGTATTTGATTCTCTTTGAAGCAATTGTGAATGGAAGTTCATTCCTGATTTGGCTCTCTGTTTGTCTGTTACTGGTGTATAAGAATGCTTGTGATTTTTGCACATTAATTTTGTATCCTGAGACTTTGCTGAAGTTGCTTATCAGCTTAAGGAGATTTTGGGCTGAGACAATGGGGTTTTCTAAATATACAATCATGTCATCTGCAAACAGGGACAATTTGACTTCTTCTTTTCCTAACTGAATACCCTTGATTTCTTTCTCTTGCCTAATTGCCCTAGCCAGAACTTCCAACACTATGTTGAATAGGAGTGGTGAGAGAGGGCATCCCTGTCTTGTGCCAGTTTTCAAAGGGAATTTTTCCAGTTTTTGCCCATTCAGTATGATATTGGCTGTGGGTTTGTCATAGATAGCTCTTATTATTTTGAGGTACGTTCCATCAATACCGAATTTATTGAGCGTTTTTAGCATGAAGGGCTGTTGAATTTTGTCAAAAGCCTTTTCTGCATCTATTGAGATAATCATGTGGTTCTTGTCTTTGGTTCTGTTTATATGCTGGATTATGTTTATTGATTTGTGAATGTTGAACCAGCCTTGCATCCCAGGGATGAAGCCCACTTGATCATGGTGGATAAGCTTTTTGATGTGTTGCTGTATCCGGTTTGCCAGTATTTTATTGAGGATTTTTGCATCGATGTTCATCAGGGATATTGGTCTAAAATTCTCTTTTTTTGTTGTGTCTCTGCCAGGCTTTGGTATCAGGATGATGTTGGCCTCATAAAATGAGTTAGGGAGGATTCCCTCTTTTTCTATTGATTGGAATAGTTTCAGAAGGAATGGTACCAACTCCTCCTTGTACCTCTGGTAGAATTCAGCTGTGAATCCATCTGGTCCTGGACTTTTTTTGGTTGGTAGGCTATTAATTATTGCCTCAATTTCAGAGCCTGCTATTGGTCTATTCAGGGATTCAACTTCTTCCTGGTTTAGTCTTGGAAGAGTGTAAGTGTCCAGGAAATTATCCATTTCTTCTAGATTTTCCAGTTTATTTGCGTAGAGGTGTTTATAGTATTCTCTGATGGTAGTTTGTATTTCTGTGGGGTCGGTGGTGATATCCCCCTTATCATTTTTAATTGCGTCAATTTGATTCTTCTCTCTTTTCTTCTTTATTAGTCTTGCTAGTGGTCTGTCAATTTTGTTGATCTTTTCAAAAAACCAACTCCTGGATTCATTGATTTTTTGGAGAGTTTTTTGTGTCTCTATCTCCTTCAGTTCTGCTCTGATCTTAGTTATTTCTTGCCTTCTGCTAGCTTTCGAATGTGTTTGCTCTTGCTTCTCTAGTTCTTTTAATTGTGATGTTAGAGTGTCAATTTTAGATCTTTCCTGCTTTCTCTTGTGGGCATTTAGTGCTATAAATTTCCCTCTACACACTGCTTTAAATGTGTCCCAGAGATTCTGGTATGTTGTATCTTTGTTCTCATTGGTTTCAAAGAACATCTTTATTTCTGCCTTCATTTCGTTATGTACCCAGTAGTCATTCAGGAGCAGGTTGTTCAGTTTCCATGTAGTTGAGCGGTTTTGATTGAGTTTCTTAGTCCTGAGTTCTAGTTTGATTGCACTGTGGTCTGAGAGACAGTTTGTTATAATTTCTGTTCTTGTACATTTGCTGAGGAGTGCTTTACTTCCAATTACATGGTGGATTTTGGAGTAAGTACAATGTGGTGCTGAGAAGAATGTATATTCTGTTGATTTGGGGTGGAGAGTTCTATAGATGTCTATTAGGTCTGCTTGCTGCAGAGATGAGTTCAATTCCTGGATATCCTTGTTAACTTTCTGTCTCGTTGATCTGTCTAATGTGGACAGTGGAGTGTTGAAGTCTCCCATTATTATTGTATGGGAGTCTAAGTCTCTTTGTAAGTCTCTAAGGACTTGCTTTATGAATCTGGGTGCTCCTGTATTGGGTGCATATATATTTAGGATAGTTAGCTCTTCCTGTTGAATTGATCCCTTTACCATTATGTAATGGCCTTCTTTGTCTCTTTTGATCTTTGATGGTTTAAAGTCTGTTTTATCAGAGACTAGTATTGTAACCCCCGCGTTTTTTTGTTCTCCATTTGCTTGGTAAATCTTCCTCCATCCCTTTATTTTGAGCCTATGTATGTCTCTGCGTGTGAGATGGGTCTCATGAATACAGCAGACTGATGGGTCTTGACTCTTTATCCAGTTTGCCAGTCTGTGTCTTTTAATTGGAGCATTTAGTCCATTTACATTTAAGGTTAAGATTGTTATGTGTGAACTTGATCCTGCCATTATGATATTAACTGGTTATTTTGCTCATTAGTTGATGCAGTTTCTTCCTAGCCTCGATGGTCTTTACATTTTGGCATGTTTTTGCAATGGCTGGTACCGGTTGTTCCTTTCCATGTTGAGTGCTTCCTTCAGGGTCTCTTGTAAGGCAGGCCTAGTGGTGACAAAATCTCTAAGCATTTGCTTATCTGTAAAGGATTTTATTTCTCCTTCACTTATGAAACTTAGTTTGGCTGGATATGAAATTCTGGGTTTAAAATTCTTTTCTTTAAGAATGTTGAATATTGGCCCCCACTCTCTTCTGGCTTGGAGAGTTTCTGCCGAGAGATCTGCTGTTAGTCTGATGGGCTTCCCTTTGTGGGTAACCCGACCTTTCTCTCTGGCTGCCCTTAAGATTTTTTCCTTCATTTCAACTTTGGTGAATCTGGCAATTATGTGTCTTGGAGTTGCTCTTCTCGAGGAGTATCTTTGTGGCATTCTCTGTATTTCCTGGATTTGAATGTTGGCCTGCCCTACTAGGTTGGGGAAGTTCTCCTGGATGATATCCTGAAGAGTGTTTTCCAACTTGGTTCCATTTTCCCCCTCACTTTCAGGCACCCCAATCAGACGTAGATTTGGTCTTTTTACATAATCCCATACTTCTTGCAGGCTTTGTTCATTTCTTTTTCTTCTTTTTTCTTTTGGTTTCTCTTCTCGCTTCATTTCATTCATTTGATCCTCAATCGCTGATACTCTTTCTTCCAGTTGATCAAGTCGGTTACTGAAGCTTGTGCATTTGTCACGTATTTCTCGTGTCATGGTTTTCATCTGTTTCATTTCGTTTATGACCTTCTCTGCATTAATTACTCTAGCCATCAATTCTTCCACTTTTTTTTCAAGATTTTTAGTTTCTTTGCGCTGGGTACGTAATTCCTCCTTTAGCTCTGAGAAATTTGATGGACTGAAGCCTTCTTCTCTCATCTCGTCAAAGTCATTCTCCGTCCAGCTTTGATCCGTTGCTGGTTATGAGCTGCGCTCCTTTGCCGGGGAAGATGCGCTCTTATTTTTTGAATTTCCAGCTTTTCTGCCCTGCTTTTTCCCCATCTTTGTGCTTTTATCTGCCTCTGGTCTTTGATGATGGTGATGTACTGATGGGGTTTTGGTGTAGGTGTCCTTCCTGTCTGATAGTTTTCCTTCTAACAGTCAGGACCCTCAGCTGTAGGTCTCTTGGAGATTGCTTGAGGTCCACTCCAGACCCTGTTTGCCTGGGTATCAGCAGCAGAGGCTGCAGAAGATAGAATATTTCTGAACAGCGAGTGTACCTGTCTGATCCTTGCTTTGGAAGCTTCCTCTCAGGGGTGTACTCCACCCTGTGAGGTGTGGGGTGTCAGACTGCCCCTAGTGGGGGATGTCTCCCAGTTAGGCTACTCAGGGGTCAGGGACCCACTTGAGCAGGGAGTCTGTCCCTTCTCAGATCTCAACCTCCGTGTTGGGAGATCCACTGCTCTCTTCAAAGCTGTCAGACAGAGTCGTTTGCGTCTGCAGAGGTTTCGGCTGTGTTTGTTATTGCCCTGTCCCCAGAGGTGGAGTCTACAGAGACAGTCAGGTTTCCTTGAGCTGCTGTGAGCTCCACCCAGTTCGAGCTTCCCAGCAGCTTTGTTTACCTACTTAAGCCTCAGCAATGGCGGGCGCCCCTCCCCCCGCCTCGCTGCTGCCTTGCCGGTAGATCACAGACTGCTGTGCTAGTAATGAGGGAGGCTCCGTGGGTGTGGGACCCTCCCGGCCAGGTGTGGGATATGATCTCCTGGTGTGCCTGTTTGCTTAAAGCACAGTATTGGGGTGGGAGTTACCCGATTTTCCAGGTGTTTTGTGTCTCAGTTCTCCTGGCTAGGAAAAGGGATTCCCTTCCCCCTTGTGCTTCCCAGGTGAGGCAAAGCCTCACCCTGCTTCAGCTCTAGCTGGTCGGGCTGCAGCAGCTGACCAGCACCAATCGTCCGGCACTCCCCAGTGAGATGAACCCAGTACCTCAGTTGAAAATGCAGAAATCACCGGTCTTCTGTGTCGCTCGTGCTGGGAGTTGGAGACTGGAGCTGTTCCTATTCGGCCATCTTCAGAAACTAAATTTTAATCTGAAACTCGCTGGTAGCCAAAACTCATAGGAAAAAAAAAGAAAGATGGACAAATGTCTACTATGATCTTACAAAAAGGAGCATACTGATTTGTTTGGCGAAATTCATTTACCTCTTGGGGAAAAATTATAATATAAAGAAAAGACAAACATGGATAAGATATTATAGTACCTTAAAATGAAACATTGTAGTGGAGCAGTCATATTTATCACACTTCTGTATCAGAAAAGCTGAGATCTTAAGGTGGTTCATGCACAATTCAGTTTATGTCATCAAGGATATATAATTCATCTTAAGTTTATCATCTGCATGCTTCTGGTCATCCCAAAATTTAAAAAATTATGCTGTACTATGATATTGCTATCCAAAACCCTGATGTCTTTTTAAAAAGGTAGAATATGAAAATCTAAATCTGGTTAAATATTTTCTCTTGTTGTATAGACCTTAAAATAAGCCAATAATGCTTTGATTTGATTTGTAATTAGGCTGGCAAACTTCTCTCCCCTTAGAAATAGATGCATAGTTTAGATTTCTAAGGCCAAGAAAAGGCAAACATGTCACACCTAAAACAACAGTGTCCTTTAGGTTTACAAAAAGATGTTGGCTGACATAAGAATGCCTTGACTAGTTCAAAAATATGGTTTTTTCCTATTGCTTATAGACAGCATTACACAACAAGAGTAACCAAGCTACTGTCTGACTTTTCTGTGTAGCTGATGAGTCTACAAATAGTAATTTTATGAAAGATTACAAGCAGAAACTTCTACCAGTGCACTCTGCCTAGTTTGTGGAGTGAAGTTTTTTTTGTGTGTGTGTGTTTTTTTTTTCCCTGAGGAGTCCAAGACCTATTTGTAATACCAGTTCAGGGCCTCCAGCATATGTTATTTCTTGTATTCAGCTAGTGTTCCACCAGAGAAACAGAACCTGTAGGAAACATATATTAAGACATTGGAGGCTAAATGCAAAATCTACAGGGCAGCTATCAGGAAGGGCAGGGTGGAACTTTCAGACACCAAGTGAAGCTGCTTCTCAGAAGTGGAATTTCTTCTTTTTCAGGGAAGCCTCAGCTCTACTCAAAGCTATCCAAATGACTGAAGCAGATCCACTCAGATTATACGGAATAGTCTTCCGTATGAAGGTCAACTAATAATAGTTTATTCACATATACAAAGTATTTTCACAGCTACAACTATGATAGTGTTTGACTGAGTAACAGTACTGTGGCCTAGCCACATTGATATATAAAGCTGGCCCTCACACCCTGAAAGAAGAATCATAAACTCTCAGACTGTAGCAACACAGAAGCAGTCTTGCAAAGTTTGTTTGGATAAAAGCAAGTGAGAAAAAAAGAATTGTGAAAACCCTCTTGGCAGTCTCTTTCTGAAGAAGTACTTTGTGTTTAATATAGTCTCTTCAAGTATAGCACTAATCTACCTTAAATATCCAAATGATTGTTTCAAAATGTCTCAGGGTCTTCAGGGATTTATGACTGAATTGGACATTTTCTCTGTAGAATCTCCATAGACATTCTGATTTCTCAGGAGATCTTTGGTGAACTGACTGAATATCCTTGGATAAATGTCAAAAAGATGAAAAAATTCCCCACCAGAGAAATTGACAGTAACAACTATTACCACGGTCGCAGAGACGTTCGCATTTGCCGAATTTCCAGGACATGCACTAGGAATACCGCTCATGCCACGTGGTACATGTACTAATAACACTGGGATGCCTGTGCCAAAAACTAGTTGCTGACAGTGTGACACTGGCCCATGTAAAGATGATCTGACACCCTGAGAGCTCACTAGCTAGATTTCTAAAGCAACTTTTTACCATGTTGTATCCTTACCCTTGAGGTTCTTTATGCCAGTTTACAAGTTTGACTTGCATTCCTAAAATAATGGATTTATCTGGGAAAGTTATATGGTCCAGCAATCATAAATATTTTTAAAAGAAAATGAGAATGGCTGGGCTGTGTTATATGATCACTGTTTAATAGGATGTTAGCTGTGCAAGTTCTTGGCTGTTGCATTGTTTTGTTGGTTATAGTAACTAAATCTGGGGAACAGACTGCTGAGGAATAAAATTACATGGGGGATAAGAACAGAGTTGATATTGCACAGCTTGTCTTGAAAATCTCTCATGGGTATGGAGAACCAAAACATTTGGGAAAAAAATAGAAGGACTTACAAGAATTACAAATTGCCTGTGAGAAATGTGAGTAGAGAATACAGTCTATTGTTATAGACTCATCTTTTGCCTTTAGCTGGCCTTTGTGTGTTACAAAAACTCAGTTGGTGGTAACGTGAATCAGTTCATTACCATGGTTTGTTTTCCCTCCCTGCCATTTTTTGAGGGTATGAGGATTATGCCTTTGAAAATTCCCATATTTCATTCCTGGCTTTTTCAGTAGCTTTGTTTTTATTACAAATGTTACAGGTATAAAAAACTGCTGCTCATGCAGAATAAGAAGATATGTGGTGTCAATATCATTGACTCATTATCAATCTATATTCATAGGTGAGTTGTGTGTGGGATTTCAAACTGTACAGACATTCTAAATATCTTCCTGCATTAACTTTTAAAATAACTACAGTTGTGAAGCTAAGGAAATAATGGAAGTTCTAAATTAAAAGTTGGACCTAACATTGTACTTTTAAATGTATTATCCCTTCAGGTAGGCATTACAAGAAACTAACTACACATTTATATGATGAAGTTGTTATCATATTCCTGGAAATTTACTTGTTTGAATTCTCTTCAGAGCCTGCATTAAAAATTTTCACATATTTTTCAAGAGAGAAATGAAATATGTATAAAATTTGGATTCAAGTTTAAAGGATAGTTACCAAGTAAATAATTCCACCTCTAATCAATAAATAATTCTGAAATAGTATGAAGTTGAAGCCATATATGGATATAGATTACTTAACAAATCTTAAAATAATTTTTAAAGAGGATTTTCCAAAAAGTTCCTTGAGCTGTGACATACATATATTTTGCAGAGGCACAACACCAACTTGGTTATGTATCATTGGATATGTTCATTTTAGAAAATGACTTCATATGTGTAAAACTTTTGTTAGGTACGGTAAATTGCTTATACATAAAGTTACCAATATATTATCATTTTACTAGGGAGTCTGATAACATAAATTATTAATAGAAAGTTTTCATGTTCACCCATATCCAGTTTTTCCCTCCTTCTGGAGACATGGCTGGATTTCAATTTTCCATCTGCCTGTAATTAGGCAGGGTCATGTGACTTGTTCTGACCAACAGGTTATAAGGGAAGGTGATACATGTGACTTCCTGGCTGAGATAGTATAAAGCCCATGAATAATTTCAGCCTCTGTTCTGCTGCTGCAACCAAGATGACCACATGTTCTACGAGATGCAGCTAAAAGGTTGTGAAACATATATCAACTCTAAGAAACTATGAAGCATCAAGCCCTATCCATTCTGCTCTTGCTATGTCAATTTAACAACAAATGACTTTTGTTGTGCTTAAGTATCACATGTTTGCAAGTGCTGTTAGCACAGTAAAATGATGGAATCAGACTAATACTGTACATTTTATATATTTTCTTACTTTAGAATTTAAAGAATGTACAGTGTCATTTGATTTTATGGTAAGACCTAATTAACATATTATTTCCATCCTGCATTGTCCCTCTTTCACTGCTAGTCACTAGTTACCAAGTAAAACACAGGCAGATAACAAAAGTACTGGGGTGAGTATTCAAAGGGACTCATTATTATGGTTGAGTAGGGAAAGCAATCTTCAAGAATCCCCAAAATATATAAAGTTCTCTATTCTACTTGACTGATGCAGAATTAGATTATTCTTTAAGAGTCTTTCTAATAAGGAATTGGTTTTCTAAACCTTAGCTTAAATTTAATATTTAGGGAATATCTTATCTTATAGAAGGTAATGTCAAATACTGAAAACAATTTTTACTAACGCAAAAGAAAGAACATCAGCATGCTGAGATAAGAACCCTGTCAATATGGAGAGAAGAGATAACTTTTGATGGAAGGTATCATTTAGGAAAGATCTTGAATATATTCTGGTCCTGTTCCAGATGGGCATTCCTGTGTGGAAACTGACACTCTGCAAACAAGATGTGTCATAAGAAATCAATTCTTTGCAGGAGAAAAGGGGCCTAAAAAGGAACTAAAGAAGTAAGAGATATAAGGGAAGGAGCCCATATGCATCTATTTCATATTTTTTTGAGATTTGGGTCACTATTTGTACTGACTTTGATTCTGTTCTTCTGTTTTTCTTTATCTCTAGCCTCCTAGACTACTTACCAAGCATTCTTAAGAAGCACTTACATGTTTAATTTAGTGACGATGCTAATGAAGATTCATCATACAAGCTAATAATTACAGCCACACTTTTAAATCCCTTTTTGGAGATTTTTGTTTTCCAATTCATCTCATGCTAGTCACAACTTGAAAATGACCAGATTAGGAACACATTGAACCTAATAAAATTTGTGAAAATTTTCCATTATTTCTTCAATGGTCATGCTAACCTTCTTCCTCTAGTTGGAGAGAGGTATTAGAATTTATGAGATTGTCTTAATTTATTGAAAGTGTTTTCTTAAAAACCAAATTGCAAGTATTGGCTGTATAATGACCAAACCAAAAGAGGTTATAATCATTGAATATATTGTCATAAAATACACTCATAAGACAGTCTGGAAAAGTACTGCTTCTATTTTTTGAAGCACACTATTTGATCAAAAGTAAAACTTTCATTATCTTAGTGGGGCTGTTTTTCTTTTAAAAGAAACAACCTTCATACATTGCAACCACTGGTTAGAGAAATGAAGCAATTTAAGTAATACTAAAGGAGCAACATTAAAATAATTAGTAATACTAAAACATGAACATTAATATAATTAGTCATGATAGTGAGAATGAGTCAAAGACTTCAGCAAAAGGCACATACCCAGTGAATATTTTATTACTTAAAGTAAACACATAGGTTTGTTCAAATAAATAAAAGTGAGTTCCTGGATGTTGTAGAGAGACTTGGGTACCATTTTTGGGAAACCCAGACTAAACTGTAATACCTTTGGCTATCTAAACATAATGAGAGGGTAGCATTCCAAACTCAGTCATGCCAGAAACAAAGTGAGATAGAAAATAAAGCAATTTCCAGTACTTTTACAGTTTCAGGGTCATCTTTGGGAAATCTGTAGCGTCATGTACGAGAAGGTTGTGCAGTGTTCATAAGTAATCCATTCACAAGCTCCTTGAAAGGTTCTGATTTGTTTCAACGTCCCTGAACGCTATTGTCAAACTCAAGGTTATACTACAGTAGAGAAAGATGAGATAATCTCCCTTTGTATTAGCCCGCTAGGGTTGCCATAACAAAATACAACAGACTGGGTGGCTTAAACAACAGAGGTTTATCACCACTCTGGAGGTTGGAAGTCTAAGTTCAAGGGCCAGCAGGTTAGGTTGATCCAGAGGTAATTCTCATCAGTTTGCATGCAGTCGTCTTCTCTTTGGGTCCTCAAGTAGACTTCTCTCTGTGAGTGCACAGACCTTCTGTCTCTTTCTCTTCTTATAAAGACATCAGGTATGTTAAATTAAGGCCAACCTATGCGACCTCATTTTCCATTAATTACCTCTTCAAAGTCCCTATTTCCAACTACAGTCACATTCTAAGGTACTCGGGGATTAAGGCTTCAACCTTGGAATTCTGAAAGTGGATACAATTCAACCTGTAACCACCATACAGATGTTATGTTAACAGCAAATATTTTCAGGGTAAGAAACCAGGGAGCAAGGATTTAGGAGGCTCATAAGGAATAATTTGCTGGAGTGGGCCCATACTAGCTTGAAAGAGCTAATTGTAATATTTTCAGGAATTTTGTAAGCTGTTTGTTTAAAACAGTCAGTATTAAAAATTAAATTAATATATAGTTACAATTAAATGACATATGAAAAATAAAATTAATGCCCATCATTCCTAATTGTTTACTGTATTTTACTATTTTCTATGCTCTTGAAGTTTTACCTCCATTGTATTTGTATGGTGGAATTACTGTGTAATGATATGCTAGTTTGCATCTCTTTCCAACTTTGCTGACATCATGTTGGTAGCCTGAAATCAGACATTGTGAGAGTATTGCTCTAAATCAGGACTGTCTTTTGTTTCCCCCTGGACATCCAATTGTTAAATATTTAGCACATCACTAATCACAAGGAAAAATATTTATGAGAATTGTGTATTCTGAATAGAAAATAGTTAAATCTGGAAGGGGAAATCTCTTATTTTTATTGTTGTAGATATTGTACAAGGGAGGGATTGAAACATAACCATTAAGATTAAAAAGCACATCAAAATGTGTTCACAATGTATTACATTGAATGAGTCTAAGCATAAACAGCAGAGCTTAGTAGTGAACACCATGAATTTGGGATGGAAATCTTGTTCTGTCATGTATTTAACTTCATTACTTGATCTCTTTCAACCCCAATTTCCTCTTTTGGAATGTGGGAATAACACTTAATTCCTGAAGATGTTGAGAAGAATAAATAATGTGATATATGTAAAGTGCTTAGCATATGCCTGGCACATTGCACAATGCCTGAGAACTACCTCCAGTTGGAAGAAAGTGACATTAGTAAAAATCCATATTTATAGGATGCACGATTCAGGAGATCTTTGAGGGTCACAAAAAAAAGCAGGAACTTGAGGTATGGAAAGCATGGATAACAAAGGGAAGCTTAACCACTGAGCACAGAAATAGGTAAATTATTACCTCTTTACCTGCTTATTTGTAAAACAAACAAAAAGCAAAAAAAACCCACTATTTTCCTTTGGAGAGACGTTATTCCCTTCTTGCCTATACCCTATGTATATACCTGCAGATGTGAAAGTCTGTTTTCTTTACAGACAGATCTAATCTGTTTCTCAAGCTAAGTCAATGATAGCTTCATGAATTTTATGATAGAAAT
Organism: Macaca nemestrina; assembly: GCF_043159975.1. NCBI lineage: Eukaryota > Metazoa > Chordata > Mammalia > Primates > Cercopithecidae > Macaca > Macaca nemestrina. The sequence goes on along the minus strand of NC_092130.1, from coordinate 141,319,043 downwards.
ATGTGGAGGCCTTAGAAATATACCTCTTAAATCTAAGACTGCAGAATTTAATTAATTAAGGCCCCAACTGCTGCACTTTGAAATCCATCAGTGCATTTGTGCAGAAGACATGCTTCCAAGAGCTTCTCACAGCCAATGGCTAAGCTAGGCAGGAATACTAAAGGGGCTCTTTCCTGGGAGACACAAAACTCAGAAATAAGACTCCTCTGATGGACTGCTTGAGCTGAGAACACTCCATCAGCCTTGCTAAATGTCTGTAGAACTTCACTGTAATCTAAGATCCATCCAGCTAGCCATTATTTCTTTTTACTCTCCTTCACAAGCATCAGATCTAAATCGCCTTATAACAGCTCTTTCAGGCTCCTCTGACTCCCTCTGTATTTTCTATTATAGGCATTTCCGCTAACAAATCTCTTACATGCCTAATTCTGTCTTGATGTCTACTTCTCAGATGACCCAGACTAATACTAATGGTACCAAGAGTGATCCAAGAAAACGGCTGTAAGATTGAGATTTGGGACTGGCTTATCTACTGCCCAGCAGGTAAAAAGGACACCCTCCTGGTTGGTAGGTGGGAGATGAGGAGTTCCTGGAACACAGTGACAGCTTAACCACCAAAAACCTTGGAGAAATGTCTCCATGGAGGAGAATGACATGGCAAGTAAAATAATGAGAACATTTGAAACATATGGCGAGAGGGAAGCCTACAAAGACAGGTGAATTGTCTGGTTACTGAGAAGTTGCACTGATAACGTGAAGAAGGAAAATGAGAGACTGAAGGCCTTTTTTTTTTTTTAATTTATTTTTTATTATTATTATACTTTAAGTTCTAGGGTACATGTGCATAACGTGCAGGTTTGTTACATATGTATACTTGTGCCATGTTGCTGTGCTGCACCCATCAAGTCGTCAGCACCCATCAACTCATCATTTATATCAGGTATAACTCCCAATGCAATCCCTCCCCCCTCCCCCTCCCCCCTCCCCCCTCCCCATGATAGGCCCTGGTGTGTGATGTTCCCCTTCCCGAGTCCAAGTGATCTCATTGTTCAGTTCCCACCTATGAATGAGGGCCTTTAAAAAGCAGTTGATGGCTACATGTAGAACAAAAAGGCCTTAATAAAAGTCGCTTATCATCTACAGTGAAAGATGAAGCCCAGCTGAGTGACAGGCTGAGGATCTAATTCTTAGAGTCACAGAACTCCAGAGAACTTTAAGTGCTTAGCTAAGGCATTCTATTATGGGAAGATAAGAGTCCTGGTGGGAAAAACATGGGGCCTAAAATATGAGTTGGTGTTATCTGGCTGAATGCCTCTGTGGAGGCTGGCTCTGCAGCTCCTCTGAATCCTCTAGGCTTGCAGATGTGGCCCACTGTTTCCTAGAAAGAACTAGCACTCCAGTTTCCAAATATACAGAAGAGGCCACCCCACTGTGAGGCGACAGGTATCTGCTTCAGAAGCCGTCCCCACATCCTGTCCTGGCTACCAGGCAAAAAAACTAGTTATATCCCAGTGTGACAAGGATGGAAGAAGTACTATGCCTAATATAGGAAGAAAGAGATGACACTTCAAATAATTGCAAGAAATTAGCTGGTATGGGCTGGGTGCAGTGACTCATGCCTGTAATCCCAGCATTTTGGGAGGCTGAGGCGGGTGGATCACCTGACGTCAGAAGTTCAGGACCAGTCTGGGCAACATGGTGAAACTCCATTTCTATTAAAAATACAAAAATTAGCTGGGTGTGGTGGTGCATGTCTGTAATCCCAGCTACGCTGGAGGCTGAGGCAGGAGAATTGCTTGAACATGGGAGGCAGAGGTTGTAGTGAGCTGAGATCATGCCATTGCACTCCAGCCTGGGTGACAGAGTGAGACCCGGCCTCAAAAACAAAACAAAACAAAACAAAACAGAAATGAGCTAGTATGTACCAGCAGGAATCAGGAGAATATCTCTGTTCTTGACTTCTTGAGAGAGTGCTTGGTAAGACTGGTTAAGCAAGAATGCAGTGACTTGGGATCACTTTCTCAAGACACCCTGGCAAGGACTTCAGATGATAATTTTTCTGCTGAGATGACTCTTAAAAGTTTGGATTAAGTGATTGCCACAATTCAGCAGTAGAAGTGCCTGAGTTGCTTTCGCAGACAGCAGAGGAAGCAATAAGGAGGCTGAAGGAAATGTGTGTGTCGGAATGGGTATGTTATATGAAGCCAGAATACCCTACAGATAACTGTGTTCAATGGGAGAAACAAGAGAGACACATTGTTCATCAAAATCATCAGGAATATGCTTGTAAGAAGGGCACCAGCATCATTAAGTTCAGTAATGACTTTTCTCTGCAAGCCAGGACTACAGTAGGATAGGCATTCACAAAGTTGAAGTGATTAATATCCATGGAGATGTAATCATGAAGTAACAGAGGCCAGGTGGGGGTAACCCAGCTGCCAGAATCCAGGAGGCAGCAATGACCATAATGACCATTAATGTGGGATGAACAAGAAGATCTGACCCAAAGGGAGTTGTGAATATGGTTAATAGAATATGGGTCTCTGTATAAAATAAATGGACAGCTCCCATGGATGCTGCTTAACATTGATAACCCAAAAAAGGGCAAGAATGGAAGAGCAGGATGCTGAGCATAACTCCTCCAATAAAATATCAAGATCCCTTGCTCACTGCTAGACTTGAGCAAGCTATTAGATCTGGAATCCATTACTTGAAAATGTTTCTGCATCCCTGGGAGAGAGGGGCTTGATTTAGTCAACTTGCCAACAAATAGCTGGCTGGTCAGCTGAAGAAAATGTTCTATATCAGAAGCTCTGTGTATGGCTCTGCTGCTGAGTACCTGAACATTTAGATGCAGTAGTGCCTGGCTAGGTCTTGGGGCAAGTTAAAAACCCTGTCAGCCACTGTGCAGGTGACTTCCATGCCTGTTCTGGAGTGGCCAATGATGGAAGTGGTTAAAGTTAACTGTCAAGCTACCTGTATATTTCTTCTATGATGGATGAACATGTGAGACAAATATCTTCATGCTTCGCATCTACTTTCACATGTAAATGACTTGACTCTACCTGAGACTTCCTTGTGTGTCATCTTCTAGGACTTTTCCTTCCAGGTTCCTGTTCAGATGGACAGGTCACTGGCCATTGTTCAAGAATCTCTATATATTCTCACTTCAGGCCACTTCAACACAAAGTAAATAACAAGGTACATGGCTTTCAGCTCCTTCCATTGGGAAGTTTTTGTCTCTATTATCTTTCATGGCCACATCTGAAGGGGATATAATTTAGCTGGCATCCATTTATGACTTGTGCCTATGTACCACACTAGCCCATCATAAACCAAGCCTAGGCTCACTTTTTGAAAATATTTCATGGTCATGTAAGTCTTATAAATGTTTGCTTTTCCATTTCCTCCAAGAAGTAGATTCTGAGATGGATTAAATATACAAGGATGATATTACACAGAAATTATCCAAGTAGGATAAAATGGGAGGGAGCCAGAGAAGTCTAGAAGAACCATGAGACAGAGATGCAAGATTGACCCTGGGTGAAAAAGAGATGGAGAGAAGGTTGCGTGAAAGGATTTTAGACTTCTGTGCAGTCTAAGGAAGATTTGACAAGGTGCTTGAGGGATCCTCAAGCCAAAGCTGTCCATCAACAGTACCATGTTGTCCAAGAATGAGTGCTACATCATTCCTGTTATACTCAGTCACTGGCCAGTAACAGTCTGTGAAAACCGTGGCTTCTGTTCTAACACAATTATGGATTTGGGAGCCAGGCTCTGAGGTCCTTGCTCAGTTATGTTCCCCATAGTTGGAGGTCTAGGTACATGCTCTTGACCACCAAACCGGGTATAAAAGTCTTTAGTTTAAGGTTTACTAAAAATGTAAGTAAGTCTTGGTTTTAGGATTCCTCATAACCTTCAACATGCTATTAATAATTAGGAGTTTTCAAGAGGGGTTGTCACATTTTCCCAAATTTACTGGATGTCACATTTCTTTGAAGATTTTCTGCGATTTAAACTTTTGAGAAATATTGCTATAAGTGGCCTTAAAGATGAGATAATATATTCTCTTCAACAAATAAAAAAAGATAGCATCAAGATGTTTATGAAGACCAGAATTAGAAGTCAGTAACCAAAATGAATAAGTACATGAAAATAAGCCTTTGAACCCAAATGAATTATTGTCCAAAGAACTAAAACCAAACCAAACCTACATAGAAACAAACAAATGGATCTGTTTTAAACTGATATTATTAAAACTCCATACCAGGATTTAGTTGATTAAACATTTTCAAATTGGAGAACAATGTATTAATGTGGGAAAAATTAAATGGTCTTACTTAAAAAATATTTTTAAAAGATCATAGCCTCATTATTTTAACTTACATATTATTAAATAAAACATTCTTTCCTTTAGCTCTATAGTTAAAATTATTTTAATAATTATTTATATGTAAATTCATATAACTAACACTTATCTTATTTATCTTAAATGTATTTTCTAAAATCTTCTATATGCTCATCAATTCTATAATTGACTTTTTTCTCAATAGAGAGTATAAATGATTCTTTTCATTCAACTCCTGTTTATATTTTAACCATTTATAAATTTGGATAGAATATGCAAACCTTTAAACATTCTTTGAGGGACAAAATGAATGAAATGTCATATGGAAATCATTTTATAAAGTATTTTTTATAGGCAGGGCTGTTTCTTCGTTTTTTCTATATGTATATAACCTAGCACTTGGCAAAGGACTAAACACCAAATTCACTACAAATTAGATTGACAACCAACTTCTGAAGGTTCTTTATAGGAATTTGTAATGTCTCTGTTTTCATGTGTTCATGGATTCTAGCATTCCCAAAAAGTTAAAAGCACATACAATTTGGTTAAATTAAACAATACCTGGTACAAATAAGTTTATTGCTTAATTGTTTTCTCCAAAATTTTATTTTGTTTTTTTTTATGCACTATTAACCATTGGGCTTATTGACAACAACAAAATGACTAAACTTTCTGTTGAAATTAAAGCAAATGTTGGCACCAGCAATGAGAACGGTTATAAGTGATGGCATACTCACCTCTCACAAAATAGAGCTCTTTACAGGATCTCATAGGGAACTCAGACTTGCCTGTCAGTTCAGACACATCGCTGAGTTAGTCAATAACACTGTTTTTTAGCATATTCATGCTAGCTGCTTAATCTTATCTTAAGTAGAAAATAAAACCCAGGACAGAACTAATTACCACACACATTTTCCAGTATTAAAGTTAAAGTAGACTGTACTCGTGGAAAAAGCACGGAGCTAGGTGAAGTTAGAAAATTGGTATGTAAGTTCAGGCTACAGTGCCTACAAGCTAGAATGGCTATTTTGACAAGTCAAGTTCAGTTTAAAATGGCTAAAGTCATAGTTGATGCTTTTCACATGATGAAATATTTCTTAACTATGAAATTTACATATAACTGATTGGAAGGGTTGAAAATAATCAAGTCACTCAGCATTTAGATAGAAATTACATAGTATTTCTGTATCTATTTTATCTATAATAAAAGAATAGCATCTTCTTGGTTCGTTGTAGTCACTCTCATTTTTCTGGACTATATTTCTCTTTGTACCTTTATAATAATTGTGGGGAACTGAAGAATACCTGTGTAGAACAAGACTGTGTAACCGTATTAACTACTCAGCTAGCATCTTTTAATCCTTAGTGTTTTTTTGTTGTTGATTACCAGATATGAAGCTGTGAACTCAGGGATATTTTTAGGATATTTGATTTTTTTATTAGCATATATTGACCCCTATGCATTTTTTTGCCGACAGTTCTATGATATTTGACAAATGCATAGAGTCTATAACCACAAGAGTCATTCCCTCTGCTTCCCTCTGGTAGTCAAAATCTGTCCCCCATCTTTCTACCTTGGCTACCACTGATTTTATTCTCTGCTCCTAGTTTTGCCTTTCCCACAATGTCATATAAATGAAAGAATACTACACAAAGCCATTCAAATTTGGCTCCTTTCACTTAGTACAAGGCATTTGGATTTTTTCCCAATATTCAGCAATTATTTAAAAACTGATATAAGCATTCATGTACAGGTTTTCTGTGAACATAAATTTTCACTTATTTTGGGTAAGAACTGAGGGGTGGGATTAAGGGGCTCATAAGGTAAGTGTTTGATTAACTTTATAAGAAACTACCAAATTGTTTTATGAAGTGGCCAAATGGTTTTGCATTTCTACCAGTACTGCAGGAGAACTCCAGTTGCTCCAAACTGGAGCAAAACTTGGTGCTTTCAGTTTTGTTAAAATTTATTTTAGCCACTCAAGTACATATATAGTTGCATTTCATTCTGTTTTTATTTTGCATTTCCCTTATGACTAATATTGTTGAGCATCTTTACATGCACTTATAAATTATTCATGTATCTTGTTTGTTGAAGTGTATACTTAAATGTTTTGCCCATTTCTTTATTAGGCTGCGATTTTTTTATTGCTGAGTTTAAAAAATTCTTTATGTTTTCTAGATACAAGTCTTTTGTTCACACATGTAATTTGCATAAATATTTTCTTTCAGTCTGTGACTGGTCTTTTTTTCTTCTCTTAACAGTATCTTTCACAGATTAAAAGTTTTCAATTTTATTATTCAATTATCAAAATTTAATTTTATGGATTATACTTTGAAGTGATATGTAAGAACTCTTTGCTTAGAAAAGACAAATGCTTTCTCTTCTTTCTAAAATTTTTTTATAATTTTAGGTTTTTCATTTAGTCTACAATCCAGTTTGATTTAATTTTGTACAGTTGAGCATCCCTAATCTAAAAGTCCAAAATCTAAGACTCCCAAATTTGAAACTTTCTGAATGATATAATGTCACAAGTAGAATATTCTACATCTGACTTCCTGTAACAGAGCACAGTCAAAACTTTATTTCATGCACAAAATTATTAAAATTACAATATAAAATTATCACCAGGCAGTGTGTATACGAGGTGTATGAAACACAAATAAATTTTGGATTATTTTATTCAAATAAAACTTGGATTCTGTCCTCAAGAACCCAAGCTGTCTCATTGTGTATATGAGGATATTCCAAAATCCAAAAACATCCCAAATCTGAAATATTTCTTGTCCTAAGCATTTGGAGTAAGGGATATTCAATCTGTGTAAAGTGTGTGAGTTAAGATTAACTTTCTATCCTTCACTCTCTCCCTTCTTTCTAACTGCTCTGTCTTTCTTTTCATTTGTATGTTCAATTGTTTCAGCACCATTTGTTGAAAAGACTATCTTTTCTCTGTTGAACTGCATTTGTACCTTTCTCAAAAATTAATTGACTAGATTTTTTCCAGTATTGACCAATTACTAAAAAAAAAAAACTGCTACAAGCACTCATGTACAGGTTTTCTGTCAACATAAATTTTCATTTACTTTGGATAAGTACCTAGGGGTGGGATTAAAGGGTCATACGATAAGCATATGATTAACTTTATAAGAAACTATTGAATTGTTTTCCAAAGTGGCCAACTTGTTTTTCATTCCTACTACCAATGCAGGAGACCTCCGGTTGCTCTGTATTCTCACCAAAACTTGGTATTATCAGGGTTTTTAAAACATTATTTTAGCCATTCAAATAGGTATATATTTGTTTCTCATTTTGTTTTTATTTTGCATTTCCCTTATGACTAATATTGTTGGGAATCTTTCCATGTGCTTATTAGTTATTCAAGGATCTTTTTGCCAAAGTGTCTACTTAAATGTTTTGTGCACTCCTTCATTGGGTTATTTTTGTGTGTGTGTTGTTGCCAAGTGGGAATATTTTTGGATTCTATATTCTAGCCCATTTTTCTGTGCCTATCTATTCACCTCACTTTGAAGTGAGATAAAAAATATCAGACCATCTTGATGACTGTAGATTTCTAGTAAGTCTTGAAATCAGGTAATGTGAGCCTTCTAATTGTTCTTTTGGAAAATTGCACTGATGACTCTAATTCCTTTGCTTTTCCTTGTAAATTTCACAGTCAAGCTTTTTGATATCAAGAAAAAATCTTGCTGAGGCTTTTTTTTTTTTTTTTGACACTGTGTTAAATTTATAGATTGAGAAGAATTAACATCTTAACAATATCAAGTCTTTGAATATATGAACACAGTATATTTATTTATTTATTTATTTATTTATTTATTTATTTATTTTTTTTTTTGAGATGGAGTCTCGCTCTGTCGCCCAGGCTGGAGTGCAGTGGCCGGATCTCAGCTCACTGCAAGCTCCGCCTCCCGGGTTCAGGCCATTCTCCTGTCTCAGCCTCCTGAGTAGCTGGGACTACAGGCGCCCACCACCTCACCCGGCTAGTTTTTTGTATTTTTTAGTAGAGACGGGGTTTCACCGTGTTAGCCAGGATGGTCTCGATCTCCTGACCTAGTGATCCGCCCGTCTCGGCCTCCCAAAGTGCTGGGATTACAGGCTTGAGCCACCGCGCCCGGCCTATTTATATATTTATTCAAGTCTTCTATAAATTAGTATTTTTTAGCTTTTATACAGATACTGTACTCCGCTTTTTAAGATTTACATCTAAGTGTTTGATTTTTGGCAAATAATAAAGAGTGTTTTATTTAATTTCAATGTTTAATTGTTCATTGCTAATATATAGAAATGCAATTCAGCTTTGTATATTGATTTGCACCCTTTGAACTACTAAATTTACTATTAGTTGTAGGAGCTTATTTATAGATTTCATAGAAATTTATGTGTAGCTAATCATATTGTCTACGAATAATGGTGTTCCTAGTTCTTTCTTTCAAATTAGTATGGCTCTTACTTATTTTCACTGACTAGGACCCCTAGTCCAATGTCTTTATATGATTATAACTCAGCAAGGAAGGAGAGTCCATATAGCAAAGGTAAAGACAGTTGCTGGAGGAAATACCAACATAAAATTTCATGTTAGTAGCTTCAATAGATTGAAACTCTTTAAACTAATTATACGATATTAAGGCAGTTGAACTTTTTGTTGAGCAATGGGAAGTCATATATGAAGAAAATTCTCTCAGAAAAAGCTGACATGATCTACAGTAAGCACATAGTCTGGTACTGACTTTACACCCAGAAATAAGCTACGGAAAACAGTGAGTGTAAGAGATACCATTTACCCCACCATGGCCGGGCGCGGTGGCTCACGCCTGCAATCCCAGCACTTTGGGAGGCTGAGGTGGGCAAATCATGAGGTCAGGAGTTTGAGGCCAGCCTAGTCAGCCTGGTGAAACCCTGTCTCTACTAAAAATACAAAATATTAGCTGGGCATAGTGGCAGGCACCTATAATCGTAGCTACTTGGGAGGCTGAAGCAGGAGAATCACTTGAACCTGGGAGGTGGAGGTTGCAGTGAGCCAAGATTGCATCATTGCACTCCAGCCCAGGTGAGAGAGAGAGAGAGAAAAAAAAAAAAAAAAAAAAAAGAGATGCCCCCCATCCCTACACCCAACCTCTTTCCTAGGGAGGTATTAATCCAAGAAGGTATAGTGACTAGGGCTTTTCTGAGTTAGCAGTTGTAAATGAAGGAATTCTAATCTAGGATATTGGGGCGACAACGAAGCTACTCAGGGGTAAGAAGCTGAATATTTAATAAATGGATAATAAGTAATTCTTTCATGAGTTGGATTGAGAGCAGAAATCTATGAGGTTCATTGTAAAATGAATAAAGTTTAACTTGTCTTGAGTTCCAGACGTAAGGATGGCTAACTGCAGATATATTGAGAGGCAGAAGAGGAAAGAGGGAAGAAGTGAGGTTTGTTCCTGATAGCCTCTCACTTGCTGAATTCACTGAAGGTGAATGGAGCAACTGAGATTGATAGAATATTGGTAGTGTGGAATATTTCTTGCCATGGGGAAAAAGAACAAGGATTGACTATGGATAACTCAAACACTAGAAAGTGTTTTAAAATCTAAAAATGTTTGGAACTCAAACATTTTTAATTTCAAAAATTATCAAAGGTACAGAGAAAACCAGAGCAAAATGGGAAGTAAGAGTCCAAAATGGGAAGAAGTAAGTCCAGCTTATTTCTGGGTGTAAAGTCAGTACCAGCCAGACGATCTTCAGGAGTTGAAGATTTGCAGGAAACACTTAGGAGAATGGAGACACCACCTGGGAATCCTGGAATCAAGTACAATTCATTCCACAACCTTCAAACCTACAATATACTTCTTCTGTTAAAGTGTGACGCAAGCAAATGATTAGTGACAGAAAGATGCAGCAGCTAGTGATTACCAATATTGATACTTTTATGTATGTGGATGAAAGAGTAGAGACTCTGTTTTGTACAGAGAGGTGTGCAACATTCAAATCTTGGTCTTGCCATTTATTAGCACCATGGCTTAGATCTTATTACTTAAATGTCTTCATTCAATGCTTTATTTTCTGTAAAACTGAAATACTAATATCCATCTTAAAGAGTCCATGCAACAATTAGGGGAAATAACATAAACAAGATAGGTTTTCAATGAATATTAGTTATTTTCATTGTCTCAAAATATTAAAATAATTGAAATACTAACCAGTGATGGTTTCAGAATTTCCATTTGGAGTTCGTGTGGATACCAATCTAGATGGAAAGCTGGAGGCTAGGAAACTTCTCTTGGGGCTGTTTTTATAGCAAGCGTGCTGTTTTTACATAGGTGTTATATTTATTTGAGGTGTCTTTCCTTGGTCACATGGCTAGAGATAGCAGGGAGGGCTAAAGCATCCTTCATTTTGCAAGTTTTCTTTTGGCACTGCTGTTGGCCCTAAAGTTTGTTGCTTGGTGAAATGGACCACATCTCACTGTTTTTATAGACCTCAGTTGGTAGGAAATGTGTGTACCAGCTAAAAAGGTCATGGTGCAAAAAGAGTTAGTTATAGTGCTTGTTTGCTAAGAGCGTAAGCTAGTGACATCTATTAAATCATTCTGAAGACAAAGATTTCAAGAGGGAGATGGAGGGTCAGAAGTGCTGCTTATTAAATCTCTAAGATCATGGTTTTGTGTCTCACGGGTGTTCATAAGCCTCAATGACTGCAGCTAATAGACCTGAATTTTATCAACAGCCTTTTCTGGGAGGCACACAGAAGAATGATTGAGCAACTTCTGATGGTAGGATTCTGACTGTTTTTAAGAGCAATCCTTGGGCAGTTGTAAACACACTTATAAAGTAGGAAAGTCTTCTCTGAAAGCAAATCAAAGGCTCTAAGGGGAGGGTCAAAGTTTAGCTTTGAAGTGAGATAAAAACTATCCTGTAAAACCTACGTGTAGAGTTTGAATGAGTCAGGCTATTGGAAAACTCTAAGTATCAGAGAATAATCCACTGATCCTGTCCTGGAAAGAAAACTCTAATAATAACAAAACAGTATCTGGATATTATGACTTATCTGCAAGGTTAACTTTTTAATATGGATTGTCTACTATTAAAGAAAAGGAAATGCCTCCACATGCACTCATGCAAATTAAGGCCTTATAGCCTTATAATAAGGGCATCACAGGGGGAGTGATCAGGAAGTACAAGTTTTGTGCTCAACATTTAGTTGCCTATAGCAACCAAAAAGAAATACTCAATGTTTCAGGGATTTTGGTCTTCTTTTACTGCTGCCTGGCAGCAAATTGGCCAACTCTGAAGTTTTCATAAATTGATTATAGAAGCTTTTTGACCTTTCTTCAATGCCCCCTTTTGTTCTTTTCCACCTTTCTGGTATGAAAAAAAGTCTTATTTATGCTACTACCTAATTTCTTCAGTTTTCCCAAGCAAGATTAAGAAATCCTCAAAATGCACGTGAGTATTAAGTGGATGTAATTCTGACATTTGTTGCCATGATGTTTGCCAGACTGTTTGGACTTAGGGAACAGGCTAAGCAGATGTCTGCTTTCTCTCTCACTATTTCATGAATCTAGCCTGAAAGTCTGCTTACAATGATGAGTGACCCCGGATAAAGGGGTGCAATTAGTTGTATGCAACAAACTCTAAAGGTTTGCTGAAAATAAAATTAATTTTAATGAATTGGAAATAAACGTAAGCCTGATCTCACTTTTTGAAGGATGGAAAAATATGAAAAACAAAAGGGGAGGTGGCCACAGGATTTACTCAAAGTGAAATTCTCTGCTTTAGAGTCTAAATTGCATGCCATTTCAGAGGTACAAAGGGCGTATATATATATTGTCATCGTTTAACCATTCTACTTCCTTTATTTAATTCTATCAAAATTTCTCCATTGTCTGTGCAAACTACTTAGATGGGGTTTTAGGGGCATTCAGGCTTTAGTACCATTCCGTGTATCCAGGCTTTTCTTTTCAGTTTCCCCCAAACAAGCTGTACAAGCCAGGGAAAATAACTCTGACTTGTCAGCAGAAAACACACAGTGCTGCCTCTACTCATTTTCTTATGCTGATTCTTCTGCCTAGAACATTCCTTCCTCAACATCTTTGCTTTGGAACTTATGTGGCCTTCACGATTCACAAAAGGTGTCAGAGATTTATCCCTGATTATCTCCAAAGCTTATTATACATGTCTTCTTCAAATTGAATAATCTATGTGTTTTCCATAATTTGCTATTCAGATAATGTGAGTCTAAGGCTCTGAAACTTAGAGGGTAGCATTCTTGGGGTTACAGAATCCTGGGGCCACAGCAACCTGAGACTATAACATCCTGGGAGTACAGCCTCCTTGAGGTTCACATAGTATCTAAGGGGTAGTGCATTCTGGATGTCTTAACATCCTTGAGGTACAGCAATTTCCAAAGATAAAATTCAGAAATTGTAATATCCCAGGGACACTCCCAGATTACTGGGAATACAGCATCCTGCAGCTATAGCATCCCAGCTGTCTAATCTAGCCATAGAATTGGGATAGGACTTGCTCATGAGTTCAAAGAAAATAGAGCTGAGAAAACAGGTAGTAAGAGGAAGCATCCAGAAAAAACACCAGAACTAAAACTAAGGTAAATTCTGGGCTGTAAATGTGAAAGAAATAAATAGAGGGAGATAAACCTTATAAAGCAATGTATGAACAAATAGGAAATCTAAACAAGAATGTTAGAATCAGAACTTGGAAAAACTCGGCACTTTAAAGTGGAGATTTTCACTTTGAATGACTCGTGTAGCCATCTTGCACCTTAGAAGGGTGGGTGATGTTGCAGATGCTTTCTCTAGAGCCATTCTATTACTACCTATATTTACTTTCACTGTTAGTATAAACTTCAACCCATGATTTCCAGTTGAGGTAGGAGGCAGGCGGGACTTGACTCTGGACCAAATTGAGGACTGGCAGAAACTGGAAAGAGGCCCCTCGAAAGCACCTCTCCAAAAGACACACTCACTAGCACCATAACAGTTTATCGTTGTTATGGTAACACTCAGAAGTTACCGCCCCCCATTTTCTAGCTAATTCTGAATACCCTGCCCATTAATTAGCATTAAAGGGGGGTATAAATATGACTGCAAAACTGCCCTTGTGCCACTACTCTCAGCACCCTGCCTGTGGGGTAGCCCTGCTCTGTGAGAGCAATCACAGAGCTGTAACATTGTCACTGCCTCAATAAAGCCATTTTCTTCTACCCTTGACTCACTTTTGAATTTCTTCCTGGGTGAAGCCAAGAACCTGCCCTGCATCACGATTAATTCATTTTTCTCCTTCTCACGTTTAATTTACTTGAAATTAGACAATGTAATCCACAAAGCTATGTGGTTATAGCTTTGTGGATTACATTGTCACATGAAGTCACAACATGAAGTCACAATGTCCTGAATTCAAAAGAGAGAAGGAAAGCACTATTGTCAGAAAGAACGCTTATCTATTGCTGAATCACAAATTGTCCTAAAACCTAGTGTCCTCAGACAACAACCGTGGTATGATGTCTTAATGTGTATATGAATCAGGAGAATCCCAAAGCAGGCTTGACTGGGCAGTTCTTCTGCTTCATGTGGTATTGACTAAGGTCAGGTCACCCAATGGTATTCAGCTGGTGCTCAGATTCATCTGTGCAGTCCAAGATAAATTTATTTACGTGTTTGTTTCCTTATTTGGAATGACTGGAAGACTTGGGTCAGGTGGGAATGTCCAGAGCACGTGCATTTGTTTCCTCCATTAGTAGTGGTCTAAGGATAGTGGGATTTCTTACACAGAGCCTCAGGGCTCCCTGAGGGATGTACCAATAGCCACGAAGTGGAAGCTGCCAGTATCTTAAAGCTTGCACCCAGATACTGGACAAGTGTCATTTATATTACATATCATCAGTCAAATAAGTTACGGAGCCCCCCCAAATTCATGAGAGGAGGATCAGATAACTAGCATGCATCCTTTGTTCACCAGAATTGTTAACCCCAGGCCTTCAGAATACCCTCTGGAGATATTTGATGTGTATATTGGGTGAGAATGCCATTGTAGTTCACATATTATCAATTAATAAAACTTGAATTATTTATTTCTTTAAAGAATTAACGGAAATAGAAATCATAATATGTTGTTCCCATACACCAGTGGATTGTTGTATGCACAGCCTGTTGGAAGCAATGCCAGAGAAGTATATTTTGCTTAAATATTGACTATCACAATATTACTACTTTTTACACTAATATACTTACTCCCTTCAACTTGAATTTTACAGTGCTTTCTTATACCCTGAAAGGCTTTCTTCTTTCCTCTGTGTTCTCTCCTTCCCCCCTAACAATCTAGTATATGCTTTATGTAAATTTGAGGAACAGCAAAATTTTACTAAACAGAAAAATGTCCATGTTCCTTTTTATTGTGTGTCCATAAAATATGGGAACTATTTTTCTGATTTACCCTTTATATTGTCTTGACTCTCATCCATAGACATCACTACCCTCCCCAGTCCCCATAATAAGAATATCTGAATATCTGAATGATTGGCAGTGAGAAATTCCAAGCATTAAAGCACTAAGTCAAACACATTTGGAAAGTACTAAGTTTTCACTCAACTTACATCATAAAAATTGTTGCCAATCCATTTATTCAGGTACTGTACAACTATTTATTGTGTTTATAAGGTTTCTGCCCAGAGCTGGGTAGGGAAAACATAAAATAAAGTAAAATATGCTCACTATGTTGTAAAAGCCAATATTTCTGGGTCAGGCATGGTGGCTAACGCCTGTAATCCCAGCACTCTGGGAGGCTGAGGTGGGCAGATCACCTGAGGTTAAGAGTTCGAGACCAGCCTGGCCAACATGGTGAAACCCTGTCTCTACTAAAAATACAAAATTATCTGGGCATGGTGGTCCATGCCTGTAATCCCAGCTACTTGGGAAGCTGAGGCAGGAGAATTACTGGAACCTGGAAGGCAAACGTTGCAGTGAGCTGAGATCACACCACTGCAGTCCATCTTGGGTTCTTAGATAATGTCTGTATTAGTCCATTTGCATGTTGCTATAAAAAACTGCCTGAGACTGGGTAATTTATAAAGGAAAGAGGTTTAATTAACTCACAGTTCCACATGGCTGGGGTGGCCTCAGGAAACTTACAATCATGGCAGAAAGGGAAGTAGGCATGTCTTACATGGAGGCATGCAAGAGAGAGCGCTTGTGAGAGTGCAGGAGAAACTACCATTTATAAAATCATCAGCTCTCATGAGAATTCACCCACTATCATGAGAACAGCAAGGGGGAAACTTCCCCCATAAACCCATTACTTCTCTCCCTCAACACACGGGGATTGCAATTTGAGTAGGGACACAGAATCAAACCACATCAATGTCTAATTATATATTGAGGCAGTAAGTTTAAGGTTTGCATAACCCATACTTGAAAATGCTATGGGGCCAAAGATGTTAGTCTAGTATATTTTTCTCAGGTTAAGAAACTATCACAGGCTTTAGCATAGAATATCTCCACAGGTAAGCTTCAATAAGATGAGAGCCTTATTTATTGATTTCTTCCATCACAAGTAATTTGAGTAGTAATATTACATGGTCATAAAGAGAAATTACTTAAGGGGCAGTTGACCAGATTAATAGTTATGTACTTTTTAATAGTGACATCTGTAGTTTATCATTTTTGCCATATCCCTTCAAATCTCTCTGGAAGTAGCTACTTACTCTGACTGCAGCTCTCATTTATCTATCTGTAATTTGCAATTTTTTATAGCTCATTTTATTGGACCGATGACTCCTGTTTATGTTAGTAATAAAGAGGATCTCTGGATAATTTTCCCTGATTTGAGTATATATAATCTTGCTCTGTTTATTGATAATTTTATACTTGTTCTAAGTGAATCTCTTATTTCATTTATTTTATCAGGTTTTACAGAGCATTTCACTTTAAAATATATATTATCTCTTAGTCCGCCACAAAATTATGAAGTTCTTCAGTGTATACTTGGTATCTCACTTATCTTTAAATTCCAAGAAATTGTAAGTTCCTAGTCCATAAAAGATACTCAATTTATTTTTGATTAGCAATTAAATGAATTAACAAAATAATTTGATATACTTGAACTCAAAGTAAATGCAGATTGAAAGTAATAGTAATTCATTAATGCTGCATTGAAAGTAATATTCATTTATATTTTAGTCGATTTACTTCTTAACTGCTTTGAGACACTGTACCTCATTAATCAACAACAACCCATTACAAGGAAGTTTTTGAATGTTGAGAGAAAAGACGAAAGTTTGCATTGGTGAAAAAATGGTATATCATCTTTTGCATAGTATAGTTATGAGTGGTTTAATAAAGGAGAGGACTATTTTCAGAAGTACAATATCTCACTCATCTCACTAATAACACTTGCTGATTTTCCTTCTGTTGCATCTGGCACCAAGATGATGCTAATGGCATACTAGCAACGTCACAATTGCTGGGTTTTTGTTGTTTTTCTAAATAGCAGTAACAATAGATTCAAACCAATTCATCTGTAAGCTTTCCCTTAGTACTACTGTTTGTGACTAGGGAAGATGGCATCTGAGATTTTGCCCATAGATAAGGCAACTCTAAGTTTTCAGGATGAGAATAGCATTTAAGCAGTGACTTCCCGTTATTTTGCTCTAAGAAACCTAGGTAATGATTTTGAGAATGTATCAACTGTCTTTGAAATGATGCTCAAAATACTGTAGTTAGAAGAAAATATGCAAATGCATGATAAATCAGAGTACACATAAGTGGTAAAGTTCTAAAAAGTGCCTCAAGAAACAGAAAGGACATGACCTATTAGGAAAATATTTGTAACACACATAGATAAAATGGGTGAATTGTTTGGAGTCACAGTTTATATAAAACTAGCAAGAAAACAAGTACCAATCCAGTGGAAATATGGGTAAGGGAGATAATTAAATAAGTCGCAAAAATAAAAATGGGCAAATAAATGGTGAATTTCACTTAGCATTATAGAAATACAAAACAAATGAGAAAAGTGATTCTAATCCATAAATGCATTGCCAAAAATAATACGTTTAGTATTATTTATTAGTGGAAAGACTGTGGAATAGCAGGGCTCTCATACTTTGTTGGTAAGAAAATATTGGTGTCATATATTTGGAGAGTAATTTGATATCTAACAAAGCCAAAAATCCACAGATTTTTGACATACTGTAATGAATCACTCTATAGTTATTCTTACAAAAGAACCCTAGGATAAAATGAACCTTATTTTAGCATCGCTAAAATCCTTATTTTAGCATTTTTAATTATTGAAAAAATTAATTGTGCATTTCAAAATAGCAAGAAGAGAATAATTAGAATGTTCCTTGTGTGAAGATAAATATTTAAGGTAGTGTATATTCCAATTGCCCTGATTTGCTTAATGAATGTATCAAATTATCACATACACCCTGAAAATATGTGTATCTAATATGCATCAATAAAAATAGTAATTTTTAAAATGTAAGGAGGCAGGCACCAAAAAACTCCATAATCCAGATGGATAATTTTTTGACATCAAAATTAAGGACCGGGCGCCATGGCTCATGCCTGTAATCCCAGCACTTTGGGTGGCCGAGGCGGGCGGATCACAAGGTCAGGAGATGGAGACCATCCTGGCTAACACGGTGAAACCCTATCTGTACTAAAAATACAACAAACAAAAAAACACACAAACAAACACACACAAAAAAATTAGCCGGATGTGGTGGCGGGCGCCTGTCTTCCCAGGTAGTGCTGAGGCTGAGACAGGAGAATGCCTGAACCCTTGAGGCGTAGTTTGCCGTAAGCCGAGATAGCGCCACTGCACTCCAGCCTGGACGACAGAGTGAGACTCCGTCTCAAATAATAAATAAATAAAAATAAAATAAAATAAAAATAAAACAAAATTAAGGCAAATACTCCATGAGGAACAAAATATCAAAATTTTACTGAGCCTGAGGCAGAAGGAAAAAAATCAGTAATAGTAATCCTGTCTCTAATAAATTTGAATATTTACACTTAGGCTCAAGGTGAGTGACTCACTCACGTTGCCCTAGTCCTGGTCCTGGTCTACCTCCAGTTGATATGTTTTGATGTACAACAGGCTATTTACCATATCCTGAAATTATCATTGGAATGTGACTTCTGGCCCAACATTTAAAATGTGCTTAGGGCAATAAGAGCATAAACCACAAGCACAACCAATTTCAGGCAAAAAGACAGACACTGGTCTCCCATAGTCATGAATTTTTTAAAGGGCCTCCACCAAGCATTCAAAATGGGGTGCGTTCATGAAGTATTCTTAGTACATGTGCCTTCAGCATGAAACTAGACCCATCTTATCTAAATCGACACACAGAAAGCAGCTCTGATTAATATTATCATTTTCAACATGTACTTCTCATAGGAGCTAACGGCATTTGAGAAAAATCTGCATGCAAGGATAAACTATATAATAAATGGGTTTTGATTAGAATAAAATACATGAAAGAACTTTTGGGGACAAGGGAAAGTACAGTAGCTCTGAATATTCTAGGTAACTGTTTTGGGAGAAACATGCCAAATAAATTATTCAAGATTCCCACTCACTCTCAAAAACAAAAACAAAACAAAAGAAAACAAAAAAAAGAAATAATGACTATGGGCCCCTTTATCACCAAATCTAATATTACTTACTCTGGCCTCAGTTTTTAAAATTGTCTGAAATGTTTGCTAATATTAATTACATTTTACTTTCTTCTGATTGGATCTCTACCCTCTTTGCCTCTTCTGATTTGACTCACAAAATTAAAAAACTCCATTTGGTTTTCCTCCATCTTTATAGTTTCTCCACTGCGTTCTTTCTTCTTCCTTTTGTACACCCATTTAAATCTTTGTTTTTCCCTTTCCAAACTGTAACTGTGACATTGGTTCTCAAACCCTTGTGGAATATTAGAATTGCCTTGGAAGTTCAATCCCAGTTCCAGGCTGCACTTCAAACCAATATAATTCGAACTTCTGGGATGAAAACTTGGCATCATTTTTATTTGGTTGTTTTTAATTTCTAAGAGATTCCAATGAGTAGACAAGGTTGAGAACAAATACTGTACTTTACTATCTAAAGCGTGATCATTGCATTATCACCTAAAAGGTTGTTAGAAATACAGAATCTCATGCCCTTCACCCCAACCTACTAGAACACAAAGTGCAGTTTTAAAATTCCAGATGATTCATATCCACATTAAAATAAGGAAAACATTGATTCAGATTACTAAATGTTAGCACCTATCCTAATTTATCTCATAAGGCCTAATCCTGTTTCCACTGTCATTTGCTTGTGGAATATCTTCCCCTGTATATTCTAATGAGGACTTTGAACTCAACTTGAACTAACAATTGAACTAATCTTTGTTTCTTCAATCACGAATCATCGTTTTTTTCTTGGTCTTTATCCCACTAGTCATATCTCTATTCATCCTGGCTTTATACCTCACAAGGCTTTTTTTTTTTTTTTTTTTTTTAAATCCTCCTTCACACACAGTCTCAATGTCTGTTTATATTATGCTCTTCCATATCTCTCATGTTTTATTCCTTTTTATTTGTACCACTAATTCAGACAAAATTGCCGCTCACTTAAACTTTTAAGATAGCTTCCTAATAGCTTGTATTGCCTTCTGTCATTCTGATTTTAATTTATCATGCATAGTTGTGTTAGCTTAATCTCCCTAACACACGTCAGTGTCAGCTGGTAAAGAAGAGGTTAACCTAAGAGTAATGATCTATAAAAGAGACTTCTCATCTTACCTGAGCACCTCACTTGAAAATTTCACTGTAATTGAATTATAAACCAGCATCTTAATGACCATATTAAGGGAATTTTCACATTTTCTGATTTTTTTTTGAGATAGAAACTGAGTGATCAAAAAACAGTACAGATTAGCAAAATCTAAAGCAGTCAGTTTGAGAAAGCCACAATACCTTTTGAGAGTAAATGTAATCATAAATTATTTTCACTTTCTATTAATTTAGAAAGAGGCCTGTAGCTCTTCTTTTCGTCATTTATAATTCAACTAAGAAACTGGTATCATTTCTAGTTCCAAGTAAGAGTATTTTATGTTTTTCCTCAACAACATAATGTAATAGAATTAGTTGTTCAGATTATGTCATTTTAATAAGTTCAAGTTTTTGTTTAACCAGTAACTATGCCATGCAAGAATAATTAAATGATCTGAACTTGACTATAAATTCAATCATTAAAATGTAGTTTTCTACCGATCTTAATCTTTACCTTAAAAAAGAGAATAAACTCAAGTTAAAAAAAGATTATACTTTGTAATGCTTATGCTCAATTTAAATAATGAAGCAAGACAGTCTTAACAAAAAGGATCTTTAGTGTTTTTTTTTGTTTTTTTTTTTTTTTTTTTTTAAGAGGCAAGGTCTTGCTATATTGCCCAGACTGCCAGACTAACCTCTGACCTGTGGCTCAAGTGATCCTCATCCCCTCTTCTTAGCTGCCTGAGTAGCTAGGACTACAGACACACTCCACCAAATCCAGCTTTCTTAAGGTTTTAAATAGGAAAGTGAATGAATACAGCTGAATTTCAAAAACCCACTTTGCAGATATGTTTGCATAAAGAGTAAGGGGAAGGATAAAGGGTGATTATCACAAATAGACTTTCCATTAAACACTACATTTTTAAATGTGTGGGTAAGGGAAAGACAATAGGACAATGCAGATTGGCAGAAAAATGCCAGGTGTAGTCCTGGCCTCAGTTAGAAGCTGGGCCTATGGGAGGATACCTCCCGAGTGGAATTACCTGATTTAAAACAGTGCTCTTGCATGTTTACTAGTCATGTAATCTATTAAGAGTATTGCAAATGGAAAATCATGAGTCTTTGAACTGCTTTTGAGTCAGTGAAGGAGCTTGAAAAAGTTTATTATCCATTTAATTCTATTTCTTGATGGGCAAGCATGCTTCCTCAATTCTCAGGAACAATGTGAGATTACAATTTTAGATACTCTAGAAAGGGAGGCACTTAAAACCAAGGCATAAATGTTTTCCATATCACTTTTTTTAACATAGGAAAAGAAAAAAAAATGCTTCCAAAATATGTACTTACAAGCTGTGTATTTTGACATCATTTAAATCACAAGATTAATCCATTTCCATTTCCAGTGGTTACTAAACAGAGACAGATCCTGCCGATTTAACTGCTGACTAATGAATGATAATATGACATAAACTTTTGATTGCTACAGACACAGCTGGCAGCAGAATATTTAACAAAAGTAAAACCACAGATTCTAACCGGCAACAATTTAAAGAGTGAGTCCTCCTCCAGGAAGGAATTGGGACAGCCTTTGGGGAGTCTCCCTTGCCCCAAACTCTGCAAAAATTGTTAAAATATGGAAATTTGTAAATACCAAAACAAATGAATCTTTTCAATTCTATGAAAGTTTCAGAAACTTTAAACATCAGCCAAGCAATGAGCCTATGCTTGAGTCATGGGACCAGGTGGGCAGTGGTGGGGTCCAAACCATCTCAATATTTCTGAAGGAACTCTTTTCTTGCCTTTTTTTTTTTTTTTTTTTTTCTGCTTACTGGCTCCTGTGATTGTGGACCACACAGTACACAGAGAAAGGACAGAGAATAACTCTCAAAACCTCAGATCTAGAAAACGGTGTCATCTTCTGGAAATGTGGAGAAACAAATGAAGCAATGGGAACATTGGCGCATCTTGGAAAAACAGCAAGGAAGCAGTGACTCCCAGAGGGCGTGGACGGCTATGATACTATGATACTGAGGGGTCCTGACTGCACTGCGGAGAGGCCAGGGCGAGGAGCATTCCATGAGTCTATCCTGGGTTCATGTGTGGCCTCTGCAGACTCAGTGAAGCATTTGGGGAGCTGGGCTCCTTAGTAGACAAGATAGGCCATGCTCAAGCACATGGTGAGAAAAAATGTTCCTCTAGTCACTGGGAAACTCCATACAATGCAGCTTTACATGTTCTTTAATGTCAAAAGCTCTCTCCCTGCCTTCCTCCTTATGCTTTAAATATCAAGTCTAGTTAGTTGCTGCTCCCTAAATAACCATCATCTACCATACCCCATGTATAATTCTAACAAAGTACTTACAATTTATCCTAGCAAAGCAGATACGTAAAATTTTCCTAATTTAATTTAAATCAATTTTATTTGACATTTACTGCCTTGACAAAAAGAAAAGAACAAATAATAATAATAATAATCATCATCATCATCCTTCCAATATTCAGCTTGATTGGAATTGCCATTTTTGTGAGGGGGAAATTCAGAGGCACCAGTGATTCCTCTTTTTCTTTGATCTACACATCTGTTCATTTAGCATATCCTATTGCATCTACTTCATAAGTATTGCTTGATTCAATTCCTTCCCTGAACGTGCTGTAACTGCCTCAACTCAGGTCCTGCACTCTCTTGTTTACTCTACTGGTTTTCTAACTGGATACTATGATTTTAGCTTTTCCTTCCTGTAAATTACACACTTTATCTATGTGATTCCCAAATCGGCTATTCCTATGAAAACCTGAAATAAATTAAAATTAAAACCAAATAAATACAAACTTCCAAAGGCTTCATAATGTCTGGAGAATAAAGTCCAAACACCTCACTTAGCTAAAGGTACCTCATCATCAACATTTTGTTCTTTGTGCTCCCAGGTCAAGTAGAGTTTGAAACATAATAAGCAGTTCATAAATATTTATGGACAGTATAGAGGAAGTCAAAAGATCTGATGTTCTAGAAAGTCTACCCACTTAATATTTCTTCTACTGCACTGCCGCCATTTTATATGAAGCCATTTAATTAGGTACCTCTCCTTACAGAATGGCCAAGACAAAGTGAAAAAATGATGCAATCTGGAAATTTATTTTTTATAATAATCTTCTGGGAATTCTAATATAAAAAAAACTCACTGTCAAGTATACATTTTTTTCTCAGCCTTCTCTCTAAGGGCAAGATTTAGTAAAGGCTATGTTGATTATATTTGATGTATATTAAAGTTAGTATTTTTTAAAATGATGTAATTTAAATCCATGTGAAATGAAAATAAGCTAAAGACTTTTTCTTCATCAAATGTATATATTAGCTAGAGATTTATTGCTGCATTATCATCAAACAATGCCTCTCTTTGGATTTAATGATTTACTTTGAGGACAAGTCACATTTATTCATTTGATTACATTTGTTTTGTTCTGAATATCTTTGAAGAGTGCATATAAAACTTGCAGGTTCATCTTCACTTGATTTTAATTAATGGTGAAAACTGATGAACTTCATAACTGTCTAAATGTTTTCCAGCACCTGCTTACTCTACTTAAATATGTATTTCTCTCTCATAGTCACTTGGATTATTGTATTCTTATTTATATACATTTTATGGGAAATCGTGGGCTAAATTTCAGTGAGTAATGCAGTCCCCTTTGGAAATCCACTGATTTGAGATGTGTATTTCTTTGATTTATTACACAACAAATTGAAAATAACAAGTGATATTTAAGTTTCTCACTGTTTATGAACGATCCAAAGAACACTGGTGTTTCCTGTA
This sequence comes from Macaca nemestrina, assembly GCF_043159975.1. Taxonomy (NCBI): domain Eukaryota; kingdom Metazoa; phylum Chordata; class Mammalia; order Primates; family Cercopithecidae; genus Macaca; species Macaca nemestrina. The sequence goes on along the minus strand of NC_092130.1, from coordinate 141,295,113 downwards.
AGCTCCTCAGAAGAAGAGCAAACACTATTATTCCCATTTCACAGATGGCTGTTCCTGGATAATCTAGATGCTTATCTAACTGATTCTCACAATACAGCAAGGGAACTTCAAAAGGAAATGAATGAAATTCTCCAAAGTCTTTTAGGGAACCAGCACTGCTATTTATTAGCTATGTGACATTGAGTAAACTTGCAGTCCCTGTGGATCTCAATTTTACATCTTTAAAATGAGGGGATTGGAAGATGATTGGAAAGGCCTCTTACAACTTTAAAATGGTACAAATTTATGTTTAAATCCTACTTTACATGATAAAATCAAGTATGTCCCATGTCAGTATGTTCTGCTGATAATTTGGTGTAAAGAATAAAACTTAGCCACATGACACACACACACACACACACACACACACACATATATATATATATATATATATATTTGTTTTTGTTTGTTTGTTTGTTTGTTTTGAGACAGAGTCTCGCTCTGCCGCCCAGGCTGGAGTGCAGTGGCCGGATCTCAGCTCACTGCAAGCTCCGCCTCCCGGGTTCACGCCATTCTCCTGCCTCAGCTTCCCGAGTAGCTGGGACTACAGGCGCCCCCCACCTCGCCCGGCTAGTTTTTTGTATTTTTTTAGTAGAGACGGGGTTTCACTGTGTCAGCCAGGATGCTCTCCATCTCCTGACCTCGTGATCCGCCCGTCTCGGCCTCCCAAAGTGCTGGGATTACAGGCTTGAGCCACCGCGCCCGGCCGTTTTTTTTTGTTTTAGGCAGAGTCTTACCTTGTCACCCAGGATGGAGTGCAATGGTGTGATCTCAGCTCACTGCAACCTTCGCCTCACGGGTTCAAGCGATTCATCTGCCTCAGCCTCCCGAGTAGCTGTGATTACAGGCGCGCACCACTACATCCGGCTAATTTTTTGTATCTTTAGTAGAAACAGGGTTTCACCATGTTAGTCAGGCTGTTCTCGAACTCCTTACCTCGTGATCTACCCACCTCGGCCTCTCGAAGTGCTGGGATTATAGGCGTGAACCACAGCGCCCGGCCCAGCACTTGATATTTTTATAGCACTTTAGAATAGTTTCCTCATTCATGGCTCTTATTTAACAAATTATCTCCTCATACAACAGACAGTACTTAAGTCAAAGAATTTTAAATCTGAAGGTCATTTAGTATGACTACTATTACATTTTAAAGTGGACTTTCATGTTCATTTATTGCTTTTATACAATATTTTATTATGAAAATTATCAAATATGTAGAAAGGTTAACTTATATGCAACCTACATTCTAAAGTTACCATTTTGCTCTATTTACTTTATTACATATCTATCCACAAACCCATTTATCTGTTCATCCACCAATTCATCTTATTTCTGACACATTTTATTTTTTTTATTTAATTAATTAATTAATTAATTAATTTAGTGACAGAGTCTCGCTCTGTCACCCAGACTGGAGTGCAGTGGTGCAATGTCAGCTCACTGCAACCTTCCTCTCCTGAGTTCAAGCAATTCTATCTCAGCCTCCCGAGTAGCTGGAATTACAGACACGCGCCACCCATGCCCAGCTAATTTTTGTATTTTTAGTTGAGACAGGGCTTCACTATGTTGGCCAGGATGGTCTCAAACTCCTGACTTTGGGCAATCCACCCATCTAGGCCTCCCAAAGTGCTGGGATTACAGGTGAAAGTCACTATGCCCAGACCTGACACATTTTAAAGTATAATTAATTGCGAATATCTGTACCCTTCACCCCTAACACTCTTCAGCATGCATATCATTAACTGAAGTTGAATATTTGTTTATAATTCCATGTTTTTTAGTTTAAATTGATTTACAGTGAGTTGCACACATGTTAAGGGCTACATGTGATAAATTAATAAATACAAATATCTATGTAACTGAAAGCTTTGTCAAGATAAAGAATCTTGTCATTTCCCCAGAAAGTTGTCTTGTGCTGCTTCCCAATTGACCTTTATACACATCTCTCATAAGCAACTACTGTTTCGATTTTTTTCCCCAGATCGTTTTAACTATTGTAGAATTTCACACCAATGAAATCGTATAGTATGCATTTTCTGGGTAAGGCTTCTTTACTCACCAAAATTTTTCCTATGCATTCACATGTGTGTATCAGTGATCCATTCTCTTTTATTGCTGAACAGCATTCCTTGTCTGAACACATGGTAGTCTGATTATCTGTTCTGTTTTTAATGGACACATGGGCTGCTTCCAGTTTTTATCTCATATAAAAGAAGCTGCTATTTACATTTGTGTGCAAGTCTTTGTGGGCATATATTTTAATTTCTATTTGGTGACTACCTAGAATCAGCCTCGTAGGGATATAGCGGGAGAAGTATGTCTAGTTGTATAAGAATGTATTGGAACTTTCCCCAAGGTGTTTGTAGCATTTTCTACTCCAACCAACAAAGTTTAAGAATTTTAGTTGGTTATAATACTCATCTGCATTTTATGTTGTGTCTTAAAATTTTAGTTATTCCAGTAGTGGTGTAGTGGCATCTCATTTTGATTCTGATTTTAATTTATCTGATAACTATGTAATTCACTTTTATGTACTTCTTGGTTATTCACATATTTTGTACAGTGTCTGTCCAGTTCTTTGCCAGGTATACACATTGTGAATATTTTCTCCTGTTGTTTGGCTTGCCTTTTCGTTCTCTCAACTGCATCTTCTGATGAATGAAGGATTTTAATTATGATGGAGAGTAGCTTATTATTTGTCATAAATAGGGAACTATTTTATCTTATATTGATTAATTTCTGTGGCCTTCTGAGAAACATCTGTTCACCCCCAATTTTCAAAAACTTTCCTTTCTCTTGTTTTCTTTGAGAAACATTACTCTATTTTTAGGTTTTATGTGTAGGACTATAACCCATCTTGAATTAAATAGTGTGTGTAGTATGAGGTAAGGGATGAAGCAAATTTACTTTTTTCTGATAGAGGTATCCAGTTCTTTCAGAACCACTTGTAGACTAGACTTTATTTTCCTTATTAGATTTATTTAGTGCATTTATAAAAAACCAAATAATATTGTACGGGTGGGACTATTTCAGGGCTCTGAATTGTGTTCTATGGATTTATTTGTCTACTGTTATGCTAGGCTATAGTGGTTTTGCATGTTTATAGTAAATCTTGAATTAAAGTATTGTAAGTATTCTACTTTTTTTCTTTTTCAAGATTTTTCTGTTCCTTCTAGTTCCTTTGAAGTTCCAAATAAATTTTGGAATAAAATTCTGATGGGATTCCAATTGGGATCAGATCAGATTTATAGATTAATTTGAGTAACATTGAAATCTCAACCATATTGAGTTTAATGATCCAGGGACATAGCATATTTATTTATTTTAGTATATGTGAGGAAAATTAGTAGTAGATACATCTGTTTTTAGAAGCTAATGTGTAACAAAAATGAAAGGTAGAGTAGAAAGCAGAAGAAAATGTGAGGTACTATATTAGTTAGTTCACATGTTGCTAAAAAGAAATACCTGAGACTGGGTAATTGATAAAGAAAAGAGATTTAATAGGCTGATGGTTCCAGAGTCTATACAGGAAGCATGGTGCTGGCATCTGCTCAGTTTCTGGGGAGACCTCAAGAAATTTACAATCATGGTGGAAGACAAAGGGATCCACACACATCATATGGCTGGAGTAGGAGCAAGAGAAATAATGAAGGGGGAGGTGCTACACACTTTTAAGCAACCAGATCTTGTGAGAACTCACTATCATAAGGACAGCACCAAGGATATGGTACTAAACCATTCATGAGAAATCCACATCCATGATCCAGTCACCTCCCATCAGGCCACACTTCCAACACTGAGGATTACAATTTGACATGAGATTTGGAGATTTGATGGGATCACAGATCCAAACCATATCAGGTACAGAGAGGGAAGGTTAGAAAATTTGGTTGTGGCTTACATTAAGTATTTAGATCATTCACAGTTCTCACGAAACAAAATGTTAAAGATCTTGAAGAATCTTTATGAGTCCTTTAAATACAACATAAAGTCAAACCTATGAAGTAGTGGATGTTTCATTGTGCAATGGCAGAGCAACTTTATTGTTGGTGTGGCTGATTTGTAAGATAAAAGAATGATGAGTAAAATAAACTTTCTAGAAACTCATTTTAATTTCACCTAAGACATTCAAAAAACCCAAATACTTAAGCTCATGTATACAATTAGGTCGCTGTTTGGAAGTTCACATAATTATCTCATATCCATAGCTGTTATGGCAAAACCAGATCTAGCTGGCTTGACTAATGAGAAAAAATGATGGTCACTTAAGGTACTGAATTGGATTCTTTCCTGATGTTTCTGTTTTATATAACATGCTAAATAATGAGGATACATAGTTATTAATTCTATATTAGTTGATATGCTTATTAATTCTGTAAACCTTGTAACGAAAGTATATTAACATAATTTATTATAAAGAAAACCAAAATTTTAAAGTGGAAGAAAGACTTTATAATGGTTTCAAATTATCTACAATATAGTCCTTGGCTAAATAAAGTCAAATGAGTTGAAGAAGCAACAACTAACATATCTGTAATGGTTATTGTTCTCTGAGTCCTGCTGTGTTCACTGAACACTCCTACCCCAAACCCATATCGTCTCTCTTTTGTAACACACCAAGTTTTAACAGAATACTAGCGCAGAAAGTTGAAGTGGCTTGCCTGACTCCTGAAGCAAATGTAATTCATACTAAGACTCTGGTCTCCATACAGCATATTTCCATATACTGCACAACTTCCTGAGTAATTGAAGAAGATGGTTAAAATGAATTGTATGAATATATATATTTTCCACCCTCTTTTGTATTGGCATATCCATAGGATTTTTAAAATTTTACCACTACACAGATCAACTCTAAGTCAGATCCAGAAAATCTATCAGGTTATGTTGGTTACATTTTTTTGTTTATTGTTTTTAACAGCTTTCCAAAATTATAGCTGAGCATTAAAAATCTAATGCATTAAAGCTTTTTGTAAATTGTTTTGAAGAATATTTTGAAAATCAAATGGAACTTCCCATCCTACCCATAAATGCTTCCTCCCAATTCTGGAGCATGAGTTCTTCCTTTTTTGCAGAGTTCCATTTTAATCCTTTTCATATGTATAAGAAAAGCACAATACACTTTAGATTGTAGATATATACCAAATCGTATTTGTCTTAAATATTTTATTTTGCTTCTATCAGGTAAATTTGTCTTTTATAGATCACTTCTTAAATCACATAACAGATGAGCAATGGTTGTTCCATTTATTATACTAAAACGGTGAAAAACAGCACATGGTTATGTATTTTCTTTTCTAAACTATGCATGAAATGTTACATTTTAAAATGTGGAATCTGTGGCTTCTTTTAATTATAATGTAATAATAACTGTTCATTTTTCCTTTTATAATAATAAAACTGATAAAACAACTTGTATGTCAGCTGTCTAGCCTCTCGTTTCATACATAAGAAACTGAGAACCAGATATAACTAGTAATATGTCCAAATTCCTAAAAATAGTAAATACTTAGCTCACATTGAAATTCATCTGTGCATTCTGTCTCCTGAAGTAACATTGTTTCTATGGCAGGAGAGGGAGCAACAATACATATATCCATTTACTGTCAAAATAGGGCAAGCAACTGTCAAGAGGACCCCAAATGTGCCATCTGGTTCCAAACATATTCCTCCCTGGCCACATTGTATAACAGCAGCCTTAACAAGCATTCATTTCCACAGCCAAAACGATAACTCTTCCGCCTGCTGGTCCAGCATATCAATCAAGCTTAGCAACAGTTACCCAATTTTTTGGCCTTGCAGACACTATTTCCTTCACATTTCTCAAAAGCCTGATGTGCTGCACCAGCTAATGAATTTCCTTCCACCGCAATGTAATCCCAATTAACCCATGGTGGATATTTTAATAGTTACAGTACTACTTTCTGCTAGGGAGTACCTGTGCTCCACCTACCACCAGCGGCTGAGTCCTCATTGCCAGCGGGCAAATGGTCTATCCCATTTCAAAATTGCATCCCAATAATTAATCAGACCATTCATGGTATAAAGTCTTACAGAGTTTGTTTTGCAGGAAGCAGATTGAGACAGCAATTAAGGCAGCTGCGGAGGCTTCTGTTAACTTCACAGGGAATTACGAAGTTGGGATAAGCAGTCAGCATTCACACCCTCACATCAATTAGTCATTAGTTGTAGCCAGTCTGGCAAGACAGTATGTTTTTAGTGATCTGGATCTCTTCAGTTAAGGCAAGTAAGGGTAAGACTTGCAAGTAGGGTAAGACTTTCTTCCAGCAGTGGGAAGAATAAGTCTGTGGCCAATGGGAGAATGAATCTTTCATTCCTGAAGGGGATATGCATGGCCATCAGAGTGTCGACGACACTTCCTTTGAAAATTCATAATTCATCATTTGTTCTTTTTCTAATATCATGGTTATCTATGTATTTATATTATCCCATTTACTAGATGGGAGACACCTTGAAGATTGGATGGTAGTATTTTCAACTTTGATCAGCTCAGTAATGTCAGTCACTCAACTCTGCATTATTAAGCTGCATGAATGTAAGACCTATGTGCTTTCAAAATATCCCTATATCAAATTGAGAATTTCTGCTGATATAAAGGCAAACCTGCCCAACAAATGCTCCATTTGATTCTTTCTTTCCTTTTCTCTTGCTGGTACCTTTGATTGTGCTTTACACATACAACTATATTGTAAAGTCATTCTTCCAGCCTGGCTCAACTCTGGCTTTACCCGGAAATCTCTCTCTTCTCTATTCCGTGACCACTTTTCCTGTACTGAGTTGCTTGCAGGAAACTAGTCTTGCTGTGCATCACTTATTCAAAACTTTATACTTAGTGCAGAGTCTTCCACACAGAACATAGCAAATACATGTTGAATTAGAAAAGATCTTACCAGAGGCATTTTGTAAACTCTTAGATATTTCATTTTGAAGAGGCAAATCTACAATTTCTGTTAGCTTATTTTATTACAATGCGTGTGTGTGTGAGCGTGCACGCGCCTGTATGTGTGTCTGTGTATAGGTTATGGAAAAGATAAAATCTAAATTGAGACAATCTAGCCTTTATCTTTAAATACTTTTCCACCTCAGCCTGAAACTGTATGCATATTGGATATTCGAAACTTCTTTTTATTGACTGTACACAAAATCCAATGCATTGAAGACTATCCAACACCAATGGAAAGATTAATCAGGCTACTTATGAGGTGGCCAGCTCTCTAGCAACCAGAAGTACAAACCGACCTCATACATATCTACACTGCTGTTTGCTCAGGACAATCTGCTCCAAGTCTGAGAACAATGGAAGGAAAGACAAGCTTTTGTATTGGCAAGCTTATAAACATTGAATCAATTCTGGTTGAACCAGAGCTAAATAAACATTTTACTAAGACTTGAAATAAAAAGTGAGAAAAAAAACCCAAAAAACAAAAAACTCTACACATAGAATTTGGATTAGGCATAGAAGCTTTAGTACTTTTTAATTTTGAAAAAGTAGTAAGCAGTATTCCCTTAATAATTGTCCTCTCTGCTCATGCAGAAACATTCTTTACACTGCTTCGTTAAAACTTTGGGGTTTTTTTATTTGTGTCAGCTTGCTAGTCATAGCATGGTTAGATGACAGGCCCTTAGCAACATGTTCCTTCTCCCCGTAGAAGCCAACTAGCTAGTAATTGGTAAGATTATACTGTTAATGAGCAAGAGACTGACAACATTTCATTTGAAAAAGCAAACATTTATAAAAATAAAGCTCAACTAAGTTCAGATAGCAAATTTCTCCTGAGGAAATTGAGAATATATGTTCTTGTTCTATGTGGAATCAATAACCTAAGAATATTTAGCGAAGTGAGCCTGACTGTTGAAATGAATAGGAAGTTGTTACTGGTATCTAACAACTCTTTAGTCTCCTATACAAATAATCATTTCTGTTGTTTCATTATCTAACTTACTACTTTATCACAATATAATCAAAAAAGGAATTGCAGCAATACATAAAAATAAAAGATTAAAAAATTCCCACATTTCTCTAACAGAAATAATTATAGTAAACATTGAATAGACATTATTATCCCAAGTATCCCTTTAAAAATAGACGATATGTGAATAAAGTATTTTTATAAAAATAAAATCATATATTATGCTATTTTTAATAAAATGTATTGATTTATTTTTATTATATTTAGCAGAGGGAAGGGTAAGAGAAATTTTTAAAAGTGAAGGAAATGGTGAAGTTAAGATTGTTTTTAACACCATGAGAAAGAAGTTATTATAATTTTTTAAATATGAAAAAAAGACATTTTAGAAATACTGTTTATATTCCAAAAATGAAAAACTAATTCGTATCAGTTGTCTCTCTGCTTTGAATGCAAGAAAATTATTACACTACACTTTTTCCACCTCCCTGTACCCATTCCTCAATTTTGTTAATTATACTGTAATGTTAAGTTGCTATGACATATAATATTTGCATCCTTTTGTGCATATAGGTCCCATTATTATTTACTCTTAATTCTGCATTCAAGACTCAAACATTGATCTTTTAGCAAAGATGGTCTATTATAAATTAATTTATTTTTCATTTGTCTTCATTATCTAATTTGATCATTAAGAAATATTTTAGAGAAAGGCTCCTGGGTGCTATGTTCCTTCAATTCTTTCATGCTTGAGATGGTCTCTGACTTTAATATATGAAGAATAATGTGACTAATTATAAATTTAATGATACTTTGTTTCTTAGACTTTTTAAAAATGTATATGTTTGATACGGTTTGGCTCTGTGTCCCCACCGAAATCTCATCTTGAATTGTCATCAACATGTGTCAGGGACGGACCTGGTGGGAGGTGTTTGGGTCATAGGAGTGTTTTCTCTCATGCTGTTCTCATGATAGTGAGTGAGTTCCCATGAGATCTGATGGTTCAAAAGTGTGGTACTTCCCTCTTTGTTCTCCCTCTCTCCTGCCACCATGTACAATGTGCCTTGCTTCCCCTTAAACTTCTGCCATATTTGTAAATTTCCTGACGCCGCCCCAGCCATGTGGAACTTTGAGTCAATTAAACTTCTTTCCTTTATAAATTACCCAGTCTTGGGTAATTTTTTTTACAGCAGCATGGAAAGAAGCTAATACAGAAAATTGGTATGAGGTTAGTGGGGTCCTGCTATAAAGATAACCTGAAAATGTGGAAATGACTTTGGAACTGGGTAATGGGCAGAGGTTGGACCAGTTTGGAGGGCTCAGAAGAAGACACGAAGATGTGGGAAAGTTCAGAACTCCCTAGAGACTTGATGAATGGTTTTGACCAAAATGCTGAGTGATATGGACAATGAAGTCCGTGCTGAGGTGGTCTCAAATGGAGATGAGAAACTTATTGGGAACTGGAGCAAAGGTCACCCTTGCTATGCTTTAGCAAAGAGGCTGGCAGCATTTTGCCTACATCCTAGAAATCAGTGGAATTTTGAACTTGAGAGAGATGATTTTATGGTATTTGGCAAAAGAAATTTCTAAGCAACAAAGCATTCAAGATGTGATCTGACTTTTTCTAAAAGCGTACAGTCATATGTGTTCACAAGGAGATGATCTGAAATTGGAGCTTGTATTTGAAAGGAAAGCAGAGGATTCTCCTATGCTATTCTCATGACAGTCAGTGAGTTCTCATGAGATCTGATGGTTTAAAAGTGTGACACTTCCCACCTTGTTCTCCCTCTCTCCTGCCTCCATGTAAGATGTGCCTTGCTTCCCTTTTGCCTTCTGCTATGATTGTAAGTTTCTTGAGGCCACCCCAGCCATGTGGAACTGTGAGTCAATTAAGCCTTTTTCCTTTAGAAATTACTCAGTCTCAGGTGGTTCTTTATAGCAGTGTGAAAATGTACTAATACAGTGTTGCACTATTGTGTTCTTGTATGGCATGATAGCAGAAAGATGTGTAAAGCCACTCTGATATTTCTTCCTCATAAGCAACTCACTTTTCAATTTACATATGTCAAACGATTGTTTTCTAAGCTGTGGCTTAGTATCAACATATACTTAAGTCTTTTTTTTAATGCATGCCCTATGATCTATAGATTCATTTCAGGAGAAATGTCAGTTAGTATTTCTTTAAATGGTTTTAAAGGACACCAATTGCTCTGATGTTGGATTGTCTTTGACCTTCATTTCCTCTTGATTGATTTTATTCATTTTTGCCTATTTCCTCCATTCTCTACTTTTATTGTAATTATCTTTTTTTCAGAGAAATAATAAAAATTTAGTTCTATTTTTAAGGTACACTTTCTAATCAATATATGGGTTTGTAACAATGCCATTGTAGTTCTTGATACTTTCCCCTATTTCAATAATATTTCTTTAATGTCACTCTGTTATTATAATCTCATTTTTGAATATTTTTCCCCTAAAATTTATCTGTTCTTTGAATTCTTCTGTAACATAAAGACATCTTTGAGTTTTTCTTATAGTGTTTGGATGATATTGTTTTTTTCAGACTGAGATCTTCATCTACCTTTTCCTTAATATTTTTCTCCTTTTATATTTTTATTATAAAATATTTGTGTGTTTGCAGTGATATTTCTTTATAACTTGTTCTCTCAGACATTCTGTATGCTTTATTTACTTTGAGTCATCTCTCTTTGACTTACTTACTCATTTTAAGATCTTTAACATGCAATTTGAGGAATAAATGTTGCCTTCTAAATAATTCACTCAAATCTGAAGGTATACAATTAGGAGGCGACAGTGATTATCTGGAATTTTGTGTACTCTTTGCTGGAAGACTTGAATTTTACTTGTCCTTTTCAGATTTTTTTTTTAAATGCTAAGTTTAGAGCAGCTAATGTTATGGGTCGAATTGTATCTCCCCCAAAAGATGTTGAAGTCCTAAGCTTCAATACCTGTGCGTGTGAACTTATGTAAAAATAGGGTCTATGCAGATGATTAAAATGAGGCAATTAGGTGGGTCCTAATCCAATGAAAACTGTGTCCTTATTAAAAGGAAAAGTTTGACATAGAAACAGACATGCAAGTAGTAAGAATGCCATGTGAAGATGAAAGCAGAGATCAAGGAGATGAGTTTTAACGAGTAAAGAAATGCCAAAGGTTTTCAACAAACCACCAGAAACTGGCAGAGAGGAATGGGACAGGTTCTCCCTCACAGCCTGCAGGAGAAACCAACCCTGCCCACACCTTGATCTCAGACTTCTGTCCTCCAGAACTGTGAAACAATACAGTTGTTTAAGCTACCCAGTTTGTGGTACTTAGTTTCAGCCATCATAGGAATCTAATACATCTATTTAGGAGTGTTTCTTTTTCTTACAGGGAAAAAGGAAATTCAGCTTTGGTCCATTCTTTCAGTTTAACCCGGAGGCCTAATATTTAGAGGAAAAAAAAGCTTTTAAAAGAGGGAGGGGAAAAAGGATAATCAAATAATGAAAGAAAATTCAAATTAAGAGGAGACGGGTAATTCTTGGGTCGAGATAGAAAACTTTACCTTGAGTTTCTTCTTTACTTCTTACCTTATTTTTAAGATTTCAATTACTTAATTTATTCTCAAATGCTCTTAATCTTAGTGATATATAAATCATAGAAACCTTTTTATTCTATAGATTCAACTCAAAATCTTTATCTGGATTCCTGGTTTGCTGTAGAATACTCTTGGAAGACTAGATGACCATGTGGTATTGAATATAGCAAGTCTTGTCACACGGATTCCCTGAGCTCAGGGAGTGGATCCCTGATATGGATTCCTGGTTGGATGTAGAATGCTCTTGAAAGGATAGATGACTATGTAGTATTGAACATAGTAAGTCTTATGCCAGGGATGCCCTGAGCTCAGGGAGGAGATCCCTGATACAGATGGCCTCTGTGCAGGTGTACCTTCTTTTCAATATCATTGGTACCAAGTTGATATTGATTAAAAGGAAGAATGCAGGAAACAAAGCATTCAGTATTTTCCCACCTAGCCTTTGGATAATGTGTCTTATTACCGTATATCACTATCACACGTTTCTTAGATCTAGGAACAAGACTTCCTCTGGCAAGATAAAAGGGAACTTTCTAGGAGCAGAGTCAAACATGTCACTTTTAATTATAAAAATAATGGCAGTTCTAGAAGAATTATAGGCTGGTTTAAAAATAAACGGATGATTTTTCAAATGTTTCTCATGTTTCCTTTATCTTCCGAAGCAATAGTGACTAGTGATAACTATTTATCTCTGTATAACAGTTATTTGCCTGCAAAAATCCAAGCTAAAAGGATCAAGCTACTTTTACTTCACTTTTATCCAAATTGGAGATAAAGAAATAAAGGAAAGAAATTGATACGATACTAGAATAGAAGAAGAACTGAAATTCTCAGGCTTCTCAGTGAAAATTTCCTGATTTCAAATTGCAATTCCACTTGTTCTTTTTTTCTAATTGCCTACATAGTTAAGAATAATAATTTTTCTTAGCATTCCCCAACAATCAAAGAAGAGTCACTACTTAATCTTAGTAGAATTGTATTGCACCAAACCAAATAGACAAAAGAACTTAATTACTATGAATAAAACTTTGGCAGTGCCTCTTCATTATAATTGGTATCAAACTAATTAATGTCATTTGAATAAATTGATACTCACATATTACAGAAAATTTTGTTTAGAGAATATTTCTATTTTGTTATTACTTGGAATTAAGTTATCTGTAGCTTCTGTTTGCACATTAGTCTGTGTAGGGCAATGATCTTTAGGGGCTAAGACCACTTATTAATATAACCTCTGGCCCTGGCAGCATAGGTTTTAATTATGAAGGTGTAGCATTTTGGATGTGTTTAAGCATGCACAGAGCAACAGAAAACTCAACTAACAGTACATTAAACAAATATAAGTTTTTTATTTAATTATGAAAAGACTGGAGGTAGTTTTCCTTTTATTATTGGCTGTCTGAGGGACAGAGTGGTGATGTGAAGCATGATGGCCTTTTTTTTTGTTCAGAATGCGAGGGAAATGCAGAAACAAGTATTTGGCTAATTTTGTAAAGGGAGGCAGGGAGACAGGATTTGGGAATGCTTACTGAATCAGTTATTCCTCAGGAAATAAGATGACAACAACATGTTTTACATGTCTTTGCTTTTATTTTAGCAAGTTTCCTGCATTTATTAGCAAGCTTCTATTGAATAATAAATATTTATTTGTTTGATTATCCTCCTTACATTTAGGATGTTCAAAGATCTGAGGTTTTTCTACTTAGATTATAATCCAAACTGACTCCCTGGTCAACTCATTTTAGATTATTCTAACATTTCTATTTGAAAAAAAACTTTTGTAAAATATTTGCTGACTCTGAAAGTTGGTGTTTTACTTGAGTTAGTCAAAATAGACTTAGAAAATTCAATAAAAAATATGGTGGTCATATACTCAAATCTGATCTATATTCTGATCCTTTTCACATGAATATTTTTGTAATTAAAAACAAAACATCAGGGACAGCAACAGCAAAGCCAGGATTAGTAAGAAAGGAGAGAATCTAAGTTATTCAAGAACTCCGAACTAATTTTAAAACTCAACAGTGACTCCTGAGGATTTCCCTCAGGAGAGCCAAGTTATTAGACCTTGTGGGTTAAACTAACAACAGGAAACCCAACATGAAGAGATTGAAGTTAGTATTTATATAAGCTTTGAACCGTTGGGGCCCCTTAGGTTAAAAAGCTATGTAATATTAATGGGAAAATTTGTTTCGATCGTTGTTTCCCATAGAATGGGAGCATGTTGAATTTGCTTATAAATATTTACTGAAAATATTTTCAAATATCAGATTTACTTGGGGAGTAAATTGTGGAAGGCACTCAAGGTGCTCAGAATGTCAGGATGTTTTTAAAATCATAGTAATAAAAAGAAAGAAAAAAGATTAACGTTGTTAAAGAAGCAATTACATTAACTTGAGAGGAAGAAGGAAACCTCCTGGACTTGAGTCCTGCTGAGTCTCGCAGAGGGTTCTTTTTAACACTAAATCTCCACAGAATCTGTAGCCTGTAGGTGATTTAGACAGAAGAATACACTAAGCGCCAGCATTTGGACATGTTTTTGGAAACGTTGCAGCATGAAGTAAAGTGTTTGCTAAAGATAGCAGAAATGAATGGCATCAACACTTTACATGATTTTCTTCATATGTGCATAAAACAAAACTAAACGAAACAAAAAAATGTATTTCCAGCAAGCAGGCACAGAGCATAGCAGGAAGAACGGATGTTTGAAGGCAACAAAAAGCAAAGCCTTTCACAAAAAAAGGAAAACAGAAATTTTCAAAGATAGGATATGCTATATGACCTACACCTGCCCTTGCCACCCACCTTACTCATTTTTTCCCCCTGAGAAACAAGGTCCACACTCCAGAGAAAACTTAACAGTCTGATTTGTGAGTCAGAACACCTTGTTTCCTGTCCTTAGCATGGCCACACACCTTCCCAGAGCCTCATTTCCTTATCTACACAGTGCCTTGGGGCACTCTTGTTTGTTTTAATTTTTAAAAAATTAATTGACATGTAATAATTGTACACATTTATGGACTACCTAGTGATGTTTCTGTCTGTATAATATATAGTTATTAGATCATGGTAATTCATACACATATCATCCCAAATATTTATTATTTCTTTGTACTGGGAACATTCAGTATCCTCCTTCTAGCTATTTGAAATATTATTGTTAGCTATAGTCATCCTACAGTGCTATAGTGCTACCCTCCTATGTAGCTGTGATTTTGTATCCTTTAACAAATCTCTCCCTATGGCCCCTTTCCCCTATCCTTCACAGCCTCTATTATCTTCTGTTCTACGTTTTACTTCTATGAGATCAACTTTTTTTAGTTTTCATATATGACTGAGAACATACAGTGTTTAACTTTCTGTTCTTGGCTCATTTCACTTAATATAATGTTCTCTAGTTCCACCCATGTTGCTGCCAATGAAAAAAATTTCATTCTTTTTATGGTTGAATAGTATTCCATTATATATGTGTGTATATACATACATATAATGAATGTATGTATGTATATATGTATGTATATACAGATACTGGATGAGGGTAAAAGGGAACTCAAATATAATGTATGAGTTCCCCATATATGTATGTATACATACACATATATGTATGTATATACACACATACATGGAATACTATGGCTGCAATAAACATGGCGGTGCAGATGTCTCTTAGATATACTGATTTTCTTTTCTTTGGATAAATGCCCAGTAGTGGGATTGCTGGATTATATGGTAGTCTTATTTGTAGTTCTCTGAAGAACCTCCATACTGTTCTCCAAAGTGGTTGTACTAGTTTACGTTCCCACCAACATTGCCTATGAGTTCCCTTTCATCCACATCCAGCATTTGTAATTTTTTGTCATTTTGCTTAAAACCATCCTAACTGAGGTACAATGATACCTCATGGTGGTTTTGATTTATATTTCCCTGATGATTGGTGATAGTGAACATTTTTTATATATTTGTTGGCTGTTTGTATGCCTTTCGATAAGTGTCTGTTCAGCTCATTTGCTCATTTTTAATTGAATTATTTGTTTTTTTGTTGTTTGAGTTCCCGGTATATTCTGGATATAAATTCCATTCGATTGAGCATGCAAATATTTTCTCCCATTCTGTAGGATGTCTTTTGATCAACTTTGTTAATTGTTTTCTTTGAGATGCAGAAGCTTTTTAGTTTGATATAATCCCATTTGTTTATTTTTGCATTTGTTGCCTGTGCTTTTGAAGTTTTATTTATAAAGTTCTTTCCCAAACCAATGTCTTAAAGCATTTCTCCTGTTTTCTACTAGTAGCTTGGCAGTTTCAGGTCTTACATTTAGGTATTTGATCCATTTTGAGTTGATTTTTATGTAGGGTAAGAGGTGAAGATCAAATTTTATTTGTCCAAATAAGGATATCCAGTTTTCCCAGTACCATTTGCTGAAGAGATCTTCCTTTTCCAGGGAATGTTCTTGGAATCTTTCAGAAAAATTACTTGACTGTATATATGTGGATTAATTTCTGGGTTCTATATGTTTTTTAATTTGTCCATGTGCCCATTTTTATGCAGTACCATGTTCTTTTGTTTACTACAGGTTTGCAGAATATTTTGAAGTCTGATACTGCGTTGCCTTTAGCTTTGTTCTTTTTGTTCGTGATAACTTTGGCTATTCAGGGTTTTTGTGTGTGTTGTGATTTCAGGGTGATTTTGTACTTCCATACAAATTTTAAGATTTCTTTCTATTGCCGGGCGCGGTGGCTCAAGCCTGTAATCCCAGCACTTTGGGAGGCCGAGAAAGGAGGATCACGAGGTCAGGAGTTCGAGAACATCCTGGCTAACCCGGTGAAACCCCCTCTCTACTCAAAAATACAAAAAACTAGCCGGGCGAGGTGGCGGGCGCCTGTAGTCCCAGCTACTCGGGAGGCTGAGGCGGGAGGATGGCGTAAACCCGGGAGGCGGAGCTTGCAGTGAGCTGAGATCCGGCTACTGCACTCCAGCCTGGGCCACAGAGCGAGACTCTGTCTCAAAAAAAAAAAAAAAAAAAAAAAAAAAGATTTCTTTCTATTTATGTGAAGAATGTAACTGGTATTTTCATAGGGATTACACTGAATCTGTAGATTGCTTTGAGTAGTATTGTCATAGTAACATTGTTGTTTCTTTTGATTTATGAGCCTGGGCTGTCTTTCTGTTTGCTTGTATCCTCTTTAATTTCTTTCATCAGTGTTTTGTTGTTTTCCTCGAGATCTAAAACTTCCCTGTAGTTTTCCAAGAGACGTGTCGTTCACTTCCATGGCTAAATTCATTCCGATGTGGGATTTTTTTTTGTAGTTATTATAAATTTATTGGATAATCTTTTTGATTTCTTTTTCAGAGAGTTTGTTGTTTGTGTCTAGAAGCTCTACTGATTTTTATGTTGATTTTGTACTCTGCAACTTTATTTATTTGTTTATCAGTTCTAAGAGTTTTTTGGTAGAGTCTTTAAGTTTCTGTATGTATAAGATCATCTATGATTTTGTGCAGGCTGAACAGGGTATGAGAGAGAGCTAAAAGTACTCTAGTCTATCAACCCGGGTTCATCCTTTTCTATAAGTAACAGTGTTTTACCACAATGACCCCAATGAATTCATGACTCATTTCTCCTATCAAAATGACAGGCTTGCTATTGGTCACCCTGTAGAAATTGGTTTTAGCCACTTGTGAAATGATAAAGATGTGTTTAAATTGGAAAAAGGTGCTACATGCATTTGACCGATTGTAATCTGGACAAAGAGGAAGAAAAGTAAAGTGTGAACCTTTATGTCTCCATAGTGCATGCAGATTCCAAGCAAAACTGAATCACATGTAAACCTGGTTTTGGCATTAGTTCATGCCTCTTCTCAGTGCATCGCTTTTGTTCTGCCCCGTTGTCCTAAAGCTATCTACTGATTGTTAGGGAGCTCCAAATTGCCTGGTCTATCTGCTGGCTGTGCTCTTTTCTTTTCCTTTTTTTTTTCACTCTTTTTTAAAATTATTATATCTTAAGTTCTAGGGTACGTGTGCACAACGTGAAGGTTTGTTACATATGTATATGTGTGCCATGTTGGTGTGCTGCACCCATTAACCTGTCATTTACATTAGGTATATCTCCTAATGCTATCCCTCCCCCCTCCTCCCACCCCATGACAGGCCCCTGTATGTGATGTTCCCCTTCCTGTGTCCAAGTGTTCTCATTGTTCAATTCCTACCTATGAGTGAGAACATGCGGTGTTTGGTTTTTTGTCCTGGCGGTAGTTTGCTGAGAATGATAGTGTCCAGCTTCATCCATGTCCCTACAAAGGACATGAACTCATCCTTTTTTATGGCTGCATAGTATTCCATGGTGTATATGTGCCACATTTTCTTAATCCAGTCTGTCATCGATGGACATTTGGGTTGGTTCCAAGTCTTTGCTATTGTGAATAGTGCCACAATAAACATAATGTGCATGTGTCTTTAAGCAGCACGATTTATAATCCTTTTGGTATATACCCACTAATTTCTGACCAACCTGGCCCCAGTTTCTCATCCCCAAAGTTGCCCATATTGAGAGATATCTTTTTTTTTTTTTTTTGGTAACAAAGGTTAGTGTTTACAATGGTGATGTGTTGAATGGTGAATCTACTTGCATTAGTGTTATTTTAGGTTACTTGCCTATTTGAGTATTTTTAATATCCTGTCATTTTAGTAACTCCTGGTTTATTTATTATTTTATTTTTTTAAATTTTAAGCTCAGGGGTATATAAACAGGGTGTGCAGGTTTGTTACATAGGTCAACGTGTACCATGGTGATTTGCTGTATAGATCATCCCATCACCTAGTTAGTAAGCCCAGCAACTGCTAGCTATTCTCCCTGATGCTCTCCCTCCCTGTCCCAACCCTCTGACTGACTCCAGTATGTATTCCCCACCTCCTTGTGTCCATGTGTTCTCATCATTCAGCTACCACTTATAAGTGAGAAAATGTGGTATTTGGTCTGTTGCTGCATTAGTTTGCTGAGGATAATGACCTCCAGCTCTGTCCATGTTCCTGCAAAGGACATGACCTCATTCCTTTTTATGGCGGCATAGTATTCCATGGTGTATATGTATATTTTCTTTATCCAGTCTATCATTGATGGGCATTTGGGTTGATTCTATGTCTTTGCTATTGTGAATAGTGCTACAATGAATACACGTGTGCATGTATCTTTATAATAGAAATATTTGTATTCCTTTGGGTATATACCCAGTAATGGGATTGCTGGATCACATGGTATTTCTGCCTCTAGGTCTTTCAGGAATAGCCACACTGTCTTCCATAATGGTTGAGCTAATTTACACTCTCATCAACAGTGTAAAGGTGTTCCTTTTTATCCACAACCTCACCAGCAACTGTTATTTTTTTACTTTTTAATAATAGCCATTCTGATTGGTGTGAGATGGTATCTCATCATAGTTTTGATTTTCATTTCACCAATGATCCCTGCTTTGTTTTAAAAGATATTTCAGATTTGGTTCCCAAGAAGAGAGTTTGAGACAAAGGCTTGTTTTCAAGTAGTTCATTTGGAAATGAGAGAGAATGGAGAGTGGAAGAGAGAAAGAAAAAGTCAATACGAGAATGTTTTAATTATCTACTACAGGTGGCTGGGAATTAATCCAATGTCATTGTCTGAGGAGATGTATGAAATGTGCCTCCAACCTGTCCCTCCAGGGGACAAGGTAGAAAGAATTGATCCATTAGCTCCTGGTCCAACTGGTCAAGAATGGGTTAATTTGCATTAGCTCTGCAGCCTTCCCAGTTGTGTTTGCCTGAGTACTAAGAACGTCCTGCAATAACAAAGATGCCCCACAACAAAAGCAGAGCACTGGGATAAATTTGAGTGAGGTGCTGACAAGATGCACCTGCATGAAACAGTGATGGTTCCGTGAACTGGTTTTTGCAGGAGTAGCTGGAGTAAGAAGTGGAACAAATCTGAAGTAGTACATAAGAGGTTTTGAATACACTAGACAAAGCCAGTTCTGATACCCTGAGCCGGCAGGGCAGTCTCTTCTTAAGGTACACGGTGTAGGGCTGGATAAAACATTTTCCCAAGGGAGGAATAACTGAATAGCAAAGTCAGAATATCTCTTCCTTCCACTCTGCTTCATTACAAGAGAGCCCTGGGTGATAAATGAGCCTCCTTGGCCATACTTTATTCTTAGATGAAGCATGTTCTGAAATGTCACCAACTGTTCAATAAAATAAATAAAGGCAAAAGTGTTACATGATCTATAATAAAATCTAAATTGCAGGAAAGGTCACAGATTAAAATATTTTGGTTTCTTCATTTTTCATGGTTTTGTCAAAGAAAGGCTCTATGAAACACTTTAAGAAAAGTAAAAATTGCTTTAAAATAAACCAGAGTATTTAAGTGGCTAAAGAGTGAGTTCAGAAATCTGAGTCCATGGAATTTTGATGTCAAAAAAGTAGAAAGTTAAAGATTTCTTAGCCTCATCAAGCTACATATTCCCAGTTCTCCTCCTTCTTTAGCTTTGCCTGCTTTGTTCTCCATTTCTTCTTAGCCTTCCATTCTAACCTGATCTCCATCTTTTATTCAAGACTCCACCTTAAGCATTTTCTCCTACATTAAGCCATACCTGAATTTGTCAACTTGCATAAGCTTCTACCTTTCTTCAACCTTATTGGCTGCAAAATAGTTTGCTAAGGTTTCCAAACTGCTGCTCCACAGACTGAACAGACAGAATATTTAATAGCACACCTCAGTTTGCTTCACTTCTCTTTCATTGATGGCAAATCTTCTCATCTTTACTTCATTACCACTGTATACTTTATATGAAGTATTGTATAGGTTGGAAGCACCAGTCAACCTTTGAAAAACTGAGCATTCATTTATTCAGTCACTCATTCAACAAAAATATATTGAGCACTTACTCCATAGCAGGTGCTTGGGCTGGGGGCCATATGGATAAAACTGATTAAAGTGTATTAGTCTGTTCTCATGTTGCTAATAAGAACATACCCATGACCGGATAATTTATAAAGGAAAGAGATTTGATTGACTAACAGTTTCACATGACTGGGGAGGTTTCACAATCATGGTGGATGGTGAATGACGAGCAAAGTTGCATCTTACCACGGCGGCAGGCAAGAGAGCATGTGCAGGGGAACTGCCCTTTATAAAACCATCAGATCTCGTGAGACTTATTCACTATCATGAGAACAGCACAAGAAAGACCCGACCTTATTATTCAATTACTTCCCAGCAGGTCCCTCCCATGACACATGGGCATTATGGGAGCTACAATTCAAGATGAGATTTGGGTGGGGACACAGCCAGACCATATGACAAAGCATGCAATTTGACAGTCAAATTCAAAAATTGAAGCTGAATGATGTCCTGAAAAGGAAACTGGGAGCTGAGGCAGAGAATAACAGAGGTGGACTATATATCAAGTGTTTTCTGGGAAAGTGACATTTGAACTCAGTCCTAAATGATAAAAAGAACCTATATTCAAGGAATGGGGTTATGCGAGTAGAGTATTTTATAGGAAGAGGGCAGAACATGGGAAATGCCCCTGTATTGGGTGAGCATATAAAGGGGAGGGAGAGTGCTTGATAAGAGGTTGGAGGGGTAAGCAGGGCTACCGCCTGCTGGGTGAGGGTGTGACTTTTTTATAAGTGTAAGGAAAATTCCATGAAGAAACTTATGCAGAGACATGGTATACCTATATTTGTTGTAAAAGGATTGGTGTGACAGTTGGGTTGGAGAGGGCAGAGATGGAAATGAAGGGACCAGTTAAAAGGGTACGGTTCAAGCAAGTGATGATTGGTGGCCTTCAATAGGAAAGAAGAGGATAGACCCAATATGTATTTTAAAGACAAATTGTCATATCCTGAATAAAAATAAATAAAAGTATTTTTGTTAGTATATACTGCCCTAAGTATAATACTTTTTGTGTGTGTTGTCTTCTCTCATTCACCAAATTACTAGCTCTTCACAGTAAGGTCAATTTCTTATATATTATATTCTATGTTTTCCTCAAATTTCTGAGAATGAGATAGATGTTCAAAAATGTTTGTTATTTTGTCGATTTTATATTAAATAGACTATGACGTATTTTGTTGAAATCATATTAGATGCCAGAGCAAAATGTCTTGAGTAATTTCAAGTCCCTCTGATGTAGTTTTTATTATTTTGTTACTTGATGAACGGATGCTAAAAAAAAAAAAAGAATGTTGACTTTGTGGGTGTTTCATAAAAATGGGAAATCTTTCTGCATGGTTTAGCATTGAGACTGCCAAATTCTTAAATGTGGTTTCCAACAGAACACAAACTTGGAACCTAAAATGCAGCACTGTGTGCCCTTGTATTTGTAACGGATCAAAGAATTCATTATCTATGTACATTCTGGATAAGTTTTACAAAAATAAAGTCAAAATTTACCCAAGAAAGTCCCAAGCTGAGGGCATACACCAGCCACTTTGTGGTAGACCACATTTTCCAGGAAAGTTCTGAAGGGGAAAGTGTCATCTGCGCACTTTCCTTTCACATGCCTTCGCACTTAGTGGCATTCCTTTTCTCTTTATGTACCAAAATTTACTCTCAGGTATAAGGCCAGTAAATTTATTCACACATGGCATAAAAGCACTGAAAGAAATTCTTGAAGTAATGTATTTTCCAGGAATATTTGGTACCCAAACTATTTCTGTAGAGTAATTATCAGGTTTGTAAGGGGTTAAAGGAATAGTGCTTTTCCCATGGAAATCTCCCTGGAAGGGCAAATGATGACTCTGCCTACTCCTCTGATTTACATGAGTTCTGGGGAGTGTCAGAAATCAAAAACTCCAGAATAGATTTGGCTGAGGACAAGTTAGGAGGATCCTGGCATCCCACATATCCAGGAGCTTCCTTCAAATTCAGAGGTCCCCTATTGCCAGCATCCCTCCATCTGTAGCATATAAAGAACTGCAGAAAAGTTAAACTGGCTTAAATCATGGGAGTGTTATTTAGCTCCCCCTCCTTGTAACTGGAAGACCTAGATGTGAAAGGGAGGTTATTCTCTTCTTGTATTTTGTCAGGTTTATCATTTATGCTGTCTAATATCTGGAAGACAGTAAATGTTTGGAAGTGTCAAATGACAGCTACAAGACACTTTGGGATTAAAGACTCAGCGTGGGAATCAGGGTCCCAGCATTTATTCATGGTCCCACAACAGCATGAGTCTGCCTGTTGGTTCCAGGTTGGCCTGCATGGTTCTCTCCCTTTTGAGCAGCACATTGCTGTTCTGTCCTGTGATTCTCTGGTTCTGGTCCTAACTCTGATCTACTGGGACCTTTTTATATAATATTCTTTTTATTTATTTATTTATTTTTTTGAGACAGAGTCTCCCTCTGTTGCCCAGGCTGGAGTGCAGTGGTGCAATCTCGGCTCACTGTAAGCTCTGCCTCCCAGGTTCACACCATTCTCCTGTCTCAGCCTCCCTAGTAGCTGGGACATACAGGCGCCCACCACCACACCCGGCTAATTTTTTGCATTTTTTAGTAGAGATGGGGTTTCACTGTATTAGCCAGGATAGTCTCGATCTCCTGACCTCCTCTCCCTGCCTCGGCCTCCCAAAGTGCTGGGATTACAGGCATGAGCCACCGCGACCGGCCTATGTAATATTCTTGACATCATCTTTAAGGAACATAGTCCATGACACTAGCTGCCTCCTTTGCTTACCTCTTTCATAGTGACAAACCTTCGTATTTGAACAATTATCATCATCAGGAGCCCATTCTATACCCGTAGTGTCTGAACCTTTAGTAGTCCTCTCTTCTATACCTGTATACATCTAATAATGTGGAAGCTCTTTGCAAAACTCCTGGTCATATGAAATTCCTTTTTATCATAACAAATGTGCAATTTCCATTTACAGCCATTCATACTTGTTCTACCCTCAGAGCTACATGAGGCCAATATCCCTTTTACTTATTGAAAGCCTGTCAAATATTTGGGGTCAGCCACACTGTCTTCATTAATTTGTCTTCGCTAAACTCAGTGGCTCCAACTATTTCAACCACTGGTGTTAAGAAAGGTTTTATGACTTTTTGCCATGCTGTATGCTTTCCCAATGACTTTAGCTTTTCAAACTTTTCTTTCAATATGTGATGTGCCCAACAGAACACCATAACTCAAAGTTCACCCTAAATAGCATCGAAATGGCAAAGCCTTCTCCTTCACAGTAGGTCTTATTCATGTTCTGGTGGCCCTTTCTTATTTCTCTGATCATTTCTCAAGTGCTGATATTTATTTTCGATGATTTGACTTAAAACCTCTTAGTTTTCAATGTGTTCCTGCCAAGCTCTTCTCATACTCTTGAATTATTATGATTTATTTTGTGAGTGTAACGTTTAATTTTATTTATCTCTATTTAAAAAGAATTTCTACTTTACAGTCACCTTTTCCCCTTTTTCTTCTCTTTTTTTTTTTCAATACATCTGCTATGTATGTCAGTCACTGGGCTTGTCAGCAGAGCAGTAAGAAGACAATGTTGAATTCAGTATCAAGGGGCCAAATTTTCAGTGCTTATAATGTAAGGGAGACTAAAAGAAGTCACTATTTTGTGAATTACAAATTTTTATAATGAGGATTCTAAAGGGACAACTAAGGCCAACTAAGGAGGTAGGACAAGGGGAACTTTCTGGACTAAGTGGCACCTGAGATAAGGAGTTAGCAATATAAAGGAGAAGAGGAGTAATTTAAGCAGAGAGACTTATTATATAAAATTCTAGACATGAAAATGAGCATGGTGTTTTCTAAGACTTACAGAGAAGAATAGGTGGGGCTTTTATATGGAGTAAGAGGTGAACCTTAAGGAGAAATGATTCTAGGAATATAAAGAGTTTCCAAATCATGAAGAAATTTGTATTAAAACCAGGAAGGAATTGGTGGCACCTGAAGAGTTTGATGGGAGGGAGTGATGTGATTATCCTTGTATTATAGAAAAATCACTTTGGCTGCCATGTGGAAAATAATTTTTCTGTCTCAAAATAGGGAAATATGATACAAAACTATGGCAAGCATTTAGGTAAAAGATTATGGAGGCCTAAACTAGGGAATTGTTAGAAGGTATGTTTAAAGGACATAAAAAATGTAAGAATATTTATTATGAAGACATGTTTGTTATGTTAGATGAAATTTGACCAATAGAACTGATGATAGACTCAGGCAGTGGTGTGTTGGTAGATAAGTAAAGAATGATAATTAGCCCTAGCTCAGAAAAGCATATTGGTTGACTTATCCACTGAAAGAAGAATTAGGACTGGAATAGAATAAGAACAAGGGATTCATTTTGGCCATGTTAGATTTATATTCCTAAGGGTCATTCAAATGTGGATGTTTAATAAGCAGTTACTTATATGAGTTTGGAAGTTAGTTACCTGTCCTTGGATGTAAAGAAAATAAATCTGTAAGTCGTGTAGTCCACTGGCTGTAAAGGGGAGATAAGATATAGGATGGAAGCAGAAAGTGTATTTTTTTAAGGTAGAAAAGATAAGAGCAGGTTTAAATGATAAGGGGAAAATGTGCTTGTAGATAGAGGAGACTGGACAGATACAAAATAAAACAAAGTGTCTCTAAAAGCAATTTCATTCTCTGATGCTTCCAAAAATGGCAAAGTAGATTTTGCTTGTCATTCTAGTGACTACTTTCTCCCCATTTTCATATTTTTAAACAGTTTCAGTGTTAAAAATAATGCTTTATTTTTGGAAACTGTCTTTTTCTTCATCCATTTATTTATTCCACCAATATTTACAAATGCTGACTAAATATTATAGATACTTGGCCAAGTACTTGAAATAGGTGAATAAGACATAGTCCTAGCCTTCAAAAAGGCAAGAATGTATATAGAAAAGATATGAATAATCACTCTCTTTGGTGCTTGCTTTGCCTTCTGATGCTTCAATGGATAAAGTTAATTCACTTGAAAATAGTTCTTCAATAGTTGAAGATACTTACTGTACTCCCATTTGTTTCTTCAAGCAGTGATGCAAAACCTGATGATACTCAAAATGGAAAACAAATCTTTTATTATTATGGTAGCTATTTATAGTGTGAGCTCTTAAAATGTGATAGAAGAATGAAAAACAATACTCTTATTCATGATCTGATAAGTATAGAATAATTGATCTAGACACAATTAATCCTGTATCATGTTAAAATGGCACAAGTTCTTTTTTGGCAAGTGAATTTTGTTGTTTGCAAATAATGAGATTTCAGTCAGTTATTCTTGGATTTTATGTCCACCTGTTAAGCCAATACTCCCCAATTCTGGTTATATGCAGTTGATAATTTGCAATGAAAATATATGACTTCTCACCTATTCATTTGACATCTCATCCCAGTTTATATCATTGTTCCAAATTAGATTAATCTTTAAAAATTTCATTATGTTATTAAATGTATTGCCAGACATTTCAAGCTTTCCTTGGAAAATTTGTTAATTTGTTTTAATATCAAAATTACCTACTAAGACATCAAACAACAAAGACTAAATATAAGTATGTGTTGCATGTCACTTGAAAATTATTTAGCCTGCTGTCAATAGATTATATAATGTGCTCTGGATTCTTTTGGTTTAACTATTTGGAAAGTGGCATAATAGCACTCATGTAAGTTACATTTTCAACATTTATACTAAGCATTATCATAAGAGACTTTTGAGGTTTCTGATAGAAATTCTAGACAGCCTGAGATTTAGAGGGAAAATGTTAACCACAGGTAAATAATCCACCATTTTTTAGTCAAAGGTTAACTTAATGGTATAAGGTCAGTGGGTCATAGAACTTCCATTGCCTTAACTAAAGAAACCAAAACCAAAAACAAAACAGAAGAAAAAAAATAAAACCACCTCAAAAGTTAGCAAAACAAAATATAAACAGTTTTCTCCAGACACATAAAGACTTATCCTACGCAAACTGTGATTTTTCTGACTTTGATTTTTCTGTCTTTGCTTTGAGATTTTAAATGTCAGCCAACAATCTTCTTGGCTTCTTTTTCTGGCATCAGCTCCCCTTGGCTATTTTCTAAAACCTCATGGAGACTGTTTGCTTCTCTATGCTACATAAAATTAGGAGTTGAATACAGCTAAAAGACTAAGAACGTTACCAATTAATATTCTGATTACAATGTAAAGTTTTAAGCCATAATCCACCTCTATATTTTAATAATATTTCTGCCATGATATATAAATATTGCTTATCATCGTGACTAAGTTAATTTTAAATAACTATGGTGAAGTTCTTTTAAAGTTACATTTTTTTTAATTTAAAGAAATAGACATACATTCAATATTGTGGAAAATTTAGAAAATAGAGAAAAGGGTAAAAATAAGCCACCTGTAATTGTTAACATTGTGATAAATAATCACATTTCAAATATTGTTTACAAAATATTGATCATGTATTACAAACTTACTTTTTTCACTTAGAAATACATCTTGAATTTTTTCACAGTTTCTTAGATTTTTTTCCCATCAAACAATGTTGAGGAGAATAGAATTTAATCATATGGATATACTGTAACATAGTTAATCCATGTTTTTATTTATATATATATTTATGTTTACTTTTCACTATCTTCATATATTATAGAATAAATCTTTGTGGCTGGGCACGGTGGCTCACGCCTGTAATCCCAGCACTTTGGGAGGCCAAGGCGGGCAGATCACAAGGTCAGGAGATCGAGACCATCCTGGCTAACACGGTGAAACCCCGTCTCTACTAAAAAATACAAAAAATTAGCTGGGCATGGTGGCGGGCGCCTGTAGTCCCAGCTACTCGGGAGGCTGAGGCAGGAGAATGGCGTGAACTTGGGAGGCGGAACTTGCAGTGAGCCGAGATCGCGCCACTGCACTCCAGCCTGGGCGACAGAGTGAGACTCCGTCTCAGAAAGAAAGAAAAAAAAGAATAAATCTTTGTATGTGCCTCTGATTATTTCATAGAATATATTTCTAGAAGTAGAATAACTAGGTCAAAGAAATCTACATTTTTATGATTGTGATAAACAGTTGTAAATCATCTCCACCGAGGTACCATTATCACCACCTATATGACTCTTTATCTGTATTATTTGTATTAATCTACTTATTTTGTAATTTATTTATCTATCCCTCTATCTTTCCATCAATCTATCTTATTTTATGAAGTATTTCAAAGTAAATTGCCAATGTCAGTATGCTTTCCCCTACTTCAGCACACATAATGTGTGCTCGAGGTCTGTTTACAGTTATGTCTTTTAATGTAAAAATGCACATATCATAAAAGTAATTTTTTTGTGCAGTTTTGATTAATGCATATGCCCATGTAACTGAAATTTCTTTGGTTTGCTATACCTTTACAAAGGCATTGCAAACATTCTCATTTCCCTTTTTGCTCTCTTTCAGTCCATTTTTCACATAGCAATTAAAGAAACTTTTTAACAATATGAATTCAGCTTTGTCATTCCCCGATATCAAAATCATTACCGTGGTCTACCAGACCCTGCATGACGGGACCTCAGCCTCCTCTCTGCCTTCTCTTGCCTAGCTTCCCTAGGTCTTCCTTCTTCCAGGACTTTTTGATCAGTTTATTTCCCCCTGCCTGGAGCACTATAGCTCCTTCTCTTGCTGAACTAACTTACTGACTTCATATATCTCTTCTTTAAGGAGGTCTTCCCTGACAGCTTCATATATCTGCCCCACTCCTCCCTCTCCACTGTTAGTCCCTTGGATTAGCCCTTGTTTTCTGTTCTTCAAGCACTTACTATAGTATACAATTAATATTCTTCATGATTTCTTGTTTCATGTGTTTCTCAACTACTAGACTGTGAACTTCACGATCCATGTTTGTGCACCACTTTCATATGCCCTGCTTTAGCACCAAGTTAGGTACAATACTACACTCAGCAAATTATACAATAAAGAATGATCTGTCAAATCCTTAAGTTTTGCTTTCTCAAACATAAGCTGCTGATAAACCCTCTAGTAAAATTTCTATTACCTCCTTGTTACATATGTTTAAGCAACATATCTTAAACATGACTAAAATATGCAAATATTTCAGAAGATACAAAATAAAGAGAAAGAATATTGTAAGTTACAGCTAACAAGAGGAAGAAATTTTCAGTCCCGATCTTTCCTTAGTGACATGATATTTTTCCATTTAATTTTGAACACATTTTCTGTCTCAGCTTCTACTTATATTTTTTCTTTCACTTTAATGTGAGAGATTTAACATATCCTTTACACATAATATTACTTCATCAACACTCTACAAGTTAAAGAAAAGACACGTGATATGCAAATATGAAGAACCTATTATGACAGATGTTATTAAGGAGGAAGTTATTGATTTTTCTTCCTGCTTCATAGCACTAGCTCAACAATGATGCCAAAGCTAAACCAACTCTTTAAATCTTTTATGATGTGTGAATAAAAATATTTTCAAATTACAAAGTTCCAACTGCATTTTACTTAGAGAAGTTTCTTTCCACCAGCCTTTTCTGTATGCTCTGACCATATGACTGTCAGAGTGGTGTTTTGAGATTTTAAATATGCGATAACGAATCACATTTCTATGCCTAATATTCTGACTCCTGGAGAAGAAGCTGCAAGAAGTACTAAATTGCTCTGTGGTAGAGATTAGTAAAGACGAAATTTCTTTTTGCCCATTCTATTCTGCTGAAAAGGAAGGAGTAGAGAGTTGGGGGTCATGATTCATTTTCTTATTTTTCACTCCTAAATGCAGTTCCAAAGTATTATTTTTCACCAGCACAGCAGGGTGGCAGGTCAATGGATGTGAGTTCAATTTGTAACAGCCTTGTCATGTCCCTGTGTCTTGAGTTTCACCCAATCCATGAAGAAACCCCATTCATCTTTTGAAAGAACTCAGACTCTTGTAATTCCCTCACAACATACGAGTTAAGAAAATAGATTTGGGATCAGAAAGGCTCAACGTATAGTCCCAGCTACACTATTAAGTACTTTGTGACTAGTAGAATTATAATTTTACTAAATCTCAAATGTATTAGCTGTAACAGTAAAATAATATTGACCTCTCAAAAGTGAATTCTAAATATTAAAACATGCGATATGTTTAAATTGCTTTCCAATTTACCTGAATGTTAGTCACTGTTGTTTTTGTTGATGTTGTTTTTATTCTCATTGCGTAGATTTTACATTTTTTCCTGGGATAAAAACAATATTATAAAGTTTTCCTAGATTGACCAAGAAAACAGCCAGATGAGTTTGAAAAGAGCAGTTCATATATTCAAATTAAAATTAATTTTATTCCTTGGTTAGACAGAATGTTAAACAGTTACATGACACGTATAGTAGTGACTCATGTGCTCATAAGTTGCTCTGTGGTGGATAACAAAAGATTTACAAAATGTTGACAGGCTAAAGGGATTGTGTTTTCTATTTCTTGCTTAGTATTATAATGTTCAGTATGTGCACTATTTTGACAAAGCTAAAATGGAATTCATAAAAACAGATTTTTCAAGTCTTCAGAGATCAACTAAACCACTTATCTCATTTCAAAGATGAAAAAATTCATTTAGTTAATCAAATAGATTACATTACTTGAGGGATCATATGCCTGATTAGCGTCAAAGACAGGTCTTCAGCTTGGTCCTTATGTTATATGAAAACACTGGCAACATTCAAGCCAAACACTGTTCTTCTAGTCTCCCAATTTGGAAGCCATCTTTGAATTTTATCTCTCTCCCATTTCTTATCGAATTAGTCAGGGTTCTCCTAGAGGGACAGAACTAATAAGATATATGTGTGCGTGTGTGTGTGTATATATATGTCTATATATATAGCTTAACATACTGCTGAGTACATAGTAGACTTTCAGTAAACACTTTCTGACTGAAAACTGATCGTCAGTACTTATTCTTAGAAGGGAATATATCATTCTCTATAAGAAGTTGTTGATTTTCTCAGAGATTTGTTGATTAAACACACACACATGCTCACACGTGCACACACACATATAATATATGTATATAATATATGTATATATATTATATATATATATATATATATGTATAGGGGAGTTTGAGTATTAACTTACATGATCACAAGGTCCCACAATAGGCTGTTTGTAAGCTGAGGAGCAAGGAGAGCCAGTCCAAGTCCTAAAACTGAAGAACTTGGAGTCCACATCCAGCACCAGAGAAAGATGTAGGCTGGGCGACTGAGTCCATCTCTCCTTTTAATGTTTTTCTGCCTGCTTATATTGGCTGGCAGCTGATTAGGTTGTGCCCCCAGATTAAGGGTGGATCTGCCTTCCCCAGCCCACTAACTCAAATGTTAATCTCCTTTGGCAACACCATTACAGACACACCCAAGATCAATGCTTTGTATACTTCAATCCAATCAAGTTGACACTCAACTCAATATTAACCGTCACACTTATTCATAGCCTAGCACCAACCCTGGCTGTTTATACCTTTGAAATGTCTATTAGCTCGATCTATTCCTCTCTGTTCATACCTAAATTGTTACAAAAGCCTCCTTGCTGATGCAAACATTTTATTCTCCTCAAATTTATCCTAACCATAATAACCAATATTTCTGCAATATGGCCTTCATAATGTCTCTTGAGTGTTCAAAGAAATTCAAAGGATTGTTGCTCATTATTTTACCGAAGTGATTGGATAGTTCTCTGCCCATATTTACATGTCTTTAGGTGGCTCTTCTCAACTTGTCTTATTTCTGATCTTGTCCATTTAGAAACTTTGCGTTTGGTTGTGTTGGTTTCCTTGCTACCTCCTGCATATGTCATCCTCATTTGCATTTCTGAGTCTTTATTTGCAAAATTTTCATAACCGTGTCTCCATCCCCATCCTAGTCAATTCATCTAGATCCTTTTTATCCTTCAAGGCTCAATTACATTATTTTCCTAATATTGTTTCTGACTACAACACATAGGTTTCTTTCTTCTCTGAACATTTATTGCTTGTGTATTGGCTGCATAGTTCAAAGTTGTCTTTCTATTATTTTATTCCCAGTAGTGTGCTCTTTAATAGTGGAAGAGGAGGTTGGTACAGCCCATCTTTAAACAACTTTACAGTTAGATAGAATGTTTAATTCAGAAGAGTGTTTGAGACCTCCATTTCACTTCACATATCCCAGTCCATAGAGGGAGAGGGAGACCTCTCTAGTCAATATATCTCCAGCTCTCCTCAGGTTGGAGTTCTTCAAACTGAAATTTAAGGTCATTCCCAATGACCACTACTCTGTGGTCATTAAATTAAAAAAAACCTCTGCGTTTGCTACTTAATGAACAGACACTGTTTGTCTTCTTTCTGTCCATGGTTTTTAAGTAACTTGAACATCTCCACTTGACTCAGTGGGCACGTCTTTTCCTCAACCTTTGGGACAACTTTGAACTAGTTACATCCATCTTGTTTCACCTCAGATAAGCCTGAGATTGGAGGAAGAAAACCTCTTGGATTTTGTAAGTAGGTAATATATAATAAACAAACATTGCACTTCTCTTTGTAAATTTTATTTTATTTTATGTTTTTTTTGAGATGGAGTCTGACTCTGTCACCCAGACTGGAGTACAGTGGCACGATCTTGGCTC
The DNA here is from genome assembly GCF_043159975.1 of Macaca nemestrina. NCBI lineage: Eukaryota > Metazoa > Chordata > Mammalia > Primates > Cercopithecidae > Macaca > Macaca nemestrina. Next base: position 141,262,958 of record NC_092130.1, on the reverse strand, counting down.
ACCACAACCTCTGCCTCCTGGGTTCAAGTGCTTCTCCTGCTTCAGCCTCATAAGTAGCTGGGACTACAGGTGCACAACACCACACCAGGTTAATTTTTGTATTTTTAATAAAGGTGGGGTTTCACCATGTTGACCAGGCTGGCCTTGAACTCCTGACCTCAAGTGATCCACCTGCCTTGGCCTCCCAAAATCCTGGGATTACAGTCGTGAACCATGGTACCTGGCCACATATCTCTTTTTATAGCTTCTGGATCTTTTTGTAGAAGAATTTCTTTCCCTCCCTCTATCCTGAGTGTCATCACCATATGCTTCTAGATGTCTACCTTTATTAGGGACATGTCAATCTTGAGGATGCAAAAGAAGTGAGCATGTGCCAGCCTGAAGAAAGGGAGGAGAGGAAAAAAATTACCTGGCATACCTCATGCTTTAGTGTTTTCTCTTTTTAAGTAGACAGTAAACTCCTGGAAGCAGGAACCTTTCCTCTGAATTCTTAGCATACTGCTGAATACATTGAAGACTTTCAGTAGACATTTTCTGACTGAAAACTGATAGTCAGGACTCATTCTTAGAAGGGAATTCATCATACTTTATGAGAAGTTGTTGATTTTCTCAGAGATTTGTTGATTAAACACACATACATGCTCATACGTACACACGCACACATACACACACACACACACGCAGGGTCATAATGAAATAATAGATCATGAAGCTCTGGCCAATAGAATAGGATCAAAGTAATATGTTTTTAAAGATCTTTCAGGGTTTAAAATGCCTCACCAATTATTTTCTTGTTTGTACTATCACTTTCCACATTTGTGGCTCCTATTTTATTGAGGCATAAAGATAATGTGAAAACTTCTTGAGAATTTTATAAAGTATTAAATCTTGGAAAGAAAGAAATTTCCACATGAAAATAGAGACTACCATAGGTCAAAAATAGCATCTCTCTAATAACAATGGTCGTGTTGGTAGGGTGGTAAATACCATGAAACCAAAAGGTTTAGGTGCTGCCTAAAGCATGCTAAGTTATCCTCACTCTCTAATTGAAATGTCATCTCTGTATAGGGACAACATACTAAGCTTTTCCATTTGTGATTCAGATTCCCCCGTTGCTAAGAAAAAAATTGTAAATGCTTTGTTTATTCTGAAGTAGAAGATTTCACTCTGGATGTCGAGTGCCCATAGTGTCTAAAGCATCCTTCTTTGCCATTTTCTTTCTTTTTTTTTTTTTTTTTTTTTTTTTTTTTGAGACGGAGTCTCGCTCTGTCGCCCAGGCTGAAGTGCAGTGGCCGGATCTCAGCTCACTGCAAGCTCCGCCTCCCGGGTTCACGCCATTCTCCTGCCTCAGCCTCCCGAGTAGCTAGGACTACAGGGGCCCGCCACCTTGCCCGGCTAGTTTTTTTTTTTTTTTTTTTTTTTGTATTTTTAGTAGAGAAGGGGTTTCACCGTGTTAGCCAGGATGGTCTTAATCATGTCTCTAGAAACAAGCAGCCGTGTGTTGTTGACACAACTGCTACTATAGAGACAGCACCAAACTCAATGGATCAGGATGTAAGAGCAGTTTTATAAGCTAATCTAAACTTAAGAGTCCAGGTTCTAACATGGCTTTGTGAATCGAGCATGATTTGTTTGGTCTGTCTCAGGTGCTATTATTATTTTATAGGTAAAGAAACGGAGGTTGTCCAAACCCATGCAGCAAATAAGCACTGCTGGTAGAACTCGATTATTGATATGTCTGGATCCAGAATCCCTGTTCCAGACCCGTCTACTCCATGCCCTCTTTGCATGGGAAGGCACAGACTCAGGATCATTACTCTGGCTCCCTCTGCTTTTCCAGAAAAGGTGAAGGATACCCTGAGGTATGTTTCCTAAGTTGGTTCCATTCTCCCATTATAATGGGGAGTTGGTCCCACTCTCCCAGAGTTCCATTATAACTCTGAATACAAGAGACAGAAGTCATAAGCAGGGGGCAGGATAAGAGAGAAGATAGAAAATAAGAGGAACTTGATTAGGTATGAAAGATGAGAGGGAAGAGGAATTTGATTAAATATTAACAGTGTAGGAAGAGGAGTTTCATTGGATATCAAAGATGGGGGAATTCTCCATTTTCCCCTTCGTGGGATTCTTTGCGAAAACTAGGCTCTGCAGGCAAAGGAAGAGGCCTCATAGAGAAAAGGGATCAAAGGAACCTGACTACAGTTTGACCAAGAAAGTTCTTGTCAATAATATACACTGTGATGTTTCTTTTTTGTTAGTTTTCTTTATCTCTTTTTGAGGAGGACAAAATGTAAGATACTGATACTGACTTAAAAACAGAAGGAGTATCACAATGGAGTTGCATGTGCTAGACATCTGGGCTTGAAGTTCTGAGACATATGCATTGTGATTAAAGTCTTAATACTATCTGAGCTGCATTTTCTTCCAAAGGAGACGCTCATACAGAGATAACTTCTTCCCTCCCTCCTCTTCAGTTCCTTCCTTGAACTTTTAAATAGAATGCCAAAAAGAGAAAGAATCCCAAAGATTATCTGCTCCAATCTGGTTTTATAGATGACAAGAAAGGTTTCAAAAAATGAAATAATTAAGGGAAAAAAAAAGCTAAAAAAGAGGTGTTTTGATTTTCCCGTGTTTGTCCCAGACATTTCTTTGTTCTACAATGCTGCATTCTTCCTGCTCTAGCAGGCAGAATTTGAAGATGTAAGACTTTTTCCTTTATTACCTTTTATTCTGAACATTATTTCAACAGCACTATTACCTTTATGAACGCTTTATTGGATAATATTTTTATTTTTAAATAGTATTACATTTGTTTTGCCCTTAATTTTAGTTTAATCCTGGATTTTCACTATTAAAACTACTAATGGCTCTTTGGGCTACTTTATGGAGTACAAACTTAAAATAATTTTGAATTTGCAAACCTGTAATATAAGATTATATTTAAAAATCTAAACTTTGGGGAAAATAAAAGAAAATAAACATTTTAAGAATAATTTAAATTTACCTTAGCTAAATTTTCAATGAAGTTACACATATTATTATATCTAACAATTACTTAGACTTCATAAGCTTTTAGATGTTTTTGTTGTTAGTAAATCAGAAAAAAATGAAGATATAAAATTACATTTTATAATCTCAGTGGCATAATCTGCAACTAGACTGCTAATATCCAATATCCAGTTTAAAAAAGGAAAACAATCTGATTTGACTCAAAAACAAATACAAGTAGCATTTGCCTCAACAAAAAAGGGTATATCAATTCAGAAAAAAATACTTTTATACTTTTAAAAAAAGTTTATTTTATTTTTTCCTAAATACCCCAAACTTGAAAAGAAAGATTTGAATATTTAACTTTGACCCTACAATTTCGTACCCATACAACCTCATCCTGCTTTAGTCACTTCTTATTTAGTTTTAATATTGTTTTTGATTCTTCATTCCAAATCTTGGTAAACTTCTTAAGATCAGCCAGATAATAAAGAACACCTTCAAAAGGGTCAGCGAGTCTTTTATAAACAAATATTTGGCAAATAGATGTGTATATTCATAAGGTTACCAGTTTTCCCCTAGGTTGAAATAGCAGCCTCAGCAGGATCGTGATATATGGAGGGGCTTGAAGAGGGGTGCTGGTTATTTCTGGAAAATTTTAATTTGCATCTGTGCAGTTAAAGTATGTTTATCATTTCCTCACTTTTCTCCACTCCTATTTCATCTTGCCTCTCCCTTTCAACTTACTGTCCTACTCTTTACACCCGCTTCCTTGAGAAAAGCACACATGGAGAGAGTGAGACCATTAGCAGGGAGCTTCATCCCTGCCCTGGTTCCTGTGCTGGCCTTGGCTCAAGCATGGGAAGGAGCCAGAATTCCAGGCAAGGCCCAGGATCAAACAAGGGCTCTCCCGTCTTGAAATCTGCCAATGGGGCTGTTCAGCAATAATTATGCTTGGTTCCCTTTGAATCAGGGGGATTGGACCTCATGAGCGTCTATAATTTTAAATCACACTCAAAAGATGTCCAAGGAAAATTTGAGACTTTAATAAATAATCATTATTTAAAATCAGTGTATACTTTGTTCTACTGCCAATACACAGAGCTAAGCTGGTTCCTTTGCTTACAACGGAGAGAAGAATATTCAGGCTCCACTCAAGCCTCATGCATGGCTAAGAAATTCGTGGTTGAAACTGGGGTCAAGTAGTAGACTTAGGAATTCAGTTCCTTCTAAAATTCTACATCTATCTGAATAGAACTTCAGGCTAAAGTCTTAAACTTCCACCATTACAGTAAAATCTACAAGTCTCAAGTTTCTAAGTCAAAGTGTAAGTCAATTGTTTCACTCACTGAATGCATTTTGCCTTTTTTTAAAAAAAATTGTACTTTAGGTTCACGGTACCTATACAGGTTTGTTATATAGGTAAACTACATGTCACGGGGGTTTGGTGTACAGATTATTTTGTCACCCAGGTAATAAGTGTAGAACTGGACAGGTATTTTTTCTGATCCCCTTTCTCCTCCCACCCTCAACCCTCAAGCAGGCCCTGGTGTTTGTTGTTCTTCTCTTTGTGTCCATGTATTTTCATTGTTTAACTTCCACTTATAAGTGAGAAATTATGGTATTTGGTTTTACTGTTCCTACATTAATTTGCTTAGTATAATGGCCTCCAGCTCCATCCATGTTGCTACAAAGGACATGATTTTGTTCTTTTTATGGCTGCATAATATTCCATGATATGTATGTACTATATTTTTTTATCCAGTCTACTGCTGATGGGCATTTAGGTTGATTCCATGTATTTGCTATTGTGAATAGTGCTGTAAAGAACATACAGATGCCTGTGTTTTTATGATAGAGTGATTTATATTCCTTTGGGTATATACCCAGTGATGGGATTGCTGGGTCAAATGCTAATTCTATTTTAAGTTCTTTGAGGAATTGCCACACTGTTTTCCACAATAGTTGAACTAATTTACACTCTCACCAGCAGTGTATAAGCGTTCCCTTTTTTCTGCAACCTTGCCAGGATCTGCTATTTGACTTTTAATATAATAGTCATTCTGATTTGTGTAAGATGGTATCTCATTGTGGTATTGACTTGCTTTCTTTAATGATTAGTGAGTTGAGCATTCTTTTATATACATGTTGACCACATGTGTGTCTTTTTTGAAAAGTTTCTGTTCAGGTCCTTTGCCCACTTCTTAATGGGGTTACTTGTTTTTGGCTTGTAAACTTATTTATGTTCCACACAGATTCTGGGATATTAGACCTTTGTAAGATGCATAGTTTGCAAATATTTTCTCCCATTATGTAGGTTGTCTATTCACTCTATTGACAGTTTATTTTGCGTGCAGAAGCTCTTTAGTTTAATTAGGTGTGACTTGTCAATTTTTGTTTTTGTTGCAATTGCCTTTGGAGTCTTCGTCGTGAAATCTTTGCCAGGGCCTATGTCCAGAATGCTCTTTCCCATTATCTTCCAGAATTTTTATAGTTTTCGGTTTTATGTTGAAGCATTTAATCCATCTTCAGTTTCTTTTTGCATATGGTGTAAGGAAGGGGTCCAGTTTCAATCTTCTGGATATGGCTAGTCAGTTATGCCAGCACCATTTAGTCAATAGGAATTCCTTTTGCCATTGCTTGTTTTTGTCAGCTTTTATGAAGATCAGATGGTTGTAGGTGTGCAGAATGATTTCTGCTTTCTGTATTCTGTTCCATTTGGTCTATGTGTCTGTTCTTGGACCAGTAACATGCTGTTTTTATTATTGTAGTCTTGTAGTGTAGTGTAGTTTGAAGTGATGCCTTCACTTCAAAAATGATGCCTCTAGTTTTGTTCTTTTTGCTTGGTATTGCCTTGGCTATCTGGGCTCTTTTTTTGTTCCATACGAATTTTTAAATCCTTTTTTTCTAATTCTGTAAAAAATGTCATTGGTAGTTTGATAAAAATCACATTGAATCTGTAAATAGCTTTGGGCAGTGTGGCCACTTTAATAATATTAACTTTTCCTATCCACGAACATGGAAGGATTTTCCATTTGTTTGTATCATCTCTGATTTTTTGAGTTGTGTTTTGTAATTCTTGTTGTAGAGATCTTTCCCATCTCTGGTTAGCTGTATTCCTAGGTATTTTATTCTTTTTGTGGTAATTGTGAATGGGATTGCATTCCTGATTTGGCTTTCGGCTTGGATGTTGCTGATGTATAGGAATGCTACTGATATTTGTACATTGATTTTGTATCCTGAAACTTTGTGAAAGTTGTTTACCAGATCAAAGAGCTTTGCGGAAGAGACTATGGGGATTTTTTTCATGTAGAATTAGAAACTTTTTTCTTATTGCACACTTATTTTTTTCTGGTTCATCTTTCTACATAGTATGTCAACCTTAATTACCTCAAGTAATTTTAAGACCTATCACAACCACATGATTATTGAGAATATGACATGCAGCATTTCCACAAATAACCAAATGTAGGTCAAATCTGATTTCAAAATAGCATTTTTAAGGTAGAATGTTTTATTCTTTGTCACATTGCCCAACCTATTCACGAGGAAGGGATTAAGCTTCCATTTTTCATAGTACTTGATATTTTTCTTCAAATTCTTTTCTACAGTGTTATCACATTTTCCAATTTATTATTTTAATGCTATCCATATACAAACAACAGGCTAAAACCAGATATGGATGACTTCTATTTAAACCTATCAATTTGCCAGTTACACTTCTTTAGTATAAGATTCATCATGCGGCAATGTCTTCATATGTTTCTTCTGCAGAAGCCTCCAAAGGCACAATGGAGTAGGTGAAGAAAATAATGTAAATTGTTTCACTTTTCAAATTAAGCATCCTTATGGCCAGTTTTGTGGTACATGGAACAATTTACTTGAAGAACAAGATATTGCCCAGATAAATTAAAGAGCTGAGCTATTCTGTCTCTTGGGCTTAATAGTTTATTTATATGTAGAGATAAAAAAGTTCCTCCCTAAAATTATTTGGTTATTGTATTGATAGGTGTGTGTGTATGTATGAAATCTTGCACATAATTTATAGTTTTTAAGCTAGATGACTATTTTTAAATGCTTCTAAATATTTTAATCAAATATATACATATAGGAATTTAAATTAAAATCCATTCACAAATGCTAATATCAAATCTTTACGAATAGTCATTCTTTATCCCAACGTATTTGAATGTTCAGTCTGAGCCATCATGATATTCCTAGCATGTAAAATCTATCCGTGAAAAAAAACCCCAATGACTCCTAATCTATGGCCTTATGTTTGACTTATAATGACTTATAATCTACAGCTTATATTTCTTTATGGGGAAAAAGAGACTATAGGCAATAAACATGATAAATAAATTAAACAATATATAGAAGACAATTATTGCTATAAAAATAGAGCAAGTTAGGGGTATTAAGAAAGATGGGGGGCATGGGTATGTTTTAATTTGAATAAGGTGGTCAAAGAAGGCCTCATGATAAGAGGACATTAGCAAAAGATTTGAAGAAGGGGAGAGAGTGAGCCATGTGAATATCTGAATGAAGATTGGTCTGAAAAAAATGAAAAGTAAGAGAAACACTCTAAATTTAGGGTTGGCCTGCCATGTTTTAAGAACAAAAGAAGGCAAGGGTAGCTGTAGAGGAGTGAGCAAATGAGAATAGGGTAACAGGTAGTAGGAGTTAAGAACATATGGTGGCTTGTAGCACATTATAATGTTGTTGACTTAGTATAAGTAAAACAGAGATCCATTTAAAATATTTTCCCAGGAATGTTACATGACCTGACATGCACATACACTGGATGTCTCACCAATTTGTAAGGAAACTAGGCAAAGGTGAAATGTAAGGATAATAGTGGGAGATAAGGTATGTTAGGCTGGAATCCAGATGATGATGATGGCTCAGACAATGGTGGCAGAAATGCAGATTGCAAAAAGTGGCTTAAGATAGGATTATGGGCAGTTTGCCAATGTGATGGCTGAGGTTCTGGGCACAGATGGCAATGAGAGGGTAAATGTGGTTTATCTGAATGCTCCACTTTTCTCAGGTAAATAGGAACTAAGGTCGTCAGCTGAGAGTGAGAATAGGAATGAGTTCTTCGGAATTTCCAGAGAAATGACAAGATATCAAATGATCATTTAAGAGAATAAGAGACTGAATGGATTAGAGAACACTGAAATGACTCTCTGAGAGTGTTAAGGACCTGCTATGAGGTTCATACTTTTGAATATGAAATGGAACCAGTTCAGCATGGCTATGTATTTTTCTCCACAAGATTCAGCGGCACCTGGGCTGGTACAGAGGGAACAAATAGTTGGTTTTAACCGGGAGTATGGTTTTGCCAACTGGTGTAAGGCTAAAGGAAAGAATACCAAGGGAGTCAAAAGTATGTGCAAGATAGATCACAATGATTGGCTATGGAATTTAAGAAGAGCAAGCACATATCAATGACATTGAAATGGTGACAATAACAATGAATTGGCTCATAAAAAGGGGTTGAAAAATTTGATGAAATACGTTGAAAATTTAGGAGGTGGTGAAGTGTGGGATGCATTAAATTGAAATTTTGATGTGTTGCACTTATTGATAATGATTAGGTCTAGAATATTACCATGGGAGGGAGCAGCTGAAATATGGTGCAAGTCAGGATTACAGGATTGAAAGGGGTTCAGTTTGATTACATAATATTCATGCTGCATTTTCAGTTGGTGACTTTTATAATTTTTTATTTCTTTTTGTTTCCTATGGACATGATGAGAAAAAAGGGAGAATGATCAGAAAATGAATGCAAGGATCAAGGGGGATATTAAACCCTCCTCCACGTGCAGTGGTACACCCAGGGGGAGTCATGCTCTAAGTTCCAATGTGTGCTTCACTTTTGACAATGGTAGAAGGACCAAATTAACTCAACGTGAGTAGATTCTCTTTTGATCTCTATTTATTGTGTGTTTTTCAAGTTATTTAGGTTCATGGGGTACATGTAAAGTTGTGTTACATGGGTATATTGCATGGTGCTGGCAGTTGGTTTGGAAATCTCCAAACTGATTTCCACAGTGGCTGAACTAATTTGTATTCCCACTAAAAGTGTATAAGCATTTCATTTTCACAGTAATCTCACTAACATCTGTGATTTTTTGACTTTTTAATAATAGCCATTTTGACTGGTGTGACATGGTTTCTCATAGTGGTTTTAAGTTGCATCTCTCTGAAGATTAGTGATGATAAGCATTTTTTTTTTTTTTTTTTTGCAACTTTTCTTTTAGGTGAAGGGGCTACATGTACAGGCTTGTTACCTGGGTATACTATATCATGTTGCTGAGGTTTGGAGTATGAATGATCCTGTCATGCAGGTACTGAGCATAGTACACAATAGTTTTTCAACTATTGCCTCCCTCCCGCATCTAGTAGCCCTCAGTTTCTATTGCTTCCAACTTTAAGTAACTGAGTACCCAATGTTTAGCTCACACATATAAGTGAGAATATGCTGTATTTGGTTTCCTGTTCCTGCATTAATTTGCTTAGGATAATGGCCTCCAGCTCCATCCATGCAGGACATGATTTTATTCTTTTTTTATGGTTACATAGTAGTCCATGGTGTATATATACACCACATTTTCTTTATCCAATCTACTATTATTGGGCATCTAGGTTGATTCTATGTCTTCGCTACTGTGAATAGTGCTGTGATGAACATATGATTACATGTGTCTATGTGGTACAATGATTTGTTTTCTTTTGGATATATACCAAGTAATGGAATTGCTGCATCAAATGGTATTTCTGTTTTAAGGTCTTTGAGAAATCTCCAAAATGCTTTCCACATTTGCTGAACTAATTTACATTCCCACCAACAGTGTAATAAGTATTCCCTTTTATCTGTAGCTTCACCAGCATTTGTTATTTTTTGATTTTTTAATACTAGCCATTCTGACAGATATGAGATGGTATCTCATTTTGGTTTTGCTTTGTATTTCTCTGATAATTAGTGATGTGGAACGTTTCTTTTCCCCCATATGCTTGTTGGTGATATGTCTCCTTTTGGGAAGTGTCTGTTCATGGCTTTTGCCCATTTTTTTAATGGGGTTTCTTGTTTTTCGCTTGCAAATCTGTTTAAATTCCTTACAGATTCTGGATATTAGGGCTTTGTTGGATGCATAGTTTGTAAATATTTTCTACCATTCTTCCAATATACATGGATTGCACGTATATTGTCTGTTTACTCTGTGTATTTACTTCTGCTGTGCAGAGCTCCTTAGTTTAATTACCTCTGACTTGTCAATTTTTGTTTTTGTTGTAATTGTTTTTGAGGACTTAGTCATAAATTATTCCCCAAAGCCAATGTCCAGAAATGTGTTTCCTAGATTTTCTTCTAGGATTCTTCTAGTTTTAAGAGTTATATTGAAATCTTTAATCCATCTTGAGTTATTTTTTGTATATGGTTACAGGTAGGGGTCCAGTTTTATCCTTCCACTTATGGCTAACCAACTACCCCAGCATTATTCATTAAATAGGGAGTTATTTCCCCATTGCTTATTTTTGTCAATTTTGTTGAAGATCAGATGGCTGTAGGGGTGCAGCTTTATTTCAGGGTTCTCTATTTTATTTTGTACCAGTATCATGCTGTTTTGGTTACTCTACTTTGAAGTCAGGTAGTGAGATACCTCTGGCCTTGTTCTTTTTGCTAAGAATTGCTTTGGCTACTTAGGCTCTTTTTTGTTTCCACATGAACTTTAGAATAGTTTTTCTAATTCTACGAAAAATGATGTTAGTAGTTTGATGGGAATAGCATTGAATCTGTAGATTGCTTTGGGAAGTACGGACATTTTGATGATATTGATTCTTCAAACAATCCACAAGTATGGAATGCTCTTCCATTTATTTTTCATCTATAAATTTTTTAAGCAGTGTTTTGTAGCTTTTGTAGAGATCTTTCGCCTCCTCAGTTAGATATATTCCTAGGTTGGTGTCTTTTTTGCTATTGCATTTTTGTTTTGGCTTTTAGCTGGAATGTTATTGTTGTATAGAAATACTAATGTTTTGGCTGGGCATGGTGGCTCACACCTGTAATCCCAGCAGTTTGGGAGGCTGAGGCAGGCAAATTAACTGTACTCAGGAGTTCACTACCAGCCTGGGCAACATGGTGAAACCCTGTCTCCACTAAAATACAAAAAATCAGATAGGTGTGGTGGTGTGCACCAGTAGTCCTAGCTACTTGGGAGGCTGAGGCAGGAGAATTGCTTGAACCCAGGAGGTGGAGGTTGCAGTGAGCCGAGATTGTGCCATTGTGCCGCTGCAGTTCAGATGACAGAGTTAGACTTCATCTCAAAAAAATAAAAATAAAAATAAAAATAAATAAAATAAAAAAATTAAAAAAAGAAAAGAAAAGAAAAGAAAAAGAAAAGAAAAGAAAGAAATACTAGTGTTTTCTGTATATTTATTTTGTATTCTGAAACTCTACTGAAATCTGTTATTAGTTCCTTGAGGCTTTTTGCCAAAACTTTAGGGTTTTCTAGATACAGAATTTTATTGTCTGAAAAAAGAGATTGTTTTACTTCTTTTGCTTATTAGAGATATTTTATTTCCTTTTCTTGACTGATTCCTTTGGCTAGAATATCCAGTAATACGTTGATTAGGAGTAGCGAGAGTGCATCCTCGTCTTGTTCTAGTTCTCAAGGGGAATGCTCCCAGTTTTTGCCCATTCATTATGATGTTGATATGGGTTTGTCATAGATGGCACTTATTATTTTGAAGTATGTTTTTTCCATGCCAATTTGTTGAGGATTTTTGTCATAAAAGGATGTTGGATTTTCTTGAAAGCTTTTTCCATGTTTATTGAGATAATCATATGGTTTTTGTTATTAATTATTTTTATGTTGTGAATTACATTTATTGATTTGCCTATGTTGAACCAAACTTGCATCTCAGGAATGAGGTCTACTAGATCATGGTGAATTACCTTTTTAATATTCTATTGGATTTGGATTGCATGTATATTGTTAAAAATTTTTGCATCTGTATTAATCAGGGATATTGGCCTGTAGTTTCTTTTTGATTTTTTCCTTTTTTTTTTTTTGCAACAGTTTTAGTAGAATTAGTGCCAGCTCTTCTTTGTACATATGGTAGAATTTGACTGTGAATCCATCTGGTTTAAGGCTTTTTTTTGTTTGGTAAGATTTCTTTATTACTGCCTCAATTTCAGAACTCAGTGTTGTTCCATTCATAGTTTTAGTTTCTTCCTGATTCAATCTTGGGAGGTCGTGTATTTCCAGGAATTCATCAATTTTCTCTATATTTTCTAGCTTGTGTGCATAGAGGTGCTCATAGTAATCTCTGAGGCTTTTTTGTATTTTTGTGGGATCGATTGTAATGTCAACTTTGTCATTTCTGATTGTGCTTATTTGTATGTTTTCTCTTTTTTTTTTGTTTCTTAATCTAGGTAGCTGTGTATTGATCCTGCTTAATCTGTAAAAACAAGCCCGCTTTTGGTTGTTTTTTGATTTTTTTGTATGGATGTTTGCATCTAAATGTCATTCAGCTCTGCTCTGATTGAAGTTATTTACTTTCTCTGCTAGCTTTGGAGTTCATTTGTTCTTGTCTTTCTAGTTCCTCTAGTTGTGATGTTAGATCATTAATTTGAGATCTTTCTAACTTTTTGAGGTAGACATTTAGTGTTATAATCATTCCTTTTAACACTGCTTTTGCTGTATCCCAGAAATTTTGTTATGTTATGTCTCTGTTTTCATTTATTTCAGATTTGTTTTGATTTTTGCATTAATTTCATTGCTTACCCAAAAGTCATTTAGGTGCAAGTCATTCAGGAGAGGAGTTTCACTCTTTTGATATACTGTAATTGCCAAAATTAGTTCAATTTAAATCATATTTTCACATACTATTGCACTTCTAAAAACAAGCTTATGTATTATTCATATTAAAATAATATTTGAAGAGGCTGAATATTCTACTGCCAAGATAAGAACCATGGAATTATCTACTGTAGTCTTCCTTGACCATTTCTACACAACAAAAAACTGAAATGCAATGTAGTTTTATCAGTAGGTAACTTCTGCACACTTAAGAGCACGAGGGTAACACTCATCATTTGTTTAGTCACGTATTCAGCAAGTATTTGTTGTGTGTCTACTCTGTGACATGCCCTATCGTGGGCCCTGATAATATGATTATGCTATCCTTCTTAATGCTTACAATCGAGTGGGGGAGACAACAATTAGATATGAAATTTTGATAGAGTATTTTAAACGCACTGAGAGGGAAAGTAGTTTTATTGAAATATGAAGACAGCTCACTGTGAACTAGTGACATCACTTTCTAACATGTATTGTCTTTCTCTTTTAACTTTGAAGAAACTCCTGAAATATACCACATAGCCCCTATTTCAGAATCCCAGTTCTAGTCCAATTTCTTCAATTCACAGTTGGGCAAATTGTGACCTAGAATGCTTTCACGACTTGTCCAATTATATCAGCAAAGGTAGGTGGGACAGAAGTGGAAACTGTATCTCTTGAGACCAAACTTCAAGCCCAGTTATCTTTTCACTAAGGAACTCTATCCAAGTGGCTTCAGGTTTTCAATGTGAAATGATAACACATTGTTTGAAACTTACTTTTGGATAAAAACCAAAGTTAAAACCAAACAAAATTTTGTTAAACCACTAGTTGAAAAGAATATTAATTTCCTGCTAAGTTAGTATTTATTTCAGCTATTGGGGTGGTATTATCACAGCAAAAATTGTGCTTTTGTTTTAATTAATTTTATCAGATGTCAATGAGGATAAAATACATTTTTTTCTCAAGATTCTGGTTTAAACTCTTTTGTAACAATTTAGTGAGGCTCAAATCACCTTCTGTTTGGACAGGGAACAGATGATAGTCTGGAAATCATGACTCATGAAATAGAAGCCACCAAATAACCACTAAATAATAAGAAACACTAAAGAAGAAATGGCTGGGTTTCTGTGTAAAATTAAAAAAATAAAAATAAAATAAAATACTAGTACCCTGCCCAACATTGATTCCTTTTCCTAATGGCAGAAGAACATAGCTCACTCAAATGACTGGTACAAAAAGTAGATTTTTCAGCAAGGTTGTGATCATTTGAACTGAATTAAGCATTGGAGTCTTAAAATGTCCATTCAGTGTTCAGACCGATAAACAGGAGGCAATAAACATATGTTTAATTTTTTTCACATAAACTAAAACTCTTTGGCATTGTGAGATATTTTTTCTTTCTGGAAGAATCAGAGTTTTCACTTTTTCACCAGTTAACAACTTCTATTTTAACTCAGGGAATTCTAAAACTTATTGCTTTAGTGCTAGTAACAGCTAGTTCATGGCATTTAAGTGGAAAAAAAAGTGTTCTTATTCTTCTTGATTATAAATTGTGTTTGAAGGCATCCCTTAGCCAACACACTCACTCTCAAACACACAACCCTTCTCTTTGTGGGGGAAATAATCTTTTCAAATGTTAGTGTTTAAGTGGTATAGTTGGTGCTAAAGTTTAAATGAAGAACTAAATGAAGAACTAATAAATAAAAAGGTGGGGGACAAAAGTGTTGAAAAATAAGAAAATCAAACATGGTTTCATGTACTGTCTGCTCATTGGCATGAGTTCACAGGCATAGTGTTTCATATGTCTATTATTAAAAGTTGGGAGAGAATAAAAGTCACTAAAGGGAAACAAAAGACTGAAATTAGGGAAAAACACAAAATAAAGCACAGTTTCTTTTTCTTTATTTTATTTAATTCTTTTATTATACTTTATCTTTAATATGCCAGGCCATTACACTCTTCCTTAGTTAATTTATTTCTTGTAAAAGCATTGATATATAACTAAAGTAAAATTTCTCTTCTTTTTTTGTTCATTTGTTCTAATAATAAGGATAGAATTCCTCTAATATTGTCCAACTTGATTATATAATATTTTGTTTCCTTCTTCATTCACACATTGATTCTTCATATTATTGAAACAAGTATAAGTATATAACACTTAAAGAAGGAAAGTTCATATTGGCCAATAAAGTAACTCAAATAGATTAGAGAATCTAATCTATTGGCTAATCCATTGTGTGTGTATGTGTGTTGAGTAGATTGTGTGAGTGTGTGTATTGGCTGAAGGATAATCAGATTATTATACTGGCTAATATGGACTTTTCTTTTTTAAGTGTTATGCTTAAAATTATATCGGCTAATAGGATCCAAGCCTTCTGATCGTTAAAGCTTCAATGATCAGAAATTTGGATGAAGAGGGCTAATAGTGATGACCTACCATATATGAGACCTGAAATTTAAGAAGAAAAATATTTGATAAATTAATTTACTTTAAGTTTATTTCACTAATAAGTAATTATACACTATTCCCCAGGTAGCAGGCATTGTTTTCAATGTTTTAGAAACATAAATTAATTTATCCTTTATAATAACCCTGTAAGACAGGGTGCAGTATTTTTAACCTAATTTTAAACAATGTGAAACTGGTTAAGAAAAGTATTAACGATGACAAAGCACGTAATGTGGTGATTATCCTTACTCCAAAAGCCATGGTCTTGATCACTATGGTATACTTTCTTGAGATAAGTCTAAAATAGGGTTTCACGTGCTTTGAAATGTCTTAAACTCCCCTGAACTTAGACACAGAATTTTGTACAACTACACCTGTAAATATTTGATGGGAATGAGGTTGAGATTTTGTAGTCATGATCCATATCTTTGATCAGTTTTATTGAAAAATCTGAAACAAGATTTACAACCCTGGTAAAGGGAGAATTTCACTGATCTCCAGTCAAGGAGACAATATAAAACCCAACTCTACTTTGTGTTTCCCACTCTAGAAAATCAAAGCCTAGACTGTTTTGCAAATGTTGTTTTCTCATTTCACTTGTTTTAACCCACAGAATGACCAACTTTGGGATTGACCACCCACATGCAATTTCAAGAATCACATACAGCATGCCGTTACCAAAGAGCTATCGTGTGGGAAATGGTTGAGAAATCAAGCTTCATTACACAGAATCCCAAAGAAATGTTCTAAAGTCATGCAGCCAGAGGCAATCAACAAATTTGTGTGTATTTATTTATACTGGCCACTCTGTATGGAGGAGGAAGGTCTTATCTTAGGCTGTTTGGGCTGCAAGAACAAAATCCCATATAATGGGTAGCATAAAACAAGAGAACTTTATTTTTTCGTAGTTCTTTGGGCTGGGAAGTCCAAGATCAAGTGTCTGCTGAGGGCCCACTTTCTGGTTTATAGATGGTGCTTTCTCTCTGTGTTTTCACATGGTAGAGGAGCAAGGCAGGTCTCTGGGGCCTCTTTTATAAGGGTACTAGTTCTGTTCATGGGGACTCTTCCATCATGACCTAATCACCACCCAAAGGCCTCACTCCTGATATATACATCAAGTCAGCAATTAGGTTTCAACATATGATTTTTGAGTGCATACAAACATTCTGACCACAGCACATCTTAAGGAAATGCTTCTGCTATAATCTGGCTTGTCAGAGTGAATGAACTAACATTAGATATGCAATACTAAGTAATACAGAAAATAAGAAATGTGAGAATTTGAAGAGTATAGAGAATATTGAAATTTGTGTTAAATTGAAAGCATGGCAGAGAAAAAAGAGGAAGGAGGGAAACTTTGCTGGAATTATAAAATATGCTGAAAGTCTGCTTGCAGTAGAGGAGCACAGTCTTCTGAAAGTAAAGAAAATAAGAGCCTGATATTCTGTGAGACAGTACTGTGAAGAGCAATAAGAACGAAAACCAGCATCAAATTGTATGATGTGCTAAAGAATGTATCGTGGAGGAGGGATTAATGTAATCCCATGTCTGAAAGCATCTCATGTACATAAGTCTCTCCATTTAGTTGAGGAAAACGAATACTTCATAAAGAAGAATCATAGAGGACTTGGAAAGATCTTGATGGTGAGAAAGGTGTGGAGTGCAAACACAGCCAGCCAGTGAAAAATGTGCTGTGGTTGAGATGGCTAGAAGCCCATTAATATTCATACTCTCCCTTCCCCACTGTAGAGTTGTCACTGCAAAGTAGTTGTCCATCTATGGACTGTATTTACCATTACTCCATCTGTGGAGAATCTGAGTAGAAATGACATCTGTCATTCCTAGGTCAGGTTCATAAGAAACTCCCACACATGATGTCCCACACTTTTCCCTTCTCTTGCTATCTACAGAGGACTCCAAAACTTTGTGCATTAACAGATCTCCAAAGAGAAGGCAAAGTGAATTACCATGTGGAGAAAGATTACCTGCCAGTAGGGAATAATTCTATTGGATTATTTGCTAATGAGACATAAAACTAGAACATATTGAAACACTAAAATTTAAAAATATTTATTGTAGAAACTAATATTACCCTGACACACCACACACACACACACACACACACACACACACATATGCTTTACCAAGGAAAAAAATAGAATGTGACAGTAAGCAGATTGTCACTTAAAACTGCTGTTAAACACCACTTTTTCCTAAAATTATGATCGACACCTACAAAAAATGAATCATTAAGATCAAGAGGGTTATCAAGAACTTCTAAAATCTTGAAAAAGAAATGGAAAAATGGCAAAGAATGACTGACTTGAGAAGTAAACAGGTGATCAAATGAAAGACAGAAGCCCACAGTCCTTGTTAGGTCTGAGGAAGAAGTCACTTGCCCACAGAAAGGTTTAAAGTAGATGCAGGGAAGAGAATATTCCCAAGCAAATGTGAGAAGAAAGTGACTATAGTGATTTGCATTTCTCTGATGGCCAGTGATGATGAGCATTTTTTCATGTGTCTGTTGGCTATATGAATGTCTTCTTTTGAGAAATGTCTGTTCATATCCCTTGCCCACTTTTCGATGGGGTTGTTTTTTTTTTTCTTGTAAATTTGTTTGAGTTCTTTGTAGGTTCTGGATATTAGCCCTTTGTCAGATGAGTAGATTGCAAAAATTTTCTCCCATTCTGTAGATTGCCTGTTCACTCTGATGGTAGTTTCTTTTGCTGTGCAGAAGCTCTTTAGTTTAATGAGATCCCATTTGTCAATTTTGGCTTTTGCTGCCGTTGCTTTTGGTGTTTTAGACATGAAGTCTTTGCCCATGCCTATGTCCTGAATGGTACTACCTAGGTTTTCCTCTAGGATTTTTATGGTATTAGGTCTAACATTTAAGTCTCTAATCCATCTTGAATTAATTTTCGTATAAGGAGTAAGGAAAGGATCCAGTTTCAGCTTTCTACTTATGGCTAGCCAATTTTCCCAGCACCATTTATTAAACAGGGAATCCTTTCCCCATTTCTTGTTTCTCTCAGGTTTGTCAAAGATCAGATGGCTGTAGATGTGTGGTATTATTTCTGAGGACTCTGTTCTGTTCCATTGGTCTATATCTCTGTTTTGGTACCAGTACCATGCTGTTTTGGTTACTGTAGCCTTGTAGTATAGTTTGAAGTCAGGTAGCGTGATACCTCCAGCTTTGTTCTTTTGACTTAGGATTGTCTTGGAGATGCGGGCTCTTTTTTGGTTCCATATGAACTTTAAAGCAGTTTTTTCCAATTCTGTGAAGAAACTCATTGGTAGCTTGATGGGGATGGCATTGAATCTATAAATAACCTTGGGCAGTATGGCCATTTTCACGATATTGATTCTTCCTATCCATGAGCATGGTATGTTCTTCCATTGGTTTGTGTCCTCTTTTATTTCACTGAGCAGTGGTTTGTAGTTCTCCTTGAAGAGGTCCTTTACATCCCTAGTAAGTTGGATTCCTAGGTATTTCATTCTCTTTGAAGCAATTGTGAATGGGAGTTCATTCATGATTTGGCTCTCTGTTTGTCTGTTACTGGTGTATAAGAATGCTTGTGATTTTTGCACATTAATTTTGTATCCTGAGACTTTGCTGAAGTTGCTTATCAGCTTAAGGAGATTTTGGGCTGAGACAATGGGGTTTTCTAAATATACAATCATGTCATCTGCAAACAGGGACAATTTGACTTCTTCTTTTCCTAACTGAATACCCTTGATTTCTTTCTCTTGCCTGATTGCCCTAGCCAGAACTTCCAACACTATGTTGAATAGGAGTGGTGAGAGAGGGCATCCCTGTCTTGTGCCAGTTTTCAAAGGGAATTTTTCCAGTTTTTGCCAATTCAGTATGCTATTGGCTGTGGGTTTGTCATAAATAACTCTTATGATTTTGAGGTACGTTCCATCAATACCGAATTTATTGAGCGTTTTTAGCATGAAGGGCTGTTGAATTTTGTCAAAAGCCTTTTCTGCATCTATTGAGATAATCATGTGGTTCTTGTCTTTGGTTCTGTTTATATGCTGGATTATGTTTATTGATTTGTGAATGTTGAACCAGCCTTGCATCCCAGGGATGAAGCCCACTTGATCATGGTGGATAAGTTTTTTGATGTGCTGCTGGATCCGGTTTGCCAGTATTTTATTGAGGATTTTTGCATCGATGTTCATCAGGGATATTGGTCTAAAATCCTCTTTTTTTTGTTGTGTCTCTGCCAGGCTTTTGTATCAGGATGATGTTGGCCTCATAAAATGAGTTAGGGAGGATTCCCTCTTTTTCTATTGATTGGAATAGTTTCAGAAGGAATGGTACCAGCTCCTCCTTGTACCTCTGGTAGAATTCAGCTGTGAATCCATCTGGTCCTGGACTTTTTTTCGTTGGTAGGCTATTAATTACTGCCTCAATTTCAGAGCCTGCTATTGGTCTATTCAGGGATTCAACTTCTTCCTGGTTTAGTCTTGGAAGAGTGTACGTGTCCAGGAAATTATCCATTTCTTCTAGATTTTCTAGTTTATTTGCGTAGAGGTGTTTATAGTATTCTCTGATGGTAGTTTGTATTTCTGTGGGGTCGGTGGTGATATCCCCTTTATCATTTTTTATTGCGTCTCTTTGATTCTTCTCTCTTTTCTTCTTTATTAGTCTTGCTAGTGGTCTGTCAATTTTGTTGATCTTTTCAAAAAACCAACTCCTGGATTCATTGATTTTTTGGAGGGTTTTTTGTGTCTCTATCTCCTTCAGTTCTGCTCTGATCTTAGTTATTTCTTGCCTTCTGCTAGCTTTTGAATGTGTTTGCTCTTGCTTCTCTAGTTCTTTTAATTGCGATGTTAGAGTGTCAATTTTAGATCTTTCCTGCTTTCTCTTGTGGGCATTTAGTGCTATAAATTTCCCTCTACACACTGCTTTAAATGTGTCCCAGAGATTCTGGTATGTTGTATCTTTGTTCTCATTGGTTTCAAAGAACATCTTTATTTCTGCCTTCATTTCGTTATGTACCCAGTAGTCATTCAGGAGCAGGTTGTTCAGTTTCCATGTAGTTGAGCGGTTTTGATTGAGTTTCTTAGTCCTGAGTTCTAGTTTGATTGCACTGTGGTCTGAGAGACAGTTTGTTATAATTTCTGTTCCTGTACATTTGCTGAGGAGTGCTTTACTTCCAATTATGTGGTCAATTTTGGAATAAGTGTGATGTGGTGCTGAGAAGAATGTATATTCTGTTGATTTGGGGTGAAGAGTTCTATAGATGTCTATTAGGTCTGCTTGCTGCAGAGATGAGTTCAATTCCTGGATATCCTTGTTAACTTTCTGTCTCGTTGTTCTGTCTAATGTGGACAGTGGAGTGTTGAAGTCTCCCATTATTATTGTATGGGAGTCTAAGTCTCTTTGTAAGTCTCTAAGGACTTGCTTTATGAATCTGCGTGCTCCTGTATTGGGTGCATATATATTTAGGATAGTTAGCTCTTCCTGTTGAATTGATCCCTTTACCATTATGTAATGGCCTTCTTTGTCACTTTTGATCTTTGATGGTTTAAAGTCTGTTTTATCAGAGACTAGTATTGCAACCCCTGCTTTCTTTTGTTCTCCATTTGCTTGGTAAATCTTCCTCCATCCCTTTATTTTGAGCCTATGTATGTCTCTGCATGTGAGATGGGTCTCCTGAATACAGCAGACTGATGGGTCTTGACTCTTTATCCAGTTTGCCAGTCTGTGTCTTTTAATTGGAGCATTTAGTCCATTTACATTTAAGGTTAAGATTGTTATGTGTGAACTTGATCCTGCCATTATGATATTAACTGGTTATTTTGCTCGTTAGTTGATGCAGTTTCTTCCTAGCCTCGATGGTCTTTACATTTTGGCATGTTTTTGCAATGGCTGGTACCGGTTGTTCCTTTCCATGTTTAGTGCTTCCTTCAGGGTCTCTTGTAAGGCAGGCCTAGTGGTGACAAAATCTCTAAGCATTTGCTTATCTGTAAAGGATTTTATTTCTCCTTCACTTATGAAACTTAGTTTGGCTGGATATGAAATTCTGGGTTGAAAATTCTTTTCTTTAAGAATGTTGAATATTGGCCCCCACTCTCTTCTGGCTTGGAGAGTTTCTGCCGAGAGATCTGCTGTTAGTCTGATGGGCTTCCCTTTGTGGGTAACCCGACCTTTCTCTCTGGCTGCCCGTAAGATTTTTTCCTTCATTTCAACTTTGGTGAATCTGGCAATGATGTGTCTTGGAGTTGCTCTTCTCAAGGAGTATCTTTGTGGCGTTTTCTGTATTTCCTGGATTTGAATGTTGGCCTGCCCTACTAGGTTGGGGAAGTTCTCCTGGATGATATCCTGAAGAGTTTTTCCAACTTGGTTCCATTTTCCCCCTCACTCTCATGCACCCCAATCAGACATAGATTTGGTCTTTTTACATAATCCCATACTTCTTGCAGGCTTTGTTCATTTCTTTTTCTTCTTTGTTCTTTTGGTTTCTCTTCTCGCTTCATTTCATTCATTTGATCCTCAATCGCAGATACTCTTTCTTCCAGTTGATCGAGTCGGTTACTGAAGCTTGTGCATTTGTCACGTATTTCTCATGTCATGGTTTTCATCTCTTTCATTTCGTTTATGACCTTCTCTGCATTAATTACTCTAGCCATCAATTCTTCCACTTTTTTTTCAAGAGTTTTAGTTTCTTTGC
Source organism: Macaca nemestrina (assembly GCF_043159975.1). Lineage (NCBI taxonomy): Eukaryota > Metazoa > Chordata > Mammalia > Primates > Cercopithecidae > Macaca > Macaca nemestrina. Next base: position 141,240,990 of record NC_092130.1, on the reverse strand, counting down.
GCTGGGTACATAATTCCTCCTTTAGCTCTGAGAAGTTTGATGGACTGAAGCCTTCTTCTCTCATCTCGTCAAAGTCATTCTCCGTCAAGCTTTGATCCATTGCTGGCGATGAGCTGCGCTCCTTTGCCGGGGCGATGCGCTCTGATTTTTTGAATTTCCAGCTTTTCTGCCCTGCTTTTTCCCCATCTTTGTGGTTTTATCTGCCTCTGGTCTTTGATGATGATGACGTACTGATGGGGTTTTGGTGTAGGTGTCCTTCCTGTTTGATAGTTTTCCTTCTAACAGTCAGGACCCTCAGCTGTAGGTCTGTTGGAGACTGCTTGAGGTCCACTCCAGACCGTGTGCCTGGGTGTCAGCAGCAGAGGCTGCAGAAGATAGAATATTGCTGAACAGCGAGTGTACCTGTCTGATTCTTGCTTTGGAGGCTTCCTCTCAGGGGTCTACTCCACCCTGTGAGGTGTAGGGTGTCAGTCTGCCCCTAGTGGGGGATGTCCCCCAGTTAGGCTACTCAGGGGTCAGGGACCCACTTGAGCAGGCAGTCTGTCCCTTCTCAGATCTCAACCTCCGTGTTGGGAGATCCACTGCTCTCTTCAAAGCTGTCAGACAGAGTTGTTTGCGTCTGCAGAGGTTTCTGCTGCTTTTGTTGTTATCTGTGCCCTGTCCCCAGAGGTGGAGTCTACAGAGACAGGCAGGTTTCCTTGAGCTGCTGTGAGCTCCACCCAGTTCTAGCTTCCCAGGAGCTTTGTTTACCTACTTAAGCCTCAGCAATGGTGGGCACCCCTCCCCCAGCCTCGCTGCTGCCTTGCGGTTAGATCGCAGACTGCTGTGCTAGCAATGAGGGAGGCTCCGTGGGCGTGGGACCCTCCCAACCAGGTGTGGGATATAATCTCCTGGTGTGCCTGTTTGCTTAAAGCACAGTATTGGGGTGGGAGTTACCCGATTTTCCAGGTGTTGTGTGTCTCAGTTCCCCTGGCTAGGAAAAGGGATTCCCTTTCCCCTTGCACTTCCCAGGTGAGGCGATGCCTCGCCCTGCTTCAGCTCTCACTGGTTGGGCTGCAGCAGCTGACCAGCACCGATTGTCAGGTACTCCCTAGTGAGATGAACCCAGTACCTCAGTTGAAAATGCAGAAATCACTGGTCTTCTGTGTCACTCGCGCTGGGAGTTGGAGACTGGAGCTGTTCCTATTCGGCCATCTTGCTCCGTCCCCTTTTTTTTAGTATTTTCAATTCATGATTGGTTGAATCTGCAGATTCAGAACTCATAGATATTGAAGACCAACTGTACATGTATCTTTGCCTTCATATCTTCTGTAAATGGTATCATTGATTGGAAGGATGTTTCCAATCAACATTGTAAAACATGTTCTCTTTTATTTTCTCTCAATTCTTTTATAAATTTTAAATTATATGTATCTTTAATGTATTTATACTTTTCTATTGATTTTTTTTCTTTAATATCATAATGTCATAAGTTGCTGTAATGGATATTTTTGATGTTAAACCATCTTTGCATTCTTTGGGATAGACTGTTTCTGTCTATGATACATTATTCATTAAATATATTCCTGTTTAATTATTATTTATAACCTTTGCTTATTTATAAGTGATGTAGGTTTATAGCTTCTTTTTATTTATGCTATCCTTATTCTATTTTAGTGTCAGAATTGTGCTAGACTGATAGAGTGACTTGGAAAACAGTTCATTTTCTTCTTATTATTATTATCAGCATTATGACCAGTTTAACACATTGTATATGTCTATGTTTGGCATTAGTAAGTATTTAACAAATATGTGTCTGTGGACAAAAGAATGGGTGAATTAATGAATACATTAATCCATCCACTTTTAAATGATCTTGGCAAATATATTCACTGAAAATATGGTTATTTTTCCAGGTTCATACATTCTATCAAGTACTATAATTGGCATTAGATTTTAGATAATTAAAAAGTATTTATCAGCCTTCAAATATGCTATGAACTGAATGTTGTGTTCTCCCCAAAAATTCTTCTTGAAATCCTAACCCCCAAGGTAATGGTATTAGTAGGTGGGGTCTTTTGGAGGTAAGTATGTCATGTAGATGGAATCCTAGTGAACAGGATTAGTGCCCTTATAAAAAGACAAGAGAGAGCTTGCTTTTTTTCTCTTTTCTCTGCCATAACAGATTACAAGAAAATGACCATCCTGATCTCAGATTTCCAGCCTCTAGAAATGTGAGAAATACATTTCAGTTGTTTATGCTACCCAGTTTATGGTATTCTGTTTTGACACCCCAAACTGACTAAGATAAAGAGTTTCAGTACCCTTTTAAAGGTACCAAAATTGTGTCCAGAAAATATATATACGTGTCACTAAGAAGCAATAAACTAATTAACACAACAGGCATGATAATGAAATAAAAACATATTCTCATATCGCAAGCATAATTCTTAATATGTATTCTCTATAAATTTTATTTCTTTTAAATGGGTTTCATCTGACCACTGACTTTTATTATGCAGATAGGACTAGGTTATCATAGAAAACAAAGCTGACACAATAACTATGCTAATATAAAAATTACAAATACAGAAATTATCTATGAAGAAAATATAAAGGGAAATATCATTTTCCAATAAAATATCAATTATACTATTCTAATTATCACTAATTAGTGAACTAGCTAATGTGAACTAGCTAATGTGATTTGTATTAGAGTTTTTACACCACATTACCAAACAAAAAACAAATACATAGGAATAACATGAAAATAATTTGAGAACTATTAACAGATGGGCTTCACATATGAAAGCAATTTTATGTCTGTGGCTATGATAAAATAAAAAAAAATTATTATAAGCATTCTCCAAGATTTATATTAAATCTAAATGAAAAACTTCTGGTAGCCTTAATAAAGTTTTCAGCATTTTTATAAAAGCTAATTTAATATTTTTCTAATTTTTATGAATCCTTTTATTTCTTCTTAGAAATCAATTAATTTCTCAAGCAGACATGGAAAATGGAGCACTTTATTAATATCCAGACAAATAGTAACAAAATAACAAAATTGTGTTAAGACCCCAAAATTAACTTTAAACTATGTTTAATGATGGTCACCAGAAGTAGCAAATAGTGCATGGATGTGCAGTCCTGCTCTAACTGATAAATTTCCCCTCAAAAGGGGTTCAGTCTGTGTGGTGTGCCAAAGGCCTATTGCCTCAAAGTATTTCTCAAGTAACTAAAGAAGTAACTTCTTTTAGAGGTATTTCTTTAAAACGATGCTGTGCCATCAATACTGCCGAGTAAAGTTGAACTGATCCTCTGATAAAAACTATTCATTGAGATGTTCAAGACTGGGTCATACAACTGTCCAGCTACCAAGGTCTCAACATCCTTCGAGAGAAATAAGTACCAGAAACTTCAGAGAGGCAATACTGGAAATGATTGTTCATGAGTCTCCCTTGGGAGCAGCAGGTAGTCTGGCCAGAGTCATTATTGCTTAGATTCCTCTGCTTTCTCTGCTATAAGAGAATGAATCATCTTTGACATCTTGGGCAAGGGGACAGATTGTAGGCATTCACTGAAATAACTATTTTCTGTAAGAAAATGAGCAGGGTTAGAGATGTGATTCTAGCGTCAGCTGAAGTTTAAAGACCATCCCTGTAAACCTTCTCAGGCTTTCAGTTTTAATAGATGATGTTCCCTTTTCCCGGGAAGGAGATACATGTTGGGAACATCTGAACTTGTCTTGTTTAATCCAATATAACTCAATTGATTTAGGGGCTTAATCCTAGACTTTCCTCTCTTTGGTTTGTTTTTATTGTATTTCTGGAGAAATGTAGCTCAAAGTGCTGTTGTGAAACTTGGCAAAATTTTGCTTAGTTTTAAACCTATCCCCCAGATATAGGATGTACTAGAGATGGTTCCGGCTCTAACAAGAACACTGTGCCTACCACAAAGATTTGATTCTTACTTACATAGTGCCTTGTGATGATTCATGTATTTTTGCCTTAAATGGAATTTATGGAGAAGCCATTTTTGATAATGCAGTCTTGGAGATTAGTGAAGATTTAACTAAAACATTGATACTACATAACCTAAATGAGGCAGAGAGAGCATTTTAGATATGATTCCTGTGAGCATTTAATTCTTCAATTATTCTGCTTATTGTTCAATTGTTAAGTAAATTCACTTTTATTTCTTGATATTCATAAAGTTCTGGCATGTAGACAGCCCTCTACTTTATAAACACTTGTTTTTAATCTGCTGAAGTCTGAAATAAGATATGATAAAATGTATTAAGATTGTATAAACTGAGAACAACTAGGTTTTTTTTGTGAAAATTTGAGGGAGTATCCAAGAAACAATATATATATGTGTAAGTGCTTAATCTTTGGCATGTAATTAGGTATTTTCCTTTCTTGTTTATTCTTAGTAAACCAGCAACTTTATCTACCCAGATAAGAAAAGTTCCAGGAACTTCAAAATATCAATGAATTAGATTATTCTATTGATATTTGACTTTTCATGTATATTTTTCTAATCTCCCAATTGTGTTTTAGTTCCATTGAGTTGGAACTTTTTCTTGCATCCTGGATAGCTCATTTCCAATAGATCAACTCCAAATAGACTCTGAAAGTTCAGCAAATACGTGAAAACAAATCTCCAAGTTTCACATCTAGAAAATAAAACTTCATTTTAAACATTCAGAGTAGAGAGTATCTAAATGTTGTCACGCAGTGATTAATCATCAGCTTGTGCAAATGTCTGAAGCCTGAGTTTTATTCTTGTGTCAGGCAGAAGCAAAAAAGGCTGACGCTGACAGTGACTCAGCTTGACTTCACCCTCTTCCTTTTGTTAGTAAACATGTGCTCACACACTCATAAGTATAGGCACTAATTAATTTATTCCTTAAAGCTATGAGAAAATAAAATCAGTTCCTAACTTCTTAAATTTGAGGTTATTCATCAGAACTCATTTTTCTAAGTCCTTTGCTTAATTGCCCACCTAAAATGCAATTTCAAACCATTTTTAAGAAAGAGTTTTGTCACTCCACTGAAAGTCAGATTTCAAACATCACATTCCTGAAACAGAAAAGCTCTGCAGCTCTAGAATTTGGTGTAAAATTTCTAGGTCTCCTACTCTGTAAACCCAATTAATCTTCATTTTCTTTAAAGACACCTCAGTTATTTCAGACCCTCTCTTCCCGCTCATATTGTACCTCGATATCCTGTAAACACCCAGGTAAAGAATGAGAATTTCAATTCATCTTGTGAGTTGTTTATGTAAAAATCCTTTTTTTTTTTTTTTTTTTTTTTTTTTGAGGCAGGTTCTCACTCTGTCACCCAGGCTGGAGTGCAGTGGTACAAACACAATGAACCACATTCAGTGACTGAACCTTGTGGGCTCAGGCTATCCTCCCACCTCAGCCTCCCCAGTAGCTGAGACCACAGGCAGACACCACCATGCCCACCTAATTTTTACTTTTTGTAGAGACAAGGTCTCACTCTGTTGCCCACATTGGCCTCGCACTCCTGGGCCCAAGCAATCGTCCCATCTCAGTCTCCCAAAGTGCTGGAATTACAAGTGTGAGCCACCAGACCCAGCCAGAAAATGTTTTACATAAAATCATAACTTACACTTTTTTCAAAGTGGATATTATCTTTTGAAATGTTACTGTGAGTTATCAGAAAAACAGAATGTTAGATAAGAGCCAGAATTGTTTACTTCTAGTTTGGGCTTCTTGACTCATCTATCTACATGACACAGGTCCTAATAACTGGCCCCAAATATTCCCTCATATTCATTGTCTAAAGAAATTTATGGTTGTAAATAGACATAGACATGAAATTTTGGTGTAAAGGAATCCATGAAAGTTCAAGTGAATAAGTGAATTCCTCATAGAACAGCAACATCTGAAGTTGTGTAGAGGTATACAGAGAAAATAAGAATTAAGATAATATGGGTTGGGCATGGTGGCTCACGCCTGTAATCCCAGCACTTTGGCAGGCCAAGGAAGGCAGATCACCTGAGGTCAGGAGTTCAAGGTCAGCCTGGCCAACATGGTGAAATGCTGACTCTACTAAAAATACAAAAATTATCTGGATGTGGTGGCAGGCACCTGTAATCCCAGCTACGTGGGAGGCTGAGACAGGAGAATTGCTTGAACCCGGGAGGCCGAGGTTGCAGTGAGCCAAGATCGTGCCATTGCACCCTAGTCTGGGCAACAAGAGTGAAACTCCATCTCAAAAAAAAAAAAAAAAAAAAAAAAAAGAAAGAATTAAGGTAATCTGATTCTTCCATCCTTCTCTGGGAAGAATTCGGCAAGCTCTTTCTCCGACTCTCTTCAGGTTGATCTGTGTTCAGGAACATGTAAAGATGCTGTATTAGACAAGCAAAAGGAATTAAACCAACTCACAAAAAAAGACATAGAGCCTCCAAGGAAGAATAAAATATCCATCGAAGGCGGAAAATGGACCGGTGGGTGAAGATATGAAAGAGCCTTTCATGTTGTGTTTAGGGGGAGATGGAGAGAAAAATCAAAAGGGAAAAAAGAGAGTAAAAACAAACATTTATAAGCAGCGTTTATTCTGTGTATCATTTTAGAGTAGAGTTGCAGAAAAGAGTGTTAAAAGTTTTGTTGTGTGTTATGAACATAAGCTTGATTTGTCTTTTCAAGAGATTCTACTTTAATACATTCCTTTCAAGAATTTTCTTCAAATTGCTCATGATGAATAGAATAGGGTGACGTTTACCAGCACAGGCTCTGAAGCCAAAGTTCCTTGTATAAATCCTGGGTCTTTTTCCTAATTGTATAATCTTGAGCAAGTTACTTAACATCTCTTCCTCAGTCAGTTCATCTGTAAAATTCATTTCTAAAACCGAAGTAACAATAGTTCCTACTTTATAGGGGTTGAGAAATTAGTGAAATCATATTTAAAACATATTTAGAAGAGCTCTAAGCATATAATAAACATATAATATAAATACCAATAATTTGCATTTATACTTCTTTTGAAATCTAACATTGTGTGAGATGGATAATTTAGTAGAGTGAAGTCTTATATAACTTAAAAATAACTGAAGGCCAAAATACTTTTTTTGGAGTAATTAAATTCTGCTGAAATGGAGTCATCTGTTAGAATACTTTTTCTTTTTAAAAATACTGTTCCAGAAGTGGTTTCTTTTGGTTGATGTTGGTGGTGGTGTTGCTGTTTTGTTTTTGTGTGTGTGTGTGGTTTTTGTTTGTTCGTTTCTGTTTTTTGTTTTTTTGTTTTTTGAGATGGAATTTTGCTCTTGTTTCCCAGGCTGGAGTGCAATGGTGGGATCTTGGCTCACTGCAACCTCTGCCTCCCAGGTTCAAGGGATTCACCTACCTCAGTCTCCTGAGTAGCTGGAATTACAGGTGTCCACCACCATGCTTGGCTAATTTTTTTGTATTTTTAGTACAGGTGGGGTTTCACTATGTTGGCCAGGCTGGTCACGAACTCAGAAGTACTTTTGAAAGCCAACTTTCATTTTAAAAGTTCTTTAGTTTCAATTATTCACTCATCTGTATTTACTTATCTCAAAGTTACTCTGATCAAGAACCAAATGGTAAGTTTGTAAATTGTATGTTAAAAACTCAACCCCATTGACACATCACAATAAAAGACCTCCATGTAACACAGAGCATCCTATTTTTAAATGAGAACATTGAGACCAAGGAGATGAAATGACCCTGGTTTAAATTGAGATAACTGACTGTTGTCACATTAGCACAATGTATGGTAACTGATTTTGGAGATAGTTCAGGAAACTAGATTCACAGAATGATTAGAAGCTAGAGGGCCCTCAGATTAGGCAAGCATTCAAACATCAGTAATCCTCAAGCACAAGAGAGTGGGAAGATGCAATGATTCAGAAACAGGCAAGAAATCCAAACAGCAAACACAGAGATACCTCAACAAAGAGAACTAGAAATTAAAGCAATCCTGCTCCAGGTAGAAAGCTCTTGAGGCGGTTGGAGAGAGGAAGGTGGTATCCAAGGAGAGTGCAGGCCCTGATAGAGGAGACACTAAGGGGACATGGCGAGGGGCTCCAGGAAGGATAGGAAACTAGAGAATCTGGTGATGGTCTGAAGCTGTGGGTGTTTATCTGAAAAACTCTTGGTGGTAAATCAATATTTGGAAATTTGGGGGTAAATTGTTTAGAGTGCAGACTGCCACTCACAACTAACTGAGCCAGTTCTCCCTTAGCCACTTGTCACCCATCCTTTGCTTTTCCATATAAATTTACCTTAGATTGTTAGAGACATGCCAGTAATTTCTATTTAATATCTACTAGCGACCCATGTGACAAGTGGGATATTAATTTAAATAGAGCAAATTAGAATACCATAGACTACAATCTCTCTCTTTACATCATCTCTCTAGGAAGCTCTTATCAGGAGAAATAAGACTCAAATGACCAGAATCTCTAAAAGCTTTAGTATCATGTTTGTTTTGTTTTGTTTTGAGACAGGGTCTCACTCTGTCACCAGGCTGGAGTGCAGTGGCACAATTTTGGCTCACTGGAACCTCCAACTCCCTGGTTCAAGGGATACTCCTGCCTCAGCCTCCGGAATAGCTGAGATTATAAGCACGCGCCACTGCGCCCGGCTAATTTTTTGTATTTTTAGTAGAGACAGGGTTTCACCATTTTGGTCAGGATGGTCTCAATCTCCTGACCTTGTTATCCGCCCACCTCAGCCTCCCAAAATGTTGGGATTACAGGCCTGAGCCACCACGCCTGGCCAGTACCATGTTTTTTTTGTTTGTTTGTTTGTTTTTGTTTTGTTTTTATGTTTATTACACATGAGTTTTTATACAAGGCATTGTATATGTATTATTTAATTTGATTGTACAACTGTAAGATATCATATTTAATTCATTGGTGCAGGATCTGAAGCCAGAGAAATCATACAATCGTATGCAATAAATAAATTAAACCCCACTTTGTCTTTTTTTTTTTAAATTTATTTATTATTATTATACTTTAAGTTGTAGGGTACATGTGCATAACGTGCAGGTTTGTTACATATGTATACTTGTGCCATGTTGGTGTGCTGCACCCATCAACTTGTCATCTACATCAGGTATAACTCCCAATGCAATCCCTCCCAGCTCCCCCCTCCCCATGATAGGCCCCCGTGTGTGATGTTCCCCTTCCTGAGTCCAAGTGATCTCATTGTTCAGTTCCCACCTATGAGTGAGAACATGCGGTGTTTGGTTTTCTGTTCTTGCGATAGTTTGCTGAGAATGATGGTTTCCAGCTGCATCCATGTCCCTACAAAGGACACAAACTCATCCTTTTTTATGGCTGCATAGTATTCCATGGTGTATATGTGCCACATTTTCTTAATCCAATCTGTCACTGATGGACATTTGGGTTGATTCCAAGTCTTTGCTATTGTGAATAGTGCTGCAATAAACATACGTGTGCATGTGTCTTTATAGCAGCATAATTTATAATCCTTTGGGTATATCCCCAGTAATGGGATGGCTGGGTCATATGGTACATCTAGTTCTAGATCCTTGAGGAATCGCCATACTGTTTTCCATAATGGTTGAACTAGTTTACAATCCCACCAACAGTGTGTTTTATATGCTCAAACAGGAGCAGTGAAACAGATTATTTTTTGTTTGGTCTTCAGAGTTGACAAACACTCAGTATTTACTTTTGACAGGGAATTTTAACTGCTGTTCAAATTGCTCTAGAGTGCAATGGGAAAGAGAAAAACCGCAATAGTTTTCCTTTTCTCACAAGGCACATGAAGTACACTTCAGGCTACCACAGGGTACCGGGCTATCACGAAGACTCAAGAGTTAGATAAGAATTGTAGTAACCCCAACCTCTCCCATTTTAGTGAACTTCAGTTGGCTATTTGTACAACAGTTTACTGCTGAAGATAATTCACAGCCCACACAATTCTACTTAAAGTCCATCTTTCAGTCTCTGTGGAATTATGACTTTGTTGTTTAGTTTTAATTTGCTGCTAGTGAAGGAAGGTTAATGACATGGTATACATTCTTTGCAGATGTAACTATTCTGCCGTGACAGAAGATGTACAGCAAAAAGTTCATCAGAGCAAAAACAAACCTATCGGAAAAAGCACTGAGTAAAGATTTTCTGAAGAGAGGTTATGTAACTAAATAGGCTGAAGATTTCATTAAAATAGTTAATGGAATTAATTCCTCTGTTTGTAGTTTTCTTCCTGAAAGACTGAGATAAATTCATCTAATTCCTTACAGTGATAACCACCATATAAGTAATAATCACAGTTTTCAAATCAATTAGTAGAAAGTTTAGGCATAGACCAGAACCTCTGTGACTCCATTTACAGGATAAAGAGACTTTGAGTCTTCATCACACTTGCATGGCCCATAGAGCATGGTGCAAGGTCTCTATTCTTTCATTTTCCAGCTGGCATTTTCTAGACCAAGACTCATGCTCAGTTAGATTATCCTCAAAGACTAGTACTGAAAATTGCCTAGCCAGGTGAAAAAGAAATTTAAAAGTGTTTGAATCTATAGTCATGGAAAGAAATGCAGAAAATGTCAAAAACAACTTTCCTTCTGCTCTTGGAAGAGAGTGTGTTTCTCTATTTATAATGAAGAGACAGGTATGGGATGGTACTACTGAATACACTTGATTTCAGCATCTTGAAATCATGGAAACCAACCCCCTCAACTATTGCCAAATTCCAGAGGCTTCTTACAACTGTTAATAGTAGTATGTATTTAGTTTTTATAAGACTAGTACTATGAAAATTACGTCAAAATTGTTATTATGTACATTCCGTGTAAAAGGTATGATGTCCGTCTTTTTGACTTCTGTATGCCCTATCCTTAACAGAGTACCTGGAATACAGTCAGTATTCCATGTATTTATAATTCCTTAATAAATAATGAAAGGCATACATGACTTATTTATTTACAACATTCAAAATGGATTGTTTACATAGCACTTTACATTTTACAATGTGCTTTTTATAGATGCTCAAATGTATACTTTATTCAAAAATGCCATAGGGCATGCCTGTTCCCTGAAACCTCCATGAGACCCAGTGACACAGTAAGACACAGTAAGAAATATAGTGGTGACTTAGCAAGAATTTCCTTATTGAAAGTAGAGTGGATCCCTGAATATTGAAGTTCCACATCTCCTTCATACTCATCAGTCCCTGCAATCTTTCATTTAAAACAGTATAAATAAACCATGGTTGCGAATCCTCTGAACTGGCAGGTTTTCACTCTACCTGATGAGCTCCTCAAATTCTGGGCATGTTCTTGGGAGAAATAAAGGGAGGTGAGAGAGCCATATCTATTCATGTGTATCCTTGATCTCGTGTATATTTTTGACTGCGTGTTGCTTGTTAGGTTATCAACCAAAGAGGAAATGACCCTGTGCCCGAGTTGTCATTCCAACCAGTTCTCAAACCTAAATGTGCTTTTGAGGTCTGGCCTGGTTCAATGCCCAAAGTATTCTAATGTGGATGGCTTTCTATTTTGACTTAATTTCAAGTCATTTCTTTTGGGGATCTTCAGGGCAACAAAGTTTTTTTTGTCTATTTGTTACAAAGAATTCTTGAATTATCGTTAGCAAATATTTGTGGTGCATTTATTATGAACAAGTCAACCAAATTCATATGTTGATGTCCTAACCCCCAGTATCTAGGAATGTGGTTGTGGTAGGAAGTAAGGTCTTTGCAGTTGTAATTAAATTAAAATGAGGTCATTAGAGTGGGTGCTAATCCAAAATGAATGGTGTCTTTATAAGAAGAGGAACATGCGGACACAGAAGCACAGAAGGAAGACAATGTGAAAGGCACAAGGAGAAAACAGTCATCAACAATCCAAAGAAAAAGGCCTGAAGTAGAGCCTTCCTTGATGACTCTCAGAAGAAATCAACCCCTTGGCACCTTTATCTTGGACATCTAGATTCCAGAACTGTGAAAAAATAATCTCTGTTGTTTTAACCACCCAGTGTGGGGCATTTTGTTATGGCAGCCCTAGCAAACTAATACAATAACAATACCACTTTACTTATTACTCTCTTTGACTAAGATCTTATGCTTAGTTCTACATCTTTGGGTATGAGGTGAAACTGAAATTAAATTTAGGCCACTTAGCAATTTAAATACGGAATATACAATGCAATAACTAATATTTCCAGTAGCATCCTTCTGGTAATATGAAAGAACTGTTTTTTCCATTAACAATCAGAAAATGATTTACAGAGTAATTTTATTCTTGTGTGCAAAAAGGGCCTAGTGCAATTTCTGGCACATAAATATGACTCTGTAAGTGTTAGTTTATTTTTACTCTTGTTTCTGTACTACATGATTTTCCAAAATGGCAAGAACCTGGGAAGAATCAAGTAGCTGATAAAATTTATCTCGAACCTCTTACTTATTTTTCATGTCAGTAATTCTGTCCTTCACTTTGGTAAACCCTTTCCAAATAACCAATGTTCTTACATTTACTTACCAAGTCATAGGTCTAACCACTGAGATGTCATAATTCCTAAGCCACATTTTCCACTTTTACTTTTCTATCCGTCAAATGTTTTATGTCCCACTGTCTGTTTATCTTCAGGAATATGCTCGGCTACCTGATGTGATAAATTTTGTATACTACAGAAGCTATATTTGTTCCTCCATACTTGTTGCCTCAGTCTCTAGGTAATTATAATTTAATGCATACATTGTAAATTTAATGCAGTACAAAAAATAACTTACTCTAGTTTTAGCTATAATGGCAAAAACACATTTTTAAGTTAACTGAATGCTTGCCTTTTGTAAAATCACATGCATATTCACTTAAAATTTCTGAGTAAGAATATGTATGTACTAGACACAGCATTGTAATGTCCATTTCACACATGTATTATAATCTCTGTTTTACAAGTAAGTGACCTGCTCTAAACCATGTAGTTGGTAAATAATAAAACTGATATTCCAATTTCCTGATTCAGGTTCATTATTATTATTATTATTACTATTATACTCTATTATATCTAATTTTGGCATCCCAAACTATCCAACTAGATAGTATTTGTAAATATTAGTACAAGTTAAGACAAAAAGAAAGAAAATATTAAAACCAAGTATTTTTTTTTTTTCTCTATCCAATTCCCTGTTCTGCACTTGTGTCTCCAGGGAAAAACACAAAAATTGGTTGGAATTTTAAGAATATGGCAAGTTAAGAGCAGGCATAAAAATGCCTACAGTTGTAAACAACAGGTCCTGGGTACTTCTTTAGAATAAACTCTATATAAAATGAATAAGTGACATAATATCTGGAAAGCATCCTGAAAACAGAGATACCTAATTTTAAATGAATCTAGTGAAATAAATCTCATATATTTACTTCTTAGCAGTTTGCTCTCTTGGAAGAATAAGAAACTTACTTACAAATGCTGTGTCTAAAGAATAAGAGAAATTGTGTGCACTGAATTTTCCTCTCAGCACAACAGTATTAATTTTTCTAGATGTCATCCTGAAAGAAGTAAAAATAATTACAAGCTGAGAGCAAAGAATACCTGACAAATGTAAAGCTTCTAGTTTGGGTCACATGGACAGTCCTGCCAGTATATTAGTAAATAAATGAAGTTCGTTAAGAAGATCACAGCATACATCAAGAATGGCAAATATATTTAATTTTAAGTCCTCATTTCTTCAATTACTGGTTACTACTTGATACCATCACAAAGTTAATAATAATGATAGTGCTATCATTGATTACTGAATTCTGCTATGCACCTATTAGCTGTATTTGCTGTATCCATGCACATATTTGTGAGCTCCATAGTCACTTGCATATGTTTATCCAAATACTCTCATAAATATAAATATAAAATGTGGTGACAGTAATATTGCCAAATTATAACTAGATATTTTTCTATTCTGTAATACTATGAAAACTCATGACTGTGAATGATTAGATTAAAATCATTCTTGTCTTTTGTGGATGTAGAAAACCACGCTCGTTAAGAAAATCTGATTAAATGGTAAGAGGAAGAAGTCCCATATGAGAGACCAAGGATGCAGCCTGATTACGGAAAATAAAAGAGAGAGAGAGAGAAGTCTAGAGTATCAACTGCATAACCCAGTCCCTGTCTCTGGATAGTTCACTGATTACTACACTCTTTGCAGTGGGAGAATATTTTCAGTGATAGTATTTAAAAGAGACAACAAATTATTACAGGAAGAAGACAAACTAGAAGCAAAATCACACAGTTGAAATCTCAATTTAGCTACTTACTAGAAATGTACCCTGATCCTCAGTAACTTCATAATAATATGGAGATAGCATCAACTATCTAGTTGGATTGTTGAAAGTATTAGCAACAATGCAAGCAAAACACAGACCACATATTAGATGAGTGATACCTAGTATTATTGACCTTCTACATGGCACTGGAAAATGTGACTAGGTTTCTAGTTTAACTGAGAAATAGTAATTGGAAAATGTGCATTTTCACATAAAAAATCAGGATTATTATATGTAAAGATATAAACATGTCCTGTGTAATATTCACAGTCTACTTACTCCATTCTTTATCTTTGCATAGACGCCTGTGTTTTTCTCCTGGTATTTGTCACTGATCTAAACCTCCCCCTGCTTACATAGGAGAGATTTTGGAAAAAGAGAAGCTTTAGCAACAAATTAAAACATAGAACATTTTCTTCCAAATCAAGCCATGTCCTGTGAATTAAACTGCTGAGAAAAATAGACCTTATGCTTTACCCCATTTCTTACACCATGCTTAAAAAAGTGATAGATTGTTGTTTATTAGAAATTTGTTCCTTGGCCTGAAGAGAATGATCTCTATCTTCAGTGTGCATAAATTTAAAATTGAGAACTAGATGTGAAATGTGTAATCTTTTTGGGAAGTAATTCATCATGATGCTTTGATAATTAAAGGTTACTTCAGGCCATTGGAAAAAGGCACTTCTTTTCATCAGTTATCACTGCTACATAAATAGTTTCCTATGGGTCTGGCAGTTAGATAACTGATTTGAGTCACACTTCTCAGGTGTGTAAATTTGGAGCCATTCTTTGATTCTCATGCAGAGTAAGGGGAGGATGATGGAGGGCCATTTATGAGCAAATATAAAATTTAAAATGGACTTTGATTGTCCTCAATAGGCCTGAAAATTGTTACAGGCTCATAAAATAACCTCTGTGCCCAAAGAAGTGCTTCTGCTCCCCAAGGATAGGTCTCCATGAAGACCCAGGGTTCACTTTGCACATCACAGGACCCAAACTGAAGAAGGTTAAGGGAAGGCTTTTTTAGGTACCCACTTTCCTCCTTCCTTTCTGGTTAAAAATATCATTTTGATCCCTTACTCTTCTGAGTACATGGTAGCTTCTACCAATTTCTCATTTCTGCTCAAAATCTTTAATGAAAAATTGGAAAGAGTTCCTTAGAATATATGAGACCATAGTCTAGAAATACCCTTTTACATGGATATAGCATATGCTTGTGCTATTCTGCTTTGAGCGTAGGAAGGGTACCACCTGTGACTGTCAGTATGGACATGATGCCTGATTGTGTGGAGGTCCAGCCACTGCTGGAAGAGCCCATATATTCCCACCATTCTGCTCTCGTTTCACATGCAGCATGTACTGATTTCCTGCTACTTAGAAGAGACTGTTGCCATCACTCATTATTGCCCACTGTTTGGTATTATAAATTACCTAAACTTGAATTTCAGAAAAATCCTCCTAAAAGTCCTGCAAATATTTTTTCAAAAGTTTTCCATTGAGTATCCAGGAACTGAGTGATTTCCTGATCTGCTAAATGTCTCCCTCCCTTCCTGATTTTGAAAACGCTTTCCTAAAAAGAAAGGCATTGGGAAATAATTCAAAGTCATCTACTGATCTTAAAGGTTCAGATTTGCCTATTGCTCTTAACATCTCCTTTGCTAAGTGTGGTTGTAATTATGCTTCACGGGCACTGCAAGGCTGTGGTAGGCAGAATAATGAGCCCCCAAAGATGGTCACAGCCTACTTCATGGAACCTGTGAATATGTTTCTAATCTAATAAGAGACCTTGCAGATGTCATTACCTTAAGGGTTTTGAGATGGGAAGATAACCCTGGGTTATCCGGGTGGGTGGCATGTAACATAGGATCCTTTGAAGTAAAAGAGGTAGCCAAGAGAGTCAGTGTTAAAGGAGCAGAAGTCATTGGAGTGATAAAATTGCTGGATTTGAAGATGGAAGGGGTTGCAAGCCAAGGAACGCAGGCAGCCTGTAGAAGTTGGGAAAGGCAAGGGATACATTTTCCCTGCTAGCCACCAGAAGAAAAGTAGCCCTGCGGACACTTTGCATGCTCCTAATCTTACCTCATATCTAGTCCCAGTGTCCTACAGAGATTCTGGTATTCAGCTGGATCTTCAAATTGTCTGTGATTGAATAAATAAATATCTGCAAGTGTTAGTCAAATCAGAGGCTCCAGCATTCCTCACTAGTATCTTTCATCTGCAGGACCCATATTTTGGGCCATCTGTGTACTCAGAACCCCAGTACGCATTTCCTATTTCTTTCTTTCTTTTTTTTTTTTTCCCTTTTAGATGGAGTCTCGCTCTGTCATCACCCAGGCTGGAGTGCAATGGCATGATCTCAGCTCACTGCAACCTCCACCTCCCGGGTTCAAGTGATTCTCCTACCTCAGCCTCCTGAGTAGCTGGGATTACAAGCATGCACCACCACGCCTGGCTAATTTTTATATTTTTAGTAGAGAGGGGGTTTCACCATGTTGGTCAGGCTGGTGGGCTCAAACTCCTGAGTTTGTTATCTGCCCGCCTTGGCCTCCCAAAGTGCTGGGATTACAGGCATGAGCCATTGCACCCAGCCAGTTTTTCCTCTTTCTGTCTACATTGCCAAATACTGTGCCTTGCAGTCAGAAATACTTACATGTCATTATCATTGATGGTGACAATAACAACAGAGGTTGCATAATAAATAAGAAGACCATGTAATGTTACAACTCATCAGGTGAAAAAAGAAGACGTGGAATGTATTAGTTAGAATCTCACCAGGAAAAGATAGCCACTTCAAGTATTGACAACAGAAATAGCACTAGTTTAATAGACCAAAGAGCTGAGACTCCAAACAAGAAAGTGTGGTAACCCTGAGATTAGAAATAGAAGCCACTTGGTGTGGCAATTCCTCAAGGATCTAGAACTAGAAATACCATTTGACCCAGTCATCCCATTACTGGGTATATACCCAAAGGGCTATAAATCATGCTGCTATAAAGACACATGCACACGTATGTTTATTGTGGCACTATTCACAATAGCAAAGACTTGGAACCAACCCAAATGTCCATCAGTGATAGACTGGATTAAGAAAATGTGGCACATATACACCATGGAATACTATGCAGCCATAAAAAAGGATGAGTTCATGTCCTTTGTAGGGACATGGATGCAGCTGGAAACCATCATTCTGAGCAAACTATAGAAAGGACAAAAAAACCAAACACCACATGTTCTCACTCATCGATGAGAATTGAACAATGAGAACACTTGGACACAGGATGGGGAGCATCACACACCAGGGCCTGTTGTGGGGTGGGGGAGGTGGGGAGGGATAGCATTAGGAGATATACTTAATGTAAATGACAAGTTAACGGGTGCAGCACACCAACATGGCACATGTATACATATGTAACAAACCTGCACATTGTGCACATGTACCCTAGAACTTAAAGTATAATTAAAAAAAAAAGAAAAGGAAACAAATAGAAGCCACTACCACCCACAGGCTGAGAGAGAAGAAATAGATAAGGTGATTACCGTGGCAAACAGAGAGGTGAAGAAATGACTTGGCTCTCCCTTTCCTTCACCCTCCAATCTTCTGCCAGTGCTTCTCACTGCTCAGACCCATCCAGAGGCTCACTGACATGACAGTGTGGAAGATCACCCCAAAATATAGAGCAGAGTGTGGAGGACAGAGTGAATGTAGAATAAAGAATGGATCTGAATTCAAACATGTCAAGAAACAGCATGCAGAGGGAAGGGATTTACACTTATATGAAAGTGTATAGGGAATCTAGTTACCTCTAAAGTGGTCTTTAATTTACCATTAGTCGAACAGTTAAAGAACTCTTAAGTACTATCAACTATAACAAAATCTGGAGAAGACACACCTCTTAAACTACTCAAAGTAATAAAAATAATCTCTTATTAAACAGTGCCAAATAGAAGGTAGTTTAGGACACTCCGTACACCCAACTTACTTCTGTGCTAGCACATGTAGCTCTTAAGATAAACATGAGAGAAACGCGAACTATGCCAAGGCAGAGAAAGAAATGCAGCCAACATCAACTGATAGATACGTATTTTCCAAGAGGCTTACCTAAAGTGTGGGCTGATTTTTCTGTTGAAGACAATATAAACTGTCCTTTAGACCATGAAGAGTTGGAAATAACACCTTGAACTAAAAAGATAAGAAAAAATTAAATAATGGCATGGAATGTGTATAGGACAAGGAGACATGAAGTACTTGGCAACTGTCAAGTTTTAAGCTAATGGGAATTTTCCTATAAACTTAGAAAGATTGGTTTCTGACATTAAGGTATCATAAGTGTTGTCCTTTATTTCTTCGTCTTTCCTGCCTTATCATTCAGCAGAAAAATAAACCATCACTTGATGATTTGTGACCCAAATTTCAGAATGTTAGCTCTCATTCTGGGTACACAAAATAGTATGTCATTTTGTTATGATGAATTAGCTATTTGTCCATTGAAAACATTGGGCTTTTTCTGGGTGATGGACTTAATATATATTATCATTGAGATGTTCATGATGACAGCTTATTTTGCAGAACTGAAAGAATATTTTTTAAAAGGCAATATGTTGGTCAATAAAATAATTACAAGTTTTGTGTCACAAAAGCACTATGGATATTTCTTTTTCAATTGCCTCCTGATAATTTCACCATCATTAATTTTCATACTCTGGAACCAACTATTTAAGCTGTGCTACTGTATCACTATGATCTGTAAAGGCCGAACTCTAACCTACTGTACTCAGTGAAGTCACCACATTTGGTTGCCAAAATCCACAGACATTTTTTAAGCCATGGGAATTTTGTCTATGTTAATCCTTGTCTTTGTGGTACTTGCTAGCACCTTCTCATCTGTATGTATTTTGTTCATATTTGTTCCTAAGGATTTCTAAACATTTCAACATGTTTTTTCCATAAATTAGTTATGAGTTCTTTGAAGGTATGGACAATGACTTACTGAATCTGACATAGAAACTAGTGTATATTAAGTGACAGCCACTCCCAATATATATTTATTTTCATACACTTTTATTATTTCTTTCCTTGTGTTATTTTTTCCATATCCATTTTAAATGTAAATGTATATTCCTCGGTTCCCTAAATGCAGAGCTAGCACTGAAATTGTTTCTGAGAGTAATTTTGTTGAAGATAAGTCCTTGGACACCCACTATTCCCAACCGAATGCATCAGGACCAGATCAAATGTCTTTAAATGCTGCAAAACATCATAGTTATATTCGTGAGCTGGTTGAGTTACATAAAGCTTAGAATCAAAACAGCTAGATATAAGGAGCACAAAGATTAATGTGATATGATTCCTGCCTTCAAGTAGTTTACTTGTAGTAGGAGACAGATCAAGTGAACAATGCAAGAAGTTTGGTGTTGTGGGTGCAATTGTGTCCTCCCAAAAGAATTCGTATGTTGAAGCACTAACCCCGAGTAACTCAGAATGCAACCATATTTGAAGACAGGCTATTCAAGAGGTGATTAAGTAAAAATGAGGTAATTAGGGTAGGTCCTAATCCAATGTGGTTGGTGTCCTTCCAAGAAGAGGAAATCTGCACACACACAGAGACACCAGGGATGCATGAGCATAGAAAAAAGATCATGTGAGGATCCATTAATAAAGCAGCCACTTATTAACAACAAGAGAGGCCTCAGCTCAGCGTGGTGGCTCATGCCTATAATCCCAGCACTTTGGGAGGCTGAGGCAGAAGGATGACTTGGGCTCAAGAGTTCGAGACCAGTCTGGGACACACAGCAAAACCTTATTTAGCTCTACAAAAAATACAATAATCAGTCAGGCAAGTGGCTCATGCTTGTGGTCCCAGCTACTCAGGAGGCTGAAGTGGGAGGATGGCTTGACCGTGGAGGTCAAGACTGCAGTAAGCTGAGATCATGACACTGCACTCCAGCCTGGATGACAGAGCTAGACCCTGTCTCAAAACAAAAAACAAAAACAAATACAAAAACAAAACAAAACAAGAAAAAATAAAAGAAAAGAAAGAAGAGAAAAAAGAAAAAAAAAAAAGAAAAAGAAAGAGATGCCTCAGTAGAAGCCAAACCTGCTCATACCTTGAGCTTGGGCTTCTAGCCTTCAGAACTGTCAGCAAATAAATATCTGTTGTTTAAATCTATTATATTTTGTTATAACAGCCAAAAAAAATACGTTTGGTGAGTCCTGCAATGGGTGTAAGCATGAGCTGATTTAAAGAGTCAATAGAGGGTCTTAAGATAGTTTTCAGTGTATTATATACCATAAAGAAAACCTCTTCTACATTGTACTTTATGTTATCTGGGTATGTTCTGGGAAATATTACTGTATGTCAGTGAAAATTTATCTCTTGTGTACTTGTATATATACAAATATATTTATTATCCTGATTGATTATTTCCAAGAAAATAAGCTAGAGATAGCTAGAAGGCAGAAGACCCAAATAAACTATTACATTTAGCTAGCAGCATTCAAAACCTGAATGTATGACGAGCCCTGCACAAATGGAAATTTGAGAAGAGACTTGTAATTTCTAGGTCTTGTGTGAAGTTACATGAAAAAGATGACAGAACCATTTTAGAATTCTTTTCATTGATAAACTCTACAGCAAAAAAAAAAAAAAAAAAAAAAAAAAAAAAAAAAAAAAAAGCGGGGGGGCAGTTCTTTAAACAGCTCCTACTGAAATGATATTTTTTTTCTGGCTGTTGCCTGATTTGCATTGTAAGTCCTTTAATATTAAATACTCAATTTGTTCCCATTGAAACAAGGATTATAGGTCCACAGGCACAGAATTTAAGTGAGTACGTCCTTCAGGCTCAAGCACTGTTTTCCTTAGTCTAAGAACTCAATTTTAGACAGATCTCAAGTCCCACAAGTACTGTGTCCTCATGGTGGTGGTGGTGGGGCAAGTAGATGACTTACACCATTCAGAAGTAGAGTGAGGACATTAAGGTAAGTACTCAGTGCAGTTGGAAAGAAACTAAAACATGCCATCAACACCCTCTGTTCTCCCTTTTCTGGCTCTTAAACTGTATGTTCTGGCTCCTCAGGTGCCCAAGTCCTCTTAGCTGCTGTCTAACTTTGTAGAGTTCTGAAATCTGACCTCCTGAACCTGCCCCTCCTCCCCAGGAGTACTAGAAAATATGTTTTCTCCAAAAAAGGTATTTTTTGCTCTGCTCAAAAATACTTAATCTGATAAAACTAAGATGTAATAGGATTTTTATGGTGGGTGTTTATAAGCCTTCATGAGCTTGAAGGATGTACACATTTACCTTCTGTGCCTGTAGAGCTATCCTCCTTGTTTCAATGGGGACAAATTGAGTATTAAATATTAAAGGAATGATAATGCAAACTAGGCAACAACCAGAAAAAATACCGTTCCAGTAGGATCTGTGTTGCAGGAAGTCAGGGACCCCAAATGGAGGGACCAGCTGAAGCCATGGCAGAAGAACATAAATTGTGAGGATTTCATGGACATTTATTAGTTCCCCAAATTAATACTTTTATAATTTCTTACACCTGTCATTACTGAAATCTCTGAACATAAATTGTGAAGATTTCATGGACACTTACCACTTCCCCAATCAATACCCTTGTGATTTCCTATGCCTGTCTTTACTTTAATCCTGTCATCTTTGTAAGCTGAGGAGGATGTATGTCACCTCAGGACCCTGTGATGATTGTGTTAACTGCACAAATTGTTTGTCGAGCATGTGTGTTTGAACAATATGAAATCTGGGCACCTTGAAAAAAGAACAGGATAACAGCAATATTCAGGGAACAAGGCAGATAACTTTAAACTATGACTGCTGGTGAGCCAGGCAGAACAGAGCCATATTTCTCTTCTTTCAAAAGCAAATAGGAGAACTATCGCTGAATTCTTTTTCTTAGCCAGGAACATCCCTGAGAAAGAGAATGCACCCCTGAGGGTAGGCTTCTAAAATGGCCACTTTGGGGACAGCTGTCTTTTACAGTCAAAGACAAAGGGATGAAATAAGCCCCAGTCTCCCATAGTGCTACCAGGCTTCCTGCCTAATAAATTTTGGTCAGACAGGTTGTCTGCTCTCAAACCCTGTCTCCTGATATTACCAATGACAATGCGTGCCCGAAACTTCATTAGCAATTTTAATTTCGCCCCATCCTGTGGTCCTGTGATCTCGACCTGCCTCCACTTGCTTTGTGATATTTTATTATCTTGTGAAGCATATGATCTCTGTGACCCACAGTCTATTTGTGAACTCCCTCCCCTTTTCAAAATTGCTAATAAAAACTTGC
Source organism: Macaca nemestrina (assembly GCF_043159975.1). Lineage (NCBI taxonomy): Eukaryota > Metazoa > Chordata > Mammalia > Primates > Cercopithecidae > Macaca > Macaca nemestrina. The sequence goes on along the minus strand of NC_092130.1, from coordinate 141,218,418 downwards.
TGGTTTTACAGCTCAGAGGGCATCGCAGAACCTGCCTACATGTGATGTCTCCCCCAGACATCCAGCTTTAAAATATCTCTGTTTTATATTCTTTCCCTTTATTTCTCAGACCAGCCGACACTTAGGGAAATAGAAAAGAACTCATGTGAAATATTGGGGGTGAATTTTCTCCGATAGATCTGTTTATGGTAGATGTTTATGATAGATGTTCTCTATTAAAGGGGTATGAGTTATGAGCAAGTGGTAGCTCATAACACTTCATTAGAGACTTTGTGTTTTAATCCAAAGATGTGACATTTGAATGATGGTGTTACAGCAACCTGAGAGTTTAGAGCAGGGGTCACTAACTAAGGATACAGGTGAGGAGTGTGACTATGTAAGGCAGCTGGCTGGGATCTGGGGAACTGGCAGCAATACTCCATCTAAATGGACATAGAAGCTATTCATCTCTGTGAGTATTGCCCCACTAGAATGTTGCCTCCAAGTCTTGAAATCTATACTTTTTTATCTTGCATTTTAATAGTAGAAACCATATAAAATATTAGCTTTACATGGGCCAAAACAAATAATACATGTACAGACTAGATCAGCCTTATGGGACACTATGATGTAGAGTCAAAGGTATTTTGAGACAATGGTTTCTACCAATTAAAATAAAGTCAACTTCTATTCTCAGAAGAAGTCAATTAACATTTTGTGTAAAGATGATCAAGTAAGTATACATAGTAGAGGGAGAAGCTCAAAATATTGGTTTATAGTTTTCTATTTTTCATTCACCAGATGGGTGGCATTGTATAAGTCACCTGTCTTTTCTGAAGTTCACTTTATTTTCTTTTAAATAAAAGGCTTTCCTGTGATTTTACATGATCTTATGATGTAACTAAGATGTCAGTGTAACATTAGTATTCAAGATGGTTTGTGAGTTTCTGTTTCTGTTTACAAAAGATGCTGTATTTGAATAGGTCAACTTTTTGAAAATTTATTAAATAATCTTTATCTTATTTAGACATTTAAATGATAGAGGCAGACTCAAAACCAAAATCACTATCTCAACGAACCCAGTGGCAGGGGAGAAAGGAGAAAGGGGGAGAGAAGATTTAGTGAGGAAGAAAACAAAGATTGCCAGTCAAGCCACCAACCTACAACCTGCATCTGAAGTTAGCTGTGAGTAGAAGCAACTGAAAAAAAATAATAGAAAGGGGAAAAGGGTAAAGGACAGGGATTAAAAAGAGAGACTTGTGACTACCTTAAAAATTAAAATTGCCTACTGTATGAGGAAAATTCAGGTCATGAAAGATAGCTAACACATTTTACAAACAGGAAATTTACTCCTGCAAAATTACAAATAATAGGGTAGTTGAAAACTATATATTTGATATATTAACAGATGTAAGAAGTAAACTGTATACATAAAAAAGAAGAAAAACTTTCAGTGGAAAAAAAGTAGGTGACTATGAATCAAAAACAAAACAAACTAAAACAGAAAACAATCTGACATCCTAGGAATAAAAATGTTTTTGACATTGAAACAAAAATTTCAATGAACTAAACTTCAGAGATAAAGCTACAATAGTAAACTGAATGCTGAATGCTAGTGGAAGTCAAAATGAATGAAAAACACCTCCATATGCTTAATAAGTGTTCTAGATTTTGAGAAAAGAAGGGTTGATAGGAAGACAATATTTTAAAAGATATTTATTTAGAGTTTTTCAGAATTTTAAAGAGATATTCACTCAAATAGAATGTAAATATCAAATTCCAAGAGCATTTTAAAAAATAAATCTGCATCTAAACACATTGCTGTGAAATTTCAAAACGTAAAAAATAAAGCAAATGAAAATAAAGCAGAGGTAGTAAAAGTTACCTCTGGAGTAATAATTCCTAGCAAATAAATTTTACCTTTTACCAAGAACAAACAATTAGATTAACAGCAGACCTCTCAATAGCAACAATAGAAGTTGAGTGGAATTAGCCATAAAACTAGATTCTATACACAGCTTAAACTTTTCATAATAAAATCAAGACATTTCAAACATGCAGAACCCCTGGAAAAGGCTTACTGGAGGAATTCATTCAGCAAGAATTGTGAACCCAAAGAGAGAAAAGCAAGAAGCAAATATAAGTTAAATTACTAAGAAAAAAAGCAATAATTACTATTGACATTAAAGAATTCTTATTTTTAGCAGGGAGTGGTGGCTCATGCTTATAATTCCAGCATTTTGGAAGGCTGAGGCGGGCAGATCACCTGAGGTCAAGAGTTTGAGAGCAGCATGGCCAACATGGTGAAACCTCATCTCTACTTAAAAAAAAAAAAAAAAAAAAAAAATAGCCAGGTGTAATGGCACACACCTGTAGTCCCAAATACTCAGGAGGCTGAGGCAGGAGAATCGTTTGAACCCAGGAGGCAGAGGTTGCAGTGAGCCAAGATCACACCACTACACTCCAGCCTGGGTGACAGAGGGAGACTCCAACTAAAAAAAAATAAAAATTATTATTTTTATAAAAGTTACAATTGAAATTCGAGACAGAAATGAAGTGGCTGAGTATAGAATGGAATGGTGCTTGCTAAGTTCTATGTCTTTCTCTGACAGAAGATAGAGATGTTGAATATTTTACCTTAGAAACATTAGAAACAAAAATAATTATGCATTTCAAGTTACATCAGAGAATAAAAACTTCATTAACAGAAGTAACGGGGGGAAGTAGCAAAGAGAAAGCATATTTAACAGAAGCACAACGGTAAAGGCAGAAATTAGTCCAAATGTATGAGTAACTAGTAAAAATGTAATAGTTGTAACTCACCTACTAAAATATAGAAAAATCCAAGCACTTTGGGAGGCTGAGGTGAGAGGATTATGTGAGTCCAGGAGTTCAAGACCAGCCTGTGCAACATAGTGACACCTGTCTCTACAAAAATAAAAAAATTGAAAGCCATTATCTGGATGTGGTGATGCACACCTGTACTCCCAGCTACTCAGGAAGCTGAGGTGGGAGGATTCCTTGAGCTCAAGAGGCCAAGGCTAGTGAGACCTGTCTCAAAAATCTCTCTCTACATATATTCACATAATGTTGTCTATACTTGTATATAGATATAATTTATAATGCAGCTTTTTGCTTCTTAGAAAAAAGCAAATCAAGAGAAAAATAAAACTACATTGAAAGATTGAAAATAAGGAAATAGAAAAATATGTTCCAGGCAAATGAAAAATGAAAGTAGCCAGTAACTATTTGGACCACTTGAGTCAAAAATAATCTTTTCAAAAATGCATCATAGGCCAGGCATGGTGGCCCACGCCTGTAATCCTAGCACTTTGGGAGGCCGAGGCAGGAGGACTGCTTCAGGTCAGGAATTAGAGATCAGTCAAGCCAACATGGTGAAACCTCGTCTCTACTAAAAATACAAAAATTAGCTGAGTGTGGTGGTGCATGCTTGTAATCCCAGCTACTCAGAAGCTGAGGCAGGAGAATCGCTTAAACCTGGAAGGCAGAGGTTGCCATGAGCTGAGATCGCTTCACTGCACTCCAGCCTGGGCAACAGAGTGAGACTCTGTCACACACACACACACACACACACGCACGCACGCACGCAGCATAATAGATAGTATTAGGGAGAGTTTTATGGAAAATTTAAGAGAGGAACAATCCATGTTTTAAAGATATTCTTTCAGAGAGTAAAAAAAAAAAAGGTACCGATATAAACTTATTGACCAAATTTGACAAAAATAATGTAGAAAAAAATTATGGGTGAATTCCAGATTTTTCTTTGTTATTATTAGCTAGCTGATAATCAGATCAATACCTACAATTTTTTTTCTCTGTTTATCACTTAAAAAATATCTTGGCTACTAGACAACTTTTAGAGGTTCTAAGGGCTTTAAGTTTTCACCAATAGCTGTTATTCTCCTATTAGAATATAGTGTAAAGCAATGCAGATGGTGAACTCCAGCTTCAGCAGGGATTTTTGCATTCATTAGATCATACTCTCTAAGGAGTCAGGTAAATAATCATAATCATCTTGGAAACTCCTGATGCTTTCAACATTACTATATTGAAAGGAGGTGCTCAGTATTGCTTCAAGGCTACAGCATAAGAAAGTGCTAAAATTCTATAGCACTAGAATTCTAAAATGTGCTTCAATTTTGCAATTTGAGGCCCGGCACGTGGCTCATGCCTGATATCCTAGTACTTTGGGAGGCCAAGGTGGGTGGATTGCCTGAGCTCAGGAGTTGAGACCAACCTGGGCAACACGGTGAAACCTCATCTCTACTAAAATACAAAAAATTAGCCAGGCGTGGTGGCAGGTGCCTGTAGTCCCAGCTACTTGGGAGGCTGAGGCAGGAGAATTGCTTGAACCTGGGAGGCGGAGGTTGCAGTGAGCCGAGATGGTGCTACTGCACTTCAGCCTGGGCGACAGAGCGAGACTCTATCTCCAAAAAAGCAAAACCAAGCAAAAAATGTTGTAATATGATATAAATTTTACAGCCATGTTTTTTAGAGTTGTAAATTGTTAACCCCAATGTGCTAAAACTCAGCCCTATCAACAATGATCAATGGTTTCACTTAAAAAAAAAAAAATCCACCCAGGGCTAGGGATAAGGACACAAAGAGCGACCCTGAAATCTGTAACCCATATGTATCTTGAGAAGTCTGACCTGAATCATGTAGTATTTTTAAAGTAGTGAAATGGCTTTACTTTCAAATATTTATGTTAATAAAAAGGAATGGCTGATGAAGTATTTACAAGTAGAAGTTCATCTGAGCCAACTGCAACAATTAGACCTAATTTGTTAGTAATACTAATATTATATCACTATGAATATATTGACAGAATAAGGAAATGTTCTTTTTGTATTGGGCTAAAGTAAATACTTTTTAAATACTTTTATAGATGAAATTTTATGTGTCTGTAATAGACACAGTTTAATACACTTTAGTTGAATCATAAATTTTCCACTCCAAGAAGCCAATTATATAACTGAAATTAATAGTTTATTATATTAATAGTGAGAATACTCTAAGGACAAGAATATTGTTAGAGGAAAATACTTATAACACCTATTCAGAAAATATTTAAGAAGAGTTAGACCTCGTATTCAGTCAGAACATGCTCCCCTTTGGTGACCATATGAAGTTTCTTAACCTTGATGATTCTCAAGGTTCATGAAGGTTCCTCAACCTTGATGATCCGTTAACTCACCTGTAATAAGAGGTAGTAATATATACCTTGTATGGCTGGGGGGAGGTCAGATTTGAGATAAAGTATGTAAAGTGCCTGGCACATGATAAGCCTTCAGTAAATGGAAACACATATCATTTATTAATTAATACTCAGGAACCAAATAGCACTGCTATACATAGGATATTAATACAGTCTTAAAATTCATATACTTAATGGACTGCAGAGAAATAATGAAAATTAAATGCTAAGTAAACTAATAACACAAAAACAACTCCGATTTTGTGTCTCAATTATAAAATGAGCACAGAATTTATAGAAAAAAGTAATGAATGTAGAAAGTGTAAGTAAGACCCAGAGTAAAATATTAATTCAATTCTTAACTCGGATGAATGGGCAAATATGATTTAAGATCATCTTTTTTTTAAAGTCAGATTGGGACCCAAGGGAACTGAATCGGCACAGCTATAAACCTTTCAGAAATCCTTTCAGAAATGGATTTCTAAAGGGAATTGTTGACAAAGCTTTTTTGCTTATGGTCATAGAACCGAGTGTCCTTGCAACTGGCCTTAGGATATTCTTTTATCTCATAAACAATTTCTAGTTTTTATAAAAGATTTTTTTTTTCTGATGCTCTTGTTTCCCAACTCATTATTGACAGAATTTAGGTGAGGCCTCTGGGGCAGTATTTGGAAAGCAGACATTTTTCATTAGCTTCATTATGTGGGCAAGAAATATAAATCAACCTGATAAATATCCTCTCAGGCAAAGGAGAGGGCCAATCAATGGAAGTGTTAAAAACAAATTGAATTTATAATGAAAAGAAGGATGTTATAACATAGTGCTCTTAATATTTTAAGATAGAGGTTGTGTTCACTTTCTGATGCCTGCATCGGAACTCACAACTGTGTCTTTCTATTTACAAGGTATTTCATTGTGTGTCTACAACATTACCAGTTGTGAATTGTATGGTTTCAAAAGCAATTGAAATCAGAGCTTTTCTCTTTTGTTGATTTGGTGTGTCAATATGTTACATATACACTAGAGAATCTTGAGGAGGATTCAGAAACATAAAAATTACAAGAAATGTTATATTTCACAATAGTTCATGTGAGAACCTTAAAAGGCCTTATTAAGGTATGACAGAACAGTGTGGATGGTCTAGTAAAGAACATGGTGAAGCCAGGCATGGTGCCTCACACCTGTAATCCCAGCTCTTTGGAAGCCAAGGTGGCAGGATCGCTTAAACCCAGTTGAAGACCAGCCTGGGCAACATAATGAGACCTAATCTCTACAAAAATAATGGTAACTTAAAAAAAGAACATGGTGACAAGATTTCCATTATAACCAGAAATTTTTGTAAGTAAAATACGCTCTATTATGAGATTGAATAACATTCGACTATCAAAAGTTATGTTTCAATGAAATTATGATGACTGGAGCAGAAGGAAGTGAGAAAAGTTACAGAGGAAATATTCCCCATGTTGATGCTGCATAATGAGCACATGGGTTTACTGCCATATTCTATTTTCATGAATATTTTAAATGTTCTTTAAAGATGTTGAATATGATATTTGCTGAGAACATTAGAATATATTTATAATACGGTAAACAAAAAATAAAAACACAAAATGGTGAATGTAACAAACTCCATGTAGAAAACATATGAAGGAAACAAAAGTAGTTCAAGATATAGTAAATGTCTCTTGAAAGTGACATAATGGGTCATTATTTTTTTCTATATAATTATCTATGCATTTTATAAAATTAACCAAAAAAGTGCAAAAACATAATTGTAAGCATTGAAAACATTTTAGCATCCATTATTCATAAGAAAAAAACTATAAGAAAGTACCCACATATTGATATGAAAATTCAATATTAAAAAAATCAACAAAAGACATAATCATATTACTTCCTTAATCATGTTACTATCAAAAAGGGATTATACAAGATGATTTGTTCAAAAGAGAACTAGGAGGATTCAGAGTTTTCCTTTTGGTTTAGCCCTAGAACCCTGGATGGATTTGAGCAATTTTTATCTTTGTGACTTTGGGAAACTTAAATAATTCAAGCTTTTATTTCTATACAGTTTAAAAATATAATTATACAATTATGTAATTATTCAAACAATGATAGAACATACTTCACTGGGTTTTATAGGGAATAAATGAGATAATCTGGGTGAAGCACTTATTCCAATGTCTTATACATAGTTCTTAAAATGATTAACTAATGGGAGTAATATGGTCCTGACAGTGGCTCTCTGATATTTTATTTATATTATTTTATGTCTCTATGTTTTCTGCTTATGTAAAATTAATGATCTTCTGCTCATGTAAAATTAATGATTTTAAATGCAGAATGGATGTTGTGTTAGTAGGCATGAAAACAACACTAATCTCCTTGTACATCTCCATCAGAGCTCTTGGGTGATCAGGTGCATTGTCACTGAGCAGTAATATTTTGAAAGAAATCTTATTTTCTGAGCAGTAGTTCTCAAGTGGTCTTAAAATATTCAGTAAACCATGCTGTAAATGATTGTACTGTTATATAGGCTTTGTGGTTCCATTTACAGAACATAGGTAGAGTAGACTTAGCCTAATTCTTAAGGACTCTTAAGAGATTTTCAGCAAGATAAATTAGCATTGGCTTCCAATTAAAGTTGCCAGCTGTAGTAGTCCCTAACCAAAAAGGCAATTTGCCTTTTGAAACTTTGAAGACAGGAACTGACTTCTCTTCTCTAGTTAGGAAAGTCCTCGATGGCATCTTCTTTCAACAGAAGGCTATTTTGACTACATGGAAAATCTGTTCTTAAGTGTAGCCAATTTCATCAAAGATCCCAATTAGATCTTCTGGATAACTTGCTGCAGATTTTTCATCAGTACTTGCTGCTTCATCTTGCACTTGTGTGTTATGGAAATGGCTTATTTCCTTAAACCTCATAAACCAACCTCTGCTAGTTTCAAATCGTTCTTCTGCAGCTTCCTCACCTTTCTCAGCCTTCATAGAATTGAAGAGGTAGAGTCTTCCTCTGAATGAGGCTCATGCTTAGTGAAATGTTGTGCCTTGTTTGATGTATCCAGACTACTCAAACTTTCTCCCTGTCAACAATAAGCCTATTTTGCTTTCTTACCATTTGTGTTTACTGGAATAACATTTTTGATTCTCTTCAAGAACTTTTTATTTGTATTCAAAACTTGGCTAGCTGTCTGTTGCAAAAGGCCTAGCTTTCAGCCTATCTCAGCTTTTGACGTGCTTTCCTCATTAAGCTTAATTGCCTCTAGCTTTTGATTCAAAATGAGAGACATGTGACTCTTCCTTTCACTCAAACACTGAGAGGTCGTTGGAGGGTTGTTAATTGACCTAACTTCAATATTGTTGTGTCTCAGGAAATAGGGAGGCCCAAGGAGAGGGAGACAGATAGGGGAATGGCTGGTTGATCGATGGAGCAGTCAGAACATACAACACTTAACAATTAAGTTTGTGGTATTGAGTGTGGATTGTGGCACCCCAAAACAAATACAATATGGTACTAACATCAAAGATCACTGATCACAGATCTCTATCAGAGTTATAATAATAATGAAGTATCTAAAATATCACAGAATTACCAAAATGCGACACAGAGACACAAACTAAGCACGTGTTTTTAGAAAAATGGCACTGATAGACTTGCTTGATGCAGGGTGCCACAAAGTTTTAATTTGTAAAAAAACACAATCTCTGTGAAGCACAATAAAGTGAAGCACAATAAAACGAGGTACACTTGCATATCTTGCATATTTAAACAGAGTTTTCTTTTCAATTCAAGATTGTATCATTGATCAAATAAGACTGAGGTAAATGATGGTGTCTATGTAAGTTTGAACAATTTCTATACGTTGCCACCTTACTTAAAATCAAGTTAATTGACCTAATGACCTAAGTTTAATATTGTTTTGTCTCAGGGAATAGGTAGGCCCACATTACTTGAAGTTTACTAAACCAGGCAAATTTTCACCTCTAAATTCTGAAGATTTTGATTTTATGAAACTATACTATTGAAATTCAAATTCAAGTGCAAGTAAAAATATATCAGCCTTTCAAAGTGTCCCTAGTTATATCTCTCCAATATCAAAATATAAATTAGTTTGAATCATTTCTTCCATCAACCATAAATTTTTATTTTACAGACCAAGTATTTAATCACTTAAACAATTTTATAATTAGCAACGTGTTAGTACTGTAATAATTAAAACCTCTTCTTAGTTCTAAAATTTAATATGTCAGTGATTCTAATGAACTAATCTATAAGCCAATCTATGAATTTATCTTAGAACTCAGTGTCTTCAACGCACATATTATATAGTGGAGTACATAAAACCAATACAAATTAGAAATGTAAATAATTATAAGCAGTAATATTTAATAAAATGCTAAATGTGATCAAATCAACTGGTAGATTATAAAGAATAGTTTACAAATTTTGTGTAGACAATATTTTTGTTGACTATATATCAAACTGTCTTCATATTGTAACTCACTGAATTCTTACAATTATCTAATAACAAAGGTAGTGTCATTATTTTTCTGTTGCTCAATAAGCAAGATTAGGTTCAGGAAGTGCAATTGACTTTCCCAAGGCTGTTTAGCTAATAAAGTGCAGACGGTTGTAAAACATCGAAGCATATGTGGGGTGTGTGTGTGTTGTATATGTTGATATATATGAGTGGTGTGGAAACAATCACAAGCAGATGAAATATAAAATATTGCATGCAGGTGACAATGACCATCTCTTCTTTCCATTACATATCACTCTTACAATTCCAAAGAGCATCCTTTGAAGTTCTTAAATATATCTTCTCAACTGATATTAACTTCACAATTTCACAGTAGAAAACTGAGTTAGATATATATTCAGGGGCTGCCAACTTGAAAGAAGAATCTGAGGCCCGAGGGGTGAAGGGAGTAAAATAAAAGTTGAAGAACAATCTTTAAGACCAGCTGAGATTAAAAAGAAAAAGCAACCTTTCTTCCTTACATTAATAGCATTTTAAATGCCAGTGTCAGACATGTATTAAACACCTCTCTGATATTAATGTAAGATCAGTGGCTAATATGATGAGATATATAAAAGCCATATTGAATAAAATAAAAAAGTTTATAATTCTTGACTGTGCAGGGCTGTAAAATCAGAGTAAATTTTTATATCTTGCAACCTTTAATAAAGAAGTCATAATCATTTTTCTAGATTAGGACAATGTTGAAAGTTATTCAGTTTGCTTAATTAGGAAACTGGATAACTTTGGAGTGACTTTCTGCTATGTTCACATAACATCATTTAGTGTTTTCAACTGTTTTCGTCATTGAAGAAATGTTATATGCAGACTGAAATATAATTCCTGATTTTGGTTTTGCTTAGCATTCATGAATCTGTACAAGCTTTCTTGAAATATTGTACAAAGGTTTTATGGGAAGGAAAATGATGCCATGGAAAGTTGAGGAAGAAACTAATTTATGTTAACCTTTATACAGGTCCACCATATTGCATCACTCTAGGAGCTGCCATTGACATTGTCTTCTTTGCATGCCCCAAGGAGTGCTCATCCCCATAATAGAAAATGATAAGGCAAGTTACTTAATTTCTCTTTTAATTTGCTGTTATTTGTATCTTTCAGGGTTGCTTGAAAAGTAAATTAAAGAAGATAAAAAATAGCATAGTGCTCAACGCGCAGAATGTGTCCCAAAACACTAGTTTTTTTCCTCTGTAATCATTCTTACAGAATGCCTGATGAAATCTTGTTACTTCTGCCACCAGATGCAATTCAAATAGCTTGGAATATTTGGTTTGTTTAAACCACTGGAACTCACTGGACTATTTTTAACTAATGTTAGTAATAAAGAAATTCTGTTCACTTACAATTAAGAAAGCCTACAAAATTGTCTTTCCATTAAAAAGATAATACACATTTAGGTAATCATATCACTCCTATTTAAAGCAGCATATCTGTTCAAACATCCTTTATTTTCTTAATTTATCTCAAAAGAGTTTTGCTTTATCTAAAGGGTGGTTATAGCAGATAATAGAGTAACCCATTATCTAGAATGCAGAGTCTTTGTTATTTCTGACATGAATAAATATTTGACTGATTAGAACATGTGCTAATATCACAATCCCAAATACTTTGTTAAACACCATCAAAACAAGTAACATGAACCTTGATGATTTTATATATATATATGTTTTTTTTCTACTTTGAGTATGTGACGAATAAACAGTAAAATAGCTTATTGCTTGCCTTGGAAAACAATGTTTGTGTTGTATTTGCATTTTTGTTTAATTTTCAAAATATATCTGAGCATTTCACTACTAAAAGAATGTAAATAGACAATGTCAAGTAATATATCACTTTAGACACTCCTATGGAGATAAAAGTTATATGTTCATTACAATTAGATTCACTGGTGTTTGGCCTGATTTTTCACTTTTGAAGTATTGTTGCAGTATTATGAGAAAATAAAATGAATAAAATAATGATACATATTATCAGTTTCTGAAAGGTTCTACTTCTACTTAAGAGTTTGCAAATCAGTGCTCTTCATGCTAGACCAATAATTCATTACACTGCTGTGAATTAAAATAGTCATATTTATTAAATACCCAGTGTGTCGACCTATATCTGTATGGTGGCTTTCATAAAAGAGTATGTGGCTGGGCTTGGTGGCTCACGCCTGTAATCCCAGGACTTTGGGAGGCCAAGGCAGGTGGATCATGAGGTCAAGAGATCAAGACCCTCCTGACAAACATGGTGAAACCCATCTCTAGTAAAAATACAAAAAATTACCTGGGTGTGCTGGTGCATGCCTGTAGTCCCAGTTACTCAGGAGGGTGAGACAGGAGAATCATTTGAACCCAAGAGGCAGAGGTTGCAGTGAGTCCAGATTGCGCCACTGCCACTGCACTCCAGCTTGGCAACGGAGGGAGACTCCATTTCAAAAAAAAAAAGAGAGAGAGAGAGAGAGAGAATACATAATGGAGAATCTAGCGTTGTGATCAATGATCAGGAAAGTAAAGGTTTGTCTGAAATAAGAGATCTCAAATTAAATTGGAAATGATTCTTTGGGAAAAAAAAGAAAAACAGTAGAAAGAAGAAAAATGTTGGTGACTATGAGCAAGCAAAAACATGAAAGATCTTTTTTCTTCCTTTTCCTTTTTCCTCTCCTTCTCTTCCTGAGTTAGGGCTTTCAGTCCTGACGCTATGAAGCTAGTCAGAGCAAGTTAAGCATCTAAGTGGAAGCATGACCTGGTGCGGAGTGCTGGGAACCAAGCTAAGTGAACAGGGCATCCACATGCAGGGAGTGATCAGCTTAGGGTATCAAAGCCCAAAAAGTAGGAGAAGGACATCAAAGGGTGGGAATGGCTCGAATGGGAAGTCAGAATCTGAACAGAGTTAAAAGGAAATAGTCTATGGGATGACCTAGCTCAAAGTTTTAGAAACTAAACAGGGTGAGGAGGATATCTTTGCAAGTGAACAGCTTGTCATTAGGTGTCAGAGACCAGGTGGAATGACGAAGCTGACCACACATGGGAAAAATTTTATGTGGGTAGCAGAGCCCAAATAGGAAAGGATACAACCACATGGAGAGAAAGATGGTTGTGCATGTCAGAGGACAACTGTGCTGAGGAGACCTCTGATGCACAGATGTGTGAAGAGGGTACCCACAAGGAGGTATCCTAGGGTGAAGATGAATCAAAACCGGAGATAAACCTCAAGACCGAATTAGAAAGAAACCATAACAATAAAAATTACAACATACGTACATGTATATTCTCTAGTTCTATCCACCAAGAAAGTCTGCAAGCAATGATGGCCCAATAGCAATGAATATACCTACCACCCTAATCTTGGCTTCTAATGATCATTCCCCACTTGAAGGTATAAGAGTTCCCTGGAAAAATGACTGAGTTCTAGTTTGGGCAAGGGGACTACAAGATGAGCCTGAAATATCACTTTATTCCAGAAAGCAAGTACATGCTCAAAGAAGGATGGGAATATCCCAAGAGTTCACAGAAGCTAGCTTAAATAGTGTTTTGCTGGGCAAATCCATGACAAGCTGAGTACCACAATAATGATAGCAATGTTGTGTGACCCACTGATTAAAATAGAAAACCACAAAACAATAAATTGAAAGTTCGATGAGGAATTGGATATTTACATAGTTAAAAATAGCTCTTCACAATGTACTTACTAATTAAAAAGAAAAAAAGGGTAACTTTAAAGTGCAGCAGCCTGGAGATACTTCCTTAATCAAGTGAGCAAAGTAAATATTATTAGTAATGGAACAAATTAAAATCATGTGCCACCAAATAGAGTGCAGTAAGTGGCATCATTTCTGTGTATTATTCCCAAAGATGAATAATCTGAGTCTAATCATAAGAAAACAACAGATGAACACATATTGATGGTCCTTTTACAAATACTAGGTAAGTAATCTTCGAAAGAGTCTTAAAGACTAAAGAGACATAAAAATTAAATGCATGATGATTCTGAACTGGAATGTTTTGCTATAAAAAGCTATATTGAGACAGTTGGAAAAGCTTGAATGGGGATCTAAGTTTAGATAGGAGAAAGGTATCAGTATTAATTTCCTGATGTGGATGGTTGTATTGTATAATGGTTATGTAGGAATAGGTCTTTGACAGAAACACATGCTAGGGTATTTGAAGGTGATCAGACATCAGGTTGGCAACATTTTCTCAAATAATTCAAGGAAAAGTTCTTGTACTATACATTCAGGTCTTCTGTAACCTTGATATTATTTCAAAATTAGCATTATTTTTTTAAGAGCAAAAATCTACTAACCTAATTTATGAAGCAAGTGTTTCAGAATATGCTGGCATAAATGTTATACAGCAATCAATCAATCAATCAACAAGTGTCTATTGAGTTCCCAATCTGGGTCCAACAGTCTACATAAAGTCACATGGCTGTTATTTGATCAAAACTAAGAAAGCAATATACAAACATAGTGAATTACTGGATAAGTGTCATACTAACAATATCTGCACTAGGCACTCAAGAAAAAGGTGACCCATTTAACCTGGAAAAGGCTTTAGGCGAGGGTGTCAGTACAGGCAGTATTACAGGGTTGACAGTAAGAAAACACAGGTTCAGCAAAGGATAGTCAAGAGACCAATCTGACAATGAGCAGAAAGTTTCAATGGAAAATTGTACATGAAGCAAAGGCAGATGTGACGTGGAGTCCTCGGAAGCCAGGAAAATGCATGTGAACTTGATGAAAAGGGAGAGTGAGGTCAGCCAGGAGGCAGCTGTATTAGTCAGTATATGGCAAGAGAAACAACAATGTGTGAGGAAAGAACAATTAGAAATTCTAAGAAAACCACCTAGAATTGGTGACAAACAGGTCACGTTGTTAACTAAGGCATATGTCTTCCTTCCACATTTGCAGAGTGTGTATTAAACTAGATTTACTAGATTTGGGGATGCAGTGGTCAGCAGATAGGCATGGTTCTCATGGAGCTAGATAGATAAGGCTAAAAAGTGACATAGTAAAAGTATAAAGGAAATATAGCTGGAAGAAGAAAGTGTAAGATTAGGAAAACTTCTTTGGGGAGGTGATTTTAAGTTAAAACTAGAAGGAAGAATGAATATGACCTAGCCATCCCATTACTGGGTATATACCCAAAGGATTATAAATCATGCTGCTATAAAGACACATGCACACGTATGTTCATTGCGGCACTATTCACAATAGCAAAGACTTGGAATCAACCCAAATGTCCATCAGTGACAGATTGGATTAAGAAAATGTGGCACATACACACCATGGAATACTATGCAGCCATATAAAAGGATGAGTTTGTGTCCTTTGTAGGGACATGGATGCAGCTGGAAACCATCATTCTCAGCAAACTATCGCAAGAACAGAAAACCAAACACCGCATGTTCTCACTCATAGGTGGGAACTGAACAGTGAGATCACCTGGACTCAGGAAGGGGAATATCACACACCGGGGCCTATGATGGGGAGGGGGGAAGGGGGAGGGATTGCATTGGGAGTTATACCTGATGTAAATGACAAGTTGATGGGTGCTGACGAGTTGATGGGTGCAGCACACCAACATGACACAAGTATACATATGTAACAAACCTGCAAGTTATGCACATGTACCCTAGAACTTAAAGTATAATAATAATAATAATAATAATAATAATAATAATAATAATAAAAGAAAGCAAAAGAAGGGTAGAGGCAAGGATGGAGCATCTCAGAAAATGGAAAGAGCAAATGTTAATTGCAATTTGAGTAAATAACTTAAAAGTTAAATTTAAAAATTAAGATTGAGCAATTTATTTTTCAGTGAGCAATCTATTCAGGGATTTAAATTTTTTTCATGCGTATGATATAATGATATTAAGGTGTAATAGTGAGGTCGATAACTTGCTATTCCAAGCAAAGGACTCACTTTGGCAGATTGAATTAATTAGGACAAAAATCTGTAATTATCTTCCTCTTGACAGTCAACAAAGGCAATAATCTTCAAATGGAGTTACTTTTTTTCCTCAAATGCAATCTTATTCAGAAATCCAGTGTATACAATAGACAAGAATGAGGCCACTTTTATTGAATTGAGAGTTGGAAGCCTAGAGCTCTGTCTCTTTGCAACTAAAATGACTATTCACTTTCTGCTGAGGAAGCCTTAGGATCCAAGGACCACAGTGGGAAAACCTGTGGTAGAAGGTAGTGACTGAAGTGATCCTCACAGGTATTTATGTTTTAAAAGGTGCACCTTCAAGTGGATGCACTTGACATATGCATATGATATGGTTTGGCTCTGTGTTCCCATCTAAATCTCATCTGGAACTGTAATCCCCACGTGTCAAGGGAGGGAGGCGATGGGATGATAAGGATGGTTTCCTCCATGCTGTTTTCATGATAGTGAGTTCTCACAAAATGTGTTGGTTTTATGTGTTTGGCAGTTCCTCCTTCGATCACTCTTTCCTGCCACCTTCTGAAGAGAGTGCTTGCTCTCCTTTGCCTTCTGCCATGATTGTAAGTTTCCTGAGGTTCTCCCAGCCATGCGGAACTGTGAGTCAATTAAACCTCTTTCCTTTATAAACCACCCAGTCTGGAGTATTTCTTTATAGCACTGTGAAAATGGACTAATACCACATACTAGCCAGCATATGTCTCCAGGCATTCATGTTTGTTTTTATACAAATCATCTATTTATATTTCTACCTGGACCATCTAGTCAAATGGGGTGGTTTTAATAAAATTTTTTTTAATTCTTTCCTTATCTATAAAATAATCATCAGTTAGCATCACTCTGCAGAAAAACATATGGAGATAATATATTTAGCATTCAACTGAAGTATGTTCTAAATCAAGTTAAAATATATTAAATTATCTTCTCAGAAGGTAAATACAGTTTGTGAAAATCTGGTTATAAAGTCATTACCTTCAAGGATCTTCCTAAAAATATATGTTTCTCTCATTTTGGAAAAGAGATCATTTAACTAATTCCAGATTTCAAGACCCCAGAGAAATTACAAATTATAAAGTAAAATTTCTTCAAATTTGGTATGACTAAAGTAATTTCAGGATATTGAAATAATAACAATATTGAGAGACTATACTCAGAAATAAAATGATATTTACTATAATTCAATTTCCTTTGAATAAAGTAATTTTTATTTTCAATGGGAATTTATAAAAATATAATTTAAATTATGAAATAGATTATGTGTATGTGTTTATTTATTTGATAAGACTTTAAAATCAAGTTGGGACTTTAATTTGAGTCATGATTGGGAAATATCAAAGTACCTGTACAAGAAATCAAAACAAAGCACTTTATTAAAAAGAATGTAAAATATTATAATATTCAGATACACTGAATTTACTTAATCATTCCTCAGTTTGTAATTCTAAAATTGCAACTAAAAATATACTATATTGACCACTGAGTTTCTTGCCATACCATAGTAGCCAGATTCTACAGTTTCTTTGATGTATAATTTTCTTTTCCTACCCAACCCAGCACTTCTCCAGTAAGGTTATCCTGAGATTTCACCCTAGTTATAGATCTGGTGGCCATGATGGTGTATGAGTATAGATGCTGAAGGAAACTGTTTTATTGTAAGGCATTGGTCTCACTGTAGGACTCCCAGTAGCCTTCCAACAAGGAGAGTGGTCCACTTTTGCAGACCCAGTAGGTTCAGGGATCAGGGGATTCAAGGTTTCAAGTGCACCTACACCAAATATCCTCCACCTTGAGTCTCAGGAGCATTTATTTTCCTTATGAGAGCTGTGATCGGCATAAGAAACTTGCCTAAACTAAGAATAGTTTTGTCTCTTTTATAATCAAGTCCTATGTTTCATTTTAAGCTCTATCTTCGCTCTCGCTTCAAGAGTTGCTTTAAATCCTGCCTAGCAGAGTCTCAAGTTTCACATTTTGTTTTGGAGTCATGATTAATGTATCTGAACCTGTCATTTTCTCTTTTCAATACAAGGTATTTAGCTATAATGTCCTAATTTCAATAGTACATATAGTTACTTTTTTCCCCATACCTCTCAAATACCACAGACATTGACATGCTAGTCTATTCCCTTCCACCTATGTCTTATCTAAGTTTGTCCTAGGAGAATGTATCAGCAGAGGCACAGTCAAAGGAAGCGACATTTCTACCACTGGTGATTGGGCTCTCCTTGCCCCTCATCAAGTGAGGTATCCAACTCAAATCACATCTTTAAAGACTGCTTCGTGGGATCAATTCCAATACTATCTTGGTCAGTTTTTCTAGAAACACAGCCTGAGATTCCTGTGTCATAAATTTATTGATCAAGAATTCTCAGAGAAAAAAAGAAAGAATTATCAGAAAAAAGGGTAGTGAGCAAAGCAGAATAAGGTAAAGGAACAAAAACAACAACAACAACAACAAAATGAAAACAAAAATAAAAACCCAAGCAGGGAAGTGATCTCAGCTAGAAACTAGCTTTAGCCTGAATCCATGGGGAGCTTTGGAGCACAAATAGCATCACGAAGTTGGTCCCACCTTGAATAAAAGAGCCAGTTTTTTGCATCCCTTCTCCCCATTAGTCAGTTCTCTGTCTGTAGCTGTTTGTGGGTGGAGAGTAGGGAGATGAAGTCTAACCTCCCATGTAATGTTGGATGTGAGCTGAGATCAACTCACCTGAGAAGGATCAGCTGTGGATTTTCAGCAACCAACGCTAGCAACTATTATGGGATGGATATATGAGCCCAGTGAAGGAGATCTGGGATTATAAATCATTCAAACCAGGATAATTTTAAGAGTAAATGGGACAGCTATTGATAAATAGGCCAAAAAAAGAGAAAAACAAAAGTGTCCTAAACAAATGAATGCATAGTCATCCTATCTTCACCACGTTACTCCCCTGCTCTATGGAACATAGCTCTAATGAAAGCCTAGATGTCTTCGAGGGACATGCAGCCTTCTCCACTGAAACTCTAGGGATGAAAAACCCCATATCTGTTCTATAAATCTTCCCCCTTGGAGTTGAAACTTGGTGTAAGGGTGGAGATGAGAGGGGAAAATCAAGGACCCAATTTTCTCCCTTTTATGCCTCCTCATTTCAGTTCTTCCAGACTAGGTGGAGAATTGTTTATCTTGAAAAAGAGTTTTAATCTGGGAAATAACATATTTTTCCATCACTTAAATACAAAATGAATTTAAATCCACAGTGCAAAGCTACATTTTGTCAGGTTAATTTTCCAATTATACAACCAGATCAAAAGGAAACAAGAATTATAAATCTTTTAAAGGTGGTTTTAGATGTTAAATGTTAAAAATGAAGTAAATTGAGTTCCTTTTCCAAAACTCGACTCAAGAAACCAAAGGAGCCAAAAGAGTTGTGAAATGATAAAATATGTTTTAGATTGTAGATGTGAAGGCATTTTTTAGTGTTTGCAATACGTAATTTTGCTAAGACACTTCTGGGGAAAATATTTTATTCAAAAACAAAACATAGAAAAAAAACTGATTTTTCAAATCCATGAAAAACAGATTTTTACAAATAAAAAGAAAAAAAAGTGTCTTTAAAATTGTTTCCTGGAAGTTCATGTAGAAACTAGGGAAAAACATTTTCTGTTGAAGACAGCAACTCACATCTTAGTGTGTGAGAGTTTAGGGCAGAAGGGTGCATATTTCACAGTTAGTCACCACTTTCTCAAACCTTCATTATCATTCCTCAGTTGATCATTTCACTCAGCCTGAGTGAAATACTACTGGACAACTCCAGGAAACCAGCAATGTTTCGTGAGTGAATTACTTGATCATATCACAAGAACAAGCAATATTTTTAAAATTGAGTTGGTATATTTGTGATATCGAAGTGTAGAAATACTATTTAACAGCTTTACTGAGGTTTAAGTGAGAAACAACAAACTGTACTTGTAAAAGTTTTGACCTATGAATACATTCATGAAAGCGTCATCACAATCGAAATAAACATTTATTTTCTTCCAAAATAAATATTATGCCCCTCTGGAATACATGTCCCTGTTTGTTTTGTGCCCAAACTCCTGTCCCCAAGAAACCCCTGATCTTTCTCTTATTAAGATTAGTTTTCATTATATGGAATTTTTATACATATGAGATCACACAATAAGCACTCATTTTTTTTGGTCTGGCTTCTTTCATGAATGTGTCATAAATATTTTGGTGTTATCATCCAACTGGATGATTTTTCAACTTTATAAAATAGTGACCACCAAATATAACAAATATTTGGTCATCATAAAACTATATGGTCACTTTATTTTTCATTCATTATATAAATATTTGGTCACTTTTATATAATGACCAAATACTGTTTTTACATTTTATTTATTTATTTTTTACATTATAAAAAAGTGACCAAATATGTTGGAATGAGTTGGGAAGAAAATATATTTCCAACATTTTGCCAGCTGATTTTCTAAACTGATTGTACCATTTTACATTACCAATAACAAATTAGGCAAACATTTCTTAGCTACAATGCTAACACCACGATCCATAAAACTTTTCAAAATGATAAATTGAATTTCATCAAAATTAAAAACATCTGTTGTTTAAGACATTGTTAATAAAATAAAAAGACAATCCACAGACTGGAAGAAAATATTTGCAAATTATATATCTCACAAAAAATTTTATACTGAATAAAGAATGTTCAATGCTCAATAAGACAAAAACAAATGATCCAATAAATAAAATGGGTCACATAGTTAAACAGATAATTCAAAAAGAAGAATATAGATGGTAAATATTCATGTGATAAGATGTGCAACATCATTAGTCATTAGGGAAATGAAAATTAAAACCATAATGAGATGCGATTACACATCTATTAGAATGGCTTCAATTAAGTAGACTGGCCATATCAAGTGAAAGAGGATGTGAAGGAACTAGAACTTTCATACTCTGCTGGTAGAAATAATATTTTAAATGTCTATTGACTGGATACTGTGTTAGGTTCTGTATAAATTTTATACTTTCTAGACTTTTGACACTGAATACAGTTACTTGCACATTACTTAAAGCTTATTCTCTCAGGAAGAACAATAGAACTGATTTATACCCATGAAATCCTTTTAGGTCTTATTTTATCACATGGTATTATTCATGTCCTTATTCTTGAAACTATTTTATTTTTCATTCTTTATGACTGGTCCATTCCAATTATCTTTCATATATCTCTTTTGCCCATCCGGTAGATATCAGTGCTCTTTGGGACTCTGCTCTAAGCCTTATTTTACTCATACTCCACAAACTTCTCTGTATTTCAATGGCATGTGCATTGACTGCTCGCAAATGTACATCTTCAGCTCTGAGATGTCTCTTGAGAGTGTGATCCACTAACTCCATAAAGGGTCCTACTGGCAACTAAAATTCAGTATTACCAAACTTGTGTTTATACATTTACATGACCTCCAAGTATGCTTCCTCAATGGTCCGTGTAAAAGTTTATAAATTATTTACCCAGTTTCCTGAGACAAAGATTTGATCATTATCTTTGACTTCTTTCTCTTTCTTGCTCACCTTTCCAATTGATTCTACTCCTTAAATATTTCGTCTGTTTTTCTTTTTTCTTCATTTCCACTACCCTAACTCAAGCATTCATCATTTTTTGCTTGGACTCTTTTAATTGTCTGGCCACCTTGCTTCTGGTTATGGCCCCCTCTAATCACTTTACACACACAGCCAGATTACATCTATCTGTCTACCGCTTAAATCATTTCACTGGTGTCTTACAGCCCTTAGGATACAGTCTGAATAAAATGGTAAAAATAAATAAACTTTAAACCCAGCTTTACCTAGCCTATTTTTCTTAGCATCTTCTCTCATGCACTTTATCCCCAGTCCTACCAAATTTCTTCCTCAAATATGCCATATTCTTTTTTATTTCAGGACCTCCCCATAGACTGTTCCAACTACTTAGAACATCCTCCTAGTTTCTTCAGAACCCCTTTGTCTTTCAAACTTGTATACAACTTCTACTTATCCTTTCAACTATTTGTCCTAGTGGTCACTTCCAATAAGAAGACTTCTTGGACCCTCCTAGATAGGTTAGATGTCTGTACTGTATGCGTTCTTATCACCCCATTCATGGTACCTAATAATTAGGATGATATTGAGTTGTCTGAATCCCCCATTAGAAAAAAAAAAGCACTGTGAGGACATAGACTGTATCTGTCTTTTTCCACCTTTATATTTTTATTCTTAAAACATAATATGCGTGTCATGTAATATTAGTTTGCATGCATTAGTGAATACATTAATAAATGAATAGAGAAATGAGAACTTCTGTACTTGCAGAAAGGGAGGATCACAGGGAAATAGGAAAACAAAGAGGGGTGACAGTGTAGAAATGAATGTGAGCAGAAGCAAAGATGAATATTTTGTAGATAAGAAAGGGTTGACATAATCAGCTCCCACAAATAAATAAAGTCACGTGCTGCATAACAACATTTTGATCAACAATGAACCTTATATATGACAGTGATCCCATAGGATGATTATACCATATTTTTACTATGTTTAGATATGTTTAGTTGTACAAATACTTATCATAGTGCTACAATTACCTACAGTATTCAGTACAGTAACATGTTGTCCAGGCTTGCAGCCTAGGAACAATAGGCTATACGTATATGTATAGTAGGCTCTACCTCCTATATTTGTGTAAGTACACTTGAATATGTTCACACAACAAAATTGCCTAAGATGCATTTATCAGAATATAACCCCATTGTTAAGCGATGCATGATTATATAAAATACTTTGCCGTTCTGCTTCAAGAGAGTTTGACATAACTCTATTTACGTTTGAAGAGACACACTACACTTTAGTAGTAACAAATTAAATTCAAGCAAGAGGCAAAATGTAGGCAAGAGATTTTAAGTAATTACCTCTAATGATTTTAGCAAACATCCGAGAAAGAACAGAGGATGTCTGGAGAGAAGAGAAAAGATGAAGCTAAATGACTGAAATATGACAATCTTAAATGAATCAAAACAAGACCTGTATCTTAGCCAAAAAAACAAACAAACAAAAAAAAAACTCACCTGCAGTAAGTAAATGTGTCTTCTTGAAGAATTCATTAAAAAAAAGAAAGAAAAATACACGACACCATTTTTAGCGCTGACAAACAAACTTGGCATTACCTTATTTAAATTTGCCGGGCGCGGTGGCTCAAGCCTGTAATCCCAGCACTTTGGGAGGCCGAGACGGGCGGATCACGAGGCCAGGAGATCGAGAGACGATCCCGGCTAACACGGTGAAACCCCGTCTCTACTAAAAAATACAAAAAAACTAGCCGGGCGAGGTGGCGGGCGCCTGTAGTCCCAGCTACTCGGGAGGCTGAGGCAGGAGAACGGCGTAAACCCGGGAGGCGGAGCTTGCAGTGAGCCGAGATCATGCCACTGCACTCCAGCCTGGGTGACAGAGCAAGACTCCGTCTCAAAAAAAAACAAAAAAACAAAAAAAACCTTATTTAAATTTAACCCTGGATGTTAAACTATTCAGTGTGCTATTGACTCTTTCCTCATCTTTGATTTATTTTATTCAATCTTTTTATTGTTACTGAATTTAAAGTTTTTCCAATGTTTTTAAAGATTTCACTGAACCATAATATGTTTTTCAGAGAAACCCATGAAGGTTTTATTAATCATTGTTCTGCAGATGAAATTATACATTTGATATCTGAGATTTCTTTATTTGGGTTACTTAACAAATGCATCCTGCAGATTTAGAAAACAGAAGATGGAGGATTAATGTCTTTTCCAAGGAATGAGGGATGAGTGAATGATTTCAAAGATTATTTGACAAAGATGCAGGCTAGAGGTAGTCAGCAGAAAGGTGGCTTATTTGTTAACCTTTGTTTAGTTGAATTGCTAAATATTATACTATTGAATCTTTTCCATAGAAAAAAATAAATCCTAAAAATATTTACCTACAGATATTGGCAAACCCAAACCAACATTTTTTTTTATCTTTTGCATTCACACACAAATCCCTTCCCAGACTTGATTTCAGATTGATAGAAACATATTTTAACACTTGTTTGTTCAATTCATGACTTTTCTAAGAGTACCATTGCTTTATTCAGATCTACTTTGCTCATTGACATTATTCTTGTTTGATAAGTCACCTTAATAGAAAATATTTTTAGAATCCACCTATAGATCTATGCTGTAATATACATATATGTAATAATATCACGATGAGTTTGTCTATGAAAAAATTACCAGTGATTCAGCTGATATTAGTCAAATCAATTTTATAGCATTTTATACATAAATAATAGCCATCACTGATTATTTTTCTTTTTTGTTTAATTTTTAAATAAATTTTTTGTGTATATTTGAGGTTTACAGTACAATGTTATGGGATATTTATAGATAGCAAAACAGTTACTATAATAAACAAATCTTTCCCCTTACATAATTAACTCTTTTTGTGACAAGAATAGCTAAAATCTACTTAATTAACAAAAATCCTTGGCACAATAAAATTTTATTAACTGTAGTCCTCTTGTACATTAGATATCTAGACTAGTAGCAGGTATGTAGGATAATTATTTCATTTGTGATCGGCATTGTGGTATGGTGAGAGAGTAGGGGGAGAAAGGTGAGATCTGTGTAGGAGATTAAAGATTCAATTTGAATTCCATCAGCAATGAAGTTATATTTTTAAGCTAATGACAAAATATCCATCCTAACATGATCACAAATTGCTTGTCATATTTGGGGCTAGTTTGTTATTTTACTGGCATTAATGCTACTGTCCAGAGTCACTCTCCAATCTAAGCTAAACGATTATTTTATATCCTCTGTTTTCCCAGACCATGGTATCTGGGGTTTAAATGAGCACATGTTAATGGTAATATCTCAGGCACTGACTTTCACTTCTGCCTGCAATTGTGAGACCATCACTTCCTGTAAGTGTTACTCTATGTGGTTATTTTCTGGAGATTCATTTAAAAAATACTTCTAGCTTTCTTATGCACAAAATGTGTTAGAGACAACATAGCAACCACCATCATTTTACCATCTGGCTCTGGCACCCCCCTCTGGTGGTACATAAGGCCAAGGTGAGTGTTTGTATTACTGCTCACAGTTGAGCTGTTGCCCTCTTCCCACCATGCCACAACTACCACCACCAAATTCTCCACCAGAACAAAAAAAGTGCTGAATGTGGAAGGTTTTCAAAGTTTAAAGTCTATGCTGGTTTATCTTACTCATTTGTATACTGTTCTACAAAAGACCAGATTCGTGGCCGGGTGCAGTGGCTCACGCCTGTAATCCCAGCACTTTGGGAGGTTGAAGCTGGCGGGTCACCTGAGATCAGGAGTTTAAGACCAGCCTGGGCAACATGGTGAAATCCCATCTCTACTAAAAAATACAAAAATTAGCCAGGCATGGTGGCACGAGCCTGTAATCCCAGTTACTTGGGAGGCTGAGACAGGAGAATTGCTTGAACCCAGGAGGTGCAGGCTACAGTGAGCCGAGATCATGCTACTGCAATACAGCCTGAGTGAGAGAGTGAGACTTCATCTGAAAATAAAAAACTAAAAAAAAAAAGGATTTAAAAAAATAGACATTCTAAGTCTAAAGATAATCATACAATGATTTTAATGTAAAATATATTAGGTCGGTTAAATGGCAGGTAAGACAAAGCTAGAGAAACAATAATAATATGGCAGAGAACAGACAAGAGAATGTACTTACAGTGAAGCATAAAAAACATGAAAAATAAGAAAATGAAAGTAAAAGAAGATTAATAAATGTATAATTGGGGTTCTGAAAAGAAGAGACTAGAAAGAATGAGTAAAATGTGATATTCAAAGGAATTAATGTATGTGAATGTTCCAGAATGTCTACAAGACAAGAATCCTTAAATTCTCAAAGCATAATGAATTCCAAGCAGGATAAATCTAATAAACCCTACTTCTAAGCACATTTCCATGAATCTGAAAAATATTAAGGACATAGTTATTTTAAAAATTGTAAAAGAGGAAGAAAAATTAAAAGACAGACATAATTGTCATCTTGACACAAAATAAAAGATAAGGAAGAGTGGAATAATATCTCTTTAATTTTTTATTATTATATTAATAGTTTTTGGGGAACAGGTGGTATTTGGTTAGATGTATAAGTTCTTTAGTGGTCATTTCTGAGTTTTTGGTGCACCCATCACCAGAGGAGTGTATACTGTACCCAATGTGTAGTCTTTTATCCCTCACTTCCCTCCCAACCTTCCTCACAAGTCCTCAGAGCCCATTGTATCATTCTTATGCCTTTGTGTTTTCATAGTTCAGCTCTCACTTGTGAGAGTACACGAGATTTGGTTTTCTATTTTTTAATTCCTCTACTTAGAATAACAGTCTCCAACTCCATCCAGGTTGCTGTGAATGCCATTATTTCATTCCTTTTATGGCTGAGTAGTATTACATACTCTGTGTGTGTGTGTATATATACATATATGATCACCACATTTATATATATAAATATTTATATATATAAATATGGTGTGTGTGTATGTGTATGTGTATATATATATACGCATGCACACACACACATATATATGTATATCACAGACCACATTTTCTTTATCCCTTGGTTAGTTGAAGGGCATTTAGGCCTGCTCCACATATTTCACAATTGCAAATTGTGCTGCTATAAATATGTGTATGTGTATTAGTCTATTCTCACACAGTTATGAAGAAATATCCAAAACTATCAAAACTGGGTAATTTATAAATGAAAGAGGTTTAATTGATTCATGGTTCCACATGGCTGGGGAGGCCACAGGAAACTTACTATTATGGTGGAAGGCACCTCTCCACAGAGCAACAGGAGAGAGAATGAGTGCCCAGTGAAGGGGAAAGACCCTTATAAAATCATCAGAAGAACTAACTTACTATCATGAGAACAAGATGGGGGAAACCATCCTTATGATTCAATTATCTCCAGCTGGTCCCTCCCACAACACATGGGGATTATGGGAACTACAATTTAAGATGAGATTTGAGATGGGACACAGCCAAACCGTATCAGTGTGCAAGTATCTTTTTCATATAATGACTTATTTTCCTCTGGGTTGATACCCAGTATGGGATTGCTGGATCAAATGATAGTTCTGCTTTTAGTTCTCTAAAGAGTTGCCATACTGTTTTCTATAGTGGTTATACTAGTTTACATTCCCACCAGCAGTGTAAAAGTGTTCCCTTTTCACCATATCCATGCCAACATCTATTTTTTTAAATTTTTCAATTATGAACATTCCTCCAAGAGTAAGGTGGTATCACTTTTTATTTGCATTTCCCTGACAATTAATATCTCCAAGTGGTAAGATAAACTAGCTGTCTACATAGAATTATATCTTTTGAAATTATTTTTAAGTAATAAGGATACAATAAATACTTTGAAACTAAACAAAAAATAACCTTGAAGGAAAAGAAAATAAGAGCAAGAAGGAAGGACTAAGATGCAAAAATGAATAATAAGCAATGCGATTTGTAAAATTATGGAAATATAGAGAAATGGCTTTCACATGAAATAATAGCAATAAATAGTAATAAGTAATTATTGCATTGCTGTTAAAATACAAGACAAAACTAACATAGCATACTCTATTCTTAATATTAATAAAGGGGGTATTCCAGGAAGCTTATGATTAGTAGCAGGGGAGAAATTAAATAAATGTAGACATAACTATGCTAAATGTCTAGGTTAATCAATAAAATGATAATAATTTATAACTTCAAACTAATAGAGGGGAAAAATTAGTTTAAAAAATAGTCATTCTAAAAGAAGGCAGACAAGGTAAAGGAATTTGGGAAAAGCTAGGTAAATAGAAATCACAAAATAAGATGTCAAAAATAGACTGAATACATCAAAAAAATACAACAGCTGACAGCTGAACTATAGCTGACAACTGATATCAGAAATTATCACACAGGAATAACAAACAGATTATGACAGTTCAATATAATTGCTATCATGTAAGTATACACAACTCACAGAGAAGAGATGTAACTCATATCAAGAGGCAAAAGAAAGAGTTTTAGAGAAGGTCATGTATGAACTGAGTACCTGAATATATATGGCATTTGCTGAGGACACAAAAAGAGGAAGAACATTCCAGAAAGAAAAATGGGCATTTATGAAGATTAATTGTAGTATATGTCTACCTTCCCCCTACCTCCCTCAATTCAGTGGAATAATAGAGGGGCAGGGAAAAAATAAAAAGAAATTAAATAAAAATTCCTTTCCATTTGTCAAAGATGTAATTGTTTTGGAATTCCTTTCTCTAATGCTCTTTTAAAATAGAAGACATTTTCCTCATCTGTGTTAGTTCCATGGAGCATTAGATCAGTGATTTAGAGACATTGGCAATAGACCTCTGTATTAGTCAGTCCAGGCCTCCATAACAGAATACCACAAACCATGTGGCTTAAACAACAGACATTTATTTTTTCACAATTGTATTGTTTTCTGGCGAGGCCTATCTTCCTGGTTTGTGGACAGCCACCTTCTTGCTGTGTCCTCACGTGGCCTCTTTTCTGTGCACAAATGGAATGAGAGAGAGAGAAATGTCTGGTATCTCTTCTTATAGAGACACTTGTCTTGTTAAATTAAAGCTCTACCTTATGATCTCATTAACCTTAATTCCCCCCCTAAAGATCCTGTCACCAAATACAGTCACCTTTGGGATTAGAACTTCAACACATAATTTGGGAGTAGTGGGGGGCAAAATTCAGTCAAGCAATCCCATAATGAAGTTTTCATGAGTCTGAGAGAAAAAAGGTAATATACTGAATTTCTGTGCATTCAATACAATGCTTTTGGAATTTTGGTATAAAGAAGTTCTTTACATTATGTTGATGGTGGTTATAGGCAATAGGTTGTTGTTTGCTTCTTGCTTGTTCTTTTTTGCTTCTTAGCTTTAAAGGTCTTTTTGGCAAAATAAGAAGTGGGAAATAAAACTTTTCCCTTTGAATTAAATGGCATTTTAAATTTTCATGAACTCCAAAGTCTAGAAACCATTGGATTAAATGATTCTTAAAATTTATTTTGCAAATATCTATGCAGCTTGAAATATAATGTTTTCTGAAAGAAATACATAAGAAACAAAGACTTACTTTAAATAGAGCCAATCTGAAAAATTATATGTAGAAAGTATTATCCTCCTCAGTTTGATAAACTTACTTCTTTAGTAATAAATATGAGTCTCTTGTTTTCAGAATAATAAACAAAAAACTAGGCACACAAACTTCCTATCTGTTGTCCGCTTTCAGGGGAAAAATACCACTTCCTAAGTCAGTTTCTTATATGTATGTATAAAAGAAAGTGCATGCATGCTTTTAAAAATTATTACATATTTGCATATAAGCTAATCAATAAAAGACTGTAGTGATTAGTGTCCTGGAATAATTAAACAACTAACATTACATGCCAACTGAACTTGGCAAATACTCCATGCTTGTCTAGGAATTAAATAAGATATTAATTCATAGGATTAAATTTTCCATTAAATATTAATGGAGTTAATTCACTCATTGGATTAATTAAAATTTCTGCTAAATAATATTTAATGGAAAATATGAATTATTTAATGGAAACTTATGTCATATTCAATATGGAGCTCACATTTAGTTTTCAAGTAGAGTTTAAAAATGGAATTTATATCCATGACCATTATATTTAAGTTAATTATTAAAGCACCAAAAGACTTAAAGAACTCATAATCATACATTTTATTTTAGTCCTTTCATATTTATTCTCTTCAGGAAATTCTCTGGATTTCTTGCATTCTTCAAAAAAGATTGTTTCTTTTTTTTTTTTTTTTTTTTTTACACATTAGGTCTCTTATACACTATTATTAGAATGCATGAATAATACCCATGAGGCCTGCCATGATGAAATTAGAGTCTGTGTAATCTATGTGATGTGATTTGTCATTCATTTAAAAACTCTGCAGTACTTGATCATGAGGAATGGAATACACAAGTTGGGCATATACATTCAACTTCCAGTGACATATAATAGGCCCCCTGAACCTACTAACACCTCTATTTTAATAGTAGATATAAAGAAAACAGAGAGCATAGGTGAGCCAAAGATAAAACTTTGCCAGCAGTTTTATTTTCTTTTTAAAAAGAAGCCAATTTCCCTAGAATATTAATTCTTAAAGTGTGATCCACAAACTCTTGGGTGTCCCCAAACACTTTTAAGAGGTTCCACTATTATAGTCAAGTCATTATTTGCCTTTTTCATATCCACTCTTACAAAGTATACAGTGGAATCTTCCAAGACTACATGCACATGATGATATTGAATCATGAAATGTGTTCAAATTTGGAAGATGTTCACAAATCAGAGGACCAATATTTTCCAAACAACCAGTGCATAATGTGACTGAATCATGCATAAATAAAACAGTCATGCAATGTGCAGGATAGGTCAATGGATTCCAATGCAATAGAGTATCATAGTGATATGTTTTAAGACTCTACATTACTACTAACCTCCAAGAAACTACTACTAGTCATATTTTTGTGGCATACAAAAGAATATGCGCAATTATCTAAAAAGTTTATTAAAATATACCTTTCTTTTTTCTATATGTATCTTGTAAGCCAAGTTTTTCTCTATAATTAAACCAAAACAATATATTGCAATGGATTCAATGAAGAAGCAGATATGAGTTCAGCAATCTCTTACTGAGTCAAACATTAAAGCTGTGCATTGCAAAATTGTAGAACACGAAGAGCCAAAGTTTGAGAAATGCTGCCCTATGGAATTCAGAGTGGCTTTTGTATAACTAAAGAACATTTGTTCTATATGAGCATTTAACTCCAATTTAAAATTGAACTCTGTTTTCAAAGGCCATATAGAAATTAGAGCAAGACTATTTCTCAGAATGTTTAGAGAATTCTGGAGGGTGAAGGAAATGACTGGGTTTTAATTCATAATGTGAACCTGGAATATACATTATATATGCCCACTTGGACTTAGAACAACGAGAAACACTAAACATGTAAGGCTAATTAAGTGAACAGCATCTAAATGTAAATCTAGATTTAGATAATAAAATTTTAAAAATTTAATGAATAAGAGAACATATCATGCACCCTTTTAGCGTTTCCATACATTCACCACTTACAGAACATATTTCTTGAAACTCTTAATTGTTCTAATCTTGCTAATTTTTTCTTTTTTTCCCTGAGATGGAGTGTTTGCTCTTGTCACCCAGGCTGGAGTGCAATGGCACAATCTCAGCTCACTGCAACCTCCACCTCCTGGGTTCAAGCAATTCTCCTGCCTCAGCTTCCCGAGTAGCTAGGACTACAGGCATCCACCACCACGCCTGGCTAATTTTTGTATTTTTGGTAGAGGCAGTGTTTCCTCACGTTGGCCAGGCTGGTGCTGAACTCCTGACCTCAGGTGATCAACCTACCTCGGCCTCCCAAAGTGCTGGGATTACAGGTGTGAGCCACCGCACCTAGCCTAATCTTGCTAACTTTAACTCAGGGCCTTTACTTATAACATATCCGCATTAAACAAATATTACAACTTTTGTACAACCAAGAAAAAAGTACAACCAAGAAAAAAGTACAACCAAGAAAAAAGTAATATTAATGGAATCAAGGATCATAAAAAGCAATAATAAAAGTCTTATGCTAAGGAGAATAATTTAATTCAGAATTAACATTCTATACGAAAATCTGTGAGGACAATGATATGATTTGGGTTTTCTTACCTAGTAACGAGAAATACAAAATTTAAAAGTGTCAATCATTCATCTATCACATAGGAAGAAATTGATTAAATTTTTCACAGCAAAGTTTGAGGAAAGTGAGGTAAATATGCACCATCAAGAAACTATTTCATCTCAAAGTAGAGCTTTCAGGATATTATATATAATTCCATCTTCCACAATCCTTATACTGAGTCAGACAACATTTACTATAGATTTTCCTACCAAAAGTTTTTTTAATCATGCTCCCATTTCATTCTTATTACCTTAATCCCTGTTTCTCTCTGCTCATACCTTTACCTGACTAATTATCACTGCTTCAATGTTCCTTTACATAGATGCCATAATCAAAATAAGAAACAAAACCAAAACACCCACAGCTGTTCAAGTCTCTCTATGTTTAAACAGTGACAGCCTACAAGATCAAGTCCATACTCCTTGGCGACACACAAGTGCCTTTCCCATCTGTCTCCTTCTGTCTTTCCAGGTATTCTCCATTTGCTTCTTTGTAATACTTTCAAAACCAACAAAATCCATCTGTTTTCGAAGTGTCCTCTCCCTTTAACCCAGCTCTGTCGATTCTTCTCATTTTCACTCCACTTGACACTTAATTATGAAAACATTAATTAATTGCATAATTCACCTGTGGGATTTTATAGGCTCTACTATTGGAAGAAACAAGTATTGTCACATCTCCAACGTTTTTCCCAGTCCCAAATTGATGTTAAATTCTAGCTAATAGTCATAGTCACCATTACTTGAATATTTACAATGTGCAAAATGCTTTAGACAGAAGGAGCAACCAAATTGCTCATAAAATTCAGTTGCGCTGAAAAACGAAAGTTTCATATTTTGCTTGTAATTTATCTAATTTTTTCATGAGTTTATCTATTGAGTGATGACAAAAACAATCGTACAAAAAAGTTTATATTCTATTGAATTTAAATGAAATTCTATCCAATAATTTAAACACTGTGTTTAGGTAGTATTCAATCTTTGATAGTGATTATCAATTTATTTTGTCTCTGAGCCTCTGATCTTTAAATGTGGCGTCTATGAGGCATACTCATCTTGATAACTCACATGCAACCCATGTTCAACATAGCCACAGTCATGCACATACCCATCAAATTCTTCTTCATCCACTGCCCTGTTGTTTCCCTGTTTTTGATCTCTGTCAATGGTTACTGGAACCAAAAATCTGGGGAGTTTTCTCTATTATTTTACAAAACCAAACAATTAAACAAATTCTGCTGTTTTTATGTTCTGAAAATTTCTATTCCTGTCTCAACTTAAGAATCACTACTTGGCTATTAAAAGAGCCTGCTTCTAGTTCTGCTGCTTTCAAATACAGCCTCTATGCTCTGGTTGGGTTGCTTTAATTATGCTGTACTACAAGCTTGCTTAAGGTCCTTACTAGCAATGGAATAAATCTTAAGATTCTTAGCTTGGCATAGAACATGACACGAATACCATCTTTTCAGTTAAATTTGCCCACTATTCCCTATTTCATAATTTATGTTTTCATAATGTGGAAATGCCCACAATGCCCCTCACCCTCCGTGCCTCTTGAAATCTTCTTGCCTTTGGTTGTGGTGTTTACTCCTTCTGGAGTGCCTTTTCTACCTTTATTTACCTGGCTAACACTCACTCACTCTCACTCTCAAGTCAATACTAGTTAGTTAACATTATTTAATGGAATAATGGTTTTATTCTATTTTGTGGATTTTTTTCCCATAAAATATATCCAGGTTTTTCAGGACTGGAATTGTGTCTGAGTAGAAAACTGCATTCATTAATTTCAAGTGGACTTCCCACTTTAAAATTCTAAACTATGTCATTTCCCTTGCTTGTCATACCCACCCCAATCCTCCCAAACTCAGCCTCTCCTTTCTTTCAAAACTCTATTTAAGGTTTTGTCAACTTAGTTTTAAAAATAATTCAAAGAAAACCTTTCTGTTAGTTATCTAGATTCTGATAATGTACGTATTAGGTGCCAAAGTTAGATAAGCATCTTCATAAACATAGATCTGCAGCCGGGCGTGGTGACTCAAGCCTGTAATCCCAGCACTTTGGGAGACCAAGGCACGTGGATCATGAAGTCAAGAGATCGAGACCATGCTGGCCAACATGGTGAAACCCTGTCTCTACTAAAAATACAAAAATTAGCCAGGCATGGTGGTGCATGCCTGTAGTCCCAGCTACTCAGGAGGCTGAGGCAGGAGAATCACTTGAACCCAGGAGGTGAAGATTGCAGTGAGCCAAGATCGCGCCACTGCACTCTAGCCTGGCAACAGAACAAGACTCCGTCTCAAAAAAACAAACAAACAAACAAACATAGATCTATTTCCCTCATCAAACTTCCTTGAGAGAGATCGGCTGATTCCTGTCACTCTGCCAATTTCATAACATTTTCAGCCTTTCCTCCGAAACGTTTTTATAAACAAGTAAAATTGGCTGGATGTACAGACTCATAGACTTTAAGGACTATAAGAGATACTAAATTTAACTAACCTAACCTCTTATTTTTACAGAGAAAGAAATGAGGCCCTAATATTTAGTAAAAGATATGTTGCTAATGAGATGCTAATATGTTTCTGCTGCTCATGTGTAGGTGTGTGTAAACACACACACACAGACACACACACTACATGGTATGTGAATATCTCTCTCCTATTTCTGGTTTTAAAAGAATGACAATCACTCCTTCTCCTTGTTTATTCCTTTCTCTAAAAGGAAAAAGAAATATTCAACACTCTGATTTTGCTTCTGCACTACAGGCAAAGGTAAATGTTGACTGCCTGGCTGACTCCTCCCACCATGACTTGCCTTACGTAGTGCTAAGACATCTCCTTGCCCATGGCCTTGTTTCTACTGGCATGAATCTCCTTCATTCACGTCACTGGCAGCCATATCCAGGGACTTGTGGTCAGAATGGAGTCTAGTGTGCTGTTTTTCTGGATATTACTCTGTATTTTTTCCCTTCCAGTGTGTAACTGGAAGTCTCTTTAACAGTTAAAATACTGGCCATATATGCACACTGGAGAGATATTATTCAATAAGATCTGTAATTTGTAGGCCCCTGTGAGTGATTAGTCCCTGTTTCCTCATGTTCTAGTTTCAATATATGCTTTAGGATCAATGCTAACTTCTGCAGTTACTTTACAGTAATTGTGAATACAACAAAAGTGAACACTTATCTCAAAAGTGGTAGGACCAGAATGAATTCTTCTTCTTTGTGATCTTTGATGAAAGGTGTCTCAGTTGCATATAATGTGTACCTCATCTTTGTAATAAGTAAAGGAAAAGCATTCTTATTAAATCTCCCCATAAGAAATCAGAAAGGCATTCAGAGAGAATGGATTTCAGGTACAAGCATCAGGTTCGCCAGTGTTTCCACCTGAGCCCCACAGTTTGAGCTACCTGATGCTCACCTATGAACTCAACACTGGTCCAATGCCCTGGAATAACTACAACTGAGGCAAGAGATGTTGAGGAAGCTCTTCATGTGAGGACAGGTCTTACTTAACCCTAACTCAGTTTCTCAATCTGGTTTCCTGGGTACTTGCTTCCTCTCCATGTAAGAAATGAGTCAAGATAATGTACGTGGAGTCCTAAAATGGTTTCTTCCCCCAATAGAGGTATTTTTCAACTGTGCATTTGAATTAAACTATTATAAGTATTTAATGTAAGTAGAATAACATAATTTAAATGTTCTACATATTTCTATGAGAAGTTGTTATTTAAAGAAAATGCATAATTATGGTTTTTGTTATTCAAATAAATAATTCCCATTTTATCTGTTTCGAAAGTTGTATTTCCTAATACATAACTAACTTTTCTGTTGTGCTGTTTCTATGTGTTAGCCATAGCTAACCAAAGTCATGTGTAAACTGAATTATGTGTTACAAATAAAAGAGCTCTGATCCTCTGAATACTCTAATTTGGATGTAGGAAAAAAGTTTTATGCCCATTCTGCAATGAATGCATATTTGAGAGTACTAAGAATATTTACAGATTTTTTTTTACTTCATTGTCCATAGACACTTCTTGACTCTGGTTTTAGTAACCAGCAGAGGGTGCAACATACACAGGTTAGGGTCTTTAAATCCTTAATGGCTGATCTCTCATTTGTATCCACAGGCACTTGCACCCTCCTTCACCATCAAAGTAAACCCAGCCCAAGTCAAGAGAAAAGAAAGAAATCTGTGCTTCCTTGTTTGTTGCTATCACAGCTGAAGTTAACCTTTAGCTGGAGACTAAATTAACATCAATGCTCCAAGTTTAG